>NC_083874.1:34476504-35726504 GCF_032452875.1 Bos javanicus | reverse complement strand
GTCATCTGCCTTCTCCTTGTATATGCTCCTATTTCTCACCATAATCCCCATTGACAGAAGCTGTTGTTCAAGTCAGACAGGCTCAAAACCTTAGCATTCTTCCTGTGGGAGGTCTGCATTATGGTGCTAAGTCTTGTAAATCATATGGAAGTAAATTACACTTCCTTGTTTCTTTTTCATGTACCCCTTTCCTTTCTATCATCAGTAATAAAAATTTTAGTTAAGAATTGTTCTTCTCTCTCTTGGAAACAATATCAGTAAGAGGACTTATTATAATTCTTTCTTTTAATCCACATTGTGTGCAAGAAGACTATCATTAAAGCCCTATTCTGGTCAGGCTGTCCCTAGTTGTATAACTCAGTTTCAAATGCTTGCTGAATAAAGTGCAGGAAACACAAGGAAGACTAAAATGACATTGGGTTGGATGACAGGAAGACTGGAGGAAGAATCAAAAGTAATAGATATCTTCCATGAATAAACTGAAGGTTTCTGAATAAATGGTAGGGTATCACCAAAGGTATCAAGGTATCATGATAAGGTCTCACTATGGTATATTAAAAATAAAAATAAAAATGTCCTTAACTAGGTCATAACTCTCCTGAACAGCTTCCTTTTCTGCTCTTTATCATTCCATAGATCTGTTTTTATAAAATGAATATACCATTCAAGTACATATTATGAAATTGAATCAATTTTATGGTTGTAGACATGAGGTTGGGAAAACAAGTGAGGAGTCTGTGGGATGATAAGACATGGAGTGCCTCTGAGAGGCTGAGAAGCTTCTGCATTGAGTCAAGTCATAAAGAATGGATGTTCTCATGCATCTCTAAATATCATCAGGTCTCTTTTGTGTCAATTACTAGCAACTACCTAGAATGGTGTGCTCAGTCACTTCAGTTGTATCTTCGTGACCTTGTGGACTGTAGCCCACAAGGCTCCTCTGTCCATGGGATTCTCCATGCAAGAATACTTGAGTGGGTTGCCATTTCCTCCTCCAGGGGATTTTTCCCAACCCAGGGATTGAACCTGTGTCTCTTATGTCTCCTGCATTGGCAGGAGCATCCTTTACCACTAGTGCCACATGGGAATCCCTACCTAGAATGTAAGGTACTACTATTAATGGTTAATAGCCCTTCCCAATCTGTATCAGTCAGCTTTATTTTTGAAGAAAGCCTTTGATGTTCCAAAAACTCTAGACCAAAAAATTACTCCTCTCTGCAAGGTCCCATCAGAGAAGGCAATGGAACCCCACTCCAGTACTCTTGCCTGGAAAATCCCATGGACGGAGGAGCCTGGTAGGCTGCAGTCCGTGGAGTCGCTAAGAGTCGGACACGACTAAGCGACTTCGCTTTATTTTTTCACTTTCATGCATTGGAGAAGGAAATGGCAACCCACTCCAGTGTTCTTGCCTGGAGAATCCCAGGGACGGGGGAGCCTGGTGGGCTGCCATCTATGGGGTTGCACAGAGTTGGACACAACTGAAGTGACTTAGCAGCAGCAGCAGAGGCAAGGTCCCATTATACCTAGCACTAAAAATCACAAATAATCCTTCAAATCCAGACAAAATGCCTTCTTTCCACAATGCCTTTCAAAACCTATAGAAACATTTTGTTCCTCTGTATTTTACAGTAATTTTTATGAACCTCTATTTAACTTCTTGTATTACGTCAGGTGTCAGTGTGACCTATATATTCTAGTGTATTCTATGTTCATCAATGGGTAGAATGGAACTCTTATGGGGAAGAGAAAGAACTACAGAATCAAAAGACTTGGGTTTGATAAACATAGCTGGCACATAGAAGCTCTGTGAAGGACTGAGGAGTGAGGCCTGCAATGTTTTTGAGGCCCACTCTGATCA
This sequence comes from Bos javanicus, assembly GCF_032452875.1. Classification (NCBI taxonomy): domain Eukaryota; kingdom Metazoa; phylum Chordata; class Mammalia; order Artiodactyla; family Bovidae; genus Bos; species Bos javanicus. The sequence continues at coordinate 35,724,646 of NC_083874.1, read as the reverse complement.
TCTGAAAAATAGCAATAATAATGATCTGTCCTCAAACAAGTGGTGGTGAGAACTTGGCTAATCTACCTGAAAATACTTTGCAAATGATAACATGCTCTGAAAATAATACTTGTTATGAATATTCCACACTGCACCTGACCAGTAACTTTTCACTTATGAGATACTTAATAAATACTTGTAGATTCAAATCAAATTGCATCTCAACCTTTCAAGGTGAGGAATATTTAATAAAATAAAATTTAGAAAATATGTTTTATATGCTAAAATTGTTTCCGTAGATAAATGATTTCCCAAATGAATACAGCTAATAGGAAATTGCTTAGGCAGTAGCTCAATATTTGGAATATTCTGGTTTAAGCCAAAATATATATTTATCATTTTTATTTGCAGTTTTCATGAAAATAGAACATAGGCTTGATAGTAGTGCCTTTGGCTCCAGAAGACAGAAAGAGCATGTTTATAAAAGAGAGACAAATAGAAAGTGAATGAGAAATTAATCACTGGGGAGTATGACAAAGAATATGTATCTTCAGCCTAATGAATATGATGATTGCACTTCCCTGCTTTCACATCAGTGGGACAAGTGAATATCCAGGATAACAAAGCATTGTTGTTTTGCTTTAGAGAAATGCTGATGTTGATGTAAAGCATAAATGGTTTCTGAATTCTCATCAGGCCTCAGTTCAGTTCAGTTCAGTCGCTCAGTCATGTCTGACTCTTTGCGACCCTGTGATCAGGCCTACTCATGCCTTAAGTTGTCTTTTTCTTAATTTAATTTAATTAATTTATAGCTGGCAGAGCTGGGTCTTTATTGTTGCATGGGCTTTCTCCAGTTGTAGCAAGTGGGGGCTACTCTCTATTTGCAATGCACAGGCTTCTTATCACGGTGGCATCTCTTGTTGCAGAGTACCAGCTCTAGGCCCATGGGCTCATATTTGGGTGCACAGGCTTAGTTGCCCCGTGGCATATATGCAGTCTTCCCAGACCAGGGATTGAACCTGCATTCCTACATTAGTAAGTGGATTCCCAACCATTGGACCACCAGGGAAAATCCATACTTTGAGAAGTGAGGTGGCTTTAGATACTAGATACTCCACATTTAATTTTTATGAAAGCCAGAGAATGCAGAGAGAGCTAGCAAAGGTGTGAAAGAATAGGGTAGGCAATAATAATAATGACTAGCATTTTCTGAATATTTACTATATACCAAGAAGTATTTCAATTCTTTACATCTATTTCTTTACTGAATCCGCACAACACCCTGTGAGGCAGGCGCTCTTATTGTCTTAATTTAACAAATTCAGAAGTGGAGGCAGAAATTAAATATCTTGTTGACAATTATGTAAATAGTCAGTTGGTTCCAAAGACTTTGCTCTTACCAATTGAAAACAATTCCTCTTTTTAACCCCAACATAAGAGGTAACTGAAACTGGTAGACTGTTCATGGACAGGGGTGCCAGATAATTGGGCTTCTCAGGTGCTGCTAGCGGTAAAGAAGCTGCCTGCCAATGCAGGAGACGTAGGAGACGCCAGTTCCATCCCTGGGTTGGGAAGATCCCCTGGAGGAGGGCACAGCAACTCACTCCAGTATTCTTGCTTGGAAAATCCCACGGACAGAGGAGCCTGTCAGGCTGCGGTCTGTAGGGTCACAAAGAGTCACAAAGACTGAAGTGACTTCACACACAAGCACACCAGATAATTAACCTTGACGTGCCTGTAAATAATTTGGGAGTTTGAGAAGGGAATTGAGGATCTATGTGAGTGGATGTGGAGATGAGTCTTAACAGACTTTGCATGCTAAAGAAACCAGCTTTTCTTAGGCCTCACTAGCCTCAAAATACAAATGGAGTTATGGTTCTCTGGGTATATGGAAGATGGAAAAACTGATTCAATTTCCAGATTCAGGTATAGAAGGCAAAATATTTCGTGGTTGCTATTTTATTCTAATTTCCGTGTTAGTGTCTCATTAATGCTACTCTCATGATTGTAAATCTTTTGGCTTAATCTTTACTGGTTTTGTTTTCTTCTACATTCCTATGTTGGAAGCATCAGAAGCTACAGAATAATCAAAGTAAGTATTAGGAGGAAGGGAAGGATAAACAAGGAAGCTGGAGTAAAAGTCTTATCTTACAGTGTGTGTCTGAGGTTTGTTTCCTCCTAATTTGGGGGGAGGGTCGCCCTTTCCTGTAGAAAATGTAAATGATGAAGTATACCACTCTGCCTTTTGATGACCCCAACTTCTCATAACCTTGCTCTCCATCCATGAATTTCCTCTGCTACCAGATGTGTGAAGTAGCCTCCTAACTGTGGAAATTGCTTCCAGATCCTTTCTTTGTACTGTGGAGCCAATGAATAACAATGATTTAAAGTCATGGTTCTTTAAATTTTTGTGCAATGGACCACTTCAACAGTGTAGTGGCTGCTTATGGAACCCCTTCTCAGAATGATGTTCTTAAATGCATGTTATTTAAAAATAATACTATAAAAGAAATAATTTACATTGAAATACAGTTGCTAAAATATTTTTAAAACTGCAATGTATAATATGGGCTTCCCTGGTGGCTCAGTGGTTAAAAAAAAAAAAAAAAATCCACCTTCCAATGCAGGAGATGCAGGTTCAATTCCTGGGTTGGAAGATGACCACTCCAATATTCTTACCTGGAGAATTCCTTGGATGGAGGAGCCTGGCAGTCTTTAGTCCATGGGGTCTCAAAAAGTATAGGACACAACTTTGCAACTAAACCACAGCAAGCAACATATAATATATGTGCTTTAAGCACACTAAGTAAAGTTCTGGCAGCAAATCTAATAATGAATGCAATTTCTAGGTCATAATGAAGGTAAACAATATTTTGCCATATTGGCAACAACCATAATATGGTATGAAAATACATGCAATTTCTATTGGTTACAAAGTGGCAGTTTCTGCTAATACTACTGTACATTTAGTATATATTAATAATAGAAAATAATACGAGATTTAGATAAAGGTTAGTGCAAATAAAGATGTAATATTTTTACACCTTGCTGTCCATTTGTAAAGTCTTGTGAACTCTGTAGACTCAAGGCTCAGGATACGGAATTAAGTGAAAACCTATACACTCTACTTCCAATGTTTAAACTTATAGATAACAAACTATTGAATTTTAAATATCAGGTGTTAGATGGGACAGAATTGGAAGAAACCATTGCCTTCTTCCCCTTTCTATAATCAGGCCATAAATTAGGGTACATGCTGTACATGCTGACATTCCTGAGATTCTCTTTTTTCTTATCATTTGCCATCAAAGGGGCAGTGAAATGTATAGTTGCTATTTGGGTGGGATAATCACATTGATGATTTTAATTCTTATTTATATAAGCATCCAGTTGGCTAGCTAGTCATAGGCCAATAAACTAAAGAAAGGTGACACAGGGGAAATAATTTTGGAGTAGAGATATCTGTGCATAGAATGACTTTTAAGGAGGGTCTCACAAAGTACACACATCTTGAAGAACCAGAGGGTAGCTTGATGTCCTGTACACTTAAAAGAATAGTGAATGTCACTCAAAATGGAAAACAGGCATATTGGAAAGTGAACAAGCAGTTTCTATCAATAAACTAATCCTAGGCATGGGCAATCAGTGGATAACCCAGAAATCATCTACTTCTAGACACAGAATTGTAAACTCTAAGAGCTAAAGTTTGGTTTATTTATTTTTTTTTAGTAAAAATCACCCTAAACAAAGATATCACAAATTATTTTAGTAACATTTCTAATACACAGATATACTCCTCTTGTAAAATCAACTATTATAGATATGACTAAAGTATTTATCACCATCCACAACCCAGTTCTTTCCCTCTATGTATCAATGGTGGTCCATACTTTTTCTATTACGTATATGTTTGGTTTCTGAGTTTCCCTTTATAGCATAGAAATGATATCATATATATATATATATATATATAATTTTCTTTTTTCACAACATGTAATTTAATGTCTTCCCATGTTAGCACACAGGTATTTATTCATCTTAGCCATTGCACACTTATTCCTATAATAATCCATTTGTTTTTTGCACACTTATTCCTATATAGTCCATTTGTTTTTTGGACACATTTTATTTTTAATATAATTTCTATGATAAGCAATGCAGTAGTAACATGTCTAGCAAACTTCCTTGAGCTCATGTGTTGTGTTTCTATAGCACATAAGCTGCAAGTAGACTTATTATGCCTCTGTGTGTGTGCTATAAGAGATACTGCCAAGTTCCTTTCCATAATGTAAAGACGTATACTCCCCTCAGCAGTGGATAAGAGCCCCAGCTTCCCACACCTTGCCAATATCCACCTTCATGATCGAAAAGGACACCAGGCCTTTACTTCTGTAGTCATTCACCACAGGAAGAGTTGCAGAGTAATGTTAAATTAATTCTTAGGAACTCCTGGGTCTTCAGGTCTTCTCTTTCCAGATGGACGGATTCTCTTATGTTCAGTAAATAACAGAAAAGTTAGATGTTCCTACCAATAGTAAATATAAGCCAAAATCTCAAATCTAATATCCTGATCTTTAGTTTTCAGTGTGAAAAGAGAGAGAGAAAGAGGAAGACCTTGAAAGAGAGTGATAAGAATGAATGAGGGAAACTAACATTCTTTAAAGAAGTGCAGGGAAACACCAGGCTGTGTGGTAGGCACTCTTTTTAGAGGCAGATAAAGAGCGTATACAAGGTGGTCCTTGCCCTAAAGAGACTCTTAATCTAGGGAGAGGGAACAATAAGTAATAAACATTCATGTTCAAGTATGATATGTGTTAGTATAGAGGTGCTGTGGGAATGTAAGAAAAGACACCTTACTCTCGCTAGGAATCCTGACGCCAGTATCCAATGAGGAAGGCAAAGAAGACGTGCCGGTTAAGAGAGATACCACACTTGCCTAGGCAGCTACCACCCTGAAATCCAGATATGGCATAAAAGAGGCTGTTCCTATAATCCATGCAATGAAATAGCCTTATTACTCTGACAACTTATTAGTGAGTGCTTTGGGGACTTGGATGGGATTCACCTAGGACTTGCCTTCTTATGAATTCTATACCTAAAAAGCCTTGGTTGGAGAAGGTCCTAATATCTTTGAAACATTGAGAGAGGAAAACAGTGGCTCCTAGAAAGAGTACTAAAGTGGAAAGAAAGAAAAAAAAAAAAAAAGGCAAACAAGAGTATTTGAAAGGTATTTCTTGCTTCCTTTCTTTCTTCCTTCCTTCTTTCCCCCATCCTTCCCCTCTTTCCTTCCTTCCTTTAATTTTCTTTCTTTCTTTCTTTCCATTATTATTTGGAGGGTTACTTCTTAGAAAATGCAAAATGTGTATTTAATTGCTATGGTAATGGAATGTGAGCTGAAAAAAAAGACACGAAGAGATGACAAGAGAGCAGAAGCATGGGTGTGTATGATTTCACGTCAACTAGTGTTTATGCAAAGCCTTTGCCCACTGCCAAAGCCTCTTGATATATTTGCATAATTAAAAACAGCAACATAATCAGCATGCTGGAAAAACAGCACTAACTAGATTGTGCCCCAAACTTAAACTCCTCTGAACATTTTCTAAGATATGCGTGTTGCTTGTAAATTCCATCAGTCAACAGGCTGATCAAATTATTGAGACATATCCAGTTTCCTGGAGGTCAGTGCAGTTTCTGCCATTTGAACCAGGGTAGATACAGTATTTCAGAGAGTGAAAGCTTTGGCTTGGAACATCTTTTCAAATATAAAACTTTCCTCTAGTGATCTCTAAATTCAGTAGATCTCTCAGAAAAGAAAGTGGCATCTTTGCTTGGTAGAATAATGCAATACTTTCCAATCATACTCAGAAGTACTCAGGAAGTGTGCCTTCTATTGTGTTTGTGAGACATCCATGGCTGTAGGAATTTCAAAGAACCAGCTGCTTGATAGAGAGCTGGAGTCAGCCATACCTCTGTTTTTCTCTCCCTGCACTTTGCTCTCTCAGTACCTTCTCATGGAGAGCTTGGGATTCCCTGGAAGATTCTTTCTCCTAGTTCCACCATGAGTATCTGTTAAAGTTTATTTTCATCTTAAATTCTGTTCAGTTCAGTTCAGTTGCTCAGTCGTGTCCGACTCTTTGCAACCCCATGAACCGTAGCATGCCAGGCCTCCCTGTCCATCACCAACAGCTGGAGTCCACCCAAATCCATGTCCATCGAGTTGGTGATGCCATCCAACCATCTCATCCTCTGTCATCCCCTTCTCCTCCTGCCCTCAATATTTCCCATCATCAGGGTCTTTTCAAATGAGTCACCTCTTCGCATCAGGTGGCCAAAGTACTGGAGTTTCACCTTCAACAACAGTACTTCAATGAATACCCAAGACTGATCTCCTTTAGGATGGACTGCCTGGATCTCCTTGCAGTCCAAGGGACTCTCAAGAGTCTTCTCCAACACCACAGTTCAAAAGCATCAATTCTTCAGTGCTCAGCTTTCTTTATAGTCCAACTCTCACATCCATAAATGACTACTGGAAAAACCGTAGCCTTGACTAGATGGACTTTGTTGACAAAGTAATGTCTCTGCTTTTGAATATGCTGTGTAGGTTGCTCATAACTTTCCTTCCTAGAAGTAAGTGTCTTTTAATTTCATGGCTGCAATCACCATCTGCAGTGATTTGGGAACCCCCCCCCAAATAAAGCCAGCCACTGTTTCCCTATCTATTTGCCATGAAGTGATGGGACTGGATGCTATGACCTTAGCTTTCTTAATGTTGAGCTTTAAGCCAACTTTTTCACTCTCCCCTTTAACTTTTGTCAAGAGGCTCTTTAGTTCTTCACTTTCTGCCATAAGGGTGGTATCATCTGCATATCTGAGGTTATTGGTATTTCTCCCGGCAATCTTGATTCCAGCTTGTGCTTCCTCCAGCCCAGCGTTTCTCATGATGTACTCTGCATATAAGTTAAATAAGCAGGGTGACAATATGCAGCCTTGATGTACTCCTTTTCCTATTTGGAACCAGTCTGTTGTCCCATGTCCAGTTCTAACTGTTGCTTCCTGACCTGCATACAGGTTTCTCAAGGGACAGGTCCGGTGTTCTGGTATTCCCATCTCCTTAAGAATTTTCCACAGTTTATTGTGATTCACACAGTCAAAGGCTTTGGCATAGTCAATAAAGCAGAAATAGATGTTTTTCTGGAACTCCCTTGCTTTTTCAATGACCCAGTGGATATTGGCAATTTGATCTCTGGTTCCACTGCCTTTTCTGAATCCAGCTTGAACATCTGGAAATTCACAGTTCACTTTTGCTGAAGCCTGGCTTGGAGCATTACTTTACTAGCGTGTGAGATGAGTGCAATTGTGCAGTAGTTTGAATTCTTTGGCATTGCCTTTCTTTGGGATTGGAATGAAAACTGACCATTGTGATTATCTGGGTCATGAAGATCTTTTTTGTACAGTTCTTCTGTGTATCCTTGCCACCTCTTCTTAATATCTTCTGCTTCTGTTAGGTCCCTACCATTTCTGTACTTTATTGAGCCTATCTTTGCATGAAATGTTCCCTTGGTATCTCTAATTTTCTTGAAGAGATCTCTTTTAAATTTTGTGGGCCTTACTAAAATTCAACCACAGCTCCCAGCCATGTTCAGAGTTTGAGTATCTTGGTGTTTGGTTTGTTTCATGGCTCTGCTCAAGCACAAGTGCTGGTAGAATTGATGAAATGATTGCTGATGGAGAAGAGGCAAAACAACACAGGATTTCCCATCAACTCCCACTTATGTACACTTGAGAGAAAGGTGCCCTGCTATGTTATCCTGGCTCATGCATTAGTTGAGTTGTCTGAGGCTATTATGACCTATGTGCTCTTTGTATGGGACCAGGGCTGATCTTGTGTCCATATTTGTTGTGGACACAATAAATAAGAAGACATAAATAATAAGACTTAAATCAGAAATCATATTCTCTTGCCACAAAAATGCATCATGTCACTTCCACTTTCTCTAATAGTTGTAAAACAGAATCTGGCACCTGCTGAGGCAGAGAGCAAGAATATTTAGATGCAAAATAATTAGCCTATCGAAGTCCCATCTTCATGAATTAACATGTAAAGGATCAAAATGTTTCAGCCTTAGTGGATGTGGATTGCTCATTTTTAATTAAAAACATCAATGGCCCCAGAAATATGATTAAGTGTCCAGAGGGACTTTTTCCCAGTTGCAGCCATGCAACTCAGACACATTTGTTGGTTTGGGGCTTTCAGTTTTCTTTCATTCTGCTTGCACCTCTCTGTAAAATATCCTACCTGATATGAAACCCCAAGATTGTACATCTGTGCTATAATTTGGTTCAATTACTCTTTCACCCAAGTTCAAATGGTATATGTAAAAATGGAAAAGGGCACTTCTCTTTTGCAGTTGTTCCCTAGGAAGTGATTGCGATTCCCATTCACTCCAGCTTCCATAACTTTGTTTTTTGTACCACCTTGGAGACTGTAAGATATTCATGGATAGAAATGGGAGGTCTCAAACATACAAACTTGAGCCCATTTACTGTCAAGTTCTGCTTCATCTTAGCACTTGTCCCAACTCCTCTTTTTCTCCTTTACATCATGTGTTTACAGGCCTCTACCTTCTATTAAATTTTAGAAACCTACACCATATTTTTATACATCTTTAGGTATCTAACTACTTAGCCCCTGACACAGTGTTTTATAATAAGTAATAGTTCAATAAATATTTGTTAGAGACAGAAATAGACAAGTGTTACCCAAAGTGAGATATGTAATATGATTACAGACTGTAACCAAATGAATTGCTTTATCTCAATAATAATGTAACTATTTATGCTCATTGCTAAATATCACCTCAGATGTATAACTTTCACAATGGCTTTATGACAAATTAAAAATGAGAGTAAGCATTCAAAGAACAAGTATCAACAATGTTAAATACATATTAAGATAGGATTTATATGAATATGACAAATATTGTGATACTGGTGTGTATCAGAAGCAATGATATGAGGAAACTAAGGGATATTCAATTCTCCAGTATTTATTATTATTATTAGGGAATTTTAATGGAAAAATTAAAATGCTGAAGTTGATTTTACAGTGAGGAGTAGAAGCTAGGAAACTTAAATGATGTTGGGAATTTGAGCCTGTAATGATTCTAGAACATGACTTTCTCATCTGGAGAAGCAGCTGGTTGGACTAACATGGATGGCCTCAGCTGTCCCTCTAAGCCCAAATGTAAGGGCCAAACAAGTGTATTCAGTGGAGTCCATGTGCATTTTCATGAGAAACGCTGGACTGGAAGAAACACAAGCTGGAATCAAGATTGCTGGGAGAAATATCAATAACCTCAGATATGCAGATGATACCACCCTTATGGCAGAAAGTGAAGAGGAACTAAAAGCCTCTTGATGAAAGTGAAAGTGGAGAGTGAAAAAGTTGGCTTAAAGCTCAACATTCAGAAAATGAAGATCATGGCATCCGGTCCCATCACTTCATGGGAAATAGATGGGGAAACAGTGGAAACAGTGTCAGACTTTATTTTTCTGGGCTCCAAAATCACTACAGATGGTGACTGCAGCCATGAAATTAAAAGACGCTTACTCCTTGGAAGGAAAGTTATGACCAACCTAGATAGCATATTCAAAAGCAGAGACATTACTTTGCCAACAAAGGTCCGTCTAGTCAAGACTATGGTTTTCCCTGTGGTCATGTATGGATGTGAGAGTTGGACTGTGAAGAAAGCTTAGCGCTGAAGAATTGATGCTTTTGAACTGTGGTGTTGGAGAAGACTCTTGTGGGTCCCTTGGACTGCAAGGAGATCCAACCAGTCCATTCTGAAGGAGATCAGCCCTGGGATTTCTTTGGAAGGAATGATGCTAAAGCTGAAACTGCAGTACTTTGGCCACCTCAGGCAAAGATTTGACTCATTGGAAAAGACTCTGATGCTGGGAGGGATTGCGGGCAGGAGGAGAAGGGGATGACAGAGGATGAGATGGCTGGATGGCATCACTGACTCGATGGACATGAGTCTGAGTGAACTCCGGGAGTTGGTGAGGGACAGGGAGGCCTGGTGTGCTGCGATTCATGGGGTCGCAAAGAGTCGGACACGACTGAGCGACTGATCTGATCTGATCTGATCTGACGTTCATTTTCAAGAACCATTTCTGGTTGCATTGTTGTTTCGCTTTTTCTCTAAGTAACTTCTCTCTGTTCACTCTCAATTTATACAGCATGGTTCTGCTCCAATTTGCTGCCAGCCATAGTCTGATTTGTCTCTTTATTATAGAGGCCAGAATGTGAGAACAAACTTCATTTTGACTCTGGCAAGCCAGATCTTGATATGCAGTGGCTCCCCTGGTAGTAATTCAAACATGTTTCAGTGTCCTTCCATAGTATGTGAATATAGGTGCTTTATACATATTTTTTTCACCTGTGGAAAGTAGAGTTTTAGATAATACTTTTCTCTTGGTAAATAACACATTTCATACGACCAGTTTATGCTCCCATATGTTATTCATGATGATGTCTTTCTATTAGGGACTTCCTGAGCAGTTACAGCCCTGCTTCATCAATAAACACAGATTTATATTGTTTTCATGAGCTCTAAAGTAGTAAATTTTCTCTAAACAAGGATTATGGTAAATATAATTGAATTATAGATTCAAAATACATATTTATAAAGGTCCTGTGTTCCTGGAAGCCCATGCAAAATGCAACTGATGATCACTAATAGAATATTTCCCATTAGGAACAGCCTCACCAGCCTATATTTCTGCCTGATCCTAATGGTGACACTCTCTGCTTTCCTGTATATAACTTCCAAAAAGTAAGACTTTAAAAATTAAATCTCATATATTTCTCCTTTATGTTTTAGCTCCTCCTTTGCCTTTTGCTTCAACATGCCACTCTGTGGGATCTGTTAATATGGAGGATTAGGAAAAGAGTCCCTGTTGATACATTTCAAGTCTGTTTAAACTATAAAACGAACAGACAGTTTTATTTCATTCCTTGTGTGAAGCTACACAGTCTAATATGAAATGTAATTCATATAATTACATTTATAAAAATATAGAACAGTCTAATATGAAATATAATTGCTCTAGTAATCCTTGAAACTGCCCTCTAAGGAATGGCATTTGAAGATCTCAGTGGGACATTAATTCAGTTGAAATTGTTGTATTTTTCAGGTCCGACCCTAACCTCCCAGTTTTCCTTTAGTGATATAGTATGACACTATGGAAGTATGTCCACAATCAAATTTCCTTTTCTAAGCAGATGATACAGCAAGTCTTTTTTTCTCATAGGTCAGCTGGCATGAGCTAAGCAAGATGCCTTATTAGATGAAATGTTCCAAATTACTCAGTGAATTAATACAAATCTGTTTATCTGAACCCACACCTGGTGTAAACTCTTTTCTGAGTTCATTGCTAACACTCTAAAAAGAAGGTCACATTGATGAAGAGGGAAAAAAGTCAGAAAAAGAATAAGAAATTCAGTTCTTTCAGATTAGTGGGGCATGCTTTTGTACAACCTGGCAAAACAATCAGCTAGAAACCTGATAGCCTAAAAAGGAGTGGAAGGGTCTTCCTAGGTACACAGTGACAACTAAAAAAGCATTAGGGGATCACTAGGAAATACCTCCTCGAGTATACAAAATATCACTTTCCAAATGAAGACCTAGAGACCTGCAAATCAGGTCCCCTAAACAGTCACTTTTCAGATTGCATTAATTACCTTACTTTGCTTTTCCTTTTGGCAGCCAAATCTCAGTCACAAGGATAAGACACACTAATGTGTGTGAACCAGTCATGATATTAGGCATGTGTGTGCATGATCAGTCATGTTTGATGTTTTGTGATCCCCATGGATTGTAGCCCTCTGAGCTCCTCTGTCCATGGAATTTTCCAGGCAGTGGGTTGCCATTTTCTCCCCCAGGGCATCTTCCCAACCCAGGGATTGAACCTTCATCTCTTGCCTATCTTGCATTAGTAGGCAGGTTATCAGTTGAGGCACCAGGGAAGCCCCACATTAGGCATAATCACATATATTTTCTTATTGAATCTATTCGATTATTTTATGAGTAAATAATTATCATCCGTATTTTCCAAGTGAGGCAACTGAAACTCAAGGAGACTAAATAATTTTTCCCAAGGTCATGGAACCAATAGGTAGAGAAACTGGGATTTTTATTTTTAACATAGACAGGCATGGCTCCAAGACCCATGTCCTTTGTACTTTAATATGCTTCTCAAAATGTAGGTTGAACCCTATAAAATTGCTGTTTTGAATTAGTCAGAAACAACAGAACATAGACAACTACATATGATTCACCCTAAGGAATTTGGAGTTGTTGTACTTTAATGATACATATATGACTTCATTTTATTCATGACAACAAAAGAGGGACTCTGAGTTGAAGGGACCATACAATTTCAGTTAGTAGCTTTGGGGAAATTTTGAGTATGTTTAGTAGAATGACTATATGCTTTAGACCAGAAAATAGACCAATGCTTTCCAAACTTTAATGTATACACAGTCCCCCAGGGATTCCGTTAACATGTAGAGTCTGACTCAATGTATCTGGAAGAGGACTTGCAATTCTGAATTTCTAGCAAACTCTCATATGATGTCAATGCTGATGGTCTGAGAACCATACTTTGAGAAGCAAGGGATTAGACAACTCTTCTTAAATTAACAATGAGCATCCATTCTTCGAGAATTATCTGGCACCTCTAGCAACTGTTTCTAGCCTGTTTTGTAGTCACTAAGTCATGTCCAGCTCTTTGTGACCCCACAGATTGTAGCTTGCCAGGCTCCTCCGTCTATGGGATATCCCAAGCAAGAATACTGGAGTGAGTTGCCATTTCCTTCTCCAGAGGATCTTCCCCACCTAGGGATCAAACCAGCATCTCCTGCATTGGCAGGCGGATTCTTTACCACTGAGCCACCTGAGAAGTTCCTAGCCAATAAAATCACTAAGGATAGTCTATGCTATGCCTTACTTTCCAAAGCCAAGAAATCCTTGTTTCAGAGCTAGGAACTAGGATCACTGGACTCTAAAAGAATCACCCTAGCACATGCTCTGGCTTTGCTCTTTGCTTCACTCTGCTCAGAATCTCTTCCAGGCCTGTGTAGGTAGGAAATATTTACAGAACTGTGTCCTTCATCTGAGACCAATACCACTAACTTTGTGACAAATCATTAGTTGTAAGCAGTGAAAAAGGTGAGTTTAAGAAGTTCCAATTACAGTTAAATTAGATAAGTGAACTAATTCTTTAGTAATATTGGGAAGCTATGTTATTAATTCAGTAGTAAGGGCACTGTGAATATTAAGAAAAAGTATAATTGTAATTGCTTTACACAGACTACAGATTATTACCTGTATTATTTATCTTTTGCTGAATAACAAACCACCCTAAATGTTAATGGCTTGAAATAGTCAATATTTAATATTGTTCAGAATTCTTTGGGCTGGGTCGCCCAGGGCTGAGTGGTCTCGGATGGCCTCACTCATAGCACAAGACCTTGGCTAAAAGTTTCTGTCATGACAGTGGCTGGGACCTCTCTCTTTATTGTCCCTCATCTTCAGAAGGCTATATTGGGATTCTTTGCATGGTAGTCCCAAGATTGCCAGCAGCAAAAGAGGGCGAGCCCTAGTATGCGATCCCACTGTAAACTTTTGTTTGTATCCTTTTAACATATATTCCATTGTCAAAGCAAGTCACAGCCAAACTGAAGTTCAAGGGATGGAAGTGTAGACTTGACAGCTTCCTGGGAGAGGCTCTGAAAGATCATCAGCATTTTTTTTTTTTTCAGTGTAGCATACTCTGCTTTTTGGCTACAATTAGTCAATATAGTAAGCTTCTACCCATCCCAGTGCCCTGAAAAGGCTCATCTGCAAGAAGAATTGAGTCAGTAGTTCTAGATTCAGATGAGGCTCCTTGGATGTAGTTCTTGATCCAGAAATCTGTAAATTAAAAAGACAAGTTATATGCATTATATACATCCATCATACAGTGTTGGCACACAGAGAAGTTAGCTACAATAGATACTACTGCTCAAAAGGTAGAGACCAGCATAGCAGTCATTGATTTGTACTAATTCTGAAATCCACCCTATCCTAAGAGCAGAATATGACTTCTAATTAGAGACCAATTTTGTCCTCAGGAGTACCCTGCAATCCTTGCAGTTCTATACTGCTTTGGGCTCCATCCTCTGGTTTCTTTTACTCTGCACTGTGAGATATTCTTTTTTTTTAATTTTATTTTTTAATATAAATTTATTTAATTGGCGATATTCTTTTATATGCAAAAGATCCATATTTGCAGCTGAGAGAACTTCTCACTTTGCTTCGTATGAGTAAAAAATTTAAGAGCCAAATGGCCTTTTTGTTTTCATTTTGAATTACGTCTGTGTGTTAAGCCTAAGATTGGTTTCTTGTGCATCTGATTCAGGTCCATTTCAAGCCCTGAAAGCTCTATTTTCATTTCTTTTCAGGACAAACCTCTTTCTGCTCTGGGCCAGGTGTCAAATTGGCATGGAGCAGACCTTAGATTCATGGACCTTTAATCTAGCTTAGTCTTTCAGAGGGCTTTAACAAGGGAATTTTTAGTGGCATCTTTGATTTTTGCCTTTGGCTCTCCATCTTGTGTCATGCTGAAAGTTATTTTTCCAAACTAAGGACACTGATTTGTTTTCCAACTATGCAAACACTGGCTCCTCTCCTCCAAGTTCTTCTTGCAGACTGAATAGTTCTTTCTTCAGCTCATACACAACAATGCATATCCACTGATACTTTCAACCTTCTGTTTGGAGATTTCCTTAGCCAAAATCCAAAAGTTGATTAGGTACACTTTCTGTCTTCCAAGTTATTATAGGCAATAGTTTTGCCGATTATTTTGCTGCTTTATAACATGGGTTGCTATTTTCCAGACTGTTGTAAATATTTCTGTGCCATTTTTCCAGACTTCACTAAGTGTTTCCTACCCATTGTTCTGTCTAGCTTTAACTAACAATATATTCACAGCTTTTCCAGCTTCCTCTGGGTTCCACATCTAAAGCCGCATGTCTTATATTTTGTTTGGCAATGCTGAGTTTCTAGTTATGGTTCTATCTTAGCTTTTGCTATATAGCAAGTTACCTTAAGACCTAGTAACTTTAAATAATATATATTTATATTTATTCTTTTTCAGCATTCTCTGACTTTCTGGGTAGTTCTTGTGGTTTGGCTTCTCAGCCGGATGGTTGGGAGAATGTGAATATCTGGGAGTTCTTTCCACTGACTCCTCCTCTACAGAGGGCTAGCCTGGGCTCCTGCCTGTCATAGTCCCAGGGTTCTTAGTAGCAAGAGTGGGAAAGCCCCAAGGTGATAGTATTTTTCAAAATATTGCTTGAATAACATTTGTGAATGTCAACTAACCAATTGAAATCACCTGGCCAAGCAGCAATTTTATAGGAAGAGATACAGACACCACACACTGATGGTTGGAGATGGGAAATACTATAGTTTTTTTCTAAACTGATACTCTCGTATCCAAAGAAACATCATCCTGATTTATTATAAAACCAGTCAGATGCATAAAAATCCATTTATTTAACTGGAATATGTTAGACTTGGCATTTCATGAACCACATACAAATATATGCATATTCATGTGCCTATTTAGGTAAGTGGATACAGATATACACATATATCCATACATATAACATACACACACACACACACATGTATACACACACCTATATAAAATGTAAGTGTATTCCTAAATTAGATGACTTCTTCTGAATAAAAAGCATGGAACTCATCTTTCTTTTATAAGTCCTATTACATATTTTTTCCTTCATTTTATTTTTACAACTAGAATAGTACTCTTTATATAAGTTCACTTTGTTTGGCTGAAGACCATTTAAGATAAGAGTTTATTTAGTCAAAATAATACTGTTTATTTATATATGTGATTTCATATCCATATTTTCATGCATCCTATAAGTCAAACTCTTTTTTTGCTTACATGGCTATATGATACATACCATCTTATTAAATAGTCTTTTAAGAACAAAGTTCTTATAATTGTCACAGTGTACACTTTCAGAATTTAAATTTAAATTAGGTTGAATGTTAACAAATGTAGAATTGAGTTGTTACCTTTAGTTACCTGAACTTTTTAGGGAATGTTCTTAAACATTTAAAATGTTCCAAGTAAAACAAATAATAATTTTATATAACTGGGATTTTTTTCAACCCAAGAAATTTTCAATTACTTCATTAGTAAAATAGTTTAATTCATCTTACAAAAATTAAAGTGAACATGTAATCATGAAGTTTATCCACGCTCTGTTAGAGCCTGGAATACTTGAGTATGGAGATATGTTGACAGTTTCTCTTATATAATAATGCTTTGAATAATCCAGAACTTGCTTATCTAAGTAACTATAGTTATATTAACATGATTGAAAAGTGGGTAATTAAAAGGGGGTTGTAAAATGATGTGTTATCAGACATTTCACCAAAGCCAATACATATTTTCACCAATATGCAATACATATTTGGATGTGTTTAACCAAATAATTTGGAGAATCATTGTGGAACACCAATTTACTTCAAAGAGATGCTTGGGATAAAATTATGATGAAGTCAGATGTGAATCCACCCTCCTTGCTCTTAGGGACAGATGATACAGACAAGGATAAATGGTTTTGATAAATAAAGCAGTATGGTTTTGATTAGAAGCACTGGGAGAAGAGTTCTTGCTAGCCCAGCGGCAGGAACTGTAAGCCAGGACTGAGGGACAGGAAACATAGTTACATGAAAAGCAGCTTCTAAGCTGAATCCTGGAAAACGGGTCAAAATACATCAGATGAAGACAGTGTGGAAGAAGGGCAGGAAAGAAAGGAGGTGATTCAGGTAGAGGCACAGAACATCATTTCAGTTCAGTTTCTCAGTCATGTCTGACTCTTTGCGACCCCATGAACCACAGCACGCCAGGCCTCCCTGTCCATCACCAACTCCCAGAGTCCACCCAAACCCATGTCCATTGAGTCGGTGATGCCATCCAACCATCTCATCCTCTGTTGTCCCCTTCTCCTGCCCTCAATCTTTCCCAGCATCAGGGTCTTTTCAAATGAGTCACCTCTTCGCTTCAGGTGGACAAAGTATTGAAGTTTCAGCTTCAACGTCAGTACTTCCAATGAACACCCAGGACTGATATCCTTTAGGATGGACTGGTTGGATCTCCTTGCAGTCCAAGGGACTCTCAAGAGTCTTCTCCAATGCCACCATTTAAAAGCATCAATTCTTCAGTGCTCAGCTTTCTTTATAGTCCAACTCTCACATCCATACATGACGCTGGATAAACCATAGCTTTGACTAGACGGACCTTTGTTGGCAAGTAATGTCTCTGCTTTTTAATATGCTGTCTAGGTTGGTCATAACTTTCCTTCCAAAGAGTAAGCATCTTTTAATTTCATGGCTCCAATCACCATCTGCAGTGATTTTGGAGCCCAGAAAAATAAAGTCAGCCACTGTTTCCCCATGTATTTGCCATGAAGTGATGAGACTAGATGCCATGATCTTAGTTTTCTGAATGCTGAGCTTTAAGCCAACTTTTTCACTCTCCTCTTTCACTTTCATCAAGAGGCTCTTTAGTTATTCTTCACTTTGTGCCATAAGGGTGGTGTCATCCGAATATCTGAGGTTATTGATATTTCTCCTGGCAATCTTGATTCCAGCTTGTGCTTCCTCTAGCCCAGTGTTTCTCATGATGTACTCAGCATATAAATTAAATAAGCAGAACCCAAAGGTGATAGAATGGCAACCCACTCCAGTGTTCTTGCCTGGAGAATCCCGGGGATGGCGGAGCCTGGTGGGCGGGCTGCCGTCTATGGTGTCGCACAGAGTCAGACACGACTGGAGTGACTTAGCAGCAGCAGCAACAGCAGCAGCAAAGGTGACAGAACATGGTTCTCTTGGTTCTCTCTCTCTCCCAGTCCTACCATTGGTCCAGACTTCAAACAAGATGGTTCTTCCATCTGGAATTTCTTCTCATCTCAGATCATTCCAATTTTCAAAATTCCTTTTCTCAGATCCCATATAAACCCACTTCTGCCCTAATCCTACATATCACGTCTTCAGAGAAAGAAGAGCCAATTAGGTTATTTTGCTTAGCTTCATTCCCTCATAGGACACTGTAGCTTTGTCATTGTAGTATTAATCACAGTTGATGCAAATAATTACAAGCTCTGTAGTGTCTGCTTTTTCTCAGAGATTCAAAGCTACACCGAAGCAAAGACTATACCTATTTTAATAGCCTTGCCTTATCTAGTATATTTCACAAAATAGACAGAGACTCTATCCTCTTTTTTAAATGAACGTATGAACAAATAAGAGAGCATTCAGTGTCAACTACTCTCTTACTGTTATACTTTGCATCTTGAGCACTGCTGAGCAACTGTAGTACAGGTATGGATGAAACTTCTTAAATTTATTGAATATTGGTGTTTTGTAAGGAGACTGTGATAAAAGAATGCTTTATAAGGAAATTATAAATATTGGAAATATTGATCAAGTGATATACCATACATTCTAAGGTGAAAAGGAAAGTTAGTAGAAGGAAGTAATAGAGAAAATGTACAAGGTTAATGGAACTAAAGACCTCAAACATGTCTTTAAAGGTCAGGAAAACCAAACAAAACAGAATTGGAGAATGGGTAACTGAGGGAATAATAGACATATTCCTCAGAATATGTGCCTATTAATATTTCCCTAGTAGAATGCCTTTTGGTTTTTAATTTTAAAATGTAAAAGAATATATCTTTCAATATAAAAGTTTCAAATAATGTACATAAAGGAAGGGCTTCCTTGGTGACTCAGTGGTAAAGAATTTGCTGCCAGTGCAGGGGATGCAGGTTCGCTCTCTGGTCTGGAAGGTCCTCTGGAGGAGACGGTATTCCCTATCCAGTATTCTTGCCTGGCAAATCCCTTGGATGGAGGAGCCTGGCAGGCTATAGTCCATGGGGTCAAAAAGAGTCAGACATGACTGAGCGATTTCACTTTAGTGAATTCTCCAGGCAAGAATACTGGAGTGGGTCGCCATTTCCTTCTCCAGGAGATCTTCCTGACCCAGGGATTGAACCCAGGTCTCCTGCATTGTAGGCAGACCCTTTACCATCTGAGCTATAAAGGAAAATTTTCATTTATGCCCTTTTAATTCAGTATAATGTTTACAAGCTATTAATCTTTATCTATTCCAGTTCCTATTTTCATCATCTTTGCATGCAAGTGGTGTAAAGAGTCAAATAGTTAAACAAGGCTTATTTTAAATAACAGTGCACATATCACCCTTCATTTCCTACTTTTACTAACTGGAATTTAAATAACATGCTCAGAATATATTGGTTTTCAATGTTAAACATTATATTTTGATTGCTCACTGTGGATGAGACTGTAGTTCTTTTTTACCCCTTATTCATCATCACTGTACTTGTCTGTTTTCATTCTCTCATGTTCCTTAATATTTTAATTTAGGTTAGATCAATGTCCAGTACATATATAAAGTTATATTATTATTACTCCTACTTAGGATCTCTTTTCACCATCATCCTGGGGAAATGTCTTTTGACTCTGTCCTGTCTTACGTCCTTTGTTTCTTATCTCCCAAATCTTTCTCCTTACTTGTTTTATTATCTAATTATGAGATCACAGGTGCCAATAACTTCCTGAGAAAATACCCATGAGATCATGAGAGGTTTTCTTACATGACGATATTTTATCTAGGTAAATGATGCTGTACTGGAAATAATTTGTCTCAGAATTTGAAAGGAACTGACCCCCTGTTTTCTGTTTCTGACTTTGTTGCTGAAAAGGACCCAGCCATTCTGATATCCTGCTTCCAAGGGATTTTATGCCCTCTCCCCTCCCCCACCAGCATGGAAGCCTGTAAGGTCTTCTGTCCATCTCCAGTATTCTGAAGCCTCGTGATGATGTGGCTCGGTGTGATCCATTTTAATCATGCTATAGGTAGTCAGCAAGGGCTTTCAATCTGACAATTCTTGGAAATGTTCTTAAATGATAACATGTGATTTTGTCCATTTCCTTTTCTCTCTTCATTCTTTCTGAGGACTTCTTTTTTCTATTTATTTATTTTTAAAATACAGTTGATTTACCAATTTTATTAGTTTAGATGTATAACACAGTGTTTTAAAAATTTATGTAATAAATAAAGTTTATTTAATTATAAACTTTCAACAGATAAAATTTAAAGCTATATTAAATTTAGCTGTGATGTACAATGTAAGCTTATAGCTTATTTACCTTATACATAATGGTTTGTACCTATTACTCCTCTACCCCTATCTCCCTGCTCTGCCCTCCCCTCTCTGCACTGGTAACCACTAAGTTTGTCCTTTATATCTGTAAGTCTGTTTCTATTTTGTTATGTACATCTGTTTATTTTATTTTTTAGATTACATGTATCAGTAATGTACAGTATTTGTCTTCCTCTTTCTGGTATACATGTGTATTATATATTTTCCTTCTTTTATATATATATATACACACACACACACACATACCACATCTTCTTTCTTCATTCATCTCTCAATTGGCACTTGGTTACTTTCATATCTTACTATCTAAATAATGCTGGTATGAACATTGGGGTGCATGCATCTTTTATTTTTATAGATATACACAGTATTGGGATTGCTAGATCATATGTTAGTTCTATTTCTAATTTTTGAGGAACCTCCATACTGTATTCCATAGTAGTGGCACCAATTCATATCATTACCAACAGTGGCCTCAGGTTCCCTTTTCTGCACATCCTCACCAACATTTGCTATTTGTAGTCTTTCTGATGACAGCCATTCTGAAAAATGTGAGGTGATATCTCATTGTGGTTTTGATTTGCATTTCTCTAGTTAGCAATGTTGACCATTTTTTTCTTGTGCCTGTTGGCCATTTGTATGTCTTTTCTGGAAAAATATCTATTCAAGTTTCTGCCCATTTTTTAATTAGGTTGTTTGGGATTTTTAGATATTGAGTTGTATGAGTTGTTTATGTATATTGGATATTAGCCCTTTACTGGTCAGATCATTTGCAAATATTTCCCATATTTAGTACGTTGCTTTGCATTTTGCTAATGATTTCATTCAATGTATAAAAGCTTCTATATTTAATTAGATCTCCATTTGTTTATATTTGCTTCTGTTTCCTTTGCCTGAGGAGACAGTTCCAAGAAGTATTGCTATGATTTCTGTCAAAGAGCATACTGCTTATGTTTTATTCCAAGAGTTTTATATTTTCCAGTCTTTTATATAGGACTTCTATCCATTTGAGTTCATCTTTGCATGTGATATGAGAAATTTTCTAATTTCATTCTTTTACATATCACTTTCCAGTTGTCTCAGCACTGTTTATTGAAGAGACTGTCTTCTCCCCATTATATATTCTCCTCTCCTTTTTCATAGATTAATTGATCATAATTTTATTTCTGGGCTCTCTATATGGTTTCATTCATCTTTGTGTCTGTTTTATGCCACTACAATTACTGTTTTGATTACTATAGCTCTGTATTATAGTCTGAAGTCAGAGAGTGTGATAATGCAGATATGTTTGTATCTCTCAAGATTGCTTTGGCTATTTGGAGTCTTTTGTGACTCATACAAATTTTAGGATTATTTATTCAGTTCTGTGAAAATGTCATGGATATTTTGATAGGCATTCCATTAAATCGGTGGATTTCTTTGAGTAATATGGACATTTTAACAGTATTAATTCTTATAATCAATGACTCAAGATTCCTTTCTTTTTCTTTCAGTTCAGTTCCATCGCTCAGTCGTGTCCGACTCTTTGCGACCCCTTGAATCACAGCACGCCAGGCCTCCCTGTCCATCACCAACTCCCAGAGTTCACTCAAACTCATGTCCATCGAATCAGTGATGCCATCCAGCCATCTCATCCTCTGTCATCCCCTTCTCCTCCTGCCCCCAATCCCTCCCAACATCAGGGTCTTTTCCAATGAGTCAACTCTTTGTATGACGTGGCCAAAGTATTGGAGTTTCAGCTTTAGCATCAGTCCTTCCAATGAATACTCAGGACTGATCTCCTTTAGAATGGACTTGTTGGATCTCCTTGCAGTCCAAGGGACTCTCAAGAGTCTTCTCCAACACCAAAGTTCAAAAGCATCAATTCTTCAGTGCTCAGCTTTCTTCATAGTCCAATGCTCACATCCATACATGACCACTGGAAAAACCATAGCCTTGACTAGACAGGCCTTTGTTGACAAATTAATGTCTCTGCTTTTGAATATGCTATCTAGGTTCGTCATAACTTTCCTTCCAAGGAGTAAGCGTCTCCTAATTTCACGGCTGCAGTCACCATCGGCAGTGATTTTGGAGACTAGAAAAATAGTCAGCCACTGTTTCCACTGTTTCCCCATGTATTTGCCATGAAGTGATGAAACCAGATGCCATGATCTTCGTTTTCTGAATGTTGAGCTTTAAGCCAACTTTTTCACTCTCCTCTTTCACTTTCATCAAGAGGCTCTTTAGTTCTTCACTTTCTGCCATAAGGGTGGTGTCATCTGCCTATCTGAGGTTATTGATATTTCTCCCGGCAATCTTGATTCCAGCTTGTGCTTCTTCCAGCCCAGTGTTTCTCATGATGTACTCTGCATATAAGTTAAATAAGCAGGGTGACAATATACAGCCTTGATGTGCTCCTTTTATATATTGTTAAATTCAGTTTGCTAACATTTTGTTGAGGATTTTTGTACCTTTATTCATCAAATATATTGGCCTTAATTTTTTCTTTTTATATTCTTTTCCTGATGTTGTTTTTTAAATCAGGGTAATGGT
Organism: Bos javanicus; assembly: GCF_032452875.1. Lineage (NCBI taxonomy): Eukaryota > Metazoa > Chordata > Mammalia > Artiodactyla > Bovidae > Bos > Bos javanicus. Next base: position 35,701,803 of record NC_083874.1, on the reverse strand, counting down.
GGCCTCATAGAAAGAATTTTGGTAGTATTCCTCGTCTTCATTTTTTGAAATATTTTGAGAGGGAAATCTATTAGCTGTTCTTTATATGTTTGGTAGAATTCCCCTGTGAAGCTATCTGGTCCTGGACTTTAGTTACCTGGAATTTTTCTGAATTACAAGTTCCATTTGACCACTAGTAATCAATGGTCAAATTTCAGATTGCCTTTTTTATCTTGACTCAACCTTAGAAGATTATATGTTTTTGAAATTTATTTCTTTTAGGTTGTTCCATTCATTATTATATAAATATTCATATTTACATGACTTTTTACCTCTGTGATATCAGATGTAATTACTCAAGTACTATCTCCCCTGTTATTGTACATTCTTTATGTTTCTGGTTGAATATTTTTAACTCCTTTTAAATAATTTAAGTAGAACTGCTCCACATTCATTAATTCAATAATTTTTGCTGTGTTTGTTGGGGGGAGGTGAGCTTAATGTCCTTCTGCTTTGCCATCTTGATCTCCTCCTTTGGAATTTTTATTTAATTTTCTTATATTTTTCTCACACATTTTATAACTATGATTTTTTAATGTGTTCTTCATGGGATGTTTCTTTGACTTAGTTCTAGCATTCTGTGACTTTCTGATACCACTTTTTTTTGTTGTTGTTAATTTTTAAGAGTTCCTTTTTGGTTCTTTGAGTATTCTTTTATAATAGCAACCCATTCTTGCTTTAAGGATTCAATATCTCATTTATCAGAAGATGTTAATAATAGTTTATTAGAAGGATTATTCCCTTGACATAATTTTTCTTCACATTGTTTTGTGTGACTGTGTGTATGTTAACATATGTGTATATGTTGGTCTTATACATTTTATACTAAGGGCTTTTCTCAGATATTGTTTTTATTTTGTTCTTTGAATTTTTGTTAAGGACTTTCTTCAGATACTGAGTAATCCATAATTTTCTGCTCATACTTAAGAGCAGAATGCTGAAAGGAGTATTGGAATCTCACAGGCTTTGCTTACTAGCTTTCACTATGAAGTGCTCTGCCTGAGCACATAATTCTGTGGCTTTCTTTTTGCCAGGTCCAATTCACCAGAGAGGGAGGGTTCAATATTCTGCCAGCATTCTGCAAGCCAACTGGCAAAAGACAGTTCAGGAGCCACAGGAATTAGTATGCAAATACCAACCCCCTGTTTTTGTACAGTACTCCTACACACAACTATCTGGTTTCTCCTACCCCAGAGATTCTGCTGTTTACCTTCCCAAGGGAACAAGTCTTCAGAGTCCTGCTGAAGGAGAGGAGGGATGGCTGCTTGGCTAATGGAACAGAGAGTGGGAATTGGATTAGAGATACACAAAGTTCACCAGGGACCCTCTTGATTTCAACTGAATATTTGGATTCACAGGACTATCATAGACCACACTAGGGCCAGACTGCTCTGAGAGAGACGGGTGGGAATGACAGCTCTACAGAAGGGCAACATCAGGCATTCCTTTAAAAAAGTCTTTCCAGCAGCCCATGTGGCAATTCACGGAATCACTGAGTCCTCATTTAGATCACAGCTTAATGGCTAGGATGTGAGTTCATATCAAGAGGTGCAGGAGTCACTCTAACTAAAGATTCATGCTCCACATAAGCTGACATCTCTCATAAGAATGCTATATGCATCTGTCCCAGAGTCTTCAGAGAAGACATGCCAGTTTCAAGAGCCACCGTATTCACAAAGAGTAAAAGTTACATTCAGTCCAGATGTAGTTTATCAGGGGATTTTTTTTTTTTTTTTTGTCATAAGCAGTATTGCCTGAGAATATGATTAAATATCATTTTTATTAGTTACCAGAGCAACAGTTCGGAGAAGGCAATAGCACCCCACTCCAGTACTCTTACCTGTAAAATCCCACGGATGGAGGAGCCTGGTGGGCTGCAGTCCATGGGGTCGCTAAGAGTCGGACACGACTGAGCGGCTTCACTTTCACTTTTCACTTTCATGCATTGGAGAAGGAGATGGCAACCCCCTCCAGTGTTCTTGCCTGGAGAATCCCAGGGATGGGGGAGCCCTGTGGATTGCCGTCTATGGGGTCGCACAGAGTCGGACACGACTAAAGTGACTTAGCAGCAGCAGCAGAGCCACAGTTAAAAAGCTAAATAAAGTTCCAGTTCTTGGGCACAAAACGATGGGTTGTGTTAAGTCTTTATCCACACAATCTAACTGCTTCTTTTGCTTTCTTAAAAAATTATTATTAGTGAGACAGGAAGGAAAGAAACATGAAAAGAAATGTAGGCAAAGAGGCAGGTTAACATGATGTGGCGACAGGGGGATTTCAGTCTATTTCTATGCTCTGAAGAAAACATGCAGTAAAAATACAAACAGAGTAAGGAGGAGTGTGAGGTGTTGGATATTAGTGGCAGGAGAAAAAACTGTGAAGTAGACAGATTTGTAAAAGTATTTGGTGATGATCCCAACTCCTTCAAAAATGTTATATCCAAGATTTTTATTTATTGAAAAGTATTGATGTATTACTTAGGATAGGCTAAATGCAATAATAAATAGGTTCCAAAATATGTAACAGTCCAAACACAATAGCAGTCTATTTCATGTCTATGTAACAGTATTAGGCTGGAACATAGGATGGTGAGGTGACCTTCATCCATGGACTCAATCTGCAACAAGGCATCTCCCCTCTTCAACACCTGACTTCCAAAGTTGGCAGGTCCTCTTTCTTCTAGCCAGTATGAAAGAGTGTAAGATGAGCTTTCTTTGAGATGGGTCTAGAAACAGCATCTGTCTCTTCTGCCCAGGTGCCACTGGCTGGAACTCTGGCAAAAAACCACACTTAATTTCCAGTACGACTCAGAAATGTAGTCCAGCTGTGTGCCTGTTATTACAAGGAGAATATAGATTTTATTGAGCAGTAGTATGAAGAAAGCTAAGCGCCAAAAAATTGATGCCTTTGAACTGTAGTGTTGGAGAAGACTCTTGAGAGTCCCTTGGACTGCAAGGAGATCCAACCAGTCCATTCTGAAGGAGATCAGCCCTGGGATTTCTTTGGAAGGAATGACGCTAAAGCTGAAACTCCAGTACTTTGGCCACTTCATGCGAAGAGTTGACTCATTGGAAAAGACTCTGATGCTGGGAGGGATTGGGGGCAGGAGGAGAAGGGGATGACAGAGGATGAGATGGCTGGATGGCATCACTGACTCGATGGAAGTGAGTCTGAGTGAACTCCGGGAGTTGATGATGGACAGGGAGGCCTGGTGTGCTGCGATTCATGGGGTCGCAAAGAGTCGGACAAAACTGAGCGACTGAACTGAACTGATGGGCATTTAAATTTTGTAAATATTTCTATTAAATACATTCTATTAAATATAATATAAATGTTACTTTAGAATCCAAGGATGTGCTTCATTACTTTTCAAGAGCTTATTTGAAGAATATAAATCCTTACCAATGTCAAGTCAGTAAAATAATATTTTAAAAATAAGTAGGATTCACATCAATATTATTACATTAGGAATAAGTTTTATGTCATTAGAGCTGTGATTTACATGTGACTGTGGTTTGTGACATTGTACAGGAGACAGGGATCAAGACCATTCCCATGGAAAAGAAATGTAAAAAAGCAAAATGGCTGTCTGGGGAGGCCTTACAAATAGCTGTGAAAAGAAGACAAGTGAAAAGCAAAGGAGGAAAGGAAAGATATAAGCATCTGAATGCAAAGTCCCAAAGAATAGCAAGAAGAGATAAGAAAGCCTTCCTCAGTGATCAATGCAAAAAAATAGAGGGAAACAACAGAATGGGAAAGACTAGAGATCTCTTCAAGAAAATGAGAGATACCAAGGGAATATTTCATGCAAAGATGGGCTCGATAAAGGACAGAAATTGTATGGACCTAACAGAAGTAGAAGATATTAAGAAGAGGTGGCAAGAATACACAGAAGAACTATACAAAAAAGATCTTCACGACCCAGATAATCACGATGGTGTGATCACTGACCTAGAGCCAGACATCCTGGAATGTGAAGTCAAGTGGGCCTTAGAAAGCATCACTACAAACAAAGCTAGTGGAGGTGATAGAATTCCAGTGGAGCTATTTCAAATCCTGAAAGATGATGCTGTGAAAGTGCTGCACTCAATATGCCAGCAAATTTGGAAAACTCAGCAGTAGCCACAGGACTGGAAAATGTCAGTTTTCATTTCAATCCCAAGAAAGGCAATGCCAAAGAATGCTCAAACTACCACACAATTGCACTCATCTCACACACTAGTAAAGTAATACTCAAAATTCTCCAAGCCAGGCCTCAGCAATACGTGAATCATGAACTTCCAGATGTTCAAGCTGGTTTTAGAAAAGGCAGAGGAACCAGAGCCCAAATTGCCAACATCAGCTGGATCATGGAAAAGGCAAGAGAGTTCCAGAAAAACATCTGTTTCTGCTTTATTGACTATGCCAAAGCCTTTGACTGTGTGGATCACAATAAACTGTGGAAAATTCTGAAAGAGATGGGAATACCAGACCACCTGATCTGCCTCTTGAGAAATTTGTTTGCAGGTCAGGAAGCAACAGTTAGAACTGGACATGGAACAACAGACTGGTTCCAAATAGGAAAAGGAGTACATCAAGGCTGTATATTGGCAATAACCTCAGATATGCAGATGATACCACCCTTATGGCAGAAAGTGAAGAGGAACTAAAAAGCCTCTTGATGAAGGTTAAAGAGGAGAGTGAAAAATTTGGCTTAAAACTCAACATTCAGAAAACGAAGATCATGGCATCTGGTCCCATCACTTCATGGAAAACAGATGGGGAAACAGTGGAAACAGTGTCAGACTTTATTTTGGGGGGCTCCAAAATCACTGCAGATGGTGATCGAAGCCATGAAATTAAAAAACACTCCTTGGAAGGAAAGTTATGACCAACCTAGATAGCATATTCAAAAGCAGAGACATTACTTTGCCAACAAAGGTCCATCTAGTCAAGGCTATGGTTTTCCCAGTGGTCATGTATGGATGTGAGAGTTGGACTGTGAAGAAAGCTGAGTGCCGAAGAATTGATGCTTTTGAACTGTGGTGTTGGAGAAGACTCTTGAGAGTCCCTTGGACTGCAAGGAGATCCAACCAGTCCATTCTGAAGGAGATCAGCCCTGAGATTTCTTTGGAAGGAATGATGCTAAAGCTGAAACTCCAGTACTTTGGCCACCTCATGCGAAGAGTTGATTCATTGGAAAAGACTCTGATGCTGGGAGGGATTGGGGGCAGGAGGAGAAGGGGACGACAGAGGATGAGATGGCTGGATGGCATCACTGACTTGATGGATGTGAATCTGAGTGAACTCCGGGAGTTGGTAATAGACAGGGAGGTCTGGTGAGCTGCGATTCATGGGGTCGCAAAGGGTCGGACACAACTGAGTGACTGAACTGAACTGAACAAGTGTATATAATGTTTTGTATAAAACATACCACTTGACTTTGCAAAACTGGCCATAAGTCAATTACTTTTATCATTAGTTAAGTGTTAATGTTTACTTTTAAAGAGAAACATGCTTTATCTCTATGGCTTATTTTCAGAGGTATTTACTTGTTTTAATTCAGGTACAAGAGTATTTTATTCAATTCTACATGGCACCAAATTCTCATGTTATAGTGTGCATACCATTTTGAAGGATCACAAGAAGCCAAATGTGGAAGAATATCGAACTTACTAAAATGCTTCTGCTATTCCACTTGATGTTGACTGAAGCTCTACTTTTTTGCTATCTTGCTTTTCTTAACAGAAGACAGAAGCTTCAGGGGAACTTAACAAATATCATTTTCATTTTAAAACACACTTTATGACACTAAAATAAAATAATTTGAGTATAAATCTTTATAGTTTGTATATTAAAATCAAATGTTAAAAATGTTTATGTTTATGAATGTGAATTATTTTAATTTTATCATTAATTTTGCCAGTTTTACACATGTATGATATGCCTTTGGCTTCACTTGTGGTAATTTAAAGCACACCTATTATTTTTTTCTTTTTAATAAAATTACTTCTATAAAAAATAGAAGAAAAAAGAGCAAACTCACTCTTTGACAGCCTGTTTCCATCCATTCACATCTTTCTGTAACATTATCCTTTTGATCTAATGGACTCCAGTAAAAGATGAAAGTTTGCATGGTGCGTGAGCCAAACTTGCATTGCTGTTTTTAAGTTACAAAGGATGAAAGGAAAATGCTGCTCCTACTCTTTGATTATTTTTACATATGTGTAACTTAGAAAGTGACTGTAGAAATTGAAACTTTCCATGGGTCTGGTTTGCAAAAAGAAAGCCGCTCATGACCAATTTAGAATAAACATCCAAATTCTGAACATTTGAAAAATTACTCCAAAGCCAGTTTTGTGACATTTCAAACATTTAAACTTGCCTTCAGTGCAGACAGTCTTATCTATTGCTGGGGAAATTCACACCTGTGGCATAACTATTTCATACCTAGGCAGTGGTGTTGTCTTTGGAAATCTTTTTTTTTTTTTTTTTTTTTAACTCTTGGGTTGGGGGAATAACAGTGAACCAAAGTGACTCTCAGTTTCAACACTACTGTTTTGCACAACATATGAGTGTGTCTGTAATCCCTGCAGGAATGAGGATACAGTTACAAAGGAGAGTAAGTCTGGATATGTTATTCAGACATAATTATTACACTTAAAACAGTACATATCTGCTTAGACCCTAAAGATCACCAGGAAACATGCTTCTCACCAGAGGTTGCAACAGACAAAATGTGATATCTCTAACTTCATTTGAGGGAAGGAAAGATTTGTTTCAAGGTTACATTAGCATCCCAAGCCCTATAGTATACAAGAGCTAGTAAAATGCTTCTTCAAGTGATGCTTTTCAGAATTTAATGCTAAAATAATATTATATAATTAAATGTGACCCTAAGACTATTTTGTGAAAATTCACTCCTTTTGTTGATGATTAAAGTAAGACTAAGTGATAATATAAATTGAAGATGATGAAAATCATGTTTTAATTTAGTATAGTAGTCAAGATTGCCTGATGCAAGGCGGTATCTTGTGTGTGATGGCTTTCTGTGCTGGGTTTTTAATATTATACAATGACAAGCACAAAATCTGAACATCATTTTTCTGAAATCATGACCAGAGTGTTAAAAGAACTAGATTTCTTTTCACTTTTTTTTGTGTGTGTGTGTGTGAAATCTTCAAGCTTGTATTTATAGTGATTATATATCTCCAAAACATTGCTCCCTTAAAATTTTGATTGAGTACCAATTTCTTTGATTCTATGATAACATTTGGTTTGAACAAATGAGCATGTCAAAAAACTCTGGAGGTTCTTTATGATTCAAAATAATCTAGCAACATTATGTAAAAAAACATTTTTTTTTTCAAAATCTGCAGTGTAAAAATAAATGATCCCACTAGTGAGCATAAACATGATCAGATGGAGGGGTCAGTGAAAACACTACCATCCATCAGGATCTCCTCAGAAATCTTTGGTCATATCTACCATATTTATCCTGTCAGATAAATGTACTTCTGGCCTCTCAGGTCAACTCTTTCCCATCCATCCCACTACTTTCCTCATCATTGAGACCCTCACAATCTTTATTTAGCCTCTTTCTCTTACCTCCTAACAGTCTTGCTCCACACCATTGCCAGAATGGTTTACCTAAAATACCAATGTGACCACACCATCTCTACTCCACTTACAAACTTTTTGAGGCAGGGGGGAAATGGATAAAAGACATTATGTTATGTGTCCACAAGTTGGCCAGGACAGCTGATCCACCTTTTATTCATTTCCTCCCTGCCATACGGCCCCATCTCTGATCACCACTAATTTCCTTCTGTGCCAGCACCTAATGCCACACATAGTCATGCCTGCTTTCACTGATCTTTTTATTTTGTATGCCACACTCTCCTCCTCTTATTTCATCTGCTTTAAAAATCTCTAAATGTAGATTGTTAAATGAACATCTTTAACACATTCCTGGCATCCATAACCATCACCTAGACATAGTTTTGGCTGGGAGGAAGGTGCCTTACCTCAATACTTCTGCTATAATTTTGTGATTTCCCTAAAAGTCAAATTTACCATGCATCCTCAACCAAAAAAAAAAAGAGAGAGAGAGAGAGAATTTGAAAGAAAAGAAAATACCTGGGTTATGTCAATGCACTCCATATTTCATGCACACTCATGCATTTTTTCTGCATTGAATTATACTTACTTTTGAAATACTACCATCATGCCAGTTGTATCTCTAGAATACATTGGATTCTTGGTGGGTACAGAGAAAATACAGATCAAATATGCTGTTTAGCAATTGACTGATGGTTCCCTTAATGTGTTTGAGTGACTTGGGAGTTATTGTAAAGGTATATGGCTTCAAAATCAAGAAGAAGAAAATGGGTTTGACTATATCTTAGTCATATTTTGGAAAGACGGATTTGCATTTGGCAGATCTTTTCAGTTACACAGTATAAAAGAAGAAAATGTTTTGTTCATCCTGGCAAGAACAATATTTTCCTTTTTAGATTTATTTTAAAAATAATTTGTTGATTGAACAGTCACACAGGTAAATCATTTTCTGCAGAAGCAATGACATTCCCAGGCCAGCAGGCTTAGTTCAAAATACTAAGCCAGGCACCATCTGGAAAATCCATTTCCAAACTCTATGCCAATGGGTTGAAACCCTGGTTTGCTCAATATTTGAATATTCAATATATTTGAATGAGTAACATACTTTTCAAACAGAACTGGCAAGTCAAAAACTTTAAAATTCTGACCTTGACTTGTAGATACAATGACAAGCTTGAAGTTGACTTTATTCTTTAGTATGAAGCATCAACACCTGGCTGCATAGTAATTATGAAAGACGATGAGATTTAATTGCTAGAAAAACCACAGTGTTGTCCAGAACAAAGTCTGTGATTTAAATGTGTGTTAGATGGCCAACTCATTGGATAAGACCCTGATGCTGGGAAAGATTGAGGGCAAAAGGAGAATGCGGAGAAGAGGATGAGATGGTTAGATAGCATCACCAACTCAATGGACATGAATCTGGGCAGACTCCAGGACATAGTGAAGGGCAGGGGAACCTGATGTGCTGCAGTCGATGGAGTCACAAAAAGTTGGACATGACTTAGCGACTGAACAAGGATAATGAACAAGATGGCCTAGAAATGTGTACTTCAGTGCTCCTCATCAAAACTATACTGCTCACCTCCTCTAGACATTCTCTTGCATGAGTAGTTATTCGCTATTTGGTGTGTGATTTTCCAACTGCATCCTAAATTCTGTAAGGATAGGGAAACTAACATCTATTTGATTTCTTCTGTAGTCTCCCTCCCTTCTTTCATTTAGTTAGTGTTTATTGACTCCTGCTGTTTTCCAAACAGCAATAATGAGGGATGCAAATACAAAGAGCAATGTTCCCTATCCTTGAGATTTTAAATCTAATGAGAAAAAATAGATATGAAAACAATTTTTACAATGTACTAGGAAAAGAGGTATACTACAGGCGTATAAAGAATATTATGGGAAAAGAAAGGGAACAACCACATTGGCCTAGGAGTGATCCCAGAGATTGCTTTAGGGTTGACCTTGAAGACTGAGCAGGATTTAAATTAGGGCAAGGAGGCCAAGAACATTTCAGGTAATGGCAAAGGCCAGAAGACCCTGTGGGCAGGGTGTTCTCACATTAGTGCTTGTCCCAATTAGCTTTGGCTGGAAGACAACATATTCTCCAGAAATCTTACTGTAATTATATGATTTCCCTAAGTAACAGGAACAGAATGGAAATGTACATTCTGAGCAATAATAATACAGCAGAAGTATGTGTTCAAAGCAAGTAATTTGGAGCCAGAATGGCTGGGTCCAACCTAAACACCTAAATGCTGTCTGACTTTCAGCAAGTTATATAAGTGTTGTAAGCTTCAGTGTCCTGCCCTGTAAACTGAGGACAATATTAGTAATTACCTCATAAAGATTATTGTCCAGATTAGGTAGTTATTAAAATTTTCTTAGAAAAGTGATAGGCTTGTGAGAATTTTCCATAAATGTTAACATCAAATATTTGAATTATTCACTTTATTTAACTCTATTTCTGACCTATAATTTACATACCATATGATTCATCCATTTAAAGTATATGTCAATGATTCTAGTTAATTCAGAGGATTTTGCAACTATCAATTCAATCTAATTTTAGAATATTTTCTTCCTCTCAAATTGAATTTCATTCTGTTTTTACTCTTCTATCTCCCAGGTCTATGTAAAAAGTAATCTCATTTCTAACTCTAAAGACTTTCCTATTCTGGACATTTAATGCAAAAGTCATGATAAAAAAAAAAAAAAAAGAAGTGGTCTTTTTTGTCTAAGTTCTTTCTCTTAGTATAGTATTTTCAAGATTCATCCATATTTTGCCTATGTTCTCCTCTAGGAGTTTTATAGTTTCTGGTCTTACGTTTAGATCTTTAATCCATTTTGAGTTTATTTTTGTGTATGGTGTTAGAAAGTGCTCTAGTTTCATTCTTTTACACGTGGTTGACCAGTTTTCCCAGCACAACTTGTTAAAGAGATTGTCTTTAATCCATTGTATATTCTTGCCTCTTTTGTCAAAGATAAGGTGTCCATATGTGTGTGGATTTATCTCTGGGCTTTCTATTTTGTCCCATTGATCTATATTTCTGTCTTTGTGCCAGTACCATACTGTCTTGATGACTGTGGCTTTGTAGTAGAGCCTGAAGTCAGGCAGGTCGATTCCTCCAGTTCCAGGCTTCTTTCTCAAGATAGCTTTGGCTATTCGAGGTTTTTTGTATTTTCATACAAATTGTGAAATTATTTGTTCTAGTTCTGTGAAGAATACCATTGGTAGCTTGATAGGGATTGCATTGAATCTATAAAGCAGGATCCTCTATGACCCACCTCCCAGAATATTGGAAATAAAAGCAAAAATAAACAAATGGGACCTAATAAAACTTAAAAGCTTCTGCACAACAAAGGAAACTATAAGTAAGGTGAAAAGACAGCCTTCAGAATGGGAGAAAATAATAGCAAATGAAGCAACTGACAAACAACTAATCTCAAAAATATACAAGCAACTCCTACAGCTCAATTCCAGAAAAATAAACGACCCAATCAAAAAATGGGCCAAAGAACTAATTAGACATTTCTCCAAAGAAGACATACAGATGGCTAACAAACACGTGAAAAGATGCTCAACATCACTCATTATCAGAGAAATGCAAATCAAAACCACTATGAGGTACCATTTCACGCCAGTCAGAATGGCTGTGATCCAAAAGTCTACAAGCAATAAATGCTGGAGAGGGTGTGGAGAAAAGGGAACCCTCTTACACTGTTGGTGGGAATGCAAACTAGTTCATCCACTATGGAGAACAGCGTGGAGATTCCTTAAAAATCTAGAAATAGAACTGCCTTATGATCCAGCAATCCCACTGCTGGGCATACACACTGAGGAAACCAGAATGGAAAGAGACACGTGTACCCCAATGTTCATCGCAGCACTGTTTATAATAGCCAGGACATGGAAGCAACCTAGATGCCCATCAGCAGACGAATGGATAAGAAAGCTGTGGTACATATACACAATGGAGTATTACTCAGCCATTAAAAAGAATACATTTGAATCAGTTCTAATGAGGTGGATGAAACTGGAGCCTATTATACAGAGTGAAGTAAGCCAGAAAGAAAAACACCAATACAGTATACTAACGCATATATATGGAATTTAGAAAGGTGGTAACAATTACCCTGTATACGAGACAGCAAAAGAGACACTGATGTATAGAACAGTCTTTTGGACTCTGTGGGAGAGGGAGAGGGTGGGATGATTTGGGAGAATGACATTGAAATATGTATAATATCACATACAAAACGAGTCCCCAGTCCAGGTTCGATGCACAATACTGGATGGTTGGGGCTGGTGCACTGGGACGACCCAGAGGGATGGTATGGGGAGGGAGGAGGGTTCAGGACGGGGAACACATGTATACCTGTGGCAGATTCATTTTGATATATGGCAAAACCAATACAATATTGTAAAGTTAAATAAAACAAAAATTTTTTAAAAATGAAAAAAAAAAGATTCATCCATATTATAGCATGTATGAGTACTTTATTCCTTTTTATGGCTGAACTATCTATATTCTGGGCTTCCCTAATAGCTCAGTTGATAAAGAATCTGCCTGCAGTGTGGGAGACTCTTGTCTGATTCCTGGGTCAGGAAGAACTATGGGAGAAGGGATAGGCTACCCATTCCAGTATTTTGGGGCTTCCCTTGTGGCTCAGCTCGTAAAGAATCTACATGCAATGTGGAAGACCTGGGTTTGATTCCTGGGTTGGGAAGATCTCGTGGAGAAGGGAAAGGCTACCCACTCCAGTATTCTGGTGTCTGTCCACAAAGAGTTGTGCACAACTGAGCAAATTTGACTTTTGCTTTATCTATATTCCATTATGTGAAGGGCCATATTATATTTATATATTCATAAATTGATGGGAATTTTGGATGTTCTGTTTGTAGTAAATTATGAATAATGCTGCTGCGAACATTTGGGTACAAGGTTTTTCATGGACATATTTTTCATTTCTCTTGGCTACACGCACAGGACTGTAGTTACTAGGTCACATGTTAACATTTTGACATTTTGAAGAATTGCCAATGTGTTTTCCAAAGTAGTTGTACAATTTTCTTTACCATCAGGAATATACATGAAAGTTTCAATTCAATTATATACTCATCACTAAATGTTCATTCTATTTTTGTGAAAATTGCTGTTCATTAAAAAAAAAAATACTTTGTATTGGAGTACATAAAGCCAGTTAACAAGCAATATTGTAATAGTTTCAGGTGAACAGTGAAAGGACCTCAGCCATACATATACATGTATCTATTCTCCCCCAAACTCCCCTCCCTTCCAGCCTGCCACATAACATTGAGCAGAGTTCCATGTGCTATACAGTAGGTCCTTGTTGGTTATCCATTTTAAATATAGCAATGTGTGCATGTCCATCCCAATTTTACTGGGCTTGCATTGAAGCTATAGATAGCTTTGGGTAGTGTAGACATTTTAACAATATTAATTCTAATGATCTAAGAACATGGAATTTGTTCATTTATTTGCATCTTTTTTTTTTCCCATCATTGTCTTATGGTTGTTGGTATAGGGATCACTGATTTCCTTGGTTAATTTTATTCCTAAGTATTTTATTATTGTGATACTATTGTAAATGGGAAAGCTTTCTTTACTTTTTTTCAGAGTTTAATGTGAGAGTTATGAAATGCAAGTATTTTTTGTATGTCGATTTTGTATCATGAAGCTTTACTGAATTCATTGATGTGTTTTAATTGTTCTGGTGGAGTTTTTAAGATTTTCTATATACAAGAGCACATCATTAGCACACAGACAGTTTCACTAGTTACTTTAAGATTTGGATGACTTTTATTTCTTTTGCTTACCTGACTGCTATGGTTAGGACTTCCGGTATAATGCTAAGTGGGAGAAGTGAGAGTGGACACCCTTGTCTTGTTTCTCATCTTAAAGGGAAAACTTTCAACTTTTCACCATTGAGTATGACGTAAGCTATGGGACTGTCACATATGACCTTTATTGGGTTGAAGTATGTTCAATCTTGGAGAAGGAAATGGCAACCCACTCTAGTATTCTTGCCTGGAGAATCGCACAGACAGAGGAGCCTGGCAGCCTACAGTCCATGGTGTCGCAAGAGTCAGACACGACTTAGTGACTAAACCAGCACCACCATATTCAATCTACACCTATTAGTAAAAGTTTCTATCATAAAAGGATGTTGAATTTTGTTGATTACTTTTCTGCATCTGTTGAGATGACTTTATCATTCATTCTATTAATTTCATTCTGTTAAGCATCCTTGCAATCCAGGGATAAATCGCACATGATAATAGTATATGTACTGGTTAATTTAGTTTGCAAGCATTTTATTGAGAGATTGTGCATCTATATTCATAGAGATACTATCTTGTGGTTTTCTTATTGTGTCCTTCTTTGGCTTTAGCATCAGGGTTATACTGGCCTTGTAAAATAAGTTTGGGGGGTTCCTTCCTCTTCAAATTTTTAGAACATTTTGAGAAGAACTGACATTATTTCTCCTTTAAATATTTGGTGAAAGTGAAAGTGAAGTCGCTCAGTCGTGTCCAACCCTTTGCGACCCTGTGGACTGTAGCCCACCAGGCTCCTCCGTCCATGGGATTCTCCAGGCAAGAATACTGGAGTGGGGTGCCATTTCCTTCTCCAGGAGATCTTCCCGACCCAGGGATCGAACCTAGGTCTTCCGCATTGCAGGCCGACGTTTTAATCTCTGAGCCACCAGGGAAGCAGTAGAAATCACCTAAACCTGAGCTTTTTTTTTTTGGAGAGAGATTTTGATTACTGATTCAATCACCTTACTCATTGTGAGGCTGATCAGATTTTCTGTTTTTATGATTCACTCTTGGCAGGTTGTAATTCCTAGGAATTTATCATTTTCTTCTGAGTTGCCTAATTTATTGGCATGGACTTGTTCATAGTACTCTCTTATGATCCTTTGTAGTTCTGTGGTATAAATTATAATGTCTCTCTTCTTTCATCAGTAATTTCATTTGAGTCCTCTTTATTTCTTGCCAAGTCTAGCTGAAGCTTTGCCAATTTTATTAAAAGAAAAAAAAAAAAAAAAACCTAACGCCTAGTTTCACTGGTTTTTTCCCTATGGTTTTTCTATTCTCTGTTTTGTCTCTGCTCTGATATTTTCTATCTCCTTTCTTTCTTCTTCCAACTCTTGGTTTTGTTTGTTATTCTTTCCTAGTTTAGTAAACTTCTGGCTGCTCTAAAGTTTTGCTTGTATCATGGAGTTCTGAGCCTTCTCTAATTGCCCTCCAGTACTCTTAAGAAATAAATTTTCTATGCTCCATTTGAAATAAATTCAGATTCCATCAATTCTATGGCCTGCCTTTATTCTGGACAGAACACCAGAACTGCTGAACTGCAGCTTGGTGGGTTGGCAGGAAGCTAAATTTTTCTGAAGTGACATCCTTACTCTATGAGTGGTCATAGGGTAGGAGCGGTGACCACCTTTAGTTTCCTCAGTTTGACTCTTCTAGCCTGGATCTTCCACACTACAGGCAATCTCAGGTAGGGATCACTCCCACGACATTTGAAGTAGAACTTCTGCTCCACAGGTAAGGGTTGGATAGGGGAATGGAGATCTAGTCCTTTCGGTCATAACTCGCTGGGATAGAACTTCTGCAGCATGGGACAGGAGGGGACAAGAGACCAACAGACTGTCTTTCTGAGGGTATAATCATATTCCCAGACTGGATACTGGGAGAGAGAGAGTCCCATATTCTTAGCTCTTTTACCAGCTATATAGAACACTCAGGGTTGAGCTTCTGTAATGCAAAACTGGTGGGGCTGGGGGAGAGGATGCTCCTGGTGGTAAGGGATTAGAGCATGGCTCAGAGTCCACAGTTGTGTTTTTATGGAGATTTAGTAGATTTTCTATAATGAATGTTTCTCCATTTTCTGTTTGCCCTTAGGATAATTTCCAGAGACTTTGAATAATTGCTGGCTTGATTTGTTGTTTAAAATAATTTTCACAAGTTAAATTGTAGTTTTCTTGGGGAGGGGGTCCCCCAGTCTCCTTACTTGGCCATTCAGGAGATCTTGTCTCCTTTGATTACTTATTTTTGCCAGTGCATTTTATTTATTTATTTTTTAATCTATTATGAGAGCATTAATTAATCGCTTCTATAACCATAAATCCTGCGATTTATTTTAATAAGAAACTACATTTCCTCATGTCTGACGAAAACCTCTGTACTAAAAAAAAAAAAAAGTAGATTCATCTGTTTTGAATCTATCTTATAGGCCCCTGTTGGAAAAT
Organism: Bos javanicus; assembly: GCF_032452875.1. Lineage (NCBI taxonomy): Eukaryota > Metazoa > Chordata > Mammalia > Artiodactyla > Bovidae > Bos > Bos javanicus. The sequence continues at coordinate 35,685,888 of NC_083874.1, read as the reverse complement.
CAGATTTCTCACTAGAATATTTAAGAATCTAAGGAATCTAATACAGAGAAAAATGAACTCTTTAGAAACTATTGTTTCCTGGAAGTGAGGCAATGCTAAGCAAGGGCCTAGGGACAAGAACTGAACAAATTGTGTGATCTGGAAATTGGAGGTCCTAGTAGAAACACAGAGGCCGGCCATAGATGCTGGGACACACCCAGGGTCATGTGCAGAAATATCCATTTCAACAGAGGGCAGTGGAGGCGCAACGCTGCCATGCAACGTGGAACGTATATGCTTATCACTGGATACTGCCAGAACTTTTAGGCCATCCTAAGGAGGAGAGGGACAGTGAGGAGAAAACCTCTATCTGGAACAGTGAGGAGAAAACCTACACTGCCAAAATGACTGTTGGTGGTGGTGGTGTTTTTTTTGTTTGTTTGTTTTTTTAATGGAAAAAATTGCTGATTTACAATGATGTATTAGTTTTAGGTGTACAGGAAAGTGATTCAGATCACTTTAGATTCTTATCGATTATAGATTATTATGATATTGAGTACAGTTCACTGTGCTATACAGTAGATCCTTGTTGGGTATCTATTTTATATATAGTAGTGTCCATATTTTAATTGCACACTCCTAATTTATACCTTCTTCCTCCTTTCCCCTTTGAAACAGAGTTTGAAACTAAAAATTAGTGAGTTACCTTGATAATACAAGGTTAAATTTTCCCCTCTGATATAGACTGAGTATTTGTGTTTCCACAAAAGTTTATATTTAGTTAATCCTCAGTGAGATGGTATTTGGAGGAGCCTTTGGAAGGTGGTTGTCATAAAGGCAGAGCTCTCATGAATAGAACCAATGCCTTTATAAATGATACCCCAGATGGTTTCCTTGCCTCTTATCCCATGTGAGGACACAGAAAGCAGTTAGCAATAGGAAACCCAGAAGAAGGCTCTCTCTGGAACTCAATTATGTTTGTACCCTGATCTCAGACATCCCGACTCCAGAACTGAGGGAAAAAGCTCTTGTTTATAAGCCACATAGTCTGTGGTATTCCACTGTGTCAGACATCCTTCAAGCAGAGATGAATAAACCAGACTGAATCTAGTTCCGTTTTAGAAATAAAAGGAAGTTGCATATTTAAATACTTGAATTTTGTGATTAAAAATTCTTACCACCTTCATTATTATACCTTCTACTAGTTCCATGTAGGTGTCATGTGAAAAATAAGCTGAAATACAAGGTGAAAAGAAAAATCCAAGTAACATTATAATGAATATAAATCTGCTTTCATGTTTTAAAAAAGACTAATATATGGTCCTAAAATATTAAGCTTAATAGATGTCCTCACGTGTCACCACCCATGCATATGTACTTGTACGCATACATGTACACATACCACTCAATTCAAATACACCCGTAAGAAGCTGACTTTTAAACTTCTCTTACTGTCCCAGGCCAATGATCACAATGCATTAACTTTAAATGAATGAAACTGCATATAATAATTTATGAGACCCCCATTATATATTGTTTATAATACTTTGGATAGATAAACTGGACCAGATATGTCTTCTGAGTATTCTGCAAAGGAAATGTGTCCTGTAAAACACTATTACATAAGTAGACCACTTGGGAGATGTCTAAACAACGTATGAATGTACAAATACTCATGAAGCACACAGGATAATTTATAAGCTTTTATTTCTAATGCAATTGCTGAAAGTTAATGTAGAAGCCATTCATTTGAGCAAACCCTTTAGGACCATTACATGCAACAGTAAGGTGAATTCTGCCTACTATCTTCTGAAGGAAAGTTCAGTTGAAACAAACAGCATTATGCATGACCCCCAATTCATGGTGAAACAGATTTCCATAAAGACTCTGGGTTCTGTGTAATTCTCACACATTGATATTATGATTTAACGCATTTCATGTGTATCTAGCTTTGGTCACACTATCTTTCTTTTATTTTTATTTTCTTCTCTGTACTCTCCTCTCCTTTGTATGTTTTACTCCATATATGTAACAGGCAGATTCTTTACCACTAGCACTACCTGGGAAGCCCTCATACCTAAATCACCCTACCCCAATATTGTCTCTGAATTGGAAGTTTCCAAATGAGGAGGGACTAGTAAGCAATCTCTCTGCTGGGAATCTTTCTTTACCAGTCTTAGCAAATAGAAGCTTGCTTTCTTTCTTTCCTGCTATCTATGTGCAGCACAATTCTGTTCATGAAATAATAAAGGATTCTGTCATGGTTATATTGTGATACAATAATTTTGATGGCCATGAATATGCACACCATGATATAATAGTGTTCAGTAGGGTTGAAGTTAATAAAAGTGATACATAGCTACTTCACAATGGCAACAGCTACAAGATTTCTCTCTTTTCAAATGATCTCCCAACTGTGGTCCTCTTGAAGGTTTAAGGGAACTGCTCTGTAGGAATCTGTTCAGTCATTCTGACATACTCTTAGAAAAGGAGACTGGTGATGATCAAACCTGCCTGCTAGATGATAATAGCGACTTCTGCCTGTTCTCCAGAGGCCTATGACCATCAGCAGAAGCATTCGGCTTTATGAGCTATCAATATTGTGTCATCCTCTAAAGTCAAATCTCTGGAAGATAGAATCACACCTTTTTCTCTTACATAAAGTTTACTGCATGGAGAAACACTAAAAATTATTCGTACATGTCCAATGTCACATTATTAATATGAGTTTCTGAACCCAAGAGGAAAGTGTTCTGTCATTTAGCTTGAATATGTTTTCCATTGCTTTGCAAGAATTTTAAAGTTACTCAGTGGGAATTCCTTTGGGAATCATTTCATAGTTCTTGCATATTAAATGATACACATTCTAGACAAATTAAAGTTTGAAAAATATTTCTTGCATTTGTAGTTTTTATTTATTAGTATCAAGTTATTCTAAACCTAACTACTCTAAAATATGGATGACTTTAGGTATCAAGGGGCTAATGCGATCAACAAAAACTGTGGAGTCTCCTTGGCATATGTTCTAAACCTCTAGGGAGCTGTAAAGATGGGGGCTGTGATGTGCTCTTTGACTATTTTCTGTTTCATACCTTATGCACTCTGTATTGAATTTTTAGAAAAGAGATAAGTGATATGAATATCCACGCTTACTCTAATTTCAAATAAATCTCCAATATAATGAGTCATTTATTACACTGTATTGCCTCTAATAAACTTTTATCTTAATATAAAATTTTAAAAAGTACATCTAATCTTCTATTAAGATACTGTCTATTAAAACTCCTGGCTGGAGAAAGAAATGGCAACCCACTCTAATATTCTTGCCTGGGAAATGCCATGGACAGAAGAGCCTGGCGGGCTACAGTCAGTGGGGTTACAAGAGTGAGACACCACTTGGCGACTAAAACCACTATATGATTGAAGTTTTCCGAAAGTCTTTTAAAAAAAAAAAGATTCCTTTAGGAGAGAGTAATATTGTAAGTTCACAGAAAAGACTGTAGCACACTGCCAGAAAGAGTGAAGTGTTCCTGTTTGGAAGGCTGGGGCTTTCTCTTTTACCTCCCACTCCTGAATCAAGGCTGTTAAATAGGTGTTTTAAATGCCTCGTGGAGATAAATGTTTGAATTAAATTGTATACAGAAAACAAAAGATGACTCCTGGCATTGGACAACTTGAATGGTTGACAGCCTTCACTTTTGCTTGCTGAAGCTCATGTGCATATTTCTATCATAAATAAAACATTTAAACTGTTTTTGAAGAGGACAGAAAATGCAACAAATTTGGAGGCAATGGTTTCTTCATATAAAAATGTATTTTTAAAAAATCTTATTGCAGTGTAGTTGATTTACAATGTTGTATTAGTTTCAAGTGTAAAATATAATGATTAATTTGTATATATATATATATGCACACACACATGCAGTTATATATATGTATATGTATATATATACACACATATATACATATATTCATTCTTCAATTCTTTTCCCATATAGGTTACTATAGAACATTGAGCAGAGTTCCCTCTGTGTAGCTTCTTGTTGATTATCTACTTTATGTATAGTAGTATGTGTATGTCCATCCCAAGCTCCCAAACTATTCCTCCCCCAAATTTTTCCCCTTTGGTAATCACAAGTTTTCAAAATCTGTGTCTGTTTTAATTTTGCAGATAAGGTCACATATCATTTTTTTAAACTAAATTCAACATAAGAATGATATCACAAGTTATTTGTCTATGTCTGACTTACTACGCTTAGTATAATAATATCTAGGCCCATCCATGTGGCTTCAAATGGAATTATTTCATTCTTTTTTATGGCTGAGCAACACTGCATTATATATATGTACCATATTTTGGTTTTTTTTTTTAATCCATTGATCTGTTTTTGCATTTTGGCTATTATAAACACTGCTGCAGTGAACATTGGAGTGCATGTATCTTTTCAAATTAAGTTTTCCTCAAGATATATTCTGAGGAGTTGGATTGCTGGATCATATAATAGTTCTATTTTTAGGTTTTTAAGGAACCTCCATACTGTTCTCCATAGTGGCTGTACCAATTTATGTACTCATCCACAGAGTAGGAGGGGCCCCTTTTCTCCACACCCTCTCCAGCATTTATTGTTTATAGACTTTTTGATGATGGCCATTCTGATTTTAATCAATGTGAGGTGATACCTCATTGTAGCTTTGATTTGCATTTCTCTAATGGTTAGTAATACTGAGCATCTTTTCATGTGCATTTTGGCCATCTGCATGTGTTCTTCGAAGAGATGTCTATTTAGATCTGCTGCTCATTTTTGATTGGACTCTTTGGTTTTTGATATTGAACTGCATGAGTTGTTTGTACATTTTGAAGATTAACCTCTTGTTGATTCCTTCATTTGCTAATATTTTCTCCCATTGTCTGGGTTGTCTTTTCTTTTTGTTTATGGTTTTATTTGCTGTGCAAAAGCTTTTAAGTGTAATCAGATCTCCTTTTTAAATTTTTATTTTTAAATTCATTACTCTAGGAGGTGGATCCAAAAAGATATTGCTGTGATTTTTTGTTAAAGAGTACACTGACTATATTTTACTGTAAGAGCTTTATAGTGTCTAGTCTTACACTCAGACCTTTGATCCATTTTGAGTTTATCTTTGTGTATGATTTAGAGAATGTTCTAATTTCATTCTTTTATATGTAGTTATCCAGTTTTCCCAGCACTATTTAGTGAAAAGGCTGTCTTTCCTCCATTGTTTATTCTTGACTCATTTGTCATAGATCAATTGACCAAAGGTGTGTTAGTTTATTTCTGGGCTTTCTATCTGGTTCCATTGATCTATACTTCTGTTTTGTGCCAGTATCATACTGTCTTGATGGCTGTAGTCTGAAGTCTCGCAGCCTGATTCCTTCAGCTGTTTTTCTTTCTTGGGATTGCTTTGGCTATTTGGGGTCTTTTGTGCTTCTACACACATTGTAAGATTTTTATCCTATTTCTGTGAAAAATGACATGGGCAATTTGATAGAAATTGCATTGAATCTATAGATTGCCTTGGATAGTATAGTAATTTTGACAATATTGATTCTTCCAATCCAAGAATATGTTATATCATTTTCTTTGTGCTATCTTCAATTTCTTTCATCATTGTCTTATAGTCTTCAGAGTATAGGTCTTTGGCCTCCTTGTGAAAGTGTTATTTGCTCAGTCATGTCCAACTCTTTGTGACCTGGCCTATAGCCCACCAGACCCTCCATGGAATTCTCCAGGCAAGAATACTGGAGTGGGTTGTCACTCCTTTCTCCAGGGGATCTTCCCAATCCAGGGATCAAACCTGTGTCTCCTGTACTGCAGGCAGATTCTTTACCATCTGAGCCACTAGGGAAGCCCCTTTACCTCCTTAGGTACATTTATTCCAGGTATTTTATTCTTTTTGATGTGATGGTTAAGTGAGATTATTTCCTTAATTTCTCTTTCTGATCTTTCATTGTTATTATATCAGAATGAAAGATATTTTTGTGTATTTTGCAACTTTACTGAATTCATTGATATGTATAAAATGCTAAAGATGTTACCAGAAAACTAGCAGAGCTCAAAAATGCTGTATTATTAAGAGGCAGTATTAGATACTTTGGATTTCTCAGGTGGCTCAGTGGTAAAGAATCTGCCTGCAATGCAGGAGACAGAGAATTGAATCCCTGGGTTCAGAATATCCCCTGGAGAAGGAAATAACAACCCACTCCAGTACTCTTGCCTAGGAAATCCCATGGACAGAGGAACCTGGTGGACAAGATATTTTTAAAGTTTCTGTATAAATAAAAATTAAGGAGGCTGGATAAGTGAAGTATAGTTCGGTTATATAATATTGAAATGACTGATATAATGCTATTTCTATTTCAAGGAAATGCCAGATTTAGTTCATAAGATGATAAGAGATTTTGAATCAATCTGGGGACAGTTAGCCATCACCACTCAAGCCTGAATTAGTAAAGGCCAAGATGAAGGTTAAAAATGTTCTTACTGAAATTTCTTCAGAGAAGATTACTAGTATAGTAGCATCAGTGTACACACAGTCACACACACACAACATACATCATTGGAGAAGGATGCTCTTCCATCATTTAAGTCAAGAGATGTGCTTACAGGATTTCTCTTTGCAGCTTCTGAATTTCTGTGAATTCGTAGATTGATACCTAAACATTTGTTGAGATGTAAAATTAAAAGGCATGGGATGGTTAGATTAGCCTCAGTTGGTACTTTGGTGTATGGGGCTAAAGAGAGGAGACATGATGCATTGGGAAACAGCTGAACTTCCACTGACATGAGGTCAATATATGTTGTTCTGGTGGACAAGATGTCTACTTGTAGAAGGAGATGTCATGGTTTTAAGCTATGACCACAAATTTCTTTGATATCCTGTAGTCAAGAAGTAGGACATCCAGTCTCTGAATTGTGTGACTTCCGACTTTTTTGATCAAAAGGATTTGGCAGAAGTGAAGCTATATGACATCCTAGGCTAAGTTATAAGTGATAAGTGCAGCACAGCTTTCAGCTGTCTTCTGGGTTATTCCTTTTTTTTTTTTTTTTTAGCTCTGAACTCAAAACAGTTGCCCAGAGTTCAAGCCACAAGTAATAGCTACATGTGGGCATCCTTTTCAACAGCCATAGCTGGGCACATAGAAAATAGGCAGTGCCAACTGCCAGCAGGGTGTGAATGTGCCATCTTGGACATCTATCCATCCAGATGAGCCTTTAGAAGGCTACTGTCCCAGCCAGTAATAACCATAATTGCATAAAAAACCTAAGTGAAAACTGCCCAGCTGAGTCTTTCCCAAGTTACTGATCCATAAAGCAATAAGCAAGATAAAATAGTTGCTTTAGACAGATCTGTTTTGAAGTAATTTGTTATACAGCAGTAATAACTGGATCGCAAATTATCTGAAAGCTCAAAAGGGATGTTTTAAGATGGATGATGGTTTGTAGTTTTTACATTATATGGACTGGAAGAATTTTTTATTATTTAAAAAATAGAACCATTAATATATTATTTGAGGGTGTCAAGAAGAGCAACAAGCTTATCTTCGATTTCATTCTGGGTGGAAAGATATACCGCATAGAGCTGATTAAAAATGGAAGTTGTAAAAAAATAATTAAGTTGCTTCCTTCCAGCATTAAGCTGAGTCCAGTTTACTTAATAAATAAAGTTCCAATCTACATAGAACACCAGCAGCTCCATCATCACCACTATCTTTATAAAGTTGTGTGTTCCGATTAAGTTTTTCAAGGCCTCTTTCAAAATATTTATTTTGGCAGGCATAAAGGAAACATCTTTATAAGCCCTCCTTAACTCATGTTTAGTGATTATCCAATTAAAATTGAGTTGGTCATAGATGGTTCAATAAAAGACATACTTTTGAAGGAGAGAGATGTCAAATCTCAGGAAGCCTCAGAAAAGTAGAATGGAAGGAATCAAAAGAGAAAAAACACAAAAGACAATGCTTTTTTTATTTTTCTAATTTCATTTACATACTTTATCTTATACTTGAATTATCTTCTGTTTCTTTTTCCATGTCCCATCTTCTCTGAACTACAAAGGCAATGCAGTTTAGGTTTCCACTAAGACTGTCCCCACAGTGGTGGGATCTCACTAGGTATGATTCACCCCCAATATTCTCAAAGGGCTTTAGAAAACTTGAAATGAACTTCTCTTTGCTCTAAATGAACTTATAAAAAACAATGCTTTTGCTCCAGTGCCCTACCTATATGACTCAGGGTAGTCGGTTACATTCTAAGGTGGTCCCAGGGACTCATATTCTTTTCCAGTCTCCTCCATCCTGAGTGTGGATGGGCCTGTAAATGTGTTGACATCTCACACTTGTGATATGATTTGTGAAGGAAGATTATCCAATGAGCTGACTCATTGGAAAAGAACCTGATGCTGGGAAAAATTGAGAGCAGGAGGAGAAGGGGGCAACAGAGAATCAGATGGTTGGATGGCATCATCAATTCAATGGACATGAACTTGAGCAAACTCCTGGAGATAGAGAAGGACAGGAAAGCCTGGCATGCTACAATCCACGGGCTCACAAAGAGTTGGATACAACTGAGTGACTGAACAACAATTATCCTCCTTGAAAGTGAAAGTGTAGTTACTCATTCATGTCTGCCTCTTTGTCACCCTATGTGCTGTAGCTCACCAGGCTCCTCTGTCCATTGAATTCTCCAGGCAGGAATACTGGAGTGGGTTGCCATTCCCTTGTTCCTGGCCTAATCAGGTGAGCACTTGAAGAACCGAACTGACTTTGAAACTTCAAATATTGATGCTGGAGTGGAAAACAAGTAGCAAGGAATATGAGTACCCTCTTAGATCTGAAATCACCTCAGCCAACACTCAGCAAGAAAACAGGACTGTAAGCCTTATAGCCATGAGAAGCCAGTTCTCTTAACAGCCTGAGTGAGTTTGGAAGCACATTCCTTCTTGGAGCCCTGCTGGCACCTGATTTCCACTTGTAAGACCCTGAGGATCAGACCAGCTACCTCAAGTCCAGACCTGTTACCTAAGGACCATAAGCTGATAAGTGGGTATTGGATTAAACTGCTAGATATGACATACCTTGCTCACAAGTATAGAAAAGTAATATGGACAAGTAGATGATAATTTTACTGGAATGTAGTTCTAGAAACATGTGACTGTATCAACATTTTTAGCATTAGGGGTCACTTTTGTATTAGGGTTAATGAGATGAAGATAGGTTAAGTATACACCTTGTTAAAATATTTATCATGATTCTGTGGAAATTATTAGCATTGAATAAATTTATTTCTAATGACTCTCCTACTCCAAGAAACAAGTTTTATATCACTATCCTCTTACATAAAACTTGGCATATCAGCAAATAGAGCATGTCAAAGAACATGGGTTTTTTTTTTTTTTTTTTTGGCATATAGTTACTTATAGTAGTCTCTTATTATCCTTTGTATTTCTATGGTGTCCATTGTAACTTCTTTTTCATTTCTAATGTTATTGATTTGAACCCTCTCCCTTTTTTTCTTGATGAGTCTGACTAAAGGTTTTTCAATTTTGTTTGTCTTTTTAAAGAACCAGCTTTTAATTTAATTGATCGTTTCTGTTGTTTTCTTCAGCTGTTTCATTTATTGCTGCTCTGATCTTTATGATTTCTTTGCTTCTGTTACCTTTGGGTTTTGTTTATTCTTTGTCTAGTTGCTTTACCTGTAAGGTTAGGTTGTTTATTTGTGAATTCTCTTGTTTCCTGAGGTAAGATTGTGTCACTATAAACTTCCCTCTTAAAACTGCTTTTGCTGTGACCCATCGATTTTGGATCATTGTGTTTTCATTTTCCTTTGTCTCTAGGTAGTTTTCTTATTTCCTCTGATCTCTTCAGTGACCCATTGATTGTTTAGTAGCATATGGTTAGCCTCCATGTGCTTGTGTTTTTTTAAGGGTATTTTTGTAGTTGATTTCTAATCTCATAGTGTTATGGTTGCAAAAAATGCTTGAAATGATTTCTGTTTTCCTTAATTTACGATACTTTGAGGCCCAGCATGTGATCTAGCCAGGAGAATGTTCCATGTGCAAAGAATTTAAATAATAATAACCAAACTACACTGCATACTTTTTCTTTAGGGAGAACCTTTATTTCAACTTACATTCCAGTGGGACATGAGTCTCACCCCCCCTTTCCCCATTTTGTAATATTTTTCTCCCTAAATGTTATTTGCTCTTTTAGAAAGGTGTGCTATATATATGCATATCATTGTGTCCCCCTCTGGTTACATGTGACATGTACTGATACTGTTGTCCACTTTGATGCTTGTGAAATCACTCACTCGTATCCAACTCTTTGCAACCCCATGGACTATACAGTCCATGGAATTCTCCAGGTCAGAATACTGGAATGGGTAGCTTTTCTCTTCTCCAGGGAATCTTCCCAACACAGGGATCAAACCCAGGTCTCCCACACTGTAGGTGGGTTCTTTACCAGATGAGCCACCAAGGAACCCCTTACTTTGATGCTTGCCAGTCTCTAAATAGCCATTGGCTAAGTTTCCAGACTGTGGCTCAGATAATAAAATCTGTATTACAAAATTCAGGCTTAAATTGAAGAAAGTAGAGAAACCACTAGACCATACAGGTAAGATCTAAATCAAATCCTTTATGATTATACAGTGGAAGTGACAAATAGATTCAAGGGATTAAATCTGATAGACAAAGTGCCTGAAGAACTGTGGATGGAGGTTCGTGACATTGTACAGGAGACAGGAATCAAGCCCATCCCCAAGAAAAAGAAATGCAAAAAGGCAAAATGGTTGTGTAAGGAGGCATTACAAACAGCCTAGGAAAAAAAAAAAAAGAGAGAAGCCAAAGGCAAAGGAGAAAAAGAACGATATACGCATTTGAATGCAGAGTTCCAAAGGATAGCAAGGAGAGATAAGAAAGCCTTCCTCAGTGATCAATGCAAATAAATGGAGGTAAACAATAGAATGGAAAAGACTAGAGATCTCTTCAAGAAAATGAGAGATACCAAGGGAACATTTCATGCAAAGATGGGGACAAAAATGGACTGAAAGGGTATGGACCTAACAGAAGCAGAAGATATTAAGAAGAGGTGGCAAGAATACACAGAAGAACTGTACAAAAAGGATCTTCATGACCTAGATAACCACGGTGAGTGTGATCACTCACCTAGAGCCAGACATCCTGGAATGTGAAGTCAAGTGGGCCTTAGGAAGCATCACTACAAACAAAGCTAGTGGAGGTAATAGAATTCCAGCTGAACTATTTTAAACCCTAAAAGGTGATGCTGTTGAAGTGTTGCACTCAACATGTCAGCAAATTTGGAATATTCAGCAGTGGCCACAGGACTGGAAAAGGTCTGTTTTCATTCCAATCCCAAAGAAAGGCAATGCCAAAGAATGTTCAAACTACCGCACAATTGCACTCATCTCACATGCTAGCAAAGTAATGCTCAAAATTCTCCAAGCCAGGCTTCAACAGTACATGAACCGTGAACTTCCAGATATTCAAGCTGGAGTTAGAAAAGGCAGAGGAACCAGAGATCAAATTGTCAACATCTGTTGGATCATCAAAAAAGCAAGAGAGTTCATGAAAAACATCTGCTTCTGCTTTATTGTCTATGCCAAAGCCTTTGACTCTGTGGATAACAAAAAACTGTGGAAAATTTCTTCAAGAGATGGGAATACCAGACCACCTGACCTGCCTCCTGAGAAATCTGTATGCAGGTCAAGAAGCAACAGTTAGAACTGGACATGGAACAACAGACTGGTTCTAAATCAGGAAAGGAATGCATCAAAGCTGTATATTGTTACCCTGCTTGTTTAACTTGTATGCAGAGTACATCATGAGAAATGGACTGGATGAAGCACACGCTGAAATCAAGACTGCTGGGAGAAATATCAATAACCTCAGATTTGTAGATGACACCACCCTTATGGCAGAAAGTGAAGAAAAACCAAAGAGCCTCTTGATGAAAGTGAAAGAGGAGAGTGAAAAAGTTGGCTTAACACTCAACATTCAGAAAACTACGATAATGGCATCAAGTCCCATCACTTCATGGCAAATAGATGGGGAAACAATGGAAACAGTGAGAGACTTTATTTTGGGGGCTCCAAAATTACTGTGGATGGTAACTGAAGCCATGAATTTAAAAGATGCTTGCTCCTTGGAAGAAAAGCTGTGACCAACCTAGACAGCATGTTTAAAAGCAGAGACACTACTTTGCCAACAGAAGTCCATCTAGTCAAAGCTATGGATTTTCCAATGGTCATGTATGAATGTGAGATTTAGACCATAAAGAAAGCTGAGTTCCAAAGAATTGATGCTTTTGAACTTCAGTGTTGGAGAAGACTCTTGAGAGTCCCTTGGACTGCAAGGGGATTCAACTAGTCCATCCTAAAGGAAATCAGCCCTGAATATTCATTGGAAGGACTGATGCTAAAGCTAAAAATTCAATACTTTGGCCATCTGATGGGAAGAACTTACTCATTGGAAAAGACCCTGATGCTAGGAAAGATTGAAGGCAGGAGGAGAAGGGGACGACAGAGGATGAGATGATTGGATTGCATCACCAACTCTATGGACATGATTTTGAACAAGCTCTGGGAGTTGCTGATGGACAGGGAAGCCTGGCATGCTGCAGTCCATGGAGTGGCAGAGAGTTGGACATGACTGAATGACTGAACTGAATTTAGATTTCCAGAGGTGATGGTTCAGGCCCTTCAACAGCCCTTTTTGATAAGAGATTAAATAAATTTCTAGGGAACTCCTTCAGTCTTGATGAAAACACTTTCTTCTCTTCCATCATTCACTAATTTTGTCTGTGTTTTCTAGAACACAGAGTATGAAGCAAATGTTTACATGCTAACCCTTTATCAGAGAATGCACTCCCAGAGAATCAGTTGTGAGGGAGAAAGGGGAGTATGGCAGGGAAGAAGGGAGAGCAAATACATGAAGATATTTACCTAGCTAACTAGTCAAGGTAAATGCAGCTTATTGTACTGCTTCATGGAATATCTTCAGAAAGGCTATAAGAAACATTATTAGTTACACAGTAGTTTGAATATTCTGAACAGGGGTAGGAAGGAGATGCATTCACCTGCTAGATCTCTTGTACTCCATTGCCACCTGATCAACATCTGTCCCTCAGAAGCTTAACACTTGTGCTGTTTCAGAGTGTGACCATGCCCTGAAATTAACCACTGAGGAACAAAGAGCCTCTATGGGTCTATTTTTGCCAACTCTATCATGTAGGGCTTCTCTGCAGATAATGGTGGCAATAAAGGTAATGCCCTTCTGGCAAATGACCAAAAGAATGACTTAACGCTCTTTCTATAACTCTTCTGGCTAGGAAGCAAAAGGAGAGACTGAAGTTTCAGGCGGAGGACTGAGGCATGGCAAAAATGACCTGGGTGTCACATGAAATGATTCTAGAATATCTGAATGCTCATCACCTTACACATGAATACCTAGAAAAGACCATCAATACCTTTGTTTCACCTCATAGTTCACACAGTGAATAAAAGAAATACAACACTTACCACAGGATTCTTATTTTCCTATGACTCTCTTCCACTATTTAATCCAAATAAAACCTCCATCTCTCCTCAGTCTCTCAAACTTTTCCATAGTCGTCTCTAAAACTCATGGTCTGATATCATATCATTCTTAATATTCTCAATCTCTGAGTGAACCTTAACTCTATGCTTTCCAGTTTATACTGAGATTAGCTTGAAATTTATCACAGAGCTAAATGTAAATCACTGATGCAATGGACATGAATGTGGGCAAACTTCAGGAGATGGTGAGGGACAGAAAGGCCTGGTGTGTTGCAGTTCATGGGGTTGCAAAGAGGCAGACACGACTGGGTGAATGAACAGCAATAAAATGTAAAAGGTGCTACCTTAACACTTTTATAAAAGATTGGGAAAAGTATTTAGATACCTGAGTTAGAGGAACAATCATTAGATGCAAAAAAAAATGGATTTTATAAAATTATGTTTTGCTCTTTGGAAGGCACTATTAAGTGAAAGAAAAATAAGCCAAATACTAGGAGAAAAGACTTACATGTCACATATGTGACCAAGGACTCGTATTCAGCATAAAGAACTCTCAAAACTCAACAATAATAAAACAATCCAATAAAAATGGACAAACTATTTTAACAGACACTTCATCAAAGTCATACAAATGGCAAATAAGCACAAAAAAATGCTCAGTATCATTAATCATTTGGGAAATAAAATTTTATACACACAAAACTGGTATGCAAATATTTTAGCAGCTTTATTGACAATTGCTAATAACTTGAAACAATGAGAAAGTCCTTCAGCTGGCGAATGGGTAGACAAATTATGTGGTATGTCCATCCTATAGAGCAGTGAAAAGAATAGGCTCTTATTATCTGCAATAACAGACATAAATCTCAAATACATTATGGTTAGTGACAGAAGTCAGACTCAAAAGGTTACATATTCTATGACTGAGTTTATACAATGTCCAGGAAAAGGCAAATTCTCCAGTTTTATTGAGAAATAATTGACACACATCACTGTATAAGTTTAAAGTGTGCAGCATGATGATTTCATTTACATATATTGTGAAATGATTACCACAATAGGTTTAGTTAATGTCCATCATCTGGTAGAGAGAATAATAAGGGGAAAATCTCCTTGTGACAATAACTCTTAGGATCTGCTCTCTATAACAACTTCCCTATATATCATAGAGTAGTGTTTGTTACCTCTAGGCATCATGTTATGCATTATAACCCTTGTACTGATGTATCTTATAACGGGAAGTGTATTCCTCCTGACCACCTTCCTCCAATTCTCCCTCCTCGCACCCACAGCCTAATCACTTTTCTATGAGTTTGTTGGGTTTAAAAAAAAAAATAAAAAAACTTTAGACCCCCACACGTAAGTGATATCATACACTATTTGTCTTTCTCTGTCTGACTTACTTCACTTAGCATAATTAAAAAAGGCAAATCTTTCAGAGAAAAGCATAGATCAGTGTTTTCTAGACATTAAGAGTGGGGAAGTAGTTGACTAAAATTGGACAGGATGAGTAATTTGGGTGTCAAGGAACAGTTCTGCATAAGGAATGTGGAGTTGGTTTGCACAACTGCACATTTATTATAATTCATATAACTGCCCTCCTGTATTAAAACTATGTATTTGTGTCCTGTTTTTCTAAGGTTAGACCACAAATGTACTGCATAGGTTTTTCATTTACCTAGAGTTTCTATTTATTTATTATGTTTTCTTACTGGTTAAAGAAAGTTGTACTTCTGTATAATGTAATCTACTTTGTTTATGAACATAAACTTATTTTCTTGAACTTATGCATGGAAACAATCTTGAAATTCATTTTAATTTCCCATCTAGTTTAACTGTTATTTCTTGTTCAAGTCTCTTGAAACACTCTTACTTAAATTCTCATTTTCAATTTTGCTGAAGCTGAGATTTCAAAATTGATTCAAAGGAGGTAAATTGTTAAAATATACAACTATCGTCCCATGTTTTATTTGATGATTTAAGAGTGAATGGATACAAGTTTATTTCTCCTGAAATATTGAAGGCAGTGCTATATTGTATTCTGGCATCTTTTGTTAATTTAATATCTTATGAAAGATTTTATGTCTGTTATATGAAATCTGTATATTCTTTGTTCGATATATCTCTCAGAAGATTTCTTTATCTTCTTTACTCCTTGTTCCACATTTTCATTGTGATACGTCTGGATATGGATTTTTGTCACTCGTTGTGCTAGGCATTCAGTAGATGTCTTCAAGGTTATGAAACTTTTTTCAGATAGAGGAAAAAATTTTTTTAATTTTATTTTATTTTTAAACTTTACAATATTGTATTAGTTTTGCCAAATATCGAAATGAATCTGCCACAGGGATACATGTGTTCCCCATCCTGAACCCTTCTCCCTCCTCCTTCCCCATATCATCCCACTGAGTCATCCCATTGCACCAGCCCCAAGCATCCAGTATCGTGCATCGAACCTGGACTGGCGACTCGTTTCATACGTGATATTATACATGTTTCAATGCCATTCTCCCAAATCTTCCCACCCTCTCCCTCTCCCACAGAGTCCATAAGACTGTTCTATACATCAGTGTCTCTTTTGCTGTCTCGTACACAGGGTTATTGTTACCATCTTTCTAAATTCCATATATATGCATTAGTATACTGTATTGGTGTTTTTCTTTCTGGTTTACTTCACTCTGTATAATAGGCTCCAGTTGCATCCACCTCATTAGAACTGATTCAAATGTATTCTTTTTAATGGCTGAGTAATACTCCATTGTGTATTCATACCACAGCTTTCTTGTCCATTCATCTGCTGATGGGCATCTAGGTTGCTTCCATGTCCTGGCTATTATAAACAGTGCTGCAATGAACATTGGGGTACACGTGTCTCTTTCCATTCTGGTTTCTTCAGTGTGTATGCCCAGCAGTGGGATTGCTGGATCATAAGGCAGTTAGTTCTATTTCCAGATTTTTAAGGAATCTCCACACTGTTCTCCATAGTGGCTGTACTAGTTTGCATTCCCACCAACAGTGTAAGAGTGTTCCCTTTTCTCCACACCCTTTCCAGCATTTATTGCTTGTAGACTTTTGGATCACAGCCATTCTGACTGGCGTGAAATGGTACCTTATAGTGGTTTTGATTTGCATTTCTCTGATAATGAGTGATGTGGAGCATCTTTTCATGTGTTTGTTAGCCATCTGTATGTCTTCTTTGGAGAAATGTCTATTTAGTTCTTTGGCACATTTTTTGATTGGGTCATTTATTTTTCTGGAGTTGAGCTGTAGGTGTTGCTTGTATATTTTTGAGATTAGTTGTTTGTCAGTTGCTTCATTTGCTATTATTTTCTCCCATTCTGAAGGCTGCCTTTTCACCTTGCTAATAGTTTCCTTTGTTGTGCAAAAGCTTTTAATTTTAATTAGGTCCCATTTGTTTATTTTTGCTTTTATTTCCAATATTCTGGGAGGTGGGTCATAGAGGATTCTGCTGTGATGTATGCCGGAGAGTGTTTTGCCTATGTTCTCCTCTAGGAGTTTTATAGTTTCTGGTCTTACATTTAGATCTTTGATCCGTTTTGAGTTTATTTTTGTGTATGGTGTTAGAAAGTGTTCTAGTTTCATTTGTTGTATTTCTTCTCCCAGTCTCACACATACATCTTAACTTTCTCTGTGCTCCCTTTTGGGAAAGCTATTAGAAGAAGGTTACATTTCATGTTTCTTGTATTGTATCATATGTTCTAAGTTTTCTCTTAGGTTTTTCACCTCTGAAATTTTGTCGTTTGATATAAAAGATTTGCTTGAGTCTATCTTCCAGGTCTCCTATTAAACTGTTTAATTTTGGCAAACATATGTTCGATTTCCATGAATTACCTTCTTATCCTCTGATTACTCTGTTTATATAATATCTATGAAAATTTTAATATCTTTTCAAAAATTTCTAACCACAGCATTAATCAGAGATTTCCTAAATTATTCTTCTCAATTAGCTTAGATATATAGCTTGGGGCAGATTGGTTTGTCTTTAATCTCAGATCATCCTGGTTTTCTTCTCCTGTCAACAAAGAGAAATTCATTCAATGAAGGAAAATCCTCTCTTGTTGCTTATTCTGGTGAACAGGAAGTGTTGACTATCAGACTATAATTTTTTGTTATATTTTGATTGGGAAATTATATCAAGGCAACAAAACTTTGTGAAAATAAAAATAATAGCATTATATTCTTCATGTACTGTACCTGTCATTAGCATTTTACTATATTACATTTGCCCTATTTATATAGACATATTTTGAAGAAGATAATCTCTCTTTTGGGGGGAAAAATTGTTCTCATTGTGTATTTGGCTAATATTTCCTCATGATTAAGGGCTTCCCTGGTGGCTCAGCTGGTAAAGAATCCGCCTGCAATGCAGGAGACCTGGGTTTGATCCCTGGGTTGGGAAGATCCCCTGGAGAAAGGAAAGGCTACCCACTCCAGTATTCTGGCCTGGAGAATTCCACGGACTATATAGTCCATGGCATCTCAGAGTCGGACATGACGGAGTGACTTTCACTCCTCATGATAAACTAAGAATCTGCATTCTCTGCTGGAATATTGAATAGTTAAGCTGTGTCCTTCTCCGGGCATCACTTCTGGAGCCACATATAACCATCTGTCTCTTGTTAGTTGTGTTAATTGTGATCCACCTGCTCCAAGTGTTATTTGATTTTCTCACTGTATAATTAGTTTTTTCTTCTTGCAACTAATAAGCAGTCCATGGGGAGATATTGAAAGTCCATGGACATATCTTGATCATCAAAATTTTTCCTTGCTTTAGCATTCATTGATGAATTTTGCTTGATCTAATTTAGCCTGATGGTTATAAAATAATGATTATATTCTGCCTTTGTCAGGAAACCATTACTTTCTGTTGTAAGCAAAAAACCTCCATTCTACATTGTTTATTTACGTGTTTATTCATCTTGTTCATATGTGGTAAGGACATGAAATTCTATTTTTCTGTGATTATTTTACTGTTCTTAATTATTTTAATGTCCAAACTGTCCTAAACTGATTTGTTGGAGTCCCTTTAAGCTGGCTTCTATGCCCTTGTGTCATTATCTGATCATTTTGGGGGGAACTTCCCTTGCTCTGATATAGCAAAATGAGTCTTATCATCTTGTACCTACTCTGTCCCAACAATGAAATAAGCCTTTCCTCTGAAGTCTTCATTCTTTTTAGTGAGGAATAGTATTAGAGACTAAGACCTCAGCACAAGGTATGTTCACTGCTCTTAGGTATCTTTACTTCTTGGCCAACTCGGTGGACTTATCTAAAAAATACATGCATTAGTATATACATAATATTAACAGAGTAGCATATATTTATATGCACATATAGATATGCATATGCAAATACAAATGTGTACTTTAGGAAATGAGTTCATACCAATCCTTCAATTCCAATCTATAGAAATACCATTGCCCATTCTATATTCGAATGTCTCTCTTTTCACAGTGATAACCCTGGTTCCCAGCAACACAAACTGCAGCACGCCAGGCTTCCCTGTCCTTCACTGTCTCCCAGTGTTTGCTCAAACTCATGTTCACTGAGTCAGTGATGCTATACGACCATCTCACCCTCTATTGCTGCCTTATCATCTCGCCTTCAATCTTTCCCAGCATTGGGAAAATGATGTTTATTATTCTCAAAAGCCTGACAACAGGCTGTTACACATACATATATATCTATTTTTTCCAGATTCTTTATCCTTATATGTTATTATAAACTTTGGAGTATAGTTCCCTGTGCTATATAGTAAGTCCTTGTTGGTGATCTGTTTTATATATAGTAAGGTGTATATGTTAATCCCAAACTCTTAATATATGCCTCCCTTCCTTCCCTTTGGTAACCATAAGTTTATTTTCTATGTCTATGGGCCTATCAGTTCAGTTCAGTTGCTCAGTCATGTCCAACTCTTTGCGACCCCATGAACCCCAGAGTGCCAGGCCTCCCTGTCCATCACCAACTCCTGGAGTTCACTCAGACTCACATCCATCAAGTCAGTGATGCCATCCAGCCATCTCATCCTCTGGTCCCTTTCTCCTCCTGCCCCCAATCCCTCCCAGCATCAGTCTTTTCCAATGAGTCAACTCTTCGCATGAGGTGGCCAAAGTACTGGAGTTTCAGCTTTAGCATCATTCCTTCCAAAGAAATCCCAGGTCTGATCTCCTTCAGAATGGACTGGTTGGATCTCCTTGCAGTCCAAGGGACTCTCAAGTGTCTTCTCCAACACCACAGTTCAAAAGCATCAGCGCTCAGCTTTCTTCAAAGTCCAACTCTCACATCCATACATGACCACTGGAAAAACCATAGCCTTGTGCAAATATATTTTTTGCATTGTTGGTGTGATATATCTTCAAGGTCAATTTCCAAAAGCAGGGTCATTGTATCAAAAGATAAACACATATGTGGTTTTGTTAGATATTACCACATTTCCTTCAATAGGCATAGAATCCTTTGCATCCCCACCAGCGATATAGAAGCGCACCTATTTGCCGAGTGCAACAAGGCTTATTTTTGTTGAACCTGGACAGTGTGCAGGCAGTGACGCTGGGCACCATCTTTCTATCAATAGTAATGCATGTACACTTTGGGCTCTCACATTTTTTTTTTTAAATTTTAATTGGAGGCTAATTACTTTACAACATTGTGGTGATTTTTGCCATACATTCACATGAATCAGCCACAGGTGTAGTAAAGATTAGGGAGTTTGTTTTGTTTCTTAGGCTATGGTAAATTTTCACCTATGACAGTTATTCTAAGTTTTGAGAGGTCAGAGTAGAAGTAAGTGTTTCTTTTGCTGTTTTCAAATTATTCCTTCATAACCTAGTCCCAGTGTTTATAACTATGCATTTAATGATGACAATCCTAGGAAATGTTGGATTTGTAGATCAATATCATTTCATAAATCAAAAGACTTTTGCTCAGTGGAACCTAAAGAATATTTACTTAGCCTATTTATTTAGAAGTGAAAAGCAACTCAGGAATTTTCCTGTGATGAATAATGTGATACTAGCTGATATTCATGCTAATAGCAGGCTATGATAGTTTTCTTTCATATTCTTTGCTATTTTAGAATTTATTGGTAAGTTCACTCAGCTCATTTTACTCTCAAGGAAGGAAGACAATTATTTATTAATCTAGGTAGTTCTTACCATTATCACCAGTATGTTTGTGCTGGTATATTTTCTATGGAGGACAAACAACTATTGGGTATTCACAGATATCTATTGAGTGATTAAATAATTAAAGGCATCTTTTGAAATAGGAGAAAATAATTTTTAATCAAAGTCAAGATAGGTAAAGAAATTGAAGAAATTACATCTAGTTTTATCTTTTCAGCTAATTAAATTAGGGAAAAAGAAAAGTTTGCCCTAAGAACATATGTGAATTATTTATTACATTGCCACATCATGCATTTAATTTCATTTTTAAAGCAAAGCACAACAGTGATAATTTATCCTTCCTTTGTGTTTAAGCCCAAGCTACAATATTTTTAATCATGGCTTATTCAACAAGGCTACAGGCTAGCCCCTGTCTATAGTCTTCCAAGTATATTGAATGATGAACATTTTCAAATTACATGGTCTGCAGTTCTTGGTTCCACTACATTTACACCTGCTTTCAAACTCAGTGAACTGCATTTGATGAGGCTGCATTTGGTCCAAAATCTTTCTTTGGGTAAATAATTGAAACTGCTCTATCAAATCTGTTTCACTTAGGCAGTCTATAGTCACATCATTCTGTCAGCCACTGAGAAATACCTGTACTGCCCCAGACACTTAGCACTTGTGTTGAAATGCCATTTAATCTCTCTTCTAGAGCGGGGATGACATTCAACCCAACTGTTCAGTGACAGTTCAGGATGACAGGTTCCATGATGAAAAACTGAATATTCCAATGGCTGAAATCTCTGGGTATTATGAGTAAGAATACAGACATGAGGATGTTGCATAAAAAGAAATATGAAATGCTGGTGTCCAATTTCAAAAACCAGTGTCTATAAAGCTTAAAGTGAAGACTACCACCTGCCCAGGCAGTTACAGCTCTCAACTATTTGGCTCTCTCTTCCTCCAACAAAGATGGAATGAATCTTCAGAGGGTTAAAAAGTTGTGTAAACAGATACTAAGTACACGTCTTTCAACTAAATTTTTATATATTTTCACTCATCTACTTAGAAAATGATTGATGCATTTCTCTAGTCAGGCACAGAGCTATAATGGCCAGCTTGTCTTTTTGTCTTTATTCTATACTGGAAGTAGATCTCCCTCTAGGCTTTCTTCAGAAGTATACATTTACCCAAAATGAAAAAACAATGTTACCAGTTCACTAGGGGAAGTAATAACAGTGAGGACATGCTGAAGCACAGGACAGAATGTTTGTTTTGTTAAGGTGGATGTCAGGGTCCATATGAAGAAAAGTAGACCATGATCTTAGGTGAGTACAAAGTAAATGAATGAAAAATGGGTGGAAGTTGTCCAATCTTTCTTTAGAATGCACCTACCATCAATGCTAAGAACATCTCAGCAGAGCCTCTGGTGAAAATGTGAGCCACAGGTAGAAATTATTTTTCTTCAGTTTTCATTTAGATAAGGGCCTCTGAGAGGTAGTATTATCTTTAGCCATGATAAAAGCATGGAGTCTAGAAAAGCCTAGAGACATGGCTTCTAGACACGGCACAAGAGAAGAGTTGTGTACTCCTACCTACACAGAAAATGTAGGCTAAATTCTCATTGCATTGTCCTTTTTGTGATCTTAAACTAGTTTTATAAACTGTCATACATCTACTTTATGAAGTGCAAAGCATAGCAATGGATAATCTCTATGCCACAGATACTTTCAAAATGACCAAATGAGAATACATTTGTCAGCCAGAAATTGTTACATAAAGAGAAGCCACTACTGAAAGAGTGTGTTCTATCAAGGGAGACTTCTCTGCTACCTGGACTGGGTTAGTTGCTCTATTCTGTATATTCTCGTGATATACAATGCTTCTGCTTAGAGACACATAAAGATAACATGATGTGATAAGTGTTGTATAAATTTGAAGACAATGAGCTAATCTGGAGGAGAGAAAGCATCTGATTTATTTCTCTATCTCAAGTACCTTAAATAGTGTATGTAACTAAATTGGCATGCCATGAATTCATGAGTATAATACTGTATGGCCAAGCACAATTAATTTGGAATAAAATATGAGTACACTTATTTATAAAGCATAAAAAGCATCAAAATTGTTGGACATAAAGGTAAACAGAAATGGTAAGGTTATTCCGTCTTTCCCGCATCCCAATCAAAATTCATATTCTATGTCATATAACTACAAAGATAAATAATCCTTGAAGACCATGGTTTGTTACTATAGATAACACAAGAGGACCTACTAATGTAATCTGAAACAAGGGCTACTTGAGTATTTGGAAAGAACAGGTTCAGAAAAGTTCAAACATTGCTTTCTGACAAGAAAAAGAAAAGTCAAAGAGAAAAAGAAGGTGATGCATATAAAAGGAAAATACAAAAAGGTGAACCTGATTCAAGAACAGGAAAACTGATTTCACATTCCATTCATTTATTTTTATAATTTAATTTTTATTTTAGACTATAGTTGATTTACTATGTTGTGTTACTTTCAAGGGAAAAGGCGATGTCCCACTCCAGTACTCTTGCCTGGAGAATCCCAGAGACGGGGGAGCCTGGTGGGCTGTTACTTTCAAGTGTACAGAAAAGTGATTCAGATGAATCCATTTTTTCAGATTCTTTTTTCCATTAGGTTATGGTAGATTGAGGAGAAGGCAATGGCAACCCACTCCAGTACTCTTGCCTGGAAAATCCCATGGACTGAGAAGCCTGGTGGGCTGCAGTCCATGGGGTCACTAAGAGTCGGACATGACTGAGCGACTTCACTTTCTCTTTTCACTTTCATGCATTGGAGAAGGAAATGGCAACCCACTCCAATGTTCTTGCCTGGAGAATCCCAGGGATGGGGGAGCCTGGTGGGCTGCCGTCTTGGTTTGCACAGAGTCAGACACGACTGAAGTGACTTAGCAGTAGCAGCATGGTAGATTGAGTAGAGTATCCTGTGTTATACACAGTAGGCTGTTGATTCTTTTATATATAGCAGTATGTATATGTTAATCCCATATTCCAAGTTTATTCATCTTCCCACTTTTCCCTTTGATAACCAACCTAAATTTGTTTTCAAAATATGTGAGTCTGTTTCTGTTTTATATATAAGTTCTTTTCTATCATTTTTTTTAGATTACACATATGAGTGATATCATATTTGTCTTTCTCTGACTTACTTCATTTGAAATTATAATCTCTAGATCCATCCATGTTACTTCAAATGGCATTAGTTAGTTCCTTTACAACATATCTTTTTTTCCTTTTTTTATCATTCCTCTCTCAATGGACATTAGATTGCTTCCAGGTCTTGGATATTATAAGTACTACCACAATGACCATCGCACTGCCTGTGTCTTTTTGTATTATGGTTTTTGCCAGATACATGCCCAGATGTGGGATTTCTGGATCATATGGTAGCTCTATTTTTAGTTTTTTTAATGAACTTTCATAATGTTCTCCATAGTGGCTGTACCAAATGTACATACCCACCAACAGTGTAGAAGGAATGGATCCCTTTTCTTCACACCCTCTCCAACATGTATTCCTTGTGAAGTTTTTGATGGTAAATGGGAATGTTTCCATAATTTCTCTTCCTAATCTTTCATTGTCAGTGTAAAGGAATGCAAGAGATTTCTGTGTATTATTTTTGTATCCTGGAACTTTCCCAAATTCATTGATGAGTTCTTGTAGTTTTCTGGTAATATCTCTAGGATTTTCTACATATAGTATCATGTCATCTGCAAACAGTGATGGTTTTACTTCTTTTCTGATTTGGATTCATTTTATTTCTTCATCTTCCCTGACTGCCATGGCTAGGACTTCCAAAACTGTGTTGAATAAAAATGGCAAGAGTGGACATCCTTGTCTTGTTCCTGATCTTAGAGGAAATGCTTTCAATATTTCACTATTGAGTATGATATCAGCTATTTGTTTGTTATATTTGGCTTTTGTTCTATTGAGGAAGATTCCCTCTGCATCCATATTCTGGAGAGTTTTTATCGTTAATATGTCTTGATCTCCCACCAGAAGCTTTTGCTGCATCTATTGCGATGACCACATGAAATTTATTCTTCAATTTGTTGATGTGGCTTATCACACTGTTTTACAGATATTGAAAAATACTTGCATCCCTGGGATAAATCCTACTTGATCAACATTATGAGCCTTTTAATGTATAGCTGGATTTGGTTTACTAGTATTTTGTTGAGGATATTTGTATCTATGCGAATCAGTAATATTGGCCTGTAATTTTCTTTTTTTGTGGTATCTTTGTCTGGTTTTGGTATCAAGGTGATGCAGGCCTCATAGAATGAGTTGGGTAGTGTTCTTTCCTCTGCACCTGTTTGGAATAGATTTAGAAGGATAGTGTTAACTCTTCTCTAATAGTTTCATAGAAATTACTTGTAAAGACATCTGGTTCTGGACTTTTATGTTTGTCGGGAGTCTTTTAATCATAGTTTTAGTTGCAGTACTTGTGATCTTTCTGTTCATGTTTTCTATTTCTTCCCAGTTAAGTCTTGGAAGATTGTAGCTTTCTAAGAATTTGTCCATTCCTTCTAGGATGTCCATTTTGTTGGCTTATAATTGCTCAGAGTAGTCTCTTATGATCCTTTGTATTTCTGTGATGTCCACTGTAACTTCTCCTTTCTAATTATCTTATTTTGAGCCCCCTCCTGTCTTTTTCTTTATGAGTCTGGCTGAAGGTTTATCAATTATGTTTGTCTTTTCAAAGAACCAGCTTTTAGTTTCATTGATTTCTTCTATTGTTTTCTTCATTTCTATTTCACTTATTTCTGCTCTGATCTTTATGGTTTCTTTTCTTCTACTAACTTTGGGTTTTGCTTGTTCTTCCTCTAGGTTTTTTAGGTGTAAAGCTAAATGGTTTCTTGGAGATTTTTCTTGCTTTATTGTTTCTATTGCTGTAAACTCTTAGAACTGCTGTTTGAATCATGTTTTGTTTTCATTTGCCTCTACATATTTTTTATTTAATCTTTGATTTCTTTATGATTCACTTTTTGTTTAGTAACATGCAGCTTAACTTCCATGTGTTTGTGTCTTTTTATAGTTTTTTTTCTCTTGTAGTTGATTTATAATATTATAGCATTGTGATCTCTAAATTTCAAATGCATTTCCAGTATCCTGCATTTGATCTCTCTTCTCACAGTTGCTGGTTTTGATATCATATTTGTATGTGGATGATTTTCTACTTTTATTCTATGTTTGCCTTTATCAGTTAGCTTTCCTATTTGTATTTTTCTTGTTGCTCATTGTCCCTCTTCTTTCCTAGCTAGAGAAGTCCTTTTAGTATTTGTTGGAAAGTGCTTTGGTATTGATGAATTCTCTTAGCTTTTGCTTGTCTGTAAAGCTTTTGATTTCTCCATTGAATCTGAACAAGAGCCTTGCTGTGTTGTATTCTTGGTTATAAGTTCTTCTCTTTCATCATTTGAAATGCATCATGCCACTCCCTTCTGGCCTGTAAAGTTTCTGCTGGAAAAAATCAGCTGAATAGGTGACTTTGGTCCATTGGCTTATGCCAGTAGAAGGGACTGGTCCTGCCCACTTGTGGGTGGGCTGTGTCAAGGGGTGTGTTTAAAGGTGGCTGTTGGCTCAGGACAACTGTAGTCAGCCTGTCTGCTGATAGGAAGGGCTGTGTTCCCACTCTGTTGGTTGTTCAGCCTGAGATGTCCCAGTACTTGAACCTGCACTACTGCTATGGGGCTAGATCTCAGTGCCAAAATGGCGACCTCCGGGAGAACGCACTCTGATGAGTATTCCCAGGGTCTCTGCCACCAGTGTCCTTGGCTCACAGTGAGCCACCATCAACTCCCACCTCCTGAGGAGATCTCCTAAGACCCCAGGTAGGTCTGGCCAACTCTTATGGGGTCACTGCTTTGCCCTGGACCCCAGTGCACATCACAGCTGGTGTGCACCCTCCTTGAATGGAGTCTCTGTTTCCCTTATTCCTGTGGAGCTCATAAGATCAAGCCCCATGAGTCTTCAAAGCCAAATGCTCTGGGGCTTCCTCTTACTGAGGCCAGACCCCAGGCTAGGGATCCTGATGAGGGGCTCAGAATTCTCACTCCCATGGGAGAACCTCTGCAATACAATTATTTTTGAGTGTGTGGTTCACTCACCTGGAGAGTATGGGATTTGATTGTATCATGAAAGGACCCCTCCTACTGTCTCACTGTGACTTCTTTTTTGTCTTTGAGTGTAGAATATCTTTTTTGGAAGGTTTGAATCTTTATTGTTGATGTTGTTCAGCATTTAGTTGTGATTTGGGGGCTTTCATGAGAGGAAGTGAACTTAAGTATTTCTAACATTCCATCTTATCTCTGCTCCCCAAAATTTGACTTTAACAGTAGGAATATGTTTTTCTTTTCATTTATTCCCTTCCCTAAATTGTTATTGTTGTTCTTCAGTTGCTCAGTCATATCTAACTTTTTGCATCCCAGCAACATGCAAGGCTTCTCTGTCCTTCACTATCTCCTAGAGCTTATTCAAACTCATTTACATTGAGTCAGTGATGCCATCCAATAATCTCATCCTCTGTTTCCCCTTCTCCTGCCCTCAATCCTTCCCAGCTTCAGAATCTTATCCAATCAGTTGGCTCTTCACATCAGGTGGCCAAAGTATTGGAGCTTCAACATCAGAACTTCCGGTGAATATTCAGGCTTGATTTCCTTTAGGATTGACTGGTTTGATCTCCTTACTGTCCAAGGGACTCTCAAGAATCTTCCTTAGCACCTCAGTTTGAAAGCATTGATCCTTTGGTGCTCAGCCTTCTTTATGCTATTCAAGTGGTATCATCTGGATATCTGAGGCTGTTGACATTTCTCCTGGCAATCTTGATTCCAGCTTGTGCTTCATCCAGCCTGGCATTTTGCATGATGTACTCTGCATATACATTAAACAAGCAGGGTGACAACATACAGCCTTGACACACTCCTTTCCCAATTTGGAACCAGTCTGGTGTTCCATGTCCAGTTTAACCTTTTGCTTCTTGACCTGCATACAGATTTTTCAGGAGGCAGGTAAGGTGGTCTGCTATTTCCATCTCTTTAGGAATTTTCCACAATTTGTTGTGATCCACACGGTCAAAGGGGTAGTCAATGAAGCAGAAATTATTTTTCTGGTTTTCCTTTGCTTTTCTATGATCCAATGGATATTGGCAATTTGATTTCTGGTTCCTCTGCCTTTTCTAAATCCATCTTGCTTCATGTAGCATTGATGCCTAGCTTGAAGATTTTGAGCATTACCTTGCTAGTACGTGAAATGAGTGCAATTGTGCGGTAGTCTGAACTGTCTTTGGCATCGACTTTCTTTGGGATTGGGATGAAAACTGACCTTTTCTAGTCATCTGGCCACTGCTGAGTTTTCCAAGTTTGCTGGCATATTGAATGCAGTACTTTAATAGCATCATTGTTTAGAATTTAAATACTTCAGCTGGAATTCTATCACCTCCACTAGCTTTGTTAGTAGTTATGCTTCCTAGGGCCCACTTGACTGCACACTCCAGGATGTCTGGCTCTAGGTGAGTGATCACACCACTGTGGTTATCTGGGTCATGAAGATGTTTTTTGTATAGTTCTGTATATTCTTGCCACCTCTTCTTAATATCCTCTGTTTCTGTTGCTATGCTAAGTCACTTCAGTCATGTCCAACTCTGTGTGACCCCATAGACCTGGGATTCTCTAGGCAAGAACACTAGAGTGGGTTGCCATTTCCTTCTCCTAGGTCCATACTATTTCTGTCCTTTATTATACTCATCTTTGCATGAAATGTTCCCTGGGTATCTAATTTTCTTGAAGTGATTTCTATTTTTCCCTATTATTTTATTCTGTTTCTTTGCACTGTTCACATAACAAGGCTTTTATTTTTTTAATCTCTCCTTGTTATTCTCTGGAACTCTGCAGTCAGTTTGTGTATCTCTTCCATCCTCCTCTCTTATTTTCTTAGCTGTTTGTGAGGCCTCCTCAGATAACCATTTTGCCTTCTTGCATGTCTTTCTCTTTGGGATGGTTTTGGTCACTGTCTCCTGTACACCGTTACAAACCTCTGCCAATAGTTCTTCAGGCACTGTGCCTACTAGATCCAATCCCTTTAATCTATTTGTCCTTCCACTGCATAATCATAAGGGGTTTGATTTAGGTGATACATGAATGACCTAATAGTTTTCCCTACTTTCTTCAATTTGAGCCTGAATTTTGCAATAAGGAGTTCATGATCTGAACCATAGTCAGCTCCAGGTCTTATTTTTTGCTGACTGTATAGAGCGTCACCATCTTCAGCTGCAAAGAATATAATCAGTCTGTTTTCACTATTGACAATCTGGTGATGTCCATGTGTAGAGTCTTCTCTTGTGTTGATGGACGAGGGTGTTTGCTATGACCAGTGTAGTGCGTTCTCTTGTCAAAACTCTGTTAGCCTTTGCCTTGCTTCATTTTGTACTCCAAGGCCAAACTTGCCTGTTACTCCAGGTGTCTCTTAACTTTTGCATTCCAGTCCCCTATGATGAAAAGGACAGCTTTTTTGGTGTTAATTCTAGAAGGTCTTTAGGTCTTCATAGTACCAGTCAACTTCATCTTTTTTGGCATTAGTAGTTGGGTCATAGACTTGGATTACCATGATGTTGAATGGTTTGCCTTGGAAATGAACTGAGATCATTCTGTCATTTGTGAGATTGCATCCAAGTACTGCATTTCACACTCTTTTGTTGACTATGAGGGCTACTCCATTTCTTCTAAAGGATTCTTGCCCACAGTAGTAGCTATGATGGTAGATATAATATAAATTCACCCATTCCCATCCATTTTAGTTAACTGATTCCCAAAATGTCTGTTCACTCTTGCTGTCTCCTGTTTGACCACTTCCAATTTACCTTGATTCATAGACCTAAGATTCGGGGCTTATATTCAATAGTATTCTTCAGAGCATCAGACTTTACTTTGACCACCAGACACATCCATGTCTAATTTCACTTGCTCATAGAGTAGAGCATAGAGGCCTCACTCCTGGCATTTCAGACCACAGTTCATGCTCCTAACACACTCACTCCAGTCCTTTAAGTCTTCAGTGAGTGAACAGATATTTTCAGAATACCCCAGTGATCCCACAGGTGATGTTTAATTCTAGGACCTGACATGGTTCCCAATACATACCCCAAGAATACATGGATAAGGAAGAGAGCTTCTTATATTGGTACCTTGGTAACAGTGACTTATAGTTTGTGCTGTATCCACTAGTACAATCTTGAATTTGTATAACTTTAACATATTTTATCATTAGACTACATTATCAGAGCACTTATCCAGGGTTTTCTGTGGTCTCAAGGGTTCACAAGAGAAAGATGTCAACCAGGCAAATATGCTTACCAGAAAACTGACAGAAGGATGTTCAAATTTGGGAATTATTTATGATTCAAATGCAATTCTTTGATAGCTTATTTTAAAAAATGCATGATAATGTTTATATGAACTTGAATAAACTCTGAGAGATAGAGGAAGATAGGGAAGCCTGGCATACTGTAGTCCATGGGGTTGCAAAGAGTTGGCCGTGACTAAATGACTGAGCAACAACATTTATTATTTCCCCTAGGACATTATTTGGTGATTTCATTGTTTTCTCCCAACTAAAATAGACTGGATTATTCCTTACTTATATTTTATTATTTCTACCAACTTTGAGCTCAGATATAGGATTTTCACTTTTCAAATATTCATAGCATTCTTTTCATTTTATTATTTATTACTGAGCCAATTAAATACGTGTTCCTTTAATCTTTTTCCATACATAAATCTCTCCATTCTGTGTATCTTTATTTTCCTTTGGCCCATTCTCATACATTTGGCATTTCTGCTCTTAGGCTCTGACTCACCTTTGGGATTATTAGGTGCTGAAAAATGACTAGATGACCACCAATTCGGGCTAATGACCTAATCAGAGTAATGAAAAGGAAGAAATTTAAAGTACTGAGTTTTTATTTGTTTAATTAATATATTTTAGTACCTTAGTAAATGGTTGACTCATTTTATCCATCTTATTTTAAACAATTTCTGAGTTTGTTGGGAATGTCATGAACTAGGGAAAAGAAAGAACACTAAAGTGAGGCTTTGAAAACCTGAGCCTTAGAAACTCTGCAAAATATAATCTGAGGCATTATGAAATATTTTTCACTTGCTGTTATAAGGAAATAGTATTAGCACTGGAATATTTCCCTTCTGTGTAGAGCTGTTGTGAGTTCCAAAAGATACTAGTGATATATTGTTAACTAGTGATAATCTAGTAATAAGCTAGTGATAAACATGCCTTATAAATTGTTTAGTACATTAAGATTAAGATTATAAAGTAGGATTAGTCCTTCATGCTTTGTACATTGGGTTATAAAAATTGGTAACACTGCTACCTTTTCATGCCATCATTTATACTGAGTTTAACTTGGTGACCATGAATTCATATAAAACCATAAGAATCAGATGAGAAGGTATTTCATAAGTGACATCTCAAGCTATTACTAGGAAGAGAGTTGAGAAGGTTACAAATGGCCACATTAAAGTCAGGGAATGACTAAGCATTTGAAAAGAGAAGAGCGAATGTGATTATTTTATTAGAAGGAAGGTGAGAGGTCAGAGATTTAAGGGAAAAAAAAAAAAAGAAACAGGAAGCTCAGAAATGGGAAAAGAAGAGTGATGGAGTCAATTAGGTGCAGAGAGGCCGTTCCAGATGGCCAGAGGAAGAGAGGAGAGGAGTCTTCTGGGACAAGGATTCATATAGATGCAACAGAGTGTAACTGGGGCCCAAGACTCTAAATCAAAGGCACTCAGAGGGGAAGCTAACACCCCCAGAGACGTTACTCTTTACTTCATGTCCCACCCTAGTTTTAACTTTTCCTTTTAGGATATCCTTACAAACATTGCCCTAAAACTAAAACAAACAAATAACAACAACAAAACATGAAACTTACAGTTAAGTTTTAAAATCTTTCTCCACATTTGCCATATATATAGAATTCCCCATTAATTGAAATTGCTTGAATTAATAACACCAGGTTAAAATTCTTGCTCACAAACAACAGGAGAGTCTTCCAAATGAGTTGGTCCCCAGTATTCCTTCAAGAGAATCCTCCACATGTTCAGTAACTGGATCAAAAAAATCCTGCCAAGCTTAATATTTTTTAAAATTTTGTAGGAAGAAAGTTAAAAAAAAAAAGGGGGTTCTCTGAATTCATAGCATTCTCATCATTTACCTAAGAGCTCAGCTTTAAAAATTCATTCACAGTCTTTCAAATTTTTCAGTCTTTCAAATCCTGCCCCTCCTTTTCCCTGAAGCAGCAGCAGTTAATGATTTTGTCTCTTTCTGTAGGGAGACGTCACTACCCCAGCAACCTCCTTAATACTTTCAATTCAAACATGCTATGCTTATCTAATTGTTCTCCTGAATGTCTTTCTGCAAACACCAGTTCTTGAATGTCAGTAACAGGACCACATTATAATTCTTAAAAAGTACTGAGGACTCCCAACAAATTTGTATGTATGTCGGCTATCAATATTTATTCTACTGGTGGTCCTTTTACCACATTAACTCAAACTTAAAATGGCAATCCACTCCAGTACTTTTGCCTGGAAAATCGCATGGACAGAGCAGCCTAGTAGGCTACAGTCCATGGGGTCGCAAAGAGTCGGACACGACTGAGCGACTTCACTTTCACTTTCAAGTATATGAGAGATTTACCTCAGTTCCTAACAGGCTGTTGAAAAAGCAAATATACTGTTCCAGGGTGCCTAGGTTTCAGTTAGTATACATGAATGTGGAATGTGCTCAGTCATGTCCGAGTCTTTGTGACCGCATGGACTAACCCGCCAGGCTCCTCTGTCTATGAAATTCTCCAGGCAAGAATACTGGAGTGGGCTGTCATTTCCTTCTCCAGGAGATCTTCCCAATCCAGGGATCCAAAGTGGGTCTCCTGTGTTGCAGGCAGATTCTTTACCTGGTGAGGCATAGAATGCTTCTACTAGAAATTAAAGTTGAAACACCTATAAAATATTTAGTTACTAATTTATTTTAAAATAACAACACATTAATCCTATGTTAACTTTAGTTATGTTAACAAGAACATCTCATCTTACCTTTTGCAAATTTCTTTCATATATGGCTTAAGAGAAGACTACTGGAATTCGTACATCTAGAATTGCATTCAGTCTTGAGATTTGTTTGGTTAAAATTTATGTAGAGAATATAGATTAACAAGCTGTGTAATTAATTGGAGAAAAAGGTTTTTTTTCAAATAATTATAAATATTCTTTGATAGTACATCAAAACTCAACAAGTTGTAGAGTCTTAAAGGGTAGATGTAATGACCAAATATGAAAATATATTAATTGTTTATAATTTTTCCATCAAAACCCATTGATTTATCTTGCATTTTAAAGGACTTTACCATGCAGTATTTGTTTTAGCAACATGCAGTAGTATTTTGGAAAACATTAATTCATTGAATTATGCCAATCTTTGAAATGTTGACACTTTTAATTATAAAATACAAATAAATAGCATTCTTTAATTCCATTGATCTCATCAGAAATGACTTTAAGTATTAGGAATACAGTAATATCAGAGGCAAATACAAGTTTTCTAAAATTCCAATATTTCTATGAAAACACAAATATTATTTGCAACAAATACTTTAAGTTGTTTTCCTTGAAGTGACAGCCTCACTTCATTTATTTTTGCAGTACATCTGTCAAACATCCAAGTATTTATAACCATATATCTGTTATTCTTTCAAGTAAAAATTATTTTCAATGAACTAGTTCAGCTAGATATTCTAACAAAAAAGTTTTTCCTGAGACAATATTAGTTTCCATCAAAAATGCTCTATGTATACGTCTATACATCCCATTTCCCAACACAGAATATGAAAAGTCATGATTTAATAAAATTAGTAATGTGTATTATTTCACCAAGGATATTCTTAAGTGACAGTGGCTCTTTCTTTTTAACTGCAAGAATATAAAGACTAATAGTACAATTTGGTGCTCCTAACTTGATGTGGGCTAAGACACCTAGTTTTACTCATTGTTGAATTTCAAACATCAATACAAATAACAAGTCAGTGAAAAAAAGCAAATAATGTTAGTATTAACTTTTCAGACCCCCTGAATGTGTCTTAAGAACTCTAATAAGGACACAGGCCACACTTTAAGAATCATTGCCTTAAACCAGATCTATTCTATTCCTATCAAACTCCTACTTTAAAGACTTCAGTCTTCTGTCCTAATGTCAAATAAATACACTTTATACCTGATGTACAGAACTTTGACAATCTGGAGCCCCAGCAGCCTTTAGACTCAGCTAACATTCCTATTCCACATTGTACTCTCTGCTCCTAGCACCATGAGCTACTCATTAAGCATCTCACTGTGCCTTTCATCACTCTGGGCTTCTGAGCAACTGTTACCTTCTGCCTGATATCTTTCTATCTCTGTCTGAAACACTCCTCATTCTTTATAGTCTAATTCAAATGTTAGCACCCATAAGAAGTCTTTCTCTCACTCCTAGGTAGCTGACTAGAGTTAGACACTGCACCTGAGCCTCTAGAGTACTTCATTTACTCATTCAACAAAATTTTGGGAGCATCCATTCATGCCAGGCATTATTCTCAGAGCTAGGAGAACAGAGATGAACAAGACAGAGAAGAACTATAATGTAGTCTTTTAGAACTGATCTAATATAATTTAAATAATATTAAGGGAATGATTGTCAAAATATAATCGATAAAAATAAAGTCATGTGGTTTCAAATGGTGATGAAAGTGAAAGTGTTAGTCACCCCGTCATATCTGACTCTTTGTGACCCGCCAGGCTCCTCTGTCTATGGGATTCTCCAGGCAAGAACACTGGAGTGGTTTGCCATGTTCCTCCAGGGGATCTTCCCCACCCAGGGATTAAACCCAGTCCTCCTGCATTCCAGGCAGATTCTTTACCTTCTAAGCCACCAGGGAAGTCCTTCAGATGGTGATAACTGCTATGAAAAATAGGATAAAAGGATGGAGAATCACTGGGTATAAGTTAAAATATTTGTTCAGAGAAGAATTCCCTGTGGCAGTACTATTTGGCCTAAGACCTGGGGGGTTTAAAGAAGAGAGTCAGATCAAGAAAAGGGGAAAGGTTTTCTGGATAGAGGAAAGAGTAGTTGTAAGGGGGAAATGAACCTCGGGGCTAGAAAAACAGAGAGAACCCTAAACCACAGAACTGATCATGACAAAGTGGTAGATGTTGACTAGATCCATCCAAGTGAGGGCTGTGCAGGAGACAGAAGCTGCCAGAGAAAGTTCCCAGAGGGCCCACAGTACCTGCATGGATGGTAGTATAAGCCCAGATTTGGCTTCAGTGGTCTACCCAAACTGGAGAAGTCTCTGCTTTAGGGCCTAGGGGGAGCCTCCAAGCCTAGTTCTAAGGTCACACAGATGATTCCTTGAGTAACTATGTGTCCTATACTATTTTTTTTTTCTTGAACTAGCTAAATAATTGCCATTTTTTCTAAGAACCCTGACTGATACAAGAGTGCTAAATACACACACATGCATATACATTTGGGGCTTTCCTTGTGGCTCAGCTGGTAAAGAATCCGCCTGCACTGTGGGAGACCTGGGTTCAATCCCTGGGTTGGGAAGATCTCCTGGAGAAGGGAATGGCTACCCACTCCAATATTCTGGCCTGGAGAATCCATGGATTGGATAGTCCATGGGTCACAAAGAGTCGGACGCGACTGACCGACTTCCACTTTCACATATACATATATGTGTGTATGTATACACACACACACACACATATATATGATATGTAAGACGTTATGACTCACAACAATGTCAGAAGTGAAAGTGGGGTGAGAAAGCGAAAGTGAACTTGCTTTGCTGCCTTTCAGTTCATTACTTCCCCACATGAATCAGATCAGCTTAAAAACACCTTACTGAGAGCCCCCTTAGTTCTGCCGATTTAGGATAATTATTCTACATACTTGTACCCATTTTCCCCAAATGGCATTTTATCTTTATATTCTCTGCCCAACACTTACTCCACACACCCAAGGCCCCCCCTCTCTCAGTCAGGTTCTAATAGGAACGGTCTTCATCTCAGGTGGTGTGGGCACCAAGGAACATGGGAAAGCAGAAGGCCTTTACTAATATCAGAGTGGAAGGAGCAAAGAAAATAAAAGATAATAGGAGTGCAGTGAGAGCTGGATACTCAGCACCAACCAGAAACTCAGAGCTGAGGTAGGGAGGGTCAGTCTCTTGTTGGTGAAAGGATAGAGTGGACTGCATCTGGAGGGTCAAAAGAGCAGAAATCATATAACCTGGTCTTAGTCTGCTCCTATTGCCATAACCAAGTCCCACAAACTAGGTGGCTAAAACAACAGACACATTTTCTCTCAGTTCTGGAGGCTAGAAGTCCAAGGTTCTAGAGGTGTTTCATCCTTCTGAGGTGTCTCTGCTTACCTTGCAAATGGCCAGTCTTCTCACTGGATCTTCACATGTCTTCCCTCCACGTGTGCACACCGGGAGTCCTTTCACATGTCCAAATTTCCTCTTCCTATAAGGACACCAGGTCAGATCAGATTAGGGTCCATCCTAAGGCCTTCATTTTAATTGCCTCTTTAAAGACCTGTCTCCAAATACAGACACACTCTGATATATACTAGAATTAGGATTTCAACATATGAACTTTGAGTGGACATAATTTCAGCCCATGACAACCCTGTGTTACTCATGTACAACTCTTATTCATCAGTTTTCTTTCAGAATATCTATCATCCTCACTTTCCTTACCCGTCCATCGCCTACCCCCTGTACTTCTCATTCATTTTTTAAAGTAAGCAATCACTTTATTTATATATATATATATATATATATATATATATATATAAACTATCATAAAAAAAGAAGAAAATCTCACAAAATTCCACACCATGGACTTTAAGGGCATTATCCTAAGTGAAATAAGTCAGAGACTGAAAAATACTATATGGTCACATTTATATGTGGAATCTAAAAACATTAAACTCATAGAAATAGAGAAGATCAGTTGCCTGGGCCTGAGGAGTAGGCAAAACAGAAGATATTGGTTAAATGATACAAACTTCCAGATATAAGACATATAAGTTCCAAGGATCTAATTACAGCATGTAACCATGGTTAACAATATTGTATCAAGTGCTTTAAAGTTGTTATAAGAAGAGTTTTAATGATCTAACCATAACAACAGCAGCAACAAAATGGTTAATTATGGGAGGTGAAGGATTCCTTATTTTGGTAATCATTTCTGCAAGATAGGCAGGTATCACATCATTTACTCAAAGTTTACCAATTTAAATGTTAATCCATTCCCAAAATACCCTCCCAGAAGCATCCAAAACAATATTGGACCAAACATCTTGTCACCATAACCCAGACAAGTTGACATATAAAATTAAACATCATATCCATGCAACTACCCTGATTTTGGATAGAATAACCCAGTCATTTTATTTTTAAAAAGTGGCAAACTTTTAATTTTTTCGGTTTTTTAGTCATAAGATCAATGATTTATAGGACACTAACAGAGAATGCCTCAGAGTGAACCATGTAATCATTGAAGATGTCTTCAGGCAATTACAAGGAAATGTCAAGGCAAAGCTGCTGTTGAATACTAAAATCATGTTGAATTTAAAGTGAGAGTTGCTGCTACCCTGGTGAGATTCATCCTGATGCGCTGAGGTAGGATTCATTAAGATGAGTAATCCAAGGTCTACTTGTTTTATAAATCTAGCAATTAAAAATATTTAGAAACTACCAGCAGCATCTTAGCCTGAGTGATAGAGAAAAGTGCAATATGGACACTGCCCTTAAAGGGCTTACAATATAGTAAGGGGGGGAAAAAAGTAGAAATCAATATAGGGTCACATGTACACACCACATGCATTTCTGGTAAATGTTGTTTTTTGATCATTTAGAGAATGATATTTGTAATAATAGAGAGCTACTTAGCTTTTGCTCCTTTCCCTGGAGCAAAGGAAA
Organism: Bos javanicus; assembly: GCF_032452875.1. Taxonomy (NCBI): domain Eukaryota; kingdom Metazoa; phylum Chordata; class Mammalia; order Artiodactyla; family Bovidae; genus Bos; species Bos javanicus. The sequence goes on along the minus strand of NC_083874.1, from coordinate 35,648,138 downwards.
AATAAAAATAAAAACTGGGGGATAAAGATGGATAAAATTTGAAAAACTGAAGGAAACTGGAAGATCCAAACAATATGACAAAAGTGAAAAGATTAATATAGCTTGAGGGAAAATAAACTTGATATTGATGGGACCTCCAAGTTTCACAAAATTTGCAAGTGTTACTTACAGTTTGTTTTACCTTCCATAAATTCAAAGATATAAGTGCTCAAAAATTTATGAAACTTCTTCAGATAGTTAATTATCTTTAAAATACAAAGTGAACTTTCTAGCTGTTAATAGAAAACATCACCTGTCTTGACCTCTTTACTTTCCAATAATTTACGTTACCATCAATTTCAGTTATTTCTCTTCTCTGAGCCATTCTATGCAAAGAGAAAAATAATTTATTTGGTCTTAAGAACTCCCATATATGTAATATAAAATAGACCAGAAATGTCTTTTGGATTTCCAGATTCACCCCCAAGCTAACTGACTTTCACTCATGATCAATACTTTTACAGTATGCAGCAGCAGCAGCATGAACAATACTTTTACAGTATGTACAATCAGAACATATACCACAAAAACAGAAGAAATCATACATCCCCAACAAGCAATGTCATTTAGAGTCATATTTAAGGTTGAGAGTTCTGGACCAAAATTGCCTGTGAAATGCTTAGAATTTTGTATGGAATGTGATAAATTCAATTAATTTATGGGTATTAAGCCTCTTTATTATTAAAAAAAAACATAGGCCATTTGAGGTAGCAGCAACTAAATGATAGCACTGAAATTTTAATTGAGAGTCGCTTAGATGGTAAAGAATCTGCCTGCAATGCAGGAAACACAGGTTTTATCACTAGATCAGGAAAATGCCTTGGAGAAGGGTATGGCTGTCCTCTCTGGTATTCTTGACCAGAGAATTCCATGGACAGAGGTGACTGGTGGGCTATAGAGTCCATGGGGTCACCAAGAGAAGGACATGACTGAGTGACTAACTCTTTAAGATGCAAAAGGGAACTTTTGTAAGTTTTTAAAAAGGAAGATGAGGATGAAAGATGTAGAAACTGTTTGCAATAGCATTTTTTTCTATGTTAAATTGCTGAAATTTTGCATGCATTATCAGCTTAGAAGAGATAAAATGATCTTTTGGGGGAGGAAATTCTAGAAATTTGTTTTTCCTAATTCTTATTATCCTATTAAAAAAATAGATGATTTCTTTCTGGGAAAAATATGTTCTTTTCCATGAAATGAATTTCTATCCTCACCTGTTGGTAACACTCAGTAATGACCAGTGCTCCTGTAAAAGAAACGAAACTGTTTTCAGGATCTCTATGTTTTTCACTATGTAGTAGTCGTAGCTAATCCAGGCTGTTATATTTTCAAGGGCACTGCTGCTTTGCAGGGCATAATGCTGATTTTCTTATCTTAGCAATGCCGCCTTTAGTTACTCTTGTGATCTTGATCCTCCTGAATCCTTTTTTGGTAGAGATTCCAAACAGTATTTCTTCTGTCCTGATTTTCCTCATGAGTTTAAAGCAATATTTTGACTTCGAGTGGTTCATGTGTACATAACAAAGAATCCTGGAAACTTTCTCCATAGTGTTGTTAATTTGTGTTCTTTAAAGGGAGCTTTAAAAAGCCTTTTTGTTATTTACTGAAATTGTATATCTTTTTTGCAACTAAAATAAAAAGCACCTGTCAATCATAAAAAGCACCTGTCAATCAAATTCCTTAGTACTGTTGATATGTCATATGGCATTCAATTCAATAATTTAATGATGCAAATTATATTCAAGAAGATATTTATATATTTTTACATATTAGCAACTTGCTGAACAAAGGTGAAAGTATCTTGCCATTCCTTAATATGAGTAGATATTTTCAATTAAACATATTCTAGGATTTACAGCACACAAAATGTGTCAGCCTGACATATGTTACTTTAGTTTGGTAGGAATTTTTCTACTCTATCTCTGTAAAGTTTTGTAAAAAGTCAAAAAAGGTCAAGACCTTGTTCTGTGTTTCAATAAACAGTCCTGATACATCTTACTAGATGGAGAATAACATTACAAACCTCCCTTGGGCTCCAAGATACTGCCAGTTGGACATTCTGACCTCTTTTACAAAAAGGGAAATGAAAACATTCAGCACTTTATCTATAACAGGATGCCTCTGATAGATTTAGTTATACAAGGTTATAACTGTCAATTGGAAAGGCCTCGTCTGCCTCAGTTTAAATCACCATTCTCATTTGTCTTCTATACAAAAAGAAATCTGACTTATTCAAGGACAATAGAGCAGCTTTACTATAACAAAAGGAGAAAATGGAAAAATGTACACATTTTCATCTTTAGTCGTTTTTTTAACCATGCACACTTGTGCAAATTATTCTGAACCTACTAAAGTGTGTAGGATCATGTTATGAAATGCTGAGAGGTAGATCATCAATTTGTCTCAGGAAAGTGAACAAAGGTCCTTTCAGTACTTAAGCTGAAATGTATTTTAAAATCGCAGATGGAAATTCTAAAATAGGTTAATTTGAAAAGTTATAATTATTCTACAATTAAAAGTTACTCTTGACTCCTGGGTCCAGAAGATCTTCTGGAGAAGGACATGGGAACCCACTCCAGTATTCTTGCCTGGGAAATTCCATGGGCTGAGGAGCCTGGTGGGCGACAGTCCATGAGGTCATAAAGAGTCGGATACAACTGAGCGACTGAGCACACACACACACGTTATTCTCAGGATCTAAGAAAATTTTGGCAGAAATGAAGTGCTATTTCCTTAGTTGGTGTATCTCTCATAATTTTAAAAATGCCCTTTTCCAAAATATTAAATGGTGACCTACTGAAATTATAAACTATGTATTTGATGCTAACCACAACTAATCAATAAATAGTATGCACGAGCCCAATATGAGATCATAAAGAATCTGTTTTAAAAATTATTTCATATATATATATATATATAATCATATGAATTGAGCAAGTAACAACACAAATGTATCTGCAGATGCAATGAAATGTTAACCATCACGCAGTACCGTTTAGTGTCTTAAGAGAAACTTTTCAATGTAAATATAAAAGACAGAGCTAAGATTCAGTGAAGAGCACACGAATGTGGGAAATAATGAACAAGAAGTACTTTATTGGGAATACACAGAGTGCGAGAGTGACATGGGGTCTAAGATCTGAAAGACGAGGAGGGGTATTCCAGCACCCCTATTGGGTGGGAGTGAAGCTGGAGCAGCCAGGGGTTCACATGTGGAAAGGAGAGAGCAAAATGTGTTCCAGGAACTAAATTGTGAGCACACTTAGGGGAAACTGGTGAAGAGAGAAGATGAGAAGTGAATAGATAGTAGATTACAAAGGACCTTGTAAACATCATAAATGGGTTTGGATGCTATTCTAAGCACAGTAGGGGCTCTGTGGTAGGCTTTTAAGCAGAGGATCTTCATCATCAGATTTTATCTTGAGGAACATTTCCTTGGCTCTAATGGGGTACATGATAGGAGATCAGGGTCTATCACAGAGGAATACCATACTGTAGTTAGTAGATATTAATGCAGTATTTGAAAGAAACGATAACAGCTGCAAGTAGTCAAGTGTCATTGAGAATAGAGTGAGGTGAGTAGATTCCAGAGACATAGTAATATATCAGTGTTAATAGCAGAAAAGGGAAAATCCAGAGTTAGAAACAGTCCCCAGGAATCTGTCATGGGCAACTGACTGGCAGTTCCATGTATCATTTTATTGCAGAATAAATTTCAAAAAGGAAAACCAATGTGGAGCTGCAGTAGGTATCAGAGATGATGAGTTGGACATCTTGAATAGGATGTTCCTTGGGTCATCCAAGTGATCTTGAGCTATAGGGAATGGGATAAACAGAAGATTTAGGAGAAGAATCTGGATCTGAATGAGAGATTTGAAGTTTATTCTTAAATAAGTATAATTGAAAATGGGAATGGGTGAAACCTCTCAAAGAAGTATGGGGGAAACAAGAGAATGTAATTCCAAAAAGTAGAACCCTAAGAAACATTTACATTTAAAGAGCAGACTAATAAAGAAAAGCCTGAAAGAGGACATTGTCAGAAAAGTGAGAGGAAACTTATTTTAATTATAAAAATGACCTTAGTAAACAAATAATTTTGTATTGCACATGACTGCACATGACTAATCTACATTTTAAGAGTGTCACTCTAATATGTTGAAAAAAGAATAAAAAAAAGAGCTATGCTTGGAGGCAGAAATATCAAGAAAAATGAAGCTAAGGAATTACATTCATTTATCTATTCATTCATTGATACATTCAAGAGCTTCCTATTAAGGATTCATTGTGAAGTACTGTAAAAGATGTTTTGGTAAATACAAACATAAATTAAGTACTAACTGTGACTTTTAGAAGCTCATGCACTACAGTAAGAAAGGAGACACATGCTTTAGTAAATAATTTGAGGGAGAGCAGGACATGTTTCCTAAAAAAAGCACAGAAAACATACTAAGGGAGATCAAAAAAAGAATACACAGCCCTGACACAGGGTCAGGCACAATATAAATTCTCAACATACATACTGAATCAATTTATGCCATCCAGCTGGAGGGGTTAAAAAAAGCTTTCTGTAGCAGCTGGCATTTACCATTAAAATAGGCAAATTCCTAATATTTAAATATAAGAGAAAGGATTTGGATAAATCAGTGGCAGGTACAAGAGCAGCAGCTGGAGCAGCTTAATCTAGAGTAAAGGCCTGAGATATGCATTCATTTTAAAAATACTTTGAGCATCTGTCTATAGTTTCTCAAATTACAGACTAAAGGAAAGAGCTCATTTTGTGGCAGTGGCAATTTCTGATCAAGAGCTAAAAATAACCACGATGTCCAAATACTTATAAATGCATTCATATTTAATCCTCAGAGACAACTTTGATAATCATGCCAGTTATTTCTACACATGTAAACTAAGACCTGAATGGATAAAATGTATTAGAATCTAAGTTTTTGCGGTGTCCTACAATGGCACCCCACTCTAGTACTTTTGCCTGGAAAATCCCATGGATGGAGGAGCCTGTTAGGCTGCAGTCCATGGGGTCGCTAGGAGTCAGACATGACTGAGCGACTTCATTTTCACTTTTCACTTTCATGCATTGGAGAAGGAAATGGCAACCCACTCCAGTGTTCTTGCCTGGAGAATCCCAGGGACAGGGGAGCCTGGTGGGCTTCCATCTATGGGGTTGCACAGAGTCGGACACAACTGAAGCGACTTAGCAGCAGCAGCAGCACACCTTTATTTTGGAATGTTCTGGCCATTTTCATAATGACATTCTCAATAAAGAATTTTAGACTAAACAAAATGTATAAAGCCATTAAAAGCAGATTATAATTCTTGGTCACATCAGCTGAGAATTATCCAAAAGAGCAAGCAGAGTTTGTGTGCTGAGTTCTCTCTTGTGCATGGTGAGGGCTTCAGAAGGAAATACCGAAATGGCCTAAAGTAATGGGCTTGAGCAGAGGCCGTGCATATTGAATAAACAAAACACAGTGAGGAAATTTATGTGATCTGAGATTTGAGTGATTTGGAAGCCTAATTTCTGGCCCAAGACTCACAGTTTGATCTTAAGTCAGCTGCATATTCCCTGAATAATACCAGTTTTTATTCTATTGTTATTGTTGTTGTTTAGTCTCTAAGTCATGTCTGACTCCTTGCAACCCCAAGAACAGTAGCCCACCAGGATCCTCTGTCATGGGATTTCCCAGGCAAGAATACTGGAGTAGGCTGCCATTTCCTTCTCCAGTGGATCTTCTGAACCCAAGGATCAGTATTGTAATAGCATGTGTAGGCATGAAGGAAATAATAAGGTCAGAAGACCTCTTTGGAAGACACTCTCACCAATGAAAAGATATATATCTAAATACTATCAGTTTATATTTATACTCTGCATGTAGTTCTGTGATGGGTCACTCAATTCTAACTACTCAATATTCTACAGCAAAGTATATATCCATCCATGTTATCACACCATTGGAGAAGGAAATGGCAACCCACTCCAGTGTTCTTGCCTGGAGAATCCCAGGGACAGGAGAGCCTGGTGGGCTGCTGTCTATGGGCTCGCACAGAGTGGGACACGACTGAAGTGACTTAGCATAGCATAGCATAGCATAGCATGTGTTATCACACAACTCTAAAAATACATAATTCAGCATCCAAAGAGCTACTTTGTATTTAAAATAAGTCTCTATAGGATGTTAAATATATAAATAATAGTATTTAATGTATGAAGGATGCCTGTTAAGTTACATGTCCGAATTTCAAAATTGACTAATACACATTTTTTTTAGTAAGTTATCATTTGTGTTATTTTCTTAAAACAGCACAGCAGATAGTATATTTATGTAAATTTCTAATGAACATTTTCAAATGTACTCAAACTTTTATTTGAGTGGACCTGTAATATGCTACTAACATATGCCATACATATATTTTTTATCTTGCTCAGTGTTAATATCCTAAGGGTATGTTTATTACAAGTTTCAAATATCAGCCCTCAGTATGTGTTGTAATCAGATGTAATAACCCTAATGAAAAGAGGTAGATTTCCTCTTTGGTTATTTGACAAGGAAGAAAACAAGAAGTATGTGGGGTGCCTCTTAGGCCCTCTGCTAACTCCCTTGACTACTAACTGTGCTCCATGAGTGCTTGAAGACAGAGCTTTGCAGAGGCATTGGATCTGCCAAGGTTTGACCTAATGACTGTGGAACTTATGCCAGTCTTAGCCTTCTGCATTAAGTTTAATGCCTTTGTCTAGCATGCAGATGGAGAAGGAAATGGCAACCCACTCCAGTGTTCTTGCCTGGAGAATCCCATGGACAGAGAAGCCTGGTAGGCTGCAGTCCATGGGGTTGCACAGAGTCGGACACGACTGAAGTGACGCAGCAGCAGCAGCAGCAGCATGCAGAAAGTAAAATCACTTCCAGTGCTCCAACAGAAGAGTGTCACTATGCAGGAAGTCAGAAGGATATTTTATACTTATGAGTATGCAGTGGGAATAGAGAAGAGTTAACATGGGTCTGTCTACTTTGATCATAGCTTTTCTTCCAAAGAGCAAGTGTCTCTTAATTTCATGGTTGTAGTCACATCTGCAGTGATTTTGGAGCTCCCCAAAATAAAGTGTCTCTCTGTTTCCACAGTTTCCCCATCTATTTCCCATGAAGTGATGGGACCGCTTGCCACGATATTAGTTTTCTGAATGTTGAGTTTTAAGCCAACTTTTTCACTCTCCTCTTTCACTTTCATCAAGAGGCTCTTTAGTTCTTCACTTTCTGCCATAAGGGTGGTATCATCTGCATATCTGAGGTTATTGATATTTCTCTCGGCAATCTTGATTCCAGCTTGTGCTTCATCCAGCCCGGGATTACCTATGATGTACTCTGCATAGAAGTTAATAAGCAGGGTGACAATATACAGCCTTGAGGTACTGCTTTCCCGATTTGGAACCAGTCTGTTGTTCCACGTCCAGTTCTACTGTTGCTTCCTGACCTGCATACAGATATCTCAGGAGGCAGGTAAGGTGGTCTGGTATTCCCATCTCTTAAAGAATTTTCGACAGTTTGTAGTGATCCACACAGTCAAAGACTTTGGCATAGTCAATGAAGCAGAAGTAAATGTTTTTCTGGACCTTTCTTTTTCTATGATCCAACAGATGGCAATTTGATTTCTGTTTCCTCTGCCTTTTCTAAATCCAGCTTGAACATCTGGAAGTTCACAACTCACATACTGTTGAAGCGTGGCTTGGAGGATTTTGACCATTACTGTGCTAGTGTGTGAGATGAGTGCAATTGTGTGGTAGTTTGAACTTATTTGGCATTGCTTTTCTTTGGGATTGGAATGAAAACTGACCTTTTCCAGTCCTTTCCAAATTTGCTGGCATACTGAGTGCAGCACTTTAACAGCATCATCTTCTAGGATTCGAAATAGCTCAGCTGGAATGTCATCACGTCCACTAGCTTTGTTGTAGTGATGCTTCCTAAGGCCCACTTGACTTCACATTCCAGGATGTCTGGTTCTAGGGGAATGATCATACCATTGTGTTTATCTGGGTTATGAAGATCTTTTCTGTATAGTTCTTCTGTGTATTTTTGCCACCTCTTCTTGATATCTTCTGCTTCTGTTAGGTCCACATCATTTCTATCTGTTATTGTGCCCATCTTTGCATGAAATGTTTCCTTGATATCTCTAATTTTCTTGAAAAGAGCTCTAATCTTCCCATTCTATTGTTTTCCTCTATTTCTTTGCATTTATCAAAGCTATGACCAACCTGCTGCTAAGTCGCTGCAGTCGTGTCTGACTCCATGCGACCCCATAGAGGGCAGCCTACCAGGCTCCCCGTCCCTGGGATCCTCCAGGCAAGAATACTGGAGTGGGTTGCCATTTCCTTCTCCAATGCACGAAAGTGAAAAGTGAAAGTGAAGTCGCTCAGTCGTGTCCGACTCCTAGAGATCCCATGGACTGCAGCCTACCAGGCTCCTCCATCCATGGGATTTTCCAGGCAAGAGTAATGGAGTGGGTTGCCATTGCCTTCTCCAATGACCAACCTAGACAGCATATTAAAAAGCAGAGACATTACTTTGCCAACAAAGGTCTGTCTAGACAAAGCTATGGTTTTTCCAGTAGTCATGTATGGATGTGAGAGTTGGACTGTAAAGAAAGCTAGGCACTAAAGAATTGATGCTTTTGAACTGTGGTGTTGAAGACTTTTGAGTCCCTTGGACTGCAAGGAGAATCAACCAGTCCATCCTAAGGGAAATCAGTCCCGAATATTCATTGGAAGGACTGATGCTGAAGCTGAAGCTCCAATACTTTGGCCACCTGATGTGAAGAGCTGGCTCATTTGAGAAGACCCTGATGCTGGGAAAGATTGAAGGCAGGAGGAGAAGGAGACGACAGAGGATGAGATAGTTGGATGGCATCACCGACTCGATGGACATGAGTTTGAGTAAGCTTTGAGTTGGTGATGAACAGGGATGCCTGGCATGCTGCAGTCCATGGGGTCGCAAAGTGTTGGGCACGACTGAGTGACTGAACTGAATGGAGACAAAGAAACCTATACTCCAAAAATTATGAGATACTAATAAAAGAAATCAAAGATGAAATGAAGAGATGGAGAGATATACCCATGTTCTTGTAATGGAAGAAACAAATATTTTCAAAATGACTATATTTCCAAGGCAATCTACAGATTCACTGCAACCTCTATCAAATTACCAATGGCATTTTTCACAGAACTAAAGCAAAAAAAAAAAGTTTAATTTGTTTGGGAACACAAAGACCCTGAATAGCCACAGCCATCTTGCGGGGCGGGGGGGGGGGCGGCAGGGTGGCGGAGAAATGTGCTGGAGGAATCAGGCTCCCAGATTTCAGACTATACTACAAATCTACAATAATCAAGATAGTATGGTACTTGCACAAAAACAAATATAATCAATGGAACAGAATAAAAAACCCAGAAGTAAACTCACCCACCTATGGTCAGTTAATCTATGACAAAGAGGGCAAGACTATACAATCAAGAAAAGACAGTCTCTTCAATGTGGTGCTGGGAAAACAGCTCAACTACTTGCAAAGAATCAAACTAGAATATTCTCTAAAACCATACACAAAAATAAACTCAAAATGTATCATAGGCCTGAATGTAATGCTGGATACTATAAAACTCTTAGAGGAAAGCATAGACAGAGTGCTCTTTGATGTAAATCACAGGAATCTCCTTTAGGACCCACCTCCTAAAGTAATGAAAGTAAAAACAAAAATAAATGAGACCTAGTTAAATGCAAAAGCTTTTACATAGCAAAGGAAACCATAAACAAAACAAAGTGACTCTGTTTTTAATGTATGTGTGCTTCTGTGTATCATCTAGGCATGCATATCATATAAATTCTTATATGTACAAGTTATCAGCAAGAAAATAGAAGTCATATTTATGAAAAGACATATGGGAAAATTGACCACACCGATTTTCCTCAATATCCCTTACTATCTGAACGAACACAAGAAAAGTTTTCAGGAAGCAAATCTAGGGTCTTTCCCAAAGCATCTGTAGCTTTCTAAGAAATGGGTCCATATACTCCAACAAAATAACTCTGTCTACCATTGCCTCATGACCTCCTGAGTTTAGAAAGTACATTTTGCATCCTCATAACAGCCAGATCATAGATCATGGGCAACCTGAGACCTTTTAGGGTTCTGTCAACAGGCTGTTGATAAGAAAATCACCAGTACTTAGACAAGAACCTCATCACACTGGCGAATTCTGTGTCCATTGATTACCCTCAGGTAACAAAAGGGACTAGATCACATCAGACCATCATGAAACTATTTGTAAATTCAGATAATTAGACGAGAAAAAATGTTTCTTTCATCTCTTTTGATTTCTTTCCACCCTACTTCCTGGCATGAAATGTCTACCATAAATAGCACAAATGGATTCTAAGAGAAACATTCTAAAAAGCCTAAGTGAGCTGAATCTGGGGTAGAGTATATAATTTGATTGGATACCTTAGTGAAAAACAAGCAGTACTTTCCTAAATTGGATTATGGATGTTCCAAATGAATTTAGTAAATTTTCTGTGGGTTTGTATATGTTGTGCTAAAAGAAAATAGATTAAGTTCATTTTAGTGACATGAGCCAAAAGTTCAGAAGCTATGCTGCCTTCTGAAAGTGAATTCACATACAACCATTCAATGCATCTTTAGTAAAGGATCAAAAATGAGACTCTTTAGGATATTAAAACCCATGCAATCAATGATAAAGTTAGAGTGACATGAAATTTTGTAGTAAAAATAGTTTGAGACTACTTAAATAATCCTGCTAGTCCATGCCAGGAAATACATGTTTCCTTTGTAGCATGCTCACCCTTAATTATTTCATGAATATCTCCTATGTTAGACTGGAATTTTATGAAGGTGGGAAACAGGTTTCACTTACTATATAACCCTAGCATCTAGTAGGATATCTGGCCTGTGGAAGTCAGGCTCTTGATAAATATGTCCCCTCATCTTGGTCCCATAATTTTCACTTACCCTTCCCTCCTACCTCCAAATGTTTGCTGTTTCTTCATTATTGAATGGTCTTCCAGGGGCGCCAGAATCACACCCACCAGGTGCTGCCCTGTAGCAACCATGCTCTTAGCCAGATTTACGGTTTCCCCCTATCTTCTATTTTTTACCATTTTTGATACCAAATTCAGGCAAACTCTGCCACTCTAATCTTTTGATTCTACTTTTCACTTCAAATCAGGAAGTATGATCTTTTTTTAGTGTGAAATCTGTGGTACTGAATGAATGGAGAATGAGTTTATAAATTCCAGTTTATGCTATTCTCTTCCTGTACTGTAATACGTATTTACTATTTTCCTGCAATGATGTTCACTCCACCTAGTTGTAGGCATCCCACTTTAATGCACCCATCTCTAACCACATTCTCATACATGTGAGATGTCAGCAGCGTTTCCTGAGAGTTGTAGGACTTGCTCTGATTACACAAAAAGGAACAGAATTACTCCTATCACTCAAGCAATAATATTACAAGTAAGAACATACCTAAACTCAACAAGATCCTCAAAAGAACTACAAATTGAAGTCACTAAGAGCTCTAAGTGCAGGAAGCTTACTCAAACAGTAAGATGGGCTAATAAGCCTTCATCCACCTTTCAACGTAAAGGTTAACTATGTTTAGTTTTCCTGAATATAAAGTACTAATGTTGTAAATTTAGAAATTTGCTGGTATGAGAGAGAGTGTAAAGGATTTTGTGCATTCTGATAATCACTGTTATTCATATCGCCCTTCCCTCACCAAAAATAATTTAAACTACCATATGGAATACTTTTTTACATTTTTCTGAAAAGCAGGAGTAACAGAAAAAGATAAAAAGAAATTTCTAAGATGAAACTAAAATGGAAGCAGAAACACCAGATGTAAGCAAGGATTAAAGCTGTTTTTAACCTGGATGACATTCACTCATCCTAGACCACTTGAACTTTTATTTTGAAAGCCTTGTAGGCAAAAGAAGTAAAAATTAAACTCAGTGCCTATTAACAGTAACATCTAATAAAGGAAACTTAATACAGTAAGCTAGAATTCCAAAAGGCTAAATCCTAGTGCTATGACACTAGAAATAAATAGTCAACATGACGTGTTAAACCTTAAACTTCAATTTAGTTGCTCTTGAATATGTAAATGTGCATAACAATGAACAGGAAGTAGCTTTAAAGGCCCTGAAGTACATTCATGGGAGAACCTAAGGTGCATCAGGAGTACAGAGAGTACAGGAGTGACGTGGGGTCCGAGATCTGAAAGATGAGGAGGTGGTGGTCCAGAACGCCACGGGATGGGGTGGGAGTGGAGCCTGGAGGAGGCAGGGGTTCACATGTGGAAAGGAAAGAGCAGGGTAAGTCCCAGGAGCTCAGAGATGTGCATTTCCTAATGTATTTGATTGGATACATGTATTTTTTTCAAAAGCCTTTCTAATATATTTTTATTTATGCAAACTTTCCATGTTAGCAATGATTCGGTGGGATTCAGTGAAATAAATTAAGTTTCTTAGATTTTAATTAGAGTTAAAATAGACTTACTGGACACTTACAGACCATGTCTTTATAAGTGTCTCAACATATTACACATTTAAAAAATATCTTCGTGTTAAAATGAACTTCATTGGAATAGTATGATTGTTTAGACCAAAATAAATATACATTATGCCAGCTATTCACCAAATAAATATTTTCCCAGCATGAGAGTTAGACTAACAATTATCTTCTAAATGAGAAAATATGCCTACTACCAAGTGGGACTTCCCCTTAAACTACTAACCCTGACCCCGGCTTCTTCCCATGTGTAAACAAATACTGCAGAGTTATTTAAACTCCATACAGCCTGACCAATGGGTACAAATCCACAAGAATAATTCTTCAATTCTCATTTCTAAAATTAGCTATACTTTGGCTACTCTTTCCTTCTAAGCCTAACTGAACTTTGATTGGTCCCTGTATGTTAAAGCCTCATAAAATGGTTTCTTCTCCCTGCTTAAGTTAGAATGCTCTGAAGAAAACTTTGCATGCCTGGCAATTTTGCATAAGGAATTATTTTAACAATGCTTTGGTTGAGTTTCTTTCACACATTACAGTGAAAAAGTCAGTCTTATGACCAAACACAAGTCTATGCTATGCTATGCTAAGTCACTTCAGTCGTGTCCGACTCTGTGCGACCCCATAGATGGCAGCCACCAGGCTCCCCTGTCCCTGGGATTCTCCAGGCAAGAACACTGGAGTGGGTTGCCATCTCCTTCTCCAATGCATGAAAGTGAAAAGTGAAAGCAAAGTCGCTCAGTCGTGTCTGACTCTTAGCGACCCCATAGATTGCAGCCTACCAGGCTCCTCCATCCATGGGATTTTCCAGGCAAAAGTACTGGAGTGGGGTGCCATTGCCTTCTCTGAATACAAGTCTAGGGACCTGGAAATATATTCAGTCTTGATAGGATGAACTGCAACATTTCATGGAAAGGGGCTTGAACGGAGGGGATGTTGAAGAATCAGTGATAAGTTCCAGTTTTCTGTACAGAATGTTAGGGGTTTAGAATTCATCACTCCATCTTAACAACAACTAAAAAGTTGAATAAAGTGAAAGTCAAAAACTTCTTAGATCCATAAGAGAAGTGAGGTCACAAAGCAAAGTGCTGCCCCCTGAATCAGAGAAACTGACAGGCCAATACAAAAAATCACAACCCAAACCAGAACAGAAACCTTTCTTGGAACCAGTGCTGAGGTAGGAACCTGTGAGCTGTGATTGAGACTGCTGGGGCTCAGTGTGGGCAAGCCTGAGAGGTGGAATTTCTAATAGGACTCTGTCATCAGAATCCCCAACAATGGGGTCAGGTTTAATTCCTGCAGCTCGACCAGGCTTTCACAGTGACTCTCAAGAGAGAAATCTCTTCATAAGCATTCTGTTTTTAACATCTTCCCTCAAGAGAAACTATTTAGCTAGAGTTTAACCTGCTGGGGATTTATCAGAGCCTAACTAACCTATGGGACAAGAAATACCTAACTCCAGACATTCTATCAAGGGGAGGGAAAAATTAAAAAAAAAAAAAAAAAAGGCAAAACCTGAGAAGCATGTGTGAGGTTCATAGCCCAGAGGCAAGGGCTCACTGAAAGACCTAATCATAGAACTATAAAATGCACAGCCACTCACACACACACACACACCTTATGACAATATTGTTAAAGGCCTATTTATACTACTTCTTTTTACCCAGTACATGAGGTCTAACTATGAGAAAAAAATTACAAGACACACTAAAGTAGAAAATGCAATATGAAAAGGCAAAGTAAGCCTCAGAATCAAATATAGCATAAATGTTGGAAATATCAGATGAAGAATTGAAAATAATTATGATTACTTTGGGAAGAGCTCGAAGAGATAAAGTAGACAGCCTGTAAGAATACAAAGACTATGTAAGTAGTGAGATAGAAATTCTAAGATAGAACCAAATATAAATGCTAGTGATCAAAAATCTTTAATAGAAATGAAGAATGTCTTTGATGGGCTTGTTAGTAGACTGGACACAGCATGGGATTCTCCAGGCAAGAATACTGGGGTGGGTTGCCATTTCCCTCTCCAGTGATAAAGTATGAAGTGAATGATGTGAAGTTGCTCAGTCGTGTCTGACTCTTTGTGATCCCATGGACTGTAACCCACCAGTCTCCTCTGTCCATGGAATTCTCCAGGCAAAGATACTGGAGTTGGTTGCTATCTCTTCCTTCAGGGGATCTTCCCAACCCAGGGATAAAACCCAGGTCTTCTGCATTGCAAGAAGATTCTTTTCTGTCCAAGCCACCAGGGAAGCCCCAAAGAAGAAATAAGTGAAGATAAAATAAAACCTGTTATTTTTCTTATTTTTAGTTTATGTAACAAGGAACAATGTTTGCAAAATAATAATAAACAATATATCTGATTGTGTATACTTATGTATGATATAAGTGTGTGCACACATCCCTGCTTACTTATTCTAATGTATAAAGTAAAATGAATGACAGCAGTGATATGAGGAATAAGAGGAAACATTAGGAGTATTTTACCCTTACAGGCATCCTTGACATTTTTGCCATTAATATATATTTTTTTCTTACAAACTGAAGAATTTTAGCAACTGTGCATTAAACAAGTCTATTAGCAGCATTCTTCCAATAACTTTTGCTCACTTTTTGACTGTCAGTTCAGTTCAGTCACTCAGTCGTGTCCGACTCTTTGCGACCCCATGAATCGCAGCACACCAGGCCTCCCTGTCCATCACCAACTCCCCATTTTGGTAATTCTCAAAATATAATTATATTTGTTATGGTGATCTGAGATCAGTGATCTTTAATATTAGTATTACAAGAAGATTATGATGTGCTGAAGGCTCAAATGATGGCTGGAATTTTTAGCAATAAAATATTTTAAATTAAGGTATGTACATTTTTAGACATAGTATTGCACACTTAATAGACTACAGTATAAACATCACTTTTATATACACTGAGAAACCAAAAGTTTGTGTGGCTTACTTTATTATGAGATTTGCCTTATTACAGTGGTCTGGAACTGAAACTGCTTTATCTCTGAGGTATGTCTGTATAAGGAGTTCATACTATCTATGCAGGAATACCAGGGCTTCCCTGGTGGCTCAGAGAGTGAAGCATCTGCCTGCAATGTGGGAGACCTGTGTTCAATCCCTAGGCCGGGAAGATCCCCTGGGGAAGGGAAAAGGCAACCCACTCCAGTACTCTTGCCTGGAAAATCCCATGGATGGAGAAGCCTGGTAGGCTACAGTCCATGGGGTCGCAAGGTGTCAGACATGACTGAGCGACTTCACTTTCACTTTATGCAGTGATACAGGGTGATACAAAAGTGGACTTAGATTCATTATTGCAAACTGTGGGGCAACCAGGAGAAAAGTGAAAAGGACATAATCCACATACTAAGAAATGAGAGAAAATGAAATAATATAAAATGTTCAAGTAAAACCTCAAAAGGCAGGAATAGAGTGGAAGACAAAAAAAAAAAGGAACAAAGAGTAAAAGCAACAAATAAAAAACAGTTAACAAACATGGTAGATATTAATTCAACTCTAATCACTTTGAACATGAGTAGTCTAAGTGTATCAGTTAAGACAAAGATCCTCAAAAATGGATTAAAAAGCAAGACCCAACTATACATTGTTTATAAGAAATTTACTTTAAATATAAACACACAGGTAAGTGAATGGATGATATTGATGAAAAGAAAGTGGAAGTAAACTATATGAGTTTCAGAAAGAGTAGACTTCAGAATCAGGAATGTTATCAGGAATAAATAAGAGCATTATATACTTATAAAGAGGTCAATTCTCCAAAGAGACATAACAATCCTTAGGTACATGTGCACTAACAATGGGCATCCCAATATAGTACATAGGGCAAAATTGATAGAATCACCAAGAGAAATACATGAATCCACCATCACAGTTGGAGACCTCAACCTCCTTCTATCAGAAATGGACAGATCCAGGGTGCAGAAAAATCAGTAGCAACATAGTTGAATTCAAAAACACCATCAATCCATGGGATAGGATGGACAGCTATAGATTGCAATTGGAAGTGGACATACCTGTTCAGAAAAAAGGGATCTAGCACAGACCTTAAATCCATCACAAAGGTTAACTCAAAACGAATCACAGACTTAAATGTAAAGTATACATCTCCTAGAAGATAACATAGAAAATCCAAGTGACCTTAGGCTTGACAATGACTTTTTAGATACAACACCAAAGGCATGAACCATAAAAGAGAAAGACTTAATAAACTGGACTTAAAATTTAAATTAAAATTATTATTTAATTTAAATTAAAATTTAAACTTAAAATCTTAAAATTTAAGATTTCCACTTTTTGAAAGACAATGTCAAGAGAACAAGGAACAATCCATAGACTGGTAGAAAAATACTTCCAAAACGTGGTATCCAAAATAGATAAAGAACTCTTAAAACTCAACCATAAAAAAACTGATGAATATATAGATCAATTAACAGATACCTCATCAAAAAAAAAAAGGAAAGGTGGACAATAAGCATATGAACATCATGTGTTATCAGGGAAATGTCAATTAAAGCAGCAATGAGATACCACTGCACACTTGTTAGAGTAGCGAAAAGCCACAACACTGACAGTTTCAATTTCCAGTGAGAATCTGGAGTAACAGGAATTCATTCATTGCTCATGAGAATGCTAAGTGGCACAGCCCCTGTGAAAGACAGTTTGATGATTTCTTAGAAAACTGAAAATAATACTCTTGACATTTGATCCAGTAATTGTCCTTCTTAGTATTTACCCAAAGGGGTTGAAAACTTATGTAGACAAAGAAACCTGCCCATCAATGTCTATAGCAGTTTTATTTATAATTTCTAAAACTCAGAAGCAATCAAGATATCCTTCAGTAGGTGGACAGATAAACAACCATTGTACATCCAGCAGTGGAATATCACTGACTACTAAAAAGAAATCAGCTATCAAGCCATGAAAAGACTGCAAGAAATTTAAATATGTATTACTAAGTGAAAGAAGCCAATCTGAAAAGGCTCTGTACTGAGTTATTCCAACTCCATGACATTTAGAAAAGGCAATATTATGGACACATTTTCCCCTACAGTCAGTCTTTCCCATCAGGAAGCTTCCATAAACCTCTTATCCTTCTCCATCAGAGCACAGACAGAATGAAAACCACAATCACAGAAAACTAACCAAACTGATCACATGGACTACAGCCTTGAAAAACTCAATGAAACTATGAGCCATGCTGTGTAGGGCCACCCAAATGGGCCAGTCATGGAGGAGAGTACTGACAAAATGTGGTCTACTGGAGGAGTGGAGAAGTAAATCCAGAAAGAATGAAAAGATGGAACCAAAGTGAAAACAATGTCCACTCGTGGATGTGACTGGTGATGGAAGTGAAATCCGATGCTGTAAAGAACAACATTGCATAGGAACCTGGAATGTTAGGTCCATGAATCAAGGTAAATTGGAAGTGGTCAAACAGGAGATGACAAGAGTGAACATCAACATTTTAGGAAACAGTGAAATAAAATGGACCACAGTATGCAAATTTAAATTCAGATGACCTTATATCTACTACTGTGGGCAAGAAACCCTTAGGAGAAATGGAGTAGCCCTCATACTCAACAAGAGTCTGAAATGCAGTACTTGGGTGCAATCTCAAAAATGGCAGAATGATCTCTGTCCGTTTCCAAGGCAAACCATTTAATATCACAGTAATCCAAGTTTATGCCCAACCAGTAATGCTGAAGAAGCTGATGTTGAATGGTTCCATGAAGACCTACAAGATCTTCTAGAACTAACACCAAAAAAAGATGTCCTTATCATCATAAGGGATTGGAATGGAAAAGTAGGAAGTCAAGAGATACCTGGAATAACAGGCAGATTTGGCCTCGGAGTACAAAAAGAAGCAGGGCAAAGGCTAACAGAGTTTTGCCAAGAGAATGCACTGGTCATAGCAAACACCCTCTTCCAACAACACAGGAGAAGACTCTACACATGGACATCACCAGATGGTCAACACCGAAATCAGATTGATGATATTCTTTGCAGCCAAAGACAGAGAAATTCTATACAGTCAGCAAAAACAAGACCAGGAGCTGACTGTGGCTCCAATCACAAGCATCTTATTGCAAAATTCAGACTTAAATAGAAGAAAGTAGGGAAAACCACTAGATCATTCAGATATGATATAAATCAAATCCCTTAAAATTATACAGTGGAAGTAACAAATAGATTCAAGGAATTACATATGATAGAGTGCCTGAAGAACTATGGATGGAGGTTTGTGACATTTTACAGGAGGAAGGGATCAAGACCATCCCCAAGAAAAAGAAATGCAAAAAGGCAAAATGGTTGTGTAAGGAGGCCTTACAAATAGCTGACAAAAGAGAAGCTAAAGGCAAAAAAGAAAAAGAAAGGTATACACAAATGCAGAATTCCAAAGAATAGCAAGGAAAGATAAGAAAGCCTTCCTCAATGATCAGTGCAAATAAATAGAGGAAAACAAAAGAACGGGAAAGACTAGAGACCTCTTCAAGAAAATTAGAGATACAAAGGGAACATTTCATGCAAAGATAGGCACAATAAAGGGCAGAAATGGTATGGACCTAACAGAATCAGAAGATATTAAGAAGAGGTAGGAAGAATATACAGAAGAACTAAACAAAAAAGATCTACATGACCCAGATAACCACAATGGTGTGATCACTCACCTAGAGCTAGACATCCTGGAATGTGAAGTCAAGTGGGCCTTAGGAAGCATCTCTACGAAAAAAGCTAGTGGAGGTGATGGAATTCCAGTTGAGCTATTACAAATCCTAAAAGTTGATGCTGATAAAATGCTGCATTCAATATGCCAGCAAATTTGGAATATTCAGCAGTGGCCATAGGACTGGAAAAGGTCAGTTTTCATTTTAATCCTGAAGAAAGGGAATGCCAAAAAATGCTCAAACTACCACACAATTGCACTCATCTCACACGCTAGTACAGTAATGCTCAAAATTCTCCAAGCCAGGCTTCAACAGTATGTGAACTGTGAACTTCCAGATGTTCAAGCTGGATTTAGAAAAGGCAGAAGAACCAGAGATAAAATTGCCAGCATCCTTTAGATCGTCAAAAAAGCAAGAGAGTTCCAGAAAAACATATGCATCTACTTTATTGACTATGCCAAAGCCTTTGACTGTGTGGCTCACAATAAACGGTGGAAAATTCTTCAAGAGATAGGAATACCAGACCACCTTACCTGACTCCTGAGAAATCTGCATGTAGGTCAAGAAGGAACAGTTAGAACTGGTTGTGGGACAAAAGACTGGTTCCAAATTGGAAAAGTAGTCCATCAAGGCTGTATATTGTCACCCTGCTTATTTAATTTATATGCAGAATACATCTTGCAAAATGCTGGGCTGGATGAAGCACAAGCTAGAATCAAGATTCACAGTAGAAATATCAATAACCTCAGATATGCAAATGACACCACCCTTATAGCAGACATAGAAGAAGAACTAGAGAGCCTCTTGATGAAAGTGAAAGAGGAGAGTGAAAATCTTGGCTTAAAATTCAACATTCAGAAAACTGAGATTATAGCATCTGGTCCCATTACTTCATGGCAAATAGATGGGGAAACAATGGAAACAATGAGAGACTTTATTCTCTTGGGCTCCAAAATCACTACAGATGATGACTGAAGCCATGAAATTAAAAGATGCTTGCTTCTTGGAAGAAAAGCTATGACCAATCTAGACAGCATATTAAAAAGCAGAGACATTACTTAGTCCACAAATGTCTGTCTAGTCAAAGCTACGGTTTTTCCAGTAGTCATGTATGGATGTGAGAATCAGACCATAAAGAAACCCGAATGCCGAAGAATTGATGCTTTTGAACTGTGGTGTTGGAGAAGACTCTTGAGAGTCCCTTGGACTGCAAGGAGATCAAACCTAAAGGAAATCAGTCCTGGATATTCATTGGAAGCACTGATGCTGAAGCTGAAACTCCTATACTTTGGTGACCTGATGCGATGAACTGACTCATTTGAAAAGACCCTGATGCTGGGAAAGATTGAATGCAGGAGGAGAAGGGGACGACAGAGGATGAGATGGCTGTATGGCATCACCGATTCAATGGACATGAGTTTGAGCATGATCTGGCAGTTGGTTATGGACAGGGAATCCTGGCGTACTGCAGTCCATTGGGTCGCAAAGAGTTGGACATGATTGACTGACTGAAGTGAAGTGATGGAGACATTAAAAAGATCAGTTTTGCCAGAGGAAGGTAGGAAGAACATATAAGGTACAAGGATTTGGGGGGCAGTGAAATTACACTGTATGATGCTGTAATAGTGCATACATGTCATTATAGTTTTCTCCAAACTCATAGACTGTACAATACCAAGAATGAACCCCAGTATATACCACATCATGGGTGATAACAATGACAGTAAAGGTTCATCAGTTGTAACAGATGTAACTTTCTGCTGGGGGATACTGACAATGGAGGAGGCATTTGTAGGGCAGTGTTTCCGTGGGAAATATCTGTACATTCTCCTCAATTTTGCTATGATCTTAAGACTGCTCTAAAAAATAAACTATATTAAAGACAAAATTAAATTGAACAAAATCAAGAATATAATGGTTGCTCTATGTAAACATTAGGGTTTAGGGGAAAATTTCAAAGGTATCAGATAGTTAGTGACGGTGGTTATCATTTGCTTTCTACTGATGCCCTCCTCATTTCTTTATTGTATCTACTTCCTGGATAAACACCATCTGCCCAAGGAAAAAGGAGAGTAAGCAAGAAAATGAAAGACAGAAGTAGAGGGATGGGAGAAAGTAATGGAGAAAGAGGGAGGGAGGGAGGAAAAAGAGAGGCTAAAAACATCAATGCTTTAACCAATTTTAGTTTTGGAAGACTTACTAATAAAAGTAGATAAACTTATTTACAAACAGACTCACAGACTTAGAGAACTATGGAAAAAAGTAAAAGTCTGTTGCTAATTTGGTTCCACTCTTGCAACCTCATGGACTGCAGCCCACCAGGTTCCACTGTCCATATAATTTCCCAGGCAAGAATCCTGGAGTAGATTGCCATTTCCTTCTCTATGGGATCTTCACAAGGCAGGGATCAAACCCATATCTCCTGCTTGGCAGGTAGATTCTTTACCACTGAGCTATCAGGGAAGCCCTTAATCAACTATCACAGAAGATAAACAACCAAAACAGTAGATAAACAACCCAAGCACAGGCTATTAGAAAGAAAAGTAAGTTTGGAGACTAGAGGAGCTGGTTCAATAATAGAGGACAGGAAGTGTCTACCATTTAAAATGGGTATTTTTCTTAATTGTTGACAGGTTAGTCCCACCAGACGTTTCATTATCTGGGTTCAGTATAGAAGGGAAGAGCATACTAGGCTCTAAAATGCCAATGGGCATGCAGGGCTACAAAAGTCAAATATAAGAAGTACTAGCTTTTGTTTTGAACATGACTGAGCAACTTCACTTTCACTTTTCACTTTCATGCATTGGAGAAGGAAATGGCAACCCACTCCAGTGTTCTTGCCTGGAGAATCCCAGGGACGGGGGAGCCTGGTGGGCTGGCGTCTCTGGGGTCGCACAGAGTCGGACACGACTGAAGCCACTTAGCAGCAGCAGCTTTTGTTTACCTGTAGAACTTAGGAATTTTTCGCTTTTGAGGTTAGAGCTTTCTAGCCTCATTCTCTACCTCATGCATTTAGATATATTCCCAGGGGCTTTTTTATTCTGTGAAATAGAAATCATTGCAGACATTTTTCCTAATTTATTTCAGTTTATTTTCTTTAACCTTGAACTTATTTAAGGAGTCAGCTTCTTAAAGATCCATGGAAAAAGAAGCAAAATCTTCAGAGAACAAACCTATGAGGATCTTAAAAATATTTCTATACTTTGTTTAATTGTGTTTTCATTTAAAACACATTTGAATGTCCAGGTGTTGGTAAATTTATAAATATAAATGGTTTTCAAAATAGAGAATGATTATATTGACCTCTATTTATAATTAAACACCAGACTAAATATTCTGAAAATTCCCCAGTTACCAAAGACCAAGAAAAACTGGGATACAATTATAAATACCCCTTTAAGTGCATGGAGTAGCTCCTGAAGAGTTAGGAAACATTCAGTCTTAAAACTGAAAAGGTAAATGAAGATAAGATGTTTCGTAAGCTACCCTCAGTGAAGATGGTTGGGAAAAAATTCTATCTCACTGCTAGTTTGAAAAAAGAAAACAAACAAAAAAACACCTGACTGCATGGCCTGGAATTTGGATGAGATATATGTCTCCTCTAGAAATCATAATAAAACTCTGTTCACACGATTAAAGATTCAAATATATGGCAGTAGAATGGCCCAAAGAGTCCCAGAAAAAGAGCTGAAGAGGAGTCCAAGTTTGGTAATGATCTAGAGTTCCTGGCTAAAGAGAAATAAAAATCACAGAACACTTTGAGCCTCAAAGAATTTCTTCAAATCTAAAATTGAAACTCAATTTTTGAAAACAATGAAAGTAGTCACATTGATTGAGATTGTATAGATGAAAAAAAGTCAGAAAAATTCAGACGATTGACTTACTAAATATCAAACTTTAAAAAAAAGGTAAAACCAAAAACATAACAATGTTTCAAGGATCATGAACATCATAATAATGATGATCAATAATAATACTCAGAAAAGAGCCTAGAAAGACAAAGAGATGGAAATGAAAAGAGGCTGGGCTTCCTTGGTGACTCAGTGGTGCAGAATCCACCTGTCAGTGCAAGAGGTACAGATTTGATCCCTGATTTGGAAATATCCCACATGCCACAGAGCAACTAAGCCCATGTGCCACAACTGTTGAGCCTGTGCAGGAGCTGCAACGACTGAGCCCACCTGCCACAGCTGCTGAAGCCCACGTGCCCTAGAGCCTGTGCTCCGCAATGAGAGAAACCACCATGATGAGCAGACCGTGCGCCGCGACTAGAGAAAAGCCAGCACGGCCAAAAATAAATAAATAAAACTATTTTGAATTATGTCTAAATTAGAAATCATTTCCAGAAGACACGAACAGAGAATGGGGTAGAAAAATCATGCAAAAAGAACATCTGAGAAATTCCCCCTATTTATGAAAGACATAAAGTTACAAATTCAAAGAGCATAACAAACGGGTAACACGATAAATAGTAGATCCATACTTGGATACATAATAGTGAAACAAAAGAGCACAGAGTCAAAAAGAAGACATTAAAAACAACTGAAAAGAAAAAAGCAGATTAACTAGAAAGGGATATCATTTTGTCAGACACCAGACTAATCAATGACCACACACACACACAGTGGGAAAATGTGCTCAGTTTCCTGAGAGGGCATATCCTCAACTTATAATTTGTAAAACATTTAACTATAATTCAACAATAAAGATGAGATAAAGTTTTATCCAAAAATATGTCTTTCTTAAAAAAACAAGAGCTTACCCTCAGGATTTTCTTATGATGCAATTTGTAAAAATGTCAAGAGGAAGAAAAATTATACTCTTAACAAGGTCTACAAATCAAGAAAAATTATCAAGAATGAGTTTAAATTGATAGAGATGTATAAAATAATACTAACGAAATTTACTGATTTTGGAAGTAACATTTGTGAAACAAAAACCTTGGATAATAATATCTAAGATTAAAAAAGTTGTCCAGAATGAATACAATCCTAAATCATTGAATTATTATTATTTATAAATATTATTTAAATTTAGATCTTGTTACACTTGCCTACTAATAAAAAGCAGTTAAGAAATCACAAAAAAATGCAGTGAAGAAGATAATTAGAAAATGCAAAAATAAATTGTAGAAATAAACATATCTGTAGAACAATATCTCTAAATATACTATGAGTGTATTAAAAAGATTATCCAGTAAGATTAAAAATAATTTTAACCTTAAGCTGTTAACAATACAAACATCAAAAACATAAGGTCTAAGAAAAGATGGATATATAAATAAATAAATAATCATACCAGGAGAATATGAACAAAGTAAAGCTCAGGTGGCTGTGTTAATACCAGCTTAAACAAACTTTAAGAAAAAAATGTGTTACTAATGACAATTGGACTCACTGCATTTCGATTTTTTAAATGAAATTTATTAAGAAGCCATAGTATCTCTAATCTTCTGGCATCTAATATGTAGTCTCAAAACATATGAAGAAAAAAAAACAAAAAAACAACAAAATAACTATGATAATAGAAGATTTAACATATTTCTGTCGGTAATAGATTGACAAATCAAAATTGATAGCATATAGAATGTTTAAGTAACACCACTAAAACCTTGGTCTAAGAGCATATAAACAGGCTATAGAAAAGAAATGTCACCTTTCTTTTGGTTTGTACTTGGCTTGCATATCTTTTTTCTGTACTTTTGACTTTATTGTATCCTTATATTTTATCTCTTGTAACCAGCACAAAGCTAATTTTTTTCAGAGTATAGTCTTACAGTCTCTATCTTTTAATTAGCAAGATTCTAATGTATTTTGCCTCATGGCATTTTTAGGTTTTCTAAAACACCTATTCCTTTCTTCTATTTTTCCTCTTTTCTCTTGCTTCCTGTATTTCTCCATTTCTATTTTGTCTTGGGATGGAGGGGTATGTGTTCTTTCTGTCTTTGGCATTCTTGCTTTTATTTTCTCACATCTTTTATAAAGCTACCATTCCATATTTATTCTTATAATTCAAACCTTTGAAATTTTACCATACTAATGAATTATGGAGTTCTTCTTCCAGAACAAATCAAATCATAGCCCTCTAATTTCATTACCCCTCTGGCTTACTCTTTTATACAACTTTCTGTCTCTCTGTACACTTAGTTAAATGCTCTCATGGGCTTTTCTTCTCTTTATTTATCACTGGAAGTGTTTCTCAAATGTCTACTGAGTCTTGGCTGCTGATACCTACTTAAGAGATACATGAGAGGCTCCATGTGTGTGAGCAGACCTTGCCACTAATGAGCCTTCCTACAGTATGAAAATAAAACACTTATGACCTCACACATTTCAGTATCCGCAGGTCTTTACTCTGAGATCTTTGAACTGTCAAAGAAAAACTACAATGGACAGAATAAAACAGGAAAAGAAGACTCTATTCCAGACTATTACAATAATGGGAAGAGATTGAACTCAAGTCCTGTGAAATAAAAGATGAGAGAGTTTTAAGCACAGGGTGAGCTGCTGGCAAACTACTGAAGTAAGTTGGGAGGAGGCTAGTCAATGTGATTAGACCATCTGTGTTTCCTAATGGGGGCTTCCCTGGTAGCTCAGACAGTAAAGAATCTGCCTGCAATGCAGTTTCCTAATGGGCTCCGTGGAAGTCAGATTCTGACCCTCCCACAGACATTGGGAGAGAGGAACATTATCATTTTTGATGATTACATTTCAAAGGGAGGGATCCCAGGTCCTTGAGAAAGACATTCCTGGGTTGTTGAAGATTTATATCCCAAAAGAGCAGAGAAATACTTTATAAAATTTTCTAAAGAGCAGTTAGAGTCCTGTAAAGGCACACCTCAGAGAAGCTGCAGATTTGGTTCCAGATCACTGCAGTAAGGTGAATACTGCAATAAAACAAGTCACACAAATTTGTGATTTCCTAGTACATATAAAAGATATAGTTACACTATATGGATGTCTATTGTATACTGTAGCAATAGCATTATGTCTAAAACTTCAAAGTATATACCTTGACTTAAAGATATTTTATTGGGGGCTTCCCTGGTGGCTCAGTGGTAAATAATCTGCTAGCCAATGCAGGAGACATAGGTTCAACCCTGATCCAGGAACATCCCTTATGCCACAGAGCAACTAAAACTACTAGGTGCAATTAGAGACAAGCCTACACAGCAAAAAGACCTAGCACAGCCAGAAATAAATAAATCATAAATAAAATTATTTTTAAAATACTTTACTGCTAAATTATGCTCACCATCATCTGAGCCTTCAGCTAGTTGTAATTCTTTTTGCTGGTGGAGCGTCTTACTTCCATGTTGACATGATCTGCTTGCCTGGTCAGGGTGCTGGTTACTAAAGGTTCGGGTAGTGGTGGCAATTTCTTACAATAAGGCAAAAACAAAGTGTGCGCCATCGAGTAACACGTCCCTTCACAAAAAAACTTCTCTGTAGTGTGCAATGATGTTTGAAACAATTTTACCCACAACTAGTGTCAATCTTCTCGAACTTGCCACTGCTTTATCAAATGTTTATATAATATTCTAAATATTTTGTTGTTATTTCAACAGTCTACGCAGTATCTTTACCAGCAGTAAATTCCATCTCAAGAAATCAATTTCTTTGCTCATGCATTAAAAACCAATTTGTCATATGTTTAAGTTTTGTCATGAAATTGTGACAAGCCACTAAAACTTTCTCCACACCAGCAATTAGGTTCTTTCACTTTCTGATCATTTGTGTGCTCATTACAATAGCACTTTTAACTTCATTCAAGAACTTTTCCTTTACATTCACAACTTGACTACCTGTTTGGCACAAGAGGCCTACTTTTTGGCCTGTCTTAGCTTTCAAGATGCTTTCCGCACTAAACAATCATTTCTAACTTTTGACAGGCGCAGGTGACTCTTTCTTCCACTGAACACTTAAGAGGCCAATGTTGTTGGGTTATTAACTGGCTTAATTTCCATACTACTGTATCTCAGAGAATAGTAAGGCCCAAAGAGGGGGGAGAGATGGCGTATGAATGGCTGACTGGTGATGAAGTCAGGACATACACATTTATCAATTAACCTTGTCCTGTCTTAACATGGGAGTGGTTTGTGGTGCCCCCAAACAATATTAATATCAAGGATCAGTGATCACAGATCACCATAACAAGTAGTAATGGAAAAGTTTAAAATATTGCAAGAATTACTAAAATGTGATATAGAGATACAAACTGAGAAAATACTGTTGGAAAAATAAAAAACGGTACCAATAGATTTTCTGGATACAAGGATGCCAAGAAACCTTCAATTTGTGGGGTGGGGGGAGAACTTGCAAAGCACAATAAAACAAGGTATGCCTGTAGTTAGAAAGAAGCCTAAAGTTTAGTAAAGGTAAGGAAAACATTAGGTTTTCTTGGTCAGAGTTTCAAAACAAAAGCTTACATATTTTTTACCTGGTTATCTGCTTTCTGAGAACCAACAGGTGAGGAAGCATGGAGACCTCACGGTTTATAAGCATCCTTACCCACATCATCCCTTAGAGTTAGTCCTGCTCATTATCACACCCTCCTCTGTAGGCTACAGTCAAGAAATCCTTCAGTTTAACTGCTTCAGTGAGAAGTCTGTATCTGCAGTGACGGGACGAGGGAGTATTCCGGGTGCATCCTACTGGGAGAGAGACTTCTAAATTTCACCATATTTTTCTCTCTCAGGCCTCCTCCTGATCTTAAGTGTTCCCTGAGACTCTCTGATGGCTCTAATGGGTAGACTTTCTCACCATTATCCCTTTATAGGAGTATTTTGATTTTAGCCTTCTCTGCTATTCTTAAGACAACTTCACTGTCTATCTTATATCTTTCCCAAACTAGTTGAAATCTCTTTTCCACTGCTGTCTCCTTTGTCATTCTTCTAGTCCTACTTGTACATAAGTATTTTGTGTTTGTAACTTTTTCCTTGCTTCATTTTATATTAATTAATCATGTGAGCATGAAGATAAATACCTGTAATCAACTTACTGTGCTAGACTGTAAAGTTTAAACTCTTAATTTTTAACTTTAATTCAGGTGCAATTACTTTCTAGTCTATAATATGACCACAGATGGCCAGAAGTGGGAAGAGTTTACATTGCACCCTCAATTCTTACTTGCCTGTGGAAATGTGGACTAAGTAGATAAACAGGCTGGGTAAATTCTAGCAGAATGTATCCAAAGGCTGTTTCCTTCTGCTACTGGGGACATATAAGAGGTCTGAGTACACTCTCTTCACCTTGTCATTTAAAAAACAGTCTTCTAAGTGATATTCCTTCATTATGCTTTATAGAGTATTAAAAAGATAAAACTGGACCTATATAAAGATATTATAAGAGAGGGAACCTAGAGTTTGAATTATTATTATTTTAAATTTAAAAAAAAAAAAAACCTTGAATATGTCTCAGATGGCAAATAAAACCCTGAAATTATTTCTTTAAAAAAGCTCAGAGAGGAAAAACAGGAGAGATATGACTTAATACTGAAGTTTTCCCAAGGAGCACACAGCAACTGAGATAGAAGCAGACTATTTAACAGAAATTTTTATGAGGCGACAAAGAGAGCTATTGTCACAGATCAAGTGCATTCCAGGTAAAATTAGTATAAGGTACATGCTGGCACAACAATTGAATTTCAGACATAAATTTAAAAAATCCTAATGTCTGGAGGAAAAAAAAACTGTATTACCATCACAGATCAAGCTGGCCTCAAAATTCAGCAGATTCAATAATGTTAAAATGAGAAAACAAGGTACAGAGTGATTATGTCATATGATCCCAAATAAATAAGATAAAGATTTGGAAAAAATAAGGATACTGAGAGAAATTATACCAAGATATTAGTATTACTTATCTCTGGTGACAATTTTTTTTTTAACATTCACTTTGATATTTTATAATCTTTACTACTTGAAAGATGTTCTAGAATGCTCATGTGCTACAATAATTAGGGAAAATACAATTTAAAAGCAAAGAAAAAGAAAGGGAAATATTTTTACCACTACCCTTATTCCAGGTTAAGATATGTCATGTTGTGACCCTAAAATTCTGAAGCCCTTTCCCGAATTCATTCTTTCCGAAGCTCTGGCTGTTCTTAAAGACTTAAGTCTGTGATATTTCAATCTAACATCAGATGAATTTCAAAATCTTACCATAAGCTTCTCAAAGTTCTAAAACTTTAAAAAATCTTCTTTGGCACATTTTGGAGCCATTAAAGCAAACTTTCCATTAAAACAAACAATGACAACAACAAAACTCACTATTTTTTTGAGAACCAAGAATTTCTGCAGATGCAATAATTTGTCAAGAAAGAACATCGTCAAGGGGTAAATCCCACAGTCTGCCTCAGGTCCAGTTAGAGCGGAGATAAAGGACCATCTCCTTGACACTGCTGGGTTTCTGTTTTTTGAAGGCTAGTGTAAAAATCACACAAATTATTTGATATCAATATATGGAGAAGGAAATGGCAAACCACTCCACTATTCTTGCCTGGAGAATCCTATGGAAAGAGGAGCCCAGCGAGCCCCAGTCTGTGGGGTCACAGAGAGTTGAACGCAATTGAGCAACTAACACACATGTATGACACAATTAAATTACAGATATGATAATAATGGTAGTCTTTTAAGGTAGATGTTACAGATTCACAAGTAAACATCTCATGTAAAGTGTGTGCATGCATGCTATGTTTGGCTTGCATATTTTTAAAATAAACCAGTGGCCAAAACTTTAAAATCAAGACTGTCCCTGTCAAAATTCTGCTCTTGAAACCTTCTTTTAAAAACATCCAAAAATAAAAATAAAAACATCCAGTAGCTCTGGAAATACTGGGCAGCAATTTGCCCGAGGTTATTTTGGTCGCTGCTCTCTTCTCCAGGCTTCTGAAAACCTCCCCTCCCTAGTTAGGTTAACTGACTGGCTCCAACAAGCATTTGAATTGGTGAACTGTTTCTAAAGGATGATGCTAATTCTACTTGACAGCTATAATTATTCAGCGAAAAATGGACACACGAGGAGGCTACCGGTTGTGGTTGTTTCTGTGAAAAATTATTTGCTGGCATTTGAGTCAGAAATCCTGGCTCTTGTATCATTAGGATGACTTTGGATATAGATCAGATGGCTTCAACAAAGTTAAATGAATTTCTCCTCTAAGTAAGGAGGTCTGAGTTGAAGTGGCTCCAAGGTTGGTGGATTCAAGGGACACAGCACACCTTCAGAGATCTAGAAACTTTCTCTCCTGTCATTCTCAGAGAACTTGTTCTCACTCACACTAACACCTCTCAATGATACAAAGTTAGTGCCATAGCAGTTGTATCACATGTAGAGACAAAACACAGCAGAAGAAAAACAGCAACTGCTCTTTCTTAAGAATAAAAAATCTTTCTAGAATCCCCCCTAACAGAGCTTCCTTAGTATCACACTAACCAGAACTACACCCTGTTTCTAAACCCTAAACCCAGTTCGGGCAGGGAGAGTTGGGTACTGATGGTAGGCTTAGAGACTCAAATTTGCCCCAAGCTAGAAATTGAGCTACCTTTCCTTAGCACATGGTAGGTAGCATGGGGAAAAGTGTGTGTGTGTGAAAGTCGCTCAGTCGTGACCAACTCTTTGCAACCCCATGGACTACACAGTCTATGAAATTCTCCAGGCCAGAATACTGGAGTGGGTAGCTGTTCTCTTCTCCAGGGGATCTTCCCAACCCAGGAATCGAACTCAGGTCTCCTGAACTGCAGGCAAATTCTTTACTAGCTGAGCCACAAGGGAAGCCCAAGAATACTGGAGTGGGTAGCCTATCCCTTCTCCAGCAGATCTTCCTGACCTAGGAATTGAACTTCGATCTTCTGCACTGCAGGTGGATTCTTTACCAGCTGAGCTACCAGGGGCATCAGAGTAAATCCCAGGTCAGCCGCAAGAAAGAAACAGTGAAGAGGGGCAAATGTTTTTGGATATATAACTAACAGTATCTGCTACAAATTAAGAGCAGTTCTCTAGCTTTGTAATGACCTTGGGCATATTACTTAAAGGATTTTTTGGTTTTATTGGCTGCACCATGCTGCATGTGAGATCTTAGTTCTGGACCAGGAATCAAACTAATCCCCCCTGCAGTGGAAGCTTGGTATCCTAACCACTGGACCACCAGCAAAATTCCTAACTTAAAAGTTCTTCATCTGTAAGATAGAAATAAAAATACCCATTTCATAGACTTATTACAAATAATAAACACTCTAGCATATATGAAAGTATAATATTTCATATATGTTGACTTTTTTCAAAATGCCATATAAGTTTCAGAAAATGGAAAATAGTAAAATATAGTTACAAGGATTTTAGAAATTTAAAATAAAATCAAGCTAAGTTAAAAAAACTTTTGCAAAATCCTATCTTATCTTAATCTCTGCTTAATTTTCTCAATGATGAAAAATGTCATTCAAACTTTGAAAGTAGATGATTGATGGTGTATGAGGTTTAGTTTTTTCTCTACAATTTATCTTTTATTCAAGATAAAAGTGGACATAGGACCTTATCACACAACTGAAGTTGGACTCAAAACAGTACATATCCCCTCTACTCCTCTGAGAAGAAATGAAAATACTTGGTTGTTTGATGTTCTACCAGAAAGGACACTTTGTGGCAAGGTACAATATAAAGCAGGTGCTACAACATGCTCTACCGGGCAGGATAACAAGTGATGGCTTCCCCAGAGTCATAGCAGAAGACAGATTTAATGAATCTTGCTCTCTGATGGAGAATCCACACACCAGGGCTGCAGATTAAACTCTGGCTGCTGAAGTGAGTATATTTGCATGTGTGCTCTCAAGAGAGCTTTCATCAAGTGGCAAGAGAGAATAAAACTCTGAAGTCTGCATATAATACAGCCACCACCTGATGGTCCCTATCAAGAGGATGACAAAATGAAATTAAGACCTCGGAAAACAACAGATGTAAGAATTCAAATCCCTCTGGTTTTTAGGATGTTACTATTCCTCCCTAGAGAAAAAAAAGTACAGAAACACTGCAAGGTGATCCAGCTATTATCTGGGCATTCTGGCAGGTTCAAAATGCTCTTTTCATTTAAGTGCTTGCAGAACTATGCTCTTTGGAGATCATCTATCAAAGGGTATCACTTGCAGACTCAGTTGGCCACTTGTGGCCTTAGTGATGACAGAGTACTCATATCAGGCCTTGAAAGAAAAGAGTAAAAACACCACAAAATGGCTTTGGCTTTGCTTAATCAACTGTATTTCAACAGATTTAAAGAAAAAAAAAAAAAGAAGATGGTGCCTTGGTGAGGAGATGGATGTTTTAATTCTAGCTTCTTCTCCATGTAAATGCCACATGACCATAAGGAAAGTCTTCTAATTTCTACACCTCTAACTATAAAATGGGAATACTAATATTTACACTTTTATATAATTCCTATTTCAAGTTACTTTTGTAAATTTTAAAGCTCCACATGACAATTTTTAAAAAATACTTCAGCTATATATTTTTATGAGTGACTTCTGCCAAATCTACAGAAAGAGATAAAAATGTGTGGACTAATATACTATTGTAATAAACAAGATAGTTTAAGATAGGAAAAAGATAGGGTAATTTTATATGTAAATATAAGTTCAAAAGTCTTAAAGGCAATATTGTCAATGTGATTTCAGAATGTAAAAAAATATTCATCAAGACCAATAAGAATTCATTTTAGACAAGCAAAGATGTTTTACATTAGAAAAAATGTTGTAAGGGAATCACCACATTAACAGATGAAAGGAGAAAAGTTCAGTACTCTCATTCCAATATTTACAGAACAAAAGATGTTTGATAAATCCAAAAGGCATTCATAACAATAAAAATAGTTCTAAGTAAAATAGGAATAAAAGAGAGCTTCATCACATGGAATTGTCAAGGAAGATGATGAAATGGGAATTATGTTACACTGCTGGTAAAAATGTAAATTATTGTAGAAAACAATTTATCAATATGTAGTTAGGTTTAAGATAGTCATAGCTGTAAACTAGCAACTCCTGCTTTTAGGAATTCTCCACAGAGTTGCTCTTATACGAGTACAAAAAAGAAACAAGTCCAGGAATGGTCACCTGGCATTACTTATCACAGCTGCAAAACTGGATGTAGTAAATAAACCCTGGTATGTTCATAAAACCCTTTTTAAACAGTTGACATTCATAGATTAGAAATACATGTTTTAACACATGATTGAAACATAAAATACTGAAAAGAAAAAATTAGTCATGCAAAATATATATCCAAAATAATATTGTAATTTGTTTAAAACAGTCAGCAGTATTTACAGCTTATATGTATACCTGTATGTATTTCAATTGGAAAAAGCATGAATTAGATTGACAAGAGCCACCTTCAGGTTAATGGTTGTTCTTAGAGAAAGAAAAGTGGAGGGATTGGATAAAACTTTGGCTCTATCTCAAGTTTTATTTCTTTAAAAAGATAAACACATAATTTCTAGATTTTCAAAAAAAAATTTAATGGATAAAAATTTAATTATGCATTTTTATATATTTTTGTTGTTGTTGTTCTGGCAGTTTGGACATTTAGAGGACTACTGAGGAAAATAAAAGTAAAATCAGTAGAACCACAATTAGAGAAACAGAAATCCAGAAACTGAAGGGTGTTAAATCTGACTGTTTCAACCTAAATCTTTTTTGGAGAATGTTTTGCAGTAAGATTAAAAAAAAATTGGAAGCCAGTATCTTCCTGTGATTAGAAATATCTATAACATGTTGTTTAATCATTTTAAGTTTTAATGAAAGTAATTTAACTTTACCATGAAATGAATATATGCATTTTATACCCTAGACTAGGAAATATTTAGAAAACATAATGTTCTAGAAAAGGGTGGTCACTTCACCTGTTAGAAGAGATTGAAGAGGCAAAATTAAGAACTGACTGTCCAGGAGAAATTAGCAATGTAAACACAGAATCAAACATGGCAGATCTAAAGTAGAGACTGTGGAACTGCTTCCTGATAGGAGCACGGAAGGAGAGGGAGGGTGGTACTCAGTGAGCAACAGTCCAGTTACCTTCATGATTATGAGATAATAAGATAAAGTTCTCTTTCAGAAGAAAAACAAAGATGAGAGGAGAAAGGAGAATTGTCCTAAAATAGTGTGTGGGTAGAAGGGCATAGTAATAAAAAGCAGCAAAATTCAAAGTAAGGCAGGGCTTTGAGGGGCAGGTGTGCAAAATAATATGACCATCATTAATTAAATCATGCCTCAGCCCTAGATTCTAACCCGTGTTCTAATTATTTAGTGAACTTTGGTAAAACACTTGACTTCTCTTGAATCTCAGCTTTCTCATCCGTAAATAAGGAGGATGTAACTCAATGATCTCAAGTACTTTTCTACCTTAGCATTTATGATACCATTAAATGTGAATCATTTAATCAATAGATACCATATTTATCAAGTGCCTGCAATGAGGTACTCTTTGAGTATCTTTATGTATATCCTTTTTGAACCACTTTAACAAAGTAGTTATTACCAACTTCTTGCAGAGGGCCCAAAAGGTTATTTGATAACTTGTTCAAGGTCACTGGGCTAGTTGTTGAGGGAGCTGGTATTTGAGGCTTAATCTGCATTCCAATGTCCATGAACGTTCTAGTATTCCACTGAGGCTAGAGACACTGATTAAATAGAATGACAGAGAATGCCTGAGCCAGGAGGTGGCCAGAAAAGAATAAAAATGTATAAGTTGTTAACTGAAACATACTTTCACACAGAGAGTCATTTAAGCAAAAAATATGTATTTTTTTAAATGCAAAATATCATTATGGAAATTGTTCCTTATTTATTATACTTGACTGTGAATCATGTTAATAAAAACAGCATCTAGTTGAGAGATGAGAAATTTCTCTGAAATGTGACTGGATAGAGGGGGAAGGAGAAAAAACAGGAGGGGTAGGGTAGGGAGATGCATAAACTTATATAAAATAGGAGATTTCCAGTAACCTGAAAGCAGCAGAAAGGCACTTAACAGCCTATAGGACAAAGAAGAAGAAACTTAGGGTGGGAGATGAGCTCAAAAAAGATGAATAAGGCTAACAACAAAAAATGGCACTAGTTAGAAGGTCTATATAAAATTTTGGTGGAGTCTGCTGCTGTTGCTGCTAAGTCACTTCAGTGGTGTCCGACTCTGTGCGACCCCATAGACAGCAGCCCACCAGGCTCCCCCGTCTCTGGGATTCCCCAGGCAAGAACACTGGAGTGGGTTGTCATTGGTGGAGTCTAGTTCCCTTAAATACTGAATTAATACATTAAGATATTTTGAAAACTACATTTCCCCAATCCAGTTAATTCTTTCTTGCACTAACCCACTCTCTTATTCATTAAGTGAATATTTCTTATATTTCCAGAGTAATATTGTTTCTCCACCTACTGTAATCAGTAAGGTTGAGGTAGGAGTAGGGTCAGGAAAGAGAAGAGGGAAAGAGAGAGTGATAAATCAAACCTTAGATAAGATAAAAATACTCAATTACTAACTCATCTCCTACTTTTCTTTCTACAGTATCAGTCCATTATAATGTTTGCTGAATTTATCAACATGTGAGATTTCAGAATCAACCCTCCTAATCAGCCACCCAATGCCTGGAGCCTGCTGTAACTACTTTAATGATGTTTAGTAAATACTGTCAAAGAGAGAAATGGCCTTCTTCATTTTCCTATTCTCTTGCTTATTTTACTTTCTAGTTTGTAAAAAGAATATAAATATTGAGGTTAAATTATAGAAAGGATGGATAAGGTCAATAATACTGTTCCCTAAATTTAGTGTCCCAAGAAAACATCCTTACACACACACACACACACACAAATACACACCCACACAATATTAGTTTTTATTAACAAAAAGTTTTTTTCTTTAATATAAGCCAAAAGTACTATAGTCCCAACTGTCTTAACATTTCAGTTCAAAGGTGATTTGGATAAGAACTAAGGGAAATTTTTTGTTTTTCCAAAAGCCTGATTTAGGCATGCACTCTAAAAGACTCTATTAGCCATGCTTAAGTTATTAGAGGCCTTGGTGAATCAGTTGTTTTCTGTTTCTGGATCATTTATATTGTCTGTTTATTTGTTTGATGGCTTTCATATTCTAGCTACGGGGTTCAAGTACCAACATCATACTTCTAAATTATATTTCAATCCATGCTTCATATAAACGACCTGGTATAAGGATGCAATAAAAGTGTGCTTTGTAATACTGAGGCCACTCATGCCGTTAGAGAAAGCAGTGTGTCAGCACTTTTATTGCCATTATATACCCTATTTGTTCAGAAATTATACACAGAGCCATAAAAATTTGCTTGGCTGAGAGGTATTAGCTCAGCCCACGAATAAACAATTAGATAAAAACCATAAAATGGCTAAGACAATTGATTAACAGTAAAGTTTGGGCCAACTGCATATGTGACCTGGGTTCAATGTCACTTAGAGAGCTCTTTCTGCCGTAATCAGGAAAACACTACTACACAAAGATTCTAAGACTGGAGGAAAAGTATCTCAGCACAGATACTGATGGCTGAGGCTGGCTATTTATTGAGTGGGATTCTATATTTCTTTGCTTTGTTGAGAAATGCAAGGAATTAAGGTGAGAGTAAATTTCCACTTTGATGATATTTTGGTGTATCTGGGGAAGTTTTGACCAGAGATCTGGGAAATTGCCTTTCAAATTCCTCCAAATATAAAAAGGTCCATCTTATAAATTAAGGAGTGAGTGAAAGGTTTGTAACTCTAAAGCTATGCATCCATCAGTAAGCTTTTTCTTTAAATCAATGGTTCTAATTTTATATTTAGGCCAATACAAAATAATATTATTGTTAATATCTAAGCACTACTACTGGTTTAGTTCAACTGCAACAACAAAATATCAGAATGAGTGGCTTAAACAATAGACATTTATGGTTTTGGAGATGGGAAGTCTGAGACTGGGTGCTGAGGTGGTTGGGTTCTGGTATGGGTCCTCTTCTTGGCTTGCAGATGACCTTCTTCTCTTTGTCCTTACAGGGCAGGGAGAGGGAGGGCTCTGATCTCATATCTTCTTCTTATAAGAACCCTAATCCCATAATCAGGGCTCCACTCTCATCACCTTATCTAAATGTCACAAGGGCTTCACTTCTAAATACCATCACATTCTGGGTGTTATGATTTCAACATATACAGTTGGAGGGTACACAAACATTCAGTCTATGACAGATGGTTAGGTTTTCTTTTAGGTTGATCTTTTTAAAAAACCAAATAAAAGATTACATAAGTCCATTGTTTTAGTAATCCATTGTTGTTGTTTAGTCACTAAGTCCTATCCTACTCCTTTGGACCCCATGGACTGTAGCCCACCAGGCTCCTCTACCCATGGGATTTCCCAGGCAAAAACACTGGAGTGGGTTGCCATTTCCTTCTCCTGGGGACCTTCCTGAGCCAGGCAGGTATAGAACCTGCATCTCTTGCATTGGCAGGCAGATTCTTTACCACTGAGTCACCAGGCGAGCCCCAGTGACTGACAGTGATAATGCCAGTACAGTTGAACTATTTTATTTCTCATCTGGATCCCTGAATGGTGACCCTCTATTATTCATCCTCCAACCCCCCACCCCCGCAAAAAAAAGGCATTGCAAAGTACAAATAGTAAAAATGGAAAACTACCTCATGAGATTATGTAAATACTATTATGTAAACACACGCCTTGTTATATTCTTGAAGCCACACTGTTAGTATTTTAATTTCTATTCTGTAACTTAGTAGGTATAGGATGTTAATGAAAATTCAATGAGCATCAAGTTAGGAAGAAGAGAAAGTTATTATTTGAGCCAATTGAGAAGCAGATTCTCATCCTTATCACTGGTTAAACCCCAGCAATTGCTCCACTTCCAACAGGTTGCAGAGATGAACCTAATTAACTCATAGTGAATGAGAATGCAGAGTGCCAGTAACCAAGCAAGTTCTTCGCAGAATAAAGATGGCCCCAGACAGAAATACATAACACATGTCTTGGGCATAAAAAGAGAAAAGTAGAATCAAGGCCCATGACACCTTTAATCACCTAAAGCCAAGAATCTGCTATGGAAGATGAGCTGATTAACCACCTCTCTCCATCATGGTGCCCTTAGACCTTCATCACTAATGCCTGCAAATGAGACCATCGGTTTCAAAAAAGGTCTGGATCCCTTCCATCACCTCTACTACTTCATCTTCCATCTTAGTGTCCTGGGAGATAGAAGAAGACTGCAGCTTGTGCACATCAAAAATTGCCTGTAAATACACAAGGAAGTCATATTTTAAATGGATGTGAGAGAGGGAAAAGTACAAGGTGAGCACGAGCTACCTGGGGAGCAATTGTTGCTCTCTAACACTTCCATGGAATGGTCTACATTAGGGAGACACATGAGTAATAAAAGAAAAGTGGGATCCATGTCAGAGAAAATGAGAAATGTCAACAAAGTCTACAGAACATGAGATGAAGTTAAAAGAGCTTAAGAAAAAACAGGGCTCAGATACATGGTATTCATTGGTGTTTGCTGCTGCTGCTGCCAAGTCGCTTCAGTCGTGTCCCACTCTGTGCGACCCCAGAAACGGCAGCCCACCAGACTCCCCTGTCCCTGATATTCTCCAGTCAAGAACACTGGAGTGGGTTGCCATTTCCTTCTCCAGTGCATGAAAGTGAAAAGTGAAAGTGAAGTCGCTCAGTCGTGTCTGACTCTTAGCGACCCCATGGACTGCAGCCCACCAGGCTCCTTTGTCCATAGGATTTTCCAGGCAAGAGTACTGGAGTGGGGTGCCACTGCCTTCTCCGTCATTGCTGTTTCCTATGTCTATTTCAGTCAGTACTTGCTGAAGACTCACTTGTGTTGAGTATCTACACTCACATGTCTGGTTCTTCAATTGAGATGTCTAGAAAGCCAGAAAGTTAGCCAAATTCTGTTTATCCTTTTCTCTCTTCATAAGACCTCTGCACTGGGCTATTTTGGGCTTACTCAAAATGTTGCTATCTTGTGTTGGGCTTCCTGTCTCTTGTTTGCCTAAGAGGCTTCCCTGGTGGTTCAGAGGTTAAAGCATCTGC
The DNA here is from genome assembly GCF_032452875.1 of Bos javanicus. Classification (NCBI taxonomy): domain Eukaryota; kingdom Metazoa; phylum Chordata; class Mammalia; order Artiodactyla; family Bovidae; genus Bos; species Bos javanicus. The sequence goes on along the minus strand of NC_083874.1, from coordinate 35,608,745 downwards.
CTGCAGTGTGGGAGACCTGGGTTTGATCCCTGGGTTGGAAAGATTCCCTGGAGAAGGAAATGCCAACCCACTCCAGTATTCTTGCCTGGAGAATCCCATGGACGGAGGAGCCTGGTGGACTATAGTCCATGGGGTTGCAAAGAGTTGGACATGACTGAGCGACTTCACTTTCACTTTCAATCTACATAACAGATGACCAAAGTAAACCCTAGTGGAGTCCTGTCCACATCTATGACAGATAAGATAGATTTAGAGGTGAGGATTCTTGTGGGACAATCAGGAGACTCATTTCAAACCAGCTGATGCCTGTAGAAAAGTTCTGTTCTCTGCACTGAACAGAAGGCCTCCTGCTCAGTAAAAGGGACCCTGCAGGGACTAGCTTTGACAAGAGCAGTCATGGCAGGCCCCAGACAGAACTCCTAACGGTTTTAGGAAACATGAAACAGAAACTCTTCATTGCAAATGCACAGTTTCCAAATCCTGCTCTCATTTTCTCCTCACTCTTCTCAAGCTGCAGTATCTTTGAAATTGCACAGTAAATGTTTCTAATCCAGATGAAAGCTGGGGGCACAATAATAGATCTACTGTAACTTAAGACAGGTGTCTTCACCAGTGCCCACATGTTTTATTTCTATTTCAACTTATATATCCTTATCAACAAGATTAATATTACTATAGTACGTAGAAGAAAAAAAAATAATGCTCAAAAAAAAGAATATGTTTCAAAGAAATCAAAGCAAACATAGCCTCTCAAATAGATGGTTCAAAACAGAAAATGAGTTTTAACATGGTTATTTGTATTTTCAACAAGATTTTGAGATACTGCATCTGTGAAACTAGAATAGCTCACTGGAAAAAGGAAAGTGATGAGGAAAACAATTTCTTCAAATATTTATTGTACACTGAGCTAGTCTATGAGGACTCTGTTGTGAATGAAGAAGGCACACTTCCTTTCCTTAAAAAGTTAGCATTTAAATGGCAAACTATTCATCTGATCCCACTTAATTAAAATGAATTATAAATGTGCACAGTACTATGGTTAACATAGGGCCCAAAAATTCTACTCCTGAGCATATACTCTAAGAAAACCAAAATTGAAAAAGACGCATGTACCCGAACGTTCATTGCAGCACTATGCACATAGCTAGGACATGGAAGCAACATAAACGTCCATCAACAGATGAATGGATAAAGAATTTATAATTCGTTATTACAAATAAATGGATTATTACTCGTCCATAAAAACAGACAAATTTGAGTCATTTCTAGTAAGGTGGATGAACCTAGAGCCTGGTATACAGAGTGAAGTCAGAAGGAGAAAACCAAATATCATATTTGTTTTTAAAATATTAGTGCATATATATGGAATCTAGAAAAATGGTACTGACGGACCTATTTGTAGGGCAGTAATAGAGGCACAGAGATAGAGGCCAGACTTGTGGACACAGCAGGGGAAGGAGACGATGGGACAAATTGAGAGAGTAGCATTGAAACATATACGTTACCATATGTAAAACAGCCACTGGGAATTTGCTGTATGACACAGGGAGCTCAAGCCGGTGCTCTGACAGTCTAGCGGGATGGGGCTTCCCTGGTGGCTCAGACAGTAAAGAACCCGCCTGCAGTGCAGGAGACCTGGGTTCGAACCCTGGGTGGGGAAGATCCCCTGGAGGAGGGCATGGCAACTCACTCCAGTATTCTTGCCTGGAGAATCCCCATGGACAGAGGAGCCTGGTGAGTGAGTTACAGCCGAAGAGTCAGACACGACTGAACGACTAAGCACAGCGCAGCACACAGAGGGGTGGCATGGGGTGGGAGGCGGCAGGAGATTCAGGAGAGAGGGGCCCTACTATACCTATGGTTGATGCATGTTGACTTATGGCAGAAACCAACACAACATTGTAAAGCAATTATCCTCCAATTAAAAACAAATTGTTTAAAATGTTAACTAATTGTAATAATGGTCACACTAATACAAATGTTAATAGGTGAAACTGTGTGTGGGGAAAGGAGGGGATGTAATCGGAAACTCTATACTTTCTGCGCAATTTTCCTAGAAACCTGAAACTGCCCTTTAGAAATCTAATTAAAAAAACAAAGAAAGAAGAAGACAACTTTCCAAAGCCCAAGAAAGGCCAGAATTTAAAGATAAAACTGTTTACCAAGTATCTGACAAGCTTACTTGGCCCTGAGTTTATGACACTGAAAGAAAGTAAAGCCAGACTGAAAAATGAGGTGTTTGGTGGTAATAAAGTCAGTTAAAGGAGAAACAGAAAAAGGGCATAGAAGGAGAGCAGGAAAAATGGTGGCAATGGATCATATAGATTACCCTCTAAAATAGGCAAAACACCAGGGGGAAAACATCCCAAGTGCCTTGCAGGAGAAAGTAGAGCCCATATCAGCTACCAGTCAGAGCTAAGTGCCATAGAAAGGCAGCATTTCCTCGGGTCTCATCTATGCGGTACAACCGGGGGCTATGCTAGCAGGCGACATAAATATAGCTGGGAACCAAACAGTAAATTAAATCTGTTGAACGAAAGCAAATTGTTAGGTTAGACAAAAATAAAATGAAGAGAGATAATACCTGGAAGGCTTGAATATATGTTATAGAAATGAGGGTTCCTACAAATGGCTTATCACGATGGGTAGACAGATCTGTTGTACGGTACAATCAGACTGGTGAAAACTGTATGCCACCTTTGGGGGCTCAAGAGTAAGCTTTTCCTGACTTCATCAAAATCTCTTTTGCTGGAGCAGAAAAATATTTTTGACTGTCCATCCTTCGTTTCATTCTGGGTTAAATCACCATTATCCTTTGGAAGTTGAGCTATGTCACTCAGTTCTAAGAATAAGACTTTTATCTATTTCTTTATCTAAGACCAAATATTTCTCAGGCCCCTGAGTACCTGCACAATATATTCTCTAGTGTTTTTCCACAATTCAAGGGACTGGAATACTCAGGGTCCTAGAACCTTTTTGCAATATATGGTCTAGATCAATAAAACAAGGCTCTTTTGAATATAAGACTTAAAAGAATGAAACTATGCAAATGCAAGGCAGTATTGGTGATGGGACTAAGTCTCGCCTTTCCATCACAAAATACTAAAAGCAGTTTGCTGCTGCTGCTGCTAAGTCGCTTCAGTCGTGTCCAACTCTATGTGACCCCATAGACGGCAGCCCACCAGGCTCCCCCGTCCCTGGGATTCTCCAGGCAAGAACACTGGAGTGGATTGCCGTTTCCTTCTCCAATGCAGGAAAATGAAAAGTAAAAGTGAAGTCGCTCAGTCATGTCTGACTCTTTAGCAACCCCATGGACTGCAGCCCACCAGGCTCCTCTGTCCATGGGATGCATGGGAAAAACTAGGAGGCTAAAATAGCAGGAAATCTGAGATGAGTGGATTCTTCTCTGTGACTCTGTGTAAAAAATCACCCTCTTAATGCATAAATGCTAACAGTCATGATAGACAATTTTTACATTACAGAGTAAGAGAGGTAGGCATAATAAGCAAATTCGTTTACCAAAAAAAAAAAAAAAATGACGACTTCAGATGTTGGCTAAGAAGTTAAACTTGGGTACACCTAGTTGTTCTTGTCTGGGGAGTCATTTCTCATCTTGAGGAAGGAGTGAAAGAATTCTAAGTATCACAGTCATCTATATTCCTGACAGGGATTCTTCATCAGTCTAATATTTCCATAAAGGCAATTTTATGGCAGGAACAGGATCTGACTAAATTGAATGGATGAATATATTTTACAATAAACCTAAAACAGGACAGAGTTCGATAAATTCCCTAACAACTTTTTTCCTGCTTATGTATTTGAGGCCACATTCAATAGACACAATATTGATTTTCACATAAATGCCAGTGATTATTCTGTGAGACAGAGGAAAAAATAAATAAATAAGAAGGATACAAGGGCATCTGTTCTGTCTCACAAAACTTTTCTTTGATGAAGCAACTCCTTTCCCAAAAGAATCATGAAGGGTTGGGGCAGAATTATCCTTGAGTTGATCTTAGCTATATAGCAATCAAGAAAGGAAGATGATGAGATATTAACTCACACCACTCAGAATGGCCATCATCAAAAATCTACAAATGATAAATGGTAGAGAGGGTGTGGAGAAAAGGGAATCCTCTTGCGCTATTGATGGGAATGTAATTGATAAAGCCACTATGGAGAACAATATGGAGGTTCCTCAAAAAACTAAAACTAGAAGCACCGCATGACCTAGCAATCCCACTCCTGGGCAAATATCCTGAGAAAAGCATAGTTCAAAAAGACCCATGCTCCCCAGTGTTCACTGCAGCGATATTTACAACAGCCAGGACATGGAAACAACCTAGATGTCCACTGATAGATGAATGGATGAAGAAGAAGTGGTATACATATACAATGGAATACTACTCAGCCATAAAAAAGGAACAAAATGGGGTCATATGCAGAGACACAGACAGACAGTGACAATGAGGGCCACAAATTTTGAAGATGAAAGCAGTTTCTACAGCTACATTAGAAGAGTGTAAGAACAAAGATAAATTCAAAATAATTGAAAGTATAACAATCCATCCTTGAATAAGCTGGCTTCTTGATACAGTAACACCTTTCCAAATGCTTTTTTTTTTTTCTTTTTTTCTTTTCAGGACCCAAGGTCAACACTTTGATTTGATTTTTAACAAATCAACACTACTGCTTTGATTTTTAATGATGTTTTTAGCCCTTGCAAGGAGCACTGTTTTTTACCTGGGTTGCCACTGCTGCAGCAAAACACTCACACAGCTTCTGTTTCTGAATAAAAGAAATAACTCACAGGAAAAAAAAAAAAGATGGTGACAGATGAAAGACACTTTGACTGTGGCATGGAATCAAACAGACTTTGAATCTCTGACACTTTACTAAACTGGGACAGTTTGCTGAATCTTAGCTCGAAAATACTAATGGATACCAATACTGGCCTCAGAAAATTGTTTCAGAGGTTATATCAAGTGACTAAAATATAGGAGGAAGTTGTCAATTTTTTTCAATGATACTGAAAGAAAGACTACTAGTCCAATAATGTTCAGAAAGTGTCCCTTGTATATATAACAGTTTAAAATATGATGAATAAGGCACACACTTCAAGTCAACTACCAGTCTTTGGCCCAATTAGCTATGAAAAAGGAGTAAGTCATCTGATGCAAAGCATGATGACCTCTAATTTTAAAAGTGTCCAGTCTAGCCACCTCATTCACTGAGGTGTCTTGGAGTAGAGCTGCCTACACTGGCTTGTGATTGATTAATCCAATCAATTCTCTCTTTCGAATTTCAATTCAACCTCCTTCCACAATTGGCCAATTGGGTTTCCCCATGACAGTATCAGATGCCTCTGCTGAGAGACTGGAGGATCAGATCACCATATCAATGCTCTTATCCTGATTTTCATATGGAGTGAAAGTGTTAGTTGCAAAGTTGTGTCCAACTCTGACCCCATGGACTTCAGCTTGCCAGGCTCTTCTGTCCACGGAATTCTCAGGCAAGAATACTGGAGTGGGTTGCCATTCCCTTCTCCAGGAGATCTTCCCGATCTGGGGATTGAACCCAAGTCTCCTGAATTGCAGGCAGATTCTTTACCATCTGAACAACATGGATTCTTTTAAGTCATGAGTAACAAAATACTCCACTGTGATGAAATGCAAATTGAAAATCCAGTGAGGTACCACCTCAGTCCACTCAAGAATGGTCATCATTAAAAGGTCTACAAAGAACAAACGCTGGAGAGGGTATGGAGAAAACGGAACCCTCCTACGTATTTGTGTGAATGTAAGTTGGTACAGCCACTATGGGGAACAGTATGAAGGTTCGTAAAAAAACTAAAAATAGAGTTGCCAAATGATCCAGCAGTCCCACACCTGGCCACATATTCAGACAAAAATCTAATTTGAAAAGATACATGCACCCCTATGTTCATAACAGCACTATTCACGATAGCCAAGACATGGAAACAACCAAAATATCCACTGACAGATGAATGGATAAAGAAAATGTGGTACATGTACAGAACAGAATACTAAGCCATAAAAAATCATGAAATAATGTTATTTGCAGCAACATGGACCTAGAGATTATCATAGTAAGTGAAGTAAGACAAACAGAGAAAGACAAATAATATATGATATCACTTGTGGAATCTAAAATACGACTCAGACTTAACTATGAAACAGAATCACAGACAGAGATAACAGATTTGTGGCTGCCAGGGATTGGGGTGTATGGGGGAGATGAATTGGGAGTTTTGGATTAACAGATGAAAACTACTTAATATAGGATGGTTAAATAATAAGGTCCAACTACTGTCTAGCATCAATTCTTCGGTGCTCAGCTTTCTTCACAGTCCAACTCTCACATCCATACATGCTGCTGCTGCTGCTGCTGCTGCTAAGTCACTTCAGTCGTGTCCGACTCTGTGTGACCCCATAGATGGCAGCCCACCAGGCTCCCCCATTCCTGGGATTCTCCAGGCCAGAACACTGGAGTGGGTTACCATTTCCTTCTCCAATTCATGAAAGTGAAAAGTGAAAGTGAAGTCGCTCAGTCATGTCCGACTCTTAGCAACCCCATGGACTGCAGCCCACCAGGCTCCTCCGTCCATGGGATTTTCCAGGCAAGAGTACTGGAATGGGTGCCATTGCCTTCTCCGCACATGACCACTGGAGAAATCATAGCCTTGACTAGACAGACCTTTGTTGGCAAAGTAATGTCTCTGCTTTTGAATATGCTATCTAGGTTGGTCATAACTTTTCTTCCAAGGAGTAAGCGTCTTTTAATTTCATAGCTGCAGTCACCATCGGCAGCGATTTTGGAGCCCCCCAAAAATAAAGTCGGACACTGTTTCCACTGTTTCCCCATCTATTTCCCATGAAGTGATGGGACCAGATGCCATGGTTTTCTAAATGTTGAGTTTTAAGCCAACTTTTTCACTCTCCTCTTTCACTTTCATCAAGAGGCTTTTGAGTTCCTCTTCACTTTCTGCCATAAGAGTGGTGTCATCTGCATATGTGAGGTTATTGATATTTCTCCCGGCAATCTTGATTACAGCTTGTGCTTCTTCCAGCCCAGCGTTTCTCATGCTGTACTCTGCATATAAGTTAAATAAGCTTATTCTTTTGAACTGTGGTGTTGGAGAAGACTCTTGAGAGTCTCTTGGACTGGAAGGAGATCCAACCAGTCCATTCTGAAGGAGATCAGCCCTAGGATTTCTTTGGAAGGAATGATGCTAAAGCTGAAACTCCAGTACTTTGGCCACCTCATGCGAAGAGTTGACTCATTGGAAAAGACTCTGATGCTGGGAGAGATTGGGGGCAGGAGGAGAAGGAGACAACAGATGGCTGGATGGCATCACTGACTCGATGGACGTGAGTCTGAGTGAACTCTGGGAGTTGGTGATGGACAGGGAGGCCTGGCATGCTGTGATTTATGGGGTCGCAAAGAGTCGGACACAACTGAGCTACTGAACTGAACTGACTGAATTGTATAGCATAAGGAATTGTATTCAATATTCTCTGATTAACCATAATGGAAAAGTTATATATGTAAAAGTGAATCACTTCACTCCCCTAGAGCCAGACGTCCTGGAGTGTGAAGTCAAGTGGGCCTTAGGAAACATTACTATGAACAAAGCTAGTGGAGGTGATAGAATTCCATCTAAGCTATTTCAGATCCTAAAAGATGATGCTGTTAAAGTGCTGCGCTCATTATGCCAGCAAATTTGGAAAACTCAGCAGTGGCCATAAAACTGGAAAAGGTCAGTTTTCATTTCAGTCCCAATGAAAGGCAATGCCAAAGAGTGTTCAAATTACCATACAATTGCACTCATTTCATATGCTAGCAAGATTATGCTCAAAATCCTTCAAGCCAGGCTTCAGCAGTATGTGAACAGTGAAATTCCAGATGTACAAGCTGGATTTAGAAAAGGCAGAGGAACCAGAGATCAAAACGCCAACATACACTGGATCATAGAATAAGCAAGGGAATTCAAAAAATAAAAAATAAAAAAATATTTCTGCTTCATTAACTACGGTAAAACCTTTGACTCTGTGAATCATTACAAACTGTGAAATATTCTTAAAGAGATGGAATACCAGACAACGTTACCTGCTGCCTGAGAAACCTGTGTGCAGGCCAAGAAGCAACGATTAGAACTGGATGTGGAACAATGGACTGGTTCAAAATTGGGAAAGAGGTACATCAAGGCTGTATATTGTCACCTTGTTTATTTAACTTATATGTAGAGTACATCATACAAAATGCTGGGCTGGATGAAGCAGAAGCTGGAATTTCCAGGAGAAATAACAACAGCCTCAGATATCCAGATGATACCACATTAATAGCAGAAAGTAAAGAGGAACTAAAGAGCCTGTTGATGAGGGTGTAAGAGGAGAGTGAAAAAACTGGCATAAAACTCAACATTCAAAATTTGAAGATCATGCATCCAGTTCTATCACTTCTTGGCAAATAGATGGTCAAAAGTGGAAACAGTGTCAGATTTCATATTCTTGGGCTCCAAAACCAATATGGATGATGACTACATCCATGAAATTAAAAGATGCTTGCTCCTTGGAAGAAAAGCTATGACCAACCTAGATGGCATATTAAATAGCAGAGACATCATCTTGCTGACAAAGGTCCATCTAGTCAAAGCTATGGTTTTTCCAGTAGTCATGTACAGATGTGAGTGTCGGACTATAAGGAATCCTGAGCGCCAAAGAATTGATGCTTTCAAACTGTGGTGCTGGAGAAGACTCTTGAGAGTCCCTTGGACAGCAAGGAGATCAAACCAGTCAATCCTAAGGGAAGTTAACCCTGACTATTCATTGGAAGGACTGATGCAAGCTGAAACTTCAATATTTTGGCCACCTGATGGGAAGAACTGACTCATTGAAAAAGACCCTGATGCTGGGAAAGACTGAAGGCAAGATGAGAAGGAGGTGACAGAGGTTGAGATGGTTGGATGGCATCTCTGACTCAACTGACATGAATTTGAGCAAACTCAGGGAGATAGTGAAGGACAGGGAACCCTGGTGTGCTGCAGGTCATGGGCTCTCAAGAAGTCAGCCATTGAACAACAACAACAAAACCAACTGTACTTAAATAAAATAAATAATAAATTTAAAAATTCCTCTATGAGACCTGTGATGCCACTGATATCATTTGCTTTCCTGAGTATGTTTATAAATAAAAAGGTCCAATGTAGATGAGAGCTAATATGAATATATCAAGTTTATACCTGAAACTGCCTAGTGTATTATTGTAGAATTCCCCAAACTCATTGACCCATAATTAAATAAGTTTAAACATTAAATACATTTAAATAAAATTAAACATTATCACTATAAGAATTATCATGGTTTTTAGAAGATGCATTATGAGAATCGAATTCTGACTTTGTTACATTAACACTAATGTAGGATCTGCTGTGTTGGATGGTTCAACAAAAGACCACAAGGGAAACTGACATGGAGAAGATTATTATTCATGAGTCTTAGCGGAAGTAAATGTCTTCAGGGGCCACATAGGGAGGTCAAGGGAGATTGCAGACAGAGAGAATGATGGGACCTGGGGCTCATGTCTTTATTAAATTCCAGCAGGGAGGTATTATGGGTTTCCTGGGCTAAGGCCAGATTGATCAAATAAAAAAGACCGGGGTTCTGATAACCTCCAAAGAAGACTTATAATGGGTGCACAAGGAGAAGGTCCCAGAAAGCAGGGGAGATTGTCACTGATAGAGACTGCTGGGAAAGTTATTCCAGGAACTTACATGTGCTTGTGACTCTGTAGGCTGTCATATAGAACCTGAAATCTCAGGAGGAGTTAGTGTCTGTTCAAGGCCTCTGGCCACACAAAATAGCTGTTGAAGCACCAATAACATGGAGTAGTTAACTAGACTCTTGACAATGGGTTTCCATTAGGTGAACTGCATGTACAGTGTTTTACCACATAAGTGACTACAGAATCCTTCCGTGTAACATATTGCCATATTAATTTCTTGTATCACCCATTTCTTGAAGCACTATATTTGAACACCTGCCCTGCTACATTAATTATAAGACCATGAAACCGTACGAACCAGAGGAAACTCTGCTAATTTATGACTAAAGAAGGTAATTAAAATAAAGTCATAAAAATCTTCATCTGGGATTAAACAAGAAGCTTCCTTTGGATTTTGCTGCTTTGGGTAAATCTATTGTGTTTGAAAAAAAATGTTCTCATTTGGGGTGTTTAAGTGGCAATAGAAATCATCACGTAACTTGCCCATTGTGATGACTAATCAATGAATGCATTGATAAAAAACAGATGCAAAGTCAGAACTCGGTGGTCTGTGAATGCTATGGAATGTCCCTAAAGGTATGCAGTTTTATTTCAGGTGGCAGGAAAGTGGCGCTCAGCACTGGGCACTGACTGGCTAAACATTCCTTTGGTTTTGTCTTGTTTAATGAATAGTTACGAATGGCCCTGATAAATATATCAAAACATTGGAATATGTATGTATATATTTATACGTAAATTTGTATATTGTCATATGTGTATATGTGTGTGTACATTTATATGCTTATATATATATATATATATATATATATATAGAGTTTACATTGCAATTGTATTATGCACAAGAAAACTGCTACTAAAGAGTTTCGAAATACTAATTTTCTTAAATAGGTAAATATATCTTATACTTTTTTACACTTGAATCATTTGCTTAGGTACTCTCCCCGTGCTTTTTGGACAAATAGAAAAGTCAGTTGAATTATTCTAAGTTAATAAGTATCCAATAAGTCCAGGACTGCCTTAGGCCCTGAAAGCAACAGCAAGAACTGCTGTTAAAATGGGCAACTTTAAATTACGTAATATGGACACATACTTTTCAGCTATACCTGAATACTTTAAAATAGAATTGTCATTTGTCTTTTCACGTGCAGGTTTTTGATTCTCCAAAGAACTGACAATATGACTCAGGATAAATGATATATACCTGTAAATGACAATTTTCAGGATATTCCAGTAATAAAACAGGGTAGACTCCTTTAAAAAATGCATGAAAAAATAACTCTTCCATTAAATGGAAACAAATGCTGCTATTTCTTTAGAGGATTACAACTCTCTGGTTCTCTAACTTTACCCATGTTAGAATCTGTCAAAATATTTATGCACAGATACAGGCTTAGGTAAAGAAGATTAACTGCCCTGTAGGTTAAAAGAATTCTCCAGGTTAAAAGTTTCATCATAAAAATCCTGAACACATTTTTAAGAAACTTAAAGAACTTTTATACTGCTGGCTTAACATATAGTAAATAAAATTTTACCTCCAGTCAAAACATATTTCTTATAAAAGAAGTTGTGAAAAAAAGTGAATTTTTTTTCAAATTGATATAAAACAGAAGTTGTTGCAAAAATCGAATCTATTCTAATTTGTGTGCATTTTCTGTAAATGAAAAGATATGTCTATTGCTCTAACTTAGCCAGAAAAGTTTAAAAAAAGAAAAATAGCGTGCATTCTATGTCTTTATGAAATAAAATTTCTAAGGGAGTGATTGATTAAAAATTGTCTAAATCAAAGTCTGTGTTGACTTTGTAAAAAAAAAGAAAGAAAAAAAGATAGTGGTTGCAAACACATAATGCACAAGATAATTAAGGCAATGATTTCATGTAGGTTATTGAAATAGGGAGAATATCTACTAATGAGGAACATACCAAAGAGAAAGGAGAACAATTGTGTTTTTTTTTTTTAAAAAGCGGCAAGTCATAAGGAAGGGAGGGGGTGGCTATTACTTTGGAATATCAAGAGCAAAATAGTTCTTTGAGGTTCAAAGTTTCTCAGAACACAAAATGGTTGGGAAGATCTCAGAAAAAAGAGACAGAGGGATTTCTTGACTGTTACTGATTTCTGGGAATATATGGATCAACATTCAAAAAATGAAGATCATAGCATCTGGTTCCATCACTTCATGGCAAATAGATGGCGAAACAATGGAAACAGGGACAGACTTTACTTTCTTGGGCTCCAAAATCACTACAGATGGTGACTGTAGCCATGAAATTAAAAGATTCTTGCTCCTTGGAAGAAAGGCTATGGCCAACCTAGACAGCATATTAAAAAGCAGAGACATTACTTTGCTGACAAAGGTTCATCTAGTCAAAGCTATAGTTTTTCCAGTAGTCATGTATGGGTGTGAGAATTGAACTATAAAGAAAGCTGAGTGACAAAGAATTGATGCTTTTAAATAGTGGTGTTGGAGAAGACTCTTGAGAGTCCTTGGACGGTAAGGAGACCCAACCAGTCAATCCTAAAGGATATCAGTCCTGAATATTCATCGGAAGGACTGATGCTGAAGCTCCAATATGTTGGCCACCTGATTCAAAGAAATGGCTCATTGGAAAATACCCTGATGCTGGGAAAGGTTGAAGGCAAGAGGAGACGGGGACAACAGAGGATGAGATGGTTGGATAGCACCACCAATTCAATGGACATGAGTTTGAGCAAGCTCCTGGAGTTGGTGATGGACAGTGAAGTCTGGTGTGCTGCAATCCATGGGGTCACAAAGAGTTGGACATGACTGAGCGACTGACTGAATTTAACTGATGGGTCAAGTAGATGACCCACAAACTACAGAACAGTTATACCAAAGAAACTCTCCCACTGTTAAAAAAAAGTTCTAGGACCCACAACAGATTTCCCAACCTGGGGATCCAGCAAAGAGACTGAGAACCCCCAGGGAATTTGACTTTGGAGGCCTGTGGGATTTGATTACAGAACTTTCAGAGCATTGGGGAAACACATTCTCAGAGGGCACAAACAAAACCTTGTGTGCATCAGAAGCCAGGAGAAAGGGGCAGTGTCCTCACAAGAGACGGAACCAGACTTGCCTATGAGTGTCCAGGAGTCTCTGGCAGAAGCATGGTTGACAGCGGCCTGCTGCTGGGTCAGGGGCACTGAATACAACAGTTCCAGCCAAAGTCCTTTAGAAGGAGGTCACCATTACCATCATTACCCCTACCATAGTTTGACCTCAGGCTAAACAAAAGGGAGGGAACACAGCCCTGCCCATCAACAGACAATTGGATTAAAGATTTACTGAGCATTGTCCTTTGCAAGCAAGCCCATTTCATTGGGCTTTGCTGGTGGCTCAGAGGTAAAGCATCTGCCTGCAATGAGGGAGACCTGGGTTAGATCCCTGGGTCGGGAAGATTCCCCTGGAGAAGGAAATGGCAACCCACTCCAGTACTCTTGCTTGGAAAATCCCATGGATGGAGAAGCATGGTAGGCTATAGTCAATGGGGTTGCAAAGAATGGAACAGGACTGAGCAACTTCACTAAGCATTGCCCTGCCCATCAGAACAAGACCTAAATTCCCCTACAGTCAGTCACTCCCATCAAGGAGCTTTCACAGGCCTCTATCCTTATGTATCAGAGGGAAGACAGAATGGAAACCACAATCACAGAATACTACCCAAACTGATCACATGGATCATAGCCTTGACTAATTAAATGAAACTATGAGCCATGCTGTGTAGGTCCACCCAAGATGATGGGGCATGGTGGAGAGTTCTGACAAAACATGGTCCACCGGAGAATGGAAGGGCAAATCACTTCAGTATTCTTGCCTTGAGACTCCATGAACAGCATGAAAAGGCCAAAAGATAGGACACTGAAAGTTGAACTCCCAGGTTGGTAGGTGCCCAATATGCTACTGGAGAAGAGTTGAGAAAGAATGAAGAGACGGAGCCAAAGTGAAAACAAAGCCTAGTGGTAGATGTGACTGGTGATGGAAGTAAAGTCAGATGCTGTAAAGAGCAATACTGCATAGGAACCTGGAATGTTAGGTCCATGAATCAAGGCAAATTGGAAGTGGTCAAACAGGAGATGGCAATCATAAACATTTTTGGAATCAGTGAAATAAAATGGACTGTAATCAGTGATTTTAACTCAGATAACCATTATATCTACCACTGTGGGCTGGAATCCATTAGAAGAAATGGAGTAGCCATCATAGTCAACAAAAGAGGCCAAAATGAGCAATCTCAAAAATGACAGAATGATCTCTGTTTGTTTCCAAGGCAAACCATTCAATATCACAGTAATCCAAGTCTATGTCCAACCAGTAATGCTGAAGAAGCTGAAGTTGAATGGTTCTATGAAGACCTACAGGACCTTCTAGAGCTAACACCCAAAAAAGATGGCCTGTTCATCACAGGAGACTGGAATACAAAAGTAGGAAGTCAAGAGATACCTGGAGTAACAGCTAAATTTGACCTTGGAGTACAGAATGAAGCAGGGCAAAGACTAATAGAGTTTTGCCAAGAGAACGCACTGATCATAGCAAACACCCTGTTCCAACATCACAAGAGAAGATTCTACACATGGACATCACCAGATGGTCAATATCAAAATCAGATTGATTGTATTCTTTGCAGCCAAAGATGGAGAGGCTCTACACAATCAGGAAAAACAAAACTGGGAGCTGACTGTGGCTCAGATCATGAACTTCTTCTTGCCAAATTCAGATGTAAATTAAAGAAAGTAGGGAAAACCACTATAATTCAGGTATGACCTAAATCAAATCTCTTAATGATTATACATTGGAAGTAACAAATAAATTCAAGGAATTAGATATAATAGACAGAATACCTGAATAACTATGGATGGAGGTTTGTGACATTTTACAGGAGGGAGTGATCAAAACCATCTCCAAGAAAAAGAAACGCAAAAAGGCAAAATGGTTGTCTGAGGCCTTACAAACAGCTGACAAAAGAGGAGAAGCTAAAGGCAAAAGAGAAAAGGAAAGATATACCCATTTGAATGCAGAAATTCAAAGAACAAGGAGAGATAAGGAAACCTTCCTCAGTGATCAATGCAAATAAATACAGGAAAAAAAAAAAAATAGAATGGGAAAGATGAGAGATCTCTTCAAGAAAATTAGAGATACTAAGGGAACATTTCATGCAAAGATGGGCACAATAAAGGACAGAAACAGTATGGACCCAACAGAAGCAGAAGATATTAAGAAGATGTGGCAAGAATACACAGTAGTGCTATACAAAAAAGATCTAAACGACCCAGATAATCACGATGGTGTGATCACTCACCTAGAGCCAGACATCCTGGAATGTGAAGTCAAGTGGGCCTTAGGAAGCATCACTATGAACAAAGCTAGTGCCGTTAATGGAATTTCAGTTCAGCTATTTCAAATCCTAAAATGATGCTGTGAAAGTGCTGCACTCAATATGCCAGCAAATTTGGAATATTCAGCAGTGGCCACAGGACAGGAAAAGGTCAGTTTTCATTCTAATGCCAAAGAAAGGTAGTGCCAAAGAATGTTCAAACTACCACACAGTTGTACTTATCTCACACACTAGCAAAGTAATACTCAAAATTCTCCAAGCCAGCCTTCAACAGTATGTAAACAGAGAAATTCCAGACATTCAAGCTGGATTTAGGAAAGGAAGAGCAACCAGAGATCAAATTGTCTATATCTGTTGGATCATAGAAAAAGCAAGAGAGTTCCAGAAAAACATCAACTTCTGCTTTATTGACTATTCCAAAGCCTTTGACTGTGTGGATCACAATAAACTGTGGAAAATTCCTAAAGTGATGGGATTACTAGACCACCTAACCTGCCTCCTGAGGCAGTCAAGAAGCAACAGTTAGAATTGGACATGGAACAACAGACTGGTTCCAAATTGGGAAAGGTGTATGTCAGGGTTGTATATTGTCACCCTGCTTATTTAATTTCTGTAGAGAGTACATCATACAAAATGCCAGGTTGGATGAAGCACAAGCTGGAATCAAGACTGCTAGGAGAAATATCAGCAACCTCAGATATGCAGATGACACCACTCTTATGGCAGACATAGAAGAAGAACTAAAGAGCCTCTTCATGAAAGTGAAAGAGGAGAGTGGAAAAGTTGGCTTAAAACTCAACATTCAGAAAACTATGATCATGGTATCTGGTCCTATCACTTCATGGCAAATAGATGGGGAAACAGTGGAAACAGTGACAGACTTTATTTTCTTGGGCTTCATAATCACTACAGATGGCGACTGCAGCCATGAAATTAAAAGACACTTGCTCCTTGGAAGAAAAGCTATGACCAACCTAGACAGCATATTAAAAAGCAGAGATATTACTTTGCCAACAAAGGTCCATCTAGTCAAAGCTATGGTTTTTCCAGTAGTCATGTGTGGATGTGAGAGTTGGCTATAAAAAAAGTTGAGCACTGAAGAATTAATGCTTTTAAACTGTGGTGTTGGAGAAGACTCTTGAGAGTCCCTTGGACTGCAAGGAGATCCAACCAGTCAAATCTAAAAGAAATCAGTCCTGAATATTCATTGGAAGGAGTGATGCTGAAGCTGAAACTCCAATACTTTTGCCACCTGATGTGAAGAATTGACTCATTGGAAAAGACCCTGATGCTGAGGAAAAATTGAAGGCAGGAAGAGAAGGGCGTGACAGAGGATGAGATGGTCGGATAGCATCACCGAGTCTATGGACGTGAGTTTGAGTAGCTCTGGGATTTGGTGATGGACATGAAGGCCTGGCGTGCTGCAGTGCATGGGATCAGAAAGAGTTGGACACGACTGAGTGACTGACCCTAAGTGACTAGCCTGTTATACTGAAAAATTCAGTCTGAATGTGGAAAAGTGAAAAGTTATTTTCTCACCTTCCTCAATATCCTCAAACTTCTACCCAAAATGAGTAGAAATTTTCTAATTTTTGTCACATCATGAATAAAATAAAATTAGTAATTTTGATTTTTAATGAAATGGAAAAATTCACGAGATTTTTTAATGAACTCTTGAATTG
This sequence comes from Bos javanicus, assembly GCF_032452875.1. Lineage (NCBI taxonomy): Eukaryota > Metazoa > Chordata > Mammalia > Artiodactyla > Bovidae > Bos > Bos javanicus. The sequence continues at coordinate 35,591,910 of NC_083874.1, read as the reverse complement.
GGCTGCTGGACATGGGAGAAGTGATAGGGGACAGAGGAACAGGACTGAGTCCTGTGACTTGCATGGATCTCATGTGGGAAGCCAGAAAACTGATGGGCAGCAGTACAGTATTTCACCAATCTTTCCCTGTAAATGTGATTCAAGATTTCTGAAAAATTTTTAACTTCATGGCAACATGGAAGATGCCATGATTTTGCCACTGCCACAAGACCTGACTGCCCCAGGCTTCATCCCTCCTAGAAAGTGGATACTTCTGATTATCTCAGGAGTTTAGAGATATCATATGTAGGGGAGCTAGACTCACACAGCCTGGGATATTAGACATGAAATTAGAGCCACCTTTGTGATGGCCTCTAGTATCAACATCATCTGGACTCCTGGCTATCTTTCCTAGAAAACTCTCCAAAAAATCCTGTTCTGAGACCCTGTCTGACACCACTGCTCCCCACCCCCGCCTCTCTCTTTCTAAGTTATTTCCACCAGAATATTGAGAAGAAACACACTATGAATTCTGGAAGGTTATGGTGGGTAACATTTGGCAGGGGTAGCAACCTATTTACCTTCATGCAAGAGTACAACCACTTACACAATTCTTTGTTCTCTGCCTCCATTCATTAGAAGGTAAGCACAAAGAAGACAGAAATTCTTATTTCCATTTGCTGTGCAGAGAAGAGATGAAATATAGGAGGTACCTAACTGTTGTATATTAGTCACTCAGTCGCGTCCAACTCTTTGCAACCCCAGGGACTGTAGCCCACCAGGATTTTCCAGACATCAATACTGGAGTGGGTTGCCATTTCCTTCTCCAGGGATCTTCCTGATCCTGGGATCAAACCTGGTTCTCCCACATTGCAAGCAGACTCTTTACCATCTTAACTATTAGTTGAATGAAATCAGTAACAGAAATCTAAGACTAATGTTGTTGAATCAACATGGTAATTATTATGCAAACTCTCATCTCACCCAAGTGCAAACTCTACAATTTCATCCCTTCCAAACTGAGTGAAGAAAATGGTATTTGAAGATGAATAAAAGCTACATATCCCACCAAACAGCAATTCTAGTAAAATAATACTGTGTGTGTTAGTTGCTCAGTCATGTCTGCCTCTTTGCAACCCCATGAACTGAGCCCTCCAGGCTTCTCTGTCCATGGGATTCTCCAGGCGAGAATACTAGAGTGGGTAGCCATTTCCTTTTCCAGGGAATCTTCCTGATCCAGGGATTGAATCCTGATCTCCCACATTGCAGGCAGATTCTTTACCATCTGAGCCACCAGGGAAGCCCTATTATCTTAGTTCTTTGATAATCTGTATTGTCATTCTATATGCTTTAAATTTCTACAGAAAATATTCTAAGGAAAAAAAGTATTCAAAATATTCAAATAGCTTTCTAAAAGAACATTTTCACTGTATAATTCAGAATTATCTCCACAAAGTCTCACATGGAAATATCTTTAGAAAATTATGTTTAAAAATTTGGCTTCCTCTAAAGAACTAATGAGCTTTTCCTTGTCCAAATGTGATGGCGACTTATTCAATTATATAATCCTTTTTGCTTTGGCTTCTAGGGAGCTCAAAGGCAAATTTGAACACTCATAGTATTGATGAAAATGTTAGTGTGTGTATGTGTATATATACATATATATATATATATGTTTTAAGGTAACATATGAGAAATTGCTATCATTTACTACATATCTTTTGTCAGGCATGGTGCTAAGATAAGAAAAATAGACTTTTAAAATTATTTTGTATCCTGAATGAAAAGTTTCAGGCTGAATAGAAAAGAGTATTCTTACTACAGATAAGAAAAAGAGAAGTTGGATGACTTTCCCATGTTCAAATGGCAGTAAATAAGGAAGCTACTATTTAAACTCAGATCTGGGTAGTAGCCCCTATACTGCATTCTCATCCCGTATTTTACCTTATTTTCTTGCTCATTTTACTTTTACTTATATTTTGCATTTTCTGGTCCTATTTATATTTTTCTTTAATCACAATTTTATTTTATTTATTTTTCTTTAAGATGCCTGCAGTCCTCTCTAAAATAAAGTAGGGAGTAAAGAAATATATAAACAATATTAAAACAACAACAAAAATAGTCCTTAATTAACTAACCAATGAACAGCTAAGAACTTTGTACACTTCATCTTGCCGTCTGTTGTGGCTAAATTGTGTCCCCCAAAATGATGTGTTGAAGGCCTCACTCCAGTACCTCAGGATGTGACCTTATTTAGAAATGAGGTCATAGCAGATGTGATGAGTTAAGATAGGTCATTCTGGAGTAAAGCAAGTTCCTATCCAATATGGCTCCTGTCCTTAGAAGAGACACAGAGGCAGACGTGCACAGAAAGAAGACAGGTCAAGGGCCACAGAGCGAGACTGTGTGTGACAGAAAGGACACATGTTGATACAGGCAGAGATTGGAGTGATGATAACTCAGCTGGTAAAGAGTCTGCCAGCAATGCAGGAGCCCCTGGTTTGACTCATGGTTCAGGAAGATCCCCTGGAGAGGGGATAGGCTACCCACTCCAGTATTCTTGGGCTTCCCTGGTGACTCAGACTGTAAAGAATCCACGTGCAATGTGGGAGTCTTGGGTTCCATCCCTGGGTTGGGAAGATTCCCTGGAGAAGGGCATGGCAACCCACTCTAGTATTCTTGCCTAGAGAATTCGCATGGACAGAGGAGCCTGGCGGGTTACAGTCCATGCGGTTGCAAAGGGCTGGACACAACATCGACTAAGCACAGTGCAGCACATCTTAAAGGTAAGGAATGACTAAGATTGCTAGCGACAACAAAAGCTGAGAGAAAGGCCTGGAATGGATCTTCCTCTAGAGCTTTCAGAGAGCTGAGCCCTGCCAAGATCCTGATTTTGGACTTTCAGATTTCAGAGCTGGAGAAAATAAATATCCACTGTTTTAAACACCCCAGTTTGCGATATTTTGTCATGACAACCCTAGGAAACTAATACACTTCTCCAAAATGCTGCTAGAAGGCAGATCAAATCCCAGATACTACAAAGAAGACCAACTAAAGTCACTGTGGTAGCAGTTAGGAAAACTGGGGCTGTATTTATACATAATTGTTAGCTTTCCTGGCGGACACTTGGAGATATTGAATGAGTGACCCACTCCAGTATTCTTGCCTGGAGAATCCCATGGACAGAGGAACCTGGTGGGCTACAGTCCATAGGATCACAAAGAGTCAGACATGACTGAAGCTACTTAGCATGCACGCAAAGCAGAGAGAGAGAGAAAAAAAAAATTACATGTGGAGTTAAAGTGGAAAACTACCTCATTAAGCCATGATTGTTGAGAGAAGTTGAGTGGCTCCAGTATTAGTTATTATGCAGATGGGGTGCAAATATGAGGGCACAGTTCTCATGAATATCAGCTTGGCTCATTACAGAATCCAACTCTTTTGCAGTTTACTGAGTTTTAAAGGAAATTTTTGATATTGTTCAATTAAGTAGCATTTGAATGGAACGGTGGAACTGATCGCTTCAATTTACCTTAAAATCAATGGGCCTTTGTTTTCCTGACACAGCCTGTGAATCACACTTTTTAAAAAATATTGTATTTTTTTTGATAATTTTTTTATGTGAACCATTTCTAAAGTCCTCAATGAATTTATTACAATATTGCTTCTGTTTTATTTTTTGGCTAGGAGGCATGTGGGATCTTAGCTCCCTGAGCAAGGATTCAACCTGTACCTATTGCATTGGAAGATGAAGTTTTAACCACTGGACCACCAGGGAAGTCTGCACTCTTGCCTTTTTAACCTTTATCTTCATTCAACCTGTTTTAAGAGACAGTGTTCAAGATCACAAAAATTTATTATTAATAGTCTTTCAGAATAATTAAATGGAGCAATTTTAATGAATTGGAAAAATAAGGAAATCTCCAAAAGTTAATCTTTCTACTCATTAGATTCTGACTTTACAACACAGAAGTATTCTGTAAACATGTGAGAAAAAAAAAAAAAAATATGGCATCTAGGCCCAGATCATCAAGCAGTCAGAAGGCAAAGGCAGTGAACAATAAGCTTATCTCTAGCCAAATGAACATGTTATTACTTAGCTTAACTTCTGAATATTTCATCAGTGCTTCACTGAGACAGAAATGACACTTTTTTTTTTTTTTTAAATAAAGTAACTGTGCATGCATGGTAGTGGTTATTGAGTCAGAAAATCTGTTCTAAGGAGGGTATAAATAAAGGTTATGAGAAGGAAGTTGCAACACTTTTATTGCAGGAGGCTTAGATTCCAAAGAGCCAGACATCTGATAAATGCACAGCCTCGGTTTTATAAGATTGAAGTTTGCAGTGAAGTTAGATCCCATCTCTTCAGAATGCTTCATTAAATCCTACTATCGGGGCTTGTTCATTACAGAACAATCTTCAGCCCTCACAGGAGGCAAAGGGAGAAAAAAGTGCTCTCACTTCTTTCAGGTAACAATATTATTACTATTTTTTTTATGTCTACTTGAAAGTGAAAAGTGAAAGTGTAGTCACTCAGTCGTGTCCAACTCTTTGCGATCCTGTGGACTGTAGCCTGCCAGGCTCCTCCATCCATGGGATTTTCCAGGCAAGAATACTGGAATGGGTTGCCATTTCTTTCTCCAAGGGGTCTTCCAGACCCAGGGATCAAACTCGTGCCTTCAGAATTGCGGGCAGGCTCTTAACCATCTGAGTCAGTGGGAATCCCTATGTCTTCTTGATCAGTAACAAATCTGTTTTGTAAAATTGCTTTTCTTTTTAAGATACAGGTAAATTTTATCCCAAATATCCAATTTACCAAAATTCACTAAGTTTAAATTAGTTATCTTAAAGATCTAGGGGGAAATTAATTTGTCGGGGTTTGTTTGCTTGTTTACAAGGAGAAAGAAGTTTCACATTTCTTAATATTTGCTGTTAGTCCATCAGGAGTTAACGCCATTGTTATATCTGATCCATATGTTGTCAGCTGCCTCCTTTACTACTATTTATAGATTAAGTGATATAAATTTTTTGGTTACTCATGTAGCTGCTAATTTTCTGAATAGATCTTCCTTTTAGAGATTTCATTTGTCTTACTAGTTCTATTTAAGTATCCCTCACTGACTTAAAGGAATATTTAATTCTCACCCATCCAAATAGTGAGAGAAAATAAGCTAATCTTGCATTAGAATGACAGGAATAAGAATGACCCTTTTGCCCAACCAAGAAAATGGAGGCATACAGAGAGATGTTCACTTTTGAACTCTCTTCTCAAAACTCATCTACCAAAAGACTTTATAAGCTAGAACCCTATTAATTCTGATTTATTTAAGCAGTCACAATGGCCTAACACTACAAAATCATGTAAAGATGCAATACCTAGTGATTATGGCACATTTAGGATTTTTTTTAATATCTGCTTATAGTTGAATGGTGAACTCTGAAGACTAGAATAATTTTCACTGTTTATTTGTAGCTTTCCACAAGGTCAAGTACTGAATCATAGCAAGGCATTGATGTACATTACCAACATTCATTTTTCATATTTTTCATATTGTATTTTTCTTAACATTGCCAATGTAATATCAGTGTTATGTATATGTGTATGTTAGACATACACAGCTTAGAGCAGAGTGTATGTACATACAATATATGTGTATGTTAGACATACACAACTAAGAGTACAGTGAAGACCAGATTAACTTTCAAATCTATCCCATACTATTCCTCTTTTGAAAATCCATTTTGCTAAGATTAATCAAGGCATTAACTGCCATGTTTACCAGGTAAAACAACACTCACACTGATCCTTTCATCTGGCATACTTGAGCTCTTTCTACCAAAATACATATTTTTAATATTAGACAGCTTTTCTTGCTCAGCTATACTTGTACTGTTCTGAGAAACAAGCCTTCACTTATTGTGTATAGTTAACAGTGATATATCCTTTAAAATGTTGAAGCATTTTATGATCGTCCTTCTTCATTTAATAATTGTAGATCATATGATATTATACTTTTTTATATATTCATCATCTGTAGTTCTAATTGTCAATTTTCTAAAAGAAGATTATTTCTCCCCTCTTCCCATAGACCAGTAACTATTTTGGGAAAGACTAGAGGGCTTCCCAGGTGGTGCTAGTGGTACAGAACCTGCTTGCCAATGCAGGTAGATACAAGAGACATGGGTTTGATCCCTGGGTCAGGAAGATCCCATGGAGAAGGGCATAGCAACTCACTCCAGTATTCTCACCTGGAGAATCTCATGGACAGAGAAGCCTGACAGGCTATACTCCAAAGAGTCAGACACAACTGAAGCGACTTAGCACTAGCACAGAGAAACAAAATTAAAAAACAAATATACCTCTGATTTGTATAGCATTTTTTTAAAAAATTAATGACCAGAATTCATCTGGAGTAAAATCCCATGGACAGAAGAACCTGGCAAGCTGTAATCCATGGGGGTCACAAAGAGCTGGACATGACTGAGTGACTAAGCACATATGCAATATCATAGTGGGTAGTTCATAGAAATTTATTTTGTGAAAACTCACTAAAATACATTTTGCAAATAAAATTCAAATGAATCCCCTTCTCTCCATTTAAAAAGTTTGCTTTTTATTGCATCAATTTTTTAAAAGCGCCTCATATTCCATATTCTATGGCATCTGTGGAAAAAATAATACTATATAAACTGTATCATAGTATCATTTTTTAAAGTACCAATTTTGTAACAATATACATTCCCATGAGTATTTTTAACTAAAATTTAGTAAAATATGTATAATGAATAGTAATTCAGTTTACATATGGAATACAAATGAGAATTGAATTTTTTCTTTTCATGAATCTAATTAAGTATAATTGGATCTGCGAAATAGAAGTTTTAGATGCTGCAAATACGGCTGCTGCGTGTACAGAGCTGAGCCAATTGTGAAAGCTAGATAGAAATTAATGAGTTTCTGTAAGTCCTAGAGACTTTCATATGCCAACAATTAAAGCGTTGGGGGAAGCCCATAAACAAACTTTGTTCTTAACACTCAGTAGCCTATCAAACACTCTTTTTTCAGTCAGTTATTTGATTCCTAGAATTAGACCTACTGGCATCTATCTTGTTTCATTGAATTAAATAGAACTCTTTCTCAAAGTGTAAGGGAAGTTTGAAAATTTGCTCTGAGATTCTCAGTGGATTATGGGGGAAAGGTGAGCTATCTGTTTTCTTCCAAAATATGTTGGAACTCATCTTGTGTCCAGAACTTCAAATACTGAGCCTATAAAATAAATAAGACAAGGCACACTCTTCTTCCTAGTAATTGAAGACAGAAATTTAGCTCTGTTAAAAAGCAAGTGTGGGACTTCCCTAGTGGTTCAGCAGTTAAGAGTCTTCCTGCCAATGCAGGGGACATGGGTTCGATCCCTGATCTGGGCAATTAAGCCCCCATGTGCCACAACTACTGAAGCCAACATGCCCTGGAGCCTGTGCAGCACAACTGGAGAGCTGACCCCACTCACCACAACTAGCGAAAGCCTGCATAGAGCATCAAAGAACCAGTGCAGCCATAACAAATAAATAAGTGTTTAAACTTTTTCAAGCATGTAAATCTTTTAACTGAAAAATAAATCAGATAACCATGGCTTTGTAGATATGCACACACACACTATGCTTTTTATAAAAATTATGTATACTTTATATATTCTTTTGACAAGTCCTCAGACAGACATTATTACCACATTTTACTGATGAGAAAAACATTCAGAGAGTATGTAACTTTATCAAAGTCATTCTGCTAATATATGGAAAAACAAAGATTGGAGTCCATGTATGGATCACAATAAACTGTGGAAAATTCTGAAAGAGATGGGAATACCAGACCACCTGAGCTGCCTCTTGAGAAACCTATATGCAGGTCAGGAAGCAAGAGTTAGAACTGGACATGGAACAACAGACTGGTTCCAAATAGGAAAAAGAGTACATCAAGGCTGTATATTGTCACCCTGCTTATTTAACTTATATGCAGAGTACATCATGAGAAACGCTGGGCTGGAAGAAGCACAAGTTGGAATCAAGATTGCCGGGAGAAATATCAATAACCTCAGATATGCAGATGACACCACCCTATGGCAGAAAGTGAAGAGGAACTAAAGAACCTCTTGATGAAAGTGAAAGAGGAGAGTGAAAAAGTTGACTTAAAGCTCGACATTCAGAAAACGAAGATCATGGCATCTGGTCCCATCACTTCATGGCAAATAGATGAGGAAACAGTGGAAACAGTGTCAGACTTTATTTTGGGGGGCTCCAAAATCACTGAAGATGGTGATTGCAGCCATGAAATTAAAAGATCCATATTCCTTGGAAGGAAAGTTATGACCAACCTAGACAGAATATTCAAAAGCAGAGACTTTACTTTGCCAACAAAGGTCCGTCTAGTCAAGGCTATGGTTTTTCCAGTGGTCATGTATGGACGTGAGAGTTAGACTGTGAAGAAGGCTGAGCACCGAAGAATTGATGCTTTTGAACTGTGGTGTTGGAGAAGACTCTTGAGAGTCCCTTGGACTGCAAGGAGATCCAACCAGTCCATTCTAAAGGAGATCAGTCCTGGGTGTTCTTTGGAAGGAATGATGCTAAAGCTGAAACTCCAGTACTTTGGCCCCCTCATGTGAAGAGTTGACTCATTGGAAAAGACTCTGATGCTGGGAGGGATTGGGGGCAGGAGGAGAAGGGGATGACAGAGGATAAGATGGCTGGATGGCATCACCAACTCGATGGATGTGAGTTTGAGTGAACTCCGGGAGTTGGTGATGGACAGGGAGGCCTGGCGTGCTGCGATTCATGGGGTCACAAAGAGTCGGACACAACTGAGTGACTGAACTGAACTGATGTCTATTTCAAAGTCCACCCTTTTGCCTCTACACCATGTTCTCTTCCACAATTAACTAAAAAATGTGAATAATCAACGTTAGTCAGTTTTGTTACTATTAGAATATCAAGCAGTTTGTCTTTTTTCTGATAAATTGATTGCATATAGTTTTTGAAATGTACTGTTTACACAATATGGCTTAAAATTTACTGTGGAAATAAATGAAGACCACCCAAAAGAGAACAAACAGAGTATTTATTCAGAACATGTATAAAGAGCATAGAGTAGGAGTAAGCCAACATCTCTTGCATTTGGAGGATACTCCATTGTCAAGTTCGTATCTAATTTATATGCCGAATATATCATGTGAAATACCGGGCTGGATGAAGCACAAACTGGAATCAAGATTGCAGGGAGAAGTATCAGTAACCTCAGATATGCAAATGACACCATTATGTCAGAAAGTGAAGAGGAACTAAAAAGCCTCTTGATGAGGGTACAAGAGAAGAGCAAAAATGCTGTCTTAAAACTCAACATTCAAAAAATTAAGATTATGGCATCTGGTCTCATCATTTCATAGCAAATAGAAGGGGAAAAAGTGGAAACAGTGACAGATTTTATTTTCTTGGGCTCTAAAATCATTGTAGAGAGTTACTGGAGCCATGAAATTAAAAGACACTTGTTCCTTGGAAGGAAAGCTATCACAGTCCTAGACAGTGTATAAAAAGCAGAGGCATCACTTGGCCAACAAAGGTCCTTATAGTCAAAGCTACCATTTTTCCAGTAGTCATGTAGAGATGTGAGAGTTAGACCATAAAGAAGACTGTAAGTAAGTAAGGGAAGTCGCTCAGTTGTGTCCAACTCTTTGTGACCCCATGGACTGTAGCCCACCGGACTCCTCCATCCATGGGATTTTCCAGGCGAGAGTACTGGAGTGGGTTGCCATTTCTTTCTCCAGGGGATCTTCCCCACCCAGGAATTGAACCCAGGTCTCCTGCATCATAGGCAGACGCTTTACCATCTGAGCCACCAGGGAAGTCTGAGTGCCAAAGAATTTATGCTTTCAAATTGTGGTGTTGGAGATTATTGAGAGTCCCTTGGACTGCAAAGTGATCAAACCAGTGAATCCTAAAGGAAATCACCCCTGAATATTCATTGGAAGGACTGATGCTGAAACTAAAGCTCCAATACTTTGGCCACCTGATGTGAAGAGCAGACTCATCGGAAAACACCCTGATGCTGGGAAAAATTGAAGGCAATAGGATAGGGGGCAGAAGATGAAATGGTTAGATAGCATCATGGACTCAATGGACAAGAATTTGACATCACTTCAGGAGATAGTAGAAGACAGAGGAGCCTGTCGTGCTATAGTCCATGGGGTTGCAAAGAGTTGGACATGACTTAGTGACTGAACAACAATAACCAAGCCAGGAAGGGTTGAAGATAAGCTGGAGACTGGCTAACTAGAGTAGGGCATCTTTGTGATTGGTTTGTGAAGTGAGTTTGGCTTTTCCTCTTTGCTTGAGTTGAAGTTGGGAACAAAACATGAGGGAAAGTGGCATTCACTCATCATGTCCTAACCATTCTGCAGAGATGGTTGTTTGATTCCCTGGTCAATTACTGAAGACACCGTGAATCAGAAATCTATTGTCATATGTCGTCTCACTATGGTCTATTTGTATATTCAGACTCAGTACTGATTATTTAATAGAATTATTTCTTAGAATTCAAAACAAAGTACTTAGGCTATGATTAGCTGTATAAATCCAATAATATGCACAACAGGATGTATTTCTTGCTATATTTTTTCCCATTTACATTCCCATGCTTATGGCAATCTTTCTGAATTCTCCTGTCTTTGCAAATTTCCAACTCCTAGTCCTTTGTCATCATAATTTAATGGATTTCTGAATTTCCTATTTTTCTGAGGTGCAATTAGAGACCATCCAGAGGTTCCTACTACTTTCCCTCCCCACCTTCCTGCCTATGCAGCCACACATTCCGTGTTCTCTCCTGTTACTTTCAATCAGTTGTCCATGCTGACATCTGAGGCCAATCCTGAGACTCATGCCCCTGAATTTCATTCCCTCTCACCTACTCAAGGATATCTCTTCAACAGCCCTACCCCTTCCTCTCAGCGTGCATTTTCCATCTCTGCTGTATCATGTCTATTAGCATACTAACATGCTCTAATTTCTCCCATCTGAGGACACCCTATCTTAGACCTTCTATTACACTTCAGCAGCCCCACTTTTAAGATCCTCATTATAGCAAAATTGCATAAAGAACATTTTTTTCCTGCATTCTATATCTTACCATTCACATTTTCATGAAACCACATCTATTTGATTTTTACCAATGAGTGCTCATTTCCTGAGGTTACATGGTTAAAAGGCCACTTGTGTCTTTGATATACACATCAATGAAATGGTATAGACATTCTTAGTTCTTTCAGAATGTAAGCAGAAAAAAAAATTTTAATCAGATGTATTAAAAATTAGATTGATTATGAACCTTCTTCTCTCCAGTTATTGGTTGTTTTTTATTCCAGTGTACACATAGGGCCTAAAATTATATATCAAGTGGAAGATGTTGAACAGGTTGGAAATTTCTGATATTCTAGGAGAGTCTGGAGTTCAATTTTTTAAATGTACTTTCTCTAAAATATGAGAAACATTTCCAACAAGTTTTCTAGGTGGAAAGCACTAGAGCATGACAAAACCCCCAAAAGCATAGAGATGGTAACAATTTATTATATTCCCTGGGGCTTGACATCTTATTATGATTCATTTTCCATGTAAATGGACTTTAAAAAGATTAAACTCTGGATGATAATTGTTATTCATTCAAACATCATGAGAATTTTGTTCTTTAAATTCCATAATCATACTATCCCAAAGAGATTTATAGCTTTTTTGTCTTACATTTGAAATAACTCAAACTTCCTTCATTTAAAAGTGGATTCAGGGGATAGGTGATAAGCAGAACTCTGTACATAAAGGTTAAAAAAGCTACTTCTACTTCTTCTTGGCTCAGGAAATATTGGGGCTTTCATAGGAGTACAGTTTTTAAATTAACAGATCTATTAATTACAGCAATTTTAAGTTTGCAGAAAAAAATGATTGGAAAATGCACATAGTTTTCATATACCTCCTTCTTGACCCCAGTAGAGTTCCTCTATTAGTTACATGGTATATTTGTGTGCTAATTGATTGATGAAAGTACATAAACACATTATATTTAATGTCTGTAGTTTACATTAGGGTTCACTCTCTGTTGTGGACTTTTTCTATGGGTTTTAACAAATATAAAATGTTACTTCGGAGAAGGCAACAGCACCCCACTCCAGTACTCTTGCCTGGAAAATTCCATGGACGGAGGAGCCTGGTAGGCTGCAGTCCATGGGGTCGCTAAGAGTCAGACACAACTGAGCGACTTCCCTTTCACTTTTCACTTTCATGCATTGGAGAAGGAAATGGCAACCCACTCCAGTGTTCTTGCCTGGAGAATCCCAGGGACGGGGGAGCCTGGTGGGCTGCTGTCTATGGGGTCGCACAGAGTTGGACACGACTGAAGCGACTTCACTTTCACTTTTCACCTTCATGCATTGGAGAAGGAAATGGCAACCCACTCCAATGTTCTTGCCTGGAGAATCCCAGGGACTGGGGAGCCACCTATATCTTTACAATATCATACAAAAGAGTTTGTTGTCCTAAAAATTCCCAGTTCTCTATCTATTCACTGTCTATCCCTCCTTTCCACTGAAACCCTGGCTACCACTGATTCTTTTACTGAATTTTTCCACAATGTCATATTTGGAATCATATAGTATGTGGTCTTTTCAGATCAGTTTCTTTTGAATCAGTTCTAATGAGGTGGATGAAACTGGAGCCTATTATACAGAGTGAAGTAAGCCAGAAGGAAAAACACCAATACAGTATACTAACGCATATATATGGAATTTAGAAAGATGATAACAATAACCCTGTGTACGAGACAGCAAAAGAGACACTGATGTATGGAACAGTCTTATGGACTCTGTGGGAGAGGGAGAGGGTGGGAAGATTTGGGAGAATGGCATTGAAACATGTAAAATATCATGTATGAAACAAGATGCCAGTCCAGGTTCAATGCACAATACTGGATGCTTGGGGCTAGTGCACTGGGACGACCCAGAGGGATGGTATGGGGAGGGAGGAAGGAGGAGGGTTCAGGATGGGGAGCACATGTATACCTGTGATGGATTCATTTTGATATTTGGCAAAACTAATACAATTATGTAAAGTTTAAAAATAAAATAAAATTAAAAAAAAACAGATCAGTTTCTTTGATTTAGCAATATGCCTTTAAAGTTCCTCAATGTCTTTTTTTAATGAAAGTATAGTTGATTTCTCTTGATGGGTGGGGCTGTGTTCCCTTCCTGTTGTTTGACCTGACTAATTTGAAAAGACCCTGACGCGGGGAAAAATTAAAAGCAGGAGAAGAATTGGATGACAGAGGATGAAATGGTTGGGTGGCATTACTGACTCGATGGACATGAGTTTTGGTAAGCTCTGGGACTTGGTGATGGACAGGGAAGCCTGGCGTACTGCAGTGCATGGGGTTGCTAAGAGTCAGACATGACTGAGCAACTGAACTGAACTGATAATTGATTTACAATATTATAATAGTTTTGGGGTGTAACATAGTGATTGACTCTTTTTATAGATTATACTCCATTAAATTACAGATAATAGTTATAATTCCCTATGTTATATATCATTTTTGCTTATCTCATTTATACATAATAGTTATTATCTCTTAATCCCATACCCCTATTTTTTGCCCCTTCCCTGCCCCCTTTGATAACCACTACTTTACTTTCTGTATCTGTGAGTCAGTTTCTATTTTGCATACATATTCCCTTGTATTATTTTTTAGAGTCCATATATAACCAATATCATATGATATTTGCATTTCTCTGTCTGGCTTATTTCACTTAGTATGATAATGTCTAGGTTCATCCATGTTGCTACAAATGTCATTTCATTCTTTTTTATGGATGTGTAATATTCCATTGTATATATATATGTGTGTGTGTGTGCTTAGATAAATATATATACACACCACATCTTCTTTACCCATGTATCTGTCGATGGCCATTTAAGTTGCTTTCATGTCCTGGCAATTGTAAACAGTGCTGCAATGAACATTGTGATACATGTACCTTTCTGAATTATAGTTTTCTTCAGATATATGCCCAGAAGTGGGATTTCAGGATGATAGGCCAACTCTATTTTTCACTTTTTGAGGAATCTCCATAGTGTTGTTCATAATGGTTACACAAATTTACACTCCCACCAACAGTATACAAGGGTTCCCTTTTCTCTGCATCCCCTCCAATATGTGCTATTTGTGGACTTTTTGACAATAACCATCTGACAGGTGTGAAGTGATTTGATTTGCATTTCTCTAACAATTAGCACTGTTGAGCATCATTTCATGTGCCTGTTGGCCATCTGTAAGTCTTCTTTGGAAAAATGTCTATTTAGGTGTTCTGCCCATTTATTATTTTTTTTGATGTTTTATTAAACTGAGTTGTATGTAAAGTTCTGCCATGTTTTTTCATTGTTTAACATCTCATTTCTTTTTATTGCTATATAATATTCCATAGTCTGGATGCATAATAGTTTGTTTATCCATTCATTTAGTGAAGGACATCTCACTGGCTTCCAAGTTTTGGCAGTTGTAAATAAATCTACTATAAACATTCATGTGCAGGGTTTTGTGTGGACATATGTTTTCAAATCATTTAGGTAAATGCCAAGGAGCATGGTTGTTGGATCATAAGGCAAGAGAATATTTCATTTGCAAGAAACTGCCAAACTGTCTTCCAAAGTGGCTGTACCATTTTGCATTCCCACCAGCAATAGATGAAGGTTTCTATTGCTCTGCATCCTTGCCAGCATTTGGTGTTATTGATGTTTTGAATTTTAGCCATTCTACTAATGTGTAGTAGTATCTCATTGTTGTTTTAATTTGCAATTCCCTAATGACATATGATACTGAACATCTTTTCATATGCTTATTTGCCATCTGTATATCTTCTTTGTTGAAGAACACATTTTTAATGAATACTCACTGTTTACTACTCACTGCATTATATGCCAGGAACATTTGTTAATATTTCACAGAGGAAAATAGATACTGAATTTACTGCATAGTTGTTGCTTCAAAAAAAAAAAAAAGTCAATTTACTTTCTGAGGGAAGTGGCAGTTTACCCAATGGCAGAAGCTATCTTTTTCATGGAAAATTCACCACAGAGACACTGTTTCCATAAGAACAGGACATAATACATAAAATCCTATGTTCTTTTGCCTTCTAAAATTGTTTATCACACTCAGAAAAGTGTGCATATGCTACATAATTGTTAGAAGCTGGTATATCCAACACAGGTATATCATATGATACACAAATTTCATTTTTGGAAAATACCTAACAAAGAACATACATATGTACATGAAAGGCATGTAAAATAATGTTTATAACAGCATTAGTAATAATGTTAATAATCACCCCAAACTGAGAACATGTGAAGTCTCTTACCAGGAGATTATATAAATAATTTCTGATACATGTGTTCACATGGTGAAATACGAAAAAAATGAAAGTCAGTGAACAAATTATTGCTAAAGCAGCAGCCTGAATGACTCTCACAAACATAATGTTAAAATATAAAGCCAAATTATATACCTTGATTTATGGATAAATGGATTTCAAAAACAGAAACAGGTCTAGTGCTGGAAGTCAGAATAGTGGTTTCTTTGGTACTGGCAGACCTGTGGGGGACTGGGCACGAGCCTGGGTTGAGGCATGGGAGGGGCTTGAGTGGTAAGAATAATGTGCTATTATAGGGAACAGTTCATAGGGAACTGTTTACAAGATGATGTTCACTTTGTTAAAAATCTTTGGGCTCTACACTGTGATTTTGGGCATTTCTAAAAATTTATATCTCAATAAAATGTTTACTTCAAAAAACAGAAGTAAGTTTTCCATCTGTGGTCCTTTTACTTTGTTTAATGAAAAATCTGCACGTTAAATAAAAATAAACCTACCTGTGTAGCTTTTACTTGTTAATAAAATGCTGAAAAAGGAGTAAAGCCTTAATCTAGATTTATTCGTATGCCATTCTACCTGAAAAAAAATTGAAACTAAATGTGGAAAATATACAAGCATAAACACATGTATTTGCATTCTACATAATTTTATATGTATGTTAAATCTTAACTATTTTAATCTCTACTTAATCAACTTTTACATTCATTTAATCATCCTTTTGGATCCTAATATACCTATACAAACACTCTCCCTTTTCCCTTTCTCTCTCTCTCTCACACACACACACTTTGTTATTAGTTTGTGACCAAGTCCCAGTGATATCAAGGTTGTATAAATATGCAATCTGCATCATGGGGAGAATATTATAGAGAAAGATTTCTTAAGGATATAATTATGTGTTTCTTTGTCTTAGTCACATTCTGAAAAGTGAATGACTAACCATATTGAAATCAATTAAAGATGCTGGGTTAGATAGTGTACAAATACATAAAATGTGGTTATATAATTCTCCAGCAATGATTTCTTATACAGCATCTTCAGTTTGGGGATCAATAGATATAAGTCACTTCACATTTTGGTACCACTGAAATCTGAATATGTTTTCCTTTTGTAAATATTTTAAGGAATAATTAACACAATTTTAATATTCTTTTTATTTTACCAGCACACTGATACCTTCATTTATAAATACCACTCTCTTCCCTTCAGCTATTATCTAGTTCCTTCTTAAGTTCCTTATATAATTAAACTAATAAAGAATGTATTTCTGACCTTCTAAAGCTGGGATAGCAGTTCTGGAGGCAAACTTTTTTATTTTTTAAAGAGGAAAAAGCAGAAGGCAGGTAGAAACCTGGATAAGAAGGTAAGATCTAAGACCAGTAGGTGTTAGTTTGAATGTTTTGTCAAAGAACCAAGTTGTGCTTAGTTATTATACTTTGTCAAGAACTAGGTTGAATGAAATTGGAATGAATAGGTTGATAATGAGTTCACTCACTCAGTTGTGTCCAACACTTTGCAAATCCCTGGACTGCAGCATGCCAGGCTTTCCTGTGCCTGTCATCCACTCCCTGAGCTTGCTCAAACTCGTCCACTGAGTCAGTAATATCATCCAACCATCTCATCCTTTATCATTCCTTTCTCCTCTTGCCTTCAATCTTTCCCAGCATCAGGGACTTTTCCAATGTGTCAGTTCTTTACATCAGGTGGCCAGAGTATTGGAGTTTCAGCTTCAGCATCAGTCCTTGCAATGAATGTTCAGGACTGATTTCCTTTAGGATGGACTGGTTGGACCTCCTTGCAGTCCAAGGGACTCTCAAGAGTCTTTTCCAACACCACAGTTCAAAAGCATCAATTCTTTGATGATCATCTTTCTTTATAGTAAAAATCTCACATTCATACATGACTACTAGAAAAACCATAGCATTGACTAGACAGACCTTTTTCAGCAAAGTAATTCTCTGCTTTTCAATATGCTGTCTAAGTTGGTCATAGCTTTTCTTCCAAGGGACAAGTGTCTTTTAATTTTATGCCTGCAGTCACCATCTGAAGTGATTTTGGAGCCAAGAAAATAAAGTCTGACACTGTTTCCATTGTTTCCCCATCTATTTGCCATGAAGTGATGAGACCAGATGCCATGGTCTTCATTTTTTGAATGTTGAGTTTTAAGCCAGCTTTTTCACTCACTTCTTTCATTTTCATCGAGAGTCAATTTCTGCCATAAGGGTAGTTTCATTTGCATATCTGAGGCTATTGATACGTCTCCTGGCAATCTTGATTCTGGCTTGTGCTTCATCCAGTCCAGTACTTCGCATGATATACTCTGCATTGAAGTTAAATAAGCAGGGTGACATTATACAGTCTTGACTTTTTTCTCAATTTGGAACCAGTTAGTTGTTCCATGTCCATTTCTGTTGCTTCTTGACCTACAACAGGTCTCAGGAGGTGGTCTGGCATTCCCATCTCTTTAAGAATTGTCTACAGTTTGTGGTGATCCACATACTAAAAAGGCTTTGGTGTAGTCAATAAAGCAGAAATAGATGTTTTTCTGGAACTCTCTTGCTTTTTCAATGATTCAACAGATGTCAGCAATTTGATCTCTGGTTCTTCTGTCTTTTCTAAATCAAGATCAAAGGTCTGGAAGTTCTCAGTTCACGTATTGTTGAAGCCTGGCTTGGAGAATTTTGACCATTACTTTGCTAGCATGTGAGATGAGTGCAATTTTGTGGTAGTTCAAACATTCTTTGGCATTGCCTTTCTTTGGGATTGAAATGAAAACTGACCTTTTTCAGTCCTGTGGCCACTGCTGAGTTTTCCAAATTTGCTAGCATATTGAGTGCAGCACTTTCACAGCATCATCTTCTGGGATTTGAAATAGCTCAACTGGAAATCCATCACTTCCACTAGCTTTGTTGATAGTGATGCTTCCTAAGGCCCACTTGACTTCACACTCCAGGACGTCTGGATCTAGGTGAGTGATCACACTCTCATAGTTATCTGGGTTATGAAAATCTTTTTTGTATAGTTGTTCTGTGTATTCTTGCCACCTCGTCTTAATATCTTCTGCTTCTGTTTGGTCCGTACTGTTTCTGTCTTTTATGTCCATTGTTGCATGAAATATTCCCTTTGTATCTCTAATTTTCTTGAAAAGACCTCTAGTCTTTCCCATTTTATTGTTTTCTCTATTTCTTTGCACTGATCCCTGAGGAAGGCTTTCTTATCTCTCCTTGCTCTTCTTTGGAACTCTGTATTCAAATGGATATATCTTTCCTTTTCTCTTTTGCCTTTCACTTCTCTTCTTTTCTCAGCTATTTGTATGGTCTCCTCAGACAACCATTTTGCCTTTTTGCTTTTCTGTTTCTTGGGGATGGTTTTGATCATGGCCTCCTGTACAATGTCACAACCCTCTGTCCATAGTTCTTCAGGCACTCTATTAGATCTAATCCCTTGAATCTACTTATCATTTCTACTGTATAATCATAAGGGATTTGATTTAGATCATACCTGAATGATCTAGTGGTTTTCCCTACTTTCTTCAATTTAAGTCTGAATTTGGCAATAAGAAGTTCATAATCTGAGCCTCAGTCAGCTCCTGGTCTTGTTTTTGCTGACTGTATAGAGCTTCTCCATCATTGGCTGCAAATTAGATAATCTGATTTCAGTATTGACCATCTGGTGATGTCCCTCTTGAGAGTCTTCTCTTGTATTATTGGAAGAGGCTGTTTGCTATGACTATTATGTTCTCTTGGCAAAACTGTCTTAACCTTTGCCCTGCTTCATTTTACTTCAAGGCTAAATTTGCCTGTTACTCCAGGTGTCTCTTGACTTCCTACTTTTGCATTACTGTCCCCTATGATGAAAAGGTCATCTTTTTTAGATGTTAGTTTTAGGTCTTGTAGGTCTCCATGGAACCATTCAATTTCATTTCTTCAGCATTACTGGTTGGGGCCTAGACTTGGATTACTGTGATATTGAATGGTTTGCCTTGGAAATGAACAGTGATCATTCTGTCATTTTTGAGATTGCATCCAAATACTGCTTTCTGCCTCTTTTGTTGACAATGAGGGCTACTCCATTTCTTCTAAGGGATTCTTGCCCACAGTAGTAAATATAATGGGCATCTGAATTAAATCCACCTATTCCAGTCCCTTTTAGTTCACTGCTTCTAAAATGTCAATGTTCACTCTTGCCATCTCCTGTTTGACCACTTCCATTTTACTTTGATTCATGGACCTAACATTGCAGGTTCTATGCTCTTTACAGCATTGGACTTTAATTCTGTCACCAGTCATATCCACAAATGGGCATTGTTTTCGCTTTAGCTCTGTCTCTTCATTATTTCTGGTGTTATTTCTCCACTTATCTCCAGTTGCAGTGGGCACCCACTGACCTGGAGATTTCATCTTTCAGTGCCCTATCTTTTTGCCTTTTCCTACTGTTCATGGCACTAGACTACTGAAGTGGTTTGCCATTCCCATGTCCAGTGGACCACGTTTTGTCAGAATTCTCCACCATGACCTGTGTGTCTTAGGTGGCCCTACATGGCAATGCTCATAGTTTCATTGAGTTAGACAAGGCTGTGGTCCATGTGATCAGTTTGATTAGTTTTCTGTGATTGTGGTTTTCATTCTGTCAGCCCTCTGAGGGATAAGGACAGAGGTTGATGGAAGATTTCTGAAAGGAAGGATTGACTGTGGAGGAAACTGGGTCTTGTTATGATGGGCAGGGCCATGCTCAGTAAATCTTTAATCTAGTTTTCCATTGATGGTGGGGCTGTGTTCCCTCCCTGCTTTTTGACCTGAGACCAAACTAGATGGGCGTAATGAAGGTAATAGTGATCTCCTTCAAAAGGTCTCAGGCCCACACTGCTGCACTACGTGCCTCCTACCCTGAAGCAGGCCATCACTGACCCATGCCTCCTCCGGAGACTCCTGGATACTCACAGGCAAGCCTGGGTCTGTCTCTTGTGGGGTCACTGCTCCTTTCTCCTGGGTCCTGGTGCACACAAGATTTTGTTCTTGCCCTCCAAGAGTCTGTTTCCCCAGTTCTGTGTAAGTTCTGTAATCAAATCCCACTGGCTTCCAAATTCAAATTCTCTGGGGGTTCTCAGTCCCTTTGACAGATCCCCAAGTTGGGAATCTGGGGGTCCCAGGTGGTGCTAGTGGTAAAAAAAAAAAAAAAAAAAAAAATCTGCCTGCCAACACAGGAGGCACTGGACATGCTGGTTTGATCCCTTGGTCAGGAAGATTCCCTGAAGTAGGAAATGGCACCCCACTTCAGTACTCTTGCCTAGAAAATCCCATGGGCAGAGGAGCCTGGTGGTCTACAATCCTTGGAGCCACAAAAAGTTGGACACAACTGAGCATAAGATCTAAAAAATCATGTTAGATTTGCTCAAGTAACAAACAGAAACACATTCAGTTATATTAATATGGGCTTCCCTTGGGACTCAGCTGCTGAAGGATCTACCTGCACTGTGGGAGACCTGAGTTTGATCCCTGGGTTGGGAAGATCCCCTGGAGAAAGGATAGGCTACCTACTTCAATATTCTGGCCTATAGAATTCCATGATATAGTCCATGGGGTTGCAAAGTGTCAGGCACGACTGAGTGACTTTCACTTGCAGGTCACTAATAGTAGCAGGAAAAAAAAAAGAATTTTTGTTGTGGTGGTTAACCTGAATTAGTCATAAGGTATCCCCCGATCAAGTGATTATTCAAAAATTTTCTAAAAGTAAGGGAGGGCTTCAAGTTACTTTTCCAAGGAAGGATATTGACCAACTGGATCATTCTGTTTCCAGATGTGCTCAGATTAGCATTTCGCCAGCAATATTAGTGATGCACCAAAAAAGATTGATAATTATTAATGGAATGAGCGATGGTCTGTAATACAAACACTGGGAACAAACATAGTTCTCATTTCAAAGCAAAAGTCTTTCAAATGTTTTATTATTGAATTTTAAAAATAGTATTAATAAGATTTAAATTATAGTCATGATATTTTAAATATATTGAATATAAAAACCAAAAGCTCAAAAACATGTGTAATCAAGTCACACCATATACTTATTCAATTCTAAGAGCCATTTCTTAAAACAAGAAAGTAGGAAATATTTTTAAAAATTTCTCCTGTGTATAATTTAAATTGAAGCCCCGACTTTCTAAATTCACTAAATATGGCAATCTGATGTGCACATTTTCTTTGTGCATTGAATCTACTGTTTTCAAGGCTTTTAGAAATGCATGGTTACCCACTAAACCAGCTTCAATAAGTGATTCCCCAGAGCTTTGCTTAGCATTAGGATATTCCAAATCTTCCTAAAACAGGCAAGCAGGCATCCATGCATCTCATGTGTGCACAGAGACAGACACATATTTCTGCATAGCTGTGTATTTTTAAAAGATGCAACAGTATGGATGTGTAGGACACTTACTACAGACTATTAATTAGATCCCAAGTAGGAATATCATCATTCTTATTAAACAACAATATTTTGATGTTTAAATGAGGGGTGGCACCCAAATTTTACCATGTGTTGAGGCAGTTTGTAAACATTTTCACATGCAGGGTGTCATTTAACAATTCTAGGAGGTTGCTACTATTTTTTACAGAAAGGAAGTTGTAGTATAGCAATGTTCAGTGCCATCTAAAGGTACACAGCTGATAAAGCCCTTTGCTGTTGTTGTTTTAGTTGCTCAGACAAATCTGACTCTTTGCTACTCCAGTGGACTGTAGCCTGCCAGGCTCCTCTGTCCACGGGAAGAATATGGAATTGGTTGCCATTTCCTTCTCCAAAAGCCCTCTTTTACATACAGGTTTCAGTTCAGTTCAGTCCAGGTGCTCATTCAGGTCCGACTCTTTGTGACCCCATGGATTGTAGCATGCCAGGCTTCCCTGGCCATCATCAACCCCCAGAACTTGTTCAAACTAATGTACATCGAGTGGGTGACACCATCCAACCATCTCATCCTGTGTCATCCCCGTCTCCTCCTTTCTTCAATCTTTCCCAGCATCAGGGTCTTTTCCAATGAGTCAATTTTTCACATCAGGTTGCGAAAGTATTGGAGCTTCAGCTTTAGCATTAGTCCTTCCAATGAATATTAAGGACTGATATCCTTTAGGATTGACTGGTTTGATCTCCTTGTAGTGCAAGGGACGCTCAAGTCTTCTCCAACACCATAGTTCAAAAGCATTGATTCTTTGGTACTCAGCTTTCTTATGGTTCAACTCTGAATCCATATATGATTACTGAAAAATCATAGCTCTGACTAAACAGAACTTTGTCAGCGAAGTAATTCTCTGCTTTTTAATATACTGTCTAGATGGATCATAGCTTTTCTTCAAAGGAGCAAGGGTTTTTTAATTTCATGGCTGCAGTCACCATCTGCAGTGATTTTGGAGACAAGAAAATAAAGTGTCTCACTGCTTCCATTGTCTTTCCATCTATTTACAATGAAGTGATGACACCAGACGCCATGATCTTCCTTTTTTGAATGTTGAGTTTTAAGCCAGCTTTTTCACTCCTCTTTATTTTCATCAAGAGGCTCTTTAGTTCCTCTTCATTTTCTGCCATAATGGTGGTTTCATTTGCATATCTGAGGTTATTGATACTTCTTCCTGCAATCTTGATTCCAGCTTGTGCTTCATCCAGCCCAGCATTTTGCATGATGTATTCTGCATTGAAGTTAAATAAGCAGGGTGACAATACACACTCTTGAAGTACCCTTTTCCCAATTTGGAACCAGTCTGTTGTTCCATGTCCAGTTCTAACTGTTGCTTCTTGACCTACAACAGGTTTCTCAGGAGGCAGGTAAGGTGGTCTGATAATGCCATCTCTTTAAGAATTGTCTACAGTTTGTTGTGATCCACACAGTCAAAGGCTTTGGTATACTCAATAAAGTAGAAGTAGATGTTTTTTCTGGAACTCTCTTGCTTTTTTGATGATCCCACAGATATTGGCAATTTGATCTCTGGTTCCTCTGCCTTTTCTAAATCCAACTTGAACATCTGGAAGTTCAGAGTTCATATACTGTTGAAGTCTGGCTTGGAGAATTTTGAGCATTACTTTGCTAGCATATGAGATGAGTGCAATTGTGTGGCAGTTTGAACATCCTTTGGCATTACCATTCTTTGGGATTGGAATGAAAGCTGACCTTTTCCAGTCCTGTGGCCCCTGCTGAGTTTTCCAAATTTGCTAGCATATTGAGTGCAGCACGTTCACCACATCATATTTTAGGTTTTGAAATAGCTCAACTGGAATTCCATCACCTCCACTAGCTTTGTTCTAGTGACGTTTCCTAAGGCTCACTTGACTTTTCACTCCAGCATAGCTGGCTCTAGGTGTGATCATACCATCATTGTTATCTGGGTCATTAAGACCTTTTTGGCATAGTTCTGTGTATTCTTGCTAGCTCTTCTTAATATTTTCTGCTTTTGTTAGGGCCATACTATTTCTGCCCAATACTGTGCCCATCTTTGCATGAAATGTTCCCTTGGTATCTCTAATTTTCTTGAAGAGCTTCTAATCTTTCCCATTCTGTTGTTTTCCTCTATTTCTCTGCATTGATCACTGAGGAAACTTCCTTATTTCTCCTTGCTATTATTTGGAAATCTGCATTCAGATGGGTATATCTTTCTTTTTCTCCTTTGCCTTTAGCTTCTCTTCCTTTCTCAGCTATTTGTAAGGTAACCCTCAGACAACCATGTTCCCTTTTTGCATTTCTTTTTTTTTGGGAGGATAGTCTTGATCACTTCCTCCTGTATAATGCCATGAACCTCCATCGATAGTTTTTCAGATATTCTATCAGATCTAATCCCTTGATCAGTTTCTCACTTCCATTGTTTAATCGTAAGGGATTTTATTTAGGTCACACTTGAATGGTCTTGTGGTCTTCCCTACTATCTTCAATTTACATCTGAATTTGGCAATGAGTTCATTATCTGAGCCACAGTCAGCTCCTGGTCTTGTTTTGCTGACTGTATAGAGCTTCTCCATCTTCAGCTGCAAAGAATATAATCAGTCTGATTTTGGTTTTGACCATCTGGTGATGTCCATGTGTAGAGTCATCTCTTGGGTTGTTGAAAGAGGGTGTTTGATATGACTTACAGGTTATTTAATAAATGTTTGTGAAATAAATAATGACATAAAAAAGAAGAAGGAGAGGGAGAGAAGGGAAGGAGGGAAAGAAGAAAGGAAAGAAGGGGAAGAAATACAGGGGAGACACTGGCAAAAAGAGAGAGAGAAAAGAGTGGGGGAAGAAGGAGGGCGCATGTACACTTGAACTGCAGATCTGCTCACAGTGTTAAAAGAATAGCTTCCTTAAGCACTTAGTACCTACTTAAAGTTTTTCATAGCAATTCAATATTCTGTCAAATTCCATTAAAGTGGCACTTTATTTTGTTCCGCTTTCATTTGATTTTCTTTTATCTCAATGGTGCAAATACTCTGACACATTTTATATTCTCAGCTTCTCTACTTGCATGTTTTGCTTAAGCTAGATACCTAAAAAAAGTACTGA
Source organism: Bos javanicus (assembly GCF_032452875.1). NCBI lineage: Eukaryota > Metazoa > Chordata > Mammalia > Artiodactyla > Bovidae > Bos > Bos javanicus. Next base: position 35,566,965 of record NC_083874.1, on the reverse strand, counting down.
AGAATATGTCAGGAAGGCCAACCTGAGAAACTCATTTTGAGAAGAGCACTAGGGTAGGACTGAATCAAGTTATGCCACGGGAAGTGAAAGAGTCAAATATCCCTATAAGCACAACAGATCAAGTGCTTATGATCCATCAATCTAAATGTATTGAAAACAGAAAAATGCCAGGTTGAATCTATATATATAGAAGATAGACTTTGTATAAAAGTCTGCTTCATATACAACCAAATATGTTATCCAGTTGAAAAAATTAGGCTCAACAAAACACCAGAAAATACACTGAAAGAAACAATTTGTTCAAGCAAGTGAACAGACTGGATGATATATGAGGTCCCAGATCCTTCATCTCTGACATCTGTTTTATTAGTCATTTCACTTTTTTTCTGGTAGCTCAAGAAAATGAATATAGTAATCATTCTGTCCCTTATTTTAACAACGTAATTCACAGAGGAAAACTTACAACTAAGGACTTAGAAGGAAATACACTTTCAATTTTTTTGAGGAAAAACTATGTTTCTTCTCCTTCAATTTTCTTCTTTTGCACTTTTATATTTTTCACAAATGATCCAAGAAAAGGACAAAGGAAGTCACTCAGATTTGCATTTTGAATGAATGAAGTAATTGGAGGAAATTTAGTTAGGATGATTAGTAAAATTACACTAAGGGATTTAGACTGCTTGCAACCTAACATACTATTTGCATATTAACATAATAGTATCTCTAAGACTTGTTTAGTTACTAAGTCCTGTCCTCCTCTTTTGTCACACTATGGACTGTAGCCCACCAGGCTCCTCTTGCCATGGAATTTCACAGGCAAGAATACTGGAGTGGGTTGCCATTTCCTCCTCCAGGGGATCCTCCCAACCAAGGGATCAAACCCACATCTCCTGCATTGCAGGTGAATTCTTTACCTCTGAGTCACCAGGACGGACCATCTCTTAGGCTAGAGCGGTATTTTTCAAACTTCAGCATATGGCAGAATCACCTGGAAGGCTTGTATAAACACAAATTCTTGGGATACACCCTTAAAATTTCTGACTGAGTGAGGCTAAGGTGGGGTCCCAAAATTTGCATTTCCAGCAGTTTTCCAAGTGATGCTAATGTTGATGATTTCATTAAGATTTTGATAACCACTAAGCCAGAAGTTCCTTGAGAGCAGAAACTACATCTTATTCTATGGAAATAAAAGATTTTCTACTGAAAGAGATTCCTTAATGCTGACAGAATAGCTAGATCCATTTTCAAGAATCCTGAGCAGAAAGACATCATCTTTAGTCCAAAACTGAACATTACATTTTTTATCAACTTGTATTAAAATAAACATTAAAGTCAACTTTGGGTGGATAAGTAAACTACATATATTAGTATATAAAAAGTAAGAACAAGTCTACCCTATTGGCAGGGAGATGGTGCTTGGGAAGGAGTAGGTTGTGGTTTGTGAGTTAACAACTATATGATAAATCCATAGAATGAAATTTCATTTTTCACTGAATATTTATGAAGAAAGTACACTACCTTATTAAGAAGAAACATAAAGTTAAGGAAAAGGATTTAAAAATAAATTTGATAGGTAAAAGAAAAATAAGTGGGACAGTTCCAAGAAGGAAAATTGTGATAGTGAGAAAATAATAAATTAAATGTAAACTACTGGTTGGAATGCAGAACATGTTGGATTATTTAACATGAGTTGGTTAAGAAAATAACATATGCATTGTGTAGTTATCTGACCATCAGCATGCCTAAGGTTCTCACTATGAATATAATTAAATAATTAGGCAATAAATTGTTAAACCTGACCCTGTCCACATGCATTAGTCTCCAGAATTCCAGGCTCCATGCGCTTGCTTCATTGCAAGGACCGATCCAATCCTTTGGCCACCTGGTGCAAAGAGCCAACTCATTGGAAAAGACCCGGATGCTGGGAAAGATTGAGAGCAGGAGGAGAAAGGGGTGGCAGAGGATGAGACAGTTGGATGGCATCACTGACTCAATGAACGTGAGTTTGAGCAAACCTCAGGAGTTAACGAATGACAAGGAAGTCTGATATACTGCAGTCTATGGGGTTGCAAAGAGCTGGACGTGACTTAGCAACTAAACAGCAAATGTGCTTGCTTATTCAATAAGAAAAAAAGTGGAAGATAACATCCTTGTAAATGTATTTAAGAAAGAGAAGCAAAGGTACATCAACTATGAAACTTTATGGTACAAAAAGTCATTGTACTAAAAATGCAAAACAAATAAAATAAAACAAAAATAGAGTCAGATACAGAGAACAAGCTGATGTTCACCAAAAAGGAGGGTGGTAGGGAGAAGAAAGAAATAAGTAAAGGTAATTAAGACAAATAAGGCACAGAGATATAATGTACACATAGGTAATACAGTCAACAATATTGTAACAACTTTGTATGGTGACAGATGGTAGTGGTCTTATTGTGGTGATCATTACATAATATATAAAAATACCAAATCACTATACTGGACACCTAAAATTAATATAATGTTGTATGCTAATTATAACTCAATAAAAATAACACTATCTATAAAACACATCAAAAATAAATCACTCATACATTCGCTAACTAATTACAAAAAGGGAAGCAGGACAACTACTTGAAGAGAAATGTCTCTTTTCAGTCAGAAAGTGTCCTATGCCTGAGAAAAGCTGGGAAATGAAAGAGCTTGAGATCTGTATGAGCATAGATTTAATGGGTCTTCTTTCCCGAGATATTTGCCAATTCTGAGTGTAGTGTTCACTATAGAATAGACTATCAATGAATACAATATTTCATATGGGAATCTGATGAAATATTATAATGCTACATCCTCTAAGAAACTTCCTCTTGAAAATATTTAACCTGAATATAATCAATTATTTACAACTAATTTTTGATTTACACAAAATCCAAGGTATAAAGGAACAAACTCAATAGCATCAGAGGAAACAATCTGAGAATTCTACAAGGCACAACATTATAAAAGACATCTGGCAGAATTTTGTGAAAAGCCCAAAATAGTCATGGTGCTGTGTGCTAAGTCACTTCAGTAGTGTCCAGCTCTTTGTGACCTCATGGAGTGTAGCCCTCCAGGTTCCTCTGTCCATGGGATTCTCCAGGCAAGAATACTAGAGTGGGTTGCCATTCCCTTCTCAAGAGGATCTTCCTGACCCAGGGATCAAACCCAGGTCTCCTGCATTGCAGGCAGATTCTCTACTGTCTGAACTACCACAGAAAGTCATTAAAAGAAATAAAATGAAAAGAAACAAGAAAAATAATTAAATATAGCATGATAACCTCAATTTGATCTCATCTTATCCTTAATTTGATCTTATCCAGAGGTTTTGCATGAAATGGAATATGTGGTATTAGATGGTAATATTGGTAGGGGTAATAAAGGTATTGGGTAGCATTTACTTAGTTTCCACCAAAATGTGAGTCTATCCCTGGCTCTCTATTTTCTTCCATCAATTTGTATATTCCTATACCAGTTCTATTTTTTAAATACTGTTTTAAGTATTATAATTATCAGAGTGACAAAAATCTAAAAACCCAGAAGTGGCAAATGAATTGGAAGATCTCATAAAGTACTGGCAGGAATATAGATTGATACAATCACTTTAACGAACAATTTGATATTAGCATGTATGAGATTGTTTCTTTTTATAGCTGAGGAAAGTATTTATTCTGTAGTATAAATATGCCACAGTGTGTTAATGGATTTACTTTTGGATGTTTATTTGGCTCATTTCCAACTTTTAGCTATTATGAATAAATTAACTCTGAGAAAATACATACATATATACATAAAGGTATTTGGTGATATTTAGCATAAAGTTTTATTTATTAGTAATATCTTACTGAAGTACATAGAGATGAAAACCATGATTTTTAAAATTTTCTATAAAATCACTTCTGCAAAAAAAATTGATGAAGCAGACATGCCAAATATTAACAGTTGCTAAATCAAGCAATGAGTGTATTGGTATTCATTATATAATTCTCTTTTTCTCAATGTTTGAAACTTTTATAATAAAAGGTAAAGAAAAAAATATTGGTCAAGTGGGAAGTGTTTTTTTCTAACCATAATCAATTCATGAACTGACATATACATCCAAACAGAAGTCTCAACAATCCTGGTGTAGGGAACTATAAACACTTTCTCCAAATCATATCACCTTGATACATTAATTTCATTTTTCAGATTCATTCTAAGATGGTATTTTGTGCAGCCATTATCCTCCATCTCAATAAAGTCTTACAAGAAAGAATAAAGTGAAAAAGGAAGTAACAAAGAAATGAGGATAAGAAGAGAAGAAAGAAGGAAGGAATAGAGTGAGGAAGGAAGGGAGGAAGGAAAGAATATTTGATTGGATGTAGCTAAAATTTCCCATCGTTAAAATCTCTTCATGGGGAATGCATTTTTGAATTGCCCATCTAAGAGACATGAATATGTATCTGTTGGATTCTGTAGTCCCCTGTGTATTAAGGGTTGGCTGACAAGTTGTTAACTCCCATTCTTGCAAGCTCATGAATAGCTGCCTAGGTAACTGTGGGTGTTACAGCTTTGGCAATATGGGGGTCCAGAAAATGTGAGGCAGAAATCAAGACAGATCCCAGTTCAGTGAGTGTAATGAAACTGACCTGAACCTGGAAATTGAGATCACTAATGGAACAACAGAGCAGAACCCATAAAGAGAATAGAGGTATTGAGTCATCTTTCCAGTTGTGGCAAAGAACTGAAGAAAGGGGGACAGATCCTAAAATAAATCAGGTACACCATTAACAAGTAGGACAAATGGTCTTTGGGGAAAGGTGAATAAATAGGACCAGGTGAACTGAACATATGCAAATTTCCTGGAAAGAAGATGAATGAAGCTCTTTCTCATGGCATTCTCACTACTTTCTTGTTCTTGTGAGGGTGTCTCTCTTCTTCAGCCTTCTAATAAAAGATCTTCATTCTGATTCTCCTATTCCTGTGGCACCAAAGGGTGAGGCTTTATAAAGAAAAGATATTCTATCTGACAAGGCCATTAACTGATGCACACAGAGTCTTTAGTAGTGAGGGTTCTAGATTCGCTGATATTGCATATTTCCTTTGTGTATTGTCATCAGAAGAGCATGTCATCTCAGCCCTTCTAACTGGTGTGTGTGCATGTGTTAGTCACTCAGTAGTGTCTGACTCTAGGCGACCCCATGGACTGTAGCCTTCCAGGCTCCTCTGTCCATGGAATTCTCCAGGCAAGAATACTAAAGTGGATTGCCATTCCCGTCTCCAGAAGATCTTTCCATCCCAGGGATCGGACCGGGGTCTCCTGCATTGCAGGCAGATTCTTTATCATCTGAGCCACCAGGGAAGCCCTTTTAACTGGTCTCTTCCATCATTTTGTGTTCTCTTTATTGGCATCCAGACTTCAGATCCATTATCCCTCATTTAATTTCATACTGTGGGCCCAAGGGCTCCTGCTAATCCTGTCATTTTGCTTGCCCATCATGAATGGTGTTGTTTCTAAGCTTTTGCTCTTTGGAGCCAGATGTCCAGGGACAGAAATAAGACTCCTTTCAATTTGCTTATACTATCTTAATTCATGATAGTGACACCTTCTAATTGCAATCTGAATAGGTTAACAACCGAGGTGCATCAACCATTTTGGCAGTCATGGCCTAAAGTACTTCCTAAGAAAAATATGTCAAAGAGTTTCATTCCCCCATTTACATTCCTGAAAAATATTTCCAACTAATAGACAAATCGAATCATGTTTGATTTGCTTTTTTACATCCTTCCCCTTCAAATCTTTACTTCAAGGTTAAAAAGTATTTCTATAATTTGGAAAAAACAGAATAGGATGTATAAACTCCCAATAAGTTGCTGATGAAATCATGTCCCCCACACCCTATATGCATTTTATTCAGCAAATAAAAAGTGAATTTGTAAATTGAGTTCACTGAAGCTTAAACCAGATTTAAACTTGAAAAGCTCATACCATTTGGTTTTGCTTATAAATAGTGCCTGACACTTCCCAAATTCAATTAGCTTCAATTCTTGCAAAGTCATATTCTAAGCAAAACTTGAGTCTGTAAGCCTATTTTAAAATGGCCTCAGTATATTTTAGTGTGTGAGGTTTTAATTTTGCTTTGTGTTTTAAATTGTTATTGCATTTAAGGAAGTAGATCAGTTCATTTTTTAAAATCACAAATATAGCATTATTGGAAATTTGGGAGACTGGAGATTTTTGTTTGATCCTTTTCAGCTTTTGCACTCTTTAATGACTTCATTTCAGTGCTGAAATCAGGGAAACTATGGTTAACTTTTTCTTGCCTTATACAAGTTAGAAGTGTCTGGTCAAGTAGGCCTTACTTGTTATCTGACAACTGCTTTTATGGAGAGATGGTCTCATTTATTTTTTTTCCTCTTAAAGACTCACAACAGGTGTTTAGAATAAATATAGTAAGCAAACGTCATATCAACTAAAATCCAGGTCAAGAGCTATTCCTTGTTTGTGAAATGTTACTTTTTAAATATCTTTTTCCAAAATAAATCTTAGTCTCTATGAGAGATACTGATTATAAGAAAAATAAAAAGGAAAGCAAAAAAAAAAAAGAAAAGAACTAAAAATCTTCTATCTTTTGTATAGCTGTACAGTAGAACATAAGATAGGTAAAGAGTAGAACATTTAGAAAAGAGAGATAGGCATGAAAATAAAATAGGCAAAAAATTCTATAATGTCAAAACTCAAAGATAACTTGTTAATGATTTTATATTCTCAGTAATTCTTTCTTATTTATGCAAATGAGATTTAAAAATATGAAAATTACTTAAAATGTGCCCAGCAGTGATAGTGGTTGTCATTGCTGTTATGGCTATACTTGGTCCACTCCATATTGGGTTAGTCATTCATATATTCATTCAGCACAGATCTTTTCAGTATCCACTATGCTTCTACTATTCTTGGAAAGAGGAAAAAGCAGTAGAGAAGGCAGGAAAAGCTATCTTTCTGGTGTTTATGTTCCAGTGGAAGGAGGCATATTAGGGTGTGTGTGTGTGTGTGTGTGTGTGTGTGTGTGTGTGTGTGGTATGGGTGTGTAGCTGACAGACCATTAGATAAGTGCTACATGCTATGAAGAGATAAGTGCTATGAAGCAGTTCGAGAGAATATAGAAGCGATAATAGATGATAGGGAGGGGTTGCAATTGGAAATAAGTTGGTCAGGGAAGCCTTGCTATCAAAGGTATTTTGAAAAGACTTCAAGAAGGTAAGGGAGAAAAATTACACAGAAATTTAGGGGCAGAGTATACAGGAAGTGAGTGCCACTCATGTTTGGAAGAAAGTCAGTGGCAGGAACGGCATAGGTAAGGAAGAAAAGTATAGGAGATGGGGTGGAGTGTAATAAGGTAGGGTTTTAAAGGCCACTAAGGCATTTGGATTTTGACGATGGTATTAAATGGTTTGCCATTCCAGAGTTTTGAGCAGAAGAGTGGCATGCTCTGGTTTAAAATGTCCAGTGACCATCTTGAATACTGTGTTGAGAACAGAATGAATATGTGGGACATGGTGAGGAAGGTTGCAGGAGAAACAAGGGAATGAGTAAGGAAGCTGTTACAATAATCCAGGTGAGAGAAATGATGGGCTGAACCAGGGTGATAACAGCACAGATAGTAGAAATGCATTAGGACATATATCAGAAAAAGTTAATCAAGAATGACTCCAAGGCTTTGGGAGGAAGAAATTGCCACAGATGTCAAGTTTAAAGTGAAAGTTGTTCAGTTTATTTGACTCTTTGTGACCCCGTGGAATATACAGTCCATGGAATTCTCCAGGCCAGAATACTACAATGGGTAGCCTTTCCCTTCTCCAGGGGATCTTCCCAACCCAAAGATCAAACCCAGGTGTCCCGTATTGCAGGCAGGTTCTTTACCAGCTAAGGGGTCTATTATACACCTAGATGTAAATACTTAATAGAAAGTTAAATGGGCGAGTTTGGAGTTCAGTGGAGTCTTCAGAGTAGAGATGTACAACTGATAAGAATTAAATGAAAATCAACTGGGTGAATATAGTAGAAAAAAAAAAAGGACTAAGGGCTGATCACTAGCAAACTACAATCTGGAGATTGTATATGTGAGGAAAAATCTTCAAAGAAGACAAAAAAAAAAAAAATCAGTGAGTGAGTTAAGAGTGAAACTATAGTTGGTGACCTAGAAGCCAAGAGAATGCAGTGCTCCATATAGAAAGTACTAATGAATTGTTTTAATGCCACAAAAAGGTCAAGTAAAGTGAGATCTGATGTTAGGCAACTGGATTTAGCAACCTTGTGGTCATTGATAGGGTGACCATATGTCAAAGTTGCCTGAGGCAGTCTCCCTTTATGCCTCAGTATAATAATCATTTCTGCTCCCTTTCACCCTCAAAGATGTCCAGACTTGGATACATGTGATGTGGTCAACCAAGCTACTGACAGCCTTATAAAAGTTGTTTTAAGGAATGGTGTGGCAAAAATATAATTAGAATGGTATCAAATAATAACAGAAAGTAGGAATTAGAAAAAATGGGGCAGACTTCCTTTAGAAGGGTTTTGCTATCAAGTAGAGCAGAGAAACTGGCTGGTGGCTGGAAGGGACTGTGAGATCAATGGAGGATTATTTCACAGATGGTAGAAGTGATAGTATTTTTTGCTAAGCTGATAGGAATGATCTGGTAGAGATGGGGAAAGTACAGTGAAGAAAAGAAAGGAGAAATGCTGGAGTAACAGGTAAGAGGGGCTGTATCTGGTGCACAAGTGGAGTGGTTGGCCTCAAATAGGAACACAGAACATTAACCCATATCATCAAGAAGAAAATCAAAATATACAGATGCCAGTAGGCAGAGATGATGTGGTGGACACTAGTCAAAGATCTATTCTGGTTAAGCTTTTTTCAACTTTCTCTTCTTGAGCCATGGGTGAGCCTGAGCAAGGTATGGTAAATGCTTGAGAAGACAGGATATAAACATGAAGCTACCAATCCAGGATAGCAGAGAGACACTGACTAGGGAAATCGGGAAAGGATACTACACAGTAGTAAAATTCTTTTAAGACCATGATTTAAAATAAAACCATATTAGCATTGTTTTGTAGGTTTTGCTTTTGTAGAATGTTGTAGTTGGATTTAACAAGAATTGGATACCTGCTAAACAGATACAATGAAAGGGAAGTGGGAAAGTTGCAGGCAGGAAAGTGATTATAATGAAGAGTTACAGATTTTAAGCCATGCAAGCAAAGAACTCAATGGATAAACTGCAACTGTATTTCGTGTGGTCACAAATTTGATGAAATGAGGAAAAAAATAAATGAGCTTAAAAAATTAGAGCTATCAGGCAGAGAGTAAGGTGATTAAAATTAACAATATCAAAAGCTGTATCACAGGTTATGTACTGTCTAGACTATGACCATAGGAAAGGAGGAGCACTGGAGTGAACCAGGAGATAAAATCTTCAAAGTCTGAGATACTGTGACCAGAGGGTTGGTAGATGATTGAGGTGTTCTTGGATTGTATGGTCTGGTGATATGCTATTCAAAACTGAAGGTTTTTTGCAAGAAAAGAGGGAAGATAGTCTGAAAATGGTATTGAGGAACAAGAAGGATATATGTTCTAATTAAAGTCCAAGAGGATGATGGATGTGGGAGGAAAAGAAAGAACCACTGTGTGAGAGGACATCAGGGGAAGAGTTAACTTAGGAAAAGATGGCTTTTTTATTAGAACAAGAAGAGAGGAAAACATTGAGATCACAGAGGAGTTGGCTAATGATTGATGTTTGCTCTTAATGTGCACAGTAGAAGAACTGAAAGAACTGAAAAAAAAGGAGGGAGGGAGATGAAGATCAGAAAAAAAGGACGTTCAGAGCTTTAAACAGATTAGAATGCAGAATACAATGAAATACCTAGAAATTTTGAGTATCTTGCAACCATTGACATAAAGAAGAACTGTATAAAAAAGATCTTAATGACCTGGATAACCATGATGGCGTGGTCACTCACCCAAAGCCAGACATTCTGGAGTGTGAAATCAAGTGGGCCTTAGGAAGCACTGCTCCTGATATAGTGGAGGTGATGGAATTCCAGCTGAGCTATTTAACTCTTAAACGATGATGCTATTAAAGTGCTATATTCACTATGTCAGCAAATTTGGAAAACCCAGCAGTGGCCACAAGACTGGAAAAGGTCAGTCTTCAGTCCAATTCCCAAGAAGGGCAGTACTAAAGAATGCTCAAACTACCAGACAATTACACTCATCTCATCTCCTAGTAAGGTTATGCTCAAAATTCTTCAAGTTAGATTTCAGCAGTTATGTGAGTTGAGAATTTCTAGCCATTCAAGTTGGGTTTAGAAAAGACAGAGGAACTAGAGATCAAATTACCAACATTTGCTGGATCATAAAAAAAGCAAGAGAATTTCAGAAAAAACATCTACCTCTGTTTCATTGACTACACTAAAGCCCTTGACTGTGTGGATCATAACAAACTGTGGACAACTCTTAAAGAGGTGGGAATACCAGACCATCTTACCTGTCTCCTGAGAAACCTGTATACAGGTCAAGAATAAACAGTTAGAACCCTGTATGGAACAACTGGCCAGTTCAGGATTGAGAAAGGAGTATGACAAAGCTATTTATTGCCACTCTGTTTATTTAACTTATACGCAGAGCACATCATGCAAAATGAGAACTGGATGAGTTACAAGGTGGAATCAAGATCGCTGGGAGAAATAACAGCAACCTCAGATATGCAGGCTTTAACGGTGTGGATCACAACAAATTGCAGAAAATTCTTAAAGAGATGGGAGTACCAGAACACCCAACCTGCCCCCTGAGAAATCTGTATGCAGGTCAAAAAGCAACAGTTAGAACTGGATATGGAACAACAGACTGGTTCCAAATCAGGAAAGGAGTACGTCAAGGCTGTATGTTGTCACCCTGCTTATTTAACTTATATGCAGAGTACATCATGCGAAATGCCTGGCTGGATGAAGGACAAGTTGGAATCAAGACTGCCAGGAGAAATATCAATAACCCCAAATATGCAGATGGCACCACCATTATGGCAGAAAGTGAAGAAGAACTAAAGAGCCTCTTGATGAAAATGAAAGAGGAGAGTGAAAAAATTGGCTTAAAACTCAACATTCAGAAAACTAAGATCATGGCATCCAGCCCCATCACCTCATAGCAAATAGTTGGGGAAACAATGACAGACATTATATTTTTGGGCTCCAAAATCACTGTAGATGGTGACTGTAGCCATGAAATTAAAAGACACTTGCTCCTTGGAAGAAAAGTTATGACGAACCTAGACAGCATATTGAAAAGCAGAGACATTACTTTTCAACAAAGGTCCATCTAGTCAAGGTTATAGTTTTTCCAGTAGTCATGTATGATGTGAGAGTTGGACTGTAAAGAAAGTTGAGCACTGAAGAATTGATGCTTTTCAACTGTGGTGTTGGAAAAGACTCTTGAGAGTCCTTGGACTGCAAGGAGATCCAACCTGTCAATCCTAAAAGAAATCAGTCCTGAATACTCATTAGAAAGACTGATGCTGAAGTTGCAATACTTTGGCCACCTGATGCAAAGAACTGACTCATTGGAAAAGACCCTGATGCTGGGAAAGATTGAAGGCAGGAGGAGATGGAGAGGACAGAGGATGAGATGGTTGAATGGCATCACCAACTCAATGAACATGAGTTTGAGCAAGCTCTGGGAGTCAGTGATGGACAGGGAAGACTGGTGTGCTGCAGTGCATGGGGTCACAGAGTCAGGCATGACTAAGCAACTGAACTGACTGACCACTTTAATGGCAGAAAGCAAAGAGGAACTAAAGAGCCTCTTAATGAGGGTGAAAGAGGATAGTGAAAAAGGCAGCTTAAATCTCAATACTAAAAAAACTAGGATCATGGCATCTAGTCCCATAACTTCATGGTAAATAGAAGAGGAAAAGTTGGAAGCAATGATAGATTTCCTCTCCTTGGTCTCTAAAATCACTACATATCATAACTGCAGCTGGGAAATTAGAAGACAATTGCTTTTTGGCAGGAAAGCTACAACAAACCTATACAGTGTATTAAAAATAAAAGACATCAATTTGCTGACAAACATTTGTATAGTCAAGGCTATGGTCTTTCCAGTAGTCATGTACAGATGTGACAATTGGACCATAAAGAAGGCAGAGTACCAAAGAATTGATGCTTTTGAAATGTGCTGGAGAAGAGTTGAGAGTCCCTTGGACAGCAAAGGGATCAAACCAGTCAGTCCTAAAGGAAATCAACCCTAAATACTCATTGGAAGGACTGATGCTGAAGCTGAAGTTCCAATATTTTGGCCACATGATCCTAACAGTCAACTCATTGGACAAGCCCATGATGCTGGAAAGATTGCGGGCAGGAGGAGAAGGATATGACAGAGGATGAGATGGTTGGATGGCATCACCAATTCAATGTACATGAAGTTGGGCAAACTCTGGAAGGTAAGAGACAGGGAAGCCTAGCATGCCACAGTCCATGGGGTCACAGAGTCGGACATGGCTTGGTGACTGAACAACATGGACATATTATTTCTTTGGTTTTATTTTCCTATTTTTTAATATAATTTTTATACAACTAGAATAAACAAGTGGAATCATGGAAGAAATAATTAAAGATGTCCCTAGGAATTAAACTTTTGGAGTAAGAGGCTAAACATGCTGTTTCTCAACAGAAAACATGCAGGAAGTTTTGACCAGTATCCCTGGACTTCCTTGGTAGCTCAGCTGGTAAAGAATCTGCCTGCAATGCAGGAGACCCTGGTTCAATTCCTAGGTTGGGAAGAACTTCTGGAGAAGGGATAGGCTACCCATTCCAGTATTTGGCTTCCCTGGAGGTTCAGCTGGTAAAGAATCTGTCTGCAATGCAGAAGACCTATGTTCGATCCTTGGGTTGGGAAGATCCCCTGGAGAAGGCAATGGCTACCCATTCCAGTATTCTGGCCTGGAGAAGTCCATGGACTGTATTGTGCGTGGGGTGGCACAGTCAGACACTACTGACCGACTTTCACTTTCACTTTCCATACTAGAAGGGACTTTGTTTAAGAGGCCTTAAAGTTACTTATTTGCCTGGACTTTCAATTTACAGCTCATAAAAAACAAGGATAAATGAATCTAACTGCCTTTTAAGATTGTTGTGATGATGTAAAGTATATAGCAAATGTTAACTATTATTTTTATCACTATTTTAGCAGGACCAAATACATGTCCCTGGGATGACTAGAAAAACTATTAAAAAGGAGAAGAACATTCAAAGTTACTTTATTATTTTAAATATTCAATTTTTTGAATTTGTTCTATTAAAAAGTCTTGACAAAAATGCATGGCCTTGTTAGACAAAAGCTTAATTGGCTAAGGAATCAGGGTGCTCTCAAAACAATACCTTCAGAAAGAAGCTCAGCTAAGATATCAATTGTATTAACTCATAGAACAAGTTGCTTCTAGGATTATCCAAGCATATTTCTGGTACAAGTCAGTGTAAATTATAAAGGAAATAATTTCTCCTCTGCCCTCCATTAAAAGTATGCTGGGGATGTGCCCCAGAAAATGGCTGTCATACATCATAGCTGGCTGTAATCTAAGTTATATCTAAGGTAAGTGGTTCTGAAAGGAGATAAAATTAAAATTCATAAAGCTTTTCACAAAAGGCATCAAGTTGGTAATTGCAGTTATTAGTTCATATCCAAAATTTTTATGTGGACTTTTGTAACTCTATTCTAGCTACATATTTGAAAGTACAATAGCCCTCATTTCCATATTGTAGCTTTTGTTTCCATTGTTTCATGTTTATGCACACTTGAGAAGTAAATACTTTCGGTCAACACATGGACAAGATGCACTCAGATAATGATGTAATGTCAGCCATCTCATCACTATGATCAATATAAATTGGAACCTATGAAAAAATCACTGTGCTTGATTAAATATTGGCATTAATATTTTAGTGATAGAAATTTCAAAATGTCCTTTCTCTCCTTGAGTTCATTAAGCCCTCAGAGAAGCTTTACAGACTCATTATCTCATTCCATGTTGGGATTTTCATCTGTGAATCTTGAAGAGTAAAAATGAGATTTAATGACTTTTGAGGTCATGGTACTTTTCACACCTACAATATTATACAAAAGATCTACTTCATTGACTTTATTTTGACCTGCTATTTGACCCTGAACTTGCAAAAGTTAAATGCCAGAGTCTTTTCTTTTTTAATTGAAGTATGATACAAATAAAAAAACTGCACTGATCATTAAGAGATAGTTCAATGTATTATCACAATTAAGCATATCTGTGAAAGCCCACCCAGTTCCAGAAATAGAATGTACCAACACCTCAGAACATCATTTCTCTAAATATAAAAGAATCCTTTTTTTTTCTTCTTCTCTTTCTCATTTTTATTTTTAATTTATTTTTATAAATATAAAGGTTACATTTACAGTTATTACAAAATATTGGCTAAATTCACCATGTTGTACAGTACATCCTTGTAGAATATCTTACACACAATAGTTCTTACCTCCCACTCCCTGACCCCAATATTCTTCCTCCCTTCATTTGTGAATGATATGACTGGTAAGGGATTAATATCACTTCCATTATTTTTAATATAAATTAAACTACAACCTTCATATCCACTGAATCTGTATACATACTCATACACCCCAGAGAAAAACATCTTGAAATCTTTGAATTAGAGGAACTAATTATTTACATTTTCCATAAAATTCTAAACCCTAGCCTAAAGTATTATTCAATTGATTTAATTTTTTAGGATGTATAAAATTCTCCATCACTGGGATTCATTCAAATAGATTTATCTCTACATTATTAAGCAGTGTTTCCTTGAGTTTATAATTGTCTATAACTTCCAGTAAATAATCCTAATATAATATTTTATAACAACACAATCATTTAATTTACATTTCAAAAGCAGATTTTTAAACTTTTTTTTTTTTTAGTTTTAATTTAAAAACACTAGTTCTTAGGTGATTGGAGAAGGAAATGGCAACCCACTCCAGTGTTCTTGCCTGGAGAATCCCAGGGACAGGGGAGCCTGGTGGGCTGCCGTCTATGGGGCTGCACAGAGTCGGACAGGACTGAAGCAACTTAGCAGCAGCAGTAGCAGTTCTTAGATGAGGGTCAGTCGAGTTCTTTGAAAGATCATGGGTGGAGTTTGTTTTCCTCCCACCTGAATGCTGATTTGCCTCATTTACCTTCTCAAATATATTACTTCATGAATACTTAATCTTAAATATAAAAATACTTGATATTATACATTAATTTTTAAGTCCCCAATTAATGAGTGATAATTTTAGTTAAAGTTCATCTGTCTTCAACATAGGTTCACAGAAGTAAGAGTTTGTTCATGTGATTAAAAACTGTATTTGACTTATGCAAATAACTTTTTAATTATTTTTTAAATTTAAGAAATTTCTAAGTGAAAAAGTTTTCAGATGCATCAAAAACTCCACTCCTTATCATTTTCCCCTTTCTACTAATTGGTAACCCTACCCCTAATGTTCTCTAAATTATCCCTATGTATTTCTATGTTTTTTTTTTCAACAGATGTTTATACTCATCAGTAAGATACTGACTATATCATACTATATGTATCCTTTTACAACTTGATTTTTTATTTAGTATATATTTGGCAATTATTTTATGTGACAAATTTATTTTTGTATCTTTGTATTTAATTTGTATTTTAGTAAATAAATCATAGTTCCTCCATTCCCTTTTTAGGAAATGAAGTTTTTTCATTTCTTTGTTGATATAATAGTGCTCTAAAGACCATCTTTATATCCATTTCCTTGTACATATGAAAGTTTATGTGGGGCAGAATTCAAAAGTGCTGTCTCTAACTTTATTCAGAATTCCAAATTATTTTCCAGAGTAGTTACATTAATTTTACTTAAAATAACAATATGCAACAATTCTCCTTTCTTAAAACCTTATCAGTAGTTAGAATTTTCTAATATTGTGTTATCAACTTGAGGACTGAGAAATCTATAGTTCCAAAGCACTGAACAGAGTAGTCAAGAAACTTGAAGGTCCAAAAAAAAAAAAAAAAGAAAGAAAACTTCTGCATGCCTTGGGCTTCCCTGGTTCAGATGGTAAAGAATCAGCCTGCAATGCAGGAAACCTGGGTTTAATCCCTGGGTTGGGAAGATTCCCTGGAGAAGGTAATGTCACTAGTATTCTTGCCAAGAGAATTTCATGGACAGAGGATCCTGGCAGGCTACTGTCCAGAGGGTCACAAAGAGTTGGACATGATTTAAGCAACTTACCGCAACACATATTGTCTCTTATAAAGAGAGTCACAAATATCGGATGACAGTCATCCGTATTTGGGCCCCAACTTAATTATTTACTGAATATTTGAGTCTTTTTCCACCTTTTATCCCTTCCTTTAGGGGTTTCCCTGGTGGCTCAGAGGATAAAGCGTCTGCCTGCAATGCAGGAGACCCAGGTTCGATCCCTCAGTTGGGAAGATCCCCTGGAGAAGGAAATAGCAACCCACTCCAGTATTCTTGCCTGGAGAATCCCATGGACAGAGGAGCCTGGCAGGCTACAGTCCACGGGGTTGCAAAGAGTCGGATAGGATTGAGTAAATTCACTTTCACTTTCTTTCTTTTTTTTTTTAAATTTTTTTAAATTTTATTTTATTTTTTAACTTTACAATATTGTATTGGTTTTGCCATATATCAAAATGAATCCGCCACAGGTATACATGTGTTCCCCATCCTGAACCCTCCTCCCTCCTCCCTCCTCCCTCCCCCCTCCCTATACCATCCCTCTGAGTCATCCCATTGCACCAGCCCCAAGCATCCAGTATCGTGCATAGAACCTGGACTGGCGACTCGTTTCATATACGATATTATACATATTTCAATGCCATTCTCCCAAATCATCCCACCCTCTCCCTCTCCCACAGAGTCCAAAAGACTGTTCTATACATCAATGTCTCTTTTGCTGTCTCCTATACAGGGTTATTGTTACCATCTTTCTAAATTCCATATATATGCGTTAGTATACTGTATTGGTGTTTTTCTTTCTGGCTTACTTCACTCTGTATAATAGGCTCCAGTTCCATCCACCTCATTAGAACGGATTCAAATGTATTCTTTTTAATGGCTGAGTAATACTCCATTGTGTATATGTACCACAGCTTTCTTATCCATTCATCTGCTGATGGGCATCTAGGTTGCTTCCATGTCCTGGCTAATATAAACAGTGCTGCAATGAACATTGGGGTACACGTGTCTCTTTCCCTTCTGGTTTCCTCAGTGTGTATGCCCAGCAGTGGGATTGCTGGCTCATAAGGCAGTTCTATTTCCAGTTTTTTAAGGAATCTCCAGACTGTTCTCCATAGTGGCTGTACTAGTTTGCATTCCCATCAACAGTGTAAGAGGGTTCCCTTTTCTCCACACCCTCTCCAGCATTTATTGCTTGTAGACTTTTGGATGGCAGCCATTCTGACTGGCATGAAATGGTACCTCATAGTGGTTTTGATTTGCATTTCTCTGATAATGAGTGATGTGGAGCATCTTTTCATGTGTTTGTTAGCCATCTGTATGTCTTCTTTGGAGAAATGTCTATTTAGTTCTTTGGCCCATTTTTTGATTGGGTCATTTATTTTTCTGGAATTGAGCTGTAGGAGTTGCTTGTATATTTTGGAGATTAGTTGTTTGTCAGTTGCTTCATTTGCTATTATTTTCTCCCATTCTGAAGGCTGTCTTTTCACCTTGCTTAGGGTTTCCTTTGTTGTGCAGAAGCTTTTAAGTTTAATTAGGTCCCATTTGTTTATTTTTGCTTTATTTTCCAATATTCTGGGAGGTGGGTCATAGAGGATCCTGCTGTGATGTATGTCGGAGATTGTTTTGCCTATGTTCTCCTCTAGGAGTTTTATAGTATCTGGTCTTAGGTTGAGATCTTTAATCCATTTTGAGTTTATTTTTGTGTATGGTGTTAGAAAGTGGTCTAGTTTCATTCTTTTATAAGTGGTTGACCAGTTTCCCAGCACCACTTGTTAAAGAGATTGTCTTTAATCCATTGTATATTCTTGCCTCCTTTGTCAAAGATAAGGTGTCCATTTCTTTCTTTAGGTACTGTGACAAAGATATCCAACCTCTTACCTAATTATTTCACCTATATGCTGCATCCCAATTATTTCCTTCTTTTTCCTCAAGGACTTCCTATCATGATTCACATGTCCTCTTCCTAGTTCTTTTCCTTTCTCCCCTTTCAAGGGCCGTTTCATCAGCATTTCATCTAGGCTCAAAACTTTTCTTTATTACTACTCCATGTTTCCCACCATTGCCCTAACACCCTTCACCTTTACTGCTGAGTTCTTTAAGAGTAGACTCCTTTTTAATATCCATTCACTGCTGGCTCATCTGCTTACTGATGTGTGCCAGCAGACTCCAGAGTAAAGGGTTTCTCCAGGCCTTTTCTTGATTAGATTCTACTTGATACACTTCCATTCCTATTTCACTAAAATTTATGTAGCATTTGACACTACTGCTTTACCACTCTATTAAATAAATTATCATCTACTGGTTTACTTCTGATAATACATTAAATAGTTTATTTTAGAAAGTTTCATACAGAAAGTTGTTTTATGATCACCTTTAATACAACCATGCAGAAGTGCCTACATTTAGTGTGTGTATGCAAGACTCTTTTTTTGCTTTCAGCTTTGTTTACTGTAATTATCCATAATATGTAATGATGTGCACTGCTTTTTCACTCAATATTTTGAAATTTTTATTAAGTCAAATTTGAATTTTTACTTTAAAAGGTAACATTGCTTAATGTTATGTCAGCATGTATAATAACAACTCTTGTTTTTCCAACATAATTATCTTACTAATTGTAAATACTACTATAATTAATATACATATTAAGTAAATCCTTGTGAACATCCCTCATTATTAATAGGACTCATATCTGGCAATAAAATAATGAGGTAAAGGTTTTCAAAACATTTAATCATTTTTAATTTCACTATGTAAATTTTAGAAAATATAAAAATATACAAAGATTTTTTTAAATATATCTAGTTGAAAGATCTTTTTGAATGCACATATCATTTATAAAGATATTCAAATTACTTCCATACATGCTAATTTCATTGCAAATATTTTGTGTAAAGAATGAAAAAATATTGATAATTTCATACCATAGTAAATATTCTGCAAGATAACATTTTTTTAACTTAGCAAGTACTTTTCTCTCATACATTCACTATTAGACTAGTCCTGCTCCAATCATAGAATGCTTTACTAGTATGTTTTAAATTTTGGCATTGTATTTCCTATTAAAACCCTTTTTCAAAATATTAGCTATTCTAATAGGTGAAGTATGTAAACATCAAGTGAAAAGTGAGGTCGCTCAGTCATGTCCGACTCTTTGTGACCCCATGGACTAGAAGTCCATGGAATACTCCAGGCCAGAATACTGGAGTGGGTAGTCTTTCCCTTCTCCAGTAAATAAAGTAATAGAGCAAAATTATTTTTTTTGTTTTTAATTTAACTTACCAAAATGATTTCAAATTCAATGGAAAATGATTTATGGCCTTATGATACTAAGTATTAAAATTTGATAAATACTTCATTTCTTTTTAATTCAACAATTTTCAGTTTTTGACATATTTATTCAGCAATACATGAACTGTAAAATTCCAGATGTTCAACCTTGTTTTAGAAAAGGCAGAAGAACCAGAGATCAAATTGCCAACATCTGCTGGATCATTGAAAAAGCAAGAGAGTTC
This sequence comes from Bos javanicus, assembly GCF_032452875.1. Lineage (NCBI taxonomy): Eukaryota > Metazoa > Chordata > Mammalia > Artiodactyla > Bovidae > Bos > Bos javanicus. The sequence goes on along the minus strand of NC_083874.1, from coordinate 35,547,164 downwards.
CAGAAAAACACCTGCTGCTGCTAAGTCACTTCAGTCGTGTCCGACTCTGTGCAATCCCATAGACGGCAGCCCACCAGGCTCCCCCCTCCCTGGGATTCTCCAGGCAAGAACACTGGAGTGGGTTGCCATTTCCTTCTCCAATGCATGAAAGTGAAAAGCGAAAGTGAAGTCTCTCAGTCGTGTCCGACTCTCAGCAATCCCATGGACTGCAGCCTACCAGGCTCATCCGTCCATGGGATTTTCCAGGCAAGAGTACTGGAGTGGGGTGCCATTGCCTTCCCCTAGAAAAACACCTATTTGTGCTTTATTGACTATGCCAAAGCCTTTGTGTGGATCACAATAAACTGTGGAAAATTCTGAAAGAGATGGGAATACCAGACCACCTGACTTGCCTCTTGAGAAACCTATATGCAGGTCAGGAAGCAACAGTTAGAACTGGACATGGAACAACAGACTGGTTCCAAATAGGAAAAGGAGTACGTCAAGGCTGTATGTTGTCACCCTGCTTATTTAACTTGTATGCAGAGTACATCAGGAGAAACTCTGGGCTAGAAGAAGCACAAGCTGGAATCAAGATTGCTGGGAGAAATATCAGTAACCTCAGATATGCAGATGACACCACCCTTATGGCAGAAAGTGAAGAGGAACTAAAGAGCCTCTTGATGAAAGTGAAAGTGAAGAGTGAAAAAGTTGGCTTAAAGCTCAACATTCAGAAAACGAAGATCATAGCATCCGGTCCCATCACTTCATGGGAAATAGATGAGGAAACAGAGGAAACAGTGTCAGACTTTATTTTGGGGGGCTCCAAAATCACTGCAGATGGTGACTGCAACCATGAAATTAAAAGACGATTACGCCTTGGAAGCAAAGTTATGACCAACCTAGATAGCATATTGAAAAGCAGAGACATTACTTTGCCAACAAAGGTCTGTCTATTCAAGGCTATGGTTTTTCCAGTAGTCATGTATGGATGTGAGAGTTGAACTATAAAGAAAACTGAGCACCAAAGAACTGATGCTTTTGAGCTGTGGTGTTGGAGAAGACTCTTGAGAGTCCCTTGGACTGCAAGGAGATCCAACCAGTCCATTCTAAAGGAGATCAGTCCTGGGTGTTCATTGGTAGGACTGATGTTGAAGCTGAAACTTCAATACTTTGGCCATCAGATTTGAAGAGGTGACTGATTTGAAAAGACCCTGATGCTGGGAAAGATTGATGGCAGGAGGAGAAGGGGATGACAGAGGATGAGTTGGTTGGATGGCATCACTAACTCAATGGACATGGGTTTGGGTGGACTCTGGGAGTTGGTGATGGGCAGGGAGACCTGGCGTGCTGCAGTTCATGGGGTCGCAAAGAGTCGGACACGACTGAGTGACTGAACTGAACTGAATTGATTTTGGTATCATTTATCTCTTTTGAAATGCAAATAATTTAATTCTGCTAAAGTATGAATGGAAATTTTATTTTCAGTAATTTTCCAGAAGGTTGTTACTATTTTAACTAAGTCTAAAATATCTGTATTTAATTTGGCTTTCTATGCTAGACATTAAGTCCTTAAGTGGTTAATTGTTAATTATATATATATATTTGAAATAATGTTTTTTCTCATCTTCTACAACTTGTATATCTCTGTTACTGCTTCGAGACTTATTACTGTTTTTAATAACTTCTAAAAAATATTAAATAATAATATACATAGCAGATGTACTTGGCTTATTACTGATATTAATGGAAATGACAGTTTTGGATCATTGTATGATAGAGACAGAATATTGGGATAAATTCATTAAAGAATACGCATAATTCCAAAATTATTAAGACTTTGTAAAGAAAGAAAAATAATTCATGTCTTTCAAATATTCATTAATATAGTCATGGTAGTAATATAACTAATAACTAATCTATATTAAAATACTATTAAACTATCTTTGGTTTAATAGATGAAAACTTACATTCTGTATTTCCAGATATTGAAAAACAATAGTAGATTTCAACATATTCATTTTTCAATAATCCCTTCAAAAACAGTACAAAAAAAGAAGAAAAACACTACACAAAAATCATGTCCTCAGCCTAACTGAATATTAAAACACATAAACATCAAAATATTAAAAAGGCAAAAATATATGACACTGAAAGATGAACCCCCTAGGTCAGTAGATGTCCAGTATGCTACTCAAAAAGAGTGAAAAAATAACTTCAGAAGGAATGAAGAGGCTGAACCAAAGCAGAAAGGAAGCTGAGTTGTGGATGTGTCTTATGATAAAAGTAAAGTCTGATAGTGTAAAGAAAATTATTGCATAGGGACGTGGAATGTTAGTTCCATGAACCAAGATAAATTGAAAATGTTCAAATAGGAGATGGCAAGAGTGAACATCAACATTTTAGCAATCTGTGAACTAAAATGGATGGGAAGAGGCACACTTAATTCAGATGACTATTAAATCTACTACTGTGGGCAATAATCCCTTAGAAGAAATGGAGTAGCCTTGATAATCAACAAGAGAGTCCAACATACAGTACTTGAGTACAACCTCAAAAACAACAGAAGGATCTCGGTTTGTTTCCAAGCAAACAATTCAATATCACTGTAATCCAAGCCTACACCCCTACCACTAATGCTGAAGAAGCTGAAGTTGAATAGTTCCATGAAGACCTACCAGACCTTCTAGAACTAACACTAAAAAAAGATGTCCTTTCCATCATAAAGGACTGGAAGGCATAAGTAGGAAGTCGATAGATACCTAGAGTAACAGGCAAGTTTGGCCTTGGATTACAAAATGAAACAGGGCAAAGGCTAACAGAGTTTTTTGCCAAGAGAATGCATGGGTCATAGAACATGGTCTTCCAACAAACAAGAGATGACTCTACACATGGATATCATAAGATGATCAATACCGAAATAAGATTGATTGTATTCTTTGCAGCCGAAGATGGAGAAGCTCTACGCAGTCAGCAAAAACACGGTCAGGAGCTGACTGTGGCTCAGATCATGAACCCATTGCAAAAATGAGACTTAAATTGAAGAAAGCAGGGAAAACCACTGGGTCATTCAGATATGACCTAAATCAAATCCCTTATGATTATACAGTGGAAGTGACAAAACAGATTCAAGGGATTAGACCTGATAGAACCTGAAGAATGATGGACCTGGAAGTTTGTAACACTGTACAGGAGGTGGTGATCAAAACCATCCCCAAGAAAAAGAAATGCAAAAACACAAAATGATTGTCTGAGGAGGCCTTACAAAAGCTGAGAAAGGAATAGAAGTAAAAGGCAAAGGAGAAAAAGAAAGATATAACCATCTGAATGCAGAGTTCCAAAGAATAGCAAGGAGAGATAAGAATGCCTCCCTAAGTGAATAATGCAAAGAAACAGAGGAAAACAATAGAATGGGAAAGACTAGCGATATCTTCAAGAAAACTAGAGATACCAAGGGAATATATCATGCAAACATAGGCACAGTAAATGATAGAAACAGTATGGACCTAACAAAAGCAGAAGATACTAGGAAGAGATGGCAAGAATACACAGAAGTACTTTAAAAAACAGGTCTTAATGATTCAGATAACCACAATGGCGTGATCACTCACCTAGAGCCAGACATCCTGGAGGGTGAAGTCAAGTGGGTCTTAGGAAGCATTACTTAGAACAAAGCTACTGGGGGTGATGGAATTCCAGCTGAACTATTTCAAATCCTAAAAGACAATGCTGTTAAAGTGCTGCAATCAATATGCCAGCAAATTTGGAAAACTCACCATTTGCCACAAGATTGGAAAAGGTCAAATTTCACTCCAGTCCCAAAAAAGGTCAATGCCAAAGAATGTTCAAACTACCACAAAATTTCACTCATTTCACATACTAGCAAAGTAATGCCCCAAATTCTCCAAGCAAGGCTTCAACAGCACATGAACTGAAAACTTCCAGATGTTCAAGATGTATCTAGAAAAGGTAGAGGAACCAGAGATCAAATTGCCAACATCTGATGGATCATAGAAAAATCACGGGAATTCCAGAAAAACAACTTCTGCTTCATTGAATACACTAATGCCTTTGACTGTGTGAATTAAAACAAACTGTGGAAAATTCTTAAAGCAGTGGTAAATCCAGACCACATTACCTGGCTCCTGAGAAACCTGCATGCAAGTCAAGATGCAACAGAACCGGACATGGAACAGAGTGGTTCCAAATTGGTTAAGGAGTGTGTCAGGCTGTATATTGTCATCCTGCTTATTTAACTTATATGCAGATTACTTCATGTGAAATTCCAGGCTGGATGAAGCACAAGCTGGTCTAAAGATTGCAGAGAGAGAAATATCAACTACCTCAGATATGCAGATGATCCCACCCTTATGGCAGAAAGTGAAGAGGAACTAAAGAGCTTCTTGATGAATGTGAAAGTAGAGAGTAAAAAATCTGGCTTAAAACTCAAAAAACTAAGATCATGGCATCTGGTTCCATCACTTCATGGCAAAATAGATGGAAAAAAATTGGAAACAATGACAGACTATTTTCCTGGACTCCAAAATCACTGCGGATGGTGACTTCAGCCAAGAAATTAATACACTTGCTCCTTGGGAGAAAAGCTATGGCCAACCTAGACAGTGTATTAAAAAGCAGAGACATTACTCTTCCAACAAAGCTCTGAATAGTCAAAGCTATGGTTTTTCCAGTAGTCATGTATGGATGTGTGATTTGGACCATAAAGAAAGATGAGTGCTGAAGAATTGATTCTTTTGAACTTTGGTGCTGGAGAAAACTCTTAAGAGTCCCTTGGTCTACATGAAGATTAAACCCATCAATCCTAAAGGAAATCAACCCTGAATATTCACTGGACCAACTTATAGTGAAGCTCCAATACTTTGGCCCCGTGATGCAAAGAGCTGACTCATTGCAAATGACCCTGATTCTGCGAAAGATTGAAGGCAGGAGAAGAAGGGGACAGATGATTGGATGGCATCACTGATTCAGTGGGCATGAGTTTGACCTAGCTCCAGGAGTTAGTGAAGGACAGGGATCCTGGCCTACTGCAGTCTATGGGGTTACAAAGAGTTGTACATCACTGAGCGACTGAACAACACAACAAAAAACAACAAAATACACATAACTAAGAAGAGAAAAATCCTCCATACATACTAAAGCATGATCTTACATATTGCTGCTCCACCTTGTGTCTGCCCATAAGCCTTCGTAGAAAGCAAAAGCAGATTCTAACATATACATCCTACTATATACAATAGATAATCAACAAGGACCCACCATATAGAAAAAGGATTTATATTTAATACCCTGCAATAAGCTTTATGGGAAGACTGAGAAAGAACTAACATATGTATATGGATAACTGAATCATTTGGCTATACTCTTGAAATTAGCACATCAACTATAATATAAAATAAAAATTAAAATCAAAAGCTGATTCTTTGAGAGGAAATAAGTTTATAAATCCCTTATCAGATTAACCATGAAAGAAAAGATGTATATTAATAATATAAGAATTGAAAGAGGTGACATCACTATAAGTTCTATTCATCCTCAATGTGGAATAGGGGAGAAAAATATGAATTGTGGAAAACTAAGGAGAATCCTATGGGGTTGCACTAAAATTGGAGCTATCAGTAGGAGGTCATAGTTAAATTTCTCAGCTCTGTCCCTGGAAAGGCCCTAGAAGCAATGACATCCAAATATCAGTGAGCCACATAGCACCCAGATTTTGGCTTCAAAATAACTATTTCAAAGGATATTGCAGCATTTCATAATTACTGACAAACAGACTTCAGTAAAAAAAAAAAAAATGCAACTGAGACAAACCTGATTAATGGAACACATTACTTGGACAAGTTCATTAAGCAGAGAAAGTAACTTGTATAGTTTTCAGTGATCCCTTCTACCTTCAAAGTTCTTAGTACTACATTCCCAACTAAGACCACTGGGTCTCTGACTTAGAGGGAAAAAAAATTTTTTTTCTTAAAAATGTCCACAACCACCTCTCATGATTCATTTCAGTTTAGTTGCTCAGCCATGTCCGACTGTGACCTCACGGAGTTCGGCATGCCAGGCCTCCCTGTCCATCACCAACTCCCTGAGTTTACTCAAATTCATGCCCATTGAGTCGGTGATGCCATCTAACCATCTCATCCTCTGTCAACCCCTTCTCCTCCCACCTTCAATCTTTCCTACCATTAGGGTCGTCTCAAATGAGTCAGTTCTTTGCATCAGGTGGCCAAAGTATTGGAGTTTCAGCTTCAGCATCAGTCCTTCCAATGAATGTTCAGGACTGATTTCCTTTAGGATGGACTGGTTGGATCTCCTTACAGTCCAAGAGACTCTCAAGAGTCTTCTCCAACACTACAGATCAAAAGCATCAATTCATCAGCACTCAGCTTTCTTTATAATCCAATTCTCAAACCCATACATGACTACCAGAAAAACCATAGCTTTTACTACACAACCTTTGTTGGCAAAGTAATATCTCTGCTTTTTAATATGCTATCTAGGTTGGTCATAACTTTTCTAGGAGCAAGCATCTTTTTTCATTTCATGGCTGTAGTCACCATCTGCAGTGATTTTTGCATCCCCTCCCAAATAAATAAATAAATAAACTCTGTCACTGTTTCCACTGTTTACCCATCTATTTTCCATGAAGTGATGGGACCATATGCCATGATCCTAGTTTTCTGAATGTTGAGCTTTAAGCCAACTTTTTCACTCTCCTCTTTCACTTTCATCAAGAGCCTCTTTAGTTCTTCTTCATTTTCTGCTATAAGTGTGGTGTCACCTACGTATCCAAGGTTACTGATATTTCTCCAAGCAATCTTGATTCCAGTTTGTGCTTCATCCTGTCCAGCATTTCTCATGATGAACTCTACATGTAAGTTAAATAAGCAGGGTGACAATATACAGCCTTGATATGCTTCTTTCCTGATTTGGAACTAGTCTGCTGTTCCATGCTCAGTTCTAACTGCTGCATCTTGACCTGAATACAGATTTCTCAGAAGGCAGGTCAGGTGGTTTGTTGCTCCCACCCCTTTAAGAATTTTCCAGAGTTTGCGGTGATCCACACAGTCAAAGGCTTTAGCATAGTCAATAAATCGGAAGTAGATGTTATTCTGGTTCTCTCATTTTTTTGATGATCCAATGGATATTAGCAATTTTATGTCTGGTTCCTCTGCCTTTTCTAAATCCAGCTTGAACATCTGGAAGTTCATGGTTCGTGTACTGTTGAAGACTGGCTTGGAGAATTTTGAGCATTATTTTGCTAGCGTGTTAGATAAGTGCAGTTGTGTGGTAGTTTGAGCATTCTTTGGCATTGCCTTTCTTTGGGATTGGAATGAAAACTGAACTTTTCCAGTCCTGTGGCCCCTGCTGAGTTTTCCAAATTTGCTGGCATATTGAGTGCAGCACTTTCACAGCGTCATCTTTTAGGATTTGAATAGATCAACCGGAATTCCAACACATGAACTAGCTTTGCTCATAGTGATGCTTCCTAAGGCCCACTTGACTTCGCATTCCAGGATGTCTGGCTCTAAGTGAGAGATCACACCATCATGGTTATCTGGGTCATTAAGATCTTTTTTGTATAGTTCTTCTGTATATTCTTGCCACCTCTTCTTAAAATCTTTTGCTTCTGTTAGGTCCATACCATTTCTGTCCTTTATTGTGCCCCTCTTTGCATGAACAGTTCCCTTGGTATCTCTCATTTTCTTGAAGAGATTTCTAGTCTTTCCCATTATATTGTTTTCCTCTATTTCTTCACATTGATCACTGAGGAAGGTTTCTTATCTCTTCTTGCTTTTCTTTGGAACTCTGTATTCAAATCCGTATATTTTTAGTTTTCTCCTTTGCCTTTTCCTTCTCTTCTTTTCACACCTATTTGTAAGACCTCCTCAGACAACCATTTGCATTTTTGCATTTCTTTTTCTTCTGGATCTTCTTGATCACTGCATCCTGTATAATGTCACGAACTTCCATCCATAGGTCTTCAGGCACTCTGTCTATCAGATCTAATCCCTTGAATCTATTTGTCACTTCCACTGTATAATTGTAAGGGATTTGATATAGAGCATACCTGAACGGTCCAATGGCTTTCCCCACTTTCTTCAATTTAAGTCTGAATTTGGCAATAAGGAGTTCACGGTCTGAGCCACAGTCAGCTCCTGGTCTTGTTTTTGCTGACTCTATAGAGCTTTTCCATCTTTGGCTAAAAAGAATATAATCAATCTGATTTCGGTATTGACTATCTGGTGATGTCCATGTGTAGTGTCTTCTCTTGTGTTGTTGAAAGAGGTTGTTTACTATGACCAGTGTGTTCTTTTGGCAAAACTCTATTAGCCTTTGCCCTGCTTCGTTCTGTACTCCAAGGCCAATTTGCCTATTACTCAGGTGCTTCTTGACTTCCTACTTTTGCATTCCAGTCCCCTATAATGAAAATGACATCTTTTTTGGATGTTAGTTCTAGAAAGTCTTATAGGTCTTCATAGAACCATTCAACTTCAGCTTCTTCAGCATTACTGGTTGGGGCATACGCTTGGATTACCGAGATATTGAATGGTTTGCCTTGGAAACAAACAGAGATCATTCTGTCATTTTTGAGATTGCATCCAAGTACTGCATTTCAGACTCTTTTATTGACTATGATGGCTACTCCACTTCCTCTAAGGGATTCTTGCCCACAGTAGTAGATATAATGGACATCTCAGTTAAATTCACCCATTCCAGTCCAGTTTTGTTCACTGATTCCTAAAATGTCGACGTTCACTCTTGCCATCTCCTGTTTGACCACTTTCAATTTGCCTTGATTCATAGACCTACCATTTCAGGTTCCTATGCAATATTGCTCTTTACAGGACTGGACTTTACTTCCATCACCAGTCACATTCACAACTGGGTGTTTTTGCTTTGGCTCCATCTCTTCATTCTTCCTGGAGTTATTTCTCCACTGATCTCCAGTTGCATATTGGGCACCTACTGACCTGGGGAGCTCATCTTTCAGTGTCCTATCATTTGCCTTTTCATCCTGTTCATGGGGTTCTCAACGCAAGAATACTGAAGTGGTTTGCCATTCCCTTCTCCAGTGGCCTTTCATGATTAAGTCTGCACAATGGGGCTGGAAGTTATAATTCAGACACAAGACTGAAAAAAGACCACAGCATTCTGTAATTTCTGAGTGAGAGTCACATTTTCTCTTTTTTTAAAACAAATATTAATCTTATCCATTTACTCTGTTCATGGTGCTAATCTTATGTATATGTCAGTTTGCCCTTAGATTTATCACTACTATTTATCTTAATCTGTTCCCAGGAGGCAAGAGACATGTTGTTAAATTGATGTATCCACTATTCTGCACAAAAGATAATTTAATGAATTTTGCCTTAATGATAATTAGAGTTTTAAAAAACAGTACTAAATGGGAAGTTTACAGATTTGCCTCCTCTTACTTCTGATGGTCATTGCATTGATTGTGATGAACAGATGGTATGTGGAGAATTGTAAGCTATTTCCCACAGAGATGATGTTCCTTCTCAGGTTTCCTCAGCCTCAAGTATCATGCAACCTTATGGCTTTTTCCTAATGATACATTGTGCCAAGCATTCCATGCAATTCTATTAGCTTTTAAAAATCTTATCACCAACACATCACAGTGATCTCAAACAAAATGTTAAAAGCCTAATTGTCATATAAAATTACAATGAGCATGTGTCAAAATTTTGTTTGACTCACTAATGATGGGCCAGCAGGATGACAAAAGTGGTTCAAGAGATAATGCAAAAAGACATATAATAATGGAAAAAATTTTGCAAAAATGGTTTAGATTTTTTTAAATGATTCTAAAAATCATAATCTTGGAACATATCTTCTTTATAAGACAGAAATCAATAAATGAGTATTGTACCAAAATAGCTTGAATATTATCTGTTTTCTCCAAGTTAATCTCTAACGTTAAAGAATCTGGGTCCTGATTAATCCTAAACAGAAAGTCAAATAAGTCACATTCCCTTAGAAAGTCAGATGACCTAGTTTGACAGGTAACACTTTAATATGACCTTGAAAGAACACAAAATCATTTGAGCCTTATTTCCAGGTTTTAATTAAGTTACTTTAACAAAAGAGTAAGTTTATTTTTAATGTTAAATACAACATATATAAAATACAACAAAATACTTCTCTAAGTTCTCATAAAATCAAATTACTTTTTCTTTTTTGGGCCACACCATGCCTTAACCACTGGATTGCCAGGGAATTTCCTCAAATTACTTTTTAATAGTTGAATTTTGCAAACTATATTTCTAACCTTTATAACCATAGGTCATGGACATGGGAAGTATAGAATAAAAAGGTGTAATTTTCCAGTTTAAAATACACACATAAAATACACATGTGTATATATGTACATACAAACATACTCATACATAAGCAAACATATACTGATGTGAATATAAGTTTCCACATTGGGGCATTATTTTATAATCTTAATCTGGTCAAGGAAGTAAAACAGTAAAAGCAAAGCTGATAAAAATATCTGATGTCATTGATGTTGGTTTGGCAGTGCAATATATAATGTGTGTGCATGGGTGTGTGTGTGTGTATATATCATTGTTGTTCAGTCATTGTGATCCTATGGACTGCAGCACTGTCTCCTAGAGCTTGTTCAAACTCACGTCCATATGGTTGGTGATACCACCCAACTATCACTTCCTCTATCATCCCTTTCTCCTCCTTCCTTCAATCTTTCCCAGCATCAGGGGCTTTTCTAATGAGTTGGCTCTTCACATCAGGTGGCCAAAGAATTGGAGCTTCAGTTTCAGCAGCATCAGTCCTTCCAATGAATATCAGGACTGGTTTCCTTTAATATTGACTGGTTTGATCTCCTTACAGTCCAAGGGACTCTCAAGAGTCTTCTCCAACACCACAGTTCAAAAGCATCAGTTTTTCAGCGCTCAGCCTTCTTTATGGTCCAACTCTCACATCCATATTTGACTACTGGAAAAAACCATAGCTTTGACTAGATGAACTTTTGCCAGCAAAATAATGTCTCTGCTTTTTAATATGCTGCCTAAGGTGGTCATAGCTTTTCTTCCAAAGAGCGAGCATCTTTTTTTATTTCATGGCTGCAGTCTCCATCTGCAGTGATTTTGGAGCTCAAGAAAATAAAGTCTGTCACTGTTTCTATTGTTCCCCCATCTATTTTCCATGAAGTGATGAGACCAGATGCCATGATCTTCATTTTTTGAATGCTGAGTTTTAAGTCAGCTTTTTCACTCTCCTCTTTCACCTTCTTCAAGAAGCTCTCTAGTTCTTCTTTGCTTTCTGCCATAAGGGTGGTATCATCTGCATATCTGAGGCTATTGATATTTCTCCTGGCAATCTTGATTTCAGCATGTGCTTCATCCAGTCTGGCATTTCACGTGATGTACTCTGCATATAAGTTAAATAAGCAGGGTAACAATATACAGCCTTGATGTACTCCTTTCCTAGTTTTGAACCAGTCCATTGTTCCATGTCCGGTTCTAACTGTTGCTTCTTGACCTGCATACAGGTTTCTCAGGAGGCAGGTCAGGTGGTCTGGTATTCCCATATCTTTAAGAATTTTCCACATTTGCTATGATCCACACAGTCAAAGGCTTTAGTGTAGTCAGTGAAGCAGAAGTAGATGTTCTGGAATTCTCTCACTTTTTTTTGTGATCCAAATGTTGGCAATTTAATCTCTGGTCCTCTGCCTTTTCTAAATCCAGCTTGAACATCTGAAAGTTTTCAGTTCACATACTGTTGAAGCCTAGCTTGGAGAATTTTGAGCATTACTTTGCTAGCCTGTGAAATGAGTGCAATTGTGCGGTACTTTGAACATTCTTTGGGATTGCCTTTCTCTGGGATTGGAATGAAAACTGACCTTTACCAGTCCTGTGGCCCCTGCTGAGTTTTCCAAATTTGCTGGAATATTAAGTGCTGCACTTTCACAGCATCATCTTTCAGAATTTGAAATAGCTTAGCTGGAATTCTATCACCTTCTCTAGCTTTGTTCAGGTGAAGCTTCCTAAGGCCCACTAGACTTCACACTCCAGAATGTCTGGCTCTAGGTGAGTGATCACACCACCATGGTTATCTGGGTCATTAAGTTCTCTTTTTTATAGTGTGTGTATATGTGCTCAGTCATATCTGACTGTTTGCTTCCTCATAGACTGTAGCCTGCAACGCTCCCTTGTGGGATTATCACATTTAGAATACTGGGGTGGCTTGCCATTCCCTCCTCCACTGGATCTTCCTGACCTACAAATCTAACCTGCGTGCCTTATGTCTCATGCACTGGCAGATGGATTCTTCACCATTTCACTATCTGGGAAGTCTCAGATGTGATATATTATTTACACCTATTTGATGAGTGTTCAGGTCTCACTAGATGGTTCCCAATTTCTTATCCTCAGGAGATTTATTGAAAAATTATAATTTATACTTGGTCCACAGGTTTAGAAAATTCTAGAAATTTGCTTTTGCATTTCAAATCTCTATAGCTGAACTACTTAATATTCATGTTATTTTTAATACAAAGAAAATTTTCAAATTGCTCTTGCTGTTTCAGAAATATCCCCACACTACTTTCCTAATATTATCTGTAGCTACATTCTGTTTTCCTGAACACATTTGAATGTACATGTTTTTCCTCAAAGATCTAAATTCATTTGTTATGATAGTCGCTTCATGTATGGGTCACTGGCATGATTTGGGTCATTTATTTCCTTGATAGCTTAGATTTATGTTTGCATTTATTTGAAAAGAGAACACATGATTGGAGAAGTGTTACAAGGAGGAATATGTTAAATGTTTAGTTTAGGAAACTAATCTTAAGTGAGTTCCATTCAATTACTGTCATAATAAATCACTTTCTGCTTTCTGAAACTGATCAAAACTAAATGGTGCAGGTATTGAGTAATTTCAGGTTTCAGAATTTCAAAGCATTGGAAATGATGGCCTGCTTTTCTGTTTAGTCAAGTGATATGACGGAGAAGGCAACGGCAACCCACTCCAGTACTCTTGCCTGGAGAATCCCACAGACAGAGGAGCCTGGTAGGCTGCAGTCCATGGGGGCACTAAGAGTTGGGCACGACTGAGTGACTTCACTTTCACTTTTCACTTTCATGCATTGGAGAAGGAAATGGCAACCTGCTCCAGTGTTCTTGACTGGAGAATCCCAGGGATGGGGAAGCCTGATGGGCTGCCGTCTATGGGGTCTCACAGAGTCAGACACGACTGAAGCGACTTAGCAGCAGCAGCAGCAGCAACAGCAAGTGATATGAAAATGCATGAATATCCACAAGATATATTTAATACATGAATAAAAAATATTTTTAAATCCTTAAGTTATTTTCACTACCTCTTAGAAAACTAGGAAACTTTAAGTTACCTTGTTTGCTAATCAGATTTTTAGAAAAAAGACCTCTCTCAGTTCTTAATTTTTTTGTTAGCTAAGCACCATTTGATTCTCATTTTGCAACCTAACAAAACTATTTACAATAAGACATTTTTAAATGCACAGTGTCTGTACAGACTTTCTAATACAACAGTACTCATCTGCAGAGTCTTCAAAATCACATCTACTCTCTTTTCAGCAACTGAGCTATTACTGTCTGATATTATACACAACAGTGCATATGCAGTGAACTATGTGCATCGAAGAACATTTACAAAACTGAAATCTACCTTAAGACACAAAGCATTCATTATTTAAAAAGTCAGAAATAATACACATCACTGCTGAATCCACCTATTAGCAAAACCTGACATTAATGCTAGATTGGGAAGTTTTTAATTCAATCACTTGAAAACATAAACATATAAAATGCTAGAGGTAGGTTACTCAATATATAAGCCAGTAACCTCCATGTGACCATTTAAATTTAAATCAATTAAAATTAAATAGCATTAAAATTGTGTTCTTAAGTCATGCTGTTCACATCTAAAGTATGCAATAGCCACATATATCTAGTAGTTATAATACTGTATAGAAAGCTGATATGAATTATGCAAATACAGAGCATTTCATCATTGCTGAATGTTTTATTACACAGCGCTGGGCTACAGTAGCCAGTATACACTTCTCTATTAGACTGGCTGTAATAATGTGCAGACTAGTTTTTATTCTGATTTTATCTACATCAACTGAATGTTTGAATGAACCATAATCTATGTTTATAAGATATCTATATTCATTTTTATCAGTTGAGTAGAAAAAGCATTACTACTTTTTTGCATACTTTTTTCCTGGCAAGAACTGAAAATGATACATTAAAATTTACTACTAATTGGGTTCCTGTTAATTTACACTTTCATGTTTAACAATCTTTCCTTAAATGTTATATTGCCAATTTATTTACTGCTTAGAAGTTGAGAGCTATAATATTTTCTGATTGACTTATAACTTTCATTAATCAAAAATTCATCCTTGCCCTATTCCTCTTTTAAAAAATTCCAAAATGACTATAATGCTCTTTTTGGTTGAGGACAGTGATATATAGCAAAAAAAAAAGGAAAACAATGTTTTATTTTCTTTTATTTCCTACCGTGACTTGCATATAATCTAGTTTTTAATTCTCCTAGTGTATGGGGGGAGGCAGAATGTATGCTTAATACTCTAAGGAACAGTGCAAGCCTGATTTCTTCCTGCTTCCAGGGTTTAAACTAAAATGTATGATTCATTATTTCCCAAACGTATACTGAGTTTCCTATTTGCATTTTTGAGGTTGTATCCTTTCCAGGATTCCCATTACACTCCATTCCACCTTTAAAATTACTGCAGATCTTACCATTCCTAATATTCATTGGGATAAATTATCCATTGGGAAAATTAGGGATACCAAGGGAACATTTCATGAAAAGATGGGCTCGAAAAAGGACAGAAATGGTATGGATCTAATTGAAGCAGAAGATATTAAGAAGAGGTGGCAAGAATACACAGAAGAAATGTACAAAAAAGACCTTCACAACCCAGATAATCACAATGGTGTGATCACTCACCTAGAGCCAGACATCCTGGAATGTGAAGTCAAGTGGGCCTTAGAAAGCATCACTACCAACAAAGCTAGTGGAGGTGATGGAATTCCAGTTGAGCTATTTCAAATCCTGAAAGATGATGCTGTGAAAATGCTACACTCAATATGCCAGCACATTTGGAAAACTCAGCAGTGGCCACAGGATGGGAAAAGGTCAGTTTTCATTCCAATCCCAAAGAAAGGCAATGCCAAAGAATCCTCAAACTACTGCACAATTGCTCTCATCTCACACGCTAGTAAAGTAATGCTCAAAATTCTCCAAGCCAGGCTTCAGCAATACATGAACCATGAACTTCCTGATGTTCAAGCTGGTTTTAGAAAAGGCAGAGGAACCAGAGATCAAACTGCCAACATCCGTGGATCATCAAAAAAGCAAGAGAGTTCCAGAAAAACATCTATTTCTGCTTTATTGACTATGACAAAGCCTTTGACTGTGTGGATCACAATAATCTGTGAAAAATTCTGAAAGAGATGGAAATACCAGACCACCCGATCAACCTCTTGAGAAACCTATAAGCAGATCAGGAAGCAACAGGTAGAACTGGACATGGAAAAACTGACTGGTTCCAAACAGGAAAAGGAGTACATCAAGGCTGTATATTGTCACCCTGCTTATTTAACTTATATGCAGAGTACATCATGAGAAATGCTGGGCTGGAAGAAGCACAAGCTGGAATCAAGATTGCCAGGAGAAATATCAATAACCTCAAATATGCAGATGACACCACTCTTATGGCAGAAAATGAAGAGGAACTAAAGAGCCTCTTGATGAAAGTAAAGAGGAGAGTGAAAACATTGGCTTAAAGCTCAACATTCAGAAAATGAAGATCGTGGCATTTGGTCCCATCACTTCATGGCAAATAGATGGGGAAACAGTGGAAACAGTGTCAGACTTTATTTTTTGGGGGGCTCCAAAATCACTGCAGGTGGTGATTGCAGCCATTAAATTAAAAGACACTTACTACTTGGAAGGAAAGTTATGACCAACCTAGATAGTATATTGAAAAGCAGAGATATTACTTTGCCAACAAATGTCCATCTAGTCAAGGCTATGGGTTTTCCAGTGGTCATGTATGGATGTGAGAGTTGGACTGTGAAGAAAGCTGAGTGCTGAAGAATTGATGCTTTTGAACTGTAGTGTTGGAGAAGACTCTTGAGAGTCCCTTGGACTACAAGGAGATCCAATCAGTCCATCCTAAAGGAGATCAGCCCTGGGTGTTCATTGGAAGGACTGATGCTGAAGCTGAAACTCCAATACTTTGGCCACCTCATGCGGAATTGACTCATTGGAAAAGAGTCTGATGCTGGGAGGGATTGGGGGCAGGAGGAGAAGGGGATGACAGAGGATGAAATGGCTGGATGGCTTCACCGACTCGATGGACATGAGTTTGAGTGAACTTCGGGAGTTGGTGATGGACAGGGAGGCCTGGCGTGCTGTGATTCATGGGGTCGCAAAGAGTTGGACACAACTGAGTGACTGAACCGAACTGAATATCCATTGAGTCATTTTTATTCCTATAATTCATTTATTTATTCTCCCACCCCATTAACTTTCTGAGAGTGTGTTCTATGTATATGTTGCTGCTGCTGCTGCTAAGTCGCTTCAGTCGTGTCCGACTCTGTGCGACCTCATAGACAGCAGCGCACTAGGCTCCTCTGTCCCCGGGATTCTCCAGGCAAGAACACTGGAGTAGGTTGCCATTTCCTTCTCCAATGCATGAAAGTGAAAAGTGAAAGTGAAGTTGCTCAGTCATGTCTGACTCTTCGCAACCCCATGGACTGCAGCCTACCAGGCTCCTCTGTCCATGGGATTTTCCAGGCAAGAGTACTGGAGTGGGGTGCCATTGCCTTCTCCAAAGTATATGTTAGGTGCTTAATATATATTAGGCAGATTTAATTGGCTCATCAAAGTGTCAATTAACAATGAAATATGACTGTTATCTTTGAAAATAGGAAACTTGAAGACACTAGATTACTAACATTTTTTACTTAACAAAAACTTAGAAAATGAACACTGGGAATAAGACAGTAATTTTCACACCTGTGAAAGTAAAAGTCACTCAGACGTGTCCGACTGTTTGCAAACCCATGGATTATACACTCCATGGAATTCAACAGGCCAAAATACTGGACTGGGTAGCTTTTCCCTTGTCTAGGGGATCTTCCTAACCCAGGGATTGAACCCAGGTCTCCTGCATTGCAGGCAGATTCTTCACCAGCTGAGCCACAAAGGAAGCCCAATTAACCCTAAATTAAAGAATGTTTTTCTCTTTTACCATATTTGCTCCAGATCGTTCCTTTTTAAATAAATCATACATATTCTATTGGATTACCTTTCAAACCTTCCCCAGTCTCATTTCCCCTCAAGGAACAACCACCCTGACATTGTATGCCTCTTTATTTATGCTTCAGTTTTCACAGTAGTATGTTTTTAAAGTTAACTATTATGACAAACTCTTTCAGAGGTGATTTATCCATGTGTACATTCAATCATTTATGTTAATATTTGTCAAGATTTTAGTTCTAAACGAATGACTTTGCTTACCATTTTGAACCATGAAACAACAAAGAATATTTCTTAAGTAGATAATTATTTTTGCTATATTTTGCTTCTGAACTCTTGTACGATTATGTTAAAGAGGAAAATTGCATGCCTTTGTGAGAGGTTTTTTTTTTTTTTTAATTCCTTTTCTCTGGTTCCACAGATAAATAAATACTGTCTGCCAATTTTACTTTCATGATAATTGATCCAAATTATCTAGTCCAAAGCTCTTTGAAAAATGAAAACTGCAGTCACTCCTTAGAAATGCAATTAATTAGAAGTCCAGGTCTAACTGGACCTGGACTATGCCCTTGAAAGATGCACAGAGTGTTCCTTTAGAAACCTCATGACTAAATCAGTGTTTTAAGAGGGCAATTACCGGGGATCTTTTAATGGCAGAACACTGTGGTAGGTGTTGGGAATAAAATGAGACAATGGAAATTCTGGTGAACAATACATGACCTTGTGTAATTAAATCTAGAAAAGTCTTCTGCAAACTATAAATCCTATTGGATTTGTGAATAAAAAAAGATCAATGAGACCTGAAGTAACTGAAGAATATGTAATGAGAGTGAGTTGAAGAGTGAATAGGGCTTGCATATGTTATAGCAAGAAGTGCATTCCTGGCAATGGAATGCCCTAACTCCCGTGGTTGGTGATATTGGAGAAAAGTGCAAATAGGTATGGATTAAAATAAAATGCGGGATATAATGGAATCCAACACAAACTCTAATTGGTCTTTAAAAGTCCTTAACTTTTATGATTTCTTTCTGGTTACAACCTTGATTAACCAATAATGATAAGCTCTTAACACATCTGTATCTTTCTCTCTCACTTCTTAAAAAAGAGGCTTACGAAAGTATAGGGCTATTGTAATGTCAGGTGATAGAATTAAGTTGAATCCAAACTTTAGGTGAAAATAATCTTTACGGGTGGGTTTCCTTACAATCATTCCACCAGATGTGTTAGAGGAACATTCACAAATGTATTAGGAAGAGAAATGAGGCGTAGAGAAATAAAGTAGATCAGCCATCAGCGCTTCTGGGACAGACTGGAAGAGAATCCTAAGGTTGAAAGAAACAGTCGGAGATCATCAACTGTCATTCTCATTGGACTGCCAACTGTGTTATTCAGTGCCCTCCGGAGGAGGAATTTCTGTGTCCTTTTTCACTGACCTCTCAAAAGTTTACAAGTCTATTTTAGTTACCTCTCCTAGAACTGCTCCTGCCTGACTGCAGCCCACTTGGAGTGAATATCTCTCCAACAAATGTGTTTTCTAGTATTTTAATTGCTTGCACATAAAGCACAGTACTTGCCAGTTTTATTCATTTCCAATGTAAATTTTAAAACCATGTCCACTACAAAGTTAGGAAGGATTTTTATTTTTTGGCCACATCAGGTGGCATGTGCGATCTTAGTTCCCCAACCAGGATTCCGCTGCAGGTGCCCCCTGCAGTGGAAGTTCAGAGTCTTAACTGCTGGATCACCAGGGGAGTCCTTAGGAGGTCTTTTTTGGACTTTAATACATGAAATAAGGTATAACTAAGTTACCACACACAAAATTTGAATTTACGTGACTTATGTTACATATTTTATTTCTCTTCAGTATAGTGTGTTCATGTGACTAGCATGCTCTATGCTGAAAAGCAATTGAGTTGATAAGAAAAATACATGTCATCCCAGTAGGAGTCACAGAACGTCATCCTATTCCTCTACTTCAGATTTCTATACCACCTCACTTGTAACACTAAAATGTGTGTTTCAGGTCCTGGGGTTGGGGAGTGGTAGTAAAGTATGATACCACTATAACAGGTTTCAGAAGCTTTCAGGCCAAACTTCACAAAATGGAAAAACAAACATTTTTTCCAACATGATTTCCAACTTCTCTTCAAATTTTAAGTATAATGGCAGAATGACATTGTTATAGGTTGCCGAACTCAATAATTTGATGAGAGATCTATGAAAGGAAACTCTTCTAGAGTCACCTTCTAAAAATGACTTTTTTTAAAATGAGTAGGAAATAACCTAAAATTTCCTTCCCTAGGTTTTCCTCTAATAAGCATAAATTTAATGTCACTGAAATATTTAATGGGGAAAAGAAATAGGTCACTTTATAATTAGATGCATACATTTTGATAACCACTGGTTAACACTATTTTGTTCAAAGACCAGCTAGATGCCAGTTTCTTTCGCTTTCAAAGGTACATCACTCGAGCAATTCCCCACTCTCTTGTGTTCATATTTTCCCTTGATCCTGGATCACTGCACAGAAAAACTCCAGCTACCAGCTACTTCAGGGTTTGCTTCAGTTGCAGAAAGCTGCCTTACCCAACCAAGCACATGCCCCTCCCAGTGGGCATGCATCCAATGACTGATTGTACCAGGTTATTAATATCCAGATATTTAAGCCCAATGAAAACACCCTTGACACCCCAATTATGTTCTTAGCACTCCATAGAACTGTCCAATCCTTTTTAGAACCTGCATCAAAATGCAAGTGCATCATGGTTCAAGTTCATCCTCTACTCCATTTTGCTTTCTTATTCTCCCTCCACAGGGGTGGATCTCTAATGTATATCCAGGATGCTGAGGTCCATATCAGTGTCTGCTCATGTACAATGCCACACTGGGAAGTTCTTGTCAAAGTCAGAATTCGGCCATCAGGCTGCTAAGTCTAATGACCAACTTTCAGTTCTTATCCACTTAGACTAGTAATTGGCTTTTGGCCTCTTCTCATGCCCTAAATTCTTCAGTCTATTCACATATAACAACCAGAGCAATCCCTTACAAAATATAAGAAAACTCATCTCTCTCCTCTGCTCAAGACTCTCCAATGTTTGCCTGCTCCATCTTTATAGCAGTTTTTCCCATTCTCACCAGTGTTCAACAAAGTAACTCCTTCACTCCAACCCTTTGATTTCATCCCCTGCTACTGTTCCTCTTGTTCATTTTGCTTCAGTCACATTAGTCTTAACATTGTTCCTTGATCCACTGTATCATGATGCCAGTCATACTCCAGTCTATTGGTATATCCTAAATACAAAGCTAGTGGAGGTGATGGAACTCCAGTTGAGCTGTTTCAAATCCTTAAAAGATGATACTGTGAAAGTGCTGCACTCAATATGCCAGCAAATTTGGAAAACTCAGCAGTAGCCACAGGACTGGAAAAGGTCAGTTTTCCTTCCAATCCCAAAGAAAGGCAATGCCAAAGAATGCTCAAACTACCACACAATTGCACTCATCTCACACACTAGTAAAATAATGCTCAAAATTCTCCAAGCCAGGCTTCAACAGTATGTGAACCATGAACTTCCAGATGTTCAAGCTGGTTTTAGAAAAGGCAGAGGAACAAGAGATCAAATTTCCAACATCTGTTGAATAATCGAAAAAGCAAGAGAGTTCCAGAAAAACATCTATTTCTTCTTTATTGACAATGCCAAAGCTTTTGACTCAGTGGATCATAACAAACTGTGGAAAATTCTTCAAGAGATGGGAATACCAGACCACTTGACCTGCCTCCTGAGAAATCTGTATGCAGGTCAAGAAGCAACAGTCAGAAATGGACATGGAACAACAGACTGGTTCCAAATAGGAAAAGGAGTACGTCCAGGCTGTATATTGTCACGCCGCTTATTCAACGTATATGCAGAGTACATCATGAGAAATGCTGAGCTGGATGAGGCACAAAATGGAATCAAATTGCTGGGAGAAATATCAATAACCTCAGATATTCAGATGACACCACCCTTATGGCAGAAAGTGAAGAGGAACTAAAAAGCCTCTTGATGAAAGTGAAAGAGGAGAGTGAAAAAGTTGGCTTAAAGCTCAACATTCAGAAAATGAAGATCATGGCATCTGGTCCCATCACTTCATGGGAAATAGATGGGGAAACAGTGGAAACGGTGTCAGACTTTATTTTTCTGGGCTCCAAAATCACTACAGATGGTGATTGCAGCCATGAAATTAAGAGACAGTTACTCCTTGGAAGAAAACCTATGACCAACCTAGACAGCATATTAAAAAGCAGAGACATTACTTTGTAAACAAAGGTCTGTCTAGTCAAGACTATGGTTTTTCCAGTAGTCATGTATGGATGTGAGAGTTGGACTGTAAAGAAAGCTGAGCACCGAAGAATTGATGCTTTTGAACTGTGGTGTTGGAGAAGACTCTTGAGAGTCCCTTGGACTGCAAGGAGGTCAAACCAGTCCATTCTAAGGAGATCAGTCCTGAGTGTTCATTGGAAGGACTGATGCTGAAGCTGAAAAATACTTTGGCCACCTGATGTGAAGAACTGACTCATTTGAAAAGACCCTGATGCTGGGAAAGATTGAATGCAGGAGGAGAAGGGGACGACAGAGAATGAGATGGTGGAATGCCATCACTGACTCAATGGACATGAGTTTGAGTAAACTCTGGGAGCTGGTGATGGACAGGGAAGCCTGGCATGCTGCAGCCCATGGGGTTGCAAAGAGTCGGACATGACTGAGTGACTGAACTGAACTGAAATATGACTAGCCCCCTCATTTTCTCCCATATTCTAACCGTGCCTTTGTAGAGTGATTTCATCTAGCTACATTTATTATACCATCCCTTCCTACCCTCCTTGCTTTTCTATTTCTTGTACCTTTATTTTTCCACAGCATTTTTTTTACCATCTGACTCATAAAGTGTTGATTTGTTGTTTGTCTCTTCCCATTAAAAAGTAAGTTCCATAAAGCAAAAGGACTTGTTTGTTCACTATAGTAATCATAGGATGCAAATAATTCAATAAATTCTACAAATTTAACAAATAATCATAGAATGACTGAATTAATGAATGAATCAACTTCTGAGAACTCAATGCATCTTCTTGAGAATGATAATAGAGCTACAGTGGGTATAAAATATATTGTAGTCTATTATTTTATAATATGCTGTGAATCCACAGCAATCTCATACACTTATGAGGTGAATATATCTAAAACACTCACCTATTGTTTGACATCCTTTCTGAGTAAATGCCTTTCCAAAACTGTGGCAATTGAAAGAATTACCAAACATCCTTTGGTTTGGGAACAGTTCTAAGTTCCAGGGCTGTTCTGAATGCTGTCATTATATATGGAAATGACAGTAAAGTTTTATCTAGATTTCTATTTTAAGAAAAGGTTAGGAGGTTCAGTTACTACAAAAATGACTCTGGTACATATTAGTTTGCAAGGAAGCTAGACTAGGATAAGATGTTCTCAAAATACAATAGAGTTTAAAAATTCTTTTTGAATTAAATAAGCAAAGACGTTATGCCAGGATAAATGCCACTAAATCAAGAATGCTAAGTAGTATTTAATCAGCCAGATTCTGTGGCTAATGGACTGACCTGGTCAAGGCCTCTAAGGATCCAGACTTACTTGCCAATCTGCATTACCTTATCTAAATATAGGGTGTGGACGTCGTTAATAATGAAAAGACATCTTGACTACATTGACCTCGTGCAGCAAGGTAGTTTGGTTATAGTTGTCTCCGAGGATACAAAGAAAAGAAAAAAGAAGAAACAAAGTTGGGATTCCTGGTTAAATGATGATCATGCTGGCAGAAAAATGAACATCTGGCTACATCTGCCAATTTTTCATAAGAAAAGCATCTACACTTGGGGTATGTACCTGCATTATGAATACATGATTTCTTTTTTATGCAAATGTAGAGGGGGGAATATAAAATTTTTCATTAGAATAAAGCTGTAAGAATAATTTATTTGAAGAAAAATACATAAAAGTCGTTATGGTTGGGACAATCTGTTTTCAAATATAAAGAGGGACCAATTTTTTTTTAAATTTCAATAGACAAGTATTTCCAATTGACAAATGTAAAAGTTTTTACATTTTATATTAAAAACTACATGGAGAAATATACAGTTTAAAACACCCCAAGTTTATAGTTAAGTACTAACAGTATATTCATAATCATATATTTAATTTTGCCTTTAACTTTAAGAAAACATTTTAAATTTTTAAAATTAAAGGCTTCAACATTAATCAGAGCAGTAGTCTCCAAAAGTGCTCAATGTCCTAACTATAAAAGTAGAGATAAGTGGAATTTTAAAATGATTGTTTATAGAAAGGATTGTTCACTGAAGCTTATAGGTAATTTTATAGAATTGAGTTATTAATAATATTTATAATATTAAAATATTCATAGCTAACATTTATTAAGTGCTGCGTGCCAGCTAGTATTTTAAGCTTTTTCCATGTATTTCTCTCTTATTTTCACTCCTCGGGTGTGAATTACTATTTTGATAACCATTTACAGATGAGAAAACTGAGACTGAAAATTCAAACACTCTGGGTAAGGAGACAGAACTGATAGGTGATGGGGCCAAAATCCTGGCCCATGTACTCTAACCTCAAAGCCCATGTTTTCGATTCTACAGTGTTAACACAAAGTACTAGCTTGGGGAATAAAAGGTTGAAGTAAAGAGCTCCAGCTCTAAGTCTGTCTTGTTGGTGCCAGTAAAGGCAGTTGTAAATCGCAAACTCCAGGCAATCTTCAGGTCATTTTCTCTCCCCAGTGGCAAATAAACAGCTTGACTAGTAGTTTTGACAGGGCACATCAGTTGATTTGGCATCGGCAGGCAAAGTCATTGTCTAGGTACCATATACTATAGGGAGGTTCTTGGCCAGAGCCTCCGTCAGCATTGTTTCACGACGCTGTGAATCATGGACTCCCAGCGGAGGTTCAAGCCACAGCAGAGTACATCAGCCCCAGTCTTCACAGCTCAGCGGGTTTCAGGGAAATTTAGAGGACGTACCATGCCCTCTACATCATCTTATTGCCACCTCAACAGATTTACTCTGAGGCAATGACTTTAGGAGTTTGGCTACACAAAGAACATTTTCAAACCCTAGGAGAGTTAAATAGGTTAGTGGTAATAAAGCTTTGCAAAATGAAGTTCACATGCATTTTTGTTACAAATTAGGTGTGATAGCAAATGTTATAGAATGGTTGGGTGTCAAAGACTAGATGTCCAAAAACTATTATACCTGTCTGCCACACACACACATATACACCATCAAACTTTTTTAGCCTCTACATTCCACATTTAGAAGGTTCATCTTTTATTTTGAATTTAACTATCAGCTCTAGGTGAATAACTCTCAAACAACATCTAAGTTTACAAAATTAGTTGGCCTGAGCAACTTGGCATCTTTCAAAGGTCCCTTGGGATACAGTTAAAGGGAGAAACTTGATGTAGAATTTTTATGATGTTCAGAACTTCAGTAAATAGCATCTTGTGCCAGTCCATCTGGATCTCAAAGTTGAGAGACCAGGTTTACTGTCCACGTTGACCTAATCCAGAAGTTAAATTGATTGAATATACAAATCTGAGTCAGAGATCACCAGATGGCAAGGAAACTAGGTCAGGGGGATCCTAAGAAGGACAAGTGAGGGAAGTAACAGTCTAAAGAAAGGGATATAAAGACAGGCGGGATCATAATAATGCTAATGAACAATCCTATGGGTTTTATGCCTCAAAGGAGCATTAGTTACATATCGTGTAACAAGTTACCCCTCTTGCCTGGAGAATCCCATGGACACAGGAGCATGGTAGGCTACAGTCCGTGGGGTTGCAGAGTCAGACACAACTGAGCGACTTCACTTTCACTTTTCACTTTCATGCATTGGAGAAGGAAATGGCAACCCACTGCAGTGTTCTTGCCTGGAGAATCCCAGGGACGGGGGAGCCTGGTGGGCTGCTGTCTATGGGGGTCACACAGAGTTGGACATGACTGAGGTGATTTAGCAGCAGCAAGTTACCCCAGAATTTAGCACCTTACACTAAGTATTGATTATCTCATAGTTTCTGTGGGTCAGGAGTCAGGGCACAATGCAGCTGGTGCCTCTGGTTCAAGGTCCTCAGACAGGCTGTCAGCGGGGCTACTGCCCTCATCTCAAGACTTGCCTGGGGCTGAAGGATCTGATTCCAAACCCACTCTCTTGAGCCTCTACATCAGCCTCACAACATGCAGCTGGCCTCCTGCAGGGTGATTGTCTAAGGGAACGGGAGAGAGAACAGAACACACTGGAGCCCTATGTTCTCTCTGTAACCTAATCTCAGAAGAGAAGTCCCATTACTTTGTCACATTCTGTTCAACAGAATCAAGTCATGAGGTTCAGCTGACACTGAGAACGGAGATATGAGTGAAGTGCAATTGGCAGCTACTTTAGAAGATATCTAGCAAAAAGGATAACAGAAAACCTAGAATAAGTATTATCTAGCCAGAAGAAGCCTAGCTTCATTTAGATTTTATCTAAATACATGTCTTTACATTCCAATGTGCATTAAAGGCATCTGGAGAGCATATTAAATCCTTAGCCTTTAGGTCTCATCACTATAAAGCTCAATTCAAGAGGCCAAAGCTGGGGTGAGGTGGACCCATAGTTTTTTCACTCCCTCTAGAGATTACAACCGGAGAAGGCAATGACAACCCACTGCAGTACTCTTGCCTGGAAAATCCCATGGATGGAGGAGCCTGGTAGGCTGCAGTCCATGAGGTGGCTAGGAGTCGGACACGACTGAACGACTTCACTTTCACTTTTCACTTTCATGCATTGGAGAAGGAAATGGCAACCCACTCCAGTGTTCTTGCCTGGAGAATCCCAGGGCCGGGGGAGCCTGGTGGGCTGCCGGCTATGGGGTCGCAGAGTCGGACATGACTGAAGCGACTTAGCAGCAGCAGCAGCAGAGATTACAACATAAATGATGTGCAGACCATGATTTGAGGGAACAATGATCCAGGTAAACATTTTTTTTTTCTTCATGACCTTAGCATTGAATTAATTATAGTCCCCACTCCCAAAACATACACACACACTGAAATGCTTTTAAAAATAAGAATACTAGACTTTAAAATAAGTATAAACAAATGTAACAAAATTCCATTTTTTACTTACAAAGCAATATCAAAGCTCTTTTTGAAATGTCACCTGAAAATGTTTACCCCCTCTTTCGGGTGGAGTTCTGGATTTGTTGCTTCCTATAATTAGTTTGCCTATTGAGTCATTTCTAGGGACTTCGAATGTCATTTAGTGGAAAGAGTGGGCTGATGTTTCTAGGGACTGAATTTTCATGCTATCAAGTACTATATGTGTGGACTGTTTCAAATTGTCCAAATTCGGTTTTTTCATTTTAAAGGTGTGGGTAACAGCATGTATATTGGTTGAGAATTCAAAGGGCTAGCAAATAGAAATGAACCCATTAGTGCAAAGGAGGTACCCAATTTGCACCATTCAAAAATAAATCTTGAACTCAATAAATGTTAACTGTTGTCATGATAACTGCAGTAGATGCTTTGTGATTATAGATGGTTATAGTGAATTTTCCCATTTGGATAAGGCAAGATCATCACTGTTATGTGTTATTTTGTTTGCATATTGTTTTATATACTCTACTATTCAGCTTTAAAATTTTTGAAAGCCTTCTTTCATGTGAATTTACCTGATTATCAAAGTCATGAACTAATTGGTATCTCTTGAATCTCTTCCTTTTATATAAAACTAATAACTCAGCAGGTTTTCACTGACCTTTGATGATGTGTCTATTTTTTTACATTTGTTAGTATGGGATTTGGAGTTTGGCATGTGTGTCTGTGTTGTTACTTCCTGTGTTTTAAATTATTTTGCCTCTATATGGCTATATGTCGTAATAATTGTCATGGCTACATGGGCAATTGTATGTTTAAATGACTT
The DNA here is from genome assembly GCF_032452875.1 of Bos javanicus. Taxonomy (NCBI): domain Eukaryota; kingdom Metazoa; phylum Chordata; class Mammalia; order Artiodactyla; family Bovidae; genus Bos; species Bos javanicus. Next base: position 35,519,864 of record NC_083874.1, on the reverse strand, counting down.
CAGAGATCATCTCCATCCCATTAAACAAAACATTCACTATTCTTGAGCTTTACTTAACTAAAATGTCACTGTAAAATGTGTGTGTGTGTGTGTGTGTGTGTGTGTGTGTGTGTGTGTGTAGAGAGAGAGACATATATATATTTCAGTAGCATGTTGATAATGTTTTTAATTCTTTGTTTCTGCTATAAAATGTTGCATTCAGAAAGATAATTTCAGTATATATTTTACAAATTGTAAAATTTTCTCTTGAAACTTTGCCGTTATTGCTCCATTATTGTTCCACATTTATTGCTAAAGAGTAAAACTCTGAATTCATTCTGACTTCTCTTATTTGGTAAGGAAACCATATTTTTAGCACAGATGCTTGTAAAAATTTGTTTTCAATCTCTGTAATTGTTTTGCCAGAATGTGTCTAGACTCATTGACCTCTCTTCAGATATACTTACATTGTTATAAGCCATTTTAATATGCTATTACTGATTCTTTTTCTTTGTTGTAAAGCAGGGTTCATAAATTCCAATAACTCCAGTGTCTAGGCAAGTAATGTAAACATTAAAATGTATCCTGAGAGAAAATACAGGCCCTACCTAAAGGGAGCAGTTGCTACTCAAACTTAAGAAATGGTTGCCATTTGGAAATGGGGTCTAAGTGTACCCAAACAGTCTAATTTTTCAAGAGAAGGTATGAAATCACACTGTCTACATGTTGGATTAAATCTGTTTCTCTTTGAGTGACATTGCACAAGCCAAGTAAAATATACCTGCTGGTCTTATTTGCTTATAAACTATCATTTGACAACATTTAGGTAATTATCATCAATTAATCTTGCCCCTTGGATGCTCCAACTCTGTCTCATCCTGTTGTGACCCTCCCTTCCTGCCAATGTTGAATTTCTTCTTATGGTTGAAGACCAGCCCAAGGTCATCCTGTTCCAACAGTACTATCTGCCCCCATCTTTGTGAAGCCAAGTCTGGCATCTTGGGACTTCTCATTTTGTCTATCAGCCATCCCACGTCCAAGGTCAGGGGCAGCGGCTGAGAGTACCAGACTGCAAGAGCGCAGGACCGGCCAAGAGGAGCTACCCGCGTCCGAGGTAAGGGGGGTCGGCCGAGAGGAGATACCCAGCGTCGGAGGTCAGGGGTGGCGACAAGAGAAGTTACCCTGCGTCCGAGGTCAGGGGCGGCGACGAGAGGAGTTATGCCATGCCTGAGGTCAGGGGCGGCGGCCTGGAGGAGATACCCCATGCCCCCACACCCCCACGCCCGAGGCCAAGGGCGGCGGCCGGGAGGACCAACCCCATGTCCAAGGAGCCCTGGCTACGCAGGCGCAGGATGGCCTAGAGGAGCTATCCCACGTTGAAGATCAGGAAGGGCAGTGGTGAGAAGATACCCCTCATCCAAGGTAAGGAGCAATGGCTGTGCTTTGCTGGAGCAGCTGTGAAGAGATACCCCAGGCCCAAGGTAAGAGAAACCCAAGTAAGATGGTAGGTGTTGCAAGAGGGCATCAGAGGGCAAACACACTGAAACCATACTCACAGAAAACTAGTCAATCTAATCACACTAGGACCATAGCCTTGTCTAACTCAATGAAACGAAGCCATGCCCATGGGGCAACCCAAGATGGGCAGGTATTGGTGGAGAGATCTGACAGAATGTGGTCCACTGGAGAAGGGAATGGCAAACCACTTCAGTATTCTTGCCTTGAGAACCCCATGAACAGTATGAAAAGGCAAAATGATAGGATACTGAAAGAGAAACTCCCCAGGTCAGTAGGTGCCCAATATGCTACTGGAGATCAGTGGAGAAATAACTCCAGAAAGAATGAAGGAATGGAGCCAAAGGAAAAGAATACCCAGCTGTGGATGTGACTGGTGATAGAAGCAAGGTCCGATGCTGTAAAAAGCAATATTGCATAGGAACCTGGAATGTCAGGTCCATGAGTCAAGACAAATTGGAAGTGGTCAAATAGGAGATGGCAAGAGTGAATGTCAACATTCTATGAATCAGCAAACTGAAATGGACTGGAATGGGTGAATTTAACTCAGATGACCATTATATCTACTACTGCGGGCAGGAATCCCTCAGAAGAAATGGAGTGGCCATCATGGTCAACAAAAGAGTCCGAAATGCAGTACTTGGATGCAATCTCAAAAATGACAGAATGATCTCTGTTTCCAAGGCAAACCATTCAATATCACGGTAATCCAAGTCTATGCCCCAATTAGTAACGCTGAAGAAGCTGAAGTTGAATGGTTCTTTTAAGACCTCCAAGAACTTTTAGAACTAACACCCAAAAATGATGTCCTTTTCCTTATAGGGGACTGGAATGCAAAAGTAGGAAGTCAAGAAACACCTGGAGTAACAGGCAAATTTGGCCTTGGAATACGGAATGAAGCAGAGCAAAGACTAATAGAGTTTTGCCAAGAAAATACACTGGTCATAACAAACACCCTCTTCCAACAACACAAGAGAACACTCTATACATGGACATCACCAGATGGTCAACACCGAAATCAGATTGATTATATTCTTTGCAGCCAAAGATGGAAAAGCTCTACACAGTCAGCAAAAACAAGACCAGGAGCTGATTGTGGCTCAGACCATGAACTCCTTATTGCCAAATTCAGACTTAAATTGAAGAAAGTAGGGAAAACCACTAGACCATTCAGGTATGACGTAAATCAAATCCCTTATGATTATACAGTGGAAGTGAGAAATAGATTTAAGGGCCTAGATCTGATAGATAGAGTGCCTGATGAACTGTGGAATGAGGTTCGTGACATTGTACAGGAGACAGGGATCAAGACCATCACCATGGAAAAGAAATGCAAAAAAGCAAAATGACTGTCTGGGGAGGCCTTAAAAATCTTGTGAAAAGAAGAGAAGTGAAAAGCAAAGGAGAAAAGGAAAGATATAAGCGTCTGAATGCAGAGTTCCAAAGAATAGCAAGAAGAGATAAGAAAGCCTTCTTCAGCGATCAATGCAAAGAAACAGAGGAAAACAACAGAATGGGAAAGACTAGGGATCTCTTCAAGAAAATCAGAGATACCAAAGGAATATTTCATGCAAAGATGAGCGTGATAAAGGACAGAAATGGTATGGACCTAACAGAAGCAGAAGATATTAAGAAGAGATGGCAAGAATACACAGAAGAACTATAAAAAAAAAAGATCTTCACGACCCAGATAATCACGATGGTGTGATCACTCACCTAGAGCCAGACATCCTGGAATGTGAAGTCAAGTGGGCCTTAGAAAGCATCACTACGAACAAAGCTAGTGGAGGTGATGGAATTCCAGTTGAGCTATTCCAAATCCTGAAAGATGATGCTGTGAAAGTGCTGCACTCAATATGCCAGCACATTTGGAAAACTCAGCAGTGGCCACAGGACGGGAAAAGGTCAGTTTTCATTCCAATCCCGAAGAAAGGCAATGCCAAAGAATGCTCAAACTATCGCACAATTGCACTCATCTCACACGCTAGTACAGTAATGCTCAAAATTCTCCAACCCAGGCTTCAGCAATATGTGAACCATGAACTTCCTGATGTTCAAGCTGGTTTTAGAAAAGGCAGAGGAACCAGAGATTAAATTGCCAACATCCGCTGGATCATGGAAAAAGCAAGAGAGTTCCAGAAAAACATCTATTTCTGCTTTATTGACTATGCCAAAGCCTTTGACTGTGTGGATTACAATAAACTGTGGAAAGTTCTGAAAGAGATGGGCATACCCGACCACCTGATCTACCTCTTGAGAAATCTGTATGCAGGTCAGGAAGCAACAGTTAGAACTCGACATGGAACAATAGACTGGCTCCAAATAGGAAAAGGAGTTCATCAAGGCTGTATATTATCACCCTGTTTATTTAACTTATATGCAGAGTACATCATGAGAAATGCTGGACTGGAAGAAACACAAACTGGAATCAAGATTGCCAGGAGAAATATCAATAACCTCAGATATGCAGATGACACCACCCTTATGGCAGAAAGTGAAGAGGAACTCAAAAGCCTCTTCAAGAAAGTGAAAGTGGAGAGTGAAAAAGTTGGCTTAAAGCTCAACATTCAGAAAACGAAGATCACGGCATCCTGTCCCATCACTTCATGGGAAATAGATGGGGAAACAGTGGAAAAAGTGTCAGACTTTATTTTTCTGGGCTCCAAAATCACTACAGATGGTGGCTGCAGCCATGAAATTAAAAGATGCTTACTCCTTGGAAGGAAAGTTATGACCAACCTAGAGAGCATATTCAAAAGCAGAGACATTAGTTTGCCAACAAAGGTTCATCTAGTCAAGGCTATGGTTTTGCCAGTATTCATGTGTGGATGTGAGAGTTGGACTATAAAGAAAGCTGAGCGCCGAAGAATTGATGCCTTTGAACTGTTGGACTGCAAGGAGATCCAACCAGTCCATTCTGAAGGAGATCAGCCCTGGGATTTCTTTGGAAGGAATGATGCTAAAGCTGAAACTCCAGTGCTTTGGCCACCTCATGTGAAGAGTTGACTCATCGGAAAAGACTCTGATGCTGGGAGGGATTGGGGGCAGGAGGAGAAGGGGACGACACAGGATGAGATGGTGACGACAGAGGATGAGATGGCTGGATGGCATCACTGACTCAATGGATGTGAGTCTGAGTGAACTCCGGGAGTTGGTGTTGGACAGGGAGGCCTGGCGTGCTGCAATTCATGGGGTCGCAAAGAGTTGGACATGACTGAGTGACTGATCTGATCTGAATCTTTCCTTAATTCAACCATTTAGCAAGTATTATCTGAGTGACTATATTATACAGTCATGATCTAGGAGCAAGGTATATAGTTGTTTCTTTTGTAGTAAATACTACTGATTTAAACTTTTTTCCCTTGTAATTTTTCTGAACTTCTTAAGAAAAGTTTTAGGTTGGATGCCATTTTCTGCACTTTGCATTTTCATTTCCTTTCTTAGTTTTATGTCTTTTATTTCTATTTTAAAGTTTATCATCCACACCAAGAATTCATTTTCTGCAATGTCAGATCCCTTCTTTGTCTTCTACGATAAGTTGAATTATACTCCAATTTTAGTCTCCTTGAAATTCTTCTTTATTTTGCACATTCCTTTTCAAATTTCTTTTTTTTCTTTTTTTGCTTCTGCTTAGTATAGACCATATAATCATGGATTATACCAAAAATCACGTTTGAAATACTCTTCCTAAGAATATTTAAGATTATATTTTCTATCTTTTGTACTATAGTATCTGTTTGTAGGTTCCATGTTGGTTAGTTTTTTTTAAAAAAAAAACAAACAACTTATTCTTTCTTTTATTTGAAGGAGAAAAACTCTCTTGATGCAGTGATTGCTCACAGAGAGGTGGACCTTAGAACTATGCTCAGATCTTAGATCTATACTCTTATTCTGATGAAAAGCTTCACTTAGATTTAAGAAGTAGAATAGCTTTTTATGAATGGTACCCAGCAAAATGCTCATGTCCCGTATAAATGTGATTCTGTGGTTGTAATCACTGAGAACAGGATGACAAAAGAAGAGCCATCTGGAGCTCACATTGCTACTGAGTTTCCTCCAGGTTCCAATCCTCCTATATCACTGAATGTATAGACTCTATAGTTACATAATTTTTATGATAAAATGTGCTTCCACTAACCTCCTTACCCTTCTTCTTTCCAGCAAACTCCATTTCCTGTCTTGATTAGTTGTTCTGAATAGAATAAGAAAGATGAAGTACAAAGATGAGTAACATCTTCTCAGCACTACTATTATGCCGGCATGTATAAACCCTCAGTATATGATCAGAATCCATCAGATCAAATTTTAGTTTTTCAATTTTTTTAATCAGGTCTAAATATTTGTGAGAATTAACATTTAATAACTTTTATTCTTGCTTAAATTTTTCCTGGTATCAGAGAGAAATTTTACTCATTTTGCAAAACACGAAATACATATTCAGTCTTGCTATTACCAAATCCATCCATTGAGCCCTTTATATGCATGCTACATTATGGAACTTTTGTGCTTAATTTTTCTATATATTCATATAGTTTATTATTAGTCATTTTAGAGATTATTAATCATTTTGGAGTTTATTTTATCATTAATCTTCATTATGCATCACTTATCACCACTGATGTTTGAAACAGGAATAGAGAAAATAGGATAGAATAGTCCAGAAGGATGATATATTTCCTTCCTTAGTTTTCTTATTATATTATCTAAAGTTTTATACCACCTTTCAAGAAGGTATAAAAGAAGACTGAAGACACTCATTATATTTTGTTTTTTACTTATATTGGGTACAAATAAGAATTCAGAATTTTTATATTTCTACCCAAATCACCAAAGGAAGAAAACTGACAGAAGGAGATGTCTCACAAGTCTGAGAGCAGAACTCTAGACTTTAATAATGAGAGCGACATTGTTCCTAGAAGTGAAATCTGAGATGAATTTTATTAAAACTAAAGAAGTTCTGAGTGAAAAATGTCTTTGTGAGAACATAAAGAAAAAACATATTACCAACCAGTTAGTCATAAAACAAGTAGGACCTTAACCTAACCATCCACGTACTATTTCACAGCAAGAACCTAGATGATCCCATTTTGCTAAAATATATGTGACAATATTCTTTCACCTTTTATCTGGTTGTATACCATAGTTCTTTGATACCAAAAATGTTGCCATGTTTACATTAACAAATCTAGATATTTTTATTATCTCCTTATTCTTACTGCTGTAAATTTTCATAAAATGACAAAAATTTATAACAACCTAAAAAGATTTATTGGACCCAGATGGTAAGTGCATTAAACCATATTCCTGGTTTCCTAAAGGCTTAGTAACTATTATATGCTGCCAAGTGTTTATAGTTAAAGTATATTTGATGGCTCTCTTTGGTTATGGTTGTCATAATTCTCTTCATCATCAACCTAATCATTTAAGCCATGAATGGGCCCCTGATAATTTATCTTAATTAAACTATACCTTCACTATAATGGCAAGAGGTACTCTGCTCATCTTTACTTAAGGCAACATTCCCTCTTTACCTCCATGCATGCATCGGTGGGAAAATAGGAAACAGGAAAGTCTACAGGGAAAACTGCTGAGTGTCATTTTAAATTAGAAGTCTGTACATTTGTTCGTTTTAAAATATAGGAAAAAACCAGAGAAAATGAAAGAAATCTAGATACAAAAATGACAAAGGAAAATAAAACAAAACCAGAAATAAAAAGAATAATTAATGGAGAAAATGAGAAAGCCAGTTCAGACAAAAAGATATACAGAGTTGGAAGGACCTTTCAAAAGAGTGAGAGATTATCCAGTTCAAACATTGTAACACTAAGGCACTTATCAGCCACATATTTACTCAGCATCGCATCTAATTGTGCCAAGAACTGTACTAAGAACATAAAGATAGAATACTATATTCTAAGGATTTATAGTGCAATGGGCACAATTAACAAATAAACAACCTTCACCTGTCCCCAATTCCACAGAACGTCTTCTGTTTCCTATGTAATTCCATCTTAACTGACACATTCAGGTGGACTAAAAGTTCTACTGCCAACACGAATGGAGTTGCCAGATGAGATGAGCAGACAATAAATAAAAGTACAATAGAAGTCAAAAGTGGAAAAGTAGAATTCTACCATTTACCAAGAAAATAGCATATTACATCATCTTTCACCCCCTAAGAAACCCCACTAAACACTTTACAGTTCCATTTAGAAATAAATGTGAAATATAAAAGAAGACAGAGAAAGAAGGAATTAATCATTGTTGGTGGAAATCTTGGGGGGATTAATCAAAGTAGGTTTCACACAACAGGTGACAAAATAATTGTCTTGTTAAAGTAAGAACCTTGGGTGTATGAGAAAGAAAGGACATTTTAAAGACAGAAAAGAAATGCACAGGGCATGGAACAACAGACTGGTTCCAAATGGGAAAAGGAGTACGTCAAGGCTGTATATTGTCACCCTGCTTATTCAACGTATATGCAGAGTACATCATGAGAAACCCTGGGCTGGAAGAAGCACAAGCTGGAATCAAGATTGCTGGGAGAAATATCAATAACCTCAGATATGCAGATGACACCACCCTTATGGCAGAAAGTGAAGAGGAACTAAAAAGCCTCTTGATGAAAGTGAAAGAGGAGAGTGAAAATGTTGGCTTAAAGCTCAACATTCAGAAAACTAAGATCATGGCATCTGGTCCCCTCACTTCATGGGAAATAGATGGGGAAACAGTGGAAACAGTGTCAGACTTTATTTTTGGGGGGCTCCAAAATCACTGCACAATAAACTGTGGAAAATTCTGAAAGAGATGGGAATACCAGACCACCTGACCTGCCTCTTGAGAAATTGGTATGCAGGTCAGGAAGCAACAGTTAGAACTGGACATGGAACAACAGACTGGTTCCAAATAGGAAAAGGAGTTCGTCAAGGCCGTATATTGTCACCCTGCTTATTTAACTTATATGCAGAGTACATCATGAGAAATGCTGGGCTGGAAGAAGCACAAGCTGGAATCAAGATTGCCAGGAGAAATATCAATAACCTCAGATATGCAGATGACACCACCCTTATGGCAGAAAGTGAAGAGGAACTCAAAAGCCTCTTGATGAAGGTGAAAGAGGAGACTGAAAAAGTTGGCTTAAAACTGAATATTCAGAAAACGAAGATCATGGCATCTGGTCCCATCACTTCATGGGAAATAGATTGGGAAACAGTGGATACAGTGTCAGACTTTATTTTTTGGGCTCCAAAATCACTGCAGATGGTGACTGCAGCCATGAAATTAAAAGATGCTTACTCCTTGGAAGGAAAGTTATGACCAACCTAGATAGCATATTCAAAAGCAGAGACATTACTTTGCCAACAAAGGTTCGTCTAGTCGAGGCTATGGTTTTTCCAGTGGTCACGTATGGATGTGAGAGTTGGACTGTGAAGAAAGCTGAGCGCTGAAGAATTGATGCCTTTGAACTGTGGTGTTGGAGAAGACTCTTGAGAGTCCCTTGGACTGCAAGGAGATCCAACCAGTCCATTCTGAAGGAGATCTACGCTGGGATTTCTTTGGAAGGAATGATGCTAAAGTTGAAACTCCAGTACTTTGCCCATGTCATGCAAAGAGCTGACTCATTGGAAAAGAGTCTGATGCTGGGAGGGATTGGGAGCAGGAGAATGGGACGACAGAGGATGAGATGGCTGGATGGCATCACTGACTCGATGGATGTGAGTCTGAGTGAACTCCAGGAGTTGGTGATGGACAGGGAGACCTGGCATGCTGTGATTCTTGGGGTCGCAAATTCAGACATGACTGAGCAACTGAACTGAACTGAAAATCACTGCAGATGGTGATTGCAGCCATGAAATTAAAAGACGCTTAATCCTTGGAAGGAAAGTTATGACCAACCTAGATAGCATATTGAGAAGCAGAGACATTACTTTGCCAACAAAGGTCTGTCTATCAAGGCTATGGTTTTTCCAGTAGTCATGTATGGATGTGAGACTTGGACTGTGAAGAAAGCTGAAGGCCAAAGAACTGATGCTTTTGAACTGTGTTGTTGGAGAAGACTCTTGAGAGTCCCTTGGACTGCAAGGAGATCCAACCAGTCCATTCTGAAGGAGATCAGTCCTGGGTGTCTTTTGGAAGGAATGGTGCTAAAGCTGAAACTCCAGTACTTTGGCCACCTCATGCGAAGTGTTGACTCATTGGAAAAGTCTCTGATGCTGGGAAGGATTGGGGGCAGGAGGAGAAGAGGACTACAGAGGATGAGATGGCTGGATGGCATCACCGACTAGATGGGCATGAGTGTAAGTGAACTCCAGGAGTTGGTGATGGACATGGAGGCCTGGCATGCTGTGATTCATGGGGTCACAAAGAGTCGGACATGACTGAGCGACTGAACTAAACTGGGAGGAAAGAAAGCTGTTGTATTTAGGAAACAGAAAGTCACCAAGAATCTAAGTATACACACAAGATATAAAATTTTGATGGCAGAAAACACTGCCAAGAAACCAGCCATACTAGCCAGTGTCCAGACTGGGATCTATACATCACTCAGAAGGCAATAAGAAGCTATTTAAGCAAGAAGTGCCAATCCGCAAATATGTGTGTAAAGAATAAATATTGTCAAAATGACCATACTACCCAAGGCAATCTACAGATTCAATGCAATCCCTATCAAATTACCAATGGCATATTTCACAGTACTAGAACAAAAAAATCTATATATCTATGGAGACACAAAAGAGCCTGATAGTCAAAGAAATCTTGAGAAAGAAAAACAGAGCTGAAGGAATCGGGCTCCGTGACTTTAGACTATACTACAAAGCTAGTCATCAAAACAGTATTGTTGGCACAAAAATAGAAATATAGATCAATGGGACAGGATAGAAAACCCAGAAATAAATCATGTGTCTATGGTCAATTAATCTATGAAAAAGGAGGTAAGACTACACAATACTGAAAGAAAGTGTCTTCAAGAAATGGTGCTGGGAAAAACTGAACAGCTACATGTAAGAAAATAAAACTAGATCATTCTTTAACACTGTACAGAAAAATAAGCTTAAAATGTGACCTAAATGTAAGACCAGACACTATAAAACTCCTAGAGGAAAACATAGGCAGAATATTCTCTGACATAAATCACAGTAACATCTTTTTTGATCTGTCTCCCTGAATAATGGAAAAAAAAAATGGGACCTACTTAAACTCAAAAGCTTTTGCACAGCAAAGGAAACAATAAATGAAACAAAAAACAACCTACATATTGGGAGAAATTATTTGCAAGTGATGTGATCGACAAGGGATTAGTCTCCAAAATTTACAGAAAGTTCATCATGCTTAACAGAATCAAAACAAACAACTCAATCAACAAATAACAGAAGACTTAAATGGACATTTCTCCAAAGAAGACATATAGATGGCCAAGAGGCACATGAAAACATGTTCAACATCATAAATTATTAGAGAAATATAAATCAAAACTACAATGAGATATCACCTCACAGCAGCCAGAAAGACTATCATCAAAAAATCCACAAACAATAAATGCTGTAGTGGGTGTGGAGAGAAGACAGCCCTTCTACACCATTGGTGGGAATGTAAATTGGTATAGCCACTATGGAGAACAGTGGATGTTCCTCAAAAAACTAAAAATAGAGCTACCATGAGAGTGAAAGGGAAAGAAAGTGTTAGTTGCTCAATCATGTCCAACTCTTTATAACCTCATGGACAATAGCTTACCAGGCTCTTCTGTCCATAGAATGCTCTAGGCAAGAATACTGGAGTAGGTAGCCATTCCTTTCTCCAACGGATCTTTCCAACCCAAGGATTGAACTTGTGTCTCCTACATTATAGATGGATTCTTTACCATCTGAGCCACCAGGAAAGGACACTGCAGTCCCACTCCTGGGCATATATCTGGAGAAAAACATGATCCAAAGTGATACATGCACCCCAGTGTTCATTGCTTAACTATTTACAATAGCCAAGGTACAGAAACAACTTCAATGTCCATTGGCAGAGAATGGGTAAAGAAGAAGTGGTACATATATACAATGGAACATTACTCAGCCATTAAAAAGAATGAAATAATGCCATTTGTAGCAACATGGATGGATCTAGAGATTGTCATAATGAGTCAAGTAAGCCAGACAGAGTAGGAGAAATATATGATATCTCTTATATGTGTAATCTAAAAAGAAATGATACAAATGAATTTACAAAACAGAAAGAGACTCAGAGACTTAGAGAACAAACATGGTTGCCAGAGGGATGGGACAGTTAGCAAGTTTGCAATGGACAGGTATACACTGCTTTATTTAAAATAGATAACCAACAAGGACCCACTGTACAGCATATGGAACTCTGCTCAATGTTATGTGGCAGCCTGGAAGGGAGGGGAGTTTGGAGGAGAATGGGTATATGTAGATGTATGGCTAAGTTCCTTTGCTGTCCACCTGAAACTATCACAACATTGTTAATCATCTATGCCCCAATACAAAATAAATGGCTTAAAATTAAAAAAAAAAATTAATGCAAAAGTGTAATTTATATTTTCTCTCCATTTTTATAAATGATAAAATTGAGTGATGTATAAAAATGATAAATGATAAAATTTAAAGTATAATTTTAAAATTGATTTTATTATATCCTGGATTCTGTTTTTGCTAATAACAAAAGAAGTGAGAGTACAAGGTAAATAAACTTAACCTGGCCAATGAAAAACAACTTGGTTAATTCTGGTTTAAGATAGAGTTTTTTAGCTTTACTTTTTCTATCAGTTCAAAGCTCAGGTTCAAAACCAAATCTGCTTCCCCTTCTGAAAGCATTTTCCTCCCTTTCCTCTTGCTTAAAATGTCCCAGGCACAGAGAGAAGAAGAAAGAGCTCATCTCCTCTTAAAGAAGTAGGAAGAAGGCTCTCTGGTTCATATGCAATGTGTATTTGTGGGAATTGATGAAGGCATTGTTTCTTAAATGTCTTGATCTGAGGATCCCCTTCACATTAAAAACTATTGAGAAATCCATACAAACTAGTGAATATAACAAAAAGGAAACAGATTCACGAATATAAAGAACAAAGTAGTGGGTACCAGTGGGGAGTGGGACAGGATGGCAGAGGGGCAATACTGGGGTAGCAGAGTAAGAGGTACAAACTATTATGTATAAGACAAGCTACAATGATATGTAACTATAAATGGAATATAACCTTTAAAATTGTGAATCACTATACTGCATATCTATAACTGATATAATATTGTACACTATACTTCAATTAAAAAAAGGAAACCTAAAAAAATGTGTTTATGTGGGTTGCATTGCTTTTATGATTATGTGGGTCATTGATAATCACCATATTAGAAATCAAAACAGAAAAATGTTAAATGCACATTAATTTTAAATTAACACTAAAAATTCATTATATTAACATAAAAATATTCTTATGAAAAGTAAAATTTTCCAAAAAGTAGTGGTAAGAATGGCATTCCTTTACATTTTACAAATCTCTTTAATGTCTGGCTAACTAACTTAATAGAAGATACTTGGATTTTCATAAGTATTTCACTCAATCTGCTGAGATATGTTCTTTTAGTTGAAATATTTGAAGAAAATCCTGCCTCATATACATATTTTATGAGAAAAAGAAGGAGTATTGTAATGGTCTTTTCATATGATTTTGGGTATTCTTTGATATACTATAACAAAACCCAATTCAATGGGTGAGAACATATTAAAAGCAAATAATAGCTAAGTAGTCGGAAACCATATCAATAATTTTGGGGTTTTTTTTTGTTCTCAAGTTTACCTTGTAATTTGAATAGCTCTTCTAGTCATGCATGATTTCCCAACATCTCTTGGAAAATATTGGTTGAATAATTTATGCACATCTTCCATTTGGTTGACACATTTCATCACACAGAGTCAAAACTAAAATCCATTAGTAATACCACTGATGTCATGAGCAATGTCTCTCTAGCTTAAGGTAACAAATAAAAGTTTTCCAAATGTATTAGTTTGCTATTGTTGCCATAATTACCACTAGTTTATGACCTAACAGTTGTGTTGTTCGGGAGTCCCAGTTCTGCAGACCATACTTTGATAACTGCTAAGCTCCAAAGCCTACATCTTTTGAGAAACTATATGTTTGGCTGTGGTAAAAATTAACCCTGAAATCTAAGTGATTTAATATACAAATGACTACTTCTCACTCATAAAATGCCCACTCCTGGGTTAGGAGATTCACCCGGAGAATTCTTCTCCATGTAGGATGAAGTGTTCTTGGCCTGTCATTCAGTTATCTATTGTACTATTGTCCTGTCTCTCATGGCTCTGTGGACTAACTGGGCTCTGTTGGAGGGTTATAACTTGAGGTTCCTTACATAGGAACATCTGAAATCAACTGAGGTTACAGATATGTCTAAGAGAGCAGCTGGGTTAGGCATCCGATCTGGCTCTCTCATATCACTGGATGCACCTGGCAGGTCAGCTGAGGCTGTTGACCTGAACACCTGCATGAAGCTTTCTCTTGTAGTCTGAGCTTCTCAAAACAATGAGTTTAGAGATTCTCAAAGGGTGTGTCCCAAGAGCATGTATTTCAAGAGACAGGAAGAAAAGTGTGCCTGCCCCAGAAGGCCTGGGTATGAAAACTGGCACGTTATTTCCATTACGTTATGTTGGTCAGAGCATTCACGGAACCTGATCTAATATAAGGGGAGGGTGATAATAATCCCCACTGCATGATGGGAGGAATATAAGAAAATTTTGGTTGTTTGTATTCTATTATTGCTTGGCTGAATCTCAAGAAGCAATCATGTCCACCACACTGTCCTGTGGACACCCTCTGGGAGATAGTCTCTCTAATCTGGTCCCTGGTACTCAAATGGTAAATTTGTCTATCAGAGCATCAAAAGTGTATCAGCTTTTGAAGTTCATGGTCCCTTACAGATTCCACTATTATGAAGCTATGAAACCCCTTCATCTCAAACACCAGGCTTCTTCTTAACTACCTGTCCTTTCAGTAGCTTGCTGCGTGCTTCCAGGGCATTAGGATATTGTAAATCTCCTATAAGCCATCAGCAACTAAGTATGCCAGAAGAGATACTCAGGCCATGTCAACCACCACTTTCTGCCAAAGTTGCTCTACAACATTTAATAATTTGGGGATAAGGTACCTCTTTAATGAGCTATAATTTGGGGGGATATACATTGGGAGTCCATGACAATTTCCAGTCTTCTGAAATCTTTTCCTTGATATTTCTTACCCCATCCTTGTAATTTGACTTAAGACCTTGGAAAAAATGCAAGAGCTCTAATGTCCACTTGCATTTCTCTCAGTTTCTTTTTCTTTGGCTTCACCTCTCAGATCCAGAAGGTCTTTCTACTTCCCTTTTCTTGTCTTTTAGGACTATCCCTTAAATCCATTCCTCTGTTCTATAGCTATTGTAAAAATGCTCATTTCCTTAGAACTAGTTCTTGCTTTTTTCCTCAATCAAATCTGAGTTGCAAGAATATTTTCACTATGATAAAATTCATCATTGCCCTGTTTGTTGTCGTAGGCAAGCTACAGGGCTGTGCTTAGTTGCTCAGTTGTGTCCAGGTCTTTGCTACCCCATGGACTGTAGCCTGCCAGGTTCCTCTGTGCATAGGGATTCTCCAGGCAAGAATACTAGAGTGGGTTGCCATGCCCTTCTCCAGGGGATCTTCTCAGTCCAGAGATGGAATCCAGGTCTCCTGCATTGCAGGCAGATTCTTAACTGTCTGAGCTACCAAGGAAGTCAAGCTAAAGTATGCAAGCCCAATTCAGTCCTTGGGCCAAACTGAGTCTGTTTTTGAATGGTCCATGTACTAAGAACAGACTTTACATTTCACAGATGTTTCTAGAGCTATTATATATAGAATGAATAAACAACAAGATCCTACCGTGTAGCACAGGAAACTATATTCAATATCCTATGATAAACCATAATGGAAAATAATATGAAAAATAGTATGTATATATAACTCAATCACTTTGCTATGCAACAGAAATTAACCCGATAGTGTAAATCAACTATACTTCAATACAGTTTAATAAATAAATAAAAGAAGTTGCTAAAGAACAAACAAATTACCAAAGAACCCAAAGTCAAAGAAGAATATGAGACAAAAATGATATTTGGCTTAATGAGTCTTCTACAGATAAAGTTTGCCAACCCTTGTTCTATTTGGTATCTTCTCTCCATGAATGACTTAGTTTGAATGCTTGGAAAGGCACAGTAAAGCTTGGTAACTGTTTAACACTTTTTAAAAATCCCCATTTCAAAGATGAAAAGATCTGTTTCAAATATCTGACATATACTGAGTCTTCAATAAATGTTAATTTCCTTTCTAGACCTCTTATTCTCAATAAGGATGATGAGAAAGAATAAAAGTATGTAATTTAACCCAAAAAGATCAAAACATTGATATTTTAGGTGCTTAAAAGTCATTTGCTTAAGTGAAACTGAAATGCTTAAAAGGAATCTCAGAGGGAAGAGAACGTGGTAATTTCTTTTCTTTTTTTTTTTTTTTTTTTTACGTACAAGCTGAGCTTCTAATAGTACTAGGGAGTCACTTGTAAATATGGAAGTAATTTGAAAAAACAGTTGGGTTTTGAGTAGATAAACATGCTTCACATTTGGGAAAATATGTGACAATTGGAACTACCAGAGTATAAGAGTCAATTTATTAAAAAGGAAATCAGAAATGAGGAAATCCAAATACTGGAGACCAGAAGCAAGTTAAGAGTTTTAAGAGATAGAAAGGAGAAATCAGAGAAAAATCAGTCAGAAAGGCAGCAATACAATCAAGAACAAGTTTTGTTGGGTACCAAAGTAATCATTAATAAGGAAAGTAATATCCTAAGAAGATAAGCAATTTCCCCAAGACTTTCCAGCTAGATAATCACAGGGTCATTCTTCCAAATATCAAATCTAGCACTACTAAATCCTGACACATCCCTCCCTCACAATTTCCATTAGTTTCCTGTTTGCTATTGTTAACAAAATTAAGTGTGTGTATTTCTCTTACAATTCTAGAGACAAGGGGTCTGAAATGGGTCACACTCAGCTAAAATCAACATTTCAGTAGGGTTGGCTCATTTCTGGACGTTTTAGAGTAGGACCTATTCCTTTGCCTTTTCCAGCTTTTAGAAACTGCCTACATTCATTGGCTTGTGGCCTCTTTTCACTTACAAAGCCAGGAGAGGCCCCTCAAGTCTGTCTTACATGACATCACTCGGATATGGAAACTTCTGCTTTTTTCTTCCAAAACTTAAGGACACTTGTGAGCACACTGGGCCAACCTAGATTATCCAAAATAATCTGCATAATTTAAGGTCAGCTGACTAGCAGCCTACATTCCATCTGCAACCTTAATTCCCCTTTGCCATATAACCTAACACATTCACAGGTCTCATAACAGGTATATAAATTTGAGGGCCATTATTTTCCCCACTGTACCACTCCATTTCAAATGCTTCCCATCTTTTAGTCATTCCATCTCAAAATCTGGGAGCCACTTTTGTTTCAATTCTACTATCATCAGTTGTTAATGGCAAGGCTCCTTTTATTCATTTATTCATCATTTAACAAGTACATACAGAGTGACTTTAGGGTCAAAGTATTATTTGTGACTTTAAAAAAGGAATAAGGTAAAATGCTTGTCTTCATGGACCTAAAATATGCTGAGTCAATCTGATATGCTTTTTTCCTTCCTTTGCCTTCATGTCTGGACTAAAATCCAGACATGGATTTCTGTTCTTTCTGTTTTCTCCTTTATATCCTTTTCTTTTAATTTTGCACACATCCAGTTGTTATATTTATCTGAATGTTCAACTCAGTATCACTTTTTTTATGTACTTGCCCCTTTACTTCAACATTTACAGTGTTCTGTACCATCTGCCCACTGTTCAAAAGCTGTCTTGTCAGAGAAAGAGCTTACAGGTTTTTCCATCTCCTGTGCTGCTTATTCTTGTATATGAACCCAAAGATATCTTCTTTCACTTTTTTTATAAACAGATACTTCTCCCAGATACTTCCTGATTCACAGTGCTTCTTCCTTGTTCAGAGTCTGTACAGAAGCTTCTCTTAACTTATCAAGCTTTTCAACACCCAATCTAAAAAGCCCATATTTTATTATCAGAACCTCTCTGCCTATGAATTCCATGACTGGTATGGAGTCACCTTCTACTGCAGATAATCCATCTCCACACTTTCCAATCCTTTCATGCTCATTCCACCATTGAAGACTTATGTTTCTGTTCCCATTCCTGCCTGGAGTAGCTTCTCACTTCTCTGCCTTGTCCCAATCATCTTTGTATCTCATGCCCAGGATTCTTCTGAAAACCCTCCCCCTTCAATATTTTCTGCCTAAAGATCATGTAGTTTTCACTGTTTCAGCTTCCATTTCATAGAATTGATTGTCATTATCACTAGCATATTATAAGATACCAGCCAGTTAGAAAACAAACCATAAATTTTAAAATAGCTGGTCAGAGATTAAGAACAGGGACCAAAAATATGTTTGGATATTATGAATATATAACAAATACATGTCACAACTTGGTCTCAGAGAACATGCAAGAATTAGAATCAATAAACATGTTCTTTGAAAACTAACACTACTCTCCATTATGTAGTCCTCTAACTATTAAGCATTTGTAACTTTAGACATATCAACCATATATTTGCTTTTTCCAAAGTAATTCATGCCTCTTACATATATTCAACTAAACTTGAAGTATTATACAAGTTGCTACTGCTAAGTCACTTCAGTCGTGTCTGACTCTGTGCGACCCCATAGACAGCAGCCCACCAGGCTCCCCTGTCCCTGGGATTCTCCAGGCAAGAACACTGGAGTGAGTTGCCATTTCCTTCTCCAATGCGTGAAAGTGAAAGTGAAGTAGCTCAGTTGTGTCTGACTTTTAGCGACCCCATGGACTGCAGCCTACCAGGCTCCTCTGCCCATGGGATTTCCCAAGCAAGAGTACTGAAGTGGGAAGTTGGGCACATATTAATTGCCAATCACATATTCAATTTAGTATTATAGAATTGAACATTTTCTTTATAGTTTATAACTTTAGTATCTCACAGTAGAACAATTTTTTAAAATAATGCAAAATTCATACTTGAGCCAAATCATGGCCAAGCCATTTTGTGTCCAAAAACAATTTTTACTGATGAATCAACTCCCAGCCAAAGTCAATTTACATCCCAAACCACTTTTTATTGATGAGACATTTAAAAACTGCAACAGAAAATTTGCCACCTTAGGAGAACAAAACAGGCACAAATAAATACTGAGGAAATGAATTAATCAAGCCAAAGCATAAGCTGACAAGAAAGGCTGAAAGAAGTATCAACTCCAAGAACTGAAGTGTACAGAACAAGTGGCTCATTTTGTCTTCCTATGGCTATGTTGCCCAGTTCTACTCAATGACATCATGTTTAATTTCTTAAAAAAGATAATCATCATCATCTCTGCTTAATTCTCAGAATCAACTAAATGGACACTTCTAATCCTGACATCTTAGACCACTGATAGCCTTCCTGAATCCTCCTCTTAAAGAAAAGTCACAAACAGATTCATCTAAAAGAGGGAGATATAGAACAAGATGTTTTCTCAGAGACTGTACCTTGTGGCCATCCTTTTACTTCACCCAGGTATTGACAATGGTATTTCAAAAGCTCTTGAGGGCTCGATCTGGAATAATGCAATCTTTCTACAGAAAAACAATCTTATATCCCAACATGTGAGCAGATTAAAAAAAAAAAAAGGTCATAGTACCTCATCGTGCACAGAGTTGCTGAGTTATTGCGGAGGTGATGAGACATTGCTGTAAGCAACAACAGGTTTCTCAGCCTGAGATCTGAAACAAAACAAAACAGTCAAAAGGAGTTGTTGTACATGTATCCACTCTTCTGGTGTTCAGAAGCCGTCTATGGAGCACACAGCTAAGGGGCACCAGCAAGCATATCAGCTTTCAGAGGATGAGACTCCTTTAACTCTCCATAGCACAGAAAATTACTGAACATATACATGAATCCTGTGCAAGACAAAAAGGGAAATCATATGTATTGTATAAACATAATTTTCTTGTAGAAATACATTGTATATCATAAATCATATTATTTGAGATGTACTAAAATGAAATACAAAGAAAGATAAAGTGTTTCCATTGTAAATGATTTTCTAACTATAAGAATTGGGAAGTATGTTGATAAATCACTTTGGAAATACTTTCATATTTCTGCATATTATGGGGCATTTCATTTGAAGATGTCAAATTTTCATAACCAGTAGCCAGATTGTTATACAGACATTTTCTCTAGGGCACCTTTCCAGAACTCTCCTTTAATTCTTTTCCAAAATAAAAACCCTCAAAACTCAAAAGGACTTAGAGAAAAAAAAGGAAGGAAGGAAGGAAGGAAGATAGTCTTTGAGGATATGTATTTAAAATTGGTTGGCTTATTTGCATGTAATAATATATTTTGACACATGACAAACATCATCAACCAGCCTCTCTTGAAATTCCTTTGCATGTAAAGCATTAAGTTTACGTGAGTAGTTTCTAGCATTACCTAACAAAATCAAGCAGCAATAGGGAATGTGAGGTTTGATTGACACTGATTACCAGAAAATGTAGGAAAGAGGAAACTATTATCTAGGAACCACCTGAAATGAATATTTGTGCATTAACTTTTTTGCGTATTGTACATTAACTCCAAAAGTTATTGTTTTGTCACTAAGTTGTACCCCACTCTTTTGCAACCCCTTTGACTATAGCCCACCAGGCTCCTGTGTCCATGGGATTTCCAGACAAGAATACTGGAGTGGGTTGCCATTTCTCTCTCCAGGGGATCTTCCTAACCAACTCCAAAAGTGCTTATTCCAAATGTCTGCATTATGTGAGAACCATGAGAGTTTGGAAGTGATTAACCTGAAATCACCTGAAATGATTCTTCTTGGGCCACAAGTAATGCTAACATTTCCATTTTAGTGTTTAAGATAAACTGTCTTGCTTCCCTGGTTTCAAGCCAAGGGCCCACAGTGCTGTATTTGCTTGTCCCCACATGTGAACTGAGGGCTTCCCAGGCGATGCTAGTTGTAAAAAATCCACCTGCCAATGTAGAAGCACAAGAAATGTGGGTTCAATCCCTGGGTTGGGAAGACTCCCTGGAGGAGGGCATGGCAACCCACTCCAGTATTCTTGCCTGGAAAATCCTATGGACAGAGGAGCCTGGTGGCTTACTCCATAGGGTTGCAAAGAATCAGATAGAACTGAAGCAACTTAGCATACAGCATCCGCGTACATATGTGAATTATGGTAATGTCTAAGATAAGAATGAAAAAGAGGATCTAAGAGGTTAAAGAGTGGTGATATACTAATCTAAGGAATAAAATGTTAGCTAGAAGGCTTGTCTGGCTATCTCTAACTCCCAGGAGGAGTTAAAGGGTAAGAAAGAAGCTTGTTTTCACAGTTACACTTGGAAGACAACTTGGATAGGTGATCTTAAAGTGTTGGTGAACTTTGTTTCATTCTTTTTGTTCTCTACATGTCATTATTAGAGAAAACTCTGAAAAGGAAACAGACAATGAACTTGAAAATGTGTTCATTCCTAAATAGCTACTGTATGGGAAGGAGAAGATTTTATATCATTTGGTTTCAGACTGTAAAAGAAGGATAGTTATGAGAAGAAAGAGCTGCAGTTTTTCTACAGCAATGGTTTAGAGAAACAGGTCAATTCCTTTGGTAGGCAACAAAAAGATCTAATAAGTACTCAGGAAGCCATCCCTAAGCCCAGAAGTGATTCTTGAGATGTATTTTCAGGAAGAATCTTAGCTAAATCCAGACATATCTTAACATAGCTTGAAAATGAGGAAAGATGTTTGCCCACCATTCTCTCGGCAAGAGACAACAGTCCATAAGAGGTGATCAGATTAGTGAAAACCAACTCTGTCAGAGTCAGACTTTTAAAATACTGAATTCAAGGCCTCAACTTAAATCATAACCTCTGGGGAAGAGATTTCATAATCTCTGTCTTTTAAAAACTCTTTAGTGATCTTGGTAATCAGCTATTAACACTTTAGAAACTACTACTTTCTAGTAACTCTTACTTAGAGTAGTGTGACTTTTTTGGAAGAGTTTGAAAAGAACTGACTTGATTCAAAGGATTCTTCTTTGAATGTTTTGTACAATTCAGTAGTGATGCCATCCAGTCCCGGGGTTTCCTTCATTTGTAGGAAGGTTTTTGAATACTGATACAATCTCCATACTAGTTGTGGATCTGTTTGCTTGCCCTCTTTCTTTATGATTTAATTTTATCATATTATACATTTCTAGGAATGTATTCATTTGTTCTGGGATTTCCAAATTGTTGGCATACAATCTCTTATAATCATTTTAATTTCTGTGTCATCAGTTGGAATGTCTCTTCTTTCACTGGATTTTATTTAACCTCTTCTCTTTGTTAGTCCGTCTAGCTCAAGTTCTGTTAATTTTGTTTATCTTTTCAAAACACCAACTCGGTTTCAATTATTTTTTTCTTTTGTTTTTCTATCTTATTTATTTGTCCTCTTGTCTTTTTTTTTTCCTGTCCTTCTTGTAAATTTGGGTGTGACTTGTTTTTCTAGCTCCTTGAGGTATAAAAGTTAAGGTGTTTGAGATAGTCCCTCTTTTATAATCTACTTCTTTATTTAACTTCTATATGTTTTGACATCTGTATCTACAAATACACCTAGGATTACAGTAGTTATGAAAAATGAAACTGATAAAAGTGATATAAAGTTTATATATTAAAAATCTAGCACAATATCTATTATAAAGCAAACAATAAATGAATTACTTATTATTTCATGAAAAACATTACATATGATCAAAGTCTATCTTTACTGAACTATAATGGCATATTATATACACACTGTCAATGAGAAGTACTCTTTGAACCGTGACAATTAGAATACAATTCACAAACTTTAAATAGACACTAATCAAATAAACCCCATTAAATAACATTGGAGGGCATTTTTAGGTGTCTTGAAATTTGCAAGAATACTTTCTTTATTGACATTCTATTTGCCATATAAAAACTTTCACACCCCCATGCATTCTCATATGCATTTAGATGTTGGGCTTAAAATGAATGTTGACTTGGCTCATCTAAGACATAACTGAAGCATGAAAGAGCTATAACTAATTAAAGAATAAATCATGTAAATATATAGATCATAAATTTTCATTTTGTTTCAGAATTACTTATAAGTAGCACCAACTAAAGAAGTTTTTAATAGAACAAATAAATGTCATATGTTAGATACATATTTATGCTACTGTGTAAGAGAGCATAATATATCCAGATGGTACATAATGATCATATATGGTAAGAGAAAAAATTTTTTCATTGAAGCTGGAGATGTACATATGCTCAGTATACTTCATAGAGTATTAAAAATCAGTAGAGAATTTATTGATTATTGAGGGAAAATATAGTGAGATTCTCATTTAACATAACACATAATTTCCAAATGAATAAGAGTTATAAATAAACAGAAGAAACAAAGAGACAAAATAAAACAAAAAAACCCATAAATTATAGGGATAATATATAAATAATTAACCCTATGAACTCAAACTTTTAATGAACTTGATGGTATAATGACTGAATTTACAAATAAAATGTATTGGTAAAACTAACAAAAGACAATTCATGTAATAGGGAACCATTTGAAATATATCTCTCTACCCTGGCTAATATTTTCAATATGCAAACAGTTTCTACAAATCTGTAACAAAAAAATCTTATTATATTTTATTAGACAATATCAGAAATCATTCTAGTGATCTATTGCCTTCAACTGTAAAATGGGGATTATAGGGGTATCTCATAATTTAAAAGGTTGTTGTGAGGATCAAGTCAATCAATAAATGTTAAACACTCAGAATATTCCCTGGTATCTATTAAGTGTTAGAAAAAAAATCTTGTCAATAGATTCACACAAAAAACCCACAGAAGTCAAAGTATTGGTAAATGTTTAACTATAGTACTAAAAAAAATATTGTAACTCAAATAATATAAAATGATTGTGCCGTGAAATTCATATTTTAAAATAACAATGTTTAATATAATAAAATTACTATGTAGCAGATATTCTCAACCATTTTTTGTTTGAAATAAATACAGTCATTCTGAAAAGCAATTTGATAATATATATCAACAACTTTTTAAACATATTTAAACATAATAGGCAAGAAAATCTTTATTTTAAAATGCAGATAAGCTACAGCCCAAGTTATTTCATAATTACTCTTATCTATAATATGGAATTATTTAGATTCCTAATAATAGAAAAAATGTTACCTATTGGAAAATTATCACTTATATAATGGAGAGCATGCTTTTGTTATTGTGATATTAAGGAACACCTTTAGGACATGAGAAAATATCATTATTTACATTTATATACTTTTCTCCATTCATTCAACAACCTTTATTATACTTATTGAGTATTTATAATGTGATAGAAATTATATTTAGCTAAAAGACAACACTAAAAATGTTAACAGATCTTATTTTTAATACATAAAAAATATATAAAAATTTAATATTTTCCACTTTTTTTGTATTTCCTACTTTCTATAGTGAGGAGAAATTAATTCTAAAACTTTTTTTAAACATTTATAACTAGCACAGTATCATTCTATAAGGATATTAAAAGCAAAATTTAAGCTTAGAGAAATCTGAGTCAGAATATGGCTCTATGCATTGTTTATGAGATCAGCTACTCAATTTGTAAATCAATAAGTGAAAGCTGAGTTGTTTTGAGCTTTTCCTTGGGCTTTGCTATTGCACTGGAGTGTAACTAGAATTGTTTAAAAACATTGATTTAAACCCTGAGCTCTAAGAGTAAACAAAAAATCAGTGAGAAGATATATTTTAACTTGCCACCACACATTCTGAACTATACAAACCTAAAAAAATGTAAATAAACATACAGATTTGTCTTCTAAAGATCAGATTACACCCACAAAACAGCCATCATTTGTTGACTCTCACTGAAAATGAAAATGAATTAATACATTCTTACTTGGTTGAAACTGGGTTTAAATTATCACAGTGTCCTAGTATGTCCTGTCAATGGACAAGCAACCTCCAGAAACAGACTGACTTTAGTTTGAAAAGAGAAACAAGACAAAAAGAAAAATTTAATGTGACACGTGCTGCTATTATTCACAAAATGTAGTTAAGAACTGTCTCATAGAGAAAAACAGAAGGATGTGGTTCAAAAAGGATATTTAATCAAAATAAATGGTGCTCCAAACTTAGCAGGTGGGATTCTTAAGAGATGTTGTGTCAAAGTTCAAATGATTTTGGTCTCATTTTATATGTGGTACAGCTTGGGGTTTGCCCAGCGTGTCACAGAAAAGCAGTCTATGAATAAAGGGAACCTAGCCCTCTGCCATTTATCAGAGTGACTTGAACTGCAAACTGATATTTTTCAATGATGGTTTAAAAAAGGAATTTGAAGGGCACCTCTGCAAAGTCCACAGCCAGTGAAAGCAAGCAGAGTGAAAGGAACTCTGGGAAGCAGAAAATGTGAAAGATCCTACATTCAAACAGGGTGTAGGTATCAGAGATAGGTATCAGAGAAGATTTTGATCTATGGGAATGGCATTTTAGAATGAATATTTTGAGTGGAATGAAAAAAAAATGGACTGGAGTGATCAATAAAGGAGTCAGAGGGACAGGGTAAGAAATATCAGGTGATGACTGCCTAAGCTAGGGCTGGAACACTGTAAGTGGAAAGTAGTGGACAGTTGGGTGAGTTAAAGAGCATGGGAAAAGCAGCCCTTAGTGACTGACTGAACTTGGGAGATGTAACAGAGAGCGAAGAATCAAACTTGATTCCTGGTTTTTCTTTGACAAATGAAAATGTTGTCACTCACTGAAACTGGTAACATAAAAGATAGGACAGTTTGGTCAGAAGTGGAAAAGAGAAAAATGCCAGTTCAATAAGGGAAAGGTGGACATATCCAGTAGGAAAGTAGTTATAAATGTTTGGAACTCAACAGAGAGTTCTGACCCACAGAGCAATTTTTTTTTTTTTTTTTGGCCACAGGTATAAAGAGGACCATCTAGAAAGAGAAAAGAATATGATAGGAATAAAAAATTGAAGGAGGAGCAGTCACAGAAATAAGAGAAAACATGGTGATAGCAATGCCACAGAGGTCAAAGAAATAGTATTTTAAGAAGGAAGAAATGGTTATCAATGTTAACTACTATGCAGAAGATTATACTGGAACTAAAGAATCCTTTAGGCTCAGAGTATAAACGGCCATTGGTGACTCATTGGGAGTTATATCAGTGAAACAGTGACAGAAATAAGAGAGATAAATCAAGAGCAGAAATTACTCTTTTAAAAATGTTTATAATAAAAACTATGAAACTAGGCTGAGGGAGGAATCAGTTTACTTAAAATAAGGTAAAGATTTGAACATGTCATTAGATGGAGAAGTTGGACATGGAGGAAGTCATAATTCACAGAGAATCTACAAGAGCTAAGATTCAGGGTACAAGTTTAGAGATGAATCCTATTAATTTAGTAAGAGTGTTATCATTATAGTAATTTATACATGTAACTGCATTCTTCAAAGGGATTCCCTGGTGGCTCAGATGGTGAAGAGTCTTCAAAGATGTCTCACATCTTATAGAAATACATGAAGCAATATAGCAGATTGATCAAGATGGCAGAGTCAGGGCTTCCCTGGTGGCTCAGTGCTAAAGAATCTGCCTGCCAATGCAGGAGACACAGGTTCAATCCCTGATCCAAGAAGATTCCAAATGCCTTGAAGCAACCTAAGCCCATGCATCACAATTACTGAGTGAGCCTATGATCTAGATCCCAGGAACCACAACTACTGAAGCCCATGCACTCTAAAGCCTGTGCTCCACAACAAGACAAGCCGCTGAAATGAGAAGCCTGTGCATTGCAACTATAGAAAAGCTGGCGCAGCAATGAAGACCCAGCATAGCCAAAAAATAAACAAATTAGAAAAAAAAAAAGATGGCAGAGTAAGAGAATATGGAACTCACTTCCCCACATGAATGAATCAAAAATGTATCTACAGGTGCAACAATTCTCACTGAAAACTAACTGAAAACTGGCAGTAGAGCTTCTGTACAACCAAAGCTATAAGAAAGATACACATGTAATCAACCATGTAGGACAGGAAGAAAAGCAATCAAGCTCGGACTTGTACCCTAGTAGGGGACCCAGAAAATAAGGGAGAATACATGGGCACAGCCACTGATGTATGCTGAGAGTCCTTGATGGTGCCCACAGCCCCTCAGTGTAGCCCCACAACCAGGCATGGGTGGCACAGGTGGGAGGCAGTGATCAGCTGTGAGGGACAAAGGGGACTTGCCCCCGAGGCTGAGTCTGAGTGGAATGAGGAAAACCAACCGCAGTCATCTACACAGGTAGCTCATTGAAGACTACTTAGACCTCTGTCTGGAGCCAACACAGGCCAATAGCCGCACACAAGCCCCAATTACAAAGACATATGAAAACCCTTTTAAGACTGCAATAGAGGCAGAAAGAATTAGGCAAAATGAAAAGGCAGAGGAATTGGTCTCAACTTAAAAAGCAAGGGCAAACTCCTAATAAGTAAATAATGAAACAAATAAATGATCAACCAGATTAAGAGAATACATTCAAGGCAATGGTAATAAAAATATAAACTGAATGAAGGAAGACAAGAGATATGCACACTGAATATTTAACAATGAACTAGAAAACAAAAACACCCAATCTGATATGAAGAATTTAATACCTCAAATAAAAACACACTAGAAGGAATGAATAACAGACTAACTTATACAGAAGAATGCATAAGTGATCTGAAAGACAGAATAATAGAAATCATCTCATCAGGAGATTAAATTTTTTTAAAAAATGAAACCTGTATGAGACATATCAGATAAATTAAGAATACCAATATTGACAGCATTGTGAAAAGATGGTAGAGGAATAAGACAGGGAGATCTCCAGGTTCTCACAAATACATCTGCTGCTGCTGCTGCTGCTGCTGCTAAGTCACTTCAGTCGTGTCTGACTCTGTGTGACCCCATAGACAGCAGGCAGCCCACCAGGCTCCTCTGTCCCCGGGATTCTTCAGGCAAGAATACTGGAGTGGGTTGCCATTTCCTTCTCCATTGCATGCATGCTAAGTTGCTTAAGTCATGTCCAACTCTCTGTGACCCTATGGACAGCAGCCCACCAGGCTCCTCTGTCCATGGGATTCTCTTGACAAGAATACTGGAGTGGGGTTGCCCTTTCCTTCTCCACACAAATACATCTAAAACCCATCAAGATATGGAACAACTTCTACAAAGCAAACTCTAGGCGACAACAGAAGACCCCAGGCCTCCATGGGGGCAGTGTAAGTTCCTTGGAATGATATAGGAGAGAGGATAAAGACATAAAAAGGAAAAAAGACAGAGAACTTCTAGATAGGAGCTTGTGCCCCAAGGGAGGGAGTCATTAAGGAGGAAGAGTTTTCAGGCCCTGGGAAGCTCCCTCACAGGTAGGACCAAGAGGGAGCTTTAAAATCTCTGAGAGCTGGGCAAGGCGGGGACCCAGAGGGCAGAATACAAAGAAAGCTGCACTTCTCAGCTTATAAGCAGCTCACAGACCTTGGCCCTAACCAGAGAGTGGGTTCTGGGAGCCAAGAGATGTGCACACAAGCCCCATGGCACAGAGGGCAAACTCAGAGTGCCAAGGGAAGCACACACAAGTCTCCACTAAGCAGAGGGCAAGGTCAGTGGCTGAGAAAAGTACGCCACACAATCGCCTTCCCAGCAAGCCTGCAATGCAGGGCAGGACCTGGGGATGGAAGCTATGACAAACATTCCAGGGATAAGCAGGGGGCTGGCAGCAGCGAGGATGCGCAAGGTCCTCTATGATCCACTTCCTAGAGTAATGGAAATAAAAACAGCAAAAAATGGGACCTAATTAAACTTAAATGCTTTTGCACAGCAAAGAAAACTATAAACAAGGTAAAAAGGTAACCCTCAGAATGGGAGAAAATAATAGCAAATGAAACAACTGACAAAGGATTAACTTCCAAAATATACAAGCAGTTCATAACAACTCAATACCAGAAAAACAAATGACCCAATCAAAAAGTGGGGAAAAGATCTAAACAGACATTTCTCCAAAGAAGACATACAGATGGCTAATAAACATATGAAAAGATGCTCAGTATCACTCATTATTACAGAAATGCAAATCAAAACTACAATGAGGTATCACCTCATACCAGTCAAAATAGCCATCATCAAAAAGTCTACAAACAATAAATGCTGGAGAGGGTGTGGAGAAAAGGGAACGCTCTTGCACTGTTGGTGGGAATGTAAACTGATACAGCCACTGTGGAAGACAGTATGGAGAGTCCTTTAAAATACTAGGAATAAAACCACCATATGACCCAGCAATTCCACTCCTAGGCATATACCCTGAAGAAACTAAAACTGATAAAGACACATGTATCCCACTGTTCATTGCAGCACTCTTTACAATAGCCAAGAAATGGAAGCAACCTAGATGTCCATCAACAGATGAATGGATAAAGAAGCTGTGGTACATACGGAATACTACTCAGCCATAAATGAAGCACTTTGGAGTCAGTTCTAATAAGGTGGATGAACCTACAGCCTATTATACAGAGTGAAGTAAGTCAGAAACAGAAAAACAAATATCATATATTAACACATATATATGGAATCTATAAGGATATTAGTGCTCAATCTGTTCTCAGAGCAGCAATGGAGATGCAGATACACAGAACAGACTTATGGACAAGAGTGGGGGAGAAGAGGGAGCAGGTGAGATGAATGGAGAGAGTAGCATGGAGGCATATACACTGACATATGTCAATAGACAGTCAATGAGAATTTGCTCTATGACTCAGGGAAACCAAACAGGGGATCTGTAATAACCTAGAGGGGTGGCTGGGTGGGAGGTTGGAGAGAGATTCAAGAAGGAGGGGACATATGTACACCTATGGTTAATTCATTTGATATTTGACAGAAATCAAATCAATATTGTAAAGCAATCATCAATCAATTAAAAATAAATGTTAAAAAAAGAATACCAATATTTGTGTTATAGCGGCCCCAGAAGGATAAGAGAGGGAGGGAGAGAGAGAAGAGAATCAAAGATGTACTTGAGAAACATATGCCTGAAAATTTCCCAAACCTAAAGAAGGACACAGATATCCAAGTACAGGAAGCACAGAGGTTCCCAAACAAGATAAACCTAAGCAGATTCAAACCCAAATATATCATAATTAAAATGGCAACTTTAAAGATAAGGAATTCTAAAGTCAGCAAGATAAAAACAAAGAGTCACATACAAAGGAATGACCAGAAGACTATTAGCTTATTTCTCTACAGAAAAATTGCAGGCCAGAGGGACTTGTATGAGATATTCGAAGTGCTGTAGGGGAATACCTGCAAATGAGGCATTCTACCCAATAAGATTATCTTTTAGAATAAAGGAGAGACAAAGAACTTGTCAGACAAGCAAAAACTAAAAAAGTTCCTCAATACAAAAGCAACCCTAAAAGAAATGTTAACAGCTCTCATCTAAGTGGGAAAGAAGAAAGAATCAATAAGAGAGGTAGAATCCCACAAGGAAAGGCAAATATATAGTATGGGCTCAGGATTGACCATGGTTTTTTTTTTTTTTTAAGCTATAAAGATACAAAAAACAAAGAAACAAAGATATAAAAAACATAAAATTGTAAAAGCAACCATGACTACAATAAACAGTAACCATGAAGATGATATAATATGATATCAGGAACATGATGTGGGGGAGGGGAGAAAAAGGTATATCTTCTGAAATGTGTTTGAACTAAATGACTATTAGTTTCAAACAAGAAGATAAATTTATAGCCCAAACATATATGACTCCTATGGTAACCACAAATAAAAACCTACAACAGATACATGAAAACTAAAGACAGGAGCACAAGCATACTACTAAATAAAACTATTAAATAAAACTAACAAAACTTCCCAAGAGGAACATAGAAGAAATACAAAAACAATCAGAAAATAAGTAATAAAATGGTAATAAGTACATACTTGGGAGGGATTGGGGGCAGGAGGAGAAGGGGACGACAGAGGATGAGATGGCTGGATGGCATCACTGACTCGATGGACATGAGTTTGAGTGAACTCCGGGAGTTGGTGATGGACAGGGAGGCCTGGCGTGCTGCGATTCATGGGGTCGCAAAGAGTCGGACACGACTGAGCGACTGATCTGATCTGATCAATAATTACTCTAATTATCAATGGACTAAATGCTCTAATCAAAGGACATAGTGTGTGGGACTTCCCTGGTGGCCCAGTAGTTAAGAATCTGCCTTCCAAGGTAGGGACATGAGTTTGATCCCTGGTCAAGGAACTAAGATCCCACATGCCACAGGGCAACTAAGCCCCACATGAACCACAACTAATGCGCCCTGATGCCACAACGAGAGAGAAGCCCGTGCACTGCAGTGAAGAGCCTGCACACCTCAACCAACACCCAATGCAGTCAAATAAGTAAATAAATATTAACAACAACAAAAAGACCTAAATATAAGATCTGAAAGTATAAAATGCCTACTTGAGAACATAGGCAATTTAAAATGAACTGTAGCAATATATATTTTTTGATCTATCTTCAAGGCAAAAAGAAAAAAAAAAAAGCAAACTTCCAGGGCTTAAATACCCTAAATATATAAACAGCTCATATAAGTCAATATCAAAAAACAAAAACAAGCAAATCAATCAAAAAATAGGCAGAAGATCTGAATAGTCATTTTTCCATAGAAGACATACAGCTGGCCAACAGACTCATGACAAGATGTTCAAATCACTAGTCATCAGAGAAATGCAAAACAATGAGATATTACTTCACACCTGTCAAAATAGTTATCATCAAAAAATCTACAAGTAAAAAATGTTGGCAAGGATGCACAGAAAAGGGAACACTCCTACACTGTTGGTGGGAATGCAAATTGGTGCCGTTACTATGGAAAACAATATAGAGGTACCTCAGAAAACAAAACAAACAAAACATTACCATACAATTCAACGATTCTACTCTTGGGTATAGAGCCAGAAAAAAAACAACACTCTTTTGAAAACATATATGCACCCCAGTGATCGCAGCAGCATTATTTCTAAAAGTCAAGATATGGAAGCAACTGAAGTATCCATAAACAAAAGGATGGATCCATAAAAGTGAGAAGTATGCACACAAACACACACACACAATGGAATATTCAGTTCAGTCGCTCAGTCGTGTCCGACTCTTTGCGACCCCATGAATCGCAGCACGCCAGGCCTCACTGTCCATCACCAACTCCCAGAGTCCACTCAGACTCATGTCCATTGACTCAGTGATGCCTATTACTCAGCCATAAAAAGAATGAAATTCTGCCATTTGTAGAAACATCGATTGACCCAGAGAGTATTATTCTTAGTGAAATGTCAGACACAGAAGGACGAATGTTATATGGTATCAGTTATATGTTGAATCTAAAATATAAAATAAATGAATGCATATAGCAAGACAAAACAGACTCATTCATACAGAAAACAAGCTACTGTTTACCAGTGAGGAGAAAGAAGTGTATAGGGGCAAAATAGGAGTATGAGACTTTACAAAATACTAACTACTAGGTATAATATAAATAAGAAGCAAAGATATATTGTATAGCGCAGGGAATTATAGCCATTATCTTGTAATTGCTTTTAATGGAACATAATCTCTAAAAAACACTTAAACCTTTCTGTTGTACACCTGAAACTAATGGATTATAAATCAACTATGCTTAAATAAAAAAGAAAACACACAAAGAAAAAAAATACTACAATTACTAATAACATAGTTAAAGCCCTTTCAATTCTTGTAAGAAGTTTTCCTCTCTACATTCTCTGCGATCATGAGTGAAGGTGCTGTCAGCAGTCTTCTTTACCCTGATGAGAATTTCAGAAAGCCAAAAAAAGGGATGTATATCCAGAGAGTGAATGGCAACAGATGAATTAGAGACCTAACATGCTTGGCAATCAAGTTCTAGAAAGAGATTCTAAGCTATCAATTAGGAACACTGATCTAGAGAAAACAGCTGGTGAGTATTTTATTGGGGGAAATGTACTTTCAGACCAATAAAAGCAATAGAAATTGTGAAGTAAGAGAAAATATCAGTTTGCTGATACATTTCCTTGTGGATCATTCCAATTATCTACCATTTGCTTTAACAATGTCCCCAAACCTCGTGGCTTAATAAAATGATAATGCTAAATTATTTGAGTCAAAAATTCTGCAAGGTGGGC
The DNA here is from genome assembly GCF_032452875.1 of Bos javanicus. NCBI lineage: Eukaryota > Metazoa > Chordata > Mammalia > Artiodactyla > Bovidae > Bos > Bos javanicus. Next base: position 35,486,973 of record NC_083874.1, on the reverse strand, counting down.
AAGGCTCCAACAGAGACAGTTCATCTCGGCTCCATATGAAATCCGCTGGCACCCCACTCCAGCACTCTTGCCTGGAAAATCCCATGGACAGAGGAGCCTGGTGGGCTACAGTCCATGAGGTCGCAAAGAGTGGGACACAACTGAGTGAGTTCACTTTCACTTTTCACTTTCATGCATTGGAGAAGGAAATGGCAACCCACTCCAGTGTTCTTGCCTGGAGAATCCCAGGGATGGTGGAGCCTGGTGGGCTGCCATCTATGGGGTCACACAGAGTCGGACACGACTGATGTGACTTAGCAGCAGTAGGGCAGCTGGATCAGGGTAGAGGGACAGCTTCAAAGATAGCACTTTCCTACTGGCTGTTAATGTAAATTCATCTAGAATGGATAAAGAAGTTGTGGTACACTTATAAAATAGAAAATTACTCAGCCATAAAAAGGAATGAATTTGAGTCAACTGAACTGAGGGGGAGGAAGCTCCACCTGTTATGCAGAGCCTCTTATACAGAGTGAAGTCAGAAAAACAAAACAAATATTGTATATTAATGCATATATATGGGATCTAGAAAAATGGTCCTGATGAACCTATTTCCAAGGCAGGTATAGAGAGGCAGATGTAGAAAATGAACTTGTGGACACAGGGAGAGGAGAGGGTGGGATCAATTGAGAGAGTAGTATTAAAGTATATACATTACCAGATGTAAAATAGATAGCTAGTGGGAAGTCGCTGTGTAACACAGGGAGCTCATCCATATGCTTTGTGAAGACCTAGAGGGGTGGGTTGAGAGGGAGTGGTGGAAGGGATGCTCAAGAAGGAGGGGATATACATACATACATACACACACATATACACACACTCATGGCTAAATTATTTTGTAGGGTAGCAACCAACACAACATTGTAAAGAAATTATCCTACAATTAAAAAAAAAACAACTCATCTAGAACTGTGATCTGGGACCTCAGCTCCTCTCTACAGGAGCCTGTCCAATGGCATTGCTTTGCTATCGTCACACCTGGGTTCCAAAAGTGACTGTCTGAGAGATACCAAGTAGACATTCGCCACATCTAGAGCCTAAGTTTGAAAACTGACACAAAATCCTTTAGTGATATTTTATTGGCCAACACAGTCACAGGGTCTCCTCATACTTAAGGAGAAGAAACACAGACCTCCGTTTCTCGATAAGCACAGTGTCAAGGAGTGGACGACCCTCTTTAATCTACTCCTGTACATGTCTTTTTAATTTCTCTAACAGTAGGAGATAGGGAGGGTTTCCATTCCTCTTCCTTTTAGGAAGCTATCATGTCATCTTGAGCAATGCTTTTAGTGAAAATATTAATTTAAGATCATATATATGTTTGCCTTTCAAATGGATGTGGGGGTGGGGAGTATTTTCAAACACATGTACCAAAGGATCATTTAGGAGGCACAGGTTTCTGAAGAACTCTGCCAGATGTGCAGTCTAATGACTATTTTCCCCAGGAAATCCCGATGAGTCTAGAGCCCCTCTGTGTGCACATCTGGCTTCATTTGCAGCTTCTTGGTCCCATCTCCAGAATAATTGTTAATTTTAGTGATACTGCCCTTAGAGTTGAGGTCTATTAAGGCCAGCCAATTACATTAGCTTGCTAATTGTATTCGAATATTTAACCAAGTAGAGCCTCTTGGTGTGTTGACAGATAGATTGTACTCCATAAATAAAAGTGTTTATTCAAAGTGGCAAATGTGCTTCCAGATTTTCCTAGGAGATGGCAGTTAGGTATGACCCTCTGCCATTAGTTTTTAGGATTCACATTCTGCATTTTCTAAACGCTTTCAGAGTCTCAACACAGGAAACAATAATTCTTTGTCAAGTATTTCTTTAGCAGAATCAGCAAATCCACCTCCTCCCAATGACAGAAGGATGTGGATCCTGGTCATGTTTTATCATCTTGCTCTAATGCACAGAGTCCAAATCTCTAAAATGTGAGTTGTTGGTTTTAAACTTTGGTCCCTGAGACTTGTCATTCTAAACTGGTGCCAGGGACTATTTTCCTATCAGCAAAACAGGGAAAACCATATTTGCAAATTCTTCAAGATCTCCCAAGTCAATCTGTTATAAAAATGAAAACTATTATTATGACAGGACTTAGCCCATAATTTATTTGTTGTGCCACAGTAATCTCCTTATTTATTCTGATTGAAGGCAATCACAAGCCTGCTCAACACTCAGAGTGAGTGGCAGAAAGCCAGCTGCAGTCTGAACACAGAACAGAAATCATAGGCACTCGGGCGATTTCAGAGTAAATGCCTGAGTGTGCAAGGTGACACATGGTGCTGACCTTGAGTGTGCAGACAAATTCAATACTTGTACTAGAATCTAAAAACTGAGACTTCATCCTACCCCCAAAGAAAGGAGTTTAACTTCATCTACTGTAATAAGCAGAGGTCAGTTAAAGCTATCAAAAATGATATGGGTTATAAAAATGCATAAGGTAAAGGAACTTTTTTTTTTCTGGCTCTTGACATGTTTTCCTCCCTTACCTACACTTCATCGCCCAAAACAAGAGACCTCACTGAGCCCTGAATAAAGGTCTTCAACTGCGATAAAGCTGGGATACCAATGAATGCTTCTTGTTAATTGTTTCCAATGTCATTATATCTAAACCAGTCTGAAATTCATATTCACATATTTGCTTTGATCTTTGTTTAATTCAAAACATCAAATTCAATGGCTTAAACTTTGTGAACTATCTCCTGTTATTTTAAGATAACCTCTAAGGACATATGTACATATTTGGAGACCAAAATAACTCTAATGGATAGAAGCTATTGAAAAAGTGACCCAATAAAACATTAAGCTAATTATGACTTGGCATGAAGCTGAATTTAGGGCAACTGAAGAGAAAACAAATATCAGTGGTTTAATGGATGGGGGAGCTTACATGTTTGAAGCAAGGTCCTGGAGCAATACCCCACAGTGCACAGCAGAGGGTAGGCAGGACATGGCAGCTGTCTTGGCTGGGGTGAGGGCGAGATTGCCAGTTACAGGGGGAATAGATATCAGGTGGGCTCACCAGTTACCAGGGAAACCAGCAAAGGGGCATGCCTCTTACTGCCCTTTTGATTGAAACAATCTCCAGCTGGGGCCTGGAGCAAGTATGTAGTAAGATCAGTCATGTGAAGAGCATGTACATGAAGCAGGCCTTGGTCAAGCAGATGTACAGAGAGCAAGAGAACAGTCACCTTGAGTGGCCTGACCATACAGGACCCACCCTAGTTGAGAAAATATTTTGAAGCACATCTTTCTGCTGATTTATCTTTCTATGAGCCTACCCAATTAGGAGTCACCTGTGATCCTCACCATAAATGCTAAAAAAAAGGCATCTGATGATTAACTTTCCACCCTGCTTTTGACACACACTATACATAGATGCATATTTATTCTTTTCTTCCCTATCTCCATCAATTTACTGAAAATGTATTTTTAAAGTAGAAATTACTAAAGTAGGCGATGCTGGCTGTCCTACTAGTTCTTCCACATTGTTGTTTAATTACTAAGGCATGTCCTACTCTTTGTGACTCTATAAACTGTAGCCCATCAGGCTCTTCTGCCCACAGGATTTCCCAGGCAAGAATACTGGAGTGGGTTGCCATTTCCTTCTCCAGGGGATCTTCCTGACCCACGGATTGAACCTGCATCTCCTGCATTGGCAGGTAGATTCTTTACTGCTGAGCCACCACGGAAACCCAGTGTTCTCTATATCCTTGCTGGTGCAATTACAGACTTCAGTCAAAAAGCTTCACCAACTGCCATGGAGGTTAGGAAACGTAGTATCCTATGTAGCTAAAAGCATAGGAAGGAAGTGAAATAAATTTGAATGATTGAGCAGTCTTCATCACAAAGTGAAAGTCACTCAGTCCTGTCTGACTCTTTGCCACCTCATGAACTATACAGTCCATGGAATTCTCCAGGCCAGAATACTGGAGTGGGTGGTGGTTCCCTTCTCCAAGGGATCTTCCCAACCCAGGAATCGAACCCGGGTTTCCTGCACTGCAGGTGGATTCTTTGCCAGGTGAGCCACAAGGGAAGCCCTTCATCACAAAAGCCTATATAATAAACTTTAGTGTATTATGATAACAAAAGTATATATTTCAAGATCACTAAGACCCAAGTCTTCTCTAAAATCTAAATTTTTCTCCCTTTCAGAGTAATTTTTTTTTTTAAAATAGCTCTGCACCTAATGCCTTTATTTGTTCCCACCTGCAACATACCTCATTCTAAGTAAAATCACTCTTATCCTGACCATCAACCAGCTGCAGCTATTTCAGTGATTGAGTCATTTAATCCCAGACCATCATTTGCCTTGGTCCAGGGCTTAGAAGAACCTTGTGGTATCTCTGCTTGCTATTGTGTTTTCAGCTCACTCTCTAGGCTCTGTAGCTGAGAATCAACTCCTTAACTCTGTAACTGAACACAGCTAACAGGCGATCTCAGTGGCTTCTATTCTGCACCCTCCTATCCTCTGGGTGACCACTGCTTGAATCTTTGCACCAATGCCACTACTTTTGACTTAATAAGGTAGAGTGCTCAGAGCATAATCCTTGATTCCTGACTCCCTCCACCCAAATGTCTGAACTTTAGGAGCACCTTTCCGCTAACTGTTGTCATTACTATACATCTTTGGGAAGTGATCTCACTATCTAAATGCTCCTCCATGTCACCCATAATCAGGAGAGAGCAGGCATCCTGAGAAACAGAACCCAAAGTGTTCTGGATGAGTTTACAGTGTTGATGCTAAGGAAAGTACTAATTAAGCAAATCTGCTGCTGCTAAGTCACTTCAGTCGTGTCCGACTGTGTGACGCCATAGACGGCAGCCCACCAGGTGCCCCCGTCCCTGGGATTCTCCAGGCAAGAACACTGGAGCGGGTTGCCATTTCCTTCTCCAATGCACAAAAGTGAAAAGTGAAAGGGAAGTCACTCAGTCGTGTCTGACTCTTAGCGACCCCATGGACTGCAGCCTGCCAGGCTCCTCCATCCATGGGATTTTCCAGGCAAGAGTACTGGAGTGGGGTACCATTGCCTTCTCTGATCCAACTCATAAGCACAGTTAAATGGAACCAGATCCAAAAACAGATTTCCTGGGGCTATAGAGAATTAAGAAAGGTTCTCAAATTCAAGATAAAAGAAACAGAAAGTCATTTGATAGGACAGTGACAATAATAAATACCTCAGAGACTGTTAAACTTGCACCAAGATTTTCAGTTGTCAGGACTTATTTTCTACATCTGTATTAAGGAAAAAAATTAAAATGCACTTATTTTCAGTCTCCCCATGATCACCTTCCTTGATTATATAACCAATTTACTCTTGAATTTCAACTTGTTGAAATAATACCTAAAAGCAGTTTTCTCAAACGTCTGCCCCAGGTATATTATATCCAGTCCCTTTTCTTACAGGATAATGACTTTGTTAATAAGTATTGAGGTTTTTATGCTCTCCCTTTTCCTGACCATTCAGAATCTCAATACATTTTTACTGAGACTCAGTTTTACCAGTTCTTTTTAAGTTGTAATCTTATTTTTAATTAAATAGCATCAACAGACTTTTCTGTTCTCTTTCCTCAATCTTCACCACCACAGCGATTATGACGACAGAGACTAAATAGGCAGTTTCCCAGGAACAAAGAGAGAAAGGCAAGGTTTCCTTTCACACAAACCCTCTGTCTGATGTGGGAGCAAATGGGACAGGGGAGGCAGAGCTTTGCCATGTGAAGACCCAGGGCTGCTTTGCAAAACCCTCTCTGTTCTTAATTGCTTTCTGTGAGGGTTGTCTTTCTGTGACAGTATACAAATCCCAGCTTATGCTTGAGGTGTGCCGCGTCTGTGCACTCTTAGAAGAGCACCCCCACACACCCGTGTGTGACCTTCGCCCATACTCAGTCTTAGGCTCTGGTAGTACAACCCTTGGGGATCTCGCAGGAGCCTTAGGAACCTGGGGTACACGGAAGAGAAACAGAACACTGTAGGACCCTGGGTCCCCCTGACCTAATTTCAAAATCAAATAGTTTCTCTTTAAATATGCAGGGATAATTATTTATCAAAATTAAATTCTTAGAAGCCAAGAAATACAAGCACGTGTCAATACAGTTTTTGATTTCTACTTATTGCTCTTTTAATGCCAAAGGTCTCTTTTTTTTACTGAAGATAGTTAAATTTCCACTTGCAGGATCTTGATATTTCATTTAGGAGGCAAAGAAAATCAAACAAAACCACTACCAGAACCGCTATTTGTGCTTAGAACAGCATAGATCCAGTTCCAAATAAGAGCTTCAGAAGAAGAGTAGCTAAACTGCTTTCTCCAAGAAGGCTGGGAATTGTCACGATTTGGACAAGAGGATGATCTCTGGGAAAGGCATGAAATTAATGAGACTCCAGGAAATCTGAAGTTTGCTCCTCTCACTGGATGCTTAGGAGAATGTAGCAGAAAAGAAATGGGGAGTTGTAAGCTTTCCCTGGAGAGCCTCAACAATCCTGAGGGAACATGATAATCCCTACAATTTCTGTAGCCACACTTGTATGATAAATGCCCTATGATGGCTGTTCGTTGAAAGACAAATAAAGGCTAATAGATGAGCAACAAACATCAATACCAAACATTCAAGATACTCACCTTCCCTTGATCAGAAAACACACTGCAGTAAAGAACAAAAATAAAGAAAAATTGGTGCAGGAAATACGCGATTGTCATTTCACTGATGTGGAAATAGAGCCAGAGTTATTTTCTTTGTATAATAACACAGAGTTGTTAATGGAACCAAGAATAGTTAAACTACCATGTGGTATCCATTAGTGTTAGTTATTTAATCTTATTTTTAAAAAAGCATTGATAATCAAACCTAAATAGCATATAGTGAACCTTTATACTCTAAAAAGTTTTCAAATTCCATGAGATAAGTTTCCAAGTACACTTTCCATCATCTGGTCTGTTACTAATTCAAAATAGTGTTTTACTATATACTTTTACAGCTTCCTGGGTGGCTCAGTGGTAAAGAATCCACCTGCCAATGCAGTAGATGCGGATTTGATCCCTGGGTTGGGAAGATCCCCTGGAGAAGGAAATGGCAACTCACTAGAGTATTCTTGCCTGGGAAATCCACGGACAGAGGAGCCTGGCGGGCTACAGTCTTGGGGTTGCAAGACTCTGAGTGACTGAGCACACACACATACCCTTACATTCAGATAATAAACTGGCAAAAACAGTATCATATTGAAAAATAGTAGAATATACAGTCTAAATTGGTTTAAATACATCACAAATTTGTATACTCAAATGAGATAATTCAGAAAATTTTGGGTGAGCCGTCTGAAACTCTTTTCAAATATAAGGTCTCATTAGCTGGTATACTGCCCATTTTTCTTTAGCTTCTGATAGTTTTAGTGAAGTAAAGAAAATTCTCATGGTATTTCTACTTGAAGGAGCTGGTATTAACTGAAAACTTTATTTTCTATTTTTGTCAGAGTGGTAAGCACAAATATATGACAATGTCTAACTTATTTTGAAACAAGACTCCCTCCTGTCCTCTGCCATCAGCTTAAAGGAAAATGGATTTTTATTTAATTGCTTAAGACATGCTATCTATTTCTGAAATTAGCAGAAAGATCCAGTCTCAGAATTCATTTAAATCATGTTTCACTGCCACAGAAAAGAACAGAACTCAGTATTATGGCTTTTCTTAAACATGGAAAGTCTCTGGATAAAACTGTCAGGCTTTACTGTGCTCAGCTTCACTATTAAATCCTTATAACTCTGTATGCAAATACAATGCTTATAAGGGATCTTCATCTGATATTGTAATTTTAAAATAACCTAATTAAAGGTTCTCTGAGTTCATTTTTCCTCTCTTTATTGTCATTCACATTATTATGTTAATATTATCTATTTATTAGAACATCTTTCATCTAAGGTTAATAAAGAGCTTGACAACCACGAATTGGCACAAAGCTACGATAGACTGATAGGTGTTAAGACAAAAAATAATGTAGAGGTTAAGTTCCCCTACTCAAGGACAATCCATGAGACAGTGTCTGTGCTTCATCCAAAAGTTTAACCCTTTGTAAATGAAGAACCCAAGTGACACTATTCAGACAAAATTCTTGCAAGGCTGAACTTCGGAGTATGAGAAGATTCTGAAAAGGCAACGTGACAAGCACTTAAGCTTGACTACCTCTTAAGTGCAGCTAATGGATGGCCCTCATAAGTGCATATTTGGGTGATAGTTATTGATGTATACACTGGGCTGATCATTCCAGTCTTGGGAGGAAAGAAATTAGGAAAAAGCCCACATGGTCTAAGTTTGCTCAATCCATAGGCATCCCATTTTTTCTTCTAGTATTTCTAGTATGTGTTTGACATCAAAGAAAGATGCATATGAGAGAACCACCTAGTATCCCTCTATAATTTCCTTTAACTGAATCTAACACACATATCTGCTTCAATTATGAAATAAGTGTAAGTCACATTGAAGACATAATTATTTTATGCATGTATTTAAGATGCAGTCTCCACTAGCTTTGACAACAGACTGGTTCCAAATAGGAAAAGGAGTACGTCAAGGCTGTATATTGTCACCTTGCTTATTTAACTTATATGCAGAGTACATCATGAGAAACGGTGGGCTGGAAGAAGCACAAGCTGGAATCAAGATTGCCGGGAGAAATATCAATAACCTCAGACATGCAGATGACACCACCCTTATGGCAGAAAGTGAAGAGGAATTCAAAAGCCTCTTGATGAAAGTGAAAGAGGAGAGTGAAAACATTGGCTTAAAGTTCAACATTCAGAAAACGAAGTTCATGGCATCCGGTCCCATCACTTCATGGCAAATAGATGGGGAAACAGTGGAAACAGTATCAGACTTTATTTTTCTGGACTCCAAAATAACTGCAGATGGTGACTGCAGCCATGAAATTAGGAGACGCTTACTCCTTGGAAGGAAAGTTATGACCAACCTAGATAGCATATTCAAAAGCAGAGACATTACTTTGCCAACAAAGGTCCGTCTAGTCAAGGCTATGGTTTTTCCAGTAGTCATGTATGGATGCGAGAGTTGGACTGTGAATAAAGCTGAGCACCAAAAAATTGATGCTTTTGAACTGTGGTGTTGGAAAACAGTCTTGAGAGTCCCTTGGACTGCACGAAGATCCAATCAGTCCATTCTAAAGGAGATCAGGTACACATGTGTTCCCCATCCTGAACGCTCCTCCCACCTCCCTCCTCCCTCCCCGAACCATCCCTCTGTATACATGTGGCAGATTCATGTTTATATATGGCAAAACCAATACAATATTGTAAAGTTAAAAAATAAAATTAAATTTTAAAAAATAAATAAAGGAGATCAGTCCTGGGTGTTCTTTGGAAGGAATGATGCTAAAGTTTTAGCCATCTTATGTGAAGAGTTGACTCATTGGAAAACTCTGATGCTGGGAAGGATTGAGGGCAGGAGAAGGGGATGACAGAGGATGAGATGGCTGGATGGCATCACTGACTCAATGGACATGAGTCTGAGTGAACTCCGGGAGCTGGTGATGGACAGGGAGGCCTGGCGTGCTGCAATTGATGGGGTCGCAGAGTCAGACACGACTGAGCGACTGAAATGAACTGACTGAAGATGCAGTAGCAGAATGTCAATAAATAGATTAGTGGTTGAATAAGTTTATAGTTCATTGACATTTGGATTGTTCGGAAATACTTGAAAACATTACGCAGTTCTAAGTCCGTGGACATGAGGAATTCTAATATGTACTTTCCCCAATCAGTCCATTCTAAAGGAGATGAGTCCTGGGTGTTCTTTGGAAGGAATGATGCTAAAGCTGAAACTCCAATACTTTGGCCACCTCATGAGAGGAGTTGACTCATAGGAAAAGACTCTGATGCTGGGAGGGATTGCAGGCAGGAGGAGAAGGGGACAACAGAGGATGAGATGGCTGGATGTCATCACCGACTCGATGGACGTGAGTTTGAGTGGACTCCGGGAGTTGTTGATGGACAGGGAAGCCTGGCGTGCTGCAATTCATGGGGTCGCAAAGAGTCGGACACGACTGAGCGACTGAACTGAACTGAATATGTATTTTCATATTTTAAATTGCAGAACATTATGCCATGATCTTACTGATTGCAGAAAACATCTCTGCTATACATGAGTGCATGCTTGTATGATTAATAAAAATTAAGGATACAAGCTCAAGTGATTGTTTGCTTCTACAGAGGGAAGTGGAACTGGCAAGCAAAGGAATTTCAGCTTTTGCTATCTGTATATGTATTATTCTAATGCTTAGGAATTGTGCATGCACTTATGTTTCATTTGGACAATTTATATAACTTGAAAAGGTACCATACCGTAGTGATTAAGAATACAGGCTCTGGAGCCACATTGCCTGTGTTCAAACCCAGATTAACACTCTCTGTATGGCCTTGTGTAATGTACTCTGTGTGTCTGTTTATCTGTATATAAATGGTGAATAACAATGACTCACACCTTACAGAGAGTTACAAGTGGAATTAAACAAATGAATATAAGCTATTTGTTTATAGTCATCCTTAACAAAAAGAAAGGATTTAAAAACATTTACTATTATTATCTTCATATTAGATGATTTTGAGGATGATGATGATAATAACAAATAGAGGATCAGAGAAGAATCTTGTATGAATAAGGAAGGAATGTAATTAAATGGAAAAAGATGATGTGGGTGGCATCAGCCTTAAACCATGGCAACATTTAATCTCAAAAGACGCTTGAGAATTAGGAACTTTGAGGAAAAAAGTGTGCTCCAAGGACTATATAACATGATAGGGTGTCACACAATTATTAGGAAAACAAATAGTAATTCTGAAATAATCAAGCAGATACAGTCCTGGTGTTCTTTGGAAGGAATGATGCTGAAACATTACTTATTACTTGTTAAAGTCTGTCTAGGATACAGAACAGTACAGAGATTAAAATAGCAAGTACCACATTTTTAACAGTTCCATTCTATGTCAAATCTTCATGTTTTATCTATTCTCCTCACTTCTCCCCCATCTCTTACAAATACAGCTGAAGTTATTTCCTCTTGAACTCTCCCATTCCACTCTCTCTCTGCTCATGTCTAAGTGTGAATGCTTGTCTGAATTTGATGTTTATATTTCCCATGAATGCTCCAGGAACTTATTTAGAAATGTTTTATTAAATAATATAATAAACTTCTGCATGTTTTAAACTATATATAAAAAGAAACTAAAAATGGGATTTTTCTTGCTTCAGTTTCAATGAAGGCCTTAATGTGATAGATACTCAATACAACAGTTAGGATGTATCCCAAAAGGCACATTTTTCAATGTAGGTTTTCAAAAAGTAAGTGTATTATTTTGGGGTCCTTCTTAGATACTCTTAGATTAAGAAAATAAAAATTCAACAGATTAGAGAAGAAAAAATAAATTTTTGAAAAGATTCTTTGGAGAGAATTACTTCCATAATATAATCTGCCTTCCAGTGGGAGGGGATGCTGCTTCCTTTAGCATGACCTTAGAAAGAAGAGGCTTTGAAAGAACCATTTGGGAGAGTCAGAGATGTTACCCTTGAGTCTGAAATTTCATTTGACTCTGAGCTGACGCATACCTGATGAATCTAAAGATGGGATGCATCAGAGAAGAGAGAAAAGAGGGCATTGTCTAAGGAGTAATAACCCACTGACAGGTGAGGAAGTTGAGGTTAACACTTTCCCTGGACAAGAATGTCAAGAGTGTGAAGGGTCTGAGACTTTAGCCTACTTTTGAGCTAACAAGGCATGCTGCCCAAATTTCCAGTAAACTAATAGGAGAAACAAGAGTCCTGAGTCAGAGACAAAAGCTAATTTACTAGTCACAGAAATAGTAATAGCCAGAGAATCAGCATTTGAACTACTTGCCCAAGCCCCAGCACCCACAGGGTGACACAAGAGAACTAAGACACACTTTCACAGGCATTGGGCTGGATCACAAGAGAGGAACCCTGAGCTTAAAGAACAGAGGGCTTTATGTGTTCTTTATACAGGCAGTACTCTGTATGATATTTACCCCAGGGGCAGATATTATTTGTATTATACTGAACAACAAACCAATCCCTCTTTGCCCTGGAGTTAGAAATTCTCTGTTTTCCAAGAGTGCTCCCTATACAAACATTCTTGAAAAGGTAGTCTGGAACAAAGACAGATGGTGCCTAGGCTCAAAAGACACACAGGAACACAACAGACTCTTGGAGAACTGTCTCCCAACACAGATATGAAATACTGAGAGACAGATGCACCCTTGAGCCAGCTTACATCCAGCAGAGGGAGGACAGTCTGGCAGGGGTGGGTGATGAACCCTGGAAAACCAGATGCTGAGGATGGAAGCCACTAGCAAAAGGGAAGGCATAATCTTATCCACAGGCATTGCAGTCTGAGAGACCCAGCAAAGGAGGAATTATAACGTATCTAAGATACCAGGAAAAATATGGTATTTAAATTAAGAATGAGTTGATCAGAGTTGAGATTGAACATATTCAGTTGGAAGAGAATATGCAGTCAAAAATGGGAATCAAGGTGTGGTTTGGGGAACAGAAAGGAATCCAATGTTACTGAAAGGAAATTCAAGAATTATTTTGATGAACATTTTAAATTCTCATTTCTCAAAATACTATATCCTTGTTCCTCTCTCTGGTCATGTATTGGATTGGCCAAAAAGTTTGAATTTTCTGTATGACATTACAGAAAAACCTGAACAAACTTTTGGCCAAGCCAATAAAATGAAGTCACTCAGTCGTGTCCAACTCTTTGTGACCCCATGGACTGTAGCCCACCAGGCTCCTCTGTCCATGGGATTTTCCAGGCAATAGAACTTGAGTGGATTGCCATTTCCTTCTCCAGGGGATCTTCTCAACCCAGGGATTGAACCCGGGTCTCCCGCATTGTAGACAGATGCTTTACCGTCTGAGCCACCAGGGAAGTTTGGGCAGCAGTCTTCCAGGTGACTCAGTGGTGAAGAACCCACCTGCAGTGCAGGAGACATAAGAGATTTAGGTTCGGTCTCTGGGTTGGGAAGTTTACCTGGAGGAGGGCATGCCAACCCACTCCAGTGTTCTTGCCTGGAGAATCCCATGGACAGAGGAGCTTGGTGGGCTGCCGTCTATGGGGTTGCACAGAGTCAGACACGACTGAAGCAACTTAGCACATAATGCACACACACACTGAGCAGCAATGCTGCTTTCAACTGGTCATATACGAGGGAGGAGGAATAGGGTCTGTAAAGAACTGAGCTGAATACAATTCACACTACAAAGATATTTAATATTTCCATTGGCTAAAAGAAAATGGAATAGAAACCTACTTGGATTTTCAAAGACTGAACACGACACCAACAACCATAAGGAATTTGAAAGCAAAGTCTTTGTAACAGCCAGGTAAAATATAGATTGTCTTTATTATTGCTTTATGTTCTAGAAGAATTTAATTTTTTTTTTTTAGCTTTCTGTCCCTTTTTTTGTAACTATACAAATGCAACTTATTTTTGTGAATGATAATAGATTCTGATCTAAAGTAACATGTTTTACTTTGACATTTACAAACACACAGCTGTGGGAACAGATAAATCTGGCACAATGTTTATTTTCTAAGTGTGTGAAAGGAAATGGGACACTTCTGCTTCATAGAACTCATATAGCATTATAAATCTAAACAATATTATAAAGCTGTCCCTGAAATGGAAAAAAGTGATAGCATAATTTGACATGTCCTTTATATCATGTAACATTATGTTGTCTTAGTGTCTCATGCAACATGATATAGAGCCATTTAGAATCAGGTAACACTGAATTGCATTTACTCCAATTCACACATTTGGAAAATGAGAAAAGGATGCCTAATATATGCATAACATTCAAAACTACCCTTAAAAATTCAGATGAAGAATGAAATTATTGAGCTCCAATCATGTAGTCCAAGAAAGACTTGGATTATCATATATGCCTCTAGAATACAACTATTAGATATTTCCAGTGATAAACCACTCCTGGAATACTTTACAAATCTCCTGAGGATTAAACAGCCATCTACTCTCTCCGTTACACTTTTCATTCTTTCTGCACCCAATTTCCATCTTTTCTAATTAGATAGTTTCTCCTACACTCACAGCTACCATGACCTAAAAAATGATAAATATTAAGTGAGGAACGCATTCATTAGATGAACAGATTATTCAACAACAGCACAAAATAGGATTAAAACAATTTGAGGGGGTAATTAAAATATAGTTTCTCTCTGAGATCAGTTGTTCTTAGTGGAAGATCAGAGTGGAAGGTAATTTTACTTCTGGGGGACAAATGGCAATTTGGAAACATTTTTGAACATCATGATTTTAGGTGGGGTTTACTACTGAAATCTAGTGGATCTTGATTGAAAGGAATAGGCTTCATATAAGAGATATGAGTTTCAGTTTTGTCCAGGGACTTTACAGAGGTCTATAGCCGAGGAATATATATATATATATATGACTATGTAGCAAAGGAATTGCAGAAAAACATCTACTTCTGCTTCACTGACTACCTCTTTGACTGTGTGGCTCACAACAAACTTGGAAAATTCTTAAAGAGGTGGAAATATCAGATCACCTTATCTGTCTCCTGAGACACTGGCATGCACGTCAAGAAGCAACAGTTAGAACCAGATGTGAAACAATGAAATGGTTCAAAATTGGGAAAGGGGTACTTCAAGGCTAAATATTGTCACCATGCTTATTTAATTTTTTATATGAAGAGTACATTCAGAAAACTAAGAACATGGCATGTGGTCCCATCACTTCATGGCAAATAGATGGGAAACAATGCAAACAGTGAGAGAGTTAATTTTTTTTTAGGCTCCAAAATCACTGCAGATGGTGACTACAGCCGTGAAATTAAAAGAAGCTTGCTCCTTGGAAGAAAAGCTATGACCAACCTAGAAAGCTTATTAAAAAGCACAGACATTACTTGACCCACAAAAGTCTGTCTAATCAAAGCTATGGTTTTTCCAGTAGTCATGTATGGATGTGGGAATTGGACTACAAAGAAAGTTGAGTGCCAAAGAATTGATGCTTTTGAACTGTGGTGTTGGCGAAGACTCTTGATCTTTGGACTGCAAGGAGATCCAACCAGTCAATCCTAAAGGAAATCACTCCTGAATATTCTTCGGAAGGACTAGTGCTGAAGCTGAAGCTCCAATACTTTGACCACCTGATGCAAAGAGCTGAGTCATTGGAAAAGACCCTGAGAAAGATTGAAGGCAGGGGGAGAAGGAGATGACAGAGGACGAGATGGTTGGATGGCATCACTGATTCGATGAACATGAGTTTGAGCAAGTTCTGGGAGATGGTGAAGGACTGGGAGGCCTAGCATGTTGCAGTCCATGGGGTCACAAAGAGCTGGACAGAACTTAGTGACTAAACAACAACAACAGCCTAGGAAACAGCCTCCCAGAACATCTGAAAGACCTCTTCTGAATAGACAGAGGGAGAAACCAGAATATATATGATTTTGGGCTAAGGAATACATGCACTAAAGCTTATATCTTGGTGGAAGATTACTGCTAGTCTAAAAGAACATATATCTCAAGCTTTTGATATTAGTGCCTTCCTCTGTATGAGAAGATCCCAAACCTTGGTTCCTTAAAATTCTTTCTGAGATATACATCTAACATCTAAGGCAACTGTTTTTCCCAAAGCCCAGAGTTACACATTCTGTTTTTTGATTCTGAATTCCTTTCATGCTGCATTGTTGGTCAATGAGTGCAAAGGCTAATGATTTAAACCATGCAGAAGTGAATAGTGGGCAATAGTCTTTGGTTTACAGGATTAAAGCCCAGGAATGATGCTTAATATCCTGCAATGGATAGGGCACCCCCCACAACAAAGAATCATCCAACCCCAAATGTCAGTCATATTGAGGTAGAGAAGACCTGCCCAAAAGACACTTCAGCCCACATCACTCCCATCTGGTCTTCTCCATGTCTTTACTCACAGCAAACTTTTGCCTCCTTTAATAGAATTTTTCTTGCAAAGCACTAGTTATCCACGCACCAACTAATTTAAATCAACTCTTCTAACGCCTATAACTTGTTATTACTTATTATCTTCAGTTTAATGGAATGCAAGGCACTGATGTCCTCTCTACCTTCTAACTATATAATATGAGTCTGTGGTCTGTGGAAACTCACCTATTTCTAGAATATTCCTTGAACAACAACAACAAAATCTCTGGGAAAGTGATGACATCTGTGGCTGCCCATTCTCTGGGTCTCAAAATGCCCTTTCCTCCTGAGGATGCTATCAAAAATCTTTTGGCTTGCTAGTTAGTTAAACCATCAGGCAAATTTTGTGATATATCTTGTGGAGTCAAATCACCCTCATCTCAACCAAAGTGTGCTTAAAGGATTGAAATAATCAGGAAGTCAATAGTGGGACATTTGTATTCAAGGATTTTCATCAGTATTTATTCTGGAAAGAAATACAATAGTTAATTTACTTGGATTTCACCTGAAATCCAAGTGATTTTTTTTTTTAATTCCTGCATCTGTCTGGATGCTTCAACTGGATTGTTATAGCTGTCATTATCCTGATCTAGTGAACACTCTGCTGTGCAGCCGGGATCCCCCTTCAGAATTCATAGGTTTGTTCCCTCAGCTGCTGGGAGTGCTGTCATTTAAGTTCTGTCCTGAACTTGAGGATAGTCACCTTGGCCAAGGTCACGCCCTTTCCCCTGAGCATCCTGTATATAGTGACTGATCAAGCATACAAGGACCTAACCCCAAATCCGTATATCTTAGGTGGGCATCCAAGGTATCAGACTCCTCATGGGGAAGGATGTAACTTTGGTATTACTGCCTGGGAGCCCACTTTCTTCCTCTGCATCATCCAGCTTCCTTCGCTTCCTGGGACATTGCCTAGTAAACTTTCTGCTAAATTTCATTTCAGAATCTCAGAGAACTGACCCGCAGCCCCAGATTTATTAGATCACCTTGTTTTTATACTGTAACAAGCATATATTTTGTACAACAATAATGCCTATTATATATAAAAATAGGTAAGGCTCATGACAGTGAAGATGAAATTGGGATTTAGACCTTCATTGTTAAGTAAAATGTGTTCAACCCAAATGAGTGCTTTCTTTTCCTTCTACGTGCCAAGGATTTCAATAGAGGGCTATATTTATTCCACTTCCTAACATGCATCAGTGTGCTGATGATTATTTGCTTGTTGAGTACAAATGTAGAAGGGTGCAATTTTGCTAACAGTTCTTTCTCTCCTTTCCTTCCTTTTTTTTTTTTTTTGACAGAGCCTGGATTGATGGACTAACTAATTTATGGGACCCGCTGTGAGAGATAAGCCTCAGTTTGATTATCAGGACTGTCTGAGGTGGAAAACTGAAATCACTGTGTATTCAATTAGTTATCAAATCTTGACACACCAGGTGCAGGGGTCACTCCACAAAGTGGTTGCTGTGGAGTAAGAAAACATTCAGAAAAGGAGTTTAGAAAAACTTGGCACTGTTGAGCCACTTCGTGATAGATTACCTGAAATGGCCCGTGTTCAACATCAGAACGGGGCTGCTTTGACAGTAGGTAAGAGGATAAATCAATGCATTTGGCAGTGCTGTAAACAAATCAATATAAAAAAGGAAGAAAAATTGGGCTTTCAAGAAAGGGTCAGATGCACTCTCTGGATTTAGATAAAACAGGCTGGATATCATGAGGCCCTCACATTTAGGGATAGAACAGGCCAGGGCAAAATAAGAAATAAGGCCACACCATGTCCTGGCCTTGTCATTTGTGACTTTGCTGATTAAAAATTAGCAGATGGAAGGAGGAAATACACATAAAAATTCAGCCTTTTTCATAAACGTTGATCATGGGAAGGAATTCCCTAGGTCCTTGGTTTATGATTAGAAGAATGAATTAACCTCACCAGCCAACATACATCTAGCTTACTCTGTGGACATGCCCACAAGTCAGGGAAACTGTATTATATAATGTGAATCTCTCCAGCTGTTTCACCTGCCTTGTTTCACCCTCTGCCAGATGAAAAGGTAGGCGATGGGGAGGGTGGGGAGAAGAGAGCAAAGACAGGTACTGCTGAGTCTCCCTTCCCATTCATTCACCCGCTTCAAGGAAAAGAGGTGAAAATTAAACAAGTCACTGGGTGATATTAGTTTCTCTTGTGTTCTCTGCAAAGAAAGCTACCACTCTGCAAGCCTGGCCACTATTGGAGCTCCATCAACTCTTTGATGGGTTTTGAGGGCCTTGTCAGAAAAGCTTGTCGTTATCAAGAATCTTCTCCTCTGACCTTACCCTCTTTGTTTACATGCTGTTACAGATCTTCTCCTCTTCCTTCATTCTCCTATATCAAGAATGAGTAATTTTATCTGAGCCAGTCTCCTCAAAAGTCACTAATCCTTCCTGGGAAATCTTTAGATCTCATCCACACAGAATCATGGCATGACCATCCTCACATTCTTCCCCAGAACAGTAGTTATCCTTGGCATTAATTACCGTGAAGGAAAAGAAAGATGCATAAAAATATCACTTCTGGCTTCTAATAATTATCCTGTCTTTCAGTGATGTAAATATTTACCCATATTTTCAAAGTTTTCCCTCTCTGACCACAGTGCTCAGAAATACACCTGTTGCACAATATTCCTGTTTCTGTACAATTTTTTTTTTCCATTCTCCTTGAACCAAAATCACCAAGTGGCAGAATTTAGCAGAAAGTTTACTAGGGAATGTCCCAGGAAGTGAAGGAAGCTGGCAGTAATACCAAAGTTACATCCTTCCCCACAAGGAACAGAATTTGTCACCCCAAAATATGTCACTTTGGCATCAGGATTATCCTGAGCTAAAGGCAATCAAAACCCAGCAAATTCAGGAAAAGCTCTTTACTGTGCCTTCAACTGCCTACATTTACTTTGGAAAGGGGGCCTGTACCAGGAAGAGAACCACTACCAGAGACACCTTTTGAGCTCAGAAACTTACCTGCATAACAGAGAAACCTTTGTTTTCTAAACATCCCCTCTGCCCACCTGGGAATGTACTTTCTCTCCTTTGTATTTCCAGAGCCCCACCCTTCTTTTAGCTCATGATGTTATGTAAGCTTTAATTATCTGGCTGCCTTTGGAGTCTTCATACTTTTATGGCACACCTGTATGTAAGTAATTTTGTTTTTTTCTCCAGTTAATCTCTTGTGTCAATTTAATTATTAGACCAGCCAAAAAACTTAGAAAGGAATAAGGGAAATTTGTTCCACCCTTACAATTTCTCCTCACATAACTTAGATAGTACTGTGAACAGTAACAACATAAAGGACAAAGAGCCTTACCATCATCCAATTGCACAAGGGCAATGTTGCAGCCCACTGAGTGTGCACCCCAAGAGGGAGAGGAATTCAGGATGAAAACCAGGGTGAGACACTCTGTGCTTTGTTGAAGCATGCCTTTAGACAGTTAGATGCATATCCCGGGAAGAATTTCAGTGACCACAGATTCTTCTATCTTCCTATACTTAAGAAAGCACTAAAATCATTAGCTTGAGATATCTATTCTTTGAGATTAGCAGTAAACTTTCACCAAAATGTGTGCCTGACTACACGTATTTCCTAGCCAAATATATATGTGTATATATATATATATACATACATACATACACTGGTTCTTCCCCCACCTCTTCATAGAAGTTCCTCAGAGCTGTCTTTTCAGGCAATAGTCCCAGGTAAGACTCTGAATAAAACTTAAATTCACAATTCTTATGCTGCATATCTTTCTGCAAGTCAATAATACCCTGCTCCCCCAATTCATATACGTATTCACTTCTTTTTTGTGTCAGACAAATCTGGTAAAGTGTCTTGACATTTGACTTCAGATCTAAGGCAAAAGGTTTCACGGTCTGCAACCTCAAATTACTTCCAGACTTTTTGAGATGCTGTTCTCTGTAAAAGTTCATACACTTAAGTGCATGAGTTTTACAGAGCACATATTACTTCTTCAAACTGGTTTCTTAAATTTGTGTGTGTGTGTACCTCATTTGAAATGCACATTTTGTAAGACTTTTGAAGTCACACATATAAGGTAGAACACATGAATGCAGCTATCATATTTATGGTAGGTGTGTGTGCTCAGTCATGCCTGACTCTTTGCAACCCCATCGACTGTAGCCCGCCAAGCTCCTCTGTCCATGGGGATTCTCCAGGCAAGAATAGTGGACTGGGTTGCCATTTCCTTCCCCAGGGGATCTTCCCAACCCAGGGACCGAACCCACATCTCTTGCATCTCCTGCATTGGCAGGCAGAATTTTTTTTTCTCTCTGCCACCTGGGAAGCCCATCATATTTATTAGTATAAGAAAAAATGAAATAATGACAAATTGGTGACAGATTGAATTCTGACCAGAAAAAGAAATAATACAAACTTTGAACCTAGCTTGGCTTTCAGACAGGATGACCAATTTTATTTTTCCCAGGATTGTCCTTGTTTTAAAGCTAAGAAATCTCACAGTCTGAGAACCCCTCAGTTCTGGGCCATTACTCACTTTATTTCCAAAAGAGATCACAAAACATCAAAAACAATTTATAGCAGAAACTCTTAATCATCTACCTTGAGAGAAACAGCATAAAAACATCAATATGGTGGATAAAACAGACAAACCATTTGAGGACTACAGTAATAAAATATGCTGCATACTTTGATTATTCAGAAATGTTTACATTGACCAACTGTCTCAGACTTCAAGTTGGAAATCATTGATTGTGTAACATGTGTTTATGATTGGATACTGTTTCAATCAGCAGCATGTATATGCATAGTCAAGAAAAAGGCAAAGAAAGCATTTTTAAAAATTCAAAAAAATTAAGCAGTTATGATTCTAAACAGTTGCATGGACGCAAAATGAACATGATATTTGGGGCAGCAGTGAGACCAATAATGATTTAAAAATAGAAATAGCACTTAGTTCAAAAATGAGACCTGTGTAATAATGTGCAGGCTAAATGAACAATTGTAATCCTAAATTAAATCTTAGAAATAGAATACCTTAAACATTTCTGAATTTAATGTAACCATGGCCTACTAGCAGGACTTAGAGATTCAGTGGTAAATAATCTGCCTGCAATGCAGGAGATGTGAGTTCAATCTCTGGGTCAGGAAGATTCCTGGGAGGAAGGCAAGGCAATCCACTCTGGCATTCTTGTCTAGAGGATCCCATAGACAAAGGAGCCTGGAGAGCTGCAGTCCCTGGGGTCACTAAGAGTCTGAGGACATGACTGAAATGACTGGGCACACAAAGGTCTGCCAGAATTTCTAGAATGAAATTCTCTGTCTGAAGAAAAGATGTAAAATGTCTGTGGTTCCAGGTGAGAGGGAGCAAAATCTACAACCCAAATACGCCTCTTTGGCATACTGATTATTTTGAGCTGATTATTTTTAAGAAACAGCAAATGAAGGTGAAGCTATGTAAACTAAGTAGGAGTTACCCTTTTCAGGAGATATTTGTATTTATAAAGAAAATCTCCATTTATAAGAGTGTCTTCCTCTTTGTGCTAGTAAGAGAATGTTGACTATGAATCTGTAGAAACTCATCAATGCGTCAGGCAATGATTTACATCCCCATAACAACCTTACTCTGTTTACTGTGCTTTTCCTGGTAACCTCCCATGACTGACTCCCCAATCCCAACATCTTCTTTTGTCTTTAACTTAAGATGATATTTAAGGTGGTAAACCATTTCAGGGTTTCCCCGATGGTGCAGATGGTAAAGACTCTCTCTACAATGCAGGAGACCTGGCTTCAATCCCAGGGTTGGGAGGATCCCCTGAGAAGGAAATGGCAACCCACTCCAGTATTATTGCCTGAGAAATCCATGGACAGAGGAACCTGGTGGCCTATAGTCCATGGGGTCACAAAGAGTCAGACATGACTGAGTGAACAAAGTCTTGGACTATTTCAGGGAGTTTCTCAGTTTTCCTGTGTATCTCCCATGTATCCAGAAACTATACATGTTATTAAACCTCTATTTGTTTTTCTCTTACTATTTTGGGGGAGAGGTAGGATCTCAGTTAAGAACCTAAAATGATACGTAGAGGAAAAATTACTTTTCTTCCCCCACACAGGCATACAGTGGGACATTAAGGATGCATCCCAAAGATCTATATCTAGATGCAGTAGAATATAATTTAGATAGGATTTGAAGGAAGATTAGACCCAGTGTTCCACAGCAGCTGAAACTGAGTCCCCCTAAAACTGAGTTCCCCTACCAAGTTTATGATGAACTTCTCCATCCAAAACTTATTTCCTTTCTTATCCTACCCTTGTTCCCCTCAGTATTGAGGAGTATTAAAGGAAAGGGGAACGTGAAACGGCGCAGGACCCTATGGGGCCTTCCTGGGTACAAAAGCCCCTCTGGTCTCTCATTGCTCTTTGTAGGAAAGGCTTTAGTTTCCTAGGCCTTCCCTGAGTTCCCAAGAGCAGACTCAAGCAGTTACTAATTAGGGAAATGAAGAAATGCAAAAACAAAGGAAAAGCAATCAAGAAACTATAGTTTAGCAATCAAACAAAGTCCTAGTTACTACTCAAGGCGTGTCTGATGCATATTTTTGAGTTGTTCTGCAGAAAATAACCACCCCATCCAGGTTAAGGATAGTGACCACATGCTGACCACAAGCATGCAGACCCTAGACTGGTTGAAACCAGAAGGATGACGATTGAGATTCCTGAAGTCACCCTGTTACCTCACTTGGCAGTGAGAATGAATTCACAATCAGAATGAATTCCATGACCGAAACCCTCACCCCAAGTGCTATCTTTTAAACTCTTTCCTAAATGCTATCAGGGAGTTCCAGTCTTCTGAACAAGAGTTGCCCTTTGTTCCTGGCTTGTTGTCCTGCAAATAAACACCATACTTTCCCGCACAACAACCAGGTGTCAAAATTGGAACAAGCAGACCCAGGGTTTCATTTCAGTAACACAGTTTTGGGTGAATGCCTAAGGAAAGTTACTCAGGAATACACTAAGCTCACGAAGATATCAAAGAGAACTGCTCTAGCTACTCAACAATGTCCATCAACCTTCTTATGTTTCCACAGTTTGATCTCCTAAGTGAAATATTTCATATGCTTTCCAGTTTTCTCAATACGATATCCAGTGGCCTTGGCCTGCAGCAGCTTGGAGTGGGACTTGGGGTCCTAGCTGGAGGCTGAGGCCAGGCTGTGGTGGGGAAAGCACCAGATCCTAACTACTGGACCAGTGGTCAGTGACAAGGGCCCTGGCTCTTCGGCTTTGCAGAAAAGAATATCCCCAAGGACAGAAAGTAGTGAAGCAAGTAAAGTGTTTATTAAGAGGAAAGAGAGTACAGTACGTGTGAATAGACACATGGGCAGACTCAGAGGGAGAGTCCCTGAGTTGGGCCCGTGTGGCGGTTTAAATCGCTTAGATAGGGCATTTCTTCCAGTTTTCCTTTGGCCAATCATTTTGATTTGCCTGGTTCACAGTCCATATTTGGTACATCTCAGAACCCTTCCATGTTTGCACACACAGCCAAGATAGATCCTACCACAAGCGTCTGGGTAGAGCATCCCTTAACATCACTCTTCCTTTGGCCTGCAAGGAGCCCTTTTTGTGCTGGTATGGTCGAGGATGTCTCCTGACTTCAGGAACAAAAAATATGTGGTCTGGGCAGGGCTCAGCCTCCTCACCTTAATTATCCTGCTGTTAATTATCCTGCTGTTCCTGTCTTGAAGTTTTGGTTAATAGGGAATGAATCTCCAATTACTTTACCCTGGACCCATCTGCCTCCTACCTCAAAACTTCCTACCAATCTTTGATATTCACCTTAAAAAATTATTTTTGCTTTATTTTTCCCAGATAAAGTTAATGCATTCTGTAAATTTTCAGTCACCTAATTAACAAATTGTCCTGCATTCACACCCATGCTTCCTCATTCTCTCTTCTTACAATGAAGTTTACTCCTTTCTAAGACAAATTGCTCTACAAAATCTGGAGAATTCATCACCACCCAACCTCCCAAGGAACTCACACTACTCCATTTCCCTCTCACACCTACTTCCCCTACCTTTAGCATTTTATTTTTATTTAATTGCACCTCTTTTCTTTTTTATTTTCTTGATCAGCACTCCCCCCAAATTTTCTACTGTAAAAGCTTTTTTTTTCAAAAAAGAATTAGCTTTCTTTTCTTCTGATCTCCTTTCATATATTCTTGCTTTCAACCATATTCTCTTTAAATCTTTATTTTCTTCTTCTTCTACCATCTTTTATTTTCTGTTTCTTTTTTAATTACTTGAAATGTACTCTTTGCTCACTATTCTAATATAAATCTATATTTTATGCTAATATAAATCTGTATTTTATTCTAATACAAACCTATTAGATTATATTTTCACAGCAAAGCTTTATCTGCATCTCACAAAATTTTATATATAATATTTATTTTTAATTGAAATAGTTTTCTAATTTTTTAAGATTTCTTTTTTAATGTGCTTGACCATGGCTAGGCAGCCACCCCAATATTCTTGTGTGGAAAATTATATGGACAAAGGAGCCTGGTCAGCTATAGTCCATGGGGTCACAAGGAGTCAGACACAGCTGAGCACACACACACACATTTTCACGGCATTTGCTTTGAAAAATGGTCAGCATGGACTATTAATGAGAACATATCTGAACTTAGAGGAAAATGAGTAGTGTGGGTTCTCTAAATCTGAACATCCTTCATTGATTCATTTCGGAAGGCAAAATAATCCCCCTCTCAAGATGTTCATGTCCTAATTCCAGAATCAGAGAATATATTACATAACAGGGCAAAAGATACTTGGTACATGCTATTAAATTAAGGACAATAAGATAAAGGGAGTAGTCTGGATTACCCATAGCAATCCTGTGATTACAGTAGCCAATATAATTGCACAAACTCTTAAAACAGAGAACTTTCAAGCTGTGGTCAGAAATAGAGATATGATATGTGACAAAGGAAGAAGGATCAAAGAGATGCAATGCTACCGGCTTCAGAGATGCAGAAGAGGGGACACAAGCCAAGGAAAGTTGGCAGACTCGAGAAACTGGGAAGGGTGAAGAGACAGATTTCCCCTAGAACTTTCTGAAAGAAATACAGCTCTGAAGAGTCCTTGATGTTTGCTCAGCAAGACCCTTGTCTTCCTTGAACGCTTCTGCCACAGGAAAACAAAATTCTGTAGTTTTAAGTCACCAAGTTTGTAGTGCAACAGCAGTATCAATAGAAAATGAATATGTTTATCTTATTTTTGTGTTTTCCATATAATTTACCACTTCTTTCTTGAACTCTCCTCATGATTTATGACTCCATGCTCCTCTGTTTCCTTCCTTTGTTGGGGTAGACTTTCTTCACTATGTTTTGAAAATGGTTCTTTGTTTACATATACAATTAATGTTGATATAACTCTGGTAATTTTTCCCTATCCTAGTAAATTTCCCAACTAACTTTTTGCCTTGGTTATATCATCTATGGGCTTCCCTGGTGGCTCAGCTGGTAAAGAATCCACGTGGAATGCAGGAGACCTGGGTTCGATCCCTGGGTTGGGGAAGATCCCCTGGAGAAGGAAACAGCCACCCGCTCCAGTATTCCGGCCTGAAGGATTCCATGGACTGTATAGTCCATGGGCTCGCAGAGTCAGACACGACTGAGCAACTTTTACTTTCACTTTTTTTCCATATCCTCTATGTCAGTGCTTCTCATTCGGGGCAATTTTGACCTCCAGGGGACAACTGACAATGTCTGGAGTCTGTTTTCACAGATTGAGGATCTGTGACACCTAGAGAGAAAAGGCCAGGGATGCTGCACAGCATGTAAATGCATAGAATATTACCCCACAATAAAGAATCATTGTGTACAGAATGTTAAGGCTGAGAAATCCTAATCTAGTCAACTACTCTATATCTAAAAATTGAAATAATAATATCCTCTCCAATTTGCTAAAATTTTCACTATTAAAATAAATGGCAATATCATTTTGCCAGTTTCCCAAAATGGTATTTGGGGTATCATTTGTATCTCTTTTAAATTCTATCATTTCACAAATCCTATGACTTTCCTTCTCTGAAACTCCATGTAAACTTAGATTTTTAAGAGACTTCTCAGGGGAAAATTCTCATTTTTTGGTGGAATAAATACTTTTAAGGATCTTATTCTAGCTTATCTCTTCAGCCTTTATGTCTTATCATTTCATCTCTTATAGGCACAGAATAACTATTAGCACTATCAACTTAGTAATATCCTCAATAAATCTTATATCTAACAAGAGATTTAGAATAAACTGTCAGATCCCTAGCATCAAAGACTTACTCAAATGTAAAAAGAAAGCTAGCATTTGGGGTATATTAGGATACTATGAGAGAATTTAGTGGAAAATAAGAATGGATAGTAATCTTCTTGCTGTCCTGGAACTGGACCCAATAGAAGTCAGCACCCTGTTCTTCTTCCATCTTATCAAAGGAGAACTACCTGGTTAACAGCATCTGTTTGTATAACCTGCTCTTCTTGTCTTCATCACTGTAACAGGAAGGAAAGAATTAGAATGAGAGTGAAAGGCAGTCAGGAGAATCGAGTGTGCTTCACCTCAGTGGACTTTAGATGCCTACCACTTCCCACTCTACCAAGAAAGGGGATAGGATTGGAAAAGGGTGATGGAGTTAGACTTCATATATTAAGAAACTGGGTAATGGAGAGGCTTCTGAAGGACATTCCAAAAAATTTACACATGTGCTCCAATTTACACATGTACTCCAATTTACACATGTGCTCCAATTTACACATGTGAGATTTTGGATTCAGACACCTCAGAACAACAGCACACTTCCATGCTCGGTTTCAGGGAAAATACTTTGTTTCTTTCCTCTGATGCATCCTTCCTACTCCAGTACCAGAAAAAGAAGAAAGAGGATGGAAAGAATGGTCCATTCCCCAGTTCCCTCCAAGCCAAGGTCAAGACGGAGTGAAGAAGATGGGATCAGAGGTTTAAAATGGGCCTACTTGTGCTTTTAAATAAACAAAACTGACAGGAAAATTGCATGATGGTTTAGTGATGATAAAGGATGATTTGATATGCATAAATACATACTATTTGAAAGAGAGATGAGATAAAAATAATTCTATTTCAAGTTTAATATCACTTCAAGTTCAGATTGTTTAATAGATGATTTAATTTACAATTCTGATATTTAAAATATCTAGAAAAATCACCCTAGAGTACAGTTGGGGGAAAATGTCTATAAGAATATTCATTCATGAAAAAATATCTGAGGTAGCTAACTTTTACTTTAATCTTTATATTTTTATTCTGCTGTTAAAGAATATTATACAGAGATAAAAAAAAAGAGTATTAATCTCATTATTCAAAGAACCCCTGTTGACATTAAAATGTATATTGCATGTAAATGGTCAGAAAATACTTACAAAAGTCTTTGATATGAAATGCTAATATCCTTTATTTAATTCCTAGATCCAGTTTCCTCTATGTATTTCCTTAAAAGTAAGGATATTTTTACAAATATATTTTTCTGATAGAGTGTATATATTGGCATATATATAGTATTTACTTACTTATTTTTATCAAAAGGATACCATATAACTATGTCAAAACATGTAGATTTTACTTCATTCCATTTAACATGTGATAAATACAATTAAAATTTTTAACCACTTCCTAGCTAATATTCTAGCTTTTTACTATTATAAATAATGCTGCAAGGCATATCCTAGTGTACATTTTGGCTTCTTTCATGAAATAAGAGTTTCTGCTTGCCAACTTATGTGCCAACACCAAATATCATTAAGATTTTTAAATAGTTGCCATATTATGGATTAAAGTATTATCTGTTATTTTGCCTTACATTTATTTAATTATAAGTGAGACTGAGTTTCTAATATATTTATTAATATCTTTAGTTTTTATTCAATGAAATAATCATGCATATAACTCATATATTATTTTCTATAAGGTTTTTTTTTTTTTTGTATTTTTCTCATTAACTTGTATGGGATCTGTAAATCAAGTAAATTTGCTTTTTGCCTGAAATTTGCAATACACTCATATTTCACTATGTATTATGTATCTTTTAATATTTTCTTGGTTATTTTTATCATATAAAAGCAGTAAAATTACCCTAATCTTTCTTTTTATAGACTCTCAGTTTCCTCTGTTGTTCAGAATAGCCTGTGTGTGTGTGTGTGTGTGTGTATCAGAGAAGGCAATAGCACTCCACTCCAGTACTCTTGCCTGGAAAATCCCATGGACGGAGGAGCCTGGTAGGCTGCAGTCCATGAGGTCACTAAGAGTCAGACACAACTGAGCGACTTCACTTTCACTTTTCACTTTCATGCATTGGAGAAGGAAATGGCAACCCACCCCCATGTTCTTGCCTGGAGAATCCCAGGGAAGGGGGAGCCTGGTGGGCTTCCATCTATGGGGTCGCACAGAGTCGGACACGACTGACACAACTTAGCAGCAGCAGTGTGTGTGTGTGTGTGTGTATGTTTGTGTGTGTGCGTGTGCGTGCTAAGTCTCTTCAGTCATGTCCAACTATTTGTGACCCTATAGACCATAACCCATCAGGCTCCTCTGTTCATGGAATTCTCCAGGCAGGAATACTGGTGTAAATAGCCTACCTTATTCCAGTAAATAAATTCATTCTTACCTTCTTCTAACAAGTTTATAAATTAAATCTTTACAATTAAAGCTTTACTGCATCTGAAATGTATTTGGGTATATTAAGAAAGACATATATAAAATGAGGTAGCTGGTCATTTCTCTATCCTATGTATAGAATAATCCTCATATTTCCCCACTTATATGAAATGCAACTTGCTCACATAAAGTATATTCATATTTACTGTCAGGAACAAGACATCAATCCCCATTGTGTCCCCACTGTAGTTTACCCTTTCTAGAAGATCATGATGGAACTTGACAAGATACAGAAATAAGAAATATAAAACTCATACAGGAGTATAAAAAATGTTCACTTTCTCTCAGATAATTTGACTGCAATACTAGAAATTTCCCTCATAAAATCAACTGAAAAACTATTCAAAACATAAGAATTTAGTAACTGGCATGGTGATAACATTAGTAGTAGTTTTTCAATTGCCTCATTCTCTAAAGTATTGTATTAGTTACCATTGAGTGATCTTTTCTTTTCTTTTTTTATTTTATTCATGGCATGAACTTTAACTGGCCATGATATACTGACATATTATACTTCTGCATCATTTAATTCAATTTGCTAATACAGGCATTTCTTTATCTGAATGAATTCTGAAAAGTCATTGAATATTAAATTTTGAATAACAGGAGTCTTTGTTCTATTATTTTAAATGTGAAAAATATTTTGTTCCAAATCTATTTCAAAATCTCAACCACTTTTCCCCAAATACTACTTATATATCCTAAGTACTTCCATAACTTACTGAGAATTCCTTCACTGTGTAATACATTTAAAACACTGATTATCCAATTATTCAATAATTAAACACACAAAGGCATATATATGTGGGAGATAAAAATTCTGTTTAGAATACAATAATACAACTTTAGATACAAATTATGTTTTGAGTTGATAAGGAAAAAATAAAACCTTTGATATGTAACAAAAATTTACCTGAATTTATTGCTAGAAAAAGCAGGAAAACTTTAATACAACACAGAAGGGTTAGACCTTGTATGATGAGGTTTTCAGGGAAAGAAACTAGTAGGATTTTTTTTTTTTTTTTAGTGAATATCTCCTAAGCAAACTTAAATCATATTAGGTCTGGAATATCACTTGTTTGACTGGTTGAATCCAAATGGTCCAGTTCAATCATGCATAGTAAACAGACACAGTTTCATGCCTAGGCCACTTCTCTGCTCTTTGACTATCAGGACTTCCCTGATAGCTCAGTTGGTAAAGAATCTGCCTGTAATTCAGGAGGATTCGATTCCCAGTTTGGGAAGATCCACTGGAGAAAGAAAAGGCTACCCAGTCCAGTATTCCTGGGCTTCGCTCGTGGTTCACCTGGTAAAGAATCCACCTGCAGTGCAGGAGACCTGGGTTCTATCCCTGGGTTGGGAAGATCCCCTGGAGAGGAAAAAGGCTACCCACTCAAGTATTCTAACCCGGAGAATTCCATGATATCTATAGTCCATGGAGTCACAAAGAGTTAGACACGACTGAGCGACGTTCACTAAGAAGAGCACTTCTATTGCTTTTTTCTGATTGCTCATTACTTTCTATTCTGAAATACTCATACTTCTAGGCTAGGCTTCTGTACAATTGTCATTTGAGACTTCTATACTATAATACATCCCATAGAAGTCACCTTCTATCCTGTCATACATTCCATAGTATAAGTGAAAACTAAAATATTGTAATAAGAATACATAAAACATTGAATTAATAGATCAAATTCAGTTGGATTCATCATAGGCTCTGGTGTCCTAGGGGCTTCTTTTTTCCTCATCCTTATCCTCTTGGATTTTCCTTCCATTATGTGTGCATTTAAAAAATAATAATAATAACTCCTGATTTTTAAAGCTCAGCTAGGTAAAATAGGCAAGGGTGATTGGAACCAAAGGTGAGTCTCCCCATCACTGATGCTCTAAGGTGAGCCTGTGCTGCTGTCTTAAAGCAAGAGCCTTCTTGAGCTTTCAGAGCAGGAGGCCACAGGAGAGGATATTTCAGAGGACAAATGAGATCTAGCAGCTAACCATATGATAGTTCTGATGGAATTACTCATCACATTCATAGAGAGAAACTGAGCAAGACAGCAGAGTAAAAGATTTGAATTTGCCTCTACCATGAACAAGTCAAAAATATGTCTACATATAGAACAATTCTCACTGAAAAAACTGGAAAATAGCAGAAAGACTCCCATACAACCAAGAGGTAAAAAATATAAAAAATGAAAACAGCTTAAAGGATCTCAGCAAAATACACATTTTTTTCAAGTGCACATGTAATGGTCTCCAAGATTGATCACACACTAGGACACAGTATAAGTCTCACCAAAATTTTTTTTAACTTATTATTTTATATTGGATATAGCTGATTAAAAATATTGTGATAATTTCAGGTGAATAGCAAAAGGACTCAGCCAAACGTATACATGTATTCATTCTTCCTCAAACTCCCCTCCTTTCCAGGCTACCACATAACATTGGGCAGAGTTTAATGTGTTATACAGTAGATCCTTGTTGGTTATCCATTTCAAATATACCATTGTGTACATGTCCACCCCAAATTCCCTAACCATCCCTACTCCCTATCTTTCCCCATAGCAACCATAAGATTTTCTCCTAAATTTGTGAAGCCTCACCAAATTTAAGAGGATGGATATTATGTTAATTTTTTTCTCTGACCACAAAGGTATGCAACTAAAAAATCAACCACAGAAAGAAAAATGGGAAAAGAACAAACACATAAAGACTAAACAACATGCTACTGGAAACTCAATGAGTCAATGAAGAAATCAAAAGGAACTCAGAAATACTTGATAAAAATGAAAGCAGAAACACATCACTCCAAAATCTATGGAATTCAGCAAAAGCAGTTCTAAGGAGAAAGCTTATAGTGGTAAAGGCCGTCCCCATGAAATAAGAAAAATAAACAACCCAATCTACAACCAAGAAAGGAAGCAATAAACATCAGAGAATGAATGCAACAGAGAACAAAATAAAAACAAGAAAAGATCAATGAAACCTAGAGTTGTTTTAATTTTAAAAGATAAACAAAATTGATAAACTTTTAGCCAGATTCATCAAGAAGAAAAAAAAGAGAGGCCTCAAACAAAATAAGAAATGAAAAGAGAAAAATAATGGATACCACAAAGGTTGAAAAAACATTCATAAGAGAATACTGCAAGCAGACGTATGCCAATAAGTTATAGAACTTAGAAGAAATGGACAGATCTCAAGATACATAAAATCTCATGAGACTGAAGCATGAAGAAGCAGACAATTTAAACTAACCAATCACTACCCATGAATTTTAAGAAAATAAGAAATAAAATAATATTTAAAATAAAGTAAAACTCCCAGCAAACAAAAGTCCAAGACAAGATGGCTTCAGGACAATTTTACCAAACATATTAAGAAGAGCTAATAATTAGTCTTTTCAAACTATTAAAAAAAAAATGAGACTGCAACACTCCCAGATTTATTCTACAAACCCACTATTCAGTTCAGTTCAGTCGCTCAGTTGTGTCCAACTCTTGCAACCCCATGAATCGCAGCACACCAGGCCTCCCTGTCCATCACCAGCTCCTGGAGTTCACTCAGACTCACGTCCATGGAGTCAGTGATGCTATCCAGCCATCTCATCCTCTGTTACCCTGATACAAAAACCAGACAAAGGCACTACATTCAAAGAAAATTACAGGCCAATATCTTTCATGAATACAGATATAAACATTCTCAACAAAATGTTAGCAAACTGAATTCAACAACATATAAAAAAGAATCAAGTGGGATTTATTCTAAGGACCTTTAGATAGTTCAATATTCACAAATCAACCATGTGGTCCATCACACTAACAAAATCAAGAGTAAAAGCCATATTATCTTCTCAAAAAATGCCAAAAAGTCATTTGGCAAAATTCAAAATCCATAAAGTCTCTCATTAAAGTAGGTTTAGAGGGTACATGTCTCAACATAGAAAAGGCTGTGTATAACAAACCCACAGCTAACATTATCATCATGATGAATAACAGAAAGCCTTTCCTCCAAAATGAGGAATAAGACAAGTATGTTTACTTTCTCTAGTTCTATTTAAGATACTATTGAGAATTCTAGCCATAGAAATCAGACAAGAAAAAGAAATAAAAATCTTCCATTGGAAGGGAAAAGTAAAAATGTCACTATTTGCCGATGACATGATACTTCATATAAAAAACTCTGAAATCCTCACCAAAAATTATTAGAACTAATAAATCCAGTACAGTTAGTTGTAAGATATAAGATTGATATACAGAAATCTGTTGCTTTTCTACATACTAATAATAAACTATCTGAAAAAAAGCAAAAAAAAAAAAAATCCCATTTAAAATCACATCAAACAAGGTAAACATCTAAGAATAAACTCAACCAAGGAGGTAAAATTATGCTCTGAAAATTATAAAACAATAACAAAGGAAACTGAAGATGGTACAAAGAAATAGAAAGATATTCCATGCTCTTGGTTGAAAGAATTAAAGTTGTTAAAATAGCCATAATACCCAAAGCAATCTATAGATTTAATGCAATCCCTATCAAAATGCCAGTGAAATTTTCCATGGAACTAAAAGAAATAATTGTGCAGATCAATGGATTTTTTTCAAACTAAACATATTCAAGAATCAATGTCCTGGAAGCAATTTAGATGTCCATCAACAGACGAATGGATAAAGAAGTTGTGGCATATATATATACAGTGGAATATTACTCAGTCATAAAAGGAAGGCATGTGAGTCAGTTGAGCTGAGGTGGATGGACCTAGAGCCAGTTGCACAGAGTGAAGTAAGTCAGAAAAACAAATATCATATACTAATGCATATATGTGGAATCTAGTAAGACAGTACTGATGAATCTATTTGCAGGGCAGACATAGTGATGCAGATGTAGAGAATGGACTTGTGTACACAGTAGGGGAAGGAGAGTTGGATGAACTGAGAGATTAGCATTGACATGTATACATTACCATACGTAAAATAGATAGCTAGTGGGAAGCTGCTAAATAACACTTAGTGCCCAGCCTGTCACTCTGTGATGACCTAGAGGAGTAGGATGAGAGGGTAGGAGGTAGATTCAAGAGGGAGGGGAATTTTGGCTGATTCATGTTGTTGGTTTCTATTATGCAGAAACCAACATGACATTGCAAAGCAATTATCTTATAATTTAAAAAAAAATTAAAAGGTTCAATGTCCAAGCCTAGACACAAATTTGCCCACATGCTAAGACCAAGAAACTGACACATGTGCACTCCCCTTTCCACATGGAAGTACTTCTTGTCATTGTCCTCTTCCGTCACTAAACTTACAAGGGAAAGCTCTATTCAGACTTAGTAACTGAAATGAATTCTGCTTATTTTATCATGAATTTTTGCCAAAACAATCATCTAAACAAAAATAAAAGAAGCTAATTATATGGAGATCTTGCATAAGAGCATTTCTGGCAAAGACTAAGCTCCTGATTGGTTTGGCTGAACTGATTTGAAATAGTAAAGTGAGGTAGGTAGGCATCAGGCCATGTAACACTTTATGGGCCAAGCAAAGATTGTAGGATGTATTCTAAATGCAAAATTTTCTGCTCTGATCTTCATTTTAAGGGGAACTTTTCCTCTGGTTCATTCTATTTGTCTCCATATTGAATGCAGGGGCCAGATAATGAGATTTTTCATGATATATCCCTTAAACTTTTTTTCCCAACTTGTGAATGTGAAAGTTATAGTCATGTCCGACTCTTTGTAACCCCAATGGATTATACAGTCCATGGAATTCTCCAGGCCAGAATACTGGAGTGGGTAGCCTTTCCCTTCTCCAGGGAATCTTCCCAACTCAGGGATAGAACCCAGGTCTCCCACTTTGTAGGAGGATTCTTTACCATCTGAGCCACCTGGGAAGCCCAACTTGTGCATAGGAAGGGAATTGGAGCTGATTAAGCAATAAAGTTATTTAAAACCTTCTCTTTTATTTTTGACTATGTCTTTTCAAAATATATAACAATGCATTCTCTTTTATCATTTTTTAATTTTTATTTATTTGATTTTCTTTTGTAGGCTTTGAGGGACAGAGATAGTGTTCTTTTATCATATCCCCCTTTACCTCTGAAGATATTAACTGCTTTTTCACTAAAAAGCAAAGATGTGAAACACAACCATTTAAATCATTATTGTCTACCTGTGACTTTTTCAACTGATCAGTTTCAAAGCAAAAACTGTATCTGGATGCATTTTTCTAAACATAAGACACTCCGGTGCTCTGTGACAACCTGGAGGAATAGGGTGGGGAGGGAAAGGAGAGGGGTTTCAGGATGAGAGGGGACACATATGCCTATGGCTGAGTCACATTGATGTATGGCAAAAAAAAAAAAAAAAATCACACTATTATAAAATAATCACCCTCCAATTAAAATTAATAAAATTTTTAAAAGCCTTGTGAGTTACAGCTAAAATAGACAAGAAGTGATTTTCTAGCCAATAAATATAGAAGTATGCCAAAACAGTTGAGGTTAACTAGGTAATTTATTCATCCATGTTTTGTAAATGAGTTAAGGAGAAGAAAAGCCATGAGATAATAAAAATGGATGCATAAAAACATACAAAGGAACTTCAGGGGAGAAGGAGAAGTTCTGTCAAATGTCTTTTTTTGTTTATTGTTTGTGTGTTTATATAACCTAGTAGTTCAGCTGGTAAAGAATCTACCTGCAATGGAAGAGACCCCAGTTCAATTCCTGGCTTGGGAAGTTCCCCTGGAGAAAGAATAGGCTACCCACTCCAGTATTCTTGGGCTTCCCTAGTGGCTTAGATGGTAAAGAATCTGTTGGCAATACAGGAGACCTGGGTTTGATCTCTGGGTTGGGAAGATCCCCCGGAGGAAGGCATGGCAACCCACTCCAGTATTCTTGCCTGGAGAATCTCCAGAGACAGAGGAGCCTAGCGGGCTATAGTCCATGGGGTCACAAACAGTCGGACACAACTGAAGCAATGAAGCACAGCACAGCACAAGGAGAGAGAGAGTTCACAGTTTTCAACACAATGCTCAATTCTGGTATTTTGTGCAACACTTAACAGAGCAAAAGTTAACAAGAGGGTGTGTGTGTGTGGTGTGTGCATAAGGCAGGATGGTTTTGGGAGACAAAACAATGTGAAACTCAATCTCTGTATTTTTCTCTCAAGCTAGTAGTTCTAATAATTCACAGGAGAAAAGTCAAGAGAGAGCTTCTCAGGCGGCTCAGTGGTCAAGAATATACCTGCCAATGCAGGAGGCACAGGTTTGATTGCTGAGTCAGGAAGATCCTCTGGAGAAGGAAATGCAACCCACTCCAGTGTCCTTTCTTGGAAAATCCCATGGACAAAGGAGCCTGGTGAGCTACAGTCCATAGGGTCACAGAGTCAGACATGACTGAGCCCATGAGCACAGAGAGCTGTACAACTTGATTCATTTGCTTTTCAATAACAAAATATAAAAGCATCTGTCAACATTATATAAGATGCTGAAAATATATCCCTGATCTCGGGTTTCTTTTCCCCAGTTCTTGAACTCTCCTCAGTCTTGAATCATATTTCCGTCTCTCACTCTCATCTAGGCTTAGAGAGATAGTCAGAGATGGGTAAACTAGATTATGTCACAAGTTGTGCATGAAAACATAAAAATGACTTTTTCTGTCAACCAAAATGGCATAACTGAGACTAGATTTACCCTCTCACTTGATACAACTGAAAAGCCAGACAAAAATATGAAACAATAGTGTTCAGACATTGGAAAGCACAGAAAACAAACAAGATCAGCCTCACAGTAACCTCAGTGTACTGCCTGGAATGATTAAAAATCATATCTACAACGACAAAAATAGAAACCTAAAAAGAACATCGTCGTCTCCTTGCACAGAGTACGCTGAATTAGAAGTACAGGGAAGCTGAGTCAGCTTGAAGTGGCAAGGTAGAGCACAGGAAAGATAGGGCTACACAGACACACAACTCTGGGGATCTCCAGAGGTCCCCTCCTGCATCAGCTGAGAGTTAGTCACCAGGATGTGTCATCAGACCAGCTGGCTCTGAAACACACACACTCTTGAAGTACATTTGCCCTGCCTCTCCACAGAAAGACCACAGGGAGAGGGGAGAATTTCTTTCATCTGCATTTAGATCTTTTAGTCCCTTTTTTTATTTTCCTATTTAGTTAGCATTATTATGAATGTTCAGAGATTTCCTGGTAGTTCAGACAGTAAAGAATCCACCTGCAGTGCAGGAGAACCGGGTTTGATCTCTGGGTCGGGAAGATTCCCCTGGAGAAGGAAATGACTACCCACTCCAGTATTCTCGCCTAAAGAATCCCAAGGAGAGAGGAGCCTGGTGGGCTACGTCCATGAGGTCAAAAAGAGTCGGACACAACTGAGCGACTAAGCACACACACATTAAATGTCTCCTTTATTATTAGTTCATATTTAATTTTGCTATTTTTTAGAAGATACCTCTAAACCAGTAGCCACCTGAGTCTTTAGACACATGAAAATCAGATCTAATCTTTTCATCACTTTGGCACAGACAATAGAATATAAATATAATATATGGGCAGACTTGTCCAAACAAAGCCAGTTGTTTTTCTCATTTAGTTAAATAGTATCTTTAAGTAAAGCAGTAAAAAAAAAAAAATAGCATTTGTGTATTACTGTTTTTTTTTATAAAGCGTTTACTCCATATGTTTACTGTTCAGCATTTCTTATAAATAATGAGTAAAGGGAGAAGGTTTTTTTTTTTTTTCATATTAAGGGCAATTTAATGGAATAAACATAGGAAAAAAATCATAGAAAAAAAAAGGTCAACTGAAAATTCTAACAACTGGTTTCCAGTAAAATTTTACCAATTTATGTCACCTAGGTAAGCCATGATGTCTTGTTTCAATTTTCTCATTTGTAAAAATAAGACACTTAGAATAATCTCCAAGATGTTCCAGCTTCATAATCTCATGAGCTTTAAGCTATCAAACATTGTTGCTAAGACAAATCTAACTGGTGTGAACTCTGGGTTTCCAGTATTCAAATACATTCACCGAATGGTTTATTCATTTTAAAATTCTTATAATTTTGTTTTATTTCTTTTAGATAATTTATTCATGTGTGATTATAACAAGAGCAACAACAAAATGTCTGCAACTTCTTCAAACTCAAACACTAAGATAAAGAAAAAATAAAGTGAAAAAGTTTAGGCCATTTTACAAACTTATCATTTATTTTTTGTCTTTTTCTCAACTTCTGAGTTGTCTGATTTTCTGAAAACCACATCAGTCAATTCTGTAAACAGAGAAAGAAAAACTTTTATTATGATTAGATAGTCATGCTTTCCCCAGGAGGTAATCTCAAAAGAATCTACTCTTGTGGAATTTTAAGTTCAAAGAAATCTGGATAATTTTTCTGATAAACATCTTCTATGTTTCATGTTTTAATCATGATGCAGCTTTTATGTTTTAGTAATTATTCAGAAAGTGTGTAATGACAGAATCATAGGTTTGCATAATCTAGAGATAAATAAAAGGTTCCACAGATAAACCTATTCACCTCCCATCAGGAAAATATTCAAATTTGTTCTGCCAATTTAAAATGTATACAGGCATCCAGGTTTGCTTCATAAACTCTTCCATCCAATTCAACCCATGAAGCTTCCAGAAGAAGTTTACAGCACTCCTTAGCATTAACAGTCCATTCACTGTGCAGTTATCTGCATGTGAATAATAATGTAATCTCTTGTACTCTATCCCATTATATCTGGCTTTTCCTCTTTAAGTACTTTGAATCTGAGTCAAAATCAGAAAGCCATGAGATTTTCATGTGTAATAGAAATGTCTGTGCAATAAAAAACACATATCTAAGTTTGAGAAATATTTTTAGGAAAGTGTTTTGCTTTGCTGTGTTTTAAAATTTGGTGTTAAGAGATTCCTACTATTGGTAACCTACTCCAGTACTCTTGCTTGGAAAATCCCATGGATGGAGGAGCCTGGTAGGCTACAGCCCACAGGGTCGCAAAGAGTCAGACACGACTGAGAGACTTAACTTTCACTGTATTCTCCAGGTTTCCCAGGTGGTGCTAGTGGTAAGAACCACTTGCCAAAGCAGGAGATTTGAATTCAACTCTGAATATTCATTTGAAGGACGGATGCTAAAACTGAAGTTCCAGGACTTTGGCAACTTGTTATGAAGAGCCAACTCACTGGAAAAGACCCTGATGCCTGAAAAGATTGAGGGCAGGAGGAAAAGGGGGAGACAGTGGATGACATGATTGGATGGCATCATTGACTCAATGGACATGAGTTTGAGCAAACTCTGGGAGATAGTGAAGGACATGAAAGCCTGGTGTGGTGTGTTGCAGTCTATGGGGTCACAAAGAATCAGACATGACTGAGTGACTGAACAACACTATATTCTCCTAATTTCTCTAGATTTTATTATTCCATTAGTTAACCATTTTCTCCTTGAAACTCCTTCCCATTTACAATTTGCTTCCTAAAATACCAACTCA
Organism: Bos javanicus; assembly: GCF_032452875.1. Taxonomy (NCBI): domain Eukaryota; kingdom Metazoa; phylum Chordata; class Mammalia; order Artiodactyla; family Bovidae; genus Bos; species Bos javanicus. The sequence goes on along the minus strand of NC_083874.1, from coordinate 35,447,698 downwards.
AGATGGTGTACATGGAACAAGTAGATGAACAAGTCTGTGTCTGGGGAATCACTCTTTTCATCCATTTGTATTTAGAATGCAAACCTCTCTTCAGGACAAACATACTGACCTCATGTGGGAACTTAACGCCTTTCTACTCCCCTCTGTTGGCATGCCTGCTCTTGCCATCATCGCTGAGACAAAGCCAGCAGGACTCAGTTTTAGACCTGAGGTTGGAAGGAGTCCCTGCTAACTTCCAGTACTGACATTCTGAGGGATACTCTTGACGAAACCGGTGCCATACATGGTAAATAGGTACTCAGTTTAACCTACATAAATCCAGCGAATAGTGTGTCTTAGAAATAGTAATGTAAGGTAAATGACACTACCACTTAATGGGTAAGAATATGAATTTTGACGTTTGACAGGCTTGGTTTCAAATAAGGACTCTGCCACTTCCTGAATGCTGCTGCTGCTGCTGCTGCTAAGTCGCTTCAGTCGTGTCCGACTCTGTATGACCCCATAGTCGGCTAGTGGCACACTAAATATCTGTAAGTCTTGGTTCTTCATTTATAAATTGAATATAACATTTGCATCTACTTCATTGGGCACTTGGGAAGGATAAATGAGATAATGTACATATAGCATTTATTGTAGAATAATATTTAGCATAAGTTCTCAGTAAATGGTCACTCATTATTATTATTAAACAGGTATGTTGTAGAATATGTTAGGTAAGAGATCATGTTCCCAGTAGGGAATAGGACACAGAGCCTGATACATAGTATGTGTGCCATAAATATAAATTTATATTAACTATATTCTAATTACTATTTCTTCAATTATTATTATGGAAAATCCATTCCCTATTGCAAAAAAACAAAACTACAAACAAGACTTGGATGTCTAGTTTCTGAGCAAGTTGTAGACTATTTGTGCTGTTTTTACATGTTTTCTTAATATTTTAACAAACTATCAGTATATGCATATATCCTGTCAATCACACACAGGATTTTTAAGTTTGAATAAGTGGCACAGAGAATATAAATTAGATGTTCCATTTTAGTAAGGCACAATAGAATTAAAAGATAAGAAATTAAGAATAGATAAAAAGAAATACTTCTCTGCATAAAGCTGAGTTAACCCATGGAACTAGTTCCCAAAGGAAATTATTGAAGCAAATAGTTTAGTATGATTCCAAAAAGGATTAGGAGTAATGAAGCAACATTTTGAAAGTGGCTTGCAAATTTATGCCTGCAGATTTTCAAGGGAAAATGAGATTTGCCCATGAAGTGTGCACTCTGGCATGCAGAGAAACCAGAGGTGAAAAATTATGGGTCTATCTCGAAAGCTAAAAGTTGATTTTGCTTTTGTAAATAGATTTCAATTAGTAAAATATTCCAAATTTGGTACTGCAAACAGACTAAGACATTTATAGACAGAAATAGAAAACTGTCATCAGTCTGTAATCAAAGACAGAGAATTTTCAAATACACATAATGCATTCTAACCTATTTTGGGAAGAATGATTTTAAAAATGGCAAGCAAATAAATGATGACTACATACTGAACCCAAAGGAGTATTCTACTCAGAGCAGAGGCAGCCCCATGCCCAGTATTTTCTATAAGACGAGAGGCTCCACAATGATTCCTGATGTTCCTGACTATGGTAGTAACAATGGCATTTGGGAAGGGCATTACATGATATACTCAGCATAAATGTTCTTATTAATCTCTACAGCCTTAAGAGCAGATGTTAGTCCTTTTTTACATTATTTTTTAAACAATTGAACAAGCTGAAATTGAAACTAAAATTATCTAACCTCACATTCAATTCAGTTCAGTCGCTCAGTCGTGTTAGACTTTTTGCGATCCCATGGACTTCAGAACACCAGGCTCCCTGTCCATCAACAACTCACAGAGTTTACTCAAAATCATGTCCATTGAGTCAGTAATGCCATCCAAACATCTCATCCTTTGCCATCCCTTCTCCTCCCGCCTTCAATTTTTTCCAGCATCAGGGTCTTTTCAGATGAGTCAGTTCTTTGCATCAGGTGGCCAAAGTATTGGAGTTTCAGCTTCAATGAATATTTAGGACTGATTTCCTTTAGGAGACACTGGTTGGATCTCCCTGCTGTCCAAGGGATGCTCAAGAGTCTTCTTCAACACCACAGTTCAAAAGCGTCAATTCTTCAGCACTCAGCTTTCTTTATAATCCAACTTCCACATCCATACATGACTACTGGAAAAACCACAGCATTGACTAGATGGACCTTTGTTGACAAAGTAATGTCTCTGCTTTTTAATATGCTATCTAGGTTGGGCATAGTCTTCTTCCAAAGAGCAAGCATCTTTTAATTTCACAGCTGCAATCACCATCTGCAGTGATTTTTGGAGGCCCAAAATATAAAGTCTGTCACTGTTTCCACTGTTTCCCCATCTATTTGCCATGAAGTGATGGGACTGGATGCCATGATCTTAGTTTTCTGAATGTTGAGTTTTAAGCCAACTTTTTCATTCTCCTCTTTTACCCTCATCAAAAGGCTCTTTATTTCTTCTTCAATTTCTGCCATAAGGGTGGTGTCATCTGCATATCTGAGGCTATTGATATTTCTCCGGGCAATCTTGATTCCAGCTTGTGCTTCATCTAGTATAACATTTCTCATCATATACTCTGAATATAAGTAAAATAAGCAGGGTGACAGTATATAGCCATGACATACTTCTTTCCCGATTTGGAACCAGTCTATTGTTCCATGTCCAGTTCTAACTGTTGCTTCTTGACCTGCATACAGATTTCTCAGAAGGCAGGTCAGGTGGTCTGGTATTCCTGTATCTTTAAGAATTTTCCACAGTTTGTTGTGATCCACACAGTCAAAGGCTGTAGCATAGTCAATAAAACAGAAATAGATGTTATTCTGGAACTCTCTTGGTTTTCCATTGATCCAACAGATGTTGGCAATTTGATCTCTCGTTCCTCTGCCATTTCTAAATCCAGCTTGAATATCTGCAAGTTCACGGTTCACATATTGTTGAAGCCTGGCTTGGAGAATTTTGAGCATTACTTTGCTAATGTGTGAGATGAGTGCAATTGTGTGGTAGTTTGAGCATTCTTTGGCATTGCCTTTCTTTGGGATTGGAATGAAAACTGACCTTTTCCTGTCCTGTGGCCACTGCTGAGTTTGCCAAATGTGCTGGCATATTGAGTGTAACACTTTCACAGCATTATCTTTTAGGATTTGAAATAGCTCAGCTGGAATTCCATTACCTCCACTAGCTTTGTTTGTAGTGATGCTTCCTAAGCATCCCACTTGATGCTTCCCACTGATTTTGCATTCCAGAATGTCTGGCTGTAGGTGAGTGATCACACCATAATGGTTATCTGGGTCATGAAGATCTTTTTCATATAGTTCTGTGTATTGTTGCCACCTCTTCTTAATATCTTCTGATTCGTTAAGGTCCATACTGTTTCTGTCCTTTATTATGCCCATCTTTGCATGAAAAATTCCCATGGTGTCTCTAATTTTCTTAAAGAGATCTCTAGTCTTTCCCATTCTATTGTTTTCTAGTGCAGCACTGGAACGACTGTGAGGAGATACCCCACGTCCAAGGGCAAAGGTGAAGCCCCAGAAGGATGGTAGGAGGGGCAAAATCGAGTTTAGAATCAAACCCAATACCCCCAGAGAAACTCAGAGGGCCCAAGCATACCTTGTGCACACCAGGACACAGAGACCTCACAGACACTGAGACAGAACTGTGTTTGGGTGCCTCCTGAGGTTAGACTTCCCTGGTGGCTCAGATGGTAAAGCGTCTGCCTACAATGTTGGAGACCCGGGTTCAATCCCTGGGTTGGAAAGATCTCCTGGAGAAGGAAATGGCAACCCATTCCAGTATTCTTGCCTGGAAAATCCCATGGACAGAGGAGCCTGGTAGGCTACAGTCCATGGGGTCGCAACGAGTCGGACACGACTGAGCCTCTTCACTTTCACCTTCCTTGAGGAGGTACCTGTCAGCAGTGGACTGCTGTGGGGGCAGGGGCTCTGGGTGCAGTAGACCTGGGCATGGCATAAGCTCTTTGGAGGTGGTTGCCATTAACCCACCATAGAGCCACCAGAACTTACATAGGACTGGGAAACAGACTCTGGGAGAGCACAAAAAGAACCTTGTGTGCACCAGGACACAGGAGAAAGGAGCAGTGACCCCACAGGAGACTGACCCAGACTTGCCCATGAGGGTCCAGGAGTCTCCAGTGGAGGTGTGTGTTGGTGCTGGCCTGCTGCAGGGCTGGGGCACTGAGTGTACCAGTGCCTGCATGAGACCTTTTGAAGGAGGTCACCATTATCTTCATCACCTCTAGCACAGTTTGGCCTAACAAATAACAGGGAGGGAACATCGTCCCACCCTTCAACAGAAAATTGGATTAGAGATTTACTGAGCATGGCCCTGCCCATAAGAACAAGACCCAGTTCCCCCTCAGTCAGTTTCTCCCTTCAGGAAGCATCCATAAGCCTCTTATCCTTCTCCATCAGAGGGCAGACAGACTGGAAACCACAATCACAGAAAACTAACCAATCTGATCATATGGACCATAGCCTTGTGTAACTCAATGAAACTATGAGCCATGCCATATAGGGCCACCCAAGACAGACTGGTCATGGTGAAGAGTTCTGACAAAATGTGTTCGACTGGAGAAGGGAATGGCAAACTACTTCAGTATTCTTGCCTTGAGAACTCCATGCACAGCATAAAAAGGCAAAAAGATAGGACACTGAACTTCCCAGGTCGGTAGGTGTCCAATATGCTACTGGAGATCAGTGGAGAAATAGCTCCAGAAAGAATGACAAGATGGAACCTCATGTAAGTAGCAGAACAAAGCCAGAATAAAACTAAGAGGTCTGACCTCAGATGATGATTTATTTTATGATCTTGAGACCATATATGAGCAATCTTCAAAGGAGGTTATCCTTTGGTTAATTTTATTGTTGATTACTTCCTTTTACATTATTTCTGAGAGAGTATGTGTCCTGTAGCAGATTATAAATTAAGTAATATACAAACTTTCTATATATATGTGTTCTCAAAAAACTCGTATAATCTATGTAGCTAAACATAAGACTGCTTTGTAGTAAAGGAACCTCAACCACATGAGCACATCACCTCCTTTTTTTTTTTTTTGGTCAGTATATAATTTTACATTTCTTAGGACTGACATGATAGTAAAGGTCAAGAAACGACTTGAAAATGTGGACGTTATGAATTTTGGCCCTTAGTTGTTATTAATTTTTAGTTATCTTAGTTGTCATTAATTTTTCAGAAGGAAAATAAAATATTCTTTGCCAAAGCTATCTCCTTTGCCACATCATTGTGACATTTTCATCTACAAAAGGAAATTAAATGGAAAATTAATTTAGTGACTATGGTAGTATCTGCTTTTCGCTATTTGCCAGATTTTCTATGTACAGGATCTCAGATCCTCAAAACAACTTTAACCAGATGTTTTAATATCCTCATTTTGTAAATATGGAAATACTTCAAGTTAGGTAATTTACCTGCATACATACAGCCAGGGTTGTCTAGGTTGACAATCAAACCAAGTCTATGGGACTTATAAACCAAATGCTTACCAATATCCCAAGCTGCTTCTTATCTACCATTTACATTTGGTTTTCTGCCTCTAAAATGATATTGTGTATATTTTGTACAGACAGCAATAACTGTATTTAAACATAAGAACCAATAGCAACATACTAATAGCAATATATAAACTTCAGAAAACCAAATCAATATTATCATTAATATTTAATGAAATATTAGACATTGATATTATTTATATAATATTAAGCTTAACTGACACTGCAAGATGAGTTTGAGGCAAGATGTAGATGAGCTCCCAGGGCAAAGAGCTGGAGTTCATTTTCTGTATACTGTAAGACAAAAACAGCAGGACAATCAAAGGAGGAGGCTGGGCCCTGCCCAGATAGAAGAGACCACGTATATTTCTTATTCTCAGAGTCAGGAGACCTCTTCAACTACACATGCACAGAAAGGGTCCGTGGAGGTCAAAGGAGAGGGAACATCACCTCATAGTAAGTGATGTCAACCTACCCATAGGCCTCTTTGCTAGAATCCATCTTGGCTAAGAGATGCACACACACTCATGGAAGGACCCTGAGACAAATCAAATACAAACTCCAAACCAGGCAAAGCTAGATGATTGGTTAAAGGAAATCCAGAAGAAATGCTCCATAAACGTGATTTAAACTATCACAAGGGAGCAATTATCTCTGAATCTACCCATGTGTCTATCTACACATGCTGTACTCTTTTTTCCTCCTAATAAATTCTCTACTTGTTTCACTATTTTCCGTCTTTGTAGGGATTCTTTTCTGCAAAGCAAAGGGCCAGTGGTCTTGTGGCTAGGATTCAGTGTTCCCCGACTTCAATCTCTGTCTAGGAACAAGCTTCACTACTAGCTACTGCAGGCTGACACCACCCAAGATCAAGATGATATCAAATTTTTCCATTAGTCTAGCAGTATCCACAAGGCAGGTGACACATACCATGACCTTACAAAGAAGTCCAGAAATAATTAGCAATTCATATATGATTACACCAAGTTAGTTCAGGAGCAGAGCCCAAACATAAACTTGGCTACTCAGACTCAAATTCAGTGACTGAAATAACCTGCTTTATAATTCTTTTGTAAAATAGATTAATGGAACTTGAGGCAACATGAGTGAACATTTTAAATATGGGATTTAGAGCCCATAAATCTGGTTCTAGGTTTGGCTCTGTTATTTGCTAACTGTATGAATATGGAAAAATGCTTTTATTTCCAAGACTGTTTCCTCATCTGTGAAGTAGGAGTTAACAGCAACTATGAAATAGAACTGTGTTAAGACTCATTGGAAAAGACCCTGATGCTGGGAGGGATTGAGGACAGGAGGAGAAGGGGACAACAGAGGATGAGAAGGCTGGATGGCATCACCGACTCAATGCACATGAGTTTGGGTGAACTCCAGGAGTTGGCAATGGACAGGGAGGCCTGGCGTGCTGCGATTCATGGGGTTGCAAAGAGTTGGACATGACTGAGCGACTGAACTGAACTGAAGAACTAATTGCAAGACATGCCCAAATGGTTTTTGATAAGTCATCAAGATTTCATATAGTTCCTCTGACCCCGGATTTAAAACAAATCTTTTTGCTTTATAGAAACGAAATAAAAAGTCTATAATTTAGGCTAATTTTAGGTACATGATGCAAAAAAAAAAAAAAAAATGCTAGTCTTTTAATGTACTAATTGATCCTTAAATCTTATAATCTTCTTACTATATTGTTTTCAATCTGTCCTCTGACTACCATCAACTTTGACTGATTAAAATAATTTCCTTACTAGTTGTTACCATTAGAAACACAATATCTTCTGTCACAGCCGACATTCTTTTCCCCTTAGATTTGACTAAGAAGTAAGCGTCTATCTAGATTCAGAATACAGCAAAGCTGTTTTTCAGATGGTGCTCACACCACAGTTTCTACACTACATATTCACTCTGTTGTGCTGACAGAGTGGAAAATAGATTTTAATCATAGAGTTTAATAGATATGACATCGGGGTTACATGGAAATTAGATTTCTATGGTAACTAAGGGCTATTTAGTCTCAGCCTTCTGACATATCATAAAGCTACAGCCACAGATTATCCCATCTTTCCTGCTTGTGTTTTCACTAATCTTTGTCCCAGACCCACCAGTTCATCTGGGCATGCCCAGGAAGCACAATTCTTATATGTCACCTTTGTTGTGTAAAATCTTTTAGTGTTTCCCCATTTCTATTAGAAGAAAAACAGTCCAAATTCTTTGTCATTGTTATTTAGTTGATAAATTGTGCCCAACTCTTTGCAAGCCCATGGATTGCAGCACACCATGGGCACATCCTCTGCCCTCTTCTATCTCCAAGAATTAGCTCAAATTCATGTCCACTGAGTCAGTGATGCTATCTAACCATCTCATCCCCCGCTACCCCTTCTCCTTTTGCCTTCAGTCTTTCCCATCAGCAAGATCTCTTCCAAATTCTTGAGCACAGCAAACAAATTTACTTAAGACCTGGAGTTAAAATGTCCTCCTCTCCCACCATTAGCTATACAATTTATGCTGAAGCCAATATGTGAATGTCTGAGTAACCAGAACTTTCCCAGGACTTTCTCTTTGTCATCTACACTCCATCTGATATGCTCCCCTCTGTTTATATATTAAAATTCTTTCTTATCTTCTAGGTAAGTTTAAGTATCCCTTCCTTCTGGAAGATTCCCCTGAAAAACTGACTTTCACCTCAGAACACTACCAATATTTCTTTCGTAATAATTGTCTCATTGTTCCTTAGAAGTAACTAAATATGAGTAGCCCTGTATACTTTGATAGTTTATGAATTTCTTGGAAGCTGATCTTTGCTTTATCTATATATCTGCAACTTCCTCAATGCTAAATACAGTACCTGAACCCAGTAATTATTTCAGTTCAGTCGCTCAGTCCTGTCCAACTCTTTGTGACCCCATGAATTGCAGCATGCCAGGCCTCCCTGTCCATCAGCAACTCCCAGAGTTCACTCAGACTCATGTCCATCAAGTCAGTGATGCCATCCAGCCATCTCATCCTCTGTCATCCCGTTATCTTCCTGCCCCCAATCGCTCCCAGCATCAGAGTCTTTTCCAATGAGTCAACACTTCGCATGAGGTGCCCAAAGTACTGGAGTTTCAGCTTTAGTATCATTCCTTCCAAAGAAATCCCAGGGTTGATCTCCTTCAGAATGGACTGGTTGGATCTCCTTGCAGTCCAAGGGACTCTCAAGGGTCTTCTCCAACACCACAGTTAAAAAGCATCAATTCTTCGGTCCTCAGCCTTCTTCACAGCCCAACTCTCACATCCATACATGACCACAGGAAAAACCATAGCCTTGACTAGACGGACCTTTGTTGGCAAAGTAATGTCTCTGCTTTTGAATATGCTATCTAGGTTGGTCATAACTTTGCTTCCAAGGAGTAAGCATCTTTTAATTTCATGGCTGCAGTCACCATCTGCAGTGATTTTGGAGCCCAGAAAAATAAAGTCTGACACTGTTTCCACTGTTTCCCCATCTATTTCCCATCAAGTGATGGGACCAGATGCCATGATCTTCATTTTCTGAATGTTGAGCTTTAAGCCAACTTTTTCAGTCTCCTCTTTCACTTTCATCAAGAGGCTTTTGAGTTCCTCTTCACTTTCTGCCATAAGGGTGGTATCATCTGCATATCTGAGGTTATTGATATTTCTCCTGGCAATCTTGATTCCAGCTTGTGTTTCTTCCAGTCCAGCGTTTCTCATGATGTACTCTGCATAAAAGTTAAATAAGCAGGGTGACAATATAGAGCTTTGATGTACTCCTTTTCCTATTTGGAACCAGTCTGTTGTTCCATTTCCAGTTCTAACTGTTGCTTCCTGACCTGCATACAGATTTCTCAAGAGGCAGGTCAGGTTGTCTGGTATTCCCATCTCTTTCAGAATTTTCCACAGTTTATTGTGATCCACACAGTCAAAGGCTTTGGCATAGTCAATAAAGCAGAAATAAATGTTTTTCTGGAACTCTCTTGCTTTTTCCTTGATCCAGCAGATGTTGGCAATTTGGTCTCTGGTTCATCTGCCTTTTCTAAAACCAGCTTGAACATCAGGAAATTCACGGTTCACGTATTGCTGTAGCCTGGCTTGGAGAATTTTGAGCATGACTGTACTAGCGTGTGAGATGAGTGCAATTGTGCAGTAGTTTGAGTATTCTTTGCATTGCCTTTCTTTGGGATTGGAATGAAAACTGACCTTTTCCAGTCCTGTGGCCACTGCTGAGTTTTCCAAATTTGCTGGCACATTGAGTGCAACACTTTCACAGCATCATCTTTCAGGATTTGAAATAGCTCCACTGGAATTCCATCACCTCCACTAGCTTTGTTCGTAGTGATGCTTTCTAAGGCCCACTTGACTTCACATTCCAGGATGTCTGGCTCTAGGTGAGTGATCACACCATCATGATTATCTGGGTTGTGAAGATCTTTTTGTACAGTTCTTCTGTGCATTCTTGCCACCTCTTCTTAATATCTTCCGCTTCTGTTAGGTCCATACCATTTCTGTCCTTTATTGTGCCCATCTTTGCATGAAATGTTCCCTTGGTATCTCTAATTTTCTTGAAGAGATCTCTAGTCTTTCCCATTCTGTTGTTTTCCTCTATTTCTTTGCATTGAACACTGAGGAAGGCTTTCTTATCTCTTCTTGCTATTCTTTGGAACTCTGCATTCAGATACTTATATCTTTCCATTTCTCCTTTGCTTTTCACTTCTCTTCTTTTCACAGCTATTTGTAAGGCCTCCCCAGACAGCCATTTTGCTTTCTTGCATTTCTTTTTCTTGTGGATGGTCTTGATTCCTGTCTCCTGTACAATGTCACGAACCTCCATCCATAGTTCATCAGGCACTCTGTCTATCAGATCTAGTCCCTTAAATCTATTTGTTACTTCTACTTTATAGTCATAAGGGATTTGATTTAGGTCATACCTGAATGGTCTACTGGTTTTCTCCACTTTCTTCAATTACAGTCTGAATTGGGCAATAAGGAGTTCATGATCTGAGCCACAGTCAGCTCCCGGTCTTGTTTTTGCTGATTGTATAGAGCTTCTCCATCTTTGACTTTTCTGCTGCTGCTGCTAAGTCACTTCAGTCGTGTCTGACTCTGTGTGACCCCATAGACGGCAGCCCACCAGGCTCCCCCATCCCTGGGATTCTCCAGGCAAGAACACTGGAGTGGGTTGCCATTTCCTTCTCCAATGCAGGAAAGTGAAAAATGAAAGTGAAGTCGCTCAGTCGTGTCCAACCCTCAGCGACCTCATGGACTGCAGCCTTGCAGGCTCCTCCGTCCATGGGATTCTCCTAGAGGTACTCAAAATGAATCTTTGGACAATCCTTCCTGTGCCTTACTCAGCCCTCCTGACAAGAGGAACATCCCTGATGAGGATAACTGGAAATCCTCTCATTTCCATCTGTGCATGGTTGTGAGTAAGGAAGTCACTGAGTTAGAGGTCCCTCCTTGAAGGAGGCACTTCCCTGGGGTTTCTGTCTCTTCTTCTCCTCCCTACTTCCTGTGTCATGGTCAGGTCACTTCTCTGCTTCCCAAGCCCTGCTTATACCCAGCTTTCCCCTCCTTTGGAGGGAATTAAATGTCTGAAAAAGTATGTCAACATGGAAGATCGTTCCAATAGCAGTACTCAACTCCTCTTCACCAATAATAATTATGATATATTTAGATCCTAGCTCCTTCTTCTGTTCAGTATGATTTATTACCCCAAATTCTCTCCCTCTCTAGGATAAGCTTCTCATTATTGTTGTTATTACCAATACTGTATTCTCATGATAATCCTGGAAGTGAATTACTTACTAAAAAATTAGAAGGGAACACATAAAGAGAATAGAGTACACCTGAGAAACACTCATTTTTTTTTCCAGCTTTGCTGAGAGATGTATCCCATGAGAAGATGAAGTACATTTCCTAATTCTTTGATGTGACAAAGTTCTAGATAAGCCAGGCTGTTCCTGTCTAAAAATCCCTATAAGGGAAATTTATAGCCTGCCTAGTTTATCCTGAAAAGAGATTTCAGATAAACTCCTAGGCACAGAGACAGAGGAGGAGAAAGAAAATGATGGCTGGGAAAAAGATGTTAGAGGATCACAGAAAGGAATAGGGATGTTGGGTGGGAGCCACAGAGGGTCTGTAAGGCTTGAGGATGAGGTGGGGCACACAAGAAAAGAATCAAACCCTCCAGAGACCAGGAAGGGGGCATGTTGGCAACTCCACTTGGAGGGAAAGGAAATAAGTTAGAGATTTAACACTGTGGGAAAACAATATCAGAATGTAAGGTGTTGGGGGAAAAAAAAAAAAATGGGTATCAAGAGACCTAAACCTTAGACTCTGCTTTGATGTTCATGACTTTCATCTGTGTCTAGATCATCATTTTAAAATCTTTAAACTTAGGAGATAGACATGATTGTTTTTCAGGTTTCCTCCAGCTCTGATATTCAACAATTCTATGAAGAAGGAAGTTGTTTCTTTAAAATCCAAGTTGTTACCTTTGACAACACAGTGAAAGAGAGCCTTTGAATCTAAATAATCTGCTCAGGTGAAATAACAGTGCGAGCAAAAAGGATACCAATGTGGCTCCTAAAATTCTCTTTCCCTGTGACAAACAATGGCTGTAGTGAACTCAGGTCATCTATGTAAGTTGGGAAGTGGTCACAAAAAGAGAAGGGCCCAAGAGCTTCTTCAAGCCAAAAAAAAAGAATTCTAAGATATGGTTTTATGAAGTAATGTACACATTTCCTTAAAGGAAAGACTGTCCATGTAAAGGGTATCTAGTCTTCTATTTAAAGGACAGCAAGAAAAAGACGAGGGGGCTGGAGGTGCCATAATCATTAATTAACATGACAGTATCAGTGAACGTTTATCTGAGCTCTTAAAGTAACTGTGAATCATGGAAAAGTAGTCAGTGGCCAGAGACAGCCACCTTGCTTCTGAGGTGAGTTTTTACCTCTCTCAGAAGTCTCAAAGTTTGCAAAAACTTTCGCCAGATCATGCTAGATAAACAAAAACTCTTCCACTCTCACTTCAGTTTCTCCTAGAATTGTTAAGAGCTGGAGTCTGTTTCCATTTTTTCTAAGGTGACAAGAGTCTTCAATGAATATCAAGAGAGGCCTGTTCAGAAGTTCTGCCAGGAATATTTACAGGCAGAGTAGTTTGCCCCTTTAAAAAGGGGAGAGAAGAAAGAGAAAGAGAGTTTCTTTGAACAGCCCAAGAAACTTTTGATTTGGCAGATCCCTGCTTTCTACATACCAATAGGTTTATCTTTAGAATCCCAAGTGAAGCTATTCTTAAATTTGAAAGTGTTCAGGTTTAGTAGGCTGAGACTTTTTCCTTCTGATGCTCAGAGCAAGGAGATGACACTTGTACATTAGGTCCATGCTAAAATGCAAATTTTTACTTGGTGTCTAATTCTGGCACATTCCATTTGATTTTGCAAAACTCACACACACACACCACAAAGTACTGCATATCTGTATCCTTTCTGAACATGAGCTTCTAAGTGTCCCTGATTAAAAAACATTTAGTTGTTACTTGCTTATACATGAATTATGAAGCTACACATTGTAACTTCGTAGTAATTTAGTTAGTTACAGGGGTAGGGAAGGAAAAAAAAAAAAAATCTTCAGCCTGGATTAGCTACTCAGCTTGGTTACAGAGATCCATGGTGTGCCATCCATAGTGAGCATCAAGCGGGGATCAGGGAGCTATTTCTACTCCCTTTTGAATGCACTCCTTATCAGAAGTCCCTTTTCTACAATTTATGTAAAAACAGACAGTTATTTAAGTTGATTAAGGGTAGGATATTTTTTATGCCTATTATTTCTGAGCTCATTGCCAACTTTCACAAACATGCTCATTTACCAGAGATAATTATGTGTGATTTTCTCCTTTAATGAAAGATAAATAATTTGGCAGTCTTGCCTCACATATTTTTTTCTATTTCAATACAATTCCCTGTTTGGTGGGATGTCCTTTATTCTTGTTCTAGTTAGTGTGTACAATGAGTTTTCTTTAAATCAATTGTGCTGCTTTTCTGTGAGGCACTGCTGTTCATACCAGGTTTATAAAAGACCATTAGAAGCTGATATTACATTAGTTTCTGCTCATAATGATGCAGCTCTTTGTTTACAACTTACATAATTCTCTATAAGGGCAAAGCTTCATCAAACTGGGACAATAGGAATAAAAAGTACATTTCTAGGAATCTAAATAGAATGAACAAGCTTTGACTGGCTCTAGTTTTCATTATATTTCTTTGCATTAATGCAGAAGCCATGTTCCCTGGCCTCAATTCTGAAAAGCAATGATTTGTTGTTTTATTGTATGAGCTGGTGTTTAATATTTTCAAGGTAAGATCCATATAGGAAAAATTTGGAAATATATGGCTCCAATTTACTTGATAGTCCCAATAATAAACTCCCTGTTAAATCTGAATCTGGACTAGATTATCCAAACTAAAGAAATATCTGCTTTTAGTCTCACTAGAAAGAGATTGGACTAAAATACAAAAATAACTCCAAACTCTAATCCATTTCTTTCTGTCCAAAATAACTTCCTGTGAGAGAAATATTGTGTGTGAGCCCAATTTATTATGATGGCCACTAGCCTCACATGGCTACTGAACACATGAAATAAAGTTAGTGTTACCAAACAACTGAATTTTAAATATTATTTTTATTTAAATACATTTAAATAGCCATGTGTGCCCAGTGACTACTGTATTATACAGCATAGCTTTATACTCAACAGTAGAGTAGGAGAAAGTCTACCAGCTTACTCAAATTCAAGGGGTAGTGTTAGGATTTATCCTTGGAGCATCACTCCTAAATTTGTGTAGGCACAGTCTGCAGCCTTACATGATACTCTGTGGAGGAGTTACATAATTAAATGGAAAGCGGAGGATGTCTCATTTTCCTCCTCCATCAAGAAACAAGAACCAAATTAATTTGGCAGACAGCTAACACCTAGGGAAATATTTAAACCCTCACACCCAACTCCACTATGAAACCCAAATTATGTTTGGAACTCTTCACTATGACTACACCTCCTTCTTAAACCACCTCCTCCTTTAAGTATGTGTATTTAAATCACACTTTGACTACAGTTTGGTTACTAAGAGTAGGGTGTGAGATAAGAGTGCTTCCCCAACAATCTGTTCTGTGTCAAAGAGATTTTTAAAATGCAACCATACTCGTACCCAACTTCATAATCAAATCTCTACTTGGAGGCTTAACAGGCACGTCTGAATGCATACCCTGACATGGTAAAATGCTCAAAATATGATATGATAAGATACTTAATTTCTCTTCAAACCCATTCTTTTCCCAATCTTTTCCATCTCAGCATATGCCATCACCATTCACCTAGCTGCAGAGACCCAGAACAAGGTTAGTTTTGCTTTCCATCCTCTCTCCACCTACATTCTCCACCTAATCCATCAGCAAATATTGTTGGCTGTACCTTGAATACCTGTGTAGTCTCTGATCCTCTTCCACAAACTACCATCCTCTCTTGGCTGATTTATAGCCACAGCCATCCCACCCTTTGTGTCAATCCTTTTATGCTCCCCTGCTCTTTATAACCCCTCAACCGTAACCCATGATGGGAAGACACTAATAAACAAACCAGGTAAGACCTTGATATGCAACCCCTGACTATCTTATCTCAACTTATATCCTACCAAAGCGCCTCTTGCATAGCCTTCCTGCCATTCTTCGAACACAATAAGCTCACATCTTCCTTAAAGACTTTCACTTACTCTTCAAAGACTAGACTGTTCTTCCCCCCATCTCCCTACTGCTTACATCCTAATTTTTGTTTTCCTGATCACCTTAACTTATCATTTTGTATACATGGACATCACCAGATGTTCAAGACTGAAATCAGATTGATTATATTCTTTGCAGCAAAGATGGAGAAGCTCTACACAGTCAGCAAAAACAAGACCAGGAGCTGACTGTGGCTCAGACCATGAAATCCTTATTGCCAAATTCAGACTGAAATTGAAGAAAGTAGGGAAAACCACTAGACCATTCAGGTATGACCTAAATCAAATCCCTTATGATTATACAGTGGAAGTGAGAAATAGATTTAAGGGCCTAGATCTGATAGATAGAGTGCCTGACGAACTATGGAATGAGGTTCGTGACATTGTACAGGAGACAGGGATCAAGACCATCCCCATGGAAAAGAAATGCAAAAAAGCAAAATGGCTGTCTGGGGAAGCCTTACAAATAGCTGTGAAAAGAAGAGAAGCAAAAGCAAAGGAGAAAAGGAAAGATATAAGTATCTGAATGCAGAGTTCCAAAGAATAGCAAGAAGAGATAAGAAAGCCTTCCTCAGCGATCAATGCAAAGAAATAGAGGAAAACAACAGAATGGTAAAGACTAGCAATCTCTTCAAGAAAATCAGAGATACCAAAGGAACATTTCATGCAAAGATGGGCTCAATAAAGGACAGAAATGGTATGGATCTAACAGAAGAGGAAGATATTAAGAAGAGATGGCAAGAATACACAGAAGAACTGTACAAAAAAGATCTTCACGACCCAGATAATCACGATGGTGTGATCACTCACCTAGAGCCAGACATCCTGGAATGTGAAGTCAAGTGGGCCTTAGAAAGCATCACTATGAACAAAGCTAGTGGAGGTGATGGAATTCCAGTTGAGCTATTCCAAATCCTGAAAGATGATGGTGTGAAAGTGCTGCACTCAATATGCCAGCACATTTGGAAAACTCAGCAGTGGCCACAGGACTGGAAAAGGTCAGTTTTCATTCCAATCCCAAAGAAAGACAATGCCAAAGAATGCTCAAACTACCACACAATTGCACTCATCTCACACACTAGTAAAATAATGCTCAAAATTCTTCAAGCCAGGCTTCAGCAATATGTGAACCGTGAACTTCCAGATGTTCAAGCAGGTTTTAGAAAAGGCAGATGAACCAGAGACCAAATTGCCAACATCTGCTGGATCAAGGAAAAAGCAAGAGAGTTCCAGAAAAACATCTATTTCTGCTTTATTGACTATGCCAAAGCCTTTGACTGTGTGGATCACAATAAACTGTGGAAAATTCTGAAAGAGATGGGAATACCAGACCACCTGACCTGCCTCTTGAGAAATTTGTATGCAGGTCAGGAAGCAACAGTTAGAACTGGACATGGAACAACAGACTGGTTCCAAATAGGAAAAGGAGTTCATCAAGGCTGTATATTGTCACCCTGCTTATTTAACTTATATGCAGAGTACATCATGAAAAACACTGGACTGGAAGAAACACAAACTGGAATCAAGATTGCCAGGAGAAATATCAATAACCTCAGATATGCAGATCACACCACCCTTATGGCAGAAAGTGAAGAGGAACTAAAAAGCCTCTTGATGAAAGTGAAAATGGAGAGTGAAAAAGTTGGCTTAAAGTTCAACATTCAGAAAACGAAGATCATGGCATCTGGTCCCCTCACTTCACGGGAAATAGATGGGGAAACAGTGGAAACAGTGTCAGACTTTATTTTTCTGGGCTCCAAAATCACTACAGATGGTGACTGCAGCCATGAAATTAAAAGACGCTTACTCCTTGGAAGGAAAGTTATGACCAACCTAGATAGCATATTCAAAAACAGAGACATTACTTTGCCAACAAAGGTTCGTCTAGTCAAGGCTATGGTTTTTCCTGTGGTCATGTATGGATGTGAGAGTTGGACTGTGAAGAAGGCTGAGCGCCAAAGAATTGATGCTTTTGAATTGTGGTGTTGGAGAAGACTCTTGAGAGTCCCTTGGACTGCAAGGAGATCCAGCTAGTCCATCCTAAAGGAGATCATCAGTCCTAGATATTCACTGGAAGGACTGATGCTGAAGCTGAAGCTCCAGTACTTTGGGCACCTCATGCGAAGAGTTGCCTCAATGGAAAAGATTCTGACACTGGGAGAGATTGGGGACAAGAGGAGAAGGGGAGGACAGAGGATGAGATGGCTGGATGGCATCACTGACTCGATGCACATGAGTTTGAGTGAACTCCGGTAGTTGGTGATGGACAGGGAGGCCTAGTGTGCTGCGATTCATGGGGTCGCAAGAGTCGGACACGACTGAGCGACTGATCTGATCTCATCTGAATCTTCCTTCCTTAATCTTCCTCTTAATAATCTTCATATTATTATGTGAAATTATATCCTTTCATTATTTGTCTTTCTGTTTTTTCCCCCTCTGGTTTCTTCTGGCTTTTCCTATGAGAATGCATGTTCCCATAAAGATTTTATATGTGTCACATAAAGAATTCATCTCATCTCAGCGCATAGAACAATACTCAGCATTAAAGTGGTCAAATATCTATTGACTAGAGTAACAGAGGAGAAGGCAATGGCACCCCACTCCAGTACTCTTGCCTGGAAAACCCCATGGACGGAGGAACCTGGTAGGCTGCAGTCCATGGGGTCCTGAATAGTCGGACACGACTGAGCGACTTCACTTTCACTTTTCACTTTCATGCATTGGAGAAGGAAATGGCAACCCACTCCAGTGTTCTTGCCTGGAAAATCCCAGGGACGGGGGAGCCTGGTGGGCTGCTGTCCATGGGGTCGCACCGAGTCGGACACGACTGAAGTGACTTAGCAGCAGCAGCAGAGTAACAGAATTTGATTAATCACTCATCCTAACACACACACAATAAAACAGATATTACACAGACACACATGCTATTTAAACACACACACACTCACACTCCTTAAAAATTTAAGAGCTGTCTCCTTGTTTTTGTGGAAAAAAAAAAGAAAAGAAAAGCCCTTAACATGGGTAACGAGGGTTTACACAGTATAACTTCCACCTGTGTCTCCAGCATCATCTCAAACCATGCTGAGCCTCAGCCTCTTCATTTCAGCCACACCAAACTTTTGTTTGTCCCGTGTATTCGGCATGTCCCCTCACTAAAAGACCTCTGACATACCCTCTGCTTGGAAGGCCTCTCTCTTTCCTTTCATTCAAGTTAATTCCCCCCAATCATTCATGTAGTAGAACAAGACCACTTTGCACATAGAAACATTTCCTGAACTCCTTAATTAGGTCAAATCTTCCTCCGTAAGCTTGAGACTCCAATGAATAAACAGATAAATGAATGTCAATCCCGTCCTTATGACTCTTGAGCCTCTGAGGACATGTAAGTATTGAAACTTTATCATTACTTGCTGCTTACGGTATTCCAAGTCACTGAAGCTCATACGTAATTACACATTAGTCATATTCCCCCAGCCGCAAGGGCTGTAGGCAGGGAGATGGAACGGATCAGCAGGCGCTGCATGCTGTCCATCACCATAATGGTGACAGAGATAAAGCTGACACTGCAGAAGTTACCAGAGCTTCTATTTACTTACTGATATTCACTGTGTTCCCCCAGGAGAGCAAGTAACATCATTTACTTCAGATAAGGTAGGTTTGACAATGTGCTGAACGTTAAAAGGAAAAGAGCCTGGATAAAATGAAAACAACACCGTGTCCTGGTAAGGGGAAGAGATGGATGGGCTATATATAAATGTGAGTTCACTAAACATCAGGAAACAGCAGTTACAACAAGGATTGGTGTGGTGTGCAGTCTGTCATTTTCATGTATATTTTCTAAATATCATTTACAAAGAAGTTGCAAGTGAAAAGGTTATCGGGAAAAATATTTTTAAAGGCATATACTGAATTGTGAGAATTTGGGAGATTAACTGGAGCATCAATTAGTTAAGTAGATGTTTATTCATTCATTCAAAAAGGAGAAAAGCATGTCAACTTAAGAAACTGTCAGATCCTTGAGCAACTAACTGGCAGCTCATTGAACAAAATCCTCCAGGTACAATACTTACGCTGGTTCCATGTCTGAGTGGGATTCCTTTTTTCTTGGAGAAATTTTGGGATGAGGAACAAAAGAAAGACTATTCATAAGATGAGTGCACTAGAACTCTGCTGTACATAGGACCCTGTATATTTAAGGGGAAAATCTGTGTGTCATCAAGTAAAAGGGAGCTCATAGCCAGAGTGTCGTCACATAGCATAATAAGGCCAAGGGTTACATTAGATGCCAACTCTATCTTGGATCTCTCCTGATATCCTTAATTAACTATAATTAAATCCATCTCATACTCATAAAAGATTCATTTCTACTTCTGTCATTTTTTCCTAAAATGACAGGCCCCTTGTCTACTCTCCAGCCAGATGGCTACCTGTCCACTCAGCTACATCTCACTCAAACCTAGTTGTATCCTTCTCATAAGCAACCATGGCTCATCAGGCTATTGACACTGACATTCCCTGAGCATCCTCTGGATTGTCTACTTTTGGTCAGCTCGAGCTCTCAGACAGAACCAAACAATAACACTATTTAAGCTTCCTGGCATGAAAAAGTAACATAATTGTGTTCTATGAAATGCAAGAGGGTACATAGATTAGATGTGTTTTGACCATCAGCAAGCTTATACTGGATTATAAAACAGTAAACTAAGCTTAGTTTTACAGGTTCTAGGTTTTATATTTCTGTATGGATATTTCAAGGAACATAAGCTCAATTTTCAAAACAATTTCAGTTCTAATACAAAAAAAGTCTAAACTTATGTGATAAATATGTATTGTATAAGCACAACTTTAGGAACATGGGTTTAACTGTTCAGGAGATGGTCTCTGATCTCCACGGTTTTATACTTTAGTGATCAGTACAAAGATGTGTATGTACAATCAGGCTGCAAAGTAGGAAGTGCTCTTAAAGGCAAATTCAGGGATTACAGAAGTAAATTATAGTCCCTAGGCTCTGCCTTGAACAATCACAAAAGATTCCTTAAAGCAGTGATGTTTCAGCTGAGATCTGAACTGCCTTTGAGTTGTTCAGGTCCCAGGTAGGGTAGCTAGAGGGGAAGCAGCAAGAAAAGATCTCTTCAGAGAGAATGCTACATCATCCTGCATCAGAAGCATCAAACTTTAACCACATTCTGAAATAATGGGGATCACTAGGACTAAAAAATAGTCAATTAAAGAGTCTCAAAATTGTCATTTTCACATGGGATAAGAGAAAAACATACACACCACCCTTCCACTGATGAAACTATTTCATAGGTGGGGTTTGTAGTAAGTTGAGGTCAAATTTGACAAAAGATTGTATTTAAATTGCCTTCTGAGTAATGACAACAGAGATGGAAAGATAGTAATATAAATTATATTTAATAGGGAGAAATTGGAAACCAACTCTTCAACAAGGCCTTAAAAACACAAAATTTTTATCACAGGAAAGGCAATGGTTTTCCTCCAGACTCAAATAATTTAGTAAGTGAAATAACGTCTACATCAAAGATAATTGAGGCCAATGAAGATAAATATGCCAATGTTTTATATTCTTTCTCCTCACCACATGTAAATACTTCTTAAACCAACATTTATTTCTTGCAAGATCTTTGGCTACATACAAAGATTTTTAATTGGAAAAATAAAGTCATTTTTCCAAAAGAAAGATCAGATCAGAGAAAAATAATGATTTCTAATGCCAGCTGACAACTTTTATGACAAAGGAAGACACAGGGACTAAATGAGAGCATGAAATAAAGTGGCTCACTTGGAAGAGAGAGGAATTCCAAAGTTCCTCAGGTGAGCTCATACTTCGACTTTCCTACATAATGCTTGTACATGGCCCAGTGGGCAAGCTGGGGGTGAGCATGGGGGTGCATCTTTGGCTCAGGAAAGATCAGGAGCAAACATATGGGAGGGATGAAAAGCAACTGTTAGGAACTAAAGATAGTTTGCTGTGGTTGGGCTAGTTTACATTGGTTGGACTAGTTTACACTGAGGGAATGGATGTGAGGCTGGGTGAGTAAAGAGCAGAAAGATCAGGAAGACAGGGAAAGGCTTACTTGGCATTTTTGGAGTTCGGGCTTTATCTTAGAATCAGTGTCTTGCCATTAAGGGATTTTTGAAAACTTAAAGCAGCACACCCAGAACTACAGTTTTGAGGATCACTTCGTTGTAATGGAAGAATTTAAACTGGATCATCCAGAGGGCAAACAGAAGTAGGGGTTCAGGTTTCCAATTTTATAAGTTAGATGATTTTAATAGCTTTCTACAGTGATCACAGTTGGGATGGAATGGATACTACGAATCTGAGAGGTATTTAGAAGATAAAATTAACACAAATTGGACAAAACTCTCACCCCAAATTCAGTAGTCACTCATGCTCTGACAAGTATAAATATATTCATGAGGAAAATGGAATAATGTCTTTGAAATAATAACTGTGCTGTCAGTTTATATGGATACTATAAACCAAAAATTACCACTAACTTAAATGGCCACTAATTATATGGAATTTCTTCTCTTTCAGGAACTGATAGGCGATAAAAGTGTTTACACAGACATACACAAATTTCAGAAAAAGAGATATGTGTCAGGGTGGGATGGAAATTAAATCTTTTAGACTATTCAAATAAAAGGTTTTAGAAAACACTTTCCCATTTACTATTTAGTGAGTAATCATTAAAAAAAAATACTCAGTTATATCAGAAAAAAGACCTTGAAAAATAGAAATTATTACAGGCAAAGAAAATTGTTTAAAATAAATGAGGGTTTACTGAACAAAATCTGCTTAATAATTTTGGCTGGAGGCTCTAGACAATATGTAGCAATAGAAGCAGGTACCTTAACATTTCTGCCAGGCAAAAAGAAACAATTCAGCAAGCAACCTTGAACTGATATCCAGCTAAATAAACATACAGCAAGAAACACCCGCTGTGCAAGTGCTTTTTATATAGCTAAACCAAGCTGGGTGGCTTTAGAGTTAGAGAAGGAAGTGCTAAATATGTAACAGCCTGGGGCCTCACTGGACCAAATAATAGTTATTTTTGAGTGGGTCAAGCAAGAGTCAATAAAAAAGAAAGTAGGATTGAATGTGGGGTTCAGAACAGGCTAATAATGCCCTTCTGGGATAAACTTGGGTTTCAGATAGTCAGAGCCAAATACCAGCTCTGGAAGTATAAGTTGAATAGCTAGAAAACTGATAAACTCAAATCAGAATCATCCTTAACACAGATTCTCTAAATCAATGTTTTATCAACATGGTTAGAAGAAACACTTGCAATGGAATCATAGGTTAGCTTATTAAATGCAGCCCTGGGCACCACTGCTGACCTACCAAATCAGAATTTCTAAGTGAGAAGCCTGGGAATTAAATTATTTATCAAACTTACCAATGAGTATGCCTTCGAAGGTATGAAAACTAGTTTTGGTTGGTATATTACTTTTGTTTTATTTTCAGATATCATAGTTCATATAAAAGTATAGGGATAGATAGATCATAGATAAAGAAAGATACACACCTACAGATAGACAATTAGACATAGCCAATTCTCATTTTTTTTTTCTTTTGCAGCAAGCAAGAGCACAACTGCTTAAAAGTGAAAGTGCTTGTCCTTTATTCCCTCATTTGTGTCCTACTTTCTGTGACTCCATGGATTGTGGCCTGCCAGGTTCCTCTGTCCATGGAATTCTCTAGACAAGAATATTGGAGTGAAATGCCATTCCCTTCTCCAGGGTATCTCCCCAACCCAAGGATTGAACCCAGATCTCCCACATTGCAGATAGATTCTTTACCATCTCAGCCACTAGGGAAGTCCCAACTGGTTAACCAGCATCATATTAAAAACAGAGACTGTTTAGAAAGTGGGTTCTTTTGAGATAGAACAAATATATATGCACCAATTAGATAATATTTTTTTTCTCTTTTTTTAATTTTTTATTTTATTTTTAGACTTTACATAATTGTATTAGTTTTGCCAAATATCAAAATGAATCCACCACAGGTATAAAGGTACTTTATAATCAAGTACTGAATGGTGTGGGGCAGAACATGTTCACCAAAGTGAAACAAAAGATGAAGAGGTCCTTTTTCTTTCTACTCTTTGGCTTACCTGCATTCATTCAAGTAATTAAGGTTTCAGTACAATAGCCTATCATAGTAACTTACTATTAATTGAACTGCCTTTGATAATAGTGAAAGTGAAAGTTGCTCAGTTGTGCCCAACTCTTCGCAACACCATGGACTATATAGTCCATGGAATTCTCCAGGCCAGAACACTGGAGTGGGGCAGCCTTTCCTTTCTCCAGGGGATCTTCCCAACCCAGGGATCAAACCCAGGCCTCCCCCATTGCAGGTGAATAATAGATTTACATTTATTTACCTCTTATTTACTAATGGCTTCCCTCATGGCTCAGATGGTAAAGAATCCACCTGCAATGCAGGAGACCTGGGTTCAATCCCTGAGTTGGGAAAATCCCCTGGAAGAGGGCATGGCTACCCACTCCAGTATTCTTGCCTGGAAAATCCCCATGGACAGAGGAGCGTGGCGGGTTATAGTCCATGGTGTCGCAAAAGAGTCGGACACAACTGAGCCACTAAGCACAGCACAATAACCTATCATAGTAACATTATTATTTAATAAACTTTAATAAAACATTTTGAAGGACTTTAGGGAGTATCATTTCTGAATTTCTTTGAAAGATGAAATTTTTTTTGTTTTTCTGGTGGCAGAAAAGCAAAATAATAAGTATACACTTAATAGATTATGTGTAAACAATACCTTCAAGGGCATATAGTTTTTCTCCCTTACACATCCATGAAAAAGCCGAAGTCTAAACACTTTGGAGAAAAACTCTAGACACTTCACTTTCTGCTTTTTCAATGGGTTTCTAGTGAAGGGAGAGGACAAATGGGGTCAGGTTTGTGGGGTGATGGCAGTTGTCAATTAAACACTATAAAATTTTATAGGCCTATGAATATATGTGTATATTGAGAATCCTGAAACCATGAATTCACCTAATTATTATGAAATCCATTTCTACAGACCATGAATCTAAGGTAAAATTGAACTGGAAGGTTATGAAAACTACAAAGGAAGTTTGTAAAGACAGATATAATTTACCAACCGACTCTAATTTAGATCAGCAAATTATTCTCTCCTGATGGACACGGCTGAGAGTAAAATGAATGAAACCTGTCGTATTGCCTGCTATCTCTTCCACAGAGAGTCATTATAAGCTTGGGCAAGTAGGTATGTGACAATTTTCAGTGCCATTATCAACAATATTTGTTTAGTTAATGCTCTTGGTAAATAATTTTTGACTCTGATTCTTATGAGAGTGCTGAGAAATGACAAATTACAAACTTCAAATGTCCTGAATTTTTTTTTTACAAACTAAAAATGTCCTAAAAAAAAAAAGAATAAATGATCACATTCATCTCTTAAACATGACAGTCACTTCTAGATTCTAAATTCCAACCTGCCAGTCAGTTCCACTCCTAGCAGAAAGACACAGAGGGGTGGCGAGGAAAAGATTCAGCTTGCGGCTTTACTCAATCCAATTTGGAAATGACCCAGCCTTGTGCCCAATTGACCTTGCCAAATTTCATCTTTATCCAACACAGAATCTAGGACAGACTCATTTTCCCCCCATGGCTGACCAGAAGCTACAAAATGACTGAAGCAGTTGACCTCAGGATATGATGCTATAAGTAGCAAGTCATCTCCAAGTTGGGGCCCTAGAAGAGCCATTCAGTATATTATTATTCCCTTAAAGATTCGTTATGCTGAAAGTTTAATAACAAAAAAAAAAATTCTAAATTATATCTGTCTTAGAAAAGACACTTTGACTCATACTGCCTTCACCAATTTAGGGAATAATCTCCACTTATTTAAAAAAACAAAAATTGAAGTACTTTCCACAGAATACTTTTAGTTACCACTGATAAATTCATCTCCAAATGGATTATAAGAAAAAACACTCATCCAGTGATTCCTGAGCAGACCATTCATCTTCCACGTCCATCATCAAATTTCTCACTGGGACGACCCAGAGGGAGGGTATGGGGAGGGAGGAGGCAGGAGGGTTCAGGATGGGGAACACAGGTATACCTGTGGTGGATTCATTTCAATATTTGGCAAAACTAATACAATATTGTAAAGTTTAAAAATAAAATAAAATTAAAAAAAATACTGAAGGGTTACAAATTAAGTGGGAAGATCTTTAAAAAGAATGTATTTGTAAAGGTCTGCATGAAAGACAGATTGCATTCCTCATATACTACAATATTATTGGCTAAAATGGTCTGTTTCGTTTTATGTCCTGCAAAGTGACGTGTGGTTTTAGGAAAAATTGTAAAAATTAGTGCTAAAATAATTAGGTAGGTCTTAAACTAAGCATCATTCCTCTACCAAGGACATAAAAAGTCCTGATCAATTGGAAAAATACATATCAAAACTCTGGGCTTGCTCAAGCTAATTTTCATCACAGCCATAATCCTGTTTATCACAGGATACAGACTTCATGGGAATACCAGACCACCTGACCTGCCTCTTGAGAAACCTATATGCAGGTCAGGAAGCAACAGGTAGAACTGGACATGGAACAACAGACTGGTTCCAAATAGGAAAAGGAGTACGTCAAGGCTGTATATTGTCACCCTGCTTATTTAAGTTATATGCAGAGTACATCATGAGAAACGCTGGGCTGGAAGAAGCACAAGCTGGAATCAAGATTGTCAGGAGAAATATCAATGACCTCGGATATGCAGATGACACCAGTCTTATGGCAG
The DNA here is from genome assembly GCF_032452875.1 of Bos javanicus. Lineage (NCBI taxonomy): Eukaryota > Metazoa > Chordata > Mammalia > Artiodactyla > Bovidae > Bos > Bos javanicus. The sequence goes on along the minus strand of NC_083874.1, from coordinate 35,421,477 downwards.
AAAGTGAAGAAGAACTAAAGAGCCTCTTGATGAAAGCGAAAGAGGGAGTGAAAAATTGGCTTAAAGCTCAACATTCAAAAAACGAAGATCATGGCATCTGGTCCCATCACTTCATGGCAAATACATGGAGAAACAGTGGAAACAGTGTCAGACTTTATTTTTCTGGGCTCCAAAATCACTGCAGATGGTGATTGCAGCCACGAAATTAAAAGACGCTTACTCCTTGGAAGGAAAGTTATGACTAACCTAGACAGCATATTAAAAAACAGAGATATCACTTTGTCAACAAAGGTGCATCTAGTCAAGGATATGGTTTTTCCTGTGGTCATGTATGGATGTGAGAGTTGGACTATAAAGAAAGCTGAGCACTGAAGAATTGATGCTTTTGAAATGTGGTGTTGGAGAAGACTCTTGAGAGTCCCTTGGACTGCAAGGAGATCCAACCAGTCGATCCTAAAGGAAATCAGTCCTGAATATTCATTGGAAGGACTGATGTTGAAGCTGAAACTCCAATACTTTGGCCACCTGATGCGAAGAGCTGACTCATTTGAAAAGACCCTGATGCTGGGAAAGATTGAGGGCAGGAAGAGAAGGGGACGACAGAGGATGAGATGGTTGGATGGCATCACCAACTCAATGGACATGGGTTTGGGAGGATTCTGGGAGTTGGTGATGGACAGGGAGGCCTGGCGTGTTGTGGTTCATGGGGTCACAAAGAGTCGGACACGACTGAGTGACTGAACTGAACAGACTTGACATTACTTCAGGGTTTTCCTAGAGGCTGAAATACACATTAAACACTTCTTTTTCTTCCTTTCTTATTCCAGCAGACCTCCATACACTTACGGAATGTTTTATGGATCACGGGCAAGCTGGGGGAAAAGACATTGATGTATTTTTGCATTACTGTGGAAAATACATATCAGGTAAGTATATCATGTGTCACTCAGTTTCCAGAAAAAAAAAAAATATATATATATATATATATAGTTGGATTTCATTCCTTTCATCCTTGGGAAGTTTCCTGAGTGGCTCAAATGGTAAAGAATTTGCCTGCAATGTGGGAGACCTGGGTTCAATCGCTGGGTCAGAAAGATCCCCTGGAAGAGGGAATGGCAACCAACTCCAGTATTCTAGTCTGGAGAATTCCATGGACTGAGAAGCCTGGCAGGCTACAGTCCATGGGGTCTCAAAGAGTCAGACACGACTGAGCAAATAAAGCATAATCACAACCCTCCTTGGTGCATGTGTTCAGTCAAGTGCATGTTTTACCCCTTCAAATATTCAAGTATCTTCTTCCAATAACATCCCAAGTCTTTTTATTTTTACATTCCAGGATGTAGTGCCATCAGCTTGTAAGGATTAGGTTGATTCAGTAGTTGTGTTAGTTTTGATTACTCTTCTCCATATTTTTAAGTGGTCTGCAACAGAGATCAGTAACATTCAAATTCAGATCTTAATAAGATCATCCAAGTTTGAGGGAGATATTTAGGCTCACATCTGTGCCAAAGTCATAGCTGAAATGGAGATCATTTCATAGCTATTTATAACAGACATTTCATCATTTGGTTTAATGACTAAGATGTGACATGGTTGTTGTTGTTCAGTTGCTAAATCGTGTCCAACTCTTTGTGACCCCATGGACCTCAGCACACCAGGTTTCCCTGTTCTTCACTATCTCCCAGAGTATGCTCATACTCACGCCCATTGAGTCAGTGATCCCATCCAACCATCTCATCCTCTTACCTCCTTCTCTTTTTGCCCTCAATCTTTCCCAGCATCAGGGTCTTTTCCAATGAGTCAGGTCTTTTCCAATGAGTCGGCTCTTTGCATCAGGTGACCACAGTATTGGAGCTTCAGCATCAGTCCTTCCAATGAATATTCAGGATTGACGTCCTTTAGAGTTAACTGGTTTGACCTCCTTGCAGTTCAAGGGACTTTCAGGAGTCTTGTCTAGCACCACAATTCAAAAGCATCAATCCTTTGGTACTCAGCCCTCTGAATGGTCCAACTCTCACATCCATACATGGAACGTATGGAAAAACCATAACTTTGACTGTATGGACCTTTGTCAGCAAAGTAAGGTCTCTTTTTTAATATGCTGTCTAGGTTTGTCACAGCTTTTCATCCAAAGGGCAAGCATCTTTTAATTTTGGGGCTGCAGTCAGGGTCCACAGTGCTTTTGGAGGCCAGGAAAATAAAATCTGCCACTGTTTCAACTTTTTCTCCTTCTATTTACCATAAAGTAATGGGACCAGATGCCATGATCTTAGGTTTGTGAATGTTGAGTTTTAAGCCAACTTTTTCACTCTCCTCTTTCACCCTCATCAAGAGACTCTTTAGTTCCACTTTGTTTTCTGCCATTCAGTTCAGTTCAGTTCAATCGCTCAGTCGTGTCCGACTCTTTGCAACCCCATAGACTGCAGCACACCAATCTCCCTATCCATTGCCAGTTCCTGGAGTTTACTCAAACTCATGTCCATTGAGTCAGTGATGCCATCCAGCCATCTCACCCTCTGTCATCCTCTTCTCCTCCTGCCTTCAATCTTTCGCAGCATCAAGGTCTTTTCAAATGAGTCAGTTCTTCGCATCAGATGGCCAAAGAATTGGAGTTTCAGCTTCAGCATCAGTCCTTCCAATAAATATTCAGGACTGATTTATTTTAGGATGGACTGGTTTGATCTCTTTGCAGTCCAAGGGACTCTCAAGATTCTTTTCCAACACCACAGTTGAAAAGCATCAATTCTGCCATTAGAGTGGTGCCATCTGCATATCTAAGGTTGCTTATATTTCTCCTGGCAATCTTGATTCCAACTTGTGAGTCACCAGCACACCATTTCTTATGATGTACTCTGCATATACATTAAATAAGAAGGGTGACAATATACAGTCTTGATGTACTCCTTTCCCAATTTTAAAACAGTCCATGGTTCCATGTCCAGTTCTGTTACTTCTCAACCTGCATACAGGTTTCTCAGGAGGAAAACAATGTGGTCTCTTTATTCCCATCTCTTTAAGAATTTTCTAGTTTGTTCTGATCCACACAGTCAAATGCTTTAGGTAGTCAATGAAGCAGAAATAGATGTTTTTCTGGAATCCTTTTGCTTTTTCTATAACCCAACAGATGTTGGCAATTTGATTTCTGGTTCCTCTGGCTTTTCTAAATCCAACTGTGACATGGAAGTGCTGGTTCATGTAATAGTGAAGCCTCGCTTGAAGGATTTTGAGCATTAACTTGCTAGCATGGGAAATGATCACAATCAAAGAAAGCTAGCCAAAATGATCACATGGATCACAGTCTTATGTAACTCAATGAAGCCATGAGCCATGCCATGCAGGGCCACCCAAGATGAACAAGTCATGGTGGATAGTTCTGACAAAATATGGTCCATTGGAGAAAGGAATGGCAAACTAGTATTCTTGCTTGGAGAACCCCATGAACAAGAGGTATAAGGCAAAGGAGAAAGGGAAAGATATACCCATCTGAATGCAAAGTTCCAAAGAATAGCAAGGAGAGATAAGAAAGCTTTCTTAAGTGGACAAAACAAAGAAATATAGGGAAACAATAGAATGGGAAAGACTAGAGAACTCTTCAAGAAAATTGGAGATACCAAGGGACCAATTCATGCAAAGATGGGCTCAATAAAGGACAGAAAAGACAAGGATCTAACAGAAGCAGAAGAGATTAAGAAGAGATGACAAGAATACACAGAAGAACTGTACCAAAAAAAGGTCTTAATGACCCAGATAACCACGATGGTGTGGTCACTCACCTAAAGCCAGACATCCTGAAGTGTGACATTAAGTCAGCCTTAGGAAGCATTACTATGAACAAAGCTAGTGGAAATGATGGAATTCCAACTGAACTATCTCAAATCCTAAAAGATGATTCTGTGAAAGTGTTGCATTCAATATGCCAGCAAATTTGGAAAACTCAGCAGTGGCCTGGAAAAGGTCAATTTTTATTCTAATCCCCAAAAAGGCAATGTTAAAGAATGTTCAAACTACCGCACAAGAAGTTATGTAGCATTTTGAAAATTTGGTTATTTTAACATGAGTATGAAGAGTGCTATTCTTTAAAAATTTAAGACAATCAATACAGGCTTAGCTATGCCTGTTAAACACATAGTCTATTAGCTTAATTATCAAATGCACATGCTTGAGCAGTCTTTTAGGCAGTGTAGGTATCTTTCTTGCCATGAATGTTCTAGTAGTTCTGTGTAGTAGTTTAGCAACATTTTAGAAGTAAATTGCTTTTTGCTAATGAAATCATACATAAATTCCCAGTACATATATAATTAATTGAACTGCCATACTATTAGGATAAATTTATTTCATAAATATAAGCTTAGAAAGTTATTGATTAAATTAATAAAAGTAATGATGCTTTTATTTTTAAAAATTTTGTGTGAGGGTTGCAAGTCCAACTTGGCTTCTACAGTATTTATTTCTGTCATGTATGTGAACTATATAATATTTTAAAAGCCTATTTACTTTCTAATTATTTACAAAGATTAGCTATTATTAAACTACTCATCATGACAATTGAATACATTCTTCATGTATATACAAACAGAAAGAAAACTCACAAAATGAATTAATCTGGTAGACTTATGCTAAAGATTTTGTGGCATTCAACATTTGATTATATATTTATTATAATTTTTAAACTATTTAATTGGAAATTATTTTAGACTTATATAAAAGTTTCAAAAATAGTAAGAAAGTTTCTCTGTATCTCTCACCCACCTTGGGCTAAAGTTACCATATTTTACAACTATCAGCAATTATTGAAAATAGGAAATTAACATACCATTATAGTACTATTAATATAGCATTATAATGCCATTAATTAAACTAAAATTCTTTCAAAATTTCAAGTTATTTTCATAAATGTCTTTTTCCCATTCTCAGAACCAGTCTAGGATTCCAAATTGCATTCGTTATTCATAATCTAAGATGGTCACTTCCTCAGTATTTCTCTTGTCTTCTATAATCTCAGCACTTTTTAAAAATGCTGAAAATTGTTTTGTAGACTATTCATCATTTTCTTTGATAATTTCTCATTATTAGAATGAAGTTATAGAAACAGATTTGCCTTTGTGTCAACTCTCATCATTTACAGTTTTAGCTATATCTTGATTATTTCATCAATTTGGGGGAATTCTTGTCATATTTTCCCTTCAATTCTGCTTCTGTCCTTTATTCTCTCTATATAAATCCCTTTATTCATACATTAGACTTTTGTAAGCTTCCCTGGTGGTTCAGATGGTAAAGAATCTACCTGCAATACAGGAGACCAGGGTTCAACCCGGGGTTGTGTAGATCCCCTGGGGAAACCCCTCCCCCCCACCCCACTACAGTATCCTTGGGGCTTCCCTGAGGTCTCAGAAGGTAAAGAATCTGCCTGCAGTGCAGGATACTTGGGTCAGTCCCTAGGTTGGGAAGATCTCTTGTGAAGGGAATGGCTACCCCGAGTTCCTCATGGCTTTTGTGCTCTTTTCTATATTTTCAATCAATTTTTTTTCTCTCATGCTCTAATTTATTTTCTACAGACCTAGATTTACAAGTTTTTTGACTCTCTTTAGCTTTAATTTTTATTTTTTTTTTTTTACAGATTCTAGTTCCATTTTTTCCATGTCTATCTATAGCTAATACATTAATCACAGCTGTTTTGAAACCCATACTCTCATGGTATCGATACCTGGATTAGCTGTTGGTCTATTTCTTGGCTTTTGGTTATTTGACGATTAATCTTGAAATCCCTGGTAGTTTACTAAATGTTGGCTGTTTATTGTAAAAATGTTTTGAAACTCTATGTGTTGTTACAGATCTCTAGAGAAAGCACTCTACTTCTGCAGACGGAGAGAATATAGGCAGATCTAGGTGAGGACACATTCAGACATTATGAAGGTTAATCTATCTAAGATTTGCCATTAAATCAACTGTAATAAATCACTAGGGATTTCAACTGAAAGCCTTAGGCATTTACCCTGACCCTTCTTACTAAATGAAGCCTTACAAAGCTTAAAGTTAACTTTTTGTTTGTTTGTCTCTACAGCACTGTGAGACTTCATAAATCTCTGGTTACCATACTAGTTTTAACTGACTTTTTTTAGTTCCTTGTGTCTCATCCCATGCATATACATATCTTCTCTCCAGAATCTTGTTCCGTTAACTGCTGCTTCCATAGACAACTTGAAAAACATTTTGTTTGAATATTTCTTTTTCTCTTTAGCCCAGTGACATTGCATATGCTCCCAGCCACTGCTTTTTCCTCAGCATTTCTTCCTAACACTGCTACTGCTACTGCTGCTAAGTTGCTTCAGTCATGTCCGACTCTGTGCGACTCAATGGATGGCAGCCCGCCAGGCTCCCCAGAATCCCCCTGGGATTCTCCAGGCAAGAACACTGGAGTGGGTTGCCATTGCCTTCTCCAATGCATAAAACTGAAAAGTGAAAGTGAAGTCGCTCAGTCGTGTCCGACTCTTCAGGACCCCATGGACTGCAGCCCACCAGGCTCCTCCATCCATGGGATTTTCCAGGCTGGAAATCCCAGTGGAGTGGGGTGCCATTGCCTTCTCCATTCCTAACACTAGTAACTGGCAAATGCCTTAAGCTGAAAAACAGGGATAAGGGTAAACCTCTATGCATCTTCTTTCTCTCCAGGATCTTGGCCTTTGTGATATATTCAAATTTGCTGCACATTCAATTATTTCTTATAAAGTGTTAACTACTATGTCATAGTTAGAAGATGAAGTCTTGTTATAGTCAATTTACTCAAGTGCATGTCTAATGCAAGTACAACGTGCCTGCTCCCTGAAGAGAGCACTGTGGTCTCTTTGCAGTGGTCCACACTACTGTCTTGAAGGAGAGGGCCAGATCCCATCCCCCACTCAAAGTTTCCTACCTACACACCCACCAGCTCTCTCCACAAGTCTTCCTCATAGAAGTCTCCACCTCTTCTCGCTCTTAAAACATTTATATCCTTGATATTGGTATTAGATTCTACTCACTCTCAATCAATGCAGTTTAATCTCCAATTAACTGGGGCTTCCCTTGTGGCTCAGCAATAAACAATCTGCCTGCAATGCAGGAGACGTGGGTTTGATCACTGGGTCAGGAAGGTCCTTTGGAAAAGGAAATGGCTTCCCACTCCAGGATTCTTTGCCTGGGAAATCCCATGGACAGAGGAGCCGGGTGGGCTACAGTCCATGATTTTGCAAAAGAGTCAGACACAACTGAGCAACTGAACCACAACAGCCATCATCCAGCTAATGTGGAATGTTGCACCTCGAACCAAAATCAAGTACAACCAAGTCCTTGAAAATATCACATTCATTTAAAATACATATTAAGGGTGTATTAACTCAATGGGCCAATCTGATCATACGGACCACAGCCTTAGCTAACTCAACGAAACTAAGCCATGCCATGTGGGGCCACCCAATATGGAAGGGGCATGGTGGAGAGATCTGACAGAATGTGGTCCACTGGAGAAGGGAATGGCAAACCACTTCAGTATTCTTGCCTTGAGAACCCCATGAACAGTATGAAAAGGCAAAATGATAGGATACTGAAAGAGGAACTCCCCAGGTCGGTAATTGCTCAATATGCTACTGGAGATCAGTGGAGAAATAACTCCAGAAAGAGTGAAGGGATGGAGCCAAAGCAAAAACAATACCCAGCTGTGGTTGTGACTGGTGATAGAAGCAAGGTCTGATGCTGTAAAGAGCAATATTGCATAGGAACCTGGAATGTTAGGTCCGTGAATCAAGGCAAATTGGAAGTGGTCAAACAGGAGATGGCAAGAGTGAACATCAACAGTCTAGGAATCAGCGAACTGAAATGGACTGGAATGGGTGAATTTAACTCAGATGACCATTATATCTACTACTGAGGGCAGGAGTCCCATAGAAGAAATGGAGTATCCATCATGGTCAACAAGAGTCCGAAATGCAGTACTTGGATGCAATCTCAAAAACGACAGAATGATCTCTGTTCATTTCCAAGGCAACCCATTCAGTATCAAGGTAATCCAAGCCTATGCCCCAACCAGTAATGCTGAAGAAGCTGAAGTTGAAAGGTTTTATGAAGACCTACAAGACCTTTTAGAACTAACACCCAAAAAAGATATCTTTTCATTATAGGGGACTGCAATGCAAAACAGAGAAGGCGATGGCATCCCACTCCAGTATTCCTGGAAAATCCCATGGGCGGAGAAGCCTGGTAGGCTGCAATCCATAGGGTTGTGAAGAGTCGGACACGACTTAGCGACATCATTTTCACTTTTCACTTTCATGCACTGGAGAAGGAAATGGCAACCCACTCCAGTGTTCTTGCCTGGAGAATCCCAGGGATGGGGGAGCCTGGTGGGTTGCCGTCTATGGGGTCGCACAGAAGCGACTTAGCATCAACAGCAGCAGCAGCAGCAGCAATGCAAAATTAGGAAGTCAAGAAACACCTGGTATAACAGGCAAATTTGGCCTTGGAGTACAGAATAAAGCAGGACAAAGGCTGATAGAGTTTTGCCAGGAGAACACATTGGTCATAGCAAACACCCTCTTCCAAGAACACAAGAGAAGACTCTACATATGGACATCACCAGATAGTTAACACCAAAATCAGATTGATTATATTCTTTGCAGCTGAAGATGGAGAAGCTCTATACAGTCAGCAAAAATAAGACTGGGAGCTGACTGTGGCTCAGATCATGAACTCCTTATTGACAAAATCAAACTTAAATTGAAGAAAGCAGGGAAAACCACTAGACCATTCAGGCATGACCTAAATCAAATCCCTTAGGATTATACAGTGGAAATGAGAAATAGATTTAAGGGACCAGATCTGATAGAGTGCCTGATGAACGATGGACTGAGGTTCGTGACACTGTACAGGAGACAGGGATCAAGACCATCCCCATGGAAAATAAATGCAAGAAAACAAAATGGCTGTCTGAGAACGCCTTAGGAATAGCTGTGAAAAGAAGAGAAGCAAAAAGCAAAGGAGAAAAGGAAAGATATAAGCATCTGAATGCAGAATTCCAAAGAATAGCCAGGAGAGAAAAGAAAGGCTTCATCAGCGATCAATGCAAAGAAATAGAGGAAAACAACAGAATGGGAAAGACTAGAGATCTCTTCAAGAAAATGAGAGATACCAAGGGAACACTTCATGCAAAGATGGGCTCGATAAAGGACAGAAATGGTATGGACCTAACAGAAGCATAAGATATTAAGAAGAGGTGGCGAGAATCCACAAAACTGTACAAAAAAAGATCTTCATGACCCAGATAATCACGATGGTGTGATCACTCACCTAGAGCCAGACATCCTGGAATGTGAAGTCAAGTGGGCCTTAGGAAGCATCACTATGAACAAAGCTAGTGGAGGTGATGGAATTCCAGTTGAGCTATTTCAAATCCTGAAAGATGATGCTGTGAAAGTGCTGCACTCAATATGCCAGCAAATTTGGAAAACTCAGCAGTGGCCACAAGACTGGAAAAGGTCAGTTTTCATTCCAGTCCTAAAGAAAGGCGATGCCAAAGAATGCTCAAACTACCGCACAATTGCGCTGTCTCACATGCTACTAAACTGATGATTAAAATTCTCCAAGCCAGGCTTCAGCAATACATGAACCGTGAACTTCTAGATGTTCAAGCTGGTTTTACAAAAGCCAGAGGAACCAGAAATCAAATTGCCAACATCCTCTGGATCATAGAAAAAGCAAGAGAGTTCCAGAAAAACATCTATTTCTGTTTTACTGACTATGTCAAAGCCTTTGACTGTGTGGATCACAATAAATTCTGGAAAATTCTTCAAGAGATGGGAATACCAGACCACCTGACCTGCCTCTTGAGAAACCTGTATGCAGGTCAGGAAGCAACAGTCAGAACTGGACATGGAACAACAGACTGGTTCCAAATAGGAAAAGGAGTACGTCAAGGCTGTATATTGTCACCCTATTTATTTAACTTATAGGCAGAGTATTTCATGAGAAACACTGGGCTGGAGGAAGCACAAGCTGGAATCAAGATTGCTGGGAGAAATATCAATAACCTCAGATATGCAGATGATACCACCTTTATGGCAGAAAGTGAGGAGGAACTAAAAAACCTCTAGATGAAAGTGAAAGAGGAGAGTGAAAAAGTTGGCTTAAAGCTCAACATTCAGAAAACGAAGATCACGGCATCCGGTCCCATCACTTCATGGGGAATACATGGGGAAACAGTAGAGAGTGGCTGACTTTCTTTTTCTGGGATCTAAAATCACTGCAGATGGTGACTGAAGCCTTGAAATTAAAAGATGCTTACTCCTTGGAAGGAAAGTTATGACCAACCTACAGAGAAGGCAATGGCACCCCACTCCAGCATTCTTGCCTGGAAAATCCCACGGACGGAGGCAGTCCATGGGGTCGCTGAGAGTCGGGCACAACTGAGCGACTTCACTTTTACTTTTCACTTTCATGCATTGGAGAAGGAAATGGCAACCCACTCCAGTGTTCTTGCCTGGAGAATCCCAGGGATGGGGGAGCCTGGTGGGCTGCCGTCTAAGGGGTTGCGTGGATGGGGGAGCCTGGTGGGCTGCAGTCTATGGGGTCACACAGAGTCAGACATGACTGCCGTGACTTAGCAGCAGCAGCAACAGCAGCTATATAACATCCGGCTAAAGACTAGCAGGGGGGTACTCTTTCTGCCCCCTTCTGATGTCTATGTCAGAAGCTTTCTCTGTCTCTTTTATACTTTAATAAAACTTGATTACACACACACAAAAAAAAAAGAAGGAAAAAAAATAAAATAAAATAAAAGACGCTTACTCCTTGGAAGGAAAGTTATGACCAACCTAGACAGCATATTAAAAACCAGAGACATTACTTTGCCAACAAAGGTCCATCTGGTCAAGAGTATGGTTTTTCCAGTAGTCATATACAGATGTGAGAGTTGGACTATAAAGAAAGCTGAGCGCCAAAGAATTGATGCTTTTGAAATGTGGTGTTGGAGAAGACTCATGAGAGTCCCTTGAACTGCAAGGAGATCCAACCAGTCCATCCTAAAGGAGATCAGTCCTGGGTGTTTATTGGAAGGACTGATGCTAAAGCTGAAACTCCAATACTTTGGCCACCTTATGGGAAGAGTTGACTCATTGGAAAAGTCTCTGATGCTGGGAGGGATTGGGGGTAGGAGGAGAAGGGGACAACAGAGGATGAGATGCTGGATGGCATCACTGACTCGATGGACATGAGTTTGGGTAAACTCTGGGAGATGGTGATGGACAGGGAGGCTTGGCGTGCTGTGGTTCATGGGGTCGCAAAGAGTTGGACACAACTGAGCGACTAAACTGAACTGAACTCAATGAGAGGAATTCTTTCACGAAGTATATGTACATCAAGTCATCACATTGTATATGTTAAATATTCTACAGTTTTGAATTGGACACCAATAAAACGTGATAAATATCCATCAAATATTTGATTTCATATTATTCAGAAAGGTAATGAATATGTCTTTATCTTAAAATCTAAACCAGCATGTACTTTCACCTTAACGTCTCTCTTCCTCAAGCCAGATACAAAAGCAAATATCAAATGGAAAATTTTTTTCATGGAGTTATCATTAATTTGGAGAAGGCAATGGCACCCCACTCCAGTACTCTTGCCTGGAAAATCCTATGGACAGAGGAGCCTGGTAGGCTGCAGTCCATGGGGTCGCTGAGAATCGGACACAACTGAGCGACTTCACTTTACTTTTCACTTTCATGCATTGAAGAAGGAAATGGCAACCCACTCCAGTGTTCTTGCCTGTAGAATCCCGGGGATGGGGGAGCCTGGTGGGCTGCCATCTATGGGGTGGCACAGAGTCGGACACGACTGAAGCAACTTAGCAGCATCATTAATTTGCATACTGGTCATAAGTTACATATTCACATCAAGAAATGGAGTATTTCCTGCCATATCAGTAAACAAAGGATGTCACAGTCTTCAGCCATTGCAATCACCACTGAGGTGCATACAAAAGAATAATTTCAGTGAGCCAAGACTCTGGCATCTTCCCATATATAGAAAACCCCTAAATTCCTTAATTTGTGAAATCTGTTTTTCTTTAAGAATAATCTTTTGATATTCCTACTACTTGTCCTTTGTTTCAAAATTCCTACATATCCTGGCTACTCTCCAGCCACATCCTTGGAACAGTTTTATTAGGGTTTGTTGACATGCTGCCTCCCAGATTTTAAGTCCTAAAACATCCCACCGAATAAAATGTAACTCTCTACTTCTAAGGTGGAATATTTTTAAGTCAACAACATCAAATCAAACATTAAAATTCCTTTTCAATGCCCTTAGCTTAGTAAACCGTCTTTAACTTTATACTTTGATTTTAGTTTTCCACCAAGTTAAATCATTCTCATAGTCTCATATGTTTATCTTTCTTTCCCATCATTTTTATCTGACTGCCTAAAGCTCAAATTCAAATGTTCATGGATCCACAGTGAATTCTTACGTTACATTCGTATTTTCTTATTCACTGCAATAGTTTTCATAATCAATAGCAAAGTTACAAAAGCCTTCAAGATTAAATAAAGTTTTCCCGTAATCTGATTGTGTGGAGAAATATCCTCATATTTTCTGAAATGTTTGAAATCTAACTTCCTTCATATCATCCACTACCCAAAGATACAAAATAAGACGCTAAAAATAATTTGTTATGTTACATTCTTTTACAAGATTTTCTGAATTAACAAATTATATTTTATTCAACAGATATTTACTTTTGGCCACTTCAGTTTCATGATATACTAAATTTATATTATTTGACATATTACAAAATATTCTGAAAAATATTTAATATGTTGTATAAGACTCAATTGAAATTCATACTAATTTCAATATTCTCAGAATAAGAAAATATTTGTTGATATGTATAAGGGACCAAGCACAAATTAGGTATTTTAACAACTTTCCAATATAATGACCTATATTGGGGCATAGTCTTTGCCAGCATATTCATTATTATAATTTAACTTATTATATTTATTTTCGGCTGTACCACATGCTTTGTAGGATCTTATTGCCCCAAGCAGTGAGTGCTCAAAGCCAGGCCCCCTTCATAGGAAGTGCAGGCCCTTAACCACTGGACCACCACAGCATTCCCATAATTTAACCTTTAAATTGTGCAGAAAATTGAAGGAGAATCTTTCCCAAATTTAATTTATCCCTGAGTAACTTTCTTTAGCCTTAGAAAAGAGGTATTGATAAAGACTATTTTTAAATGAATATTATCCTTATGTGTAAATATTACTGCTTGGTTTAGTCAGTTCACTTAATACATTAACGATAATAAATAAGCTTGATATCTCATGCATAACTAATTGATCTACTTCCAGATCCTTATGTGGATATGGCCATATGTCATGTCCTTGCAAACTATTTGTCACAACCATCATCACTGTAAGTATAATGGCCTTATCATGCATCTCACACATCAGAGAAGTTACTTGTAAAGAAGTTACTTGTAACCATTAGACATATTTTATCTGTGATGGACAATTTATTTTTGGCATATATAGAAAGTCACTGTAGCTTTTCCAACTGTCAAGAAACTGGAACTATTCAAGAACTGTAAGCCTAATTCCTCTTTGTGGTTAATGACACTAGGTCCAAAGGGGGGAATGAAACATAAGGCTTCAGAACCAAGGAGGAACATTTAAAGGTCTCATCTAATGGGAGATCTCAGTGGGATTTCAAGTATTGTGTAATGTGGAAGGTCATAGACGAAAACATCATAATAACTCTTTCTGTCTAGAAAATAGTCTTCTGCATAATAACTCACCAAACCAGCACATTAAACAACAACAACAAAAAATTCTTGTTAATTTCACAAGTTCAACATACTACTTCTGTCTAATTGGATATCCAAATATTTGGTCATGGAAAACAAATATGATATGGGCTGATATCCAGAGAAATCTCACGACCTTTATTTAGTGAATTCGCCCAGTTGTTTGTTTTAAAATTTGAATGATCCCTAAGGAAGCCAAATTGACAGCTTAAAATGGTGTTATTTTTCTTTCCTGAGTTTAATTTCTGCTTAAGTGCTATGAATCATCTAGAAGAAAAGGAACAGAAAAAGGCACAGACTTGGGAAAATTAAGTAACCATCATCTGAAGACAATGAATACACACACACACACACACATATACAGGTAGAGCCATACAACAACTCATTAACACTATTAAATCGTAGAGCTCTCCCTAGAGAAAAATAGTGTTTAATTAACCAAAACCACAATAATTCAAAATTCCATTTACATTATTGATCCTAGCACATCTTTGCTACCTTGAAATAGTAAAGCACTAAAAACTAATAAATTATTATTATATTATAAAAATATAATAATGAGCAAAGATTGACTATAATAACAAAGTGGATTCTCCATAAAGAAATTTACTATGTTTAGTTCAATGAAGAAATAGTGGTTTCTTGTGTGTGGCCGATGCTATCTACTGATTTATTCACTAATGTCTTTAAAAATGCTTAGTGACAGTATGGTACTGACACAAAGACAGAAATATAGATCAATGGAACAAAATAGAAAGCCCAGAGATAAATCCACACACTGATGGACTCTTTATCTTTGACAAAGGAGGCAAGAATATACAATGGATTAAAGACAATCTCTTTAACAAGTGGTGCTGGGAAAACTGGTCAACCACTTGTAAAAGAATGAAACTAGAACACTTTCTAACACCATACACAAAAATAAACTCAAAATGGATTAAAGATCTAAACCTAAGACCAGAAACTATAAAACTCCTAGAGGAGAATATAGGCAAAACATTCTCCAACATACATCACAGCAGGATCCTCTATGACCCACCTCCCAGAATATTGGAAATAAAAGCAAAAATAAACAAATGGGACCTAATTAAACTTAAAAGCCTTTGCACAACAAAGGAAACTATAAGTAAGGTGAAAAGACAGCCTTCTGAGTGGGAGAAAATAATAGCAAATGAAGCAACTGACAAAGAATTAATCTCAAAAATATACAGGAAGATCATGCAGCTCAATACCAGAAAAATAAATGACCCAATCAAAAAATGGGCCAAAGAACTAAATAGACATTTCTCCAAAGAAAACATACAGATGGCTAACAAACACATGAAGAGATGCTCAACATCACTCATTATCAGAGAAATGCAAATCAAAACCACAATGAGGTACCATTTCACACCAGTCAGAATGGCTGCGATCAAAAAGTCTACAAACATAAATGCTGGAGAGGGTGTGGAACAAAGGGAACCCTCTTACACTGTTGGTGGGAATGCAAACTAGTTCAGCCCATATGGAGAACAGTGTGGAGATTCCTTGAAAAACTGGAAATAGAACTGCCATACGACCCAGCAATCCCACTGCTGGACATACACACTGAGGAAACCAGAATTGAAAGAGACATGTGTACCCCAATGTTCATCGCAGCACTTGTTTACAATAGCTATGACATGGAAACAACCTAGATGTCCTTCGGCAGATGAATGGATAAGAAAGCTATGGTACATATACACAATGGAGTATTACTCAGCCATTAAAAAGAATGCATTTGAATCAATTCTAATGAGGTGGATGAAACTGGAGCCTATTATACAGAATGAAGTAACTCAGAAAGAAAAACACCAATACAGTATATTAATGCATATGTATGGAATTTCTAAAGATGGTAACGATGACCCTATATGCGAGACAGCAAAAGAGACACAGAGATAAAGAACAGACTTTTTGGACTCTGTGGGAGAAGGCAAGGGTGGGATGATTTGAAAGAATAGCATTGAAACATGCATATTACCATATGTGAAATAGATCGCCAGTCCAGGTTTGATGCATGAGACAGGGCACTCAGGGCCGGTGCACTGGGATGACCCTGAGGGATGGGATTGGAGGGGGGAGGGGGAGGCATTTAGGATGGGGGACACATGTACATCCATGGCTGATTCGTGTCAATGTGTGGAAAAAGCCACTACAATATTGCAAAGTAATTAGCCTCCAATTAAAATAAATAAACATATTTTTTTAAACCTTCAAAAAATGCTTAGTGAGCTTACATTATGTGACTTGCAATTATGTCACCTGAATTTAGAAGCTAAACCAAGCTAAAATCATCTTCAATGATTAGAGGCGGTCTCTCCATGTTTATGCCAAAGAATGCTCAAACTACGGCACAACTGCACTCATCTCACACACTAGTAAAGTAATGTTCAAAATTCTCCAAGCCAGGCTTCAGCAATACATGAACCGTGAACTTCCAATGTTCAAGCTGGTTTTAGAATAGGCAGAAGAAACAGAGATCAAATTGCCAATATCCGTTGGATCATCAAAAAAACAAGAGAGTTCCAGAAAAACATCTATTTATGTTTTATTGACTATGTCAAAGCCTTTGACTGTGTGGATCACAATAAACTGTGGAAAATTCTGAAGGAGATGGGAATACAAGACCACCTGACATGTCTCTTGAGAAACCTGTATGCAGGTCAGGATGCAAGAGTTAGAACTGGACATGGAACAACAGACTGGTTCTAAACAGGAAAAAGAGTACATCAAGGCTGTATATTGTCACCCTGCTTATTTAACTTCTATGAAGAATACATCATGAGAAACGCTGGGCTGGAGGAAGCACAAGCTGGAATCAAGATTGTCAGGAGAAATATCAATAACCTCAGATATGCAGATGACATCACCCTTACGGCAGAAAGTGAAGAAGAACTAAAAAGCCTCTTGATGAAATTGAAAGAAGAGAATGAAACAGTTGGCTTAAAGCTCAACATTCAGAAAACTAAGACCATGGCATCCGGTCCCATCACTTCATGGCAAATACATGGGGAAACAGTAGAAAGAGTGGCTGACTTTATTTTTGGGGGGCTCCAAAATCATTGCAGATGGTGATTGCAGCCATGAAATTAAAAGATGCTTACTCCTTGGAAGGAAAGTTATGACCAACCTAGATAGCATATTAAAAAGCAGAAACATTACTTTGTCAACAAAGGTCCATCTAGTCAAGGCTATGGTTTTTCCAGTGGTCATGTATGGATGTGAGAGTTGGACTATAAAGAAAGCTGAGCACCGAAGTATTGATGCTTTTGAACTGTGGTGTTGAAGAAGACTTTTTAGAGTCCCTTGAACTGCAAGGAGATCCAACCAGTCCATCCTAAAGGAGATCAGTCCTGAATATTCATTGGAAGGACTGATGTTGAAGCTGAAACTCCAGTACTTTGGCCACCTGATGTGAAGAGCTGACTCATTTGAAAAGACCCTGATGTTGGGAAAGATTGAGGGCAGGAGGAGAAGGGGATGACAGAGGATGAGATAGTTGAATGGCATCACCGACTCAATGGATATGGGTTTGGGTAGACTCCAGCAGTTGGTGATGGTTAGGGAGGCTTGGTGTGCTGCAGTTCATGAGGTTGCAAAGAGTCGGACACAACTGAGTGACTGAACTGAACTGAACTCCATGTTTATCAGAGGATATACATTTTCACTAGTCATCTCCTCTTTCCCGAGCTCTTCCTTGTAGCTGAGATGTCATAATTTGGTATAGAAAGAGTAGATATTTTACAAGACGGGAGAATATTTTAAAATGTGGAAAGCTATCAAAATCCTTAGTTTAAAAGTTACATCTTCTAAAATGCATTGTACTTCATCATATTTATGTTTGTTCTCTTCTAACTATGGCTTTGTTAATTGCTTCCTTTCAGTATATCAGCTGTCATGAACCAGTGCTTTATGTATTAAATCAGGTAAGTTCAGTTCACCTCCCTATATAAATTCTCCTCACTCTATGTTCATAGAAACAACACCTCTAATATGTACACTTCCCTCAATATCTGACCTTTACGTAAAAATGAGAGTTAAGAAGGTAAACTTACTCTGTAGCAACACTGATAGAATTCTTTAAAGTGGAAATGTTAGTTGCTCAGTCGTGTCTGGCTCTTTGTGACCCCACAGACTGTGGTCTGCCAGGCTCCTCTGTTCATGAAATTCTCAGGCAAGAATACCGGAATGAGTTGCCGTTCCCTTTCCCAGGGGACCTTCCCAACCCAGGGATTGAACCCGGGGCTCCCATGTCATATAATTCTTAGACTGAGTTTTGTCTTGATTAACAGTAAGTACCATAGAGCTGATTAGCTTTCTCTGGTTAAAAATGTAAAGCTGACCTAAAAAGACTCTAAACAAAGGACTCTTTCAGGAGTCTGGATGTCAATACCAAAGTTCTGAAAGACTTCTAAGATTAAATAATTTTTTTCCCCAGAATCTCATGGTGAGGAGAAATAGCTTCATCTTTTCTTAAATGTTTGAAATCTTACTTCTTTTATATCATCTCCTACTGAAAGATGCAAAACAAGATACAAAAACTTATCTGTTATCTTACATTCATTTACACTACTTTCTGAATTGACAAATTATAGTTAACTCAAAAAATATTCCTTTTGCTCATTTCAGTTTCAAAATATATTAAACTTACATTTGATACATTACAAAAATATACATGCAGATAAATGGAATCCTTCATGCTCACCTTAACAACATTTTAGCTGCCTCTGTGTTTCTACCCAGACAACATCCTCCATTTCCCCATAAGATATAGAAAATATAGGACAATAAAGATAACATTTATGTCATATATGTGGCACCAAGAATTGTTGCTGAACACTGCACCACGTTGTACTCCAACTTACAACTGTGAAGTATTTCTAAAGTAAAGTCACACAACAGTTAAATTCTAAGACATTCGTTACCTAGTTGCTGTTTAAGAGTTCAAAGCAAAAGAGATAAGCATCACTGTTCCTGTTACACCTGGTAAGTCTTTCTGACATTTTAATTACCTGAGTACTGGTTCATGGAGAAAGAGGTACCAGAAAGAGTTTCATGTAATTGTGTTCTTATGGTGGCAGCAATGAAACAAACCCAGGCTCTCTCCTGGGAGATCCAGACACAGTGTTTTGAAAATAGTCCTAATAGGGTGGCAGTGAATCTCCAACCTCCTGTCTAACCATGTCTTTTCCTTTACTTGGTCACACTTCTCTACTGCCAATTCCCCTTATTTCTTTCCAGTATTTGAGCACCCGATCTTTCCTGGATCTCAGCTGGATATCAATGAATCCCTAATAACCAAGATGTTAGTCAATAATCACTTCTACTTAACCCTCCTGTGGTTATGTACATACCCAAAGAGGGGAGATAATGCTGACAGTCTAAAAAGGAGTAAAGTATAGGATGGACATTTTGAAAAAGTCATGCCTTTCTCTCCTCAATGGCTTCTCATATGTGACTTCCAATGTCAGTTGCTCTTATCAAATAGTAGACAGCAAAAACACAAACTAGAGTATCTTTCTGTGCTAGGAAAACAGCTGTTTGTTGATGCCTGATTGACGGGGCAGGTGATCCAAACATATGACCAAGCAATGCTACAGGGGAGCTAGAAGAAAGTAGCAAGACTCCTTTTACCAGAGCAGCATGGTGTATTGTTCCAGTTATTGAGTGGCAGCTTCGAGTAGGGATTTTCATAATTTTTTTTTACATCATATCGTTAGATATACCTCATTTTATTTCTCATTAAGGAACATCATTATCCTAGAGATAATGAATATAATTAAATATTTTAATTAGTATTTTTAAAATATACCCCAATGCCGCATAGCAACTTAACAACTACAACAAAATAAACAATAATAATAAAAACAACAAGAAAAATTCTCCAGTGGGATATTTGGGATCAGAAATTCTACCCAAAGTCCAGAAGACCCAATGCTTTTAAAAATTGAAAAATGATAAAAAATAGAAATAGGCAACTTTACAACTCCAAATAGAACTAGAAGATAAGTTGAGGTGAATACTCAAACAATGGGTAGGTCAGAGTTTATTGCCTTAAGCATCAGATCTTTATAACAAAGTGAGGACTGTGAGACATGCTCTCAAGGGGTTAATGGAGCATGATAAGGACTCTTTTCCCATAGATTTTCCTTGTGCTGTTATCTGTAAAATTCTATGACACTAGACAAACCAAATGCCCTTTCTGATCCTCAGCTTCCTTGGTAAAAAGGAGATGACAAAATCTACCTGATAAATTTACCAGATAAATTATTGGCTTATTCACTGTAAACATAATTGAGTGCCTTAAATGCCTTTTCTGTAGATAAAATATATGGGCTTATTTCAGTAAATATAATAAAGTGTAACAAAGGAAATTCTACCAGTTCTTAAAAAAAACTTTGTCTTTTTCTTCCATAATATTTTAAAAATATTTTTTGGCATCATAATCCCAAATCCTGGTTTATTTATGAGGTATCATGCCGTGAGAGGTACCTGAATTTTAGAGCTAGGAACCCCAGAAGTCTGAATGCCAGCTTTTCCATGAAATTGAAAAAAACTTGCTTAAACTCTGTGAACCTCAATTTCTTTTTTCAGAGAATGGGGATAATATTAGCTACCTCATCTACTTCATAGGCTCATTTAATGAGATAATGGTTGTAAAATGCCTAACACAGAGCTTAGTGTATAATTCATCAACAAACGTTAGTTCATTCCCATTCTACACCAAAATCTAGTGAAGTCAAGACAAGGGAACCATTAGGCAAATCCATCCGTCACCTAAGAATCATACTCAGCACTTCAGTGCTTTGAAAGGTGCCAGCAAGGCATGAGTGTGTGCATGTTTCCATGTACATTTCTTTAAGACCCAGTGAGTGGAAGCCTCTTCAGAGGCCATGACAAAGAACATGTCCTGGGAGGTGGATGGCTTCTGAAGGACTCCAGAGAAAAACTGAGGCAGACCGCCAATCACTCTGCATATCTACTGTCACCTACTTCATATCTCTGTCACCAACTGAAAAGGGGCCACCATTCATGTTAGAATCTGCCAGCCTTTAACCTGTGTAGTCTCCAAACAGCAGGCATCTTCATCCCTCACCTTAGAGCATCTGTGCTAAGGTGGCACGCTGAGATTTTGCAAGCTCTGAACCAAAAGGATTATTTTTCAGCTGGATATGGCTCAGAGAATCTAAGGAGAGTGCAAGGTAATAAAATCAAGACTCTGCCAACAAAATTACCCCCTTATTCCCTGCATTAAGATAGTTCTGCTTTACTCTGCAGGATATAAAGAGGATTTGTTGAATAAATCCTATTATTTATTACAGGTGCCATTTACAACAGAAATAGTTTCTACCTGCCTGCTTAGGAAAATGGGCAAATTACTAGATCATTGCTTATGGTCACAGAAACATAAGTCTCCTAGCTGGCAGTGAACTCCATGCTGCAGATTAAAGGATTCAAGATGATGGAGACTTAGAAGGTGATGGAGCAAAGAACAGCAACTTCATACTTTCTAGCATTTATTCTAAAAGTCACAGGAATATGGTAGACTTCTAGAGACAGCAGTAAGAGCTATGAATATAGAAATACAGGTTTTCAGGTATATCCACACAGAAATTTAACCCTGAGAGGAGGCAAAGATTTGACCACAATCCACAGACAGGTTACATTTCCTGCTTTCATAAAAACATTGTTGGAAATAAGAGTAAATAAATATAGTCCTTTCAAATAAACACATTCTATCTTTCATCTTCATCCATCCAAGCTCCAAGTGAAATGTAATGCTTGGATACATTTAAGTTCCTTGACAGTTTAATGCATTTGCTATGTTGGTAAAGGAAAAATTACATACTGTAATGCATTAAAGCAAGAGAGACCTCTATCCACTGCCATCTTTGAAAGTTTATATCTATAATTTTTCCTTTCTAAAGCTGTGATTGTTCCAACCCATCATGTTAGGTTAAAAATAAAATAATTACTTTTTAAAAAATTACACAAACATTTTTAATATTTTTTTGAAGAATAATAGCCTTTAGTTGGTTACTAAAATTTGATCATTATTTGGCCAACCTTGTCTTCTAGTGTAACTTCTCTTTAATTAGAGGCTGTAAAATCTACAGATATCAATATTTTTGAATGGCTATTGATCCTAGAAAGTCAACCATACAGTTAAGCATTCCTACTACTACTACTAAGTCGTTTCAGTCGTGTCCGACTCTGTGCGACCCCATAGATGGCAGCCCACCAGGCTCCCCCATCCCTGGGATTCTCCAGGCAAGAACACTGGAGTGCATTGCCATTTCCTTCTCCAATGCATGAAAGTGAAAAGTGAAAGGAAGTCGCTCAGTCGTGTCCAACTCTTTGTGACCCCATGGACTGCAGCCTACCAGGCTCCTCCATCCATGGGATTTTCCAGGCAAGAGTACTGGAGTGGGGTGCCATTGCCTTCTCCATAAGCATTCCTAGTCTCCTACAAAGCTGGGAAAGACACACACTTACAAGATACTAGGCTGTTGCCTAAGGAGTTGGAAACTGGCTTCTGGTCCTGCCATCTCTGATGAGCGTTTGACTTCAAAACAAGTGACTTAACTCCATAAAGCCTAGTACACATATCTGCTTCCCATATGAGATTGTAGGCCATTAAGGGGGTATTTTTTTAAAAAAGAAAAAAAAAAACACATTATCTTTCTGGGTACAAAATATTACAAGTTTTACAATATTAAATATTATAGAAATACATTTAGAGACAGTTAAATTTCCATTATCCTATCTTATAGAGATAATTCCCCTCAATAGTTTTAATATTTCTCTTAGTGCATTTATATTACTATTATTTTTATTCGGATAATATGACTGTTTAAACAAAAATGTAACCATGATATACATATTGCCCAACAACTCTTATTTTACTTTGTAAGCCTACCTTCATAGTATGGAATTATTTCATTATGAATAACAAACTACAAGTTTCTTACATCATGTGTATTTAATAACTCCTCAACTGAGGGGTATTTGGGTTAATTCTCATTTACTATTAAACATGATATAATTAAAATTCAGTTCTCTCTTTACACATGCACACACACACACACATACACACACATTTCACCATCAAAGAAACATCCAGAAATGGCAGTGGCAATGTAGAATAAAATAAATATGCATTTCAAATAATTCTGCCCAGTCATCCTGCAAAAATGTACCAAGTTTCAGCCTCATCAACAGAGTTGGAGAATGTGTATGTCTTGAACTTCTTTACTTTCTTGTATTTCCTGAAAAACGTGTTATACTTCTTGGCATGTAACCAGCATGTGATACTTGCCTGAAGGGGTGAATAAAAGCATTGATGTTGAATAATCAAATCATTTATCCACACAGTTATCAACATATATAGGCACATAGGTAGGTGCATGTATCTTTATAAATGTCATATTATACACCTCAGATTCAACAAGCGTCCCAAATAGATCTATTTAGAAGATTTGAGATATGAAAATCCCCATGCTTCAATACAGTGTGATTGTTTAGTTCAATATAATTTGTAGCTTCTGAGCAGAGGGGACTTAGTCATGCAATGCTTTTTGGCATTTTCCATGATATACACTTGCATTTTAAAGTCTTGAAATCAATGTAGCATCTCTATAATAACTTTCTTTAGGAGCACTCAACTACACCAAAAATAGATTTATTATGTCTTTTATACTTTGAAATGTAAGCTTTCACTTCAAACTAATGAACTAGTTTCTCTGATCACAAAGTACTCCCTGAAAGCAAGTTCTGTTTAGAAGCTGCTTAACTCTTAGGAGGCAAGAGGTTATAAATGTTTACATTATTATTTGGGGGAAGCAGTAACCTGGGCTTTGAGAGAACTGAACCAAGTTGATATTGTGACCAATACTAGGGTCCCTTCATTTATGCAAGAGATACTTTTTGTTAAGCAGTGATTAACAATAAGACCAAAAAAAGGTGTTAAATTATATTTTAATTTCCCAGAAAAAAATAGACCACTAGACAGGAGACCTACTTAAGACAATGTAGAATAGAGTTTACAGAACAATAGACATTTTTAGTAAATAACATTTTTATTACTCTGGTTTTTGGATCTATAATTCCATCTAAAGAGTTCTTAATTGGCATGTATGAATAGTGTCAAATTCAGAACTTAAGTTCAGTACTCAATGAGAATAGTATAGTGGTGTCAAAGTTGTGAGTTCATTTGAACTAATGGGGCAAGAAGAGGAAAGATTCAGAAACCAACAGCCAAAATCACACTGAAACAAGAGATCAAGGCAAAGAAGTGGCTTAAATGCTAGTAAATATTCTGGAGGCGGAGGTCATGAAGACTCAGAGTCAAGAAAGGTAAGTGGCAGAAATGAGGCAGATGGATGGGAAAAGAACTAACATGTATTGATTTCTCAAGATATACCAGGCACAATGACACCATCATTTCAGACAGCTCTTATTTCTCTTAATCCTCCCAAATGCCTCGGACAGTCATTTATACTGTTCTTTATAGAAAAGGGGAGAACTTAAGTGGCTTTGCAAGGGTTACCCAGTGATAAAAGTCAAGGTTAAAGCAACAAAGAGTGTTCTTTGAACTACTCCCATGTTACAGCCCAGTGTGAAGCCCCAAGTCAGAACAATCTATTTTATGAGAGAGAGAAAGCCTGTCTCTGAAGTAAGTATCTGAACCTCTTTCAATGGGAATAGGAAGCAATAACTGATTTTCTAATATAAGATTAAGTTTTAGTCTAGTAGTTTCTGTAAGTATCAATCCTGGTCCATTTCCTTAAATGTTGTCTGGTTTCTATTAAAAACTTAAGTTTCTCAACCCAATTATTATCTCAAGTCAGAGTCTTCAGGGGTTGGGAGGCTAGGAATCAGAGATGTAACAAATATTCCAGGTAGCTTTTAAATACAGTGATGTTTTAGAAACACTGATGCAAAGGCTCACAAGTTGTGGATGCTTGACACCTAGCATATCCAGACAAACCTGGTATTTAAAATTCAGAGGAAATCCATCCAATTTTACAGTTTCTGAGTATGATTGAAAATGATAATGCAGTGAGGAAAACAAAATGGTTTCCATCTTTAACTGATGAATCAGTTAATAGCAGAAGAAAAACAGAATACATGTTGCAAATCAATTTCAACAAATGTCAAATAACAAAATTACTAGACACTAATAACAGAAGTATCAGTTGAATTAAAGCAAATTAAAGGTATCAAAATGACAAACTACCCAATCCTGATATCACTGATGAGTTTTCAGACCTCTGAGGAAAGATGCGATAGCAATAGTTGAAGAGTGTTTTCTAAAGCAGTTCTTCACATGTTTCAGACACATGTGAATAAGGGCTCTGATAACTCAAGTTCTACCTTCAGTTTAATTATCAACTCATTTCTTTGCTTGAACTTGGTAGATGCTACATAGGAAGGTCAAGGAGGCCAAGGATCAAAAATACATAAGAGCTGGGAACTTTCCATAAAAAATTTTCTAATGGGCAAAGTGAGATTTTTTTCTACACCACTTTTAGCAGGTACAATGGACTCTATTAAAATTCAGGCTCTACTACAAAGCCACAGTCATCAAGACAGTATGGTATTGCCCAAAGACAGAAATATAGATCAATGGAACAAAATTGAAAACCCAGAGATAAATCCATGCACCTAAGGACACCTTATCTTTGACAAAGGAGGCAAGAATATACAATGGATTAAAGACAATCTCTTTAACAAGTGGTGCTGGGAAACTGGTCAACCACTTGTAAAAGAATGAAACTAGAACACTTTATAACACCATACACAAAAATAAACTCAAAATGGATTAAAGATCTAAACCTAAGACCAGAAACTATAAAACTCCTAGAGGAGAACATAGGCAAAACACTCTCCGACATACACCACAGCAGGATCCTCTATGACCCACCTCCCAGAATATTGGAAATAAAAGCCAAAATAAACAAATGTGGGACCTAATTAAACCTAAAACCTTCTGCACAACAAAGGAAACTATAAGCAAGGTGAAAAGACAGCCTTCAGAATGGGAGAAAATAATAGCAAATGAAGCAACTGACAAACAACTAATCTCAAAAATATACAAGCAACTCCTACAGCTCAATTCCAGAAAAATAAATGACCCAATCAAAAAATGGGCCAAAGAACTAAATAGACATTTCTCCAAAGAAGACATACAGATGGCTAACAAACACATGAAAAGATGCTCAACATCACTCATTATCAGAGAAATGCAAATCAAAACCACCATGAGGTACCATTTCACACCAGTCAGAATGGCTGCCATCCAAAAGTCTACAAGCAATAAATGCTGGAGAGTGTGTGGAGAAAAGGGAACCCTCTTACACTGTTGGTGGGAATGCAAACTAGTACAACCACTATGGAGAACAGTGTGGAGATTCCTTAAAAGACTGGAAATAGAACTGCCTTATGATCCAGCAATCCCACTGCTGGGCATACACACTGAGGAAACCAGAAGGGAAAGAGACACGTGTACCCCAGTGTTCATCGCAGCACTGTTTATAATAGCCAGGACATGGAAGCAATCTAGATGTCCATCAGCAGATGAATGGATAAGAAAGCTGTGGTACATAAACACAATGGAGTATTAGTCAGCCATTAAAAAGAATACATTTGAATCAGTTCTAATGAGGTGGATGAAACTGGAGCCTATTATACAGAGTGAAGTAAGCCAGAAAGAAAAACACCAATACAGTATACTAACGCATATATATGGAATTTAGAAAGATGGTAACGATAACCCTGTATACAAGACAGCAAAAGAGAAACTGATGTATAGAACAGTCTTTGGACTCTGTGGGAGAGGGAGAGGGTGGGATGATTTGGGAGAATGACATTGAATCATGTATAATATCATATATGAAACGAGTCGCCAGTCCAGGTTCGATGCAGGATACAGGAAGCTTGGGGCTGGTGCACTGGGATGACCCAGAGGGATGGTATGGGGACGGAGGAGGGTGGGGGGTTCAGGATGGGGAATACGTGTATACCTGTGGCAGATTCATGTTGATATATGGCAAGATCAATACAATATTGTAAAGTTAAAAAATAAAATAAAATATATAAAGAAAATAATAATCAAGAAGAAAAACTGTTATTAGGAAAGAAATTTCATTTTCTTTATTCTACATGCCTTTCAGAAACATTTGTGTTTGTGTGTGTTTTTCTTTTTTTGCATTTCAAGTACCATCTATGCCCACAATGATTTCCTGATTCATTCACTTAGAATAATTACATCTTTCAGGCATAATATTCAAGTATAAAGATATTTTTAACCCATGAACAAGTTACATAGTCATTCAGATAAATAGAGTTAAATTTGCTGCAGAATCTATGTTCCTAGTCCTGTTCAAATTATTTATATGATTCATCTAATTTAACTCTCATAACAATTCTGTGAGATATAATGATTATGATATTCTCATTTTCCAAATAAGAAAATAAAGGTCCACAAATAACAGCAAAATTGCCCAAGTTATGGAGATATCAAATATTAATAATAAGTTCAAGATTCGCTCTCAGGTAATCTGGCTTTAAATTGCATATCTTAAGCATCGTGCTACACTAATGGTAACAATAACAGCATGCACAGATATCCGATATCCACATTAGCAAACAAACGTCTCCTTCAGGGTGCACTTCATTATTAAATAATTAATACTAAGTTTTATACAATTTCATGTAGTAAATGAATTCAGTAAGTAACTTTTGAAGTAAAGCACAGACTCCATCTTGATTCTATCTAGCTCATCTTCTAACAACTTTATTTATAATGAGGATCAACATTTATACTGAGGAAGCTGAATCTCTGAGAGATTATCACGTTTATTTTAAAATTGAAAAAGAATAGGAATGGTTTCAGTATAATTAATATGTAGCTAGTTGTTAGATAAAGTATTTAATTCTTTCGACACTGACAATTCACATATGGTTTTAGAATAATAAAGACTGGGTTTCAATCTGAACTTATTCAGTTACTATTGATATGCTCTTGGCCAAGTAACTTTACTAGTCTAAGCTTTACTCTTATAATTCTATAAATTAACTTGGTAAACTAATTATTATACAAAATAATAATCAACAGGCTATATCAGAATACATATGGGTACTGGCTAAAATTACTTTTTAGAATTTAGCCCAAAATATGATAAATCAAGGGCTCCCCTTTTGGTTCAGATGGTAAAGAATCTGCTGCCATGTGGGAGACCTGGGTTCGATCCCTGGGTTGCAAAGATTCCCTGGAGGAGGGCATGGCAACCCACTCCAGTATTCTTGCCTGGAGAATCCCCATAGACAGAGGAGCCTGATGGGCTATAGTCCACAGGGTCACAGAGTCGGACACAACTGAGCAACTAACACTTTCTATGCTAAAACAAATTCTTGGATGGTGGGGCTCATCAATCAAACAAGCTCTCGAGGTGAACCTTTGAGAACAAGTAAGTATTGGACTTGATGACTTAAAAATTTCTAAGGCACACTTTCCCAATTAAGTTCAAGATAAATTAGAGCTTCTTTCCGCCTCACCTATTTTAAAGAAAATAAAGATCAAAGAGCTAATAATTTAATTATATAAAAATATAATTGGCAGTAATAAAGTTTCTATTATTGTAAAATCATACAGAAAGAAAATACTTTACAAAGCTATTTGATCTTTTCCCTTTAATTAAGACTAGTTTCATCAGGATTGACATGTCACGTTTGGAGAGGGTTTCTTTCCATCACGCTGTTTATCCAAAAATGTAATAGATTTCAAAAATGATCATGAGCAGATGTCCAGATAGTTACAATCCCATTAAAACATTAATTTCTGCTATCACTAGCTTGAGGGAATATTGCTTGAAAATTGCTCTATGTAAAAAGTAATTTATACTTACCTATAATTCATCCACCACAGTTAAATGTGAACTTAAAACACTAGAGCACCATAAGGTTTCCAGGTGGTGCCTTCATCAATTACAAGGATAAAATTCTAAGATTCTCTCTTGCCTCATAAAAGTAATTCCTTCACTGTTTTTAACTCTAACAATATGGGAGAAGTTATAATATTTGGTAACAAGTCAGAATGGAGTGCATTTCCATATATCGTGTCAAAATAAATTTCCTAATAAAAAGTCTTAAGATAATTAATACTAAATAAATAAATAGTACTCAACAAATATTTACTGAAATAATGCATTAGTCAACAAATTTATAATGTTTAAATAGGCCTGAAAGAACAGTAACGAAAAACTCAGATAATTCAATTTTTTAAATGAGCAAATGAGTTAAACAGGTACTTCTTCCAAGAAGATATACAAGCAGCCAATGAGCACATGAAAAAGATGTGCAACATCAATAATCGCTGGGCTGATGTAAAGCATAACCACAATGCAATACCATCTCACAATGAACAGAATGGCCATCATCAGAAAAACACAAACAAAAAACAGAACCAGAAAATAAGAAGTACTTCAAGATACGGAGACAGCAGAATCTTTATATATTGCTGGTGGAAATGTGAAATGGTGCAGCTGTCAAGGAAAGCAGTATATGGGTTCCTCAAAACTTAAAAACAGAATTACAATACAATCTAGCAATTCCACTTCTGGGCATATACTCAGAAATAATTGAAGTCAAGGTCTTGAAAAGATGCTTGTATTCCTATGTTCCCAGCAGCATTATTTGCAATAGTCAATGCATAAGAAACCCAAGTGCCCATCAACAGATGAATGGATAAACAAAATGCAGTATATATATAAAGTGGAATATTATTTAACTTTGAAAAAAGAAGGCAATTCTGACACATGCTACAACCTGGATGAAGTTGAAGAATATTATGCCCAGTGAAATAAGTCAGTCATAAAAGGACAATATAAAATTCCACTTATATGAAATACCTCAAGTAGTCAAAATTCAAACAGAAAAATAAAACAGTGATTCTTTGGTGCTGGCACTGGGTGGGGGCAATGAGGAGTTATTGGTTAAGAGGTACACAGTTTTAGTTTTGCTAAATAAAAAGAGTTCTGTAGATGTACGGTGGTGGTGAAAAGACAACAGTGAATGTCTAAGTGAATGTGCTTATCTGCATACTTAAAAATTCTGAACCCTGAAGTTCAAGTTTCAAGTAAAGAAGATGCCGTACTTAAAAAAAAAAAAAAAAACTGTTGTAAACTCCTTGAGCATAGGAGCTGCATGTTACTATTTGTATTCCAAGTGGCTAAAACCAGACCCAGAATGCAGTTTCTTAACAAATGGCAATTTAACTGATCTACAAAATAAGCATTTTTTTTTAAGTTCCTTGCCTCTTTTTTTTTCTAATTTATATTTATTTATTTAGTTGTGGCATGTGAGATCTTAACTTCTCAACCAGAGATTGAACCCAGGCCCCCTGATTTGGGAGTGCAGAGTCTTAGCCACTGGACCATGAGGGAAGTCCCCAAAAGAAGCATTTTTAATCAAAATAATTTTTTTCTTTTCTTTTAGGTAGGGAGAAGGAGTGGAATTTGTATTTCATGAGCTCTATGAGTTAAACTTTAACATACAATTTTAATGAAATGCTAAAGAAATTGGATTTTATGGGCCAAATGCAGAGAAAACAAAGTTATGTATATATAAGCTATAAATATAATTATATCTTTATATAAATTCCTATACATATATAGGAATAAACACTCAGGAAAAATTTCTAGTTCCCAGATAGTAGAACAAATAAAAGAAGTCTGGAAACATAAGACAGAATGGTAAGACATATGCGCAATACAAATTTTTCAATTGGAATGGAAAACTGATGACAAATTTTACATCTATTCCTCTGATAATTGAAGTAATAATATGGGGGTTAATTGTAATCTGACTAGGAGGACTTAGAAAAGGATCGTTCATAAAATTCTCACTGAAGAAGTCAAGGAAACTGGCTTTTCTGAAGACTATAAAGTTTTACAAAATAATTTTACCACAGAGAAGCAAAGTCTAACCTAAGTTATAAAAAGTATTACTTGATGTGAGCAATTTGTGGTGTTGAAAAATACTACAATACAAAATACTACGTTATTAATGAATATGAAATTCTAAAATTGTAATTCTAATTAGTTACATATAATTAAATCTATATTTTTTTACAAAAGAATTGAATGAAAATAAAGTTTGAAAAGTGTAAATACTTAAGCTTTAGTTTGCCGTTTCATAATATTACTGGATACTCCTCCTTAGTGTATGGAAACACATGTTCTTATATTTAAGTATGCATGCTAAGTTGCTTCAGTCGTGTCTGACTCTTTGCAACTCTGTGGACTGTAGCCTGCCAGGTTCCTGTGTCCATGGGATTTTTCAGACAAGAATACTGGATGGGTTGCCATTTCCTACTCTAGGGGATCTTCCCAACCTAGGGATTGAAATGGAATCTCTTATGTCTCCTGCATTGGCAGGCAGGTTCTTTACTACTAACGCCACCTGGGAAACACATGTTTAATATACATATCGGATTCATAAATAGATTATCAGAGTGGGGGAAAACAAACTGCTTTATATTTTTAAAACAGCTTTTCATGAATTAAAGGCTATGAAAAACCTGAAATGCACAAGGTTTTATAAACACACAGAGATTAAAGAGGTTGCTCTATGTTCTCTCTGTATTTTCCAAAGCATGCTGCTTTTTGTCTGAAGGACCCTCATACAAAGCTCATTGGAGGAAAAAACCCTTCTAAAGCTTGTTGAGTCTCTGAACTGAAATTACATCTTTTTTTTTTTTTTATAATTCAAAAAGATAAATTTACTGGAGCCCAAAACAGTTAAACAATTAAAAACTGATGCTTTTCTGAGATGCCAAGTTAATGTCAGACAGCAGTGAAGCTAGAGGAGCAGGTCTAAACACTGCCCCTAGTCCTCTGGTCCATGCTCTCCCTTTGTACCTTGGGATCTGAGCTCTCCAGGCTGCATTCTCATGTTTCCCCACCAGGGCTACAGACTGAGTGTGGCATATGGCAGGCCCTGGCAGGAACCTTGAAGCAGGAGGAAGGGAGAAGGTAATTACCCCTTGCCTCTCTACCTGATCTGCCTCTTGAGAAATTTGTATGCAGGTCAGGAAGCAACAGTTAGAACTGGACATGGAACAACAGACTGGTTCCAAATAGGAAAAGGAGTACCTATTTGTATATTGTATATTGTCACCCTGTTTATTTAACTTATATGCAGAGTACATCATGAGAAACACTGGGCTGGAAGAAGCACAAGCTGGAATCAAGATTGCCAGGAGAAATATCAATAACCTCAGATATGCAGATGACACCACCCTTATGGCAGAAAGTGAAGAGGAACTAAGGAGCTTCTTGATGAAGGTGAAAGTGGAAAGTGAAAAAGTTGGCTTAAAGCTCAACATTCAGAAAATGAAGATCATGGCATCCGGTCCCATCACTTCATGGGAAATAGATGGGGAAACAGTGGAAACAGTGTCAGACTTTATTTTTCTGGGCTCCAAAATCACTGCAGATGATGACTGCAGCCATGAAATTAAAAGATGCTTACTCCTTGGAAGGAAAGTTATGACCAACCTAGATAGCATATTGAAAAGCAGAGACATTACTTTGCCAACAATGGTTCGTCTAGTCAAGGCTATGGTTTTTCCTGTGGTCATGTATGGATGTGAGAGTTGGACTGTGAAGAAAGCTGATCCCCGAAAAATTGATGCTTTTGAACTGTGGTGTTGGAGAAGACTCTTGAGAGTCCCTTGGACTGCAGGGAGATTCAACCAATCCATTCTGAAGGAGATCAGCCCTGGGATTTCTTTGGAAGGAATGATGCTGAAGCTGAAGCTCCAATACTTTGGCCACCTCATGCGAGGAGCTGACACATTGGAAAAGACTCTGGTGCTGGGAGGGATTGGGGGCAAGAGGAGAAGGGGACAACAGAGGATGAGATGGCTGGATGGCATCACTGACTCGATGGACATGAGTTTGAGTGAACTCCGGGAGTTGGTGATGGACAGAGAGGCCTGGCGTGCTGTGATTCATGGGGTCACAAAGAGTTAGACACGACTGAGCGACTGATCTGATCTGATTGATCTCTACCTTGGGAAAGTTATTTTGTTACTCTCTTTTCCCTTATCTGACTTCATTTTTTCCTTCTTTCATATAGCACCTGTGATTATCTGTAATTGTATTATAGGTTCAGTCAGTTCAGTCACTCAGTCATGTTCAAATCTTTGTGACCCCATGCACCACAGCACACCAGGCCTCCCTGTCCATCACCACTTCTTTGAGTTTACCCAAACTCATGTCCATTGAGTCGGTGATACCATCTAATCATCTCATCCTCTGTGGTCCACTTCTCCTCCTGCCCTCAATCTTTCCCAGCATCAGGGTCTTTTCCAATGAGTCAGCTATTTGCATCAGGTGGCCAAAGTACTGGAGTTTCAGCTCCAACATCAGTCCTTCCAATTAACACCCCGGACTGATCTCCTTTAGGATGGACTGGTTGGATCTCCTTGCAGTCCAAGGGATTCTCAAGAGTCTTCTCCAACACCACAATTCAAAAGCATCAATTCTTCAGTGCTCAGCCTTCTTCACAGTCCAACTCTCACATCCATACATGACCACAGGAAAAACCATAGCCTTGACTAGATGAACCTTTGTTGGCAAAGTAATGTCTCTGTTTTTCAATATGCTGTCTGGATTGGTCATAACTTTCCTTCCAAGTAGTAAGCGTCTTTTCATTTCAAGGCTGCAGTCATCATCTGCAGTGGTTTTGGAGCCCCAAAAAATAAAGTCTGACACTGTTTCCACTGTTTCCCCATCTATTTCCCATGAAGTGATGGGACCAGATGCCATGATCTTCATTTTCTGAATGTTGAGCTTTAAGCCAACTTTTTCACTCTCCTCTTTCACCTTCATCAAGAGGCTCTTTAGTTCCTCTTCACTTTCTGCCATAAGGGTGGTGTGATCTGCATATCTGAGGTTATTGATATTTCTCCTGGCAATCTTGATTCCAGCTTGTGCTTCCTACAGCCCAGTATTTCTCATAATGTACTGTGCATTTAAGTCAAATAAGCAGGGTGACAATATACAGTCTTGACATACTCTTTGGAATGAGTCTGTTGTTCCATGTTCAGTTCTAACTGTTGCTTCCTGATCTGCATATAGATTTCTCAAGAGGCAGGTCTGGTCATCTGATATTTCCATCTCTTTCAGAATTCTCCAAGGTTTATTGTGATCTACTCAGTCAAAGGCTTTGGCATAATCAATAAAGCATAAATATATGTTTTTCTGGAAATCTCTTGTTTTTTCCATGACCCAGTGGATGTTGGCAATTTGATATCTGTTTCCTCTGCTTTTTCTAAAACCAGCTTGAACATCTGGAAGTTCACAGTTCACATATTGCTGAAGCCTGGCTTGTAGAATTTTGAGTATTACTTTACTAGCGTGTGAGATGAGTGCAATTGTGTGGTAGTTTGAGCATTCTTTGGCATTGCCTTTCTTAGGGATTGGAATGAAAACTGACCTTTTGCAGTCCTGTGGCCACTGCTGAGTTTGCCAAATTTGCTGGTGTATTGAGTCCAGCACTTTGGTAGCATTATCTCTTAGGATTTGAAATAGTTCAACTGAATTCCATCACCTCCACTAGCTTTGTTCGTAGTGATGGAAACGAACATTTGTTTGTCTTGGAAACGAACAGGATCATTCTGTTGTTTTTAACATTATCCGAGTACTGCATTTTATTGTACTGCATCCAAGTACTGCATATTATAGGTAATAATATCAATGAGACTTTTTCTGTTGCTTGCAAATTTTCACTAAAGCCAAAAGGGTGAGAACAAAACACAATAAGCAAACAGATTTCTGAAAGAGAAGGTACTAAAAATATCCATGCAGTACTTACTAACCAACAGCAAGATCAGTCCAGGGACCACCACCCCACCCAAGCTACTTAAGACTAAAGATTTGAGGCAGAATTCTTTGAAGGGAAATGATAAAAGTAAGGAGTAATTATATTTTTATCCTCCTCCATTCAGATAAAACCTAGGAGTGGTATTTCCACCTGTCAGAGAAGCAGGCAAAGATGGAGAATGCAAAGAGAGAGATAAGCATTTCCCTCAGGCTGGAGCTCAGGAAGCTACCGAACTCAAAGGTTCAGCCCCAGAGGACCCACCACACGGTGAGGAATGAGAAGAGTTCTTAGAAGAACATGGCTTGTATCACCAAGATTCTAGAGGGAGATGTGAACCCAAAGACGGATGCCTGCTTCTCACCTTGAGAAGGCCTGGTGTTGCCTAGAGCATCACATGTGCCTCTTTTCTTCTAAACCTCATTCTGCTGATGTAGTCATGAAAGTCACCCAGTAGGAGTAAGGAAGGCATACAGAAAGAGTGAAAGACAAAAAAACAAGCCCCTTGATTAAACATCTTTTTTGTGTGTGTGGCTGATATCTTGTTTTATCTGAAATTAACTTTGTTTGCCCTAGTTGAAAGTGAAAAAGTAAAAGTGTCAGTCGCTCAGTTGTATCGGACTCTTTGCAACACCATGGACTGTAGCCCACCAGGCTTCTCTGGCCTTGGAATTCTCCAGGCAAGAATACTGGAGTGGGTAGCTATTCCCTTCTGCAGGGGATCTTTCTGATCCAGGGATCGAACCCATGTCTCCTGGATTCTTTACTGTCTGAACCACAAGGGAAGCCTGTTTGCCCTGGTTAATGGTAACTAACTGATAATTACATTATATTATGAACTTTTTCAGTTAATTGCTACAGTGTAGAAAATATGGCAAGTCAGTTTCAGACACAGGAGTCAAATGTGTTTTAACCCACTAAGAGGAGTTTTTAAATACTCACAGCATAATATAATGCCAAGATTATTAAAAACCATTTCTTTGGTAAGGCATCTATTAACTAATTAACTGAGAACCAATTCTGCAAAGTACGACTCAGTAGTAGTGGTTCTCTCTTACTAGAATGCTGCTGCTAAGTCACTTCAGTTATGTCCAACTCTGTGTGACCCCGGCAGCCCACCAGGCTCCCCGTCCCTGGGATTCTCCAGGCAAGAACACTGGAGTGGGTTGCTAGACTAGGAGCATCTTAAATGTCAGTTGTTAGAAAAATTGAGCCACCATATTCAGACCATCCAATAAACCAGGTAGAGAAATATTTTTTAAGTTAATGAGTCTGTATCCTTAGTAAATGTTTGCAATATTGGTCCAGAACCTGGACTGGCTTCTGTGCCATGCATTTTCAGCTTCTAAAACTCAGCTTTGTACAACGTCAAGTCTAAGTTTGTTGCTGTTCAGTCACCCAGTCGTGTCCAGCTCTCTGCAACCCCATGGACTGTAGCATGCCAGGCCTCCCTGTCCCTCACCATCTAACGAAGCTTGACCGAGTTCATGTCCACTGCATCAGTGATGCCACTGAGCCCACTCATCCTCTACACCCTCTTTTCCTTATGATCTGTGAAGGAGATTTCCTTCACAGATCACTGCCTTCTTGTGACAAAGGGGCTTGTGTAACTCAATGAAATTATGAGTCCACCTTGTAGGGCCACCCAAGACCAACAGGTCATAGTGGAGAGTTCTGACAAAACACGATACACTGGAGAAGGGAATGGCAAACCACTTCAGTATGTTTGTGGTGAGAATCTCATGAACTGTATAAAAAGACAAATCTCGGTAAATAAATAAAGGATTAAATAAGCACTTAAGAAGGATCCAAATAAAATTCCATACCAATAAGAAAGCAAATTACACATTGCGTTCATGCTTTTTTTTGAAATTCTATTTATCTCTAATGCTTATAATAATTGACTAAAATGTAGAAATTTCAGTGAATCATGAGTTTTGCCTAGAGCATCATAGAAGTTTTATTCCCTACTCCTCACCCCCACTCTCACATGTATACACATATACTGAATCAGCTGCCTTTTTTTCTTTTCTTTTTTTGAATGACCATTTAATGGAATAACTAGATATTCTGGTTTCACATCATCCCAGCCAAGTGTGCAGTAACTAAAAAGATGATTTCAAATGGTATTTACATTTAACAACATGCACCAACTTCGCCATATGTTTTCTACCCTTGTCAACTTGTTTATGTGGCGTTTAATCTGCAGAAAACAGCTTTGTTCCTCATGGCTGGAGTCACAAATGGTGAAAACAAACAGAAGGAAAGGTAAAAGCAAACTGCTCACTGAATTCACCTGTGCGCAAGGCAGACTCTCTTACTGAGACTCCAGTGTGATAATTCTAGGAGAACTCACAACACAAAGGGACACACTCAGCACAGGGCTGTTCACAATTCCTTCTCCTGAATTCTTAACATCGGGGGGTATCCAAACTCACGTGGCCACTGATTGGGCAAGTTTCTGCACCGGGTATGCATAAGAGTACCTGCCACATGTGGGTATGATTTTGTTCCCCAGAAAGATTCTCCCCTCAAAAAATATCAGTAGTAGTTACCTTCATGAGAGGGACCAGCAAGCTGGAAATTGACATTTTACTCTGCTTTATAACTATCCATGGAGAAGGCAATGGCACCCCACTCCAGGACTCTTGCCTGGCAAATCCCATGGATGGAGAAACCTGGTAGGCTGCAGTCCATGGGGTCGCTAAGAGTAGGACACAACTGAGCGACTTCCCTTTCACTTTTCACTTTCATGCATTGGAGAAGGAAATGGCAACCCACTCCAGTGTTCTTGCCTGGAGAATCCCAGGGACGAGAGAGCCTGGTGGACTGCCGTCAATGAGGTCGCACAGAGTCGGACACAACTGAAGTGACTTAGCAGCAGCAGAACTATCCATATTGATGCTATTTTTTTTTTTCTTTTCAGGTTCTACAATTAACATTAAAATCTAATCAATATACCAGGTTGTCATGGTTTCATCAGATGATAATTTCTGCTTCTACATTTGCAACAAGTGTTAATGTCTCAGTCATGTCTGACTCTTTGCAACCTCATGAACTGTAGAACCCGCCAGGCTCCTCTCTCCATGGAATTCTTCAGGCAAGAATACTAGAGTAGTTTGCCATGCCTTCTTCATATTTGCAACTAGATTTGTGACTTGACTGTCCTATATGAGTAGGATCTTTATATTGAGAAAGAGACTCAAAATGTATGGAACAAACACAAGCATTATTTGTAATCATGTTCCATCATCCAGCATGGGAGAGAGGGACGACAGTCAGTTAAAACAAGAAGTTATGTTTTCACCACCTCCAGTCAGAATTTTGGTGAGAAAGAATGAGGACCATTATGAGTTCCTGTCCAGCCAGTAGATAAATTCTCCTTCTTTGGTTGGCTACAGAAAACACAGTACAATAACATTAACTGAATGTCTGTCTTGTTGCCATAGCCTGTCCAAAGAAACAGCCACTGAACACTTAAAGGACCGTGTGACTGTCACACTATCAGTAAGACTGAACAAGAAAGCATTGAGCTGCTTAGGTTTGGGCTCCCCACTTAAAATTATGTCATCTAACCTTTTTTAAATGTTCAAATAAGGCATTAATACTCTTACATATCAAAAATAACATTCAAACATATTATGACTTATAACTGGAGTATAAAGACAGTTTATAACAGGCAACTATATTCCTAAGACATGGCAGCTTAGTATCTGGTCACCAAAGAAAGAAAATTTCATTACCAGGGGATAATTGCTTCAAGAGTTTCTCAGCCTAGGAGAATATTATCCTAGCATTTCACAGTTTCAAAATCTTCTTTAATGTGTCTTGGGTTGGTTTCCTGAGAAATAGACTCTGATACTGCTATTTGCATGCAGGAGTTTTGTTGGGAGGTGATGTAGTGAGTCATTTAATCTATTTGTAGGACATATATTTTTAACCTTAAAAATGCATTCCAATATGCATTGTGCATGTAAGTGCATGCCAAGTTGCATCCAACTCTTTGCAACACTATGAACTGCAGCCCACCGGGTCCTCTGTCCATGGGATTCTCCAGGCAAGAATACTGGAATGGGTTGCCATACTCTCTTCCAGGGTATCTTCCCAACCAGGGATCAAAGCCCTGTCTCTTGCATCGCCTGCCTTGGCAGGCAGGTTCTTTACACCAGCGCCACCTGGAAAGCCCATACAGGATACCTAGAATGGTCAAATTCAAAAGTGTCGGAAAGTACATTGGGAGATGCCAGGGGCCAGGATGTGGGTGGTGGTGGTGGGGAAGGGGAATGGGGAATTAGCGTTTATGGGGACAGAGTTTCAGTTTAGGAAGGTGAAAAATTTGGGAGATGGGTGATGGTGAGAATTGCACAACAATGCGGATATACTTAGTGTCACTGAACTGTACAGTTACATATGGTTAAAATAGTATGTTTTGTATTAGGTGACTTTTGAAAGTGGAAGTGAAAGTGGCTCAATCATGTCCGACTCTTTGCGACCACATGGACTATACAGTCTATGGACTTCTCCTGGCTAGAATACTGGAGTGGGTAGCCTTTCCCTTCTCCAGGGGATTTTCCCAACCCAAGGATCAAACCCAGGTCTCCCACACTGTGGGCAGATTCTTTATGAGCTGAGCCACAAGGGAAGCCCAAGAATACTGGAGTGGGTCGCCTATCCCTTTTCCAGATCTTCCTGACCCAGGAATTGAACCAGGGTCTCATGAATTGCAGGTAGATTCATTACCAACTGAGCTATCAGGGAAGACCCAGGTATCTTTTACCCCAATTTAAAAACAAAAATTAAAATTAAAAAAGAGAGCAAAACAAGGCTGAACAGAGGAAGAAATTGAAACATGACTGGATTTACAAGTGAGGCCTCAGTCAGTTCTCCAGGCTGGGGAACTAGTGTAGCCTTTAAGAATTGTCTCAAACAGTCAGCACTTAATACCTTTCTATTAATCAGCCAGGGACTTTCCTGGTGGTCCAGTGGTTAAGAATCTACCTTGCAATGCAAGGGATGCAGGTTCGATCCCTGGGTCAGGAAGATCCCCTGGAGAAGGGCATGGCAAACCACTCCAGTATTCTTGCCTGGAGAATCCCATGGACAGAGGACCCTGGAAGGCCACAGTTCATGGGGTTACAAAAGAGTCAGACACAACTTACCAACTAAACAAAAAATCAAACAGTCATAAGGGTATAATTTTGGGACAGGCATCTCTCCGACAGAGGACAAGCATTGAGGAGAACTCAGCTGTAAGCAGTCTACAGACAACAAACCTCCCTCCCTCACAGCTGAGGAAATGAGTGTCTTGGTCAGGAAAAATGCATGAGGCAGCACTTCACAGCACCCAGTAGACAGGATGTCTTGACTAGTGGGAAGCATACTGCCTGTGATAAATATCTCTGTCTCTCTGATATTGTCATCTCTCAAATTAGACTGTGATGAATATATATATATTATAAAGAATAGTTAAAATCCCATGAATTTTATCTTTTGGGAATACTTGGACCTAAAGGGCCATGTTTATTAATGACAGACAAGATGACTGCCCCCATAATATGGAGAGGAAATAATGTATTGATGAGGAAGAATACAACATTTGCTATATTGTCTTCAGTGAATTAACTGGCATGAAAACTTTCACATTAATTGAATAAAGTTGACAGCAATAAAAGTATTATTTAACAGTGATGAATGTTACAATGAACTGTGTTATACAGTCCTGGGAACTTGGATAAGTTCTATCATAAAAGCCTGCTCTCCAGGGGAAGTCATCTGTTCTCAATAATAATGGTTAGCAGTGGGTATCAGAACTCTGAGGACAACTCTCCAAGCCGCTATGACCACAGGCAATATAAATATATGAAATATGACATTGGGGATATTACCTGTACATCATAAGCAACAGTATTTAGTCATTCACTAAGTGAACTTCCTGCAGTGTATCAGGCAATATATGTGTGTGTGCTCAGTTGCTCAGTCCTGTCCAATTCTTTGTGAACCCATGGAATGTACTAGGCCAGCCTCCTCTGTCCATGGGTTTCTCCAGACAAGAATACTGGAGTGGGCTGTCATGCCCTCCTCCAAAGTATCTTCCAGACCCAGGGATTGAACCTATGTCCCTTATGTCTCTTGAACTGGCAGCAATTTTTTACCACTGGACCACCCGGGAAGCCCAGCAGGCAATACACGGATGCCTAAAACAAGATCTTATGGTAAAGTTAACGAGTTCAAAATTGTGTATATATACATAGATATTGTGTGTGTATACAGACATACACAATATTTATTTGATTCTAAGGATTTTTGATGCAAAAAAGTTTAAGATCTAGAGTTACAAAGATAAATATCATGGTCCCTGCCTATGGGTTCACTATCTCAGTGAAGATACTGCTACTGAGGTGTGCTTGGTCAACACATGCTCTGAGAATGGAACACAAGTCCATAAGAAGGCAAAAGGACCAGGAGTTTTAGTTTGTAATTTAAAGACACGAATCCTAGGCTTTTCAGTCCCTGCATGAACATGGACAGCCTCTTAATCTTACCGAGTTTCAGACCATTTGTGAGAAATAGGAAGACAAGTGTCTGCCTCATAGGACAGACTTCAGTATGTGCCCAGTTCTGTATGGTGCCCGGTATAGAGTGCAACACACTAGATATTAGCTAGTCTTAGTAGTTATTGAGGTTTTTCCGGTCTCCTCCCTGCCTCTATCAACACTCATTTTTAACATGCAACAAGTTCTCAGGAATAAAAGTAGGGTGAAGTGAAAAGAAGTCACTCAGTTGTGTTTGACTCTTTGTGACCTCATGGACAATACAGTCCATGGAATTCTACAGGTCAGAATACTGGAGTGGGTAGCCTATCTGTCTTCCCAACCCAGGAATTGAACCGGGGTCTCTTGCATTGCAGGTGGACTCTTTACCAACTGAGATATCAGGGAAGCCCAAAAGTAGAGTGAATAAGGGCAAAAGAAACAAGAAAACCATCCAGGTCTCAGAGGGCAAGAGTACAAGACCTGCACCCATACTAATATTATTTCTCACACAAAATATGTCATAATACCTTCTAAGTTATGTAAAGCCTAACATGGACTAAAATCAGTGTGTGTGTGTGTGTGTGTGTGTGTGTGTGTGTGTGTTAAGTTGCTTCAGTCGTGTCTGATTCTTTGTGACCCTACGGACTGTAGTCCGCCAGGCTCCTCTATGTCTATGGGATTCCCCAGGCAAGAATACTGGAGTGGATTGCCATGCCCTCCTCCAGGGAATCTTCCTGACCCAGGGATCGAATTTGAATCTCTTATGTCTCTTGCACTGGCAGGCAGGTTCTTTACCACTAGCACCACCTGGGAAGCCCAAAATCAATATAGTGTACTGATATAAAACATAATACATATTATAATTAGAGCCCTCTGGTTGTCAAGGGGTATCAATTGGTGGTTAGAGGAAGCTAAGAGAAAAAGACTATTTTATTACTAGATCAATACTAAAGTCAACCATAAGTCAGATAGTGAACAAAATTGAAAATATAATGAGTAGGTCATAACAGCAGTCTCTTCATTGATATAAGCCTTTAAAATGGAGGCATTGTCCCTTTAAAGAAGAGACAGCGCTAAAGTCTTCCTGTCCTCTTATGAAATGTACAAAGATATACTAAATGGATTCTTCCAGTATGCAAAATCTATTACTTCTAAATATTAAATCACTGCCAATTCAACAATGTTTATTTTGAATGCTAAGAGCATACCATAGCCTATTTGCAATAGTTTAAGTCAGCTTTTCAGAATCTTAAATTATTTCATGTCCATGTTCTGCCCAGTGGGATTGGTGTGGGAGAAAAGTAGAAAATGACTGTACTTGGGGAGGACAAGGAAAGGGAAAGGAAGAAAATTCTTAAAGTTTCATGTGTCCTTGGAGGGGCTGATTTCAATCATGCATGGTAGTCTGTCCAGTACTGAATCCATTAGGACTCTTGATTGCCAGCAACAGGAACTAAATCTGATGGATTTAAACAGAATAAAAAATTGAACTATGTACAAATAAATATAAATATTTTATATTTATACATCTATTCAGGGTAACTCACAGACTCAGAATGGCTAAGGAAACATGAATACATGCAGCTAGAACCCTATGAAAAATCATACCGTAGGATCAGTGTGGTGAGAACACCCCTGCAGCTACCTCTGGGCTCTAGACACAGACCCGGCCCAATACCACCCCTTGAACAGGATGCTGTGGCTGCTTCCACATGACCATGCTTGGAAGCTGGAGGTGGATTTGACATCTCAATGTTCAGAATAAACTGTCTCCTGCTTTTGCCTTTTTGTACAATTAGCTTCAGATTCAGATTCTGATGGGTGAAATCTGCCTAAAGTATTGAAGATCTGCACTCTCCAGCTTATAGATGGGAGGTGGGCTCTGCTTCCTAACGTGACATATGGCAGAGAGTTTAGCAAATGAAGGAAGCAATTGAGAGACTAGAAAGTGAAAGAAGATGATTTTCTTTCAAAGATTTCTTTCAAAGATTTCCTCTCGAAGGCCCAAGGAGAAGTACCAGTTGCCAAAAGCCTTCCCTCCCATGACTTCAAAGTTATTTTTTTTTTCTATCTCTTCAGCTGTTAGAATATTTCTAAGTCTTACGTAGATCATTTTGATAACTAGTGTGTTTATGAAATTATCTACAGGTTTTAGACAGTTTGGTTTCTTTAAATTTAAATGCCTTGTTGAAGGTTACACACCCAATGGTGAAGAGGAATCAGATTTAAGGCACAGATACTGGCTTCCCTGAATTTAATGCTAAAGACATTATGTCCTCTTTGTGTTTTCTAAGGATAACAATTCATTATTCATTTAAATTGAATTGTTCTAGTGAACAACATGAAAATTATCTTACTTCAGCTATTCACAGCAAACTAAAAAAGCCAAGTGGGACTTCTATTGAATA
This sequence comes from Bos javanicus, assembly GCF_032452875.1. Classification (NCBI taxonomy): domain Eukaryota; kingdom Metazoa; phylum Chordata; class Mammalia; order Artiodactyla; family Bovidae; genus Bos; species Bos javanicus. Next base: position 35,377,795 of record NC_083874.1, on the reverse strand, counting down.
TTATAAGGGACAGATTCCAATAAAGCCCTTATCTCTTGATAACATTCACTAGTAACTCAATTCAGAAATTACCTAACAAAGTTCAGCTGTGAGGCAAGGCATTCAAATGAATTGCTCAAGCATGACCAAAAAGACTTGTGCCAAAAACTGATTCATGACTCTTCAGGGCCTCTCTGAGTAATTTTCTTTGCCTATCACTATGATATATATATATGTTGGGGGGGGGGTGATATATGCTATCTGATGTGAAAGCCCCAAAGAGTGGATGAGGACCTAACACCTGGTACATCTGTAGTGTTGTAGCCACAACAGGCAGAGGGGTCAAAGGAACCAGGTCAAAGAAATGGTCCTTTGCTTTTTCAGGCTGTGGTCTGTTTTGGAATTTTCTTACCGTTGTCTGCTTTTGTCTTAGAGGATATTTTGCTAGTGTAGGGAGATTAATTCCTAAATTTTAGAAAAAAAAATGTTTCTTCTAAATTTTCATGACTAGCTTTTATTTACCCTTCATACATGAAAATGTGTGTATATGTGGAAGGCAGGCTGCCTTCTGTATGCAAAAGAGTCCTTCACAGAGTTCAACCATCTCACCAGGAAGATGGCATTGGGGTTAAAAGCAAGAGATTCCTACAACTAATGGGTGCCATTTTTTCCACATGTGTGTGTATCTCCTTTGTGAACCTAAGCTGTGTGTCTAGGAAAAAGAAGCAGGGATCAGACAGCATGGAATTAAGGAAATCCAGACTCGGAATGTAGCGTGCTTGTGTGCTAAGTTGCTTAGGTCATGTCTGACTCTGTGACCCTATGGACCATAGCAGCCTACCCTCTAAATCCAGTTTCATTTGCTACAGAAACTATACAACAATTCAGGAGACAAAGAGGGCAACTCTCTGCCCTGACTTTTCCTGTAATGTAGATCAACTGAAAATTTAACAAGCTATCCAATAAGCAGGCTGACCTAGGCAGATCATTTAAACACTCACAGGTAGCCCTAAGGATACCGATTTCAGTTCTAAAAAGTGGCTTCCTAACAACAAAAGCTCCTCAACAATGGAGTTGTGAGCCCCTGACCCCAAAGGCATTCTAGCAGAGAAAGGATGGCAGTAGGTTCCGCATCCTACACAAGGCCCTCAGTTAATGGATTAATGATGGATAGCAGTCAGTGGTCTGCAAAATGCCTTCTAACCTCAAGGCCCAGTGATTCTAAAAGCCAGCTATAAGAAACAGAGTTGCAATCACACCAAACAGCTGCCAGATGAAACAGATAATGAAGACAAACATCGATGGCAGGGTGGAGCCTGAAGAGCAAACTCTCAGAATCAATACCTCAGTTACTGAATGATGGGTGGCCAAGATACTTGCCAGGGAGTTGCTGGCCTCTCCCAGGCAGGTCAACCTCTCTGACTTTTATATATGTCTATTTGGCAGCTGTCTTAATGTAACTACTGCAGTACTTCATTTGTAACTCTTTGATTTAACTTGAACAACAACAAAAATGTATCATATCTGTATAAATTTACCTCTTCTGCTAAGAAATTTTACAAAGGAGCACTGTATTCCTAATTATCCTTATAAATAGCTGCTGCTGTTAAGTCACTTCAGTCGTGTCGGACTCTGTGCAACCCCAGAGATGGCAGCCCAGCAGGCTGCCCTGTCCATGGGATTCTCCAGGCAAGAACACTGGAGTGGGTTGCCATTTCCTTCTCCAATGCATGAAAGTGAAAAGTGAAAGTGAAGTAGCTCAGTCGTGTCCGACTCTTAGTGACCCCATGGACTGCAGCCTACCAGGCTCCTCTGTCCATGGGATTTTCCAGACAAGAGAACTGGAGTAGGGTGCCATTGCCTTCTCCTTATAAATAGCAGTACCATCTAATGAGCTCAATGCAACACTGCAAGCTTTTAGGGATGGCTTGAGAGGGAGATGTTTAGAAAATAGGATTTATTTCAGTATCTAAGCTCTTACAAACATTGAAATATGTGAGGATCATCTTTTTAAGTAAAAAAAAAATTAAAATTCCTGTCAATTTACTTCCTTCTGCTTTCACTGGTTGTCCGTTTTTTTGTGTGTGTGCCTATATGATTTACCTTTTTTTGTTTTTGATACTGAGTTTGGTAGAAAAGAAGGACTAATGGGTATTATGGGCTCAGAGGGAATTTTATCACCCTGGGCATCCAGTAATAAAACTTTTTTTTTTTCCCTAGCAACCATTTCTTTCCTAAGTAATAGTCAGAAATGAGACATAACTAAAAGGAGGCCACCCATTTTGCCTTCAAACTCTTCCAAAATAGCTCTGATTGCTCCTCCAAACCCAAGCACTTCCTTGGAGTAGGAGTTGCTTTCGACTTGCTTTGATGCAACATTCAAAATCATTCCAAGTTTCATCTGTGAGTCTGAATTTTTAATCTACTGTTAATGCTTCAAATATTTTTTTTCATTCATTAGGCAACATTTTCAAACCACATTTCCCTGTAATTTTTACCTCATTTAACATTATTACTTGAAATTATTCTGGGATGTGGCTAGTTGCAAGAATTTTCCATAAAATGATGTTTTATTGCTCTGCTCAGTTAAGGACACAGGTGATCTTAACAAAGGGAATGCAGATTATAAGCAACATGAAGTATGGAGTCAAGCATATGTGAGAATAAACATATTCATAATGTATAAAAATTCCAACATCATATTCTCCATTGTTAACAGAAATAAAAACTGTGCAAATATTATTCTCATAAGCAGATTACAAAAGACAATCTGTTCCCTCTACCTTCTTCTCTGCAAGACCACTCAGTTCCATTTAGCTGTTGGAAACCCCATGAACACCTTGCGGGATGTTCATACAAAGTACCTGAAATTGCCTAATTCTTTGTCACGTACACCTGTTTCAATTCTGTATTTGAACTTGAAACTGCTTCACCAGGAGTTAAGGAAGAACTAGGAGAAATAAGATAGCCTAAGTCATGTCAAGCTAATTTAATATAATTGGAAGGTAGGCATTAGCCCTAGGATCCAGGGATAGCTATAATTGGAAATAATTCAAAAATTTGAAATAAGAGAGAGAGAAGGATTTAGACACAGTTCAGCTGAATCATTTTAGCCTGAAATGTTGGCATTTGTAATAACTGAAGAGAAATAGGTTAGGGATTGGGGGAGGGTGGGTGGAGAAGAGCACTTTCTTTGTAGTCATACACACAGCCAGTAAGAATCAGCTCTCTGCGCTCTCTTAGACAGTGAGCTCTGATTAACTGGGATATCTCTTTGCACCTTCCTTGAGGGACCCACAGAGGCACTGCGGAATGTACTTTCATTACTCACCCTTTTCTTCTGCACAAGCTCCTCTGTCAGTCACACATGGATCTTCTCACTGACTGCCTATCTCTCTGGCATCACAGTTAACTTCCATTTTGTCCCAACTTCAGATCACTGCGTAGTCGGTACCTTTTAATTCTTCTCTGACTCAAGTCTACATGCATTTGTTGGAAGATTAAATGAAAAAATGAATGTAAATGACTGATCCCAGCACCAGGAGTGAGGGACTAGGAAAAGCTAGCTTTAATCAGCAGTACCAGCGCTCTTCTTATTCCTTCTGCCTTGAAAATACTCCTTATACTAGCGAAAATATTCCTTATATTATTGAAAATATTAATGTTACTTCCATTCATTAAGATACATAGATACTAGAGTTCAACTTACTTATTTACTAATAAATTTTCTGGGACAGCTGAACCTCATGGGAGAAGTGGGAGGAAATGACGTACAGTATGTTGTTTCGTTGCTAAGTCATGACTGACTCTTATGTGACCCCCATGGGCCCACTAGGCTTTTCTGTCCATGGAATTTCCTAGGCAAGTACTGGAGTGAGTTGCCATTTCCTTCTCCAGGGGATCTCACCCACTCAGGCATTGAACCCGCATCTCCTGCATTTCAGGCAGATTTTTTACCACTGAACCACAAAGGAAGCCCAACATATAGTGAACCTTGGAAAAAGTACCAAAATATTTTCCATAAAATTAATTGGAAAATAAAATTGAGAGACATTTTACAGAAGGCGGTGTCACTTTATGATAGTAAAGCATCTCTTTTGCAAAAACAGCCTCACTTTTACCGTTTTTAAAATATTTTCTTTTTGATTTATTTCTCATATTCGCTTAATAGTCTTAAACCAATCATTTGCATCAGCAACTCTTGTTACCACAGCCTTCTGTAAGAACTAACAGGCTAATCTTTAATAAATCTAGAGAAAAGAATGGAATTCTGGACAAATCCACAAAGGAATTAAAGGGAAAATTTCCTAGAGTATTATCAAATGTATTTGAGACTTGAAATTTTAAGTGTGGTCCATTTTATGCACTATCCTTCAAGTTTGCCTTTAGCGAGGCTACTGTCACCAAAGCTTTAGTAGTGGGCAATTCCAGACAAGTTTGCAAATCTGCTGAGGTTTATCTTTGGCACATGTGTCTTCCAGTTTAATTGTCTCTTCTCTTTGTGGTCACTTCTCACTCCTAAGTATAGTAACTCAGTCGAATAGTCATTTTTGGCAGTATCAGATCAGATCCGTCACTCAGTCGTGTCCGACTCTTTGCGACCCCATGAATCGCAGCACACCAGGCCTCCCTGTCCATCACCAACTCCCAGAGTTCACTCAGACTCATGTCCATCGAGTCAGTGATGCCATCCAGCCATCTCATCCTCTGTTGTCCCCTTCTCCTCCTGCCCCCAATCCCTCCCAGCATTAGAGTCTTTTCCAATGAGTCAACTCTTCGCATGAGGTGGCCAAAGTACTGGAGTTTCAGCTTTAGCATCATTCCTTTCAAAGAAATCCCAGGGCTGATCTCCTTCAGAACGGATTGGTTGGATCTCCCTGCAGTCCAAGGGACTCTCAAGAGTCTTCTCTTTACATTAGAATTTTAAGCCAGCAAACTAGTTTTCTGAATATTTCAAATTCAAACTCTCCAAAATAGAGGCTCAGATTGGTTTTGATAATGCCTATTACAAGCTGTACAGACTTCTAACATCAGGTCCCAACTTGTCAATTCACTGGACAATGCAATAGACGTCCACCTTGGGTCATATGCTGTCTTTGACCCAATAAGCTGTGAAACAGGAGAGTGAAGATCTTAATGACTTCAGAGTGAAGAAGGTTAGGGATTTTATTTCATTACAAAGATGAAGGATGGTATCTCTGTAGCAGCTTCATTAATGCTTGTCAAGACTTAAAGACAATCAAGATGTCCTTCAGTAGGTGAATGGATAAAAATAAACAAAAAACTGGTATCACCACATGATAGAATAGGAAGGGGTACTCAGGGATGAAAAATGAGCTATTAAGCCACCGAAAGTAATGGAGAAAACAAATGAATATTGCTAAGGGACAAAAGCCTATTTAAAAAAGGCTACATAACTGTGTAAGTCCAACTATATGACATTATGGAAAAGAAAACAATGAAGACAGTAAAAAGATGAGTGTTTGCCAGGGGCTCATATAGATAAAGGATGAACAAATCGAGCACAGTGGATTTTTGGAGCAGCAAGACAATTATTCTGTATGATTCTGTAATACATAGTGGATTATATGTCATTATCAGTCAGTTAAGTTCAGTCGCTCAGTCGTGTCCCACTCTTTTCGACCCCATGAATCGCAGCACGCCAGGCCTCCCTGTCCATCACCAACTCCCAGAGATCACTCAGACTCACGTCCATCGAGTCAGTGATGCCATCCAGCCATCTCATCCTCTGTCGTCCTCTTCTCCTCCTGCCCGCAATCCCTCCCAGCATCAGAGTCTTTTCCAATGAGTCAACTCTGCATGAGGTGACCAAAGTACTGGAGTTTCAGCTTTAGCATCATTCCTTCCAAAGAAATCCCAGGGTTGATCTCCTTCAGAATGGACTTGTTGGATCTCCTTGCAGTCCAAGGGACTCTCAAGAGTCTTCTTCAACACCACAGTTCAAAAGCATCAATTCTTCAGCCCTCAGCTTCCTTCACAGTCCAACTCTCACATCCATACATGACCACTGGAAAAACCATAGCCTTGACTAAACGGACCTCTGTTGGCAAAGTAATGTCTCTGCTTTTGAATACGCTATCTAGGTTGGTCATAACTTTCCTTCCAAGGAGTAAGCATCTTTCAATTTCATGGCTGCAATCACCATCTGCAGTGATTTTGGAGCCCCAAAAAATAAAGTCTGACACTGTTTCCACTGTTTCCCCATCTATTTCCCATGAAGTAATGGGACCAGATGCCATGATCTTCATCTTCTGAACATTGAGCTTTAAGCCAACTTTTTCACTCTCCTCTTTCACTTTCATCAAGAGGCTTTTTAGTTCTTCTTCACTTTCTGCCATAAGGGTGGTATCATCTGCATATCTGAGGTTATTGATATTTCTCCCAGCAATCTTGATTCCAGCTTGTGCTTCTTCCAGCCCAGCGTTTCTCATGATGTACTCTGCATATAAGTTAAATAAGCAGGGTGACAATATACAGCCTTGACGTACTCCTTTTCCTATTTGGAACCAGTCTGTTGTTCCATGTCCAGTTCTACCTGTTGCTTCCTGACCTGCTTATAGGTTTCTCAAGAGGCAGGTCAGGTGGTCTGGTATGCCCATCTCTTTCAGAATTTTCCAGAATTTATTGTGATCCACACAGTCAAAGGCTTTGGCATAGTCAATAAAGCAGAAGTAGATGTTTTTCTGGAACTCTCTTCCTTTTTCGATGATCCAGTGGATGTTGGCAATTTGATCTCTGGTTCCTCTGTCTTTTCTAAAACCAGCTTGAACATCTGGAAGTTCACGGTTCACGTATTGCTGAAGCCTGGCTTGGAGAATTTTGAGCATTACTTTACTAGCGTGTGAGACGAATACAATTACATTAGTTCAAATCCATAGAATATACAACACAGAGAGTGAAGTCTAATGTAAACTATGGACTTTTGTTAGTAATCATGAATCAGTATAGGCTCAACAATTGTAAAAAAAAAAAAAAATTGTACCACATAAGTGCAAGATGTTAATATTAAGAGAAATTCTGGCAGGGGAAAACTAGGAGGCATATGAGAACTCTCCCTGCCTTCTGATCAATTCTCTAACTGCTCTAAAAAATAAAATCTATTAATTAGAATAAAAAAATTAAGGCAGGAGACAGAAATAAGTCCACAGTGACCAGAAGGGAAATATAAAAGACAAGACAAAAGTCTGTAAAAAATTCCTTTAAAACACTACTTTTTTCTATAGGTCCCAGTTTCTTAATAAAAAGTACTGAGTTACGCAACCAATGTGAGTTGTTTTTTTATTTTAAACAATACGTGTAAAGCCAATCACATTTCATCATTCCCCTGCTAGCAGATAAAAGTCTGAAATAATATCTAACCATCCAGCAACTTTAAACCAAGAATCTAGCAATAAGCAGAACTGCTGAAACATTAAAATGTCTCAGGTTTCTTTTTTTTTTTTTCAGTTAAAAAAATAGGTTGCTTTTTATCTGAAAATGTAATGGAGTACATAATCAAGCATAATTTCCTAAAAGGAAAATAATGAAATGGCATATATTAATCCTAGAGAAGCTATAAAATATCTTTAGTTGGTCAAGACTTGAAAAAGGCACTGCTTGTGAAAAGAGAAAAATAAGTCTTTAAGTAAAAAAACACAGAAGAAAAACACCACCAGAAAGTAGCAACACTCAGATTTATTTATTTTTTTATTTTATTTTTAAACTTTACAATATTGTATTAGTTTTGCCAAATAGCGAAATGAATCCGCCACAAAACACTCAGATTTAAATGCAGTCTCCTGTCTCACAGTTTGGATCTCTTTTCACCACATCACAAGTGGAAATTAAGGCTGGAAGGATGGTACAAACCTATGAAAAGTAAATACAAATAGACGAGTCTTAATTACAGAGAAAATAGCATTTTGAACAAGGTTTTCATAAGGAGAGGTCAGGATAGACTGGAGAACAGAAGTCAACCTTGACAAGTACCTACTTGATACTTTTATTTAAAATTAGAACTTGAAATAAAAAGAGGCCACATTAAAAAAAAAGATTTTGAAATATATACCAGTGTTTTTCATCCATGAAGAGATCTGGGAGTTCATGAAAGTCGGCAATTACTATTTGTCTGAGACTTGAAGAAAGTACTCTAGAGCTTATGTAAGAAGTGCCTTTTGAAATGAAGTTGAGTCAAGAGAAGTAATAACTTGCAGGATACAAGAAGTCCTCAAAAGACATATTAAGAAAAATCTTTTGTAACAGAACATAAAAGAGACTTTCTTAGCCAACAGATAGGACAAATAATATTTAGAGAAAGGAAGAAAAGAACAGGATTATTTCCCATCATTTTATTACATAAAGGATATAATATCATGTAGTCTAGCCAAATAAAAAATGTAGTTCCAGAGAATATCTACATAGAAGGGTCTGAGGATTGACAAGATGTTGGAGTGGGGGTGTGGTGGGTATGACTATGCTTTATACAGGATGATATAAGAAGAAAAAAATGATTATCCATGCGAAATAGTGATCTTTCAATTATTTTGAGACAGTCATTAAAAATTGATACTAAAGTTAACTGGCTTTATTCAGTTCAGTCGCTCAGTCATGTCTGACTCTGCGACCCCAAGGACTGCAACAAGGCAGGCTTCCCTGTCCTTCACCAACTCCTGGAGCTTGCTCAAATTCATGTCCACTGAGTCAGTGATGCCATCCAACCGTCTCATCCTTTGTCACCCCCTTCTCCTCCAGCCTTCAATCTTTCCCAGCATCAGGGTCTTTTCAAGGAGTCGGTTCTTCACATCAAGTGGCCAAAGTATTGGAGTTTCAGCTTCAGCATCAGTCCTTCAAAAGAATATTTAGCACTGATTTCCTTTAGGATGCACTGATTGGATCTCCTTGCAGTCCAAGTGACTCTCAAGAGTCTTCTCCAACACCACAGTTCAGAAGCATCAATTCTTCAGGGCTCAGCTTTCTTTATACTCCAAATCTCACATCTATATATGACTACTGGAAAAACCACAGCTTTGATTAGACAGACATTTATTGTCAAAGTACCGTCTCTCCTTTTTAATATGCTGTTTAGGTTGGTCAACTGGCTTCATTACTGACTGACAAAAACAATTATGGATAAGACTAAAGCAGACTTTCAGCTTCCATTTAGTTCATGGTAAAGTAGAAAAGTATTCAATATCACAGTAATCCAAGTCTATGCCCCAACTGGTAATACTGAAGATGCTGAAGTTGAATGATTCTATGAAGACCTACAAGACTCCTAGAAATAACACCCCAAAAAGATGTTCTTTTCATTATAGGGGACTGGAATGCAAAAGTAGGAAGTCAAGGGATACCTGGAATAACAGGCAAATTTGGCCTTGGAGTACAAAATGAAGCAGGGCAAAGGCTAACAGAGTTTTGCCAAGAGAACACACTGGTCATAGCAAACACCCTCTTCCAACAACACAAGAGAAGACTCTACACATGGACATCACCAGATGGTCAATATCGAAACCAGAATGATTATATTATTTGCAGCCAAAGATGGAGAAGCTCTATATAGTCGGCAAAAAAAAAGACCAGGAGCTGACTGTGGCTCAGATCATGAACTTCTTACTGCAAAATTCAGACTTAATTGATGAAACTAGGGAAAACCACTAAGCCATTCAGGTATGACCTAAATCAAATCCCTTATGATGATACAGTGGAAGAGACAAATAGATTCAAGGGATTAGATCTGATAGACAGAATACCTAAAGAACTATGGATGGAGGTTTGTGACATTGTACATGAGGTAGGGATCAAGATCATCCCCAAGAAAAGAAATGTAAAAAGGCAAAATGGTTGCCTGAGGAGGCCTTACAAATACCTGAGAAAAGAAGAGAAGTGAAAAGCAAAGGAGAAAAGGAAAGATATACCTATTTTAATGCAGAGTTCCAAAGAATAGCAAGGAGAGATAAGAAAGCCTTCCTCAGTGATCAGTGCAAAGAAATACAGGAAAACAATAGAATGGGAAAGACTAGAGATCTCTTCAAGAAAATTAGAGACAGAAAGGAAACATTTCATGCAAAGATGGGCACAATAAAGGAAAGAAATGGTATAGACCTAACAGAAGCATATGATAAGAAGTGGCAAGAATACACAGAAGAACTATACAAAAAAGATCTTCATGACCCAGATAATCATGATGGTATTATCACTCACCTAGAACCAGACATCTTGCAATGTGAAGTCAAGTGGGCCTTAAGAAGCATTGCTATGAACAAAGCTGGTGGAGGTGATGGAAGTCCAGTTGAGCTATTTTAAATCCTAAAAGATGATGCTGTGAAAGTGCTGTACTCAATATGCCAGCAAATTTGAAAATTCAGCAGTGGCCACAGGACTGGAAAAGGTCCATTTTCATTCTAAACCCTAAGAAAGGCAAGCCAAAGAATGCTCAAACTATTACACAGTTGCACTTATCTACACTAGTAAAGTAACATTCAAAATTCTCCAAGCCAGGCTTCAATAGTACATGAACTGTGAACTTTCAGATGTTCAAGTCGGATTTAGAAAAGGCAGAGGAACCAGAGATCAAATTGCTAGCATGTGTTGGATCATCAAAAAAGCAAGAGAGTCCCAGAAAAACATCTATTTCTGCTTTACTAACTATGCTAAAGCCTTTGACTGTGTGGATCACAGCAAACTGTGGAAAATTCTTAGAGATGGGAATACCAGACCACCTGACTCCCAAGAAATCTGTATGCAGGTCAAGAAGCAACAGTTAAAACTGGACATGGAACAACAGACTGGTTCCAAAGAGGAAAAGGTGTATGTCAAGGCTGTATATTGTCACCCTGCTTATATAACTTATATGCAGAGTCCATCAAGCAAAATGCCAGACTGGATAAAGCACAAGCTGGAATCAAGATTGCTCAGAGAAATATCAATAACCTCAGATATGCAGATGACACCACCCCTATGGCAGAAAGCAAAGAGGAACTAAAGAGCCTCTTGATGAAAGTGAAAGTGGAGAGTGAAAAAGTTGGCTTAAAGCTCAACGTTCAGAAAACGAAGATCATGGCATCTGGTCCCACCACTTCGTGGCAAATAGATGGGGAAGCAACGGAAACAGTGAGGGACTTTTTTGGGGGGCTCCAAAATCACTGCAGATGGTGACTGCAGCCACGAAATTAAAAGACACTTGCTCCTTTGAAGAAAAGCTATGATGAACCTAGACAGCATACTAAAAAGCACAGACATTGCTTTGCTGACAAAGGTCCATCTAGTCAAAGCTATGGTTTTTCCAGTAGTCATGTGTGCATGTGAGAGCTGGACTATAAAGAAAGCTGAGCACAGAAGAATTGATGCTTTTGAACTGTGGTGTTAGAAAAGACTCTTGAGAGTCCCTTGGACTGCAAGGAGATCCAACCAGTTAAAACTCAAGGAAATACGAAAAAAACACAAGAACAACAAACCTTGGGTCAGAAAAGATGCCTCTTGGTGATGCTGCCTGGAGCAGAAAAGCAAACACATTTGTGGAGAAGGCATGAAACCTGGCCTGGAACTCTCTTCCTTCAGGAGCAAAACCCTTGAGCAACTGGGGCAAGGGCATCAAAAAATTGTCACCCAGAAGATAACTGTGAAGAGTCACTGTGGCTGGGGCAAGGGCACAGGTTTTAAAACCTCTGTCTCTGGAGAGAGGCAGATGACTACCCAGGACCTAGACTGTTTGGGAGGGGCAGGGTCACTGAGAAAGTTCCACTCCCAAGGCCAGGGGACAGAGAGGCTGTCTAAGACTATGGATGGAGAAGAACAAAGAATAGCACTCCCTCTCTTCCACAACAGCCTCTGAAGGGTAGGGAAGCAAAGTCTTCTTTCTCAGGTGACTTTCTATTGGTCAAGATGGATTTAGAATTTTGTTTTAAATTCTCTTGTGATCCCACAGCACATTCTCTTGAATATTCATGATATGGCCTCATCACTGATGTGGAAAGTGATCTAAGTTTTAAACACAATCTAGTCATTGGACATTAACAACTTGGTGACTAATGAGTGCATTACCTATTCCACTGCTATACAAAAGTAAGCAAATTCCAAATCAAACAAAATAAAATAAAAAACAAAATGAAATAACATGATAGGTCTGCTTATTTAGTTATACATTGAAACTTACACTAAAAAGAGAGTTTCTCAAATAGGAGCAAGGACAGCTTAGTTGAATACATGTATAATGTGCCAAGGTGACTATTTTGAAAGTCAGCTTCTATTTGGACATACATGTCACGCCATTCTCATCACTGTGTTATTGAAACTTCATCCATTTCAACTACTGAATGTAAACAGTTTGGAGGAGGGTTTTGTTAGCTTTGCTGTTAACAAAAGTAACCACCTCTGACTACCTCAGCTAGGGATCAGCCCTAACTCCTAGATCCCTCCACTGTACTTGTTCACTGCCAGTGATGCCCATTTTGCATCTGTGTTCAGTCTCTGCCCAATTACCCAGGCTAGTGGAGGAGAGCAGTGGCGCAAATCATCTCAGATAGCAGCTGACCATAAAACATTTCCTTTTTGTTTGTTTGTTTTGGAATACATGAAAAACTTTGCAAAGAATATACCTTCATATTTACAGCTGAGTTAGGCTAGCATCAGAGAGAGAAAGAGAGAGAGTGTGAGTGTGTGAGTGAGTGTGTGTGTGTGTGTGTGTGTGTGTTCTTACAGGCACTCCTGAGCAGTAGGAAGTCATCCAAGAGCAAGGAGGGCAGTGAAGCACAGCTGGTTCAGTGGGTAAGAGTCGGTCAGTAGGAAAACTCTCCAAGAATATCTAAAAATGAGAGTTGCTTTATGTAGTTTTAAAAACTTTGTTTTTATTGCCACTGATATACTGCCTACTTTACATTTTCCTATTTGTACATCATATACTTTAGCCAAACTGGAGTACTATCTTTTTTTTTTTATTCATGAACTTATTCATTTGTTTATTTAATACAAATATATTGAGCACCATCTGTCAATAATTACTCTAGGCACTGAACAGAATAATAATAAATATTATTATTTAAAAGTGATAAATACACCTTAATCTTGCTCTGATATACTTCTTTGCTAAAATAATTCCTTATGCCTGAAATTCCCTCCTTTCTGCTCTGGACTCTGAGGCGTCTCCCTTACTTTTAAACACTGATTATTTCCACTTGGGTATCACTTGGTTCAAGAGATGGGGCTCCTCTCTGAGGTCTAGGAGTCAAACATTTGATCCCAGCAGGCACCCTGAGGGAATCCCAGGCCTTCGGCAAGGAATCCCAGGACACATGTCCTGGTCTGCTATGCACTCTGAGGAATGACATCTGGAGCGTGGAAACTGCTACAAAGGCTCAACCACCACAAGAGAGACTGATTACCTGCAGCCAACACTGATCCGTGAAAAGCAAGACTAAAATGAGGAGGTTACTTTGAGACTTTGATCAAGCATTTGTTTCAGTGCTTTTTAATGACATGAGCAAATTATCTTGTTTTATTATTTAAATCACTTTAAGAAAGGTTTTCTGTCACTTGCAAATAATGATGTTATAATTGAAAAATACTCACTGCCCTGTAAGATACTACTGATACTTCAAGAGCCATCATAAAAGTTTTCCTGATCCCTGAAACAGAACCCAGTATACTTCTTGTGAAAGGCACTCGTGGCCCCACAAACAAAAACTGGAATATGCGCTCCTCCAGTAGCACAGCATTTGCTGCAGCCTTGACTTGAATCAGGGGCCTTCCGCGGTAGCTCAGTAGTGAAGAATCCACCTGCAATGCAGGAGACACATGAGACTCGGGCTCAGTCCCTGGGTGGGGAAGATCCCCTGGAGAAGGGCATGGCAACCCCCTCCAGTATTCTTGCCTGGAGAATGCCATGGACAGAAGAGTTTGGTGGGCTACAGTCCTTGGGGTTGCAAAGAGTCAGACACAACAGAAGCGACTTTAGCATAACATGACTTGAATCAAGGTGAGATGTAGTTTTTCTCCACTGAGCTTTCCTGACACTTCACATGAACCTCTCTTATTAGGCATTGCATTCTACTTTGTTTTAAGATTATTTCTCTGTTTATATTCTTCCTCCTTCTACACTGTAGTCCTTTAATTGAATTGTCCCTGCTGAATTTCATTTGTTTTCTTTTCCAGCTTGCCTCAGTACTTTTAAATTTTAATGCCAATGTCTGTGCCACCAGACTCTCCGCTCAACATAATGTCATTAGAGAAACAGAATAGCTCATTGTCTGTGTCATAATCCAAGATCAATACTTATATAGAGGGTAGAGTAAAACTCTCACTAAATTACACCTCAGAGTTAGCTATTTAAATATTTCATTTTCACTTTAGGTTTCCTGCAACTGAATCAAAACAGAGAAGCATGATCAAAGTTATTCATATTCCTGAAATCAGAGAACCTGAGTTTAAGGGCCAAATCCATTACCTACTAGCTATGTGGGTTTTAGCCAGACACTTCTCTGAGCCTCACGTTACCCAAAGAAATGGAGACTGTACTTGATTACTCATTTATTTTGTAAACTATAAACATCTTCCAACTTGAATGCCTTCACCTTTATACTCAACAATATTTGTTGAACTTCTAAGTGCCTAGTCAATGTGAAAGCCATCAGGGATACAAAATAAATGCTGTCAATTACTCCATTTTGGGAAAATAGCAATTGAAGGAAAATTAAAATTCAGAGAGTGGCAACTTGGAAAAATTTCTACATTGGTGATGACATGGACTGCTAGCTATTCACACATTAAAAAAAAAATCTATTTCTTATTATGGTACACATAGCAATACCACATTTCCAAACCTCACTTGCAGGTAGGTGTGACCATAAGACTGAGTAATAAGATATGGAAGCATAAGTGGAAAAGGTACATACCATTTCCAAGTCCAGTAAAGTAAGAAGTGGATATAGATTCTCTAGCAATAGTCCTAAACTGTTAACTGAAAATAACAGTGAATCCCCAGGGGATGGTGGCACCAGGCATAAGTTAGTGAAATCCTGAATAGCTGACTCATTTCATGTAAGAAAGGCATTCCCTATTCCAGGACATCTGGCTTAAATCATTAGGTAATGGAAAAACAAATCTCTGCTGTGTTTCAACCATTAAATATTTGTTGTCATTTTATTACTTAAGACTAACTTGCCTTAATCACTATCCTAGGACACTGATCTTTGGTTTTGTTGAATGGCTACCCACTCCAATATTCTTGCCTTGAAGAGGAGCCTGGTAGGCTACGGTAGGCTACAGTCCATGGGGTCACAAAGAGTTAGACATGACTGAGCAATTAACACTCCTTGATTGGCAGTTCCTTCTCATTCTTGCTTCCCTGGTGGCTCAGATGGTAAAGAATCTGCCTGCAATGTAGGAGACCAGGGTTTGATCCCTGGGTTGGGAAGATCCCCAGAGAAGGAAATGGCAACCCACTCCAGTATTATTGCCTGGAGAATCCCATGGACAGAGGAGCCCAAGGGTCACAGTCCATGGGACGCAAAGTCAGACTCCACTGAGAGACTAACACTTTCTCAGTCTTTTCTCTGGTTCCTTCAAATCTTTAATCTTTAGATTCCAAAATGTCTCTTGTCTGTAAACATTCTCTATTTATGACTTCTTCCTTGGTGATTACAGGATTTTGGCTTTCACTCTGAGTTAAGAAAGGAAGCCATCCAATTGTATGGATTTAACTACCATCTCCATGATAGTCATTCTTAAATGTTTCTCTCTAGCAAAGACCTTTCCCTGAAGTCCAGACTCAATTATCCAACTGTGTAGTGACATTCCTACTTGGGTAACTCATGGTCATCTCAAACTTAGCATGCCCCAAACTGACCTCCTTATACTCTTTCCCAATCCCACCCCGTGTCTTTCCATGTCAATTGCTTATGCCAAATCCTCATACTCAACATCTCAACTCTCAGCTGTATTATTTAAATATATGGAGAATTTAACTACCTTTTCATCACCTTCATCACCACAACCCTAAACAAGCCAATATCACCTCACATTAGATTATTACAGTAGCCTAAGTAGTCTCCTAGCTTTGATCTTTGCCCTTTTACTGTGTACTCTCAATTTAACAGTGCAAGCCATTCTTTGCTTTCCACTTAAAATGTTTCCTTGGCTTCCTGTTCCAAAGTCATACAGTGGTCTCCATGTCCCTATAGTTGGGTCTTTTACTATATTTTTAATCTCATTTTCTACTCTTCTGCCCTTATTAACTATTCCAGCTTTCCTTGTTTTCTGTCACTCCTCAAGCACTCCAGGTCTCCTTATCCTTCAAGGTCATTGCAATTACTTTCCTTTGTGCCTGATCTGGTTTTCCCCCAAGATGACATGCTTCATTACTTTCTTTAGGCCTTTACTCAAAAGTCACCTCTTTATCCTATCTAAAATTGTAACCCCAAAGAGTTCTTATCACTCTTCTCTAATTAATCCTTTTGGGTACTTCTGACTAGCCATCATTTTATGTATTTTATGTATTACTTTATTGCCTATCTCTGCTATTCGAATATGGGTTCTAAGAGGTGGATTTTTGCTTGTTCTATTAACTTTTGCATCATCAGAACATAGTTTAATGTCTGATACATAAGAATAGTTCAAAGGATATTTGCTGTGAATAAATAACTGATGGTGATGCTTGCTCCTTGGAAGGATAGCTATGACAAACCTAGACAGCATATTAAAAAGCAGACATATCACTTTGCCAACAAAGGCCCATATAGCCAAAGCTATGGTTTTTCCAGGAGTCATGTACCGGATGTGAGAGTTGGACCATAAAGAAGGCTGAGCACTGAAGAACTGATGCTTTTGAACTGTGGTGCTGAATAAGACTCTTGAGAGTCCCCTGGACTGCAAGGAGATCAAACCAGTCAATCCTAAAGAAAATCAGTCCTGAACATTCATTGAAAATACTGATACTTAAGTTGAAGCTCCAGTACTTTGGATGCATGATGCAGAGAGCTGACTCATCGGAAAAAACCCTGATTCTGGGAAAGATTTAGGGCATGAGGAGAAGGGGCCAACAGAGGGCAAGATGTTTAGCTGGCATCATAGACTCAATGGACATGAGTTTGAGCAAACTCTGGGAGATAGTGAAGGATAGGGAAGCCTAGTGTGCTACAGTCCAAGGGGTCACAAAGAGTAGGATATGACCTTGCAACTGAAAAACAACAAGAGATTGAGATACAGAAATAAATTCAGAAAAGATTGGGATGATGCTGACACGTGAATTTTTTCAGAGTTCCTTAATAACCTACTTCCTTTCTCCCTGGTGTTCCACCTGAGGAGGAAACGTGATTTCTTGACTGACCACCAAGAACTTAAATGATCCAGTCTGAAAGTTAGTTCCTCGGAGTGTGAATACTGAGCAATAGAATATGGGAAACTATGGAGAGAATCAGGTGTTTAAATTCCTCCTCTGTTCTCTCTTCTGTAGAGCACTTCAAGGCATGACTTCAACTTGCAACATAATCAGAGAAGTTCTGCAGGCCCAGGAAACACACTATGAAGGATTTGCTATCCCCCTTTCTAGTCTGTTGCAAAGAAGGTATCAACCTAACAATGCCTCTCATCACTTGGTTTACATATTTCCTTACCTTGTGCTCCTTTAGTCCTCATCCTCACCATCCTGGACTTGCATTTCTCAAATAAAGTGCTAATACTTTAGTCCTTGTGTCAGGATCTGCTCTCTATAGCACATAAATTCTAATGTTTTAAGTTGGATTTTGGGTGAATTTGGTGTTATTCAGTCCCTAGGTCATGTCTGAGTCTTTGCGACACTATGAACTACAGCACACCATGCTGCCCTATCTCCCAGGGATCACTCAAACTCATGTCTATTGAATTGGTGATGCCAGCTGACCACCTCATCCTTTGTCACTATCTTCTCCACCTGCCCTCAATCTTTCTGACCATCAGGGTTGGGTGAATAGTGTTGGGCTTAGGAAGAGGGTTAATAAAATCCATATTGATAAGATTCTGCATCAAGAGTGATAAAAACTGCAAATAAATAGTCTGCTCTGGAATTCAAAGAAGAATGTTTGAATGAGAGGTACAGATCTAGAAAACATGGGCATAAAGTTTGTGGTAGACCCTTGCGTGCTATGGACTGAACGTATGTGTACCCACAAAATACATATATTAGAAACCTAATGCCCAGTGTGATGGACTTGGCATGTGGGGCCTTTGGGGGGTAGGTAGGTCAGGAGGCTCTGTCCTCATTCATGGGATTAGTGCCTCTATTACAGAAATCTGGAGGGGCTCCCTGCCCCACTCCACCATAAGAGGATACAGTGAAAAGTTTTCAGTCCAGAAGAAAAAATGCTGGCCTGCTGTCACCTTGAACTCAGACTTCCAGCCTCCTGAACTGTGAGAAATAAATTTCTGTTGTTTATAAACCACCTAGTTTATGGAATTCTGTTACAGTAAAGCAAGCAGATTAAGACAGGATAAGAAGAGACACTGTCTATGGCACATGAATTTGTAAGAACTGTGTAGATATCAGAGAGGAATTACTCAAAATATAGAATAAAAATAAAAGAATGGTTCAATAGAAGAGGAGAGAGTTGCAAGAAGGACAAAGTGTACAATAGTGTCAGATGTGTTTGAGATGTCAAATACAGAAACAAGTATAAAATGACAGATTTTGCAATTAGTCTGTTGTGGTTGATATTGTTGGGTGCTCTTTTCACGGAATGGAAGTGTCAGAAAGCAAACTGTAGTAGGTTAAGCAGTGTCAGAGAAGTTGCAAAGTAGAAATTATACATTCCTCTTATAAGAAACATTATTTGGAAAGGAAAGAAGTCACTGGCACTTTCACCTTAGAGAAAAATTTCACTGCCAGCATGCTTTTCTGAATGACATAAAGCAGCAGCGGCATTAAAAAATCATGCAAAGGTTATTAGAGATAGCATCCTTCTATAGCTATTGCTAGCATTAAACCCAGTGATTTTGTTAGCTAGAAGAAATTACAAATCACATATAAGCATTACACTGAGGTTATTGGATATGTTGATACTGTTGCAACAAAGTAATATGGAATTAGTGATTCTCTTTATACCAAAAAATAATGCTAATCCTGGAAGATATTATTTCTACAAGGTACCACAAAAAATTCTATAAAACTACTTCCATTGTCACAGAACAAATCAGTCATTTCTGACCGAGCTACAATAAATATTTATAGGTAATGATAGAGAAGAGGGGATATCATTAAATTCCCAAACCATACAAATCTGTTCAATAACAAATTTAAATCCAGCAGTAGCCATAACCATAAATATACAGTTTATAAAGGCTCCATACTTAAAGTCTGATATGCAAAAAATTTATTCAGGGTGATTAAAAATTTTAAGCTGTTACTAGAAACAGAAGCAGAAGATATTAAGACGAGGTGGCAAGAATACACAGAAGAACTGTACAAAAAAGAGCTTCATGACCCAGATAATCACGATGGTGTGATCACTCACCTAGAGCCAGACATCCTGGAATGTGAAGTCAAGTGGGCCTTAGAAAGCATTACTATGAACAAAGCTTGTGGAGGTGATGAAATTCCAGTTGAGCTATTTCAAATCCTGAAAGATGATGCTGTGAAAGTGCTGCACTCAATATGCCAGCAAATTTGGAAACTCAGCAGTGGCCACAGGACAGGAAAAGGTCAGTTTTCATTCCAATCCCAAAGAAAGGCAATGCCAAAGAATGCTCAAACTACTGCACAATTGCACTCATCTCACACACTAGTAAAGTTATGCTCAAAATTCTCCAAGCCAGGCTTCAGCAATATGTAAACTGTGAACTTCCAGATGTTCAGGCTGGCTTTAGAAAAAGCAGAGGAACCAGAGATTAAATTGCCAACATCCGCTGGATCATCAAAAAAGCAAGAGAGTTCCAGAAAAACATCTACTTCTGCTTTATTGACTATGCCAAAGCCTTTGACTGTGTGGGTCACAATAAACTGTGGAAAATTCTGAAAGAGATGGGCATACCAGACCACCTGACCTGTCTCTTGAGAAACTTATATGCAGATCAGGAAGCAACACTTAGAACTGGACATGGAACAGCAGACTGGTTCCAAATAGGAAAAGGAGTATGTCAAGGCTGTATACTGTTACCCTGCTTATTTAACGTCTATGCAGAGTACATCACGAGAAACGCTGGGCTGGAAGAAGCACAAGCTGGAATCAAATTGGGAGAAATACCAACAACCTCAGATATGCAGATGACACCACCCTTATGGCAGAAAGTGAAGAGGAACTAAAAAGCCTTGATGAAACTGAAAGAGGAGAGTGAAAAAATTGGCTTAAAGCTCAACATTCAGAAAAGTAAGTCCCATCTGGTCCCATCACTTGATGGGAAATAGATGGGGAAACAGTGGAAACAGTGTCAGACTTTATTTTGGGGGGCTCCAAAATCACTGCAGATGGTGACTGCAGCCATGAAATTAAAAGACACTAACTCCTTGGAAGGAAAGTTATGACCAACCTAGACAGCATATTCAAAATCAAAGACATTACTTTGTCAACAAAGGTCCATCTAGTCAAGGCTACGGTTTTTTCTGTGGTCATATATGGATGTGAGAGTTGGACTGTGAAGGAAGCTGAGGGCCGAAGAATTGATGCTTTTGAACTGTGGTGTTGGAGAAGACTCTTGAGTGTCCCTTGGACTGCAAGGAGATCCAACCAGTCCATCCTAAAGGAGATCAGTCCTGGGTGTTCATTGGAAGGACTGATGCTAAAGCTGAAACTCCAACACTTTGGCCACCTCATGTGGAGAGTTGACTCATTGGAAAAGACCCTGATGCTGGGAGGGATTGGAGGCAGGAAGAGAAGGGGACAACAGAGGATGAGATGGCTGGATGGCATCACCGACTCGATGGACATGAGTTTGAGTAGACTCCGGGAGTTGGTGATGGACAGGAAGGCCTGGTGTGCTGTGATTCATGGGGTCAGAAAGAGTCAGACATGACTGAGCGGCTGAACTGAGCTGAGAAACACTCTAAATCAAGAAAGTGATGACTCTGATGCTGCTTAGTAAAAGAAGTATGGTAACATAGGACTTGTGCTGAAGATGAAGCTCCAATACTTTCACCACCTGATGCAAAGAACTGACTCGTTAGAAAATACCCTTATGCTGGGCAAGATTGAAGGCAGGAAGAGAAGGGGTGACAGAGGATGAGATGGTTGGATGGTATCACCAGCTTGATGGACATGAGTTTGAGCAAGCTCTAAGAATTGGTGATGCACAGGAAAGCCTGGCATGCTGCAGTCCACAGGACTGCAAAATGTCTGACACAACTGAGCAACTGGGCTGAACTGAATATAGAATCAAGACTATTAGGTAATGACCTGAAAAAAAAAAATGATAATCAAAAAACAGCATCTGGATAAATTGAAGACAAAGACTCTTTAGCCATACATGGATTGCTTTCACCAATAAGAAGATTGGAATTCATATTTAAGCCACATTACTTATTATTTGGTGGGTATGTTAATAGAGATGTAGGTCTCCAGGCATTTCCCTTAATAAAAATAGTGCAAGCTCTCATCATACTCCATAGGAAATCCAACTTTGGATTTCCCTCTCCACATATTTCCAGGAATCCTCATGGAATTTACTCAACATGCATAAACACAAGAAGGTGTAGCTTGTCCTTTCCACCACTGGTCTTCCTGAAGACACCTATTAAGAGATTCTCTGTCAATCGTGTCTTGACCTCATACACCGGTCATCCCAGACTGCCATCATTCCTTCTGTATCATTTTACCCAAATTTAGACACAGATGTCTCCCTAAACTTCGATCAGTCTAGATTTAAAGTAAGACTTGATTGAGAAGTTTAATAAAACTTCCCTGACACTTCAAGATAAAAGGAGGAAATTGAACCTCAGTAAGGAAAATTGGAATTATGATCAGAATTCACAGGTCAAGATACTTCCTTAATATCTTACTTCTGAACCCCTCGTTTATTAAACCCTATAGGGGTCACTAACAGACAAATCTGGGGCTATGACTCAATGAGCCTCCTCACCTTGAAGTCTAGACCTTCAACCACACTGAGGCCCTCACAGAAGAAAGTTATTTGTTTCTAAAAACAGATTGTTTATAGATGCAACACAAACACCTTTTTACATCTTCATTTTCTTGAAATTGCCAATGCCTCTGGTTTAATTAGCGTAATGGAAAAGTCCATTAAGCTGTTTTTCCTAAAATAAAGGAATTCTGCCCTCAAAGGTGAACTCAGCTACGTCTTTGCTCTCATCATTATTATTTTTTTAATGGGGGCAAGGAAGTTCAGTCTCAGCTAGAGCAGACATTATAGCACTATGAAATTTATTTCTTAATTATTTTTCAAACATCAGAACTCAATGTATCAGATATGTGGCAATGGAGGACAGGGACTCTTGAGATGGGGAATAAATGAGATATAGGCAACAAAACAAAGGCAGCAGCTTACTACCTGGAAAAACTTCTGGGTTGCAATGCCGACAGAGCGGACACAAGTAGATGCCACTGGTTTCCCTGAATTAGAAAACATAACTGAGAGCTCAGGAACTCAAGGTGACCAGAGTTCACAAGGCAGAGTGCCAGTCTCACTCTAGACACCGTATTTTGGAACATAAGCTTCTGTATAAACATCCAAGCATCTACTTCCGGTTTTATCCCTGTGGGAATTGTCCCCTCAAAATTATCTTTTAGGCAAGCCAAACTACTCGCAGTTCTCTGAGCATTACTTTTTCTCTGTCTTCCCAGTGAGAATTTTTCACACTGCCCACTGCTGGATACCTTGTGTTCACAAGCGAGTATTTACTCAATGGCCAAATCTCGACTTAAACAGTAATACTTCAAAGAAGTCTCCTCTAATATCCTACATCCACCCACTCCTAAAATGCAAAATACCATTCCTCTGAACTCCACTATAGCTGTGGTACATTAGTTACTGTTTCCCCACAAAACATTAAAGTCCAAATTCCAAGTGCCCAGGTGATCCCAATATAATCACGAGAGTCTGAAAAGTCCCATGGACGGAGGAGCCTGGTAGGTTGCAGTCCATGGGGTCACTAGGAGTCGGACACGACTGAGCGACTTCACTTTCACTTTTCACTTTCATGCATTGGAGAAGGAAATGGCAACCCACTCCAGTGTTCTTGCCTGGAGAATCCCAGGGATGGGGGAGCCATCTATGGGGTCGCACAGAATCCGACACGACTGACGCGACTTAGCAGCAGCAGGATGGTCAGAGTCAGAAAAAGTAATGCGATGATAGAAGCAGGAAGACAGAGAGTGAAACTGGAAGATGCCATGCTGCTGGCTTTAAAGATGGAGAGTAGAGCTACAAGCAAAGGAATGCAGGCAGATTTTAGAAGCTAGAAAAGTCAAGGAAATGGACTTTCCCAATGATCTACATAAAGAATGCACTCTGTCAGTGTTTTTATTTTAGGACTTTAATATGGATTTTAGAACCATAAGAGAATAAATTTAGAATAAACTTTAACTCAGTTAGGTCACTGAGTTTGTGTGTTTTTTTTTTTTTTTAGCAGTAATAGGAAACAGATGAAATAGCCTATGGTCATTTCTCTTACAATGTTTAGAATGCATTATCACTGCATATCTTTGTTTATACGTATGTCTTTTCTAATGAAATATAAACTTTCTAAAAAATTCTATTGAAGTATAGTTCATGTACAATGTTGTATTAATATCTGCTGTACAGCAAAGTAATGTAGTTATACATATATATTTTTTTCACATTCTTTACATTATGGTTTATCACAGGATATTGAATATAATTCCAGTAGGACCCTGTTGTTTATCTGTCCTATATATAATAATTTGCATCTGCTAATCCCAAACTCCAAACCTCCCTTCCCTTATGACCTTTACCCCTGGCAACTACAAATCTGTTCTCAAAGTCTGTGAGACTCTTTCTGTTTTGTAGATGTGTTCATTTGTGTCATATTTTAGATTTCACATTAAAATGAGTGTATTTTAGGGTATTTGCCATTCTCCTTCTGACCCACTTTTCTTAGTCTGATAATCTCTAGGTCCGCCCATGTTGCTGAAATGGCATTATTTCATTTTTCATGACTGAGTAGTATCCCACAGTATGTATAAGTGTGTGTGCATATATATATAAAGAGAGAGTCACATCTTCATTATCCATTCATCTATTGATGGAAAGTTGGGTTGTTTCCATATCTTCGCTATTGTAAATAGTGCTGCTATGAATATAAGGGTGCATATATCTTTTCTAATTATACTTTTGTCTGGTATAGACTCAGCAGTGAGATTGCCGGATCATATGGCAACTCTTAGATTTTTGAGAAACTTTCATACCATTTTCCCTAGTGGCTGCACCAATTTACAGTCCCACCAACAGTGTAAGAGGCTTCCCTTCTCTCCACATCCTCTTTAGCATGTATTATTTATAGACATTTTAATGATAGTCATTCTGATTTGTGTGAAGTGGTACTTCATTGTAGTTCTGATTTGCATTTTTCTAATATTAGTGATGTTGAGCATCTTTTCATGTGCCTATTGGCCATCTGTATGTCTGTTTAGTTTTTCTGTTCATTTTTCAATTGGATTTTTAAAATTATTGAATTGTATAAGCTGTATCTATATTTTGGAAATTAAGCCTTTGTCTATCATATCATTTGCAAACATTTTCTCCCAGTGCAAAGATTGTCTTTGCATTTTGTTTATGGTTTCCCTTGTTGTACAAAAACTTCTAAGTCTGGTTAGGTCCCATTTCTTTATTTTTACTTTTATTTCTATTGCCTTCAGAGACTAACCTAACAACACATCAGTACTGTTTATGTCAGAGAATGTTTTGCCTATGTTTTCTTCTAGGAGTTCTATGGTGTCACATCTTAAATTTAAATCTTTAAGCCATTTTGAGTTTATTTTTGCCTGATGTAAGGAAGTGTTCTGTGTTCTAACTACATCGATTTACATGTGGCTGTCCAAATTCCAAACATTAATTACTGACGAGACTGTCTTTTCCCCATTGTAAGATGTAAAATCAGTTTTTGGAGTATCATTCCAGGGCAGCCCTAAATGAAGAAATGTTATAGAATCACAGAAATATGTATTTTTGAAGAATTTTTTTTTAATCTATAGAAAACAGGTGTGTGTTAGTCACTCAGTAATGTCTGACTTTTGTGCAACCCCATGGACTGTAGCCCACCAGACCCCTCTGTCCATGGAATTCTCCAGGCAAGAATACAGGAGTGGGGTGCCATTACCTTTTCCAGGATATCTTTCTAACCCAGGGATTGAACCCAGGTCTCCTGCATTACAGGCAGATTCTTTACTGTCTGAGTCACCAGGGAAGCTAATGAGAGGTGAACAGGATAGGAAACAGGTGAGAGGCTGTAAATCCATGCTGATCCCAGCCTGAGCAAATACTTCATGCCTGAGAAAAGAAATCTAAGCACTGGATTGTGAGCTGAACTGGGCAGCCTCCTACTGCTGTCTGTCTGTAGATGGATACTTTTCTCACACATCCTTACTACCCAAGCCTAGCCATCACTCCCTGCCTGTGAGCCACTCACCCTGCCCCAACTGTGGTAGCTGCCACCAGTGACCTATTAGTTAGTTCTGTTGTTCAGTCATGTCCGACTTTTGCGACCCCATGGACTGTAGCACACCAGGCTTCCCTGTCCATCACCAACTTCCAGAGTCCACCCAAACCCATGTCCATCGAGTCAGTGATGCCATCCAACTATCTCATTCTCTGTTGTCCCCTTCTCGTCCTGCCTTCAATATTTCCCAGCATCAGGGTCTTTTCCAATGAGTCAGTTCTTTGCATCAGGTAGCAAAAGTATTGGAGCTTCAGCTTCAGCATCAGTCCTTCCAATGATATTCAGGACTGACTTCCTTTAGGACTGACTGGTTGGATCTCCTTGCAGTCCAAGGAACTCTCAAGAGTCTTCAGAAAACATCAATTCTTTGGCACTCAGCTTTCTTTCTCACACCCATACATGACTACTGGAAAAACCATAGCTTTAACTAGACAGACCTTTCTTGGCCTCTGCTTTTTAATATGCTGTCTAGGTTTGTCATAGCTTTTAGGAGAAACAATGGAAACAGTGACAGATTTTATTTTCTTGGGATCCAAAATCACAGATGGTGACTGCAGCCGTGAAAAATAAAAGACACTTGCTCCTTGAAAGAAATGCTATGACCATTTAATTTGTCTGTCATCAGAGAGAAGAGAAAAGGCTGATGCTAAACAAGAAATGCTAGGAGAGAGAAATCGTTGAGGTTGTTTGCCTGTGACCATCAGCAAATGAGACTTTGTTCCCCTTCCAGGGTCTTACTTTGGAATATAGTGGCTCTATAGTGTCACTGCCAAGAAAGGAGAGTATGACACCCTTATATTTTTCTAGCTTCAAAATCACTAGGAAAGCTGAAGTTGTAAATAAAAAATCAGATTTAAATTTTATTCAGCTCATCACTCCCCTTATTGAAGGCGTTAGCAGAGATGACTTTCCAGTCAACTCAGTTTGGATCTGTAAGTGCATTTTCTATGGAAATATAATCTTTACAGTCAGGTTCAAGATGTGATAGCAAGATTCTAGCCACAATGTCTGTAATGGGTTGAATATATCTTTACTGGTTGATCTATGAATCTCACCATCATTTAAAACATTTTGATGGTACATGACTTTGGGTCTCAAACGGACTACTGAAATATCATACTGCATCTAGCTCAAACAGAGTCTTAATTTCTAAGTAACTAAACACACATCATGCCAAGTAAACAACTTTGGAAAAAGCATATGTTTTTCATTCATCAGAGGCTCAAAATTTGAGCAGAATAATATTTAAATCTGATTTTTAATTTACAACTTCAACTTCCCTAGTGATTTTGAAGCTAGAAAAACATAGGGGTCTCATACTCTCCTTTCCTGGCAGTGACACTAAAGAGCTACCATATTAGTAGACCCTGAAAAGGGAACAAAGTCTCATTTGCTGATGGTCACAGGCAAACAACTTCAACGATTTCTCTCTCCTAGCATCTCCTGTTTAACATCAACCTTTTATCTCCTCTCTGATGCCAGACAAACTAAATGATTAGGGCTACCACTTGCTATTGAACATCCAAAGAGATTAAATTTCAAATATTCACAAGAGATTGATATTGCTGGAAGAAAAACTGGAGCCAATAAATTGCTAGATTGAGTTTATGGCTCCATATGTAATGTCATCTAAAAGAGTATGCGACAGTTTGCAAAACAAGCAGGCTCCAGGCAGCATAAGCATTTGGCTCAGGCATTTTAACAAGAACGCCAAAACTGGGTTCTTGCATCGGCAGTGCCTCCAACCCTCTCATGATTCTATCACTATTTGGGTGTCTCTCTTATTGTGTTCTAGCTAGTAAACTCACAGCAAAGTGACCCAGCTTAATAGACTCATTCAGCAGTTCACGGCTCAAGAAAACCCCAAATGAAATTACATGACATTTGGAGTAAACATTACAGATTCACTTAGGCAAAATAAATCAGTCTGATATTTCAAGACTCCCAGTAGTTCTAATTCAATGGGAAAAAGAAAACAGAAGGAGCCTGCCATCTCTGTTTCTCATCAGATTATGTACAGGTAGTTGGCATGAGTCACAAAGAAGGCAATGGCAGCCCACTCCAGTACTCTTGCCTGGAAAATCCCACGGACAGAGGAGCCTGGTAGGCTGCAGTCCATGGGGTCGCTAGGAGTCGGACACGACTGAGCGACTTCACTTTCACTTTTCATTTTCATGCATTGGGGAAGGAAATGGCAACCCACTCCAGTGTTCTTGCCTGGAGAATCCCAGGGATGGGGGAGCCTGGTGGGCTGCCGTCTATGGGGTCGCACAGAGTCGGACACCACTGAAGCAACTTAGCAGCAGCAGCAGTTGGCATGAGTCAAGTCACTCCCTTTTTTAAGAAGCTGTTAATCATCAAAAAGAGAGAGAGAGATGGTAGTATTTTGAGTACTTTTCCACAACAATTACCTTTTCATTTGTAATTTCAGAAACTAGTTTTTTCTCTCCATTGTACAGGTGAAAATGTTTTCCTAACTCTGAGACATAGTCACAGTGAGAAGCAAAACTTATGTTCTAGTAATGTAATCCACTTATAGTATAGGTAACAGATCTGTTCTAGATATAGATATACTGTCAATAATTAAAGCAAACAAAAATATCATTCAGGCTGACTTTGCTTGGGATTTGTGCTAAAGTATTCTAGGCTTTTATGGTCATAGAGAAATCACTACACTGTTTATACGAATAGATTTTTAGTCACTGATCATATTAAATAAATAATTTCCTAACTTTTCAGAATAGAAACAACTTCAGCAGGACAAAACCCCTTTTCTTTGTCAAGGATACTACCTCACATAGAACAGTGTATGCATTGCTCCTGGTAGCCTCTCCAGGCCCTTCTCTCAGGCCTTGGGAAAGAAAGCTTTGGGCAGGATGTAGCAGAGAAGAGACCAGGAGCTGGAGAAAAACCACCCTCCTTCTTGAGGCTTTGTCTGTTTCTTCTTTGCCCTCTGTCACGTGAGTACATAACTGACAGCAGGTAGCATTCCACTGAAAATGTTCGACAAGACTGGAGTTAGTGGTAGTAACATAATTAATTCTACCCAAGGTTCTAAAGCCATACAGTTATTCAGGGCACAAAGGCAATTCAAATGTTTTCCTTTTCCTCTTCATTAGTCATACTATCTCATCTTTCAGCGTATTAATTCATCTCGTTAAATTATAAATAACATATGCTTATTTTGGTGTATTTTAGAAAAGGCACTGAACTAAGCAAAACTGATCTGTCCACTTTTTTTTGGAAGGAATCTCTGTGTCCATTTAGACTTAATCTTGTCCTTTTTTCCATTCATATTCCTTCTTCCCTCCTTTCCTTCCTTCTTTTCACAAACATACCCCAAAGGTATCTTTACTCTTACTTCCTATGTCTAACATTTAAATTCTTATATAGTTAGACTGGGTCAAAATAGAAGTAGTATGTAAATATTCTGAGAATCGGAGAGCTAATTAAATGTATGTCAAAGAAAATAATCTTGTAAAAAAGGAAAGTACCATATCCTTTATGGAGCTCTAGCTTCAGAATTGTTTTAGACATCTAATACTTTCAGCTCATAAATTATCATAATACCAAAACAAGCCTGAATTAAATTAATTCTTACTGTTCTATGAATATCTTACTTTCAGAACTGAAACTTACTTAATATTTTTGTTTATAGTAAGATTTTGTATTTTTCCTAATATCATTATTTTTAAAATATTAGTGCTTATGACATTCTAATCTATAGGAAAATTTAATCTCAACTATATTTATGATAAAACTATATTTTTGGAGAAATATATCCTCTTTTCATATTCTCCTACTCTGTGTCATCAATTGTATGGAACCTGTGGAGGCAAGCCCTAAACATTTTCTCAGCCCGTCTAGATAGAAATGTGAGAACTTCTTTCCATATATTCATATTCATATGCCCTATACATACTTTCTGGTATATTTATAATAAAACTGGATAAAGTTTCTAATTCTGCCTTCATTTCCCTCTAAATCTTGATGAATGGATATAACACTTGCACCCTAAAAAACATGAACTGAGTTATAACCTAGCAATATCACCTGCATTTTGTACACAGCAATGAAAAATGTCAGAATTCAGCTGTAGTGCTAAGTCTGCTAACCTGTTAGGTTAGTGTTAAGAAAGGCATTTTCCATCCCAAGGCCTGAGTCTCCTGATGTATTAAATAAGAAAATTTTAAAAGCTAGTTTCTACATATACTTTCAACTCACAGATTTTAAGCCTTTTCTTTGTTTTATTGTGTACTGTGGTTTCATTTTAAAAATCAATGTTATTAAAGTATGAAGCAAAAGTTGCTCAGTTGTGTCTGACTCTTTGCAACCCCATGGACTATATGGTCCATGGAATTCTCCAGGCCAGAATACTGCAGTGGGTACTTTTCCTTCTCCAAGGGATCTTCCCAACCCAGGGATTGAACCAGGTCTCCCGCATTGCAGGCAGATTCTTTATCAGCTGAGCCACCAGGGAACACTTTACAAATGCAAAAGTACTGATTTTAAAATGTATCATTCATGAATTTGACTGATAGATATATAGATATATATAACTAATGTTTCATAATATATCATATATATATATATAACTAATGTTTCAAACAGAAGAAATTTCCAGCTTCTCAGAAAGTGCCCTCAGGGCCTTTTCTGGTGACTACTAAGCCTTCCGTGTGGCTGCCGGCAATCATTCACTGATAGCCCCTCTGACTGTTCTAGAAGAACATGCATATGTAGTCATTCAGGATGGCTTCTTTTGTCTGAATTATACTCAGTATAATCTATTTGAGAAGTGTGCATATTCTTATGAGTATCAGCAGATTATTTTTTATTGATGAATTACATTCTTTTTTGTGTATTTACTATATTTTATTTAACCAATTGTCTGCTACTCTGAATATCTGTATACAAGTTTTTGTGTGGACATATGTTTTCATTTCTGTTGGTCCTTTATCTAGGAGCAGAATTGCTGGAACTCATTATAATTCTAGGTTTAATCATTTGATAAACTGCCCGACTGCTTTCCAAAGTGACTATCACATGATACTTTCCAGTTTATGAGGGTTTTAATTTTTCTATCCCCTTGTCAAAATATGTTATTGTCTTTTTTGAATTGATATCTCATTGTGGTTTTGATTTGCAATCCTCTTATGTCTAATGATACTGATATATTCATGTACTTACTGCCATTTTTATATATTCTTTGGGAAAATATATACTCATGTTATTTGTCCATTTTTAGTTGTGTTATTTCTTTTTATTTTTGAGCTACAGGAATTATCTACATCCTTAACAGATATGTTATTTGCAAACTATTCTCCTATTCTGTGAGTTGTATTTCACTTTCTGGATGGTGTCCTCTGAGTCACCAGAATTTTTCATTTTGATGATGATCAATTTATTTTTTATTTATAAATATGAGCTTTTGTTGTCATATCTAAGAAAGCATTACATCATACAAGACTATGAATATTTATGTTTATATTTTATTATAAGACTCTTAGAGGGTTTATCTCATATTTAGGTCTTTGATCCATTGTGAATTCATTTTGGTATATGGTGTGAGGTAGGGGCCCACTTAATTCTTTTGTCTATGGATGTGCAATTGTCCCAGCGCTCTTTATTGAAAATACCATTCTTTCTCTGTTGAACTGCCTTGGTATCCTTGTTAAAATCCTTTGATTGTAAATGTGAGGATTTATTTTTGGACACTCAATTCTGTTCCACAGCTCTACATGGCGTATGCTATAACATACTATATTGATTGCTGCACTCTTATAATAAGTTATTAACCTTATATCTTATGAATTTGCTAAATATATTTACTAGTTCTAATGATTTTGGTAGGACTTTTTTGGATTGTATATAGATATAAATATGGATATAATGTCATCAACAAATAAACAGTTTTTCTTCCTCCTTTTAAACTGGATACTTTTATTTATTTTCATTGCCTGGTTGGAATCTCCATTACAGTTTTAGTTAGATATAATAAGAATAAATACTCCTGTCTTATTCTCAAATTTACAGGGAGAAACATTCATTCTTTTACCATTAACTATGATGCTAAGCATAAGAGTCTATAAATGTCCTTTTATAGTCTCTTCTTTATTTGTTGAAAACTTTTATCAAAAATTGATGTTAAATGTTATCAAAATAAGTCTATTTGTTTTAAACAAATATAATGTTTTGCTTTCTGTGAACTAGGCACTGCTATAAAATGCTTTACAAATAGTATCTCATTTAATCCTCTACCAATTCTAGTAACTTGAACTAGGTTTGAACAAATAATGAACTACTATTGTCCCCATTCACAGATAAAGAAATAGGCATAGAGAGTTTAAGTAACTTGCCCAAAATGACCATTATGTCATGCTGCTCATTTTCCAAGTGTTCCTTGCAAACGGTACAGCCTAAATAAGCACAGCCAAGATTAGTTTTCTCTAACAGTGAGTAAGCAGTTGTGTAAACCGTGCACGAATTGCCAACCACTCAATACATTAAACAAGATAGTGCATGGATAGGGATAAAACAGGTGATAAAGATTCCGATAGATTTCAATAAAGTCATTTGACAATCTGTTTTCCTCATGCTTGCTTAGCACAATTCCAAGTACTAAGTCTTGTAATATACTTCTCCATTCTTACTGAAACATACGGGCTATATTAAAAATTTCAGAAACTATTTGCTCAGAGAAACAGTTTATATGAATAAATGATTATATTCCTCAAAAAAGCATACACACACACACAAAGCCTCTGTAACTCATGGTGATGTTTTAGTGATGCATTCAAGATTGGCCTTCCAGTCAACCTGTTTGACATTAAAATTCATCTCCTCCTCTGGCAAACTGGACACTCTTGGACAAATTATTTAACTTTCTGTTCTACTTGTTTCTTCATCTATACAATTGGGATAACAGCACTACCTATGGTAAGAGCATTAAAGTGAATGCTGAATGGTAAATTGCATCTGTGGTACCTGAAACATTGCTTAGTATGTTCAATTAGTGTCAGTTTTACTTTCACTCATAAATTGTACTAAATCAGTGAAACCTATCATAATTTCTTACACTGTTTCTATAGGAAAATCAAATCTGAGTTCCAAATTGGGACACCAGGACCACATTTAAACCGAAACAGAGGAAATGTCATGGCAAATGTTTGGGGCCAAAGTAGAAGCTTTGTGTTATCATGTTGATTTTATTGCTCTATATAATATTGAGATAGTATTTGTAAATCATTTATTATTGAAACTCCTACAACGGAAATGTTAAAAAATATTCACAAGAGGTTCCCATTGAGTTACAATATACTCTGAATTCTCTACTGGTAATATCCTGTATCTATATATTCTTGAAATTGAGCTCTATCAGTTTGATATGATTCATGAATGCATTCCATGTTTGTACTATAAAACCAAGAGGGAAATAATGCCTTCACTTGAAAAAGAATCCTTAGAGATCTGGCTTCGTTATGGGATGTTCTTCTCACTCACATTTTTTTTGTTTGTTTTATTTATATTTCAGTTTCTAGCAGCTACAAAACTGTATTCAAAATATCCAAAGTGTTAAATCTTCTACAAAGACCAGCTGTCTGCCCAACTGCAAGTTTTTAAAATTAAGCTTTCTAGATTGGAGGGCCAAAAAGGAGAAAAGAAGAAAAAATAGAGGGTAGAATAGGTCGATTAAGTACATATGAAAGTCAAAGCCCTCGTTTCTATTATAAGAAAACAGCTAAATAGATCAAAATCTTACGAGATATGAATCTAAAAATGCTTCCATATGTTATTTTTTCTCTAATTAGAGTGATGGACAAACCAAGAATGTCAACAACTTCGTATGTTAGTCCAGCTATACTTTTCCAAATAAACCCCAAATTATGTGCTAACAAATGTTATTCCTGCCAAAATGATAATTTTTACCATAAAAATGCCATGAAGAATAGAGTGAAATTTTTATAGCAGAAAAATTTAGAGCAACGAAGTGGGGATATGATTGATTCTCATTCAGTATAGCTGGGATAAATATTAAATCTTAGTAATCAGTTTTCTAATAGAAATCTCATTTCAACCTTAATTATATCTATCCTCTTGGTACCATGACGATAAAAATTCAAGGAGAAAAATATTTAAGAATAAGTTGTCATTCATGAAAGAGTTTCAGTCCCTTTGGAATGGATCATGATTCAATGTGACCAGCACAATTATTTCTTGCTAGCAAAAGGATCACTTTATTGGGTGAAACACCTTAGGCTTCTCCCCATCTCATCTACACCTTATTAAGAAAATCCTAAATAATTTTTTTTTCTTTTTGCCTGCTCTTACTATGGTAACTAATAATACTGATACACTAAAGCATAGTGTCTTGAGTTTGCTATAGGCTCTACCTTTAGAAAATAGTAGCATTTTAGGAAACACATTTAAGAAGGGTGGCTTTGTGTATAAATAAAGAAATATATTTGTTTTGGTTCAAAATATGTATATGTGATATATCTGTGTGTATGTATGTGTATAGGACATGTGTGTGTTATATATATGTATACACACACACATATATATAGACAGAGACTTCCCTGGTGGCTCATAAGATAAAGAGTCTGCCTGCAGGCAGTGCGGGAGACCTGGGCTCAATTCTTGGGTCAGGAAGATCCCCTGTAAAAGGAAATGGCAACCCACTCCAGAATTCTTGCCTGGAAAAACCCATGGACAGAGGAGCCTGACAGGCTTCAATTCATGGGGTTGCAGAGTCAGACATGACTGAGCAACTAACACTGGGAAAGAGACAGAGAAACTGATTTTGTAAACAAACATTTTGGCATATGATTAAATATTCAAATGCTTTATGGTCATTTCCAAACAACAAATTCCAAATGTGTGGAAGAGAGTTACTTGCTGTCATAAATTCAGTGAGGAAGATTTTTTGGGGGGTTACCTACTTTCAGAGGAGAATGATATTATCCAGATGTGGCCCTGGTATTACTGACATCTGCTAAAAGACTGGGTCACTATCAGCTGAAAGACCCACACATGTGTTAATCAGGAACACACTTGCCGACTTTGGGCAGTGGAAATATTTTAGTTTATATATGGCCTGTATCACTTGAAATGCCTGGCAACTTCAATTATTTCTCCTCTCTGCCCTCTATTCAGCCCAGCTTCCTCACCTGAAGGGTCTTGTTTTATGGGTACCCAACCCCACACAATCAAGTCAGTAAGTCCTGCTGATGCCTCTGACTCAGGGAGGTAAACAAGCAAGTTATGTTTATCCTGGCTCCTCAACTCCTCAGAATGGAGCACCTAAAAGCAAGCAATACTCTTTCTTGCAAACTCTTTTTAGTGTTATCTGAAATGTCTCCCTCCATGACAGGACTAACGATTGGCATGGAAGAGTGAATGCGAGAAATCCCCTTTTGCCAAATCGGTGAAGGTGAGGAGAAACAAAGGAATTAAAAGCTATTCAGAGGACAAGAACCTCCATCCTGCCATATGTACAGTCAGAACCTAATCACTCACCTTGGTGGCTCAGCTGGTAAAGAATCTGCTTTCTATGCAAGAGACTCAAGTTCAATCCCTGGGTCAGGAAGACCCCTTGGAGAAAGAAATCGCAACCCACTACTGTATTCTTGCCTGGAGAATTCCATAAACAGAGAAGCTTGGCAGGCTACAGTCCAGGGGGTTGCAAAGAGTTGGACATGACTGAGCGAGTAAACCACCAACCACTCACCAATAATCAATGGAAACAGAGGAACCAGAAGTTGTTCAGAGCAACCCTTTATGGTAGGAAATAATGTTTCCAATATTTTTTTTCTCTCAGTGAAGCTTAAGAATATGTTCCAAGCTACCCACCATAATTTTGTTTTGGTTGGCTATTGTAAATCTAATGTTTCTTATGAACTAAATAGTCAGAATCTCCAAAATAAATACAAAAGATATTGTTAAATATCAAGTGTGAACTTTTCATCAGAGTGGGAAATTATTTTAAAAGAAACTATGCATGAATAGTATGAAAGGTACAAGTGATAGTCATTTAGTCATGTCCGACTCTTTGCAATGCCATGGACTATGGCCCACCAGGCTCCTCTGTTCATGGAATTCTCTAGGCAAGAATACTAGAGCTGCCATTCCCTCCTTCTGGGGAGCTTCCCAATCCAGGGATCGAATCTGGGTCTCCTACATTGCAGGCAGATTCTTTACCATCTGAGCGACCAGGGAAGTCCCTTATAAATAGTACAGAACACTATATTTATAAATATATACAATTTATACCTGATTTGAAGACATTTAATTGCATAATAAAAATGACCATCTCTTCGATAATTCTTATTTCTTATACTATACAACAAACTCACTCTATCTCTGCTGCTGCTGCTGTTAAGTCACTTCAGTTGTGTCCAACTTTGTGCGACCCCATAGACGGCAGCCCACCAGGCTCCCCTATCCCTGGGATTCTCCAGGCAAGAACACTGAAGTGGGTTGCCATTTCCTTCTCCAATGCATGAAAGTGAAAAGTGAAAGTGAAGTCGTGCACTCATGTCCAACCCTTAGCAATCCCATGGACTCCAGCCTACCAGGCTCCTCCGTCCATGGGATTTTTCAGGCAAGAGTGGGGTGCCATTCAGGAGTGGGGTGCCATTGCCTTCTCCAATCTCTGCATATCAACACTATCCTATATCCAAGTATGTATGTATGTATGTATGCTGCTGCTACTGCTGCTAAGTCGCTTCAGTCGTGTCCAACTCTGTGCGAACCCATAGACGGCAGCCCACCAGGCTCCCCTGTCCCTGGGATTCTCCAGGCAAGAACACTGGAGTGGGTTGCCATTTCCTTCTCCAATGCATGAAAGTGAAAAGTGAAAGTGAAGTCGCTCAGTCGTGCCCGACTCTTAGCAACCCCATGGACTGCAGCCTACCAGGCTCCTCCGTCCGTGGGATTTTCCAGGCAAGAGTACTGGAGTGGGGTGCCATTGCCTTCTCCGTATGTATGTTTATATATGTGTATATATATATACACATATATACACACACACACTCTCTTTTTTGAATAATTATATTGTCTAATCTTTTTCCTATTGACTTTGCTAATTACACATAACCCTCATATGATTGATCAATGTTTTGAAGGTATGGTAGGTGTCTTATACAATGCTTTAGGGATTCAGGACAGCTTCCTAGCAGAAGCCATTAAAAGTAGTTTTCATCTATAAATTTCCCTTGAGTTTACTTAGTAAGTGCTGGGTCTCTCTGATGTGCAACATCTCATGGGCAGAATCTATTTGCTTTTCTAATTTTCATATTTTTGCCAGGTTTAGCAGGGATAATGTTATCTCTCCACTTCAAGACCTCTTAATACAAAATTAATTGCAATCTTTTCTTTCTCAATGAAGCATAAAGACTTTCTAAAGAAAGCAGTTGTTGCTTGCTAGTTTAACCATACATTTTGAACATAAAAGCCTTTTTTTTAAACTACCAAGATCATATGTGATACAAAGAAAAATTTGCTGGTTTTTGAAAACTGTTTTTAAATCTAGATTAAACCATAGGACTTCTTTGAGGGTTCCTCCATCCTGGGATTTTCCAGGAAAGAGTATTGGAGTGGGTTGCCATTTCCTTCTCCAGGGGAATCTTCCTGACCCAGGGATGGAACCCAGGTCTCCCATATTGTAGGCAGATGCTTTTACCATCTGAGCCAACAGGGAAGTCCATTGAGGGTTTAGACTTAGAGAAGACAATGAGGAAAGATGCTTAGATGGTACAAATAAGCTAAAGAATAATAGAAAAGGATCTAGCAATCAGTGAGTCACTTTTTAATTAAAAATTCATGAGATCCTGTGCAAGCAGTAAAGTACAGAAAGCTAATATTTGTTCATAAAACCATCTCAATGAAAGTTGAATGCAGAATATTAAACTATTAGACTACTTATAAGACAGAGCAAAGGAGTTCATTTAATTCCCTAATAAATGGAAATAGAAAAATATACTCTGAAAGGGAATAATATGCAGTCAACGCCTTACAAAAGATACATTGGCCATTGAGATGCAGGATGATTTATATTAGGATAATAGGCTTTTTGTTTGTAGATCTTACATTTGTAAAGATATGATTTCTTACTTTTTGCCCACTAAATTCCCCCCAGACTTCAAGCCCAGCTAGTCTTTCTTATTACCTTGAATATAGATCCTTTCCTTTTAATTCCATAGGCATCAACCTAATGTAAATATTGTCACCTCACACCTGAATTCTGATTGTGGCCTCTTAACTGACCTGTTTTTTTTTTTTTTTTTTGGCTCCATCTACCTTTTTCTACCTACCTCCAGAGTAAAACCTTTACAGTAATGCATCTTCCCTTTTATCAAACCTTTTCATATTTCTCTGAATCCTACCAAGTCAAGAAAATGTGGCTTAGTGCTAAAGGTCCTCACTGAACTGATCTCAGCTGACCATGCCTCCACTTCTCCTCCACGCTGTGACAGAGCTGGGCTGCCTGTCAAGACCTGCACACACCCTGTGTTCCCAGCCTGCCTGTTCACTCTGTAATTCCCTTAGCATGAAAGGCTCTTTTAATCTCCTTCTACCTATCTTTGTTCTATTCATATCTTGCAGCCTTCTCAAATTAGATGTCACCTCCATAGACTATATTTTTGCAGTTGAAAATTATTTCCATCTTTTAATCCACAAGCCTTGCTCTGGCATAAGTGAAATTTATCAAGTGTAACTGACCACGGGCTTAAGGTTTGCCTAACCCTGGCACTTTTCATGCTTTATGTCCTCTACTGCTTCTAGATATCCAAAGTATCAAGCCCAAGTCTGTCCCATAGCAGTAACACACTGAATCATTGTTGCTTGAATGGTTCATGCAAAATCTTAGTGGTAACGTAATAATGGGAGAAGGAAATGGCACCCCACTCCAGTACTCTTGCCTGGCAAATCCCATGGGTGGAGGAGCCTGGTAGGTTGCAGTCCATGGGGTTGCTAGGAGTCGGACACGACTGAGCGACTTCACTTTCACTTTTCACTTTCATGGGTTGGAGAAGGAAATGGAAACCCACTCCAGTGTTCTTGCCTGGAGAATCCCAGGGACGGGGGAGCCTGGTGGGCTGCCGTCTCTGGGGTCGCACAGAGTCGCACACGACTGAAGCGACTTAGCAGCAGCAGCAGCAACATAATAATGAATAATGTACCCTGTAATCATAGTTGGTGAGCTTACAAGATAATTACCAAAAAGTATACTACCTATCCTCCACTTGCTACTTTTTGAGAAATCTAACAAATTTGTGCATATCAAGTGCTTACCACACAATTCCTAGTAATAGTAAATGCCCAAAATGTTACTGTTGTTATAAGTATTAGTAATTATATTAGTAGTACTTGTCACAGTATTGTTGTGTGTAAAGGTTTATGTCTGTCTTAATCTGCTTTGCATATGCTCCTACTCAGTGAATTTAAAATGTGTTTATACAAAAACAGAGTAAAGAGAAAGATATTGAGTGTTACATATTACAATTAGCGCTCAAATTAAACACAAATTACAAGTCCATTTTTCAGTTCAAAAGTGAGTTCCCTTTTTACCACCTTTCCTAAAGTGAGATGTAATGTCTAACAAATCTGTAGCAATCTGATGACTAAAAGTGAAAAGTCGTCACTGCCCTGTGAAATCCCCACACTTCTTACTTTCCCACTTCTAAGATAGAGCCTTGTCCTAGTCTTTATTTTCTTGTTTCAAATTTACCCAAAGCAAGAATTTTCCTCACCCAAATTACAGTCACTCTTTGGCAGATAGATTGGTTGTACACAAAGTTCAAAATTTCATGATTAAAAATTCTATAGTTTCTGAAAAGAGAAAGATTTTTCTCTGAAAGTTAACTGCTGTAAATTATAGGAGGAGGAGCTGGGGGAGACAAATATGCCAACGCTCCAGGAACAGACTAAAATTAGAGGCAAGCAAGCTAATGGACAATGATGAACCAGCTTTCCTCGCATGCCATCCTGACTGAAAGAAATTAAGAGGGACTAGCGAAGTGACCGCTTTCTAGTCTAAAGTTAGGAAGTTCATGATCTTCCCTGTTTGAATACAGCTTGGCTCTTCCATGGATTATGGTAAAATGTTATATTATCAATACTTCAGTTAGTTCGTGTTTTCTAATACTCGGATCAGCTCACTTTCCAAAGAAATAGATTGCCCTAGGAAAAATCTGGATAGAGCAAAGCCACTTCAGAAGTATGTAACTGCTTAACAAGAAGCAAAAGCCTTCAGTTAAGGGCATTAATAACACAAGGAATTTGCATCTAAAAATTCTATCTAAAAAATATTGGTTGATAGAGAATGGGTGATATTTACCTAGATCAGCTTTAGTTGCCCTTAAATGTTTATTTTCGCTATGATTAATCTTATAGCTTTGAAAAATGATACTGTCTTAGGTGAGTGGGCAACTGGTTAGGGGGACATTTCATTCAAGGACTACAGATAACTATGAGTAATAATAACAACCTGTGTACCAAAGAACACAGTTTAAATGACAATATCACATATCCATTTGAGGAAAGATTTTTTTGGGTGCTTTTTGTGTGATGCATTGGAGAAATTAGGAAGCATATTTTATTGTCTAAAAATGTTAAGTTGCATCATTTCTAGCATTACAGATCAGCTTCTTAGTAAACAATCTCCAAACACTCTGCAGTTCATAGTCTAGGAGTACAAAGTTGAATATATCATTAGGATAATTTACCCAACTTAAAGGTTTCAGAGTGTGACCATCTGGAGCCAAACTATATTCTCAGTTGGAAATCCAGTTTCTCTTTCTTATTGAAAACACTTCTCTGTCTTCAAGAAAAGCAGGTTGTTTCATATAACGGGTTCAAGGTTAAATTTTCAATGAAAAAAAAATTAGAAATATTTCTGAGAAGAATTTAACCTTTTATTTGAAAGAGGTAATTATGAAGCAATTTCCCAAGGATACTGAAAAGCTGATTTTGTTCTCTTCTGTTCTTTTTCTTAAAAAAAAAAAAAAAAAAAAAAACCTAAAAGGATATCTGTACATCTATACACGCATGTACCAACAAAAGTATAGGTTACAGACTGAGGAATAGTAAGCCAGATCAAATACAGTGGTGATATGGCAGAAGGTAAAGAACAACTTTTCTAATTTTTATGTAAGGCAACTTCATCCTAAATATAAAGTAGTAGTAGAAAACAAAATGCTTTGGGAAATCAAGACTGAGCTAGCCTTATGAATTTGTCATGTGATCTTAGAAATTCATACAACTACTGGATACTACATCAACAAAGCACCAAATCAGGAGGGAGAAGACAATTAAGAAAATTGTGTTTTTAGGCATTTGTATGTGAAAGCACTCATCAGGTGTTACAAACAGCCCCCCTCCATGTTAAACATTTTTTCTACCCTCAAGGAATTTATAACCTGATGAAAGGGAATAACATGTTCAAAACTAACATTAATATAAACAAAATAAAACAAATACATAAATAAGTTGTGAAACTGTATTTTAAATATAACAATGCTAAGGAGTTTTAGTCATCAGATTGGAAATTTTTTTTTTAAGTTTGATCATATCACGAGTTAAGGAGAATGAGAGAAAATATATTTGTGCAACAAGAATTATATGAAAAGCAGTTCCTTGTAGCTACTCCAAAGAGAAAATTGGCAGATTCTATTAAAATTTTTAGAATAAACACTTTTTGTGATCCAGAAATTACACATTTTGGTTTGTCTTCTAAAGCAACACTTATCCATGGGCTTAAGGCAACATGAACAGAGATATTCATCGCAATATTCTCTTTAAACAAAACAGAAAATAAAACCAGCTTTATGGCAGATGCAATTTATCCCACCAGGAGTAGCAATCAACTGTTAACTTTGCTAGTACAGACTTATTTTATTTTGCCTCTTGCGTAATCCTTTGGACAATAGTTGGGCTAATATCAAGTGAAGCTCTCTTGTTCAGTCTCTTTTGACCTTTACTTTTGAGCAGAGTGACAAGAACTCAAGAAAAATAAATTGGGACTCATTGGCTCTCAAAGTATCCTTTCTGACAAGACAAATGCTCCCGCTGCCTCAACTCTTAGAGATGTGCAGACTCTGCTCTTTTTGGATTTGAAAATTTGCCAATAAACTATTAGACTAAATTGTCATGTTTCAAATGCTGCCCAAATAGGATTGCAATCTTAGGTGAAATATTTCAGATATAAGATTTATATGGAAAAAAGCAATAGTTTTTCTGTAAACCAGCAAGATAAAATGTACATGGGTCCCATTCTTAAAGAAACTGACAAAATTGCCTATAATTAAAACTAACAATTATATGAAAAAATTAGAAAAGTTAAAATTATAAAAATTAAACACAAGATATAAACTAGCACTTAATTAACCAGAATGTCACACTGTATTTTTTTTTTTAATGGAGAGACAAAACACATTAAAAAGCCCTTTATAAAAGAATGAACAATACTAAGGTAATCCCACTTAAAAGTTCAGTGAAGTTTAACTTAACAAGTTAAGCTTATTTTAAACATATGTGTGGGAAACGTGTGATAGAAGAGCTAAAAATCTTTTTAATCTGTACAATTTCAGGGTACATGAAATGTAGGATATCGATACATGCAAAATTCATGAAATTTTAAGAGTTTTTTTTTTTTTATAAAATGTCTAAATATACTAAAGGAAAATAATGAAAAGTCAACAAGCATACTTGTCTATTCAGAGAAATTAATTTTATGATTCCTGCAGTACTGCAACTTAGTGAAGTAAAGAATCTCATTAAAGGCTTGGGAAAATCTGCAGAAAACAAAACCACATGTCTTTTATAAACCATGCCCCCAAATAAACTGCAAGTATGTTAGAGTAGCAGAATATAAATTTAAAACCACAATACATTTTTTAAAAAATAGACAGCATTTTTACGATCTTGA
Source organism: Bos javanicus (assembly GCF_032452875.1). NCBI lineage: Eukaryota > Metazoa > Chordata > Mammalia > Artiodactyla > Bovidae > Bos > Bos javanicus. The sequence goes on along the minus strand of NC_083874.1, from coordinate 35,335,301 downwards.
TTAGAAAGCATCTTTGTACATAAGACCAAAAAAAGCAAACAAGTAAACAATAAAAACAAACCCCCCCAAACCCAGAAATCATAACATTTTTCTATGTAAAAACTTTAAAATTATTTCAAATAAAGTATGCATCATAAAGTAAAGAAAGACAAATCTTTAAATACAGGGTAGAAACAGACTGTGGAGGAGATGGACTGTCAAGCTAAGTAGAGTAAATTTTCATCTGTGAGCAACCAGAAAGCATAAAAGTGTTTTGATAAGAAGACTAGAGTGATCAAAGATGTCTTTTAACAACAGAATTTGTTCAGCCACATAAAGGATGAATTAGAGTCACAGCAGCAGGCCAGGTGGGAGGAGAATGCTGTGTACACAGCTGTTCGATTTGGAGTCAAAAAGATCAATTATGAAGTAGTAACAAGGCAAGACACAGCAAGGGCCACTGTGATGACTACGGGAAGGTGAGAATCGTATGTGAGAATTTAAGACAGGTCCAAGAACTAATATTTCTTGAATATGTGTGTTTATTCAAGATTTTAATTTGCCCAAGGGGACACAAAAATATATTGCTAAGTCTAATCTCTCCAATGCCAAACCTATATATTTCAAGTGAAGTGAAGTGAAAGTTTTAGTCACTCAGCCATGTCTGACTATTTGCAGCCCCATGGACTGTAGTTTTCCAGGCTCCTCTGTCCACAGAATTCTCCAAGCAAGAATACTGGAGTGGGTGGCCATTTCCAACTCCAGGGGATCTTCCCAACCTAGGGAACAAACTTGGGTCTCCTGGATCGCAGGCACATTCTTTACCGATGGAGCTCCCAGGGAAGCTCTAAATACCTCATAAATAACCTACCCTTAAGCTAGATGTGATGATCCATGGTCCAATCAAAAAATCCGTTCAGTTCAGTCATGTCCAACTTTTTGCCATTCCATGGATTGTAGCACACCAGGCCTCCCTGTCCATCACCAACTCCTGGACTTTACTCAAACTCATGTCCACTGAGTTAGTGATGCCATCCAACCATCTCAGCCTCTATCGTCCCCTTCTCCGCCCTCCTTCAATCTTTCCCAGCATCAGAATCTTTTCAACTGAGTCAGTTCTTTGCATCAGGTAGCCAAAGTATTGGAGTTTCAGCTTCGGCATCAGTCATTCCAATGAATATTCAGGACTGATCTCCTTTAGGATGGACTGGTTGGATCTCCTTGCAGTCCAAGGGACTCTCAAGAGTCTTCTCCAAGATTACAGTTCAAAAGCATCAATTCTTCAGTGCTCAGTTTTCTTTATAGTCCAACTCTCACATGCATACATGACTGCTGGAAAAACCATAGCTTTGACTAGACAGACCTTTGTTGGCAAAGTAATGTCTCTGCTTTTTAATATGCTGTCTAGGTTGATACTAGCTTTCCTTCCAAGGAGCAAGCATCTTTTAAATTCTTGGCTGCAGTCACCATCTGCAGTGATTCTGGAGCCCAAGAAAATAAAATCTGTCACTTTCCATTGTTTCTCCATCTATTTGCCATGAAGTGATGACACCAGATGCCATGATCTTCTTTTTCTGAATGTTGAGTTTTAAGCCAGCTTTTTCACTCTCCTCTTTCTCTTTCTTCAAGAGGCTGTTTAGTTCTTTACATTCTGCCATAAGGGTGGTATCATCTGCATATCTGAGGTTATTGATATTTCTCCCAGCAATCTTGATTCCAGCTGGTGCTTCAACCAGCCTGGCATTTCACATGTTTTCTGCATATACGTTAAAGAAGCAGGGTGACAATATGCAGCCTTGACTTACTCCTTTCCCAATCTGGAGCCAGTCTGTTGTTCCAAGTTCAGTTCTAACTGTTGCTTCTTGACCTGCATACAGATTTTTCAGGAGGTGGGTCAGGTGGTCTGGTATTCCCATCTCTTTCAGAATTTTCCACAGTTTGTTGTGATCCACACAGTCAAAGGCTTTAGCATAGTAAATGAAGCAGAAGTAGATGTTTTTCTCGAACTCTTTGCTTTTTTGATGATCCAACGGATGTTGGCAATTTGATCTCTGGTTCCCCTGCCTTTTCTAAATCCAGTTTAAAAATCAAAAAATATCAGGGTTGAAACATAAGACAGAAGTATATGTAAATGGGGTAAGTGCAGGAAGGGGTTAACTCAGCAGGCTGAGTTTTTCAAACTCAATACCTTTCCCCTGAACTCAAAAAAAAAAGGGGGGAGGGGGCTTGTATTCATGATTGGCCCTTCACCAACTTCTAAGAAATAACCTTGGAGTATTCTGACCAATACAAGTATTGTTTTATATCTGAAGTCTTGGGCCATGAATTAGCAGTTTAATCAGATAGTTTATGCTAACCATGTGATGTATGATGAGGACCTACTTTTACTCTGAGGGGTTGGAGTCTGAGTACCTGATGTTAGAAACATCACTGTTGGATGAAGGAAACCAGTCCCCAGACAACTCCACTGGGAGGGAACATATGGAAGACTATGCCTTGTTTCTCCTCTGCCTTTTCCCTTTGCTGATTTTACACTGTAACTTTTGATAAAATAAACTTTAACCATGAGTATAACATCTTTGTTGATTCCTGTGAGTCTTCTCAGCAAATTTTGGAGACTATGGAAGTCTGACACAGCAGTTGCTCTAGGAAGGACTACTCTCTGATACATATGAATAATTTTTCTTCTAGGATGGCTAGTGAAGGAATCTGAGAGAGACAAAAACAAGAGTACAATGTTTTAGAAAACAGGGAAGATGGAAAGAAGAAAGGAGGGAAAGGAGGTGGGGTGCAGAGAAGGAAGGAATAAAAGAAGAAAAGGAGATTTCAAAGTAAATAAAGAATGAAATTATAGCTTCCCAGGTGGTCAAGTGGTTAAGAATCTGCCTGCCAATGCAGGGGACATGGGTTAGATCTCTGGTCAGCAAGATCCCATGTGCCCTGGAGCAATTAAGCCTGTGTGCCACAGCTACTGAGCCCATGCAACCAAGACCCTGTGCTTTGCAACAAGAGAACCCACTGCAATGAGAAGCCCGCACCACGACAAAGAGTAGCCCCCGCTTGCCTGAGCTAGAGAAAAGCCTGCACACAGCAATGAAGACAGCATAGCCAAAAATAAATCAACTTTTTAAAAAAGAATGAAATATAAAAAAACCAGTGATAACTTCATGAAGAAAGCAGTCAGTACAATGAAGAAATCTAATTATAAAAGGGTTCAAGAGTCAGCAGGACATGACGAAACAGGCTTTACATGTAGACTACTCAAGCAACCTGGTGGGATAAAGGAAAAAGACCAGAGTTTGACTCAGTCATAGAGGTAAGGTTTATTTGCTTTTAATAGGATGCTAATAAGACATATAAATTCAATCACAAGACCTGGATTCAATTTCTGCTCTGCCATTTATTTTCTCTATGATTAATACTTGTCATACAATTTCTCTGGACCCCAGTTATCTCATCTGTAATCAAAGGGGCTAATCCTATTATATTTGCTTTCCAATACGGTTATTGCGAAGGTCAAATGATAAGTTCTTTTGTGAAAATGTTTGGGAGAAATCTAAAATACTCAACACTTTTAATGATTATTTTTACCTCCATTTTATGTGTATACATAAAATATAATTAGGCAAAATGTTAAAAAGAACCTAAACCACCTTATTCTCTCTGGTTTTAATTAATGGATATACAATCAGTGCTTGAAGTAATCTACAAAAAAGTATCAGTATGGAGTATAGTTCTTTACTATTGCTTATAAATTACTAGAGTTACTGAAGAAGCATCAAGTTGTTGAAGTTTTCCATCTCTCACTATTATATTAATAGACAGGGAACAATTACAATTTAGACTGGAAATGATCCACAAATTTCATCCTCCTTTGTGTGGGGAGCTATTATTTAACCATCTAGTAAGAACACTAAATACCAGATAAGAAGATTAATTCTAGATCATTATTGTATAAGAAACTGAAAAGATTGTAATTTGATTTGCCTTCTTCATCAATGTATTCTTCAATAAAATTTGAACCACAACATTAAAAATAATTGTTTTGTGAAATACTCAAATACATACTATAAGTTTAAATATAATTTTTCCTGGAAACAAAGCAGTTAAACTAGCTTATAGCTGAGTGTTATTTTTTAAAGACAATTTCTCTTCTCCTAACTGTGATAGATGCCATTTCTGAAATGCTGTGATCCCATCAACATGAATTTTATTGCCTCCTGAACTACAGAAGAGAATACTGGAATCGACAGAATGGGGATTATAGAAATCTGGATCCACTGTGTGAACTAAAGGAGGAAAAACAGTCTCAACACTCAAAAGGTGGTTATTCAGAAGCAGCTTCATAAAACAAGTTGGCTGATTTCAAACTAGCCTTATTTAAGGAGAGCCATTAACACTTCTTGGAAAAGGGAATGGCTACCCTTTATTAAAATTAAAATTAAGTGATGCCTGCTCCTTGGAAGAAAAGCTATGACCAACATGCTATGCTATGCTATGTACAGCATATTAAAAAGCAGAGACATTACTTTGCCAACAAAGGTCCATCTAGTCAAAGCTATGGTTTTTCCAGTAGTCATATATGGATGTGAGAGTTGGACTATAAAGAAAGCTGAGTGCTGAAGAATTGATGCTTTTGAACTGTGGTGTTGGAGAAGACTCCTGAGAGTCCCTTGGACTGCAAGGAGATCAAACCAGTCAATCCTAAAGGAATATTCATTAGAAGGACTGATGCTGAAGCTGAAGCTCCAGTGCTTTGGCCACCAGATTCGAAGAACTGATTCATGGGGAAAGACCCTGATGCTGGGAAAGACTGAAGGCAAGAGGAGAAGGGGACGACAGAGGATGAGATGGTTGGATGGCATCATCAACTTGATGGATATGAGTTTGAGCATTCTCTGGGAGTTGGTGATGGACAATGAGGCCTGGCGCACTGCAGTCCATGGGGTGGCAAAGAGTCAGACATGACGGAGTGACTGAACTGACCTGAATCCACTGCAGTTTTCTTGCCTGGAAAATTCCATGGACAGAGGAGCCTGGTGGGCTACAGTCCATGGGGTTGCAAAGAGTCTGACATGACTAATTAACTAAGCATGCATGCCTCTTTAGGTAGCAGTGTAACAATAAAAATGTCATGCTCCTGAAATATCTCAAATTTGCCATGATATTTCTAATATTTCTAATAAAAAATAGTGATAAAGTGAGCCTGCCAAGACGTACATGGAGAAAAATTAGTAAACAAGATAATGTGCAGAGACCCACAGTGAAGCACTATGTCATAAATCATGCTGCTATGCTCTTTCTCTGCACATTTTCATATAGTCTTAAAGTGAAGTAGACCTCCAGAATACCTGAATAGAGGTTTTTCCAAATAAGACATACAGATGGCCAAAAGGTACGTGAAAAGATGCCTACCATCACTAACCAGGATAATGCAAATCAAAACCTTAATGAAACATCAGCACACACCCATCAGAATGGCCATCATAAAAACATCACAAATAAAAAATGGTGATGAGGATGTAGAGAAAAGGAAACCCTCACATACTGTTAGTGGGAATGTAAATTGACAGAGCCGCTATCAAAAACAATATGGAACATGCTTAAAAGACAACTACAACTTGATAATTCCACTCCTAGACATATGTATTAATAAAAGGAAAATACTAATTTGAAAAGATGAATGCACCCCCGTGTTCATAGAAGAATTATTTATAGTAGCCAAGATATAGAGCAACCTGTGTCCATCAGCAAATAAGTGAACAAAGAAGATGTGGTATATACACATATATACACAATGGAATATTACTGAGCCATAAAAAAGAAAAAACATTGCCATTTGCAATGATATGGATGTACCTGGAGGGCACTATGCTTAGTGAAATGTCAGACAGAAAGACAAATACTGTACATCATCACTTACATGTAGAATCTAAAAAATAAAACCAAAAAATGAATATAACAAAACAGACTCATAAATGGAGAATAAACTTGCTTACCAGTGTGTAAGGGAAGGGTGGAAGGGCAAGGCATGGTTAGGGAATTAAAACATACAGACTACTATATATAAAACAAATAAGCTACAAAGATATACAGTACAAGGAATATAGTGAATATTTGACCACAACTCTAAAAAGAATAGAATCTATAAATTATTGAATCATCTTATTATACACGTAAAACTATCACAATATTATAGTTCAGTTCATTTCAGTCACTCTGCTGCTGCCAAGTTGCTTTAGTCGTGTCCAACTCTGTGCGACCCCACGGACTGCAGCCTACCAGGCTTCTCTGTCCATGGGATTCTCCAGGCAAGAACACTGGAGTGGGTAACCATTTCCTTCTCCAATGCATGAAAGTGGAAAGTGAAAGTGAAGTTACTCAGTCGTGTCTGACTCTTAGCGACCCCATGGACTGCAGCCCACCAGGCTCCTCCATCCATGGGATTTTCCGGGCAACAGTACTGGAGCGGGGTGCCATTGCCTTCTCCCTTCAGTCACTCAGTCATGTTCAGTTTTTTGCAACCCCATGGACTGCAGCACACCAGGCCTCCCTGTCCATCACCAACTCTTGGAGTTTACTCAAACTCATGCCCATCAAGTCGGTGATGCCATGCAAACATCTCATCCTCTGTTGTCCCCATCTCCTCCCACCTTCAATATTTCCCAGCATCAAGGTCTTTTCAAATAAGTCAGTTCTTTGTATCAGGTGGCCAAAGTATTGGAGTTTCAGCTTCAGCATCAGTCCTTCAAATGAATATTCAGGACTAATTTCCTTTAGAATGAACTGGTTGGATCTCCTTGCTGTCCAAGGGACTCTCAAGAGTCTTCACATCACAGTTCAAAAGCATCAATTCTTTGGCAGTCAGCTTTCTTTATTGGAGAAGGAAATGGTAACCACTCCAATACCCTTGCCTGGAAAATCCCATGGATGGAGGAGCCTGGTGGGCTGCAGTCTATGGGGTGGCTAAGAGTCGGACACGACTGAGTGACTTCACTTTCACTTTCCACTTTCATGCATTGGAGAAAGAAATGGCAACCCACTCCAGTATTCTTGCCTGGAGAATCCCAGGGACAGAGGAGCCTGGTGGGCTGCCAACTATGGGGTTGCACAGAGTCAGACATGACTGAAGTGACTTAGAACAGCAGCTTTCTTTATAGTCCAGTTCTCACACACATTCCATACATGACTACTGGAAAAACCATAGCTTTGCCTGAATGGACCTTTGTTGGCAAAGTAATTTTTAATATGCTGTCTAGGTTGGTCATAACTTTTCTTCCAAGGAGCAAATGTCTTTTAATTTCATGGCTGCAGATACCATCTGCAGTGATTTGGGAGCACCCCCCCCCCAAAATAAAGTCTGTCACTGTTTCCACTGTTTTCCCATCTTTTTGCCATGAAGTGATGACACCAGATGCCATGATCTTAGTTTTCTAAATGTTGAGTTTTAAGCCAACTTTTTCACTCTCCTCTTTCACTTTCATCAAGAAGCTCTTTAGTTCTTCTTCACTTTCTGCCATAAGGGTGGTGTTATCTGCATATCTGAGGTTATTGATATTTCTCCCAGCAATCTTTATCCAAGCTTTTGCTTCATCCAATGCAGCATTTCTCATGATGTACTCTGCATATAAGTTAAATAAACAGGGTGACAATATACAGCCTTGACGCACTCCTTTCCCTATCTAGAACCAGTCTGTTGTTCCATGTCCAGTTCTAACTGTTGCTTCTTGAACTGCATACAGATTTCTCAGGAGGCAGCTAAGGTTGTTTAACAATTTAAGAATTCTTAAATTCTTAAATTTAAGAATTTATTTAATTCTATTTAAGAATTTTCTTAAGTTATATTTAAGAATTTAATTCTTAAATTCTATTTAAGAATTTTCCACAGTTTGTTGTGATCCACACAGTCAAAAGCTTTGGCATAGTCAATAAAGCCGAAGTGGATGTTTTCCTGGAACTCTCTTGCTTTTTTGATGATCCAAGAGATGTTGGCAATTTGATCCCTAGTTCCTCTGCCTTTTCTAAATCCAGCTTGAATATCTGGAAGTTCACAGTTCACATACTGTTGAAGCCTGGCTTGGAGAATTTTGAGCATTACTTTTCTAGTGTGTGTGATGAGTACAATTGTGCGGTAGTTTGAGCATTCTTTGGCATTGCCTTTCTTTGGGATTGGAATGAAAATGGACCTTTTCCAGTCCTGTGGCCACTGCTGAGTTTTCCAAATTTCCTGGCATTATAAATCTACTATACTTCAATTTAAAAAAAAAAAAGTTGAGTACCTCTCTAAAGGATCAGTATTAGAGACAAAGCCATAGTACCAAAAAGCAGTGCTGCTAACATCTCTGGTTTCAAGAACAAATTATAGCTCTAGAGTAAAGGCATATTCAAAACATTTATTTTTATTCTCTCTCACAGCTGCAACAAATGGTTTCTCTCTGAGGAAATTATTACTGAGAGCGTTTTTAAATCTCTTAGATCCTAAGAGATGTGTACTGTAAAATATCTGAATAGGACACCCATCTTTTTAAAATATATGGACATTGGCTTGCTTAACATTAACAACCAGTTGTTCAAAAACTGGTATGCAGGTTAATTTTTGCCAGAGCTTAAGTGTCTGGTTCACAGATTTGGCCTTCAGAATCATGTGGTGCTTCACTTCAGAAATTGCTTTTATTTATAAAAGACTAAAGATAGTCTGGCAGCCAGAAATAATTGTTTTAATAAAATTTCAAGTGTATATTCATGGTATCTTCCCACAGAAAGACAGAATTAGTCAATTCAAACTGAATCTCCGTCCAATGATCCTTTAGGAAAGTGGAGTCTCAAAAAACTAGACTTTAAAATTCTGTTGGAATTTTGGCATAAACCAAATGCAGACTATAAACACAAGTCATCTGCCAATAGTATTTTACTGCTTTTAGAGAACTGCTAGCATGTTGAATGAACAATTATTACACTGATGACAAGTAACAAGTGCTTTCTTGCAATTTTAAAACTCGTGCATCTAGTTTAAAGCTATCTGTTCCTTGCTCCCTTCTTCCCTCCCTCTGACTCTCAACCCTTCCTACCCAACCCTTCCTTCCTAGCTTTCTTCCTTCCTTCCTTGCTTCTTTGCTTTCAGATAGGAATATAGAAGTATATCAACAAAGAATATTTTCTGTAAGGAAGAAATGGGAGATTACCAATAAAGTTGCTAACTGATACCAGCTAATCTACTGGTGTGGTTAAGTAACTATTGAGTAATTGGTTTTTTGGTTTCATATTAGGCCAAACAGATGGGAGGGCTTGTCAACTAAACACATATTTGGATTACCTTTTAAAGGCATGAATTTATTTAAATTTTATTTGTAAATAGTCTCCATGATTCTAATCAACTAATGTCTAAACCATGCTTTCAAAACTTTAGGGCACTTATTTATTTCTGACAAGATACTCAATAAATCTCTAAATATGGCCTCTCGGTTTATGAATATCTCTATGTTCTTGTCAAAACAAAACCTAAATTACTGTGTGCATAAGGAGGCGAATAGCAACAGGAGTACACAGAGATGATTGGATTTAGAAATGTGTAATTATTTTCTTGCTTCCCCCCTCTTCTCTAACCAGAACCAATATGCTAAAAAGTATATTGTTTGTTTTTTATTTTCCAATTAAATTAGAAGAGCTTTCTGCTCCTCAGAACCACTGCTTTCTATAAGATATGAAAATGGGATGCCCAATCATTTTATTCAAGCACTGGGAAACCTATTACTGATGAAGTCTAATGTTAAAAGCCAATGATCGCAGTATGTCTTGGACAGAATTCTGCCCAATTATCACTGACTCCAGGAAATCCTTGGTATTTTTTTTTTTTTTTTTTTCTTAACTGTACTGCCATTAGTGCCTAAAATGAGGGAACTATGAAATTCTTTTGGTCACAACTGACATAATGAAGTGTTTCAGCAAATGTGTGGAGGATCAATAGATTCCCTCCAGAATCTGCTATGACCTTTCTTACTAATTAAGTTGTTGCCCAGGAGCCACTGGCCAGACATGGGTTACATTTCCCAGCTGACCTTGCAGCTAGGCATAGCCACGTGACTAGTTTTCAACATGGGAATGGTGCAGAATTAGTTCCTACCACTTCTAGGCCGAAACGTTTAAAAGGTGGTTGTGCCTCCTCAGCATATTTCCCCCTCTTTGCCTGGAATGTTCATGAGAAGAGGGACCTTGAAAGATGACCGACTGAAGATGGCAAAGCCACTCTCAGCCTGGGCCTCTGAATGACTGAGGAGAGCAGTGCCACCTGTCACATCACAACAGATGATCACAGGAAAGAGAAATAAACTTTGGGTCACTGAATTATTCAGGTCTTTTCGTTATAGCAACTAGCACTGCATCCATGAAAACGTCAAGGAAGTGGATTGTTTACAAGAAACCATCAACAGTGACAATACAAAATGCTGGTGCAGATGTGGAATCACAGGGATTCTTGTTCAGTGCTGGTGGGAATGCAACCTTGTGCAGCCACTCTGGAAGCCCTTTTGGCAGTTTCTAACAAGACTAAACATATTCTTATCCTATGGTGCAGCAATAGCTCTTTTTTCTATTTACCCAAATGAGTGAAACTTAAGTGAAGTGAAGTCACTCAGTCATGTCTGACTCCTAGCGACCCCATGGACTGCAGCCCACCAGGCTCCTCCGTCCATGGGATTTTCCAGGCAAGAGTACTGGAGTGGGGTGCCATTGCCTTAGATCCACACAAAAAATAGCAGCCTTATTCATAAATGTCAAAACTTAGACGCAACTAAGATACCCTTCAATATTTCTGTAAATAAACTGTGGTATATCTATAGAATATAGTATTATCCAGTGATAAAAAGAAGTGAGCTATCATGGTATAAGAAAACATAGAAGAACTTTAAGTGCATGTCAGTAAGTGAAGGAAACCACTATAAAAAGGCTACATACTGTAGATTCTAACAATATAACATTTTGGAAAAAGTAAAACCATAGAGACAGTTAAAAATCAGTGATTGCCAGGGGTTATAGGGAAGGAAGGGTTGAATATGTGGACAATAGGGAAAGTTTAGGCCAGTGAAACTGGCCTGTATGATACTGTATGGTAGATACATATCATTATACATCATCAAATGGGCTTCCCTTGTGGCTCAGTTGGAAAATAATCCACCTGCAATTTGGGAGACCTGGGTTCAATACCTGGGTTCAATACGTGGGTTGGAAAGATCCCCTGGAGAAGGAAAGGCTATCCACTCCAATTCTGGCCTGGAGAATTTCATGGACTGTATAGCCCATGCAAAGAGTCAGACATGACTGAGAGACTTTCACTTTACTTTATACATTCAAAAGCCAGAAAATATTCAATGCAAACAAGTACTTAAACCATGAACTTTAGTTAATAATAATGGAACAGTATTAGCTCTTTATTTTTACCAAATGTATGTTATTAATACATGATGTAAAGACAATGGGGAAAAATGTGGGAGAGAGGGGAATGAATATATGGTGGAATTCCCTGAAGGGGAACATATGGGGGAATTCCCTGAAGACCCAAGGTTAGAACTTTGTGCTTTTATTGCCATAGGCCCAGGTTCAGTCCCTGGTCAGGTAACTAAAATCCCAAAAGCTAGGGTATGTGGTCCAAAAAGAAAAGAAAAGAAAAGAAAAAAAAATTATATATATATATGAACTCTTTGTACTCTTTGTTCAGTTTTCCATAAACCTAAAACTGCTCTAAAATATCTTATTAATTTAAAAAAATCTGTTTTTTTCCATCATTAATACATCTATACTCACACATACACACACATGTATACACAACAGGACTTGCTGAGGAAATGAAGAAGAACATACAAAGGAAACTTAAATTGACATTTTAAAAAGTGATGAAACTGGAACAGGGAAACAAAAAGAGAGGAACTGAAGTGTCAATGAGAGAACAGTGAGAGTAGGGAACACATTTATGCTTAGGCACAAAAGAAGATTTAGAGCAAAATGTTCTTGGTTTTCATCTCATCCTCACTGTTTATTGTCTGCTCATTTGCCAGTGGGAAACTCAAAAGTGGTACTAGATTTCTAAACTCAAAAGATCACTAGATTTCTCATGATGTTTTCAACTATAATCACTTAGGCCCTATACCTACAGCCTAAACCACACACAAAAGCAATTTTACCAAAGTAGTATCTAAACAATATCATTTGACTGGTCATTTGTTGCTACAAGCACTTTCACTTGTTTATATACTTTATATTTCTATTTTAAAGATAAGGAGCTACAGCTAACAACTTGCCTAAAGTTATGCCTTGAGTTCAGAGCTTGCATTTGAGCCCTAGTGACTTATCCAACATGCAAGCTTTCCGCCTAGATTCCTGGCATTCATCTGTTGCCAACAGTAACCACTGAGCTTCTGAGAAAGACCCTTGGTTAGTAATTCAGTTTCTATTTTATATATAGAATCCCCTATTAACCCTAAGTTTAACCTCACCAACCCCTCTGTGGAGAAGCTGGAGTCAAGATTGCTGGGAGAAATATCAATAACCTCTGATATGCAGATGACACCACGCTTATGGCAGAAAGCGAAGAGGAACTAAAGAAACTCTTGATGAAGGTGAAAGAGAAGAGTGAACAAGCTAGCTTAAAACTCAACATTCAAAAACGAAGATCATATCATCTGGTCTCTCACTTCATGGGGCACAGATGGGTAAAAATTGAGACTATTTTCTTGGGCTCCAAAATCATTGCTGACAGTGACCGCAGCCACAAAATTAACAAATACTTGCTCCTTGGAAGAAAAGCTATGACCAACCTAGACAGAATATTAAAAAGCAGAGACATCACCTTGCTGACAAAGGTCTGTATAGTCAAAGCTATGGTTTTTCCAGTAGTCATGTATGGATATGAGCGTTGGGCCACAAAGAAAGCTGAGGGCAAAAGAGTTGATGCTTTCAAACTGTGGCATTGGAGAAGACTCTTGAGAGTCCCTTGGACAGCAAGGAGATCAAACCAGTCAATCCTAAAGGAAATCAACCCTGAATATTCATTAGAAGGACTAATGCTGAAGCTAAGCTCCAATACTTTGGCCACCTGATGTGAAGAGACGACTCATTGGAGAAGACCCTGATGCTGGAAAAGACTGAAGGCAAAAGAGAAGAGGGCATCAGAGAATGAGATGGTTAGAAAGCACCACTGAATCAGTACATGAATTTGAGCAAACCCCAGGAGATGGTGAAGGACAGGGCCAAAAGACCATTTGCTTAGATCCACAGCAATGAAGCCCGTGTGACTTCTTGTATTTGAATGACAAGTTCATCAGAAGTAAGCAGAGCCTCTGAGTCAGCAACAGTTGCTTAAATCAAGCCTTAATAACTTGTACAATTCTCTTTTGAAATCACTTCAATTGATGGTCCCTCCCACCCCACTAGACCTATGTCACATGTTCCAGTATTTCTTATAGTCATCACTATGCTAGTTATTGTACCTGAATGTGAATACCTTGGAATCCATTGTAAGATATGATAGCCAAGAATCAGAAATCATCACTTTCCCAAACTACGGCTTTTTATGGGGTTAAACTGCAAGTCAAAGATTGTTTGAGCTACACTGAGGAACTCCTAATGAGGCTCTGAATAAAACATACATGCTTATGGAAGACAAGTGAGGCATGTTTATTTCTTGAAATTAACCAGTCAAAGAATAAAGTAAATTTTGTTAGCTCTCCCAGATTTTTAAATGCGTATACAATCTATTGATTCCATGGGTTGCTTTCGGGCTATTTAAAGTCCTAGGGTTGGTTCTGGATGACTTGTGTGGTCTGATTTTTGTTTTGAGGTTTATAGTTTTCTGTTTGGTTAGTTTAAAACTTTTACAGATGGATTTTTTTAGCTTTTGAAAAAATAATTACTCTACTTTTTTTTAGATGATCAGAGAGCATGGAGCATACAGGGTTCCCCCTACTCTGCCCCAATGTGGCTCAGCAAAAATATTGCTTGAGAAGATTTCAAGACTTATATAGGATATATACAGTTTGCTGAAAATGTTTTTCAGCAAAATAACTTAAGGAAATAAAAAATATCATGAATTCCCAAAATCATAGAAACTTACAGTTATTTTGCTGCAGCCTCAGTGTCTCAAAAGAACCCAAGACAATGGGGGGAAAAAAAAGCTGAGTAAAACATCCTATAAGAGGAGTTCAATAAAGGGTGTGTGTGTGCTAAGGCACTTCAGTTGTGTCCGACTTTTTGTGATCCTGTGGACCACAGCCTGCCAGGCTCTTCTGTCTATGGGATTCTTCAAACAAGAATACTGGAGTGGGTTGCCATGCCCTCCTCTAGGGGATCTTCCTGATAAAGGATACCTAGATTGTGGTCAAGGATCTAACACCCGTAATTTGGGTTATTTTCAATGGTTTCAATCACAAAAACAGTTTGACAACACTGGAGATTCATAGGAGTAAGTGTTATTGCTCCCTAAGTGCACTGATCATATTCACTGATGGTATTAATTCAACCATTCTGAATGTGCACTGATTCACTTCAATATGTTAGCACTCTATGAGTTCCTAACCAGCAGGATCTATAGAGAATTAGACAATATGGGTACAAAATAATGTCCAGCAAACTAGTGCCTATGGGAATACAGAAGTATAGTCCTGGTTTAATGAAAAAAAAAAAAAACAGAGTAAACAGCATCTGAAACTTCAGCAAATCACTTACCTGGTGTAAAATTTCTTCCAGGACAGAAGGAAAATCAAGGGAAAATCAACTTCAGAGTCTATGTTGTGTGTTCTGAGAGTCAGTTTCCCGTGTGAGGCTGGAGAGTTCCACCCACACCAACAATCAATTCTCAGACACCAGCAGGATGTCTATTCTGTCCTACCTACCTAGAGATAGCATCAGATTCCACAGGTTAAGGGCTCAGTCTTAACAAGACTCCCCCACGTAGCACTTTAGACACAAGTTCTGAGCACTAGGTGTTAACCTGTGCTTCTATCCTATGGTCTATAGAATGGAGGTTCCAATGACCCTCTCCTACTCAAGATACCAATTCCAAGACTAAGTTGTTAACCTGTACTTCTGAGCAACTGGCTATAAATCAGAGGCTCTCAAGATCTTCTTGAGTTTGCTTAATTTACTAGAGTGCCTCACAGAATGCAGAGAAACATTTTACTAGATTACCAATTTATTATAAAGGATAAAACCCAGGAACAGCCAGATGGAAGAGACACACAGGGTATGGTACAGGAAAAAATCTCAGAGCTTCCAAATTCACTCTCTACTCCTCACTCACCAACACAGAAGCTCTCCAAATTGTCCTTGTGGGGTTTTATGAAGGGTTCATTACAAAGATCATGATTGATTACATCCTTGGCCATTGGTTATTTCTTTGTCCTGGGGGTGGGGGAGTGCCCTCTCCCCTCCCCAAAAGTCAGGGGGTGGGACTGAAAGTTGCAACCCTCTATCACCTGGTTGACTCATTTGCAAACTGCTTCCATTCTTTGGTGCTTTCCCAAAGTGGCCTCTTTAACACAATAACAGATACTTCAATCACTCTCAACCCTTAGGAAATTACAGGGATTTTGTGAGTCATTGTGCCTGCATGCACCCATGCATGCATGTTGCTCAGACCTGTAGGACTCTTTGTGACCTTATGGACTGTAGCCCGCCAGGCTCCTCTGTCCATGGGGATTCTCCAGGCAAGAATATTGGAGTGGGTTGCCATGCCCTTCTCCATCAGCAACTGTGAATGACGAACAAATATATGAGAAATACATTTTGTTCATCTGAATGACCAAATAAATATTTCTACCTGGTAGTCCAATGGATAAGATTCTGCTCTCAATGCAGGGACCTAGGTTCAATCCCTGGTCAGGGAACTAGATCCCACATGCCACAACTAAGAGTTTGCATCTGGCACAGCCAAATAAATAAAAATAAATATTTAAAAGAAATATTTCTTATAAATCACGATACTGCAGATATATGATATATGCACATATTATTCTACACTGGATCAAGAAAAGGTAACTGGAGCTAACTTTTAAGAAACCATTATGCTGCTGATGACGTATCTGTTAGATTGTGTTTAGTTATCTGCAAGCCATGCCCAAAGAGTGGGGTACAACTGAGCGACTGAACAAGCCATGCCCATTACACGCGAAAGTGAGCTCTTAGCTTTTGACCTGTATAGATAAATTACTTCCTTATTTCTCAGCACTATCTCTAAAGACACAGGGATTTAAAATCCAGAAATGGGAAGTTGGGGTTTTTGGTTTCATTTGTAGGCACAACTCATCATATGACTTCAGTGAGCCAATTAACAATACTTCAGAGACAAGGGTCATTTAAGATAATACAGTAATATACGCCATAGAGGGCTGTGGCATATATTACATGTGGAGAGCTGGACAATTAAAAAGGCTGAGCACCGAAGAATTGACGCCTTTCAACTGAAGTGCCTGGTGTGCACCACAGAACAGGAAAGCCTGGTGTGCTGCAGTCCATGGGGATGCAAAGAATGGGATACAACTGAGCAACTGAACTGACTGAACTGTGGTGCTGAGTCAGACACGACTGAGCAACTGAATAAGAACATAATATGCTATAGAGCCAAAGCAAGCTAAAGAGAAACACCATATGTCAGCTCACTTACCTTCTTACATGAGTTACTTCATTCAAGCACTTCAGAACCCACAGGGCACTCAGGATTATGGTTCATAAATGATAGTTCAGGAAACATGTGAAGGCCCTAAAAATATCTGAAAGGGCCATTTGAAGTAAATGTCCACACTAAATAAAGGAAACACTTAAGTTCTCAGGGAAGAGTACAAACTTATTTCTCGTTTGAAAAATGAAAATTATTGATTTACATATGATTACTATTTCCAAGTTGAGCTCCAAAGTAATAAATATTATCTCATGATTTTTTTTCCAGAATTTTCAGGGGAAGAATAAATTTTTTATTTATTCTTGTTCACACAGGCAAAGAGGGCACATAATGTATAAACAACGACTCTTTCTTTAGTATTTGTGGGTTTTCTGGTTTTGCTTATTAATCACCATCGTTTCCACTCACAATTTGAAATACCCACACCTTGAAGAATCATCGAGGCATAATTTCCAGTTCAGTTCACAGATATTCTAATGAAGTGCACTAAACATAACATAATTTCTGAATAAACTGTAGGAAATGTGCACTGCAGCACTGCAGAAATAGCAAAGACCCATGTTGCTGATTCTTTGCTTCGCTGCCTTCAAGGCAAGTCATCTACCAAAGTAATGAGGCAGAAGAGAGAAAATTTAATATTAATTTTGTGAGGCCCATTCAAACCTTTTTCCTCCCAAGAAAATGTTTCTGTGGTTTTACTTAAACTAATATCACCTCTTCAGAGAGATCACTCTTTGGGTTTGCGTTTGTGAAACTAGACTACCGAAGTTGAAAAAAATGTCGCACTGTCTAACATGAACCTTAGCCTAGAGCAAAACAACAAAGCCTCTATTTGGTAAAGCTGAACTGCCTTTATGAAATGCGGCAGTTGATTTCTTTTTCAACAATTGATTTTTATTATATTCCATAGTCAGGCCTCTAAGTGAATTTAAAGATTATCTGCAGTATGTGTTCTTAGAAGAAAAACGATTCACTTAAAAAGGTGGTTTTGGAACTGTTTCTGTAAATGTGTCTCACCATTTAATATTATCAGTAAAAAGAAATCCTTGGGCATTTGCAGTGTTGATCAGAGCAAAAAAATGGATAACGTCAAAACTGATTTTCATAGCAACATAAATATACTAATTGCAATAGGAAATATGAAGTTAGAATTAATTGTAATATTAGAACATAGAATAGAAAAGAATATTTTTCTCTTGTAACTGTGTTTGTGCTCTTGACTCTTCCATTCTTTGTCAACTGCTTCTTACGTCACACTTAATTTCCCCCTTTTTATCCTTGTGTGGAACTTTCTTGTGTGTGAGCAGGAGGAATAGCTGTGATACTCTAAAAATATCCCATTTCCTACTCTAATATACCAATTTTACATCCTGTCTGCTACAGCTTAAGACCAGACAAGGCCTTTAATGAATTGTTTCTTTTTCAGAACTCACCATGGGCTATGCTGACACTTCAGAAAACAGCTCTGATACATTAGTGGGTCCTTAACTCTGAACTCAAAAAGCTTATTTCTAAACTGAAAATGACCTACCAGCCTGGGGACTTGTGGTCCTTTATAGGACGCCGAGAGGTTGTCTAGGCTTATGCTGGAGCCTATGCAATTCTGGGACCTCTCTTACCTGTCACTCATTATTTTCTAGGAAAAAGTGATTGAGAATAAAATTAGTTTAAAAAAGAATCCTGTTATCAATTTAATAGTGTAAAAGTGTTATTATTCCTGTCCTCTACCACCATCCAACATAGTGCCATTTCCTAAGTTACTATAGTTCATTAGCTGAAAAAAAGCAGGTCTGCTGGTATAAATGTTTTTTAGATAAGTTCACCGTTCTCAAAGAACAAATGAAAAGGGCAAAGCATGACAATTTCTCATTTTATAATGGGAAATTTATTCAAGACCTTCCCCCCCATTTATCACTGAAGACACATTACAATTAAATGCCTTCATTTGCACATAAGTAGCCTACAAACTCTTTTTTTTAAACCCCTCAGGTATTTACAGTGTGTTTCTCTCTAGCTATTTTAAGTTTCATTTTTACTCTCTTCACCTATTAAGCAGTCTGACTCAGAACCTGGATTAAGAACAGCAGTGAACAACAAAAGGGCTGTTGCAGAATGATTTTCAGTGTCTTGCACAGGTAATCAAAACCAAAATAAGAAAACAGGTATAAAAGAAAATGCACGTATTTCTACTCTCTGTTATCAATATGCTGATTAATGGAATAATCATTTTTATGACAATGTTGACAGAAAATAGGAAACTAAAAATTATGGAAAAATTTATTTCTAAACATTCTATTACATCTTTGGTAGAAAGTGACATATTTATTTTTCGTAAAACTGAAAAATCGTATCACCTAAATAGTTTAGAAGCCAAGGTACGCACTCTTCATTACATTATATGCCTTCTCCTTTCATTTATTAATATATAGATGTGGTTGGTTTTGCTCTTGGAATTAAGAAGCAGTCGCCATGGTATTTTTAATCATGTTAATAAGCAGTATCTTTGTAGTTGCCCCTTAGAGGTCTAGAACAGAAATGTACTTTACATTTTTTAGTATAAATATTTCAATTTTACCACTCAGTTTCCCAAGTTGAATTATGAATTACCAATCCTTGTATAATACTATAAAGATGTAGGCTGAGAATTTGAAAATGTGGGTTCTGATACAGGTCTCACTGACTTTGAAAAGGACTAATAACTACCCTGAGTTCTCATATTCTGCAAAGTTCTTTAAAAATATAAGTATTGTTATTACTATATCTTTATGTATAAAGTGAAAGTATCGTGTTAAATGATTTCTGATGATATTATTTGATAAATGATATTTATATGTCAAAAACTATGACTATTTACTCAAATATAAATAGTACTGATTTCTATTATTTCAATTAATTTCAAACAGCATGCACAAGAACAATTACTTATACAAATAACTAGACAATATATTCCATATCACAGAGAATATGCTGAATATTAATATTAATTAATTAATTAATATTAATATTAATATTCAGCATAGGTGCAGAATCTGATTTCAATTTCTCCTTGACTTTAAGAAGATGAAGGTCATTTATATAGGTCATTTGAAAGGTAATTTTCCTAGATTTTCAATAAAGTCATGAGTTTTACTGTTTGAACTCTAGGTCAACTCTCTAATAAGTTGAAAAATTAATTTTCAAAAAAATTCTTTAAATTCTTAAATTTATAAAGTTAAGTTTTTTATGTTGGATTTTCCCTGTATTTCTTAATTAAATCTTTACCATTTGATTACTGCTTTACAAACTTTTGAAAACTATAAAATCCTTTTTAAAACAAACTCAAGTTATATAAAAGAATAGTAATGAGAAATGTGTGTGAAACACCATAAACCTCCAGGCAAACTTATTTTCCCCAGAAATGTTTCTAAAGTTCATGAATATATATGGAGTCAGTGATAAAGTGAAGACAGAGGATTTTTGTAGAGAAAGATCTTTCACAGTGCTTTTCCTGTATTCTCCCTCTTCATGGAAGATTCAAGGGAGATATACCTTACACACCTTCACATTAAGGTAAAGCAGGAAACCTTCAGGGGAATGATTTTGAGATCTTGGCCTTGTGAATTCTGAAATGTTGAGGGCTACAGGAATTAACATCTGACCATCATTTATAAAAACTAAAGCAGCTAAGAATTTGCATCTGACAAGACACTGGAGAGTCTCTTGGACTGCAAGGAGATCAAACCAGTCAATCTTAAATGAAGTCAACCCTAAATACTCAATGGAAGGACTGATACTGAAGTTGAAGCCCCAATACT
Organism: Bos javanicus; assembly: GCF_032452875.1. Lineage (NCBI taxonomy): Eukaryota > Metazoa > Chordata > Mammalia > Artiodactyla > Bovidae > Bos > Bos javanicus. The sequence goes on along the minus strand of NC_083874.1, from coordinate 35,314,865 downwards.
TTGGCCACCTGATGCAAAGAGCTGATTCATTGGAGAACATTCTCATGCTGGGGAAGATTGAAGGCAGGAGAAGAAGGGGACCACAGAGGATGAGAACGTTGGATGGCATCATGGACTAACGGACATGGTTTGAGCAAACTCTGGGAGATGGTAAAGGACAGAGAAACCTGGCATGCTGTAGCCCTTGGGGTCCCAAAGGGTCAGACATGACTTGGCAACAGAAGAGTCGGACACAACTTCATGCCTGAACAACAACTCGAACAAGAAGATCAAGAGAACAAGACAAGAGCTAACTAGTGCCTGCAGAGACAAAGACAGAAGTATATGGTCCATGTTGGGATCAATCTTCTGTTGCATTGGGACTAATTCTGAGTTAGTTCAAGATGGGTACATGAGTTTCCCATGGAGGAGATGAGGCCATACAGCAGAAGACCTGAGCAGGAACAACCTAGGTGCTTATCACCAAATAATAAGACTTAAGAAATTAATGCAAAGATAACACAGGGAATAGATCTAAGTACATTGTCAGCCAGCCAGTCAAGAGCCCTGCGAAAAAACAATGAAGGAGCTATAAGAATACTCCAGGAGAGAAAGATTCAAGTTTAATTTTCAAGACCAAGAACTTCAGCTCTAATCTTTTTTGAAATGAAAATCAGTGGTTTCATCAGTATCTTAAATTTTACATTCTAAAAATTGAATGGAATCACTGTTTCCAACTTAAGATAGTTTCAGGACTTAGCTGTCTGTGGTCTATGCTAAGTCACTTCAGTCGTGTCCGACTCTGTGCGACCCCATAGATGGCAGCCCAACAGGCTCCCCCGTAGAACAGCATAAAAGTGTGGTTGTCCAGTAGCTAAAACTCCATGCTCCTAATGCAGTGGTTCCAGGTTTGATCCGTGGTCAGGGAACTAGATCCCACATGCCAGAGCTAAGAGTTCACATGCTGCAACTAAAGATCCCACAGATCATAGCTAAGACCCAGCATAAATAAATAAATAAGTATTGTTTAAAATTATGAGATCAGCTAGCATTGCTTTCTGGAGCAAGGAAAGAAGATTTTCCCACTGAACCAAACTCAAAGACATTATTAAGATAGAAATAAAATTGTATTTAATTATTCATTAACTGTGCTTGTCCAGGGACCTGCCTACTATCTCAATCCCACTGTGCTCAATATACTTCCAAAGAAACTCTTAATTTCACCAAAAATGATTTGAAAGCCATGCTGTGCACCATCACTATAGGAAACAATATTCTAAATATTCAGAGTTAATCAAATGGACTCTTACCTAAGGACTCAATATATAAAATATCACTGGTACAAAATTTTAAAATTAAGGTATACAATCAATAGTTAAATTTAAATTTTCAATTATAGACTCAAACAGAATTTTTAGATACTGTGAAAATTTGGAGTTGGGAAACTTTCTCCTGACTTAAAAAGTGGGTATATGAGGATAAATATGAATTTATGGGAAAATATGGTAAAAATACGAATTTGTGGGAAAAAAGGATATACTATACACAAATACAAGTGTAACAAGTAGACTTCAAAGCAGAAATAAAACAAAATCAAAACAAGATCATTTAAGATATAGAGTAACTTGTAGGCTTTAACTAATGGAACTGTCTTTCTTATTCACAACTGTGATATATTTAATCCCAATTTAATAAGATTAGCTAACCTCCAAACTAGCAGTTAAGGGCATTTTGAGAAACACAAAATAATTTATATATCTTCTATATATAGTACTTCCTTCAAACAAGTTCAGGTTTAAGAAAACTTTGTTTTTCTAAAATATTTTAAAGAACACAATTAGGAAGTAACCAATGGAAATCAGTGAGAAATGAAGATTTGTTAAACAGTGTTTAATTGTTGTGCGTTAGTTTCTCAGTTGTGTCTGACTCTTTGTGAACCCATGGACTATAGCCCAATAGGCTTCTCTGTCCATGGGATTCTCTAGGTAAGAATACTGAAGTGGGTTGTCATTCCTTTCTCCAGGGGATCTTCCTGACCCAGGAAGATTGAACCCAGGTCTCCTGCATTGGAGGCAGATTCTTTACCTTCTGAGCCACCAGGGAAGTGTTTAATTGCATATATATATTTCAATCCATGTTCCAAGCTTTAGTTACATAGATTGTCTCTAATTGTATTTATAATGAGAAATTAAACCAATGACACATGAGTGGACTATGCACCTGATTTCACATTTAAAAAGAGATGACCAATATAGCTTAATTGAATTCAAACAATAAAAAAGTTTTTGATGTTTTACAAAAACAACAAAGATGTTTCTTTGTGTAAAATAATGTGTTGCATATGAAATCAAATTATTGAGACTCATGGCAAACCACTTCAGCATTCTTGTCTTGAGAACCCCATGAACAGTATGAAAAGGCAAAAAGATGAAAGATGAACCACCAAAGTCAGGAAGTGTCCAATATGCTACTGGAGAAGAGTGGAGAATAGCTCCAGAAAGAAGGAAAAGACTGAGGCAAAGTTGAAACGACACCCAGCTGTGGATGTGTCTGGTGGTGAAAGTAAAGTAAGATGCTAAGAAGAACAATATTGCATAGGAACTTGGAATTAAAAAAAAAAAAACAAAAACTTGGAATCAAAGCAAGTTGGGAGTGGTCAAACAGGAGATGGCAAAAGTAAACATCGACATTTTAGGAATCAGTGAACTAAAATGGATGGGAATGGGCAAATTTAATCCAGATGTCCATTATATCTACAACTGAAGGCAAGTATCCCTTAGAAGAAGTGGAGTAGCCCTCATAGTCAATAGAAGATTCCAAAATGCAGTACTTGGGTGCAATATCAAAAACGACAGAATGACCTCAGTTCATTTTCAAGGGAAACCATTCAAAATCACAGTAATCCAAGTCTATGCCCCAACCACTAATACTGAAGAAGCTGAAGTTGATTGGTTCTTTGAAGACCTACAAGACCTTCTTGAACTAGCAACAGCAAAAAAACATGTCCTTTTCATCATAGGGGATTGGAATACAAAAATAGGAAGTCAAGAGATACCTGGAGTAATAGGCAAGTTTGACTTTAGAATTCAAAATGAAGCAGGGGAAAGGCTAACAGAGGTTTGCCAAGAGAATGCATGGGTCACAGCAAGCACCCTCTTCCAACAACAGAAGAGAGGACTCTACACATGGACATCACCAGATGGCCAATACTGAAATCAGGTTGATTATATTCTTTGCAGCCAAAGATGGAGAAGCTCTATACCATCAGCAAAAACAAGACCAGGAGCTGAGTCTGGTTCAGGTCATGAACTCCTTATTGAAAAGTTCAGACTTAAATTGAAGAGAGTAGGGAAAACCAGTAGACCATTCAGGTATGACCTAAATCAAATCCCTTATGATTATACAGTGGAAGTGACAAATAGATTCAAAGGATTAGATCTGATAGACAGTGCCTGAATAACTATGGATGGAGGTTAATGACATTGTACAGGAGGCAGTGACAAGATCATCCCCAAGAAAAAGAAATGCAAGAAAGGCAAAATGTCTGAGGAGGCCTCGCAAATAGCTGAGAAAAGAAGGGAAGCTAAAGGCAAAGGAGAAAAGGAAAAATATATCCATTTGAATGCAGAGTTCCAAAGACTGCCAGGAGAGCAAACCAGTTAATTCAAAAGGAAATCAACCCTAAATATTCACTGGAAGAACTGATGCTGAAGCTGAAGCGCCAATACTTTGGCCACTTGATGTAAAGAGCCTACTCATTGGAAAAGACCCTGATGCTGAGAAAGACTGAATACAGGAGAAGAAAAGGACAACAGAGGATGAGATGGTTGGATGACCTCACTGATTCAGTGGACATGAGTTTGAGTAAACTCCAGGAGATTGTGAAGAACAAGGAAGGCTAGAATGCTGCAGTCCATGTGGTCACAAAGAGTCAGACATGACTGACCGAATGAACAACAACAAATCTTTTCTATTTAAATGCAATTTTGAAACAAAGACAAAGAGACAAAAGGAAAAAGAATCAAGAGAATAAAACCAAAAAATAAATCTCAATCAAGTAATTTTGTGATTTACTGAAAAAGAAATTAATTAAAAGCATGATTCATCATTTAGGGCTTTGATTAACAAGATACAATTAAGAAAAGATTAAGTTTCAAAAGTCTACAATTAAAGAAATAAGTGACAGTTGCTTAATCATGTCCAACTCTGCAACCCTACGGACTGTAGCCCTCCCGGCTCCTCTGTGCATGAAATTCTCCAGGCAAGAATGAGTGGAGTGAGTAGCCATTCATTTCTCCAGAGTTCTTCCTGACCTGGGGCTCTAGCCTGCATTGCAGGCAGATTCTTTACCATCTGAGCCACCAGGGAAGAAATGGAGGTCAGAGTTACACTGATTACTTATGCTTATATCACTCTTATCTAGTGTCTAAGCTCAATAGAAATGAAGTCAAGACCAGAATCTGTTAAAATGTTAACAACTGCAGAGATGTTACTTAAAACAGTTAACAAAATTAATTTAGCTAATTTACTAGATAAACCGCTGCAAGAAACACACACAGATACACACACACGTGTGCACACACACACACAAAGATGTGCAAATACTTGCAGACACACACAAAGAGGCACACACAAGAGATAACTGTCCTGAAATGATGGCTGTATTTGCTTAGGAATGGGACTTCATCCGTACTCAGATAGCTCAGCAGGAACCCTTAACTTCTCCATTTAATCTTGCCTTGTATTTAATTCCATATTTTTTGAAGAAAGCAATATTAATGTAGTTGTAATTCATTTACACTTAAATAATAATCAAAATGTTGTTTTAAATATTCTTCTAGAAATGGAAGAAACTGACAAAATTCTCTCTCTCCTTTTTCCCCGTTGTGACTGTGCTTTGAATCTCAAATGATATATACTTCGAGGTCTAAACTGAGCTGTAAGGCAGTTCAAGCAGTGCATCTATTTTCTAGGGCATTATTGCTGTTAAAGGATTTATTCTCTATTAGGTTAGCTGAGGATAAAGCACACTTTAAAAATGTTGAAACAGATATGGAGACTATAGATTCCATGGCTTACCGAAGATTCTGCAATCTAGCTGGTAAATCACATGCATTTTAAATTGGTAAAATATTTGGGTACGATACTCAGTGATGAGCTTGGGGCCCCTGTGGAGACACTGTAATCTACTGATCCACACTGAGTTGGTATTTGCAAGGGATCTTTTTTCTCCCTTTTAAAATATGTTAATTTTCTAAACCCAAAGAGCCCTGAATCCAAACACTAAGTACATAAAAATAATGATTCTGTTTACAACTTTTAGTCATAAATTTCTAAATAAAATTCAAATGCATCTGTTTTCGAAAGCATATAAAGGTATTTCCATTATTTTATGCTTATTAAGTTGTAATAGCAAGCATCAAATGCTACAGGGAAGTAGCAGAACTGACTGTGTCAAGCCATTAAAGTCATTATTGTTAGCAGAAAACATGTTTAAGACAAATTTTCTTGCCATAGACTTAATCCATCTTTCAGAATGTGTGAACTCTGAGGTCACAGAGCGGTACCCTGAACACCAAATTCATTCTCAGACATGATATTTGTGGCCTCCATGGTGAGAAAATGTTTTATTGGTTGCTGACATTTAAAAATTAGGAGATTTTGCACAAAGACTTTAGATTTCTAAGATTTTTGAAAAACTGGGGATGTCTGGTAATATGTGGGTTGCCATTAAGTAATAAAACAATAGGCAGCAGAAGTTGAGCTGTGGTTCCTCTTTTATAAGGTAATTTACACTCTACTACACACAGTCACAACCATCCCCTATTTTCTTGCAATGTTGAAGGTGCACATTAGCTACTGTTTATAACAAGTGTTTGGTATTGTCTCATTTATCTTAAAACCTTCTCACAATATTCATTTATTTTATTGCCTGTGTTGTGTGTTAGTCACTCAGTCGTGTCCAACTATTTGTGATCACATGGACTATAGCCTACCAGGCTCCTCTGTCCATGGGATTTCCAGGCAAAACTGGAGTGGGTTGCCATTTCCTTCTCCAGTGGATCTTTCCCACCCAGGGATCAAACCCAGGTCTCCAGCATTGCAGGCAGATTCATTATGCCTGAGCCACCAGGGAAGCCTACTCCCTAATAAAGGGTACTTAAGACCTCTTTTATCTATTCAATCTCTTCCCATGAAATCCACATGACCTTTTCTATATGGCCACTTCATATTTCACTACTAGGTCAAAACATCTTTAATATTGCTGCTGCTGCTGCTAAGTCACTTAAGTCGTGTTCAACTATGTGCGACCCCATAGACGGCAGCCCACCAGGCTCCCCTGTCCCTGGGATTCTCCAGGCAAGAACACTGGAGTGGGTTGCCATTTCCTTCTCCAATGTATGCAAGTGAAAAGTGAAAGTGAAGTCGTTCAGTCGTGTCTGACTCTTAGCGACCCCGTGGACTGCAGCCCACCAGGCTCCTCCATCCATGGGATTTTCCAGGCAAGAGTACTGGAGTGGAGTGTCATTGCCTTCTCCATCTTTAATATTAGGTGACCTCAATTATCATCTATCTTATAATATGTATTTTCTTTCTCCCCTAATAAACTGCAAACACTAGAAGAAGGATTATGCCTTGTCAGGTATTTGATTTCCCAGCTTTCAAAGTATGTCCAAGATATACTGGATCCTTGATAAATGTTTTGATAATACTGTTACTGGTGGTGCTGTTAATGTTACAACTCAAATTCTGCTCCAGTTATCACCTCTAACAATTTCCCCAGAGTCTTATGTGCATGGGTGCTAAGTCACTTTAGTTGTGTCTGACTCTTTGTGACCCCATAGACTGTAGCCTGCCAGGCCCCTCTGTCCATGGGCTTCTCCAGGCAAGAATACTGGAGTGAGTTGCCATTTCCTTCTCCAGAGGATCTTCCTGACCCAGGGATTGTACCCACCTCTCTTATGTCTCCTGCATAAGCAGGTGGGTTGTTTACCACTAGCGCCACCTGGGAAGCCCCTCAGAGTCTTGAGGTGATATGAAAGTTAATATTATCTAGAAATATGTGGATTTTAGGAAATGGACAAAAGGGGTGGGATAATGCTCATTTGAGAATAAAAAATACATATATACTTACCCAATGCAAAGCATTATACTGTTGAAAATAATGAGACTATTTCAAAAGTCTAAAATAAAACTGACATTCCATGATTTTAATTATTTATACACTAAATTTCCCATCATGTCATGTTCAGAGTTACTGGCACCGAACTTGTCCTTCACTCTAAAGAGCAACTCATAACATATATGAGGCAAATGTCTTAAGATGTGAAACAATAGGCAACAAAGGTTTGTGATACTTAAGATAAAGAAAAGATACAAAGTAGATTGCCATACACATTCTGGATCTCTGCCAGGGAGCACTTCCTGTCATACAGCAGGGAGGTAGAACTCAAACAGACCATCAATTTACTGAACTGAGAAAGCAGAAATCAGAGGTCATGATCTTGGTTCAGGGCAGGTGGTAAACCAACCAGGAGGTCATGGATTGAGAGATCAGTAGAAGAGCTGAGATAATAAACTTCCCACAGCTTTGTCTGATCAATAAATTGCACACGAGTGTGGGAAAGTCAGGCAGCCCAACAAAAATGAAAGCCAGGGGAAACTTGAGAACTTAAAAACTTTCAGCATGTTCCTCATACATAGCAGACAGGAAAAACATTGCAGCCTTAAGATGTCTGAGCATGTATAACCTCTGCCCAAGTCAGTAGCTGAGCACTCCATCACACAGATACAGGGGATATCTTTAGGAAGGCAGAGAAAGAATTGAGCGGAGATATCAGTGGTTATACACTGCTATAGGAAGATGAATTCTGCCATTTAAGTTGAGGCAAGCTAAGGAAACAAACAAAACCCCAAAACTTTGCAAAAATTAAAAGAAGAATCCAGAGTTGCTCCAACATACTATTGACAGTGTTGTTTTTCAATCAAAAATCAATAAATGTGACCTATACCCATACTCAAGAAACAAAATAGAAAATGATCTATCCTCTGCTTCTTCAGCTCAGTGAAACCATTTTGCATGTTTCAAAACTGCTGATCTAAATAAAGGACATGTTATCACTATGACATCAAATAGAGGTTATCAACAGAAAAATTTAAACTACACAAAGAACCACATGATAATTCAAGAGATTAAAAGTTAAATACCTGAAGGGAAGGTTTCACTAGATGGGCCCGAAGGCAGATTTGAGACAGCAAAACTAAGAAACAGTAGATCCAAATAGAAGTCACCAAAACTATCCAGTCCCAAACTAATAAATCTTGAATACAGCAAGAAAAATAATCACCACACATCACATAGAGAACAACAATAATGATGGTCAAATTCTAATCAGAAACACTGTAGACAAAAAAGAAAACTATCACCTACGAATTATATATCTGATGAAACTATCCTTTAATGAAAGTGAAAGCATTGCTGTAAATCTCCATACACACACACACATATATATATATTTACACATATATATATTTACTCATATATATATACACACACATATACATACACCCATATATATGTTCTTGTGTATATATATTTCCTTTCATTGATGCATTTTTTATAATCATTTGACTGTTTAATGCCAAATTACAACTTTGTATTGTTGTGTTCATAGTACAGATAATGGAGACATTGTCATAAACTATATTTTCAATAACTAATTCTTTTAATAAAGTTTTTTCAGTAGATACAATATTTCAATAAATGGTGCTGAAACAACAGATATTCAAGTGCAAAAGAACAAAATTAAACAGAATTCGATCTTAACTTTAGGACACAATCAAAAATTTCCTAAAAATGGATCACAGACGCCTAATACAAAACTTGCAGAAGAAACATAGTAGAAAATGTGTGACTTGGTTAGTAAACAAAAAGCAGGTATTATCTTGACAACAAAAATCTGAACCATTTATACAGACCAAAAGAACTGGACAAAATGATTGGGAAATAAATCAATAAAGTAATATGTCACCAGATAGAGAAAGATGAGCAAGGGAAACCTAGATAAGTTTCTCTAAACTTTCTGAGATAATTATCTTTGTCACAGCCATCTAATGCCCATGTAGTCTAAAGTACTCATGGCATTAGCACAATTTCTATTACCATAATGTTTATTTTTGAAAGATTACTGGAAAAGATGATGGATTTGGTTCCAAAAGCAAAGCAAAATTTTGGCATTATTATATATACCAGTTTTACCAACTGATGCTAAATGGTAATCTGAATAAAACATATTTGAATCATTATAAAAAGGTATTAGTGTCTTTAATATGTAAAGAACTCAATAAAATCAATGAGGAAAAAATAGCAACCCCAATAAAGACAAGAAAAATGATGATGCACAAACCCCCATAGGAAACAAAAAAGTTGTGCTTAGAAAAGATATTCATCTCTAGAGTAACCAGCATTAAAATTAAAATATAATTGCATGACATTTAGTTGGTTAATAATTACATATATTGACATTATCCACCTTTTATTAAAGAATTGCATTTAAATTGGCATTATGTTTGTCAGGATTCCGGCAGGAAAAAGTATACTAAAACTGAGTAATCAAAGGGAGTTTAAATTAAGAGAACATTTATAAAAGTATGAGCAGAGCTTTCAAACAGTAACAAAGAAAATCATCCCTACAATGGGAATAGTGGAAGCGACTGCCACATCTAGGCTGGCAAGAGCAAGGGAAAAGAGCAGTTGCCAATATCCCCTGGAATGAGGGAGGTCTATGCGACTCAGGGCAACTGGTAGGAGCTATGGCCTTTATCCTACAGCCACTAGCAACCCAGCAGGAAGAAAGAGAAGAGAATAAATCCATGACCTCGCTTTCCTCCTTCCTGCTGATCTCCAGCTGGTGCTTACTTTGCTTGAACTCAGCAAGAGGCCAGAGAGGAATGGAGATTTCCAGGTCAGACTCCCAGGACACAAAGTCTTGTGGAGCACAGTGGAGAGGAGGTACAGAGAAACAAACACCAGATAACCTGCCCAGACACACTCTAGCAAGGAGGTGTGGCAGGAGGCAGGGGGGACCACTGCTGTAATTTTTAAAATCTTTCACAAGGTTACTTGATGTTCTATTAAGAGCCTCAAAAATATTATTTATTTGGCCTAGGATTTCTATTTCTAGAAATTTATCTTAAGGAAAGAATGTACACAACAATCTCTGCATAATTATGCTTATTGCAGAATGATCATATAAGTTTGAAATAACTTTTCAAAAATAAGTGAAAAATTATATGACCGAATATAATTAAATATCATTCATGTTCTATCGAAACTATCTAATGAGTTGGAAAATTGTTTACAAAAAGTATTCAATTTAAGATGCAGAAAGCAAAATTACCTATATAGTGAGTTGGGAAGACCCCTTGAGAATAGAACGGCAACCCGCTCCAGCATGCTTGTCTGGAGAATCCCATGGACAGAGGAGCCTGGCAGGCTATGTTCCATAGGGTTGCAAACAGTCAGACACGACTGAAGTGGCTGAGCACGCAGGCACGCACATGTGAGTACCCTGTGGACAGAAGCTTTGATTTACTACCATGTATTTTCTTCTATATATTTACTTCTAGCTATTTTCAGCATCTAGAATAACACCTGGCATACAGCATAAGCTATAGGCAAATATATATACATCAGGCAAAATTACAGAACACATTTCCAAAAATTAACAGTGCCTCTTTGTGGATGGCAGATTTAAGGGTGATGTTTGTTACTTTCACATTTAAATTTTCCTATTTTATGATAAGAAAAAAATCCTTTTTAAATAAAGATCTTTTATAATTTTTTGAAGCATCATTATAGAAACCCTGTACAAGCTTCTTTTTTTAATTTTTTATTATTATTTTACTTATTTTTTAATTTACTTTACAATATTGTATTGGTTTTGCCATACATCAACATGCATCCACCACGGGTGTACACGTGTTCCCCATCCTGAACCCCCCTCCCACCTCCCTCCCCATACCATCCCTCTGGGTCATCCCAGTGCACCAGCCCCAAGCTTCCTATATCCTCCATCGAACCTGGACTGGCGATTCGTTTCTTATATGATATTATACATGTTTTAATGCCATTCTCTTAAATCATACCCCCCCGCAACAGAATCCAAAAGACTGTTCTATGTATCTGTGTCTCTTTTGATGTCTCACATATAGGGTTGTTGTTACCATCTTTCTAAATTCCATATATATGCATTAGTATACTGTATTGGTGTTTTTCTTTCTGGCTTACTTCACTCTGTATAATAGGCTCCAGTTTCATCCACCTCATTAGAACTGATTCAAATGTATTCTTAGTAATGGCTGAGTAATACTCCATTGTGTATATGTACCACAGCTTTCTTATCCATTCATCTGATGATGGACATCTAAGTTGCTTCCATGTCCTGGCTCTTATAAATAGTGCTGCGATGAACATTGGGGTACACATGTCTCTTTCAATTCTGGTTTCCTCAGTGTGTATGCCCAGCAGTGGGATTGCTGGGTCGTATGGCAGTTCTATTTCCAGTTTTTTAAGGAATCTCCACACTGTTCTCCATAATGGCTGTACTAGTTTGCATTCCCACCAACAGTGTAAGAGGGTTCCCTTTTCTCCACACCCTCTCCAGCATTTATTGCTTGTAGACTTTTGGATCACAGCCATTCTGACTGGCATGAAATGGTACCTCATTGTGGTTTTGATTTGCATTTCTCTGATAATGAGTGATGTTGAGCATCTTTTCATGTGTTTGTTAGCCATCCGTATGTCTTCTTTAGAGAAATGTCTATTTAGTTCTTTGGCCCATTTTTTGATTGGGTCATTTATTTTTTTGGAATTGAACTGCAGGAGTTGCTTGTATATTTTTGAGATTAGTTGTTTGTCAGTTGCTTCATTTGCTATTATTTTCTCCCATTCTGAAAAGCTTCTAGGATCCTTATCCCGCTGAGGTCACTCCATCATCGTTGGAAATCCCCTAGCGAAGTTCAGCACAAAGATTAAAATCTCAGGGAAAAAGAAAAAAAAACTGAAAATCCACTCCATCCTTCCACCAGCACTGGAAGCAGCAGCAGGATTTTCACTCATCTGGTAATTCTCCTTTCACATTTCCTGAGGCTGTACTGAGTTACCTTCTGTGGTGATAGGAGTCTTAGACTTGAATCTCTTTTCTGTAAAATGTTTAAAATATTTCACGAAGAAGGGAGTGAACTACCTTTGAGAGAATTTAGAGTGTAATGGAACCATTAGGAGTATTTTCCAGGATAAAGATTAAGAACTCTAAGCATCATAAAACCAAGCTCAACTTCTTTCTATAACAGATTTGGAAAATGAAGCTCATTGCATTAAGCATTTGCTCTATTCTCATGGAACGCATATACAAGAAGTTTGGTCTGCTGAGTCCTTGTTTAGAATATTGCTATTTTGGGTATGTGAAAACTGATTTCAACAAAAGAGTTCAAGCTCCAGCTATGCCAGTCTAATTGAAATAAAGGTTTACTTAGTATTAGGAAACCTTAGTTGAATCCCCCTTTCAGAATGAATTTGCTCTATGCATACATTATAATTCAAATAAATAGACATATATTTTTATATTACCAGTTTCAAAATGTTCTTGGGAGCTTTTGATTTCCTTGAAGGATTTAAAAGTTCAAGAGAGAGGTATATAAATCTAGGTCAAACCAGGGGACAGAAACCACTCAGTGATTTAAACAGGGTAAGTTTCATACAACAAATTATTAAACCATGATTATAGAGTAATTCTAAGATGGAAGGAGAATGCTAAATGGCACTGCATTGCTGAGAGTATCCAAGGACGGGAAACTTGGAAAAGAGGTCTCCTCTCCAAGGCTGAGTATCAAACCTCACTGGAGAAGGCACGGCTGCAGCCCACTGGATGCTAGAGAATTACACTGCCATGTCCAGCTCAGAGCTTGACCAAAGTCAATAAGTGAACAGGAAACAAGCCTGCAGGACAACTTGAGTGGCAACTGGTGGAGAATATACTGCTGATGATCAGTGACCAGCTGCTGAACCCACAAAGAAATTTTTCTTCCTACAACATCTGTCCAACAGCCTCTGTGGAGAAAACGTAACATTGTGTACACGTTAAAGCACAATTTTAAGAAATTCCATCCATTAGTGCAGAGTGGGTTTTAAAGGGCAATTTTAGGCTGAGGCAATAAACTGATAAGTAGGGAAGGAGGCCTAAGTCAGGCTCCAGGCCTTATCCTCATTTCCTCCAGGGCAGTTCTGCTATTACATGATTAATAAATAGTGGTTCCCTGTAACAGTAATTTGAAAGCCAAAAAATACTGAAAGACATTACAGTGGAAAAGATATAGTGGCATAAACCTTTTAATTTTAGATTTAAAGAAAACCATTAACAAAATAAAGATGAAAATGGTATTAGCAAATTCTTATTACAGAGCAGCCCAGACTAGAGGAGGAAAGAGGGCTGCAAGAAGGGGCTACAGAAAACAAAACAAAATGCAATAGTAATGATTTGCCCTTACCCTTTTGAAGAAAGAAAAGTATTAGCATGGAACAAGTGAGTTAAGTATTTTAATTAAGTTGATAATTCCACTGAAATCAAGAAACTGGAAAAGAAGGAATTATTTTTGAAGTTATATAGGAAGGAAAATAATCAAATTGCCTGGTCCTTGGTTAAGTAATGAGAGGTATTTATATAGTCATAGTAAACACTGATTGTGAGAAAATTTGTGCTACAATTCCATCAAATTATTGGAGCAAGATAAAAAGAGAGGGATTACAAAATAAACCCTACTGAATCAGACCAAAGATTTACTACATAATGCCAAAAAAAAACCAGAAATCAAGAGTTGTGTAATATTTTCCTCTGTCTTAGAAATATGGGAAGCAAATACCAAATGCTATAAGAAATGGCCCAAGGGTGAAAATATTTTGGGGAGTGGAACAGAGATTCAAGGGGGAGTGAAGGTTTTTACTATAATTGTTTTAGCTTTTGAATTTTTAAATTATGCACAGGTTTTAATTTGATGAGAACAGGCCATATCTTAAATGTACATGATTTCTACATTGTAAAATTCATATGGAAAACATTGGAGAAAATATTCTAAAATAAGAACAGTGATTGCTATTCAACATGTTTGTTAACTCTGCCTTTATATTTTTAATATTTCAAAATTATCTAAAGTGAGTATGATCAGAAAAATCAGTATCATGGAGAGACGAAGCAAAGGGTTAAGCAAAGTCATTAGATTTATGATAACAGAAAATAAAAAATATAAGTGAAAATGAATGCAGAAATATCATACCATCAGATAAGCAATATTTATTAAGTGACCATTGTAAGTCATCAGTCAACGCTATGATTTTTCCAGTAGTCATGTATAGATGTGAGAGTTGGATCATAAAGAAGGCTGAGTGCCAAAGAATTGATGCTTTCGAATTGCGGTGCTGGAGAAAACTCTTGAGAGTTCCTTGGATTGCAAGATCAAACCAGTGAATCCTAAAAGAAATTAACCCTGCATATTCACTGGAAGGACTGATGCTGAAGTTCAATGCTTTGCCACCTAATGCGAAGAGCCAACTCGCTGGAAGACCCTGATGCTGGGAAAGATTGAAGGCAGGAGGAGAAGGGGGCAACAAAGGATGAGATAGTTGGATGGATTCATCAACTCAATGGCATTAGTTTGAGCAGACTCCAGGAGATACTGAAGGACAGGGAAGGCTGGCATGCTGCAGTTCATGGAGTCACAAAGAGTCAGACATAACTGAGCAACTAAACAAGAACAATTTTATCGTGCATTGAACCTGGACTGGCGACTCGTTTGATACATATTATACATGTTTCAATGCCATTCTCCCAAATCTCCCCACCCTCTCCCTCTCCCACAGAGTCCAAAAGACTGATCTATACATCAGTGTCTCTTTTGCTGTCTCGTACACAGGGTTATTGTTACCATCTTTCTAAATTCCATATATATGTGTTAGTATACTGTATTGGTGTTTTTCTTTCTGGCTTACTTCACTCTGTATAATAGGCTCCAGTTTCATCCATCTCATTAGAACTGATTCAAATGTATTCTTTTTAATGGCTGAGTAATACTCCATTGTGTATATGTACCACAGCTTTCTTATCCATTCATCTGCTGATGGGCATCTAGGTTGCTTCCATGTCCTGGGGAGGCTATGGGGAGGGAGGAGGGAGGAGGGTTCAGGATGGGGAACACAGGTATACCTGTGGCGGATTCATTTCGATATTTGGCAAAACTAATACAATATTGTAAAGTTTAAAACTAAAATAAAATTTAAAAAAAAGAAAAAAAAAGGAATTCAAAAACAAAACAAAAAAACAATTTTAAATCTAGCACTAGAGGTAATAAATAAACAACAAATGATAAAGCAGTGCCCATTCCCTTGAGGCACTTAAAATTAAATGGAAGAAAAAGTAAATGGAGGAAATAAAGGTTAAATATTAGATTATATTTTAATGACAATTTTTAAATGATAAAATAACAATTAAAAATCTTTTTTTGACAGGAAGTTTAAAGATCTGTTACTCAAAAATCAGTTGAAATGAGGGAATGACTTCCTCTCTTATTCTTGCTTCTACCAAAGATAATTAGTTGTAAATACTTCTCACATAAAATTATGAACATTACTGTAAACTCCCTAAGTGTATTATTCAATTTACAAAATTGCACAGGACTTTTCCCTAAAGATTCATCTTGTGTATTCTGAGGACATCTGCTTATCCTAATACGAGTGGTAATGACGATCTTCTTTTATAACATTTACACTTGCCTGAATTGGTTTCAAATATCAAGTCAAATATCAAGTCACTTTCATGTCTGCCTTTAGTTCAGATGTGAATTAACCAACATGGTAATTAAGCTGAAATGTCAGAGTCTCCTCCTTGCATGGACCCCTTCTAGCAATACATTCTATATGTTTTTGTAGGATTTGCAAACACAAGGCACCTTAACCAAAATTAGGTAAGATTGTTGTCACTTTCTGTTCCAGTTTACTCTCCAACATACTTCTACTCATGTCGGATCACATTTGGAGTGGCTATGAAGTAGTTGAGCTGGGAACAATTGAGTCTGATTTAATTATATCTGCGCATATGGATCACAGTCATGTCCAAGTATATATGTTAGCATTTCCTAGCCACTGTGATATAGGTATGACTTCCAGGAAATTCTCACAACCTACAATAGGATCTCCCTCATTGTTGAGACCAAAGATGCAAAGCAGAATTTTTATGGAGCAATTAATATGTCCTACTGAGATTAGCACCAAAAGAATGAGGATAATGAGGGGAAAATGTTTCAAATACATAGCAATAGAGCACAAAGAGCTAGCTTGTGGAAAGTTCGTTCATTCTTATATCTCATTTAAAAAAAAGAACTTTTGATAAAGCTTTTCCCCCAATATTTGACAGTAATAGTATTTACCTGACATTACAGTAAGTTATGAAGTTGCAAGAAAATTTTTGAGTTATCAATAATGTAAAAAAAAAATCAAAAATAATCAAAAATTCTCTCTCTATGCTCTATAGAAAACATTATTAAATCACACTCATATGAAATCACAATCATACAAAATGACAATCAAATTGAAAGCCAAAAATAAATAGGAAAGAAATGCTATAAAGTTGTATTAGGCATTTAATTAATTAAAATATAATTTTTCTGGGTTTTATAATTTTACTGATATTGGGTGGCTTTTTAAAATTTGCAGTTTATTAAAATGTATTTTCTCATCTTAAATCAATGTTCACTTTTGCAGCTAATTTTTTATTTGACTTGATTTTCCTCTAAATTTTCCCAATTTGTGTACAATTGAGGCCTCATAAAACTGAGGCTCCCTGGGTGTTTTGTTTTTTTTTTAATCATTATTTCAAAGCACTTATAATACCATGTTATGCAATTCCTATTAAACGAGCTTTATATATTGACCCAGCATTTAGATCACTTTCTCATAACAATATGCCTATTTTTCCCTTTGCTCCCCATGTGCAATAAGTTCAGATTTCAGATGATGCAGGAAAAAAAATTCCAAAAAATACAATAAAAATTGAGGTGAAATGTCATAGTAAATATTTATAACAGCAATGGTGAGAAAATATTCTGTACATAAAGCCATTGGAAGCTGTTCACTGTTTCATTCCTTTTCCCTATTTCCACCCATGTTATCCTTCAGGAGGTAGCTGGCTCATTCAAAGATGGAAAAGTGTCACTGGCCCCTACATAAGAACTACTAAGCAAACATAAAACAAACAAAAAACAAAATCCTAGAGAAAGAACAGAAGAAAAGAACACACACAAAAAGTAGAGGAACGCTCTAAAGCATAGGAAGAAGTATCTTAGAAAATAGACAATGACTTTAAAGAAATAGATTATCATCTCAGTTGATATCACAAAATTTTTTTCCTTAGGGAAAAGGAAATGAAACAAATATTCAAAGAAGAGATTTCAATATATAAAAGAAATTAAAACTGGCTACTAGAAATTAGAAAAGAAATGGAAAAGAAAAACAAATATATTGCACAGGGTTATCCTCTATTGCAGAGATTAAAAATGAACATGACTGAAGATGTAAACACACAGTATTGATACATGGCCTTGAGGAAATTAGAAACAGAAGGAAAAAACACAGACAAAAAGACAAAGAAAGACAGAGATAAAGGCAACGATAAGGGAACAAGTATCCAGTAAGCACACTTCTTGTCCCTAGTCACAAAGAAATAAATGTGGCATATCAGGTCCTTCCTGCCAAAAATTGCCAAAAAATACACAAGAAAACAGATCTTCAGGAAGGTGTTGAAGTTGCAAGATGAATAAAAAATCATATAGGATCTGCAGCAGGAAAAATGTCATACACAATAGGTGGAAGCTGAGGTGGCCTCAACTCTCTTTACAACCCTAGCCAAGACCAGAGACAAACAGAAGTAAACACTTCTTTGCTTAGTGTTGTCACCCAAATGTGCCATTTGGAATTATTGGTCACTATCTTGGGACCCAGACAGAGACAAGAGGACAACTCAACATCCACACAGTGGCAAAAGCTGAAGACGTTTTCAGTCAACTCTAGATCCATCCAGCACATCTGAGTGATAACCCTTTCTAACTATGTAAGCCACTGTGATTTCATTCCTTGACTAATTGTTGAAAGTTTACTACCTAATGCAAAGATGATATAAATATTATAAAAAAAATCAACCATGGAAAAATAGTAATGTGAGTAACAGAAATCAGAGTAAGGGTGAAGATGAAGAAGGTTGGATAAAGTATACTAACTTCCTTATCATTCATATGTAAAATTCAATAAATATACTCTAAATGTGAAGCAGTATAATAATTACACTCTCAGAAAAAAAGTTTTTTTTTTCCTTTTCCTAATCTCCTAAAGGAAATCAGTGCTGAATATTCCTTGGAAGGACTGATGCTGAAGCTGAAACTCCAATACTTTGGCCACCTGATGCGAAAAACTGACTCATTGGAAAAGACCCTGATGCTGGGAAAGATTGAAGGCAGGAGAATAAGGGGACGACAGAGGATGAGATGGTTGGATGGCATCACCAACTCTATGGACATGAGTTCAAGTAAGCTCTGGGAGTTGGTAATGGACAGGGAAGCCTGGCGTGCTACAGTCTAAGGGGTCTCAAAGAGTCGGACACAACTGAGCGACTGAACTTACTGAATCTTACAGGAATCTTTCAAAACCTAATATTTTTTATACTGAAGGAATTTACTGTTTTCTCAAAATATTAGCAATGTTTGTTTCATTTCAATGCTTTACTTTGATAAATTTAGATAAAACTAATATAATTTAAAAGAAAATAATACATCGTATAAGCTAATATTTTAAATATTTCCATGCTTCTTGCCTTGAGTCTTCAATACAGAAATATCTGAATTTTAGGATACCAAATATTAATATTAGTTACTCCTGGATGGTGAAAATTTGTGGTAGAATCTACCCTTTTATTTTTCTGCTTTTAAAAATCTACCCTTTATTTTCCAAAAAATACAAATTAAATAAAACAATAAAATAGATACAAAACAAATGCAATTTGTTTTTACAAAACAATAAAGTCATTAGTCACAAAAATGAGCACCTATTTTGAACACTTACTTTACACCATTATGCCACAGACACAAATTACAAGCAATAAGATAATATTTTGCTTCACATTTCATAATTATACAAAACTTTAACAGTTACAAAAATACATGCCAACAAAATTTTAAACTTATTATTGAAAAAATATGAATGAGAGATACAGATATTAGAATTTAATCTTCCAGATCAAAATTTATATTATATATTGCTTTTAGTTTATATTTTTAAAATCCACTTTTCAAGGCAAAAATATTTCACATTGGGCTGCCTTATGAAAGTATAAATATCAAAGAACTATTTTAAATGTTTTTAGAAAGAGAGTAAATCATATTTGGATAATAAAGGAGTATTCCTAAAAGGGTGACAGAAAGCTTCCTACATGCAACAGGGCTTCTTGTGTTTTTCCACATTTGTTAATGCTCATCTGGTTACTATTTAGCCTTCAGGAATCACCTTGGGCATCATCTTGTTATAGTCTTTGAAATCCCCGCGTTAGTCCAAGTGACAGTATTACAGTGACACCCTGTCTACATCTAAATTAACTCCATTATATTGAAATTATCTGTTAGGCTACGTTCTGAAATTTGGCCTCCAAGCCAGCAGTGTCAGCATCACCTGTGGACTTGTCAGAAATGTGTGTTTTCAGACTTCACCCTAAACACACTAATTCAGGAATTCCACGGGTGGGGCCCAACATCTGCTAATAACAAACTCTCCGTGTGATTCTGATACATGCTAGCTTGGGAGTACTCACTGGTCTACTGTTTTCCCCAGTAAAAGGTAAGCTCTGTATGGACATGGCCTTTTCTCATTCATTGTTGTATTCCTGAATCCTAGCCTCACGCCAGGCACACAGCACATGGTCCTTGAAGGTTCTAAGAAAAACAGAGCCTACACATAATGAAAATAACAGCTAACATTTAAATGTCATTATTGTGCTTCCCCAGTGGCTCAGCGATAAAGAATCCACCAGCAATGCAGGTGATGCAGGAGACCCACGTTTAATTCCTGGTTTGGAAAGATCCCCTGGAGGAGGCTATGGCAACCCACTTCATTACTCTTGTCTAGAGAATCCCACGGACAGAGGAGCCTGGTGTCTACAATCCATGCTGGCACAAAGAGTCAGACACGACCGAAGTGACTAAGCACACACAAGCATCGTATTTCATGCACACATGCCATGTTTCAGGCATTCTATTAAGCATCTTACATGTATTTACCCACTTAATTCTCCCAGTATTCTGATGGGGAAGATACTATTTAGTGTCCCCATTATTACACGTTAAGAAATGAAGCACAGAAAGTTTAGGAAACTTGTCAAGGATACACAATTAGCAAATTGCAGAGACACTATAGAATTTCAGTCAGTTCTTATTCAGAGCCCTGCTACTAATCATGAAATTATATAGACTCACAATTTGTGGAAATATCTAAAATAATTACTTTAGATAATTTTTCCTCTTCTGGTATTTGTAAGTGTCTGGGTTCTTTGTGCTCTTTATTGGTAAATATATATGTGACATTTTGGCCCCAGAAAGATTATTTATATGCACACTTCCATTGATAATAGATGACCTCTTAAAATCACTTACCACTGAACTTCCCTCAACAACCATTGAATGGGCATGGATTTGCTCAGAGTCATTTTAGATCCCTATCTGAACAATTTTCTAATAAAGACTCAGTTCTATTTTCTGATTACTAAAACCCCTTTTTGAGCTTGAGGCTCCCACTCAAATCCTACAGATGCTGAGAATTTGTTGAAAGATATGGAATTGGTGATTAATTAGTGTGTGATGAATTAGAACTCAGATTGACAGTGTGACAAAACAAACTCACCCATCATCAGATCCTTTAGTGGTTACGGCTCAGATAAAATATATATGAGTGTTTTTATCAATTGCTTTAATTGAAAGTTAAGCTGTTAGTTATAATTTTTAGCAATATTTAAGAAAAGAAGACCACAAATTATAAAAAGCATAAGATGGCTACTTTCATAATGTCAGCTCATCTTTAGGTATACATGACTATAACAGATAATTTTGCTGTGGTTAAGTTAGGACAAGATGTGCTCAGGTTGCTTAAGAGCTGTGGTTTGCTCATTTCTACTGAATTTTACTTGGGACCATGCCTAATGCTCAGGCTCTACATGGACTGCAATTTCTACATGTAAAATTACGTTAATTTATTTTCATTTTGAAAAAAAAAATGCCATTACCTTCCCCATTTCTTAAAATGACAAAATCCCAACAGATTCAACTGTTCACAATCGATTGCTAGAACCATCTTACAGCAAAACTAAGATTTAGTTGAATAATTCAAATTACCATAAGGCTAATTATCATTTTTATCTTCATTATGTGAGCTGACTATAGCACTTCTTAATTCCATCATTCCTTGGTGCTCTGGCAAAACAGCTAGCTGCCAGGTGTTATGACTCTGGCTCCTGGAATTCTGCCTGATCTCCATTTTGTATGGTAACACTGCAGCCAGGAAACAGATTAGATTATGCTGAACTGAGCTATGGAAATCCTGCTCAGTCCAGTCTTCTTATAACAAAGCTGCCTGACAGCATTAAAATTGAGGCTTAGTTAGAAGTAAAGTTTGATTCCATCACATTATGAGGTACTGGCCATGTGTAGAAATTAGTCATGTGAAGAAGGGAGTAGGAAAAGGAATTTGAGATATGCCACTTGTCAACAATATATGGAAAGAAGCAAGTGGTCAAAGGAGACATAAAGATTGCTATTTTCCTTGAACTGGTATATCTTTTGCTGCATATTTAAGGAGGATAAAACTCTCTCAAGACTTGTTCACTGTGAAAGGAAGGATGGTAGAAATACACACACACACACACAAACAAAAAACAGGAATCTCTGATTGATTTCTCTGGCAACATATGGCAATACTCTATGCATGAAGAGAAGTCGCTCTATTCTGATTTCTTGACAGCTTTACTCTCTGGTTCATGGATCAGCTGTCAAAGGGTATGGAGCCAGAAACAGAGACTGTGCACTGAATCACTCAAAGAATGAGTATATCACAGTCAGCATCTGCTAATTATATGCTGAATTTCCTACTGGCCTTCTCATTACTCTGAAGGGAAATTAGCCCTTAGAGAAAACTCTTTGGATACTGTCTACAGTTCACAGACAGATGACAAATACACCTAGATTAGGCAGATTGGCTGAAACTGAAGATGGATTGATCACATGTTGAGCTGGTTGCTTTGGGTGAAAACAGTCAAGACATTCATTGAGTAAAAGCAGAAAAATTTCAAATTCCAAAGAGTTTATCCCATATTTACCTAGAACTTAATTAGTGGTTTCTTTTCCTTAAAAATGTTTCAGATAGTCCAATAGGTAGAATTCTAAGATTCCCCAGACCCTGATTTGCATATCTTATATAATACCCTTCCCTGGCATAACTTAGGATATCACATGACTGATTAGGTTATTAATCAAACTAGAGATCATCCTGTGTTGTTGTTCAGTCACTACATCTTATCTGACTCTGAAACCCCATGGACTATAGTCAGCCAGGTTTCTCTGTCCTCCACTATCTAACAGAGTTCACTCAAATTCATGTTCCTTCAGTCAGTGATACTTCCAACCATCTCAACCTCTGCCCCCACTTCTCCTTTTGCCTTATCCTGTGTAGACCTGACCTAATCAGCCGAGTCCTTTAAAAGAGAAGGGCTGGCCTTGAAGATACAGCCTCCATGAGCTCTACATCTGCAAAGAAGTGAATTCCAACAACTACATAAATTTCCAAAAGATTGTCCAACCCTTGACAAGATCCCAGGCTTGCCTAACACCTTGACTGCAATCTGAGGAGCACGTGAGCAGAGGACCCAACTGACCTTGCCCAAACTTCTTCTTTTTTTTTTTTTTATTTTTATTTTATTTTTAAACTTTACAATATTGTATTAGTTTTGCCAAATATCGAATGAATCTGCCACAGGTATACCTGTGTTCCCCATCCTGAACCCTCCTCCCTCCTCCCTCCCCATACCCTCCCTCTAGGTCGTCCCAGTGCACCAGCCCCAAGCATCCAGTATCGTGCATCGAACCTGGACTGGCGACTCACTTCATACATGATATTATACATGTTTCAATGCCATTCTCCCAAATCTCCCCACCCTCTCCCTTTCCCACAGAGTCCATAAGACTGATCTATACATCAGTGTCTCTTTTGCTGTCTCGTACACAGGGTTATTGTTACCATCTTTCTAAATTCCATATATATGCGTTACTATACTGTATTGGTGTTTTTCTTTCTGCCTTACTTCACTCTGTATAATAGGCTCCAGTTTCATCCACCTCATTAGAACTGATTCAAATGTATTCATTTTAATGGCTGCGTAATACTCCATTGTGTATATGTACCACAGCTTTCTTATCCATTCATCTGCTGATGGACATCTAGGTTGCTTCCATGTCCTGGCTATTATAAACAGTGCTGTGATGAACATTGGGGTACACGTGTCTCTTTCCCTTCTGGTTTCCTCAGTGTGTATGCCCAGCAGTGGGATTGCTGGATCATAAGGCAGTTCTATTTCCAGTTTTTTAAGGAATCTCCACACTGTTCTCCGTAGTGGCTGTACTAGTTTGCATTCCCACCAACAGTGTAAGAGAATTCCCTTTTTTCCACACCCTCTCCAGCATTTATTGCTTGTAGACTTTTGGATCGCAGCCATTCTGACTGGCGTGAAATGGTACCTCATAGTGGTTTTGATTTGCATTTCTCTGATAATGAGTGATGTTGAGCATCTTTTCATGTGTTTGTTAGCCATCTGTATGTCTTCTTTGGAGAAATGCCTATTTAGTTCTTTGGCCCATTTTTTGATTGGGTCATTTATTTTTCTGGAGTTGAGCTGTAGGAGTTGCTTGTTTATTTCTAATCCAATAATCCAAACTTCTAATCCACAAAAATGATGGGGTAGTATATATGTATTGTTTTACATTACTAAGTTTATAGTAGCTTGTTACACAGGAAGAGAAAATTAACAGATCTGATATTCAAAACTGAGCTTTTTAAAGCCTTTTTATCTGGAACATGTTTCTTTATATGTGATGTTCTCCACTTCATCAATAGTATTCTCTAGTATATTTCCCTGACTGAATCTGAACTGAATCTTATTTCTAATCCTCATTCAGTTCCATCTGTCACAGATATCACTATAAAACCCTGACTTTTCAGAACTATTGTGAAACCTCACATATTTCAATCCCTCTGGATTAATTTTCATCTTTTTCTGTAAAATTTTTGCTACATTCTGAGGGAAAATTGGTAAAGATAGTTGTTTTTCCTTTCAATTGATTTCAATCAGCTTTTTGTCTTCCTAATTACTGAGGAAAAACAAAAGTTTTTTTTTTTAATTACATCTTGTTATAATTTAGTTACCTTATTTCACTTTAGAAAAATTATTTAGAAAATATGGTTTTGATGTTTAAAGACAGTCAAAGGAGATTCAAAAGCCATTCAGCAATGAACCTTGGATCTAAACATCTTCACTCTCCCCAGCATCTCACATAGTGCCTCCACTTTAATAAAAACCACATAAATACTCACTGTATGAATGACTAGAAATAAGAAACTTTGATGTGTACAAAATGTCAATTGCCATTTATCTTTTCAGCATAATAGATGAATAATGTATATCACACTTTGGATTCCACAATTCTATACTGAGAAATAACACACAAAGAAAATTCACAATGAATTGAATAGCTGACGGATGGAATAAAGATCTCTTTATGATGGAAACATAGGTCATTATTTTTAAGGTCTGCATGTTCTCAAGAATATATCTAGATAAAAATTTCATAACATACAGGGGGATCTCCCGACTTAGTTTGAAAATCTTTCTTTGGAAGCCTTAACAAAAAACTGATGTTAATTAACTACTAATACATACTGCATGAGCTTTCTCTTATAATGCTTCTATAATACTCTAAGTTTGCTCTCTGGAACCTGTTATTTTTGTTGTTTAGTTGCTAAGACATATCCGACTATTTTGCAAGTAGCCCGCCAGCTTTCTCCGTCCATGGAATTTTCCAGGCAATACTGGAATGGGTTGCCATTTCCTTCTTCAGGAATCTTCCCAATCCAGGGATCAAACCTACATCTGCTGCATTAGCAAGTAGATTCTTTATCACTGAGTCACCAGGGAAGACCCAGTAGAACCTGTACCATGCTACAAAGTGGAGAAGATAGGAAGGAAGGAGGGTTATCCTCATGGAGGAAAGCTTTTCAGAATGTTTCCAAGATATGTTTTATGAAGTGTCATAAAATTCAAAATAACTCTGTTGGTACTAGAGGATTGTGGGTGGTGGACTACCATCACCACAGACAGAACATGAGGTTTAATCATGTAGAGATGTAGCATGGAAATCTCTACCCTTGCTCATACTGTTTAGAACTTTTGCTCAAAGATCTCTAGTTTCTCTAGACTTGCCACAGTTTCAGACATCCACCTAGCTGTGGAAATGAATCCTCCAGGAGCCCTCCCCTGCTCCTACCTTGTTCATTCTGCTCAGTGAATTTTCTGAGAATAAAGGATCTACATATAGTGCTATCATGCATACCTTAGCTTTCCCTGCAAAGAACTTCTAAAAAGTCACTGGATCCCTCCTGCTGTTTCTCTATTTAAGAGGCTTGGAGATGTCTTGGCATCCATGCTATGGGGTTGTGTCTAGTCTAAGATGACTCCCATCTGGTTGACATTCTTTTTTTTTTTTTAATTTTATTTTTAAACTTTATATAATTGTATTAGTTTTGCCAAATATCAAAATGAATCCGCCACAGGTATACATGTGTTCCCCATCCTAGACCCTCCTCCCTCCTCCCTCCCCATACCATCCCTCTGGGTCGTCCCAGTGCACTAGCCCCAAGCATCCAGTATCATGCATCGAACCTGGACTGGCATCTCGTTTCTTACATGATATTTTACGTGTTTCAATGTCATTCTCCCAAATCTTCCCACCCTCTCCTTCTCCCACAGAGTCCATAAGACTGTTCTATACATCAGTGTCTCTTTTGCTGTCTCGTACACAGGGTTATTGTTACCATCTTTCTAAATTCCATATATATGCATTAATATACTGTATTGGTGTTTTTCCTTCTGGCTTACTTCACTCTGTATAATAAGCTCCAGTTTCATCCACCTCATTAGAACTGATTCAAATGTATTCTTTTTAATGGCTGAGTAATACTCCATTGTGTATATGTACCACAGCTTTCTTATCCATTCATCTGCTGATGGGCATCTAGGTTGCTTCCATGTCCTGGCTATTATAAACAGTGCTGCGATGAACATTGGGGTACACGTGTCTCTTTCCCTTCTGGTTTCCTCAGTGTGTATGCCCAGCAGTGGGATTGCTGGATCATAAGGCAGTTCTATTTCCAGTTTTTTAAGGAATCTCCACACTGTTCTCCATAGTGGCTGTACTAGTTTGCATTCCCACCAACAGTGTAAGAGGGTTCCCTTTTCTCCACACCGTCTCCAGCATTTATTATTTGTAGACTTTTGGATCACAGCCATTCTGACTGGCGTGAAATGGTACCTCATAGTGGTTTTGATTTGCATTTCTCTGATAATGAGTGATGTTGAGCATCTTTTCATGTGTTTGTTAGCCATCTGTATGTCTTCTTTGGAGAAATGTCTATTTAGTTCTTTGGCCCATTTGGTTGACATTCATAAGAACCTTCTGAGAGTAGAAAAAGGCTATCACCAAACATGTCTTGTGCTGAACCAATAACACAGAACTGAAAGCATCAGTGACATGATTTTCAACAGGTACAGAAGTAGGAACTATACAACATGCAATCTACAGCTTTTTTTTTTTTAACAACTACAGAATATTTGATGTACTACATTAAATCCGACACAAAAACACTGAAACACGTAACACTGATCTTCTCTTGTGTGATGCGAATGGCAAATGTGGTCACTTTTGAAGCAATATCATTTCATGACCACAGAAAACAACTCACTGTCCCTCAATCATCAGGAGAGAGGGCATGAAGTGCAACCAAGGAGAACAGTTCTGGGAACTGAAAGCTGTGAAGTTCAAGTGCCTTCTGCCTACTATGAAAACAAAAATCTCAGCCACAGAAAATCATTGTATTTAACTAAGTCCAACTGTAGCTAAATAGGACAAATAGTGAATCATCTGGAGACTTAAAAAAAGAAAAAAAAAAAAAAGATTCCTTAGGCCCTGTCCAAGTGTTATTGAAATACACTCTCTGGGGATGTAGTCTAAGAATCTTTATTTTTGGAAAGCTAACTCAATTGATTCTTTGTATCATGATCCAGCTTCAGAAGCCAAATCTAGTGGATACTGTGGTTTGTTGCTCAAATTCTCCTCTCAGGAAGACTTAATCACCCTCAAGTTCCCACCTCCGTGCATGCAGCAGGCATTCAATGACTGGCTGGTGTGACAGGTCAAAGACCTCAAACACATACTTTGGTTCAGGATAATGCTAAAGAAACAAAAGCTGCAGAGTCTCCTCTGACCGTGAATGCCTCTCTCAGTCCCTCAGAGGGGTTATTTCAGGAACAACAAGAAAATTCCTGTAAGCAACTTTTCATCTCAGAATAAGTCACTCCAGGCACCTAGGCAAGGAGTGTTGGTTCTTAAGTGTTCCTTGAATATGGACCCTCAACTAGGCAGTAACTGACAGTGAAGCAAAATGAGAAAGACGTAAGCACTAGGGGTCCCAAGCACCATGAGTTAGAATATGAGCAATGCAGGAACTCAACACAGCATTCAGGCAGAGGATGGCACAAGGGGAAGAGTCAGAGGCTCAGTGGGGTGAGGAAGACATGAGGAGGTTGGTCTGAACAGGATGTCTGAAGTTGGAAGGGATTTAGCTTGGAGCTGTGGGAGGTCAGCCCAGCATGGACAAATGAAGCTGGGGAAGAGTAAGAAGAAATCCCTCCAGGGCTAATGCAGCAATTCAAGTCCAGTAATGCTTTTAGAAACCCAGTGAGGAGGGTTTTTGTATAAGGGGTGATACAACAGAAGCTTGGACTCGGGAATCAGCCAAAGTGAGTTAGGTAGGGTGTCTACCTGGGTATTGTTGAAAGGAGGCAGGAAATTAGTTATATAGAGAGGGGTTGATCAAATAAGCAAATGCACTGAGTATATGAGTATATACTCTCTAAAGCTAATGCTAATGCTAAGTCGCTTCAGTCGTGTCCGACTCTGGGCGACCCCATAGACAGCAGCCCACCAGGCTCTCCCGTCCCTGGGATTCTCCAGGCAAGAACACCGGAGGGGGTTGCCATTTCCTTCTCCAATGCAGGAAAGTGAAAAGTGAAAGTGAAGTCGCTCAGTCGTGTCTGACTCCTAGCGACCCCATGGACCACAGCCCACCGGGCTCCTCCATCCATGGGATTTTCCAGGCAAGAGTACTGGAGTGGGGTGCCATATACTCTCTATATAAATATAATTATATAGTGATATAATGGTTATGATATTATGCATGTGTGCTCAGTCATGTCCAACTGTCTGCAACCCTTTTGGACTATGGCCCACCAGGTTCCTCTAGCCATGGAATTTTCCAGGCAAGAATATTGGAGTGGGTTGCCATTTCCTGCTCCAGGAGATCTTTCCAACTCAGGGACTGAACCCTCATTTCTTGAGTCTCCTGCATTGGCAGGCAGATTCTGTACTAATGTACCACTTGGGGAGCCTGAGTATGCATCTGTGTTATAATATATATTTATAATTTTATATATATTTTAGAGTATATAGAAATATATATTTATATACTTAATATATATTTATAATATATGTCATTGCAATTTTATATTTATATATAAATACATATTAAATGTTTAAATGTATACATTTCCACACACATTCTCTAGCCCTGTTTAGTGAGAGGGCCTGATAGTGACACCCCAATAGCAATGTGATACCCCAATAGCAATGTGTATACTTAACACCCACACACATTTTTGCTCCTAAATTTAATTCTCCACATAAAAGAACCAGAACAACTTAGAGAAATGACTAATTCCAGGACTGACACAGAGCATGTACAACAGATAAATGTGGAACACCTTTTGGAGACAAAATAAGGAAGGACTCAAGATGATGAGATGTATACTGCTGCTGCTGCTAAGTTGCGTCAGTCGTGTCCGACTCTGTGCGGCCCCACAGACGGCAGCCCACCAGGCTCCCCCATCCCTGGGATTCTCCAGGCAAGAACACTGGAGTGGGTTGCCATTTCCTTCTCCAGATGAAATGTATAGAGCAAAAAAATCAGCTTGAAGGGGCTCCACTAGCAAAATCTGGAAGAAATTGAGCATCAGCATGAGTAGCAGTGACAACAAATTAAAACCAATGAATAAAATATGAATTCATGAGTATATAGTGATATTCATTAATTACTTAAAAGTTTAAAGTGGGATATGTATTTAGAGCAAAAGTATCTCCTAATGAAATACTTATTAACACCAAAGAATAAAAGAGTAGTTTTATAATGGAGATCCTTTTAAGGATTCAAATAATTCAACTAGCAATGGGACAAATCAAATTTGTTATGATAATGAATAATAGCATCACTCTGACATTTATTCCAAATTACACTGTAGAACCCAAATCCAATGAGGAAGAAACATCCAATAAACCCAAACTGAGAAGCATCCTACAAAATAAATTGCCTATAATCTTCAAAAATATCAATATCAAGAAAGTCAAGGAAAGAACTATTCCAGACTAGAGAAAACTGAAGAAAATATGACAGCAAAATGCAGTGTATCATTCTGTATTGAATACTTTTGCTGTAAGGGCCTAATTAATGGTACAATTCATAAAATTTGTATAGAGTCTGAAGATTAGATGGTAGTAATGTTTCATTGCTATTTTTCTGATTGTGATGGTTGTATTGAGCTTAAATAGGATAATATGCTTATTTGTAAAACAATACACAAAATATTTGGCAGTGATGAGATGATCTATTGGTGGCATGTTTCCAGAAGTTTCAAGGAAAAAGTTATTTCTATTGTTCTTGAATTTTCTTTCAAAATCTTTATAGAAAAGTACATTTAAATATAATGAGATTTACTACCTTCCACACTGCACACAGTGAAGACCCAGTTGCTAGCGGTAAGGGATATACTGGTAACTCCTGGCATGCTACAATCATGAAAGTGTTAAGTGTTCACGGAAGTTGAGTTACAATAGTCTGTCAGTTAAAGGTGGATGAACATACTATATCAGGCATTCAAAAGATTCAGAAGCAATCATTGCAAGTATATTGGAACTGGATGACTGTTGTTGAAGACTAGGATTGCACTTAATAAAAAGGAAGGCTAAGGGTGATTATCAACTTGAGCATTAGTGTGAAAATTAGAGACACCAGTAAAGTATTACAATATGATGAGGGCTATGTCAACTTTCCCAACTTAAGCAATAATATAGTACAAGTGGTTTTGAACTATCTGGATATCTCACAGAATATCACATAGGTCTACTATGTAATAGGAACATACACACCATTTGAAAAACAGTTATGGCATGATACTGGGCCTGGACAGAGAATCTAAAGGTTGAGCCTAAGATCAGGAGCAGTACTATATTAGATGCACTAAGAATAAGGTGATGGGCCAGCATGAAGAATGGTGGAAGAAAAAGTTCCAACACTTATTGTGGATAGGCCAGTAAAATATGTATATGCAAGTCTCAAAATGACTGATAGTAAAGTGTAGCTCAATTCAGGAAAACACTGGTGGAGAAAAATCCTCCAATGGGCAGTAATAAGCATAGTAATGAACTTGGACTACTGGGCAGCAGGGAATGGCTTAGGTAGAAGGCCAGCGTCCTGAGAAGAAAAGATCAGAATATTAGAAACAAAGATTTTGGGGAAAGACCACGTCCATGCACCTATGGGGCAGTGCGTGAATGGTGAAGATTATTGTGTCACATGTTAAACACTATAGACGAGTGATTCAACCATTCGCCATCTGTCAGCTTCTGCCATTGGCCACCCCAGTGCTTGCACAATGGACTTGTGAATACAATAGCCATGGTGGCAGGGTGGAGGCTCTTCATGGGCTCAACTGCCTATACTCCTCATCAGGGCTCATATAGTATCCACTGCTACTGAATATCAACCTTTCAGCAATAGAGACTAACTCTGAGTTGCAGATATAACACCATTCTTTCATGAATACAACTAGGCACCTGGTGGCACGTTGACTACATTGGACTCCCTCTACTCCAAGATGGGTATCTATTAATATTTCTGGGGTTGAGCTATATAATGGCTATGTTTTGCCTTAGCCAGAAATACTACCCAAGATCTTACAGAGTTTTTAATCCACCTCCATGGCATCTAACCTTAAATCAAAGGATCTCTATCATAAGAGTACAATAGTAGTACCATGACCATGAGGCCCACTCCTGCCATCATATACTGTAGCACCCAAAGGTGCCATAAGAGCAATGGCAAGAGCAAGGGAACAGCAACTTCAAAGTATGTCTGAAGCACCAACATAGAGAAAACACACTGCAAAGATGAGACAACAATCTGCATGATGCGATATACTTCTTAAATCTAAAACTATTACAAGGAGCTGTGTCTTTGGTAGATAGAATGATATTGGCTCCAGATGAAGGGTTGAAAGTAGCAATGGCCCACTTGCCATAACTCCAAGTTACCCACTAGAATTCTTTGTGTTTTTTTTTTCAGTTTTAGGCTCTATGGATTTAGAGTTCCTTGTTCCCAGGGGAAATACTTCAAACAGGGGGCACAATAAGTAGTCCATTAAATTTTAAGCTATGACTGCCACCTCTTCTTGCCAAGAGACCAGAAGATAAGGAAATGATGACCACTTTAGAAGGACATGAGGCTACTGTTACCCAATGGAGACATCAGTTTGAATTTGGTAAGTCCACAAGCACAACAGCAGATTCTCAGATCTCTAAGAGACCAGAATCTGTAATACTCTACTATTAAAGCCATGAAGTCCAGTGGAGGTATTGCGATGGGAAGAAATTAGAATGAAGGGAGATGATGTGTGTCAGTTGCAGGCCTGAGACTGGCTACATCATCAAAGTCATAGTTCATCTATTAATCTTACTTCCCTGAGATTTTCCAGGGAAAGAGAACAACTAGACTCCTGGAGGAACTTTTCAAGATTAAGTTGACTTACTTTGTGAAGCAAGCAGGAAACAGTGGTATAAGATTAAGTATAGTGGATACTAGGTGGGCCACCCTGGACCCCTTTTGGGCCCAGGCACTCATCTGTCCCTTCACCTAAGCAGCCCATATTCATTGGTGGATGTAAGAGCTAGGGCATTTTGCTTAAATCTAGGATAACTCCTGAAAAACCACCTCAACTTCATAACTGCCCTCGGGGTTGGCTTAGACCTCTGTTGTGTTTACATGGTGGTTCAACTTCTCCTCTGACATTCTTTCTGTCCTTTTTTCCACACAGGTACTGTTTCTGAAAACTCTTTCCAATAAACTTGCTGCATATAAACTCTGATATCATATTGTTTCTTGGAAAACCTGATCTAAAAGACCACTAGATAGGAAGCACCTAATTTGGATCTATTGAGAAGGGGAATAAGTACTTGAAAAACTTGGGTTCCATCTTGTATCATGCCTTGAATGCCTGTGTGCTAAGTCACTTCAGTTGTATCTGACTCTTTGTGACCCTAGGGACTGTAGCCCTCCAGGCTTCTCTGTCCATAGGGTTCTCCATTCTCTCTCCATGGAGTGTATTGCCATGCCCTCCTCCAGGAGATCTTCCCGACCCAGGGATTGAACCTGTGTCTTCTGCATTGCAGGTGGATTCTTTACCACTGAGCCACTGGGGAAGCCCAGTATCATGCCTTAGAGTCTTGTAAAACAAAACACAAATAATTACAATGAGAGGGAAAGGAGTCAAGAGTCAAAACAAGAGTGAATAAAGGAGAAGCAGCTATGTGTATGGGACACCCAATATGTCCCCTACTATAGATGCTTTACACCTTTAGTCAGATTGTATTCTCAACAAGCACACAGAGAAATTATCATCCCAATTTCATGGTGGAGGAACTAAGAGTTAGAGAATTTTAATAACATATAGAACTAGTAGCATCCATACTACCTAGACCCCAAACTGACTGATTTATTCTTTCTAGAACTTCTTCCTCCACTTTTAAGAATATGCGTTAAAGGAGACAAAGTTGAGAAGAGTGGCAAAGCCATATCAGGTTCCAAGCAATTGATAATAGATGGCTCAAGGGTCAGAATATAACAGTTAGTAAATAAGATGTATTCAATAGTTCTTCTATGCCAAGAACTATTCAAAGATACTTACATGGACTTTTTTTTACTTATTCCTTAGGACTCCGGCCAAAATAGTGGTAGTATTATTAACTAACCCCTTTTTACCAATGAGAGTGCTGATTTACTTGAAGGAGTTAAACATCTTTTTTTTTTTTTTTTTTTTACTTTACAATATTGTATTGGTTTTGTCATACATCGACATGTATCCGCCACGGGTGTACATGTGTTCCCCATCCTGAACCCCCTCCCACCTCCCTCCCCATACCATCCCTCTGGGTCATCCCAGTGCACCAGCCCCAAGCTTCCTGTATCCTGCATCGAACCTGGACTGGCAATTCATTTCTTATATGATATTATACATGTTTTCATGCCGTTCTCCCTAATCATCCCCTCCCCCTCTCCCACAGAGTCCAAAAGACTGTTCTATACAAGCAACTCCTGCAGCTCAATTCCAGAAAAATAAACGACCCAATCAAAAAATGGGCCAAAGAACTAAACAGACATTTCTCCAAAGAAGACATACAGATGGCTAACAAACACATGAAAAGATGCTCAACATCACTCATTATCAGAGAAATGCAAATCAAAACCACAATGAGATAACATTTCACGCCAGTCAGAGTGGCTGTGATCCAAAAGTCTACAAGCAATAATTGCTGGAGAGGGTGTGGAGAAAAAGGAACCCTCTTACAATGTTGGTGGGAATGCAAACTAGGACAGCCACTATGGAGAACAATGTGGAGATTCCTTAAAAAACTGGAAATAGAACTTCCATATGACCTAGCAATCCCACTGCTGGGCATACACACTGAGGAAACCAGAAGGGAAAGAGACAATGTTCATCACAGCACTGTTTATAATAGCCAGGACATGGAAACAACCTAGATGTCCATCAGCAGATGAATGGATAAGAAAGCTGTGGTACATATACACAATGGAGTATTACTCAGCCATTAAAAAGAATACATTTGAATCAGTTCTAATGAGGTGGATGAAACTGGAGCCTATTATACAGAATGAAGTAACTCAGAAAGAAAAACACCAATACAGTATACTAACGCATATATATGGAATTTAGAAAGATTGTAACAATAAACCTGTATGCGAGACAGCAAAAGGGACACAGATGTATAGAACAGTCTTTTGGAGTTAAACATCTTATTCAGGCTGACACACATAGTGTAGTCTGTTGGTTCCCAAACTTTATCAAGGAGGACAATCTGGAAAACTTGCTAAGACACAGAATATATGTTTCTACTCCAAGAGTTAATCATTTAGAAGATCTAGAGTGTGGGGTGTAAGCATTTGCCATTTTTACAAATTCCCACATTATGCTGATGGCGTTGGTCCAGAAACCACATTTCAGAATCACTGGGATAGTCAAGGACAAGCTTCAAAGTCAATCTCAGGCATCCTAACTACAGAGCCCACAAATTCTGTGCAAAATATACATTTCTAGCAGAATTAACCCTAGGTTAAGGATGAGAGCCATTATACCAGCCTGACCCACTTCATGGTGCTAAGCAACCCATTTTGTATTTCGATGTCTTTATAAAATAATAACAAACCTTCTGCCAAACATATGAAATACTTGACACTTACCATTTTTCCTAATATAAATTTTCATAAGAGGTGCAACCAATAAGGAAATAGCAATTATTGTACTTAGTAAGAGATTCAGAGACTTAAGCACTTTCCAGAGGAAGCAGGTGACACACTAACTGCCCTTAAGAACAAAGGAAACTGCTGGGTATCAGGCGGGAAAGAAGAGAAGGACTAGAAGGCGGAAGAGATGAGGAAAGAGAAAGTTATCAGTAAATAATTTACTTACTGTAATTTCCCCTTAATGTGGCCTTACAAGGGGCAGTGGTTTTCTGCGCATTTTTTAGAATTAGACCAGAGATGGATGAGTCGAGGTCCTGCTCTAGGAGTCCTTATAGTCACTTAAATCCCGTTGCCTGACTCTACAGAGGATGGGTAAAATGTACACCTCAAGTGGCATGCAGTGTTTTGAGAAAGACATGGCTTACACTCATGTAACCATTAGAAGATAGTACTGACCAAGCACTTGCACGTGTGGCATGATTCAAAGTCAAAGTGTTAGTTGCTCAGTCATCCTTGACTCTGTGCGACCTCATGGACTGTAACCTGCCAGGCTCCTCTGTCCATGGAATTCTCCAGGCAAGAATACTGGAATGGGTTGCCATTCCCTTCTGTAGGAATCTTCCTAACCCAGGGATCAAACCCCAGTCTCTTGCACTGCAGGCAGATTCTTTACCATCTGAGCTAGCAGTGAAGCCTGATTAGTGTTAGTATAAGTCACAAATAATAGAGTAGGAAGACTTCAAGGTGGAAGCATCAGCACTAAACCCTGGGCTTCACAAAGCCCAAGACAACAGGATTCAACAAAGGAAATGATGGAAATCATGCCCAGGCAAGTCCTCCAAAACAGAAAAAGTCTTAGTGCTCTGTAACACCTTGGATAAAACCTGTTCTTGTGGCCCAGAAACCTGATTTTTTTTTAGCTTTCTTCAAATTTTTACTTTTTTAAAATTGAAAATAGAGTTCACTTGCAATATTATATTAGCCTCAGGTGTAAAATATTGTGATTCAATCTTTTTATAGATTATACTCCAGTTAAAATTATTATTAAAAATTGGCTATTAGTAGCATATTCATTCAGTTCAGTTGCTCAGTCGTGTCTGACCCTCTGCGACCCCATGAATCACAGCACGCCAGGCCTCCCTGTCCATCACCAACTCCCGGAGTTCACTCAAACTCATGTCCATCGAGTTGGTGATGCCATCCAGTCATCTCATCTTCTGTCATCCCCTTCTCCTCCTGCCCCCAATCCCTCCCAGCATCAGAGTCTTTTCCAATGAGTCAATTCTTTGCCTGAGGTGGCCAAAGAATTGGAGTTTCAGCTTTAGCATCAGTCCTTCCAATGAAATACAACTATATATAAATGACTGAATTAATTTTTAAAAGAAGCGGCACTATGTGTTTTACAACATATCTGAGAATACTTTCAAATGTTTTGCTCATCTTTCTATCACTTGAGAAGGGTGCTGCTGCTTCTGCTGCTGCTGCCGCTGAGTCGCTTCAGTCGTGTCTGACTCTGTGTGACCCACAGACGACAGCCCACCAGGCTCCCCCGTCCCTGGGATTCTCCAGGCAAAAACACTGGAGTGGGTTGCCATTTATTTCTCCAATGCATGAAAGTGAAAAGTGAAAGTGAAGTCACTTCAGTCATGTTCGACTCTGTGCGACTTCATAGACGGCAGCCCACCAGCCTCCTCCAGCCATGGGATTTTCCAATAAAAAGTACTGGAGTGGGGTGCCATTGCCTTCTCCGTGAGAAGGGTGAGTCACATGTAATTAAAAAGAAATTATATCCACTGCTTTTCAAGTGAGATGACTTTGGACTCTTTTTTCCCAAAATACTTAAATATTATAGCATTCCTGCTGTTTCAACATAATTTTCTTCCTCTTAAAATTAATGCATTTTTTAATTAGGATACAGTTGATGTACAGTATTATATAAATTACAGGTATATACCAGACTACCTGACCTGCCTCTTGAGAAAACTATATGCAGGACAGGAAGCAACAGGTAGAACTGGACATGGAACAACAGACTGGTTCCAAATAGGAAAAGGAGTACATCAAGGCTGTATATTGTCACCCTGCTTATTTAACTTCTATGCAGAGTACATCATGAGAAACACTGGGCTGGAAGAAACACAAGCCAGAATCAAGATTGCCGGGAGAAATATCAATAACCTCAGATATGCAGATGACATTACCCTTATGGCAGAAAGTGAAGAAGAACTAAAAAGCCTCTTGATGAAAGTGAAAGAGGAGAGTGAAAAAGTTGGCTTAAAGCTCAACATTCAGAAAACGAAGATCATGGCATCTGGCCCCATCACTTCATGGGAAATAGATGGGGAAACAGTGGAAACAGTGTCAGACTTTATTTTTCTGGGCTCCAAAATCACTACAGATGGTGACTGCAGCCATGAAGTTAAAAGACGCTTACTCCTTGGAAGGAAAGTTATGACCAACCTAGCATATTCAAAAGCAGAGACATTACTTTGCCAACAAAGGTTTGTCTAGTCAAGGCTATGGTTTTCCAGTTTTCATGTATAGAAGTGAGAGTTGGACTGTGAAGAAAGTTGAGCACGGAAGAATTGATATTTTTGAACTGTGGTCTTGGAGAAGACTCTTGAGAGTCCCTTGGACTGCAAGGAGATCCAACCAGTCCATCCTAAAGGAGATCAGTCCTGGGTGTTCATTGGAAGGACTGATGCTGAAGCTGAAACTCCAATACATTGGCCACCTCATGCAAAGAGTTGACTCATTGGAAAAGACTCTGATGCTGGGAGGGATTGGGGGCAGGAGGAGAAGGGGACGACAGAGGATGAGATGGCTGGATGGCATCACTGACTTGGTGGACATGAGTTTGAGTGAACTCCGGGAGTTGGTGATGGACAGGGAGGCCTGGCGTGCTGCGATTCATGGGGTCGCAAAGAGTCGGACACGACTGAGCGACTGAACTGAACTGAATAGTGATTCACAATTTTTAAGCATTATATTTCATTTATTGTTACTATAAACTTTATATGCCTTGTGTTGTACAATATATCCCTGGACTTTATTAACTTTATACATAATAATTAGTACCTCTTAGTTCCTGTCCTTTTTTGTCCCTCTCCCCTTACCTCTCCCCACTGGTGAACAATTGGTTCATTCTCTGTTTCTGTGGGTCTGTTTACTTTTTGTTACATTCGCAAGTTTAATTTTTTCACATATAAGAGATATTGTACATTATTTGTCTTTCTCTGTCTGACTTATTTCACTTAGTATATTTATCCAGCACAGCACTTAGGACTAGTTACCTTGTTCAGGGAAATAACAATATCTTGGAAATAATGCAAAAAGAGTTACATAATTTCTTTAAATGTTTTACTACAGTATTTTATAATAAGACTTCCTGAGGGTCATCTGATTTTCTCATGGGATATAATTTTGTTTTACTATTCACAGTTGATTAAAGCTCATACGTCTTATAACCCTGTAAAGTCAGAGAT
The DNA here is from genome assembly GCF_032452875.1 of Bos javanicus. Classification (NCBI taxonomy): domain Eukaryota; kingdom Metazoa; phylum Chordata; class Mammalia; order Artiodactyla; family Bovidae; genus Bos; species Bos javanicus. The sequence continues at coordinate 35,276,354 of NC_083874.1, read as the reverse complement.
TGATTTGTGGAAAATGAACCAGGTGTGACTTTTTTTTTCCCCCATTTGATAGAGAAGGTATCCAAAGGTTACAGCTTATTGCCTTGTAGGACATTAATGAGATTTTTTTTATCAGACCAAGCCATCTCAATCCAAATTTCTTTTTCCATTGACCTTATAAATCTGAATTTCTCATATCCTCATTGAATCACCTTTGTCATCTTGTATTAATGAACTGAATAAAATTTTGAAATGCGCTAACTACTTGTATGAGTTATTTTTTTAACAATTTGTGAATCGCACATTTTCTTATATAATGGATGGTTGATGTTCAAATCTTTTATCTAGATTTTTTTTTTAATCTCACTTTAAACTTGGTTAGGAGGCAGTGGTTTGAATAGAAGCAGAAATGAATACAGACAGTAAGGTCGGTATCATAGGTATCAGGCAGCAAGACTTACATTTCGTGCTACCTTATCCAGAGCTTTGGAAATAACTGAGTATTAATGAGTATAATTATATAAATTTAAGAAGTCTTTTGACTCATTGGAAAAGACTCTGATGCTGGGAGGGATTGGAGGCAGGAGGAGAAGGGGACGACAGAGGATGAGATGGCTGGATGGCATCACTTACTCGATGGACGTGAGTCTGGGTGAACTCCAGGAGTTGGTGATGGACAGGGAGGCCTGGTGTGCTGCGATTCATGGGGTCGCAAAGAGTCAGACATGACTGAGCGACTGAACTAACTGACTGAAGAAGTCTTAGCTCAGTTAAATCAACTAAATTTTCTCCCTTGGAACAGACCTATTCTCTCTCTTATCATGGAATTGTGGATATTTGTGACTAGATTAAAATGGCATTGAAACACGTATAATATCATATGTGAAATGAATGGCCAGTCCAGGTTCAATGCATAATACAGGATGCTCAGGGCTGGTGCACTGGGATGATCCAGAGGGATGGTATGGGGAGGGAGGTGGGAGGGGGGTTCAGGATGGGGAACACATGTACACCTGTGGCAGATTCATGCTGATGTATGGCAAAACCAATACAATATTGTAAAGTATTTAATTAGCCTTCAATTAAAATAAATAAATTTGTATTTAAAAAAAGAAAAAAACTCTGATTGATAGTGGAACAAAAGAGGAATAAGACATAGTCCATGCTCTTGTAGACTTTTCAGTTCCATTCATTGATTTATTTAGTATATATTTATTGAGTGTTTTCTAATATCCATTCTTGCTTGATATAAGCAGTAAACTTTTTTTTTCCTTTTACTAAGCATACTTTTCAGAAAAGTAGAAATGAGAAACAAAAATGGATGCATAAAAAGCTAGGTGTTGATATGTGCCATGAAGAAAAATTAAGGGGAATAAAGTAAGAATGTTATGGAGGCTGTTATTTCATATGCGGTTGGAGTATGTATGTGTTGGAGATGGTTTCTCTGAGGAATTTACATTTGAGCCAGGGATAGAATGAAGTGAGGGGATACTGTTAATTTATATTAGTCCAAAACACATGATGTTATAAATATTCATTGTTTATCTTTCAAAAACATTTTGAGAGAATATTAAAATATGTAAACCCCTGCCAAGTGATGAATGAGAAATAATCAACCTAAGATAGAATTTCTATTACAGCATTGTCTACAAATTGACACTAGAAGTTAAAAACAAAATGAATTTTATTTTCCTTAACCATATAAATACATAACTAAACAGCAAAGGATAATAGAATTTCTATTTTCCTGGTCAGAATCTCTTGGATTCCTAGCATCAAAGTCAAAATAATTACCTTTCCTTATTTTCCTTTAATTCCTGCAAATCATGTCAAATTTATCTTGCTTATCATGAGAATAGGATTCCAAAACCATAGCTTCACACTGGAATTACCTGGGGAATTTCAAAAACATGTATGTTTCCTAGATTCCAAAAGCCCAAATCTGATGTGATTGGCCTGGGGGCGTATCTTGAGCATCAGGATTTTGATAGCTCTCAAAGGACACTAATGTGATGTCAAAGATAAATAGCATCCTGAAAACCATGACTTCATCCGGCAGTTCCCCTCTCTGTCCACCCCCCCACACATCCACCCCCAGAGTTACTGTCTTTCAACTTGTTGACAGAAAAGATATAACTTGTTCATCCCATTCATATCTTCTAACTCAGTTGTCCTTCTCATTGGCAGATACCATTTCATTCTTTATCTGTGGAGCCATTTTTTTTTGTTGTTTTTACCTTAGAGCTCACTGTTTTCCTCCTTTAATTGAACAAATCACTGTCTAGAACTTTCCAAAATTAGAGTGGCAAAGGATATTGCAATAATTTTTCAGTTAATTATATCAGTGCTGAATAAGTCTGGTTCTAAAAAAAAAGGTGGGGGGGAGACAAATAACAACTTGCACAGAAGTTTTAGTGTATGCATTTCTTACACCAGTGGTTGTTACCATGTGGTTGGTCAGTATCTTGAGGAGGAGATTGAATCGAGTCACCGGTATTTTCCAAAGCTCCCAAGTGATTCTAATATGCAGTCATGTTGGAAGACTACTCTCTGATATATCAGAAAATGTCAACAATTGTATCACATTTTTAAAGACTAGGTATAAATTATAATCCAAATATACTGCTAGTGAAATATGGTGGAAGTTAGAGCAGAATTATATAAAGTAATATTTGCCTGTTTATTGGAATCTCCTGGGACAGTGGCTGAAAATGTCAGTTCACTGGGTCCTCTCCTGATTTGGGTCAGATTTAGTAGGTCTGAAGGAAGAACCAGGAATCTACATTCTAACACATAATCCAGCTGATTCATATGATTATACATGTATAGAAAATACAAGGTACAGAACTCCAAAAAAGACATAAGATTCAAAGAAGACTCAAATATAGTGTTAAGATCATGGGCACATGTCAGAATTCTCATGTGTACAGCACACTGGAAGTCTTTTTTTTTTTTTTTTTGATTTGGGTGTCAGAGTCTGAGGGAGAAAAGAAGTATGGGGAGGTGGAATTTCAGAGGAGAGACTGACATGGGGTGAGGAATCAGGCTTACATGATATCAGAGTTAACTGAAAAAAAAAAAAGAGAGAGAGAGAAAATCTGGTAAGGATTTGGTGATCTGCTTTATAATGGCTGTAACTTTTATTTAGTACCTTACCAGGTACCTCACTTCACCCTCCGCTATGTATATAGAAATAAACCTCTGCTTTGGGATTTTGACAGAAAAAAAAAATCTGATTGAAAGAATCTTATGAAATTAATATGATTTACTATAACATATAAGAGGAGGCAAGAATATACAATAGAGAAAAGCACCACACTTCAGTAAGTGGTGCTGGGAAAACTGGACAGCTACATGTAAAAGAATGAAATCAGAGTGTTCTCTAACACCACACATAAAAAATAAATTCAAAATGGAAATCTTGACACTCTCGTGGATCATAGAAAAATATGTAGTGGATTATAGAACACTTCTTAGAGGTACAGGTATTTGGATAATATCATAGAACTCATCTCACCAGGCTGGCAGAGAGCAGTCAGCAGCGTGTAAAGGAGGTTGTGCTGAATGATGCAGGTGACAATGGGACTCAGCTCTCCTTGACCCTGTCCCCATTCTATGGAGAATCACTATGGGGAGCCTGTCCTCACCCTCTGCTGCTTTATGCTAAACACTCTTTCTCACTTTGTGTTTAGTGCCAGGAGGAGTACCTAAGTACAGCGTCCTTGACTTTTATTAACTATATATAGGTTAGGTGAATCACTTTCTTTTGGACATGGATGAAGGAAAGTGAAAGTGAAGTCACTTAGTAGTGTCGGACTCTTTGTGCCCCATGGACTGTAGCCCACTAGGCTCCTCTGTTCATGGGATTTTCCACGCAAGAGTACTGGAGTGGGTTACCACTTCCTTCTCTAGGGAAAGTTCCTATGCAGGGATTGAACCCGTGTCTCCCACATGCAAGTAGACTCTCAATCACCTGAGCCACAAGGGAAACTTTGATGACACGGACGAGAGATGGACATGGATGGACATGGAGGAGAGATGTAAAAATAGGTGCTGCTTAAGGTCATTCGGGCTTCCCTGGTGGCTCAGTGGTAAAGAATCCACCTGCCAATGCAGGAGACACAAGTTTGATCCCTGGGTGCGGAAGGTTCCCTGGAGAAGGAAATGGCAGCCCACTCCAGTATTCTTGCCTGGAAAACCCCATGGAAGGAGAATCCTGGCTGGCTACAGTCCACAGGATTGCAAAGATACGACCTAACAAGTAAACAACAACAGCAACTACAAGATCATGCCATGGTTCAGCAAAATACAACCCTTTTTGTAAAGAAAATTTTATTGGAACACAGCATACCGATTATTTATATAATATTTGTGGCTGCATTGGCACTGCAATGTCAGAGTTGCATAGCTCTGACACAGGCTGACTAGTCTTAAAATCTAAAAGTATTTACTATGTAGCAGAACAATTTTCCTAGCCCCCGTGTCACATTGCCCCCATGAAAGTGCCTGGGATCATGTTACCTCAGCATAAAGCACAGTAATGGGACAGTGCAAGGCTGAGCCCTGAACACTGTAGCTGCCTGAAGCTATTTCTACTCTTGGTCTTCTCCATTTGAAACTATAAATGGTATTTTTTGTTTTGCTTTTGTTTGGCTTCACTTTGCTTTTACTTAAGCCATTGGAGTTGAGTTTATCCCTCCCCCCAAATAGTTCTAATTCCAGGTATTAAAATTAAAAATATAAGCAGAGGAGATAAAAAATAACAGCTGAAATCAATGTGAAGTGAAAGTGTTAGTCACTCAGTTTTGCCCAACTCTTTGAGACCCCATGGACTGTAGCCCACCAGGCTCCTCTAGCCATGAAATTTTCCAGGCAAGAATAGTTCACAAGCACGGAAATTGAAACTGTAATCAAAAATCTTCCAGCAAACAAAAGCTCAGGTCCAGATGGCTTCACAGCTGAATTCTACCAAAAATTTAGAGAAGAGCTAACACCTATCCTGCTCAAACTCTTCCAGAAAATTGCAGAGGAAGGTAAACTTCCAAACTCATTCTATGAGGCCACCATCACCCTAATACCAAAACCTGACAAAGATCCCACAAAAAAAGAAAACTACAGGCCAATATCACTGATGAACATAGATGCAAAAATCCTTAACAAAATTCTAGCAACCAGAATCCAGCAACACATTAAAAAGATCATACACCATGACCAAGTGGGCTTTATACCAGGGATGCAAGGATTCTTCAATATCTGCAAATCAATCAATGTAATACACCACATTAACAAATTGAAAAATAAAAACCATATGATTATCTCAATAGACGCAGAGAAAGCCTTTGACAAAATTCAACACCCATTTATGATAAAAACTCTCCAGAAAGCAGGAATAGAAGGAACATACCTCAACATAATAAAAGCTATATATGACAAACCCACAGCAAACATTATCCTCAATGGTGAAAAATTGAAAGCATTTCCTCTAAAGTCAGGAACAAGACAAGGGTGCCCACTTTCACCATTACTATTCAACATAGGTTTGGAAGTTTTGGCCACAGCAATCAGAGCAGAAAAAGAAATAAAAGGAATCCAAATTGGAAAAGAAGAAGTAAAACTCTCAGTATTTGCAGATGACATGATCCTCTACATAGAAAACCTTAAAGACTCCACCAGAAAATTACTAGAACTAATCAATGACTATAGTAAAGTTGCAGGATATAAAATCAACACACAGAAGTCCCTTGCATTCCTATACACTAATAATGAGAAAACAGAAAGAGAAATTAAGGAAACAATTCCATTCACCATTGCAACGGAAAGAATAAAATACTTAGGAATATATCTACCTAAAGAAACTAAAGACCTATATATAGAAAACTATAAAACACTGGTGAAAGAAATCAAAGAGGACACTAATAGATGGAGAAATATACCATGTTTATGGATTGGAAGAATCAATATAGTGAAAATGAGTATACTACCCAAAGCAATCTATAGATTCAATGCAATCCCTATCAAGCTACCAACAGTATTCTTCACAGAGCTAGAACAAATAATTTCACAATTTGTATGGAAATACAAAAAATCTCGAATAGCCAAAGTGAGCTTGAGAAAGAAGAATGGAACTGGAGGAATCAACCTACCTGACTTCAGGCTCTACTACAAAGCCACAGTTATCAAGACAGTATGGTACTGGCACAAAGACAGAAATATAGATCAATGGAACAAAATAGAAAGCCCAGAGATAAATCCATGCACATATGGACACCTTATCTTTGACAAAGGAGGCAAGAATACACAATGGATTAAAGACAATCTCTTTAACAAGTGGTGCTGGGAAAACTGGTCAACCACTTGTAAAAGAATGAAACTAGAACACTTTCTAACACCATACACAAAAATAAACTCAAAATGGATTAAAGATCTCAACGTAAGACCAGAAACTATACAACTCCTAGAGGAGAACATAGGCAAAACACTCTCTGACATACATCACAGCAGGATCCTCTATGACCCACCTCCCAGAATATCAGAAATAAAAGCAAAAATAAACAAATGGGACCTAATTAACCTTAAAAGCTTCTGCACATCAAAGGAAACTATCAGCAAGGTGAAAAGACAGCCTTCAGAATGGGAGAAAATAATAGCAAATGAAGCAACTGACAAACAACTAATCTCAAAAATATACAAGCAACTCCTCCAGCTCAACTCCAGAAAAATAAATGACCCAATCATAAAATGGGCCAAAGAACTAAATAGACATTTCTCCAAAGAAGACATACAGATGGCTAACAAACACATGAAAAGATGCTCAACATCACTCATTATCAGAGAAATGCAAATCAAGACCACTATGAGGTACCATTTCACACCAGTCAGAATGGCTGTGATCCAAAAGTCTACAAGCAATAAATGTTGGAGAGGGTGTGGAGGAAAGGGAACCCTCTTACACTGTTGGTGGGAATGCAAACTAGTACAGCCACTATGGAGAACAGTGTGGAGATTCCTTAAAAAACTGGAAATGGAACTGCCTTATGATCCAGCAATCCCACTCCTGGGCATACACACTGAGGAAACCAGAAGGGAAAGAGACACGTGTACCCCCAATGTTCATCACAGCACTGTTTATAATAGCCAGGACATGGAAGCAACCTAGATGCCCATCAGCAGATGAATGGATAAGAAAGCTGTGGTACATATACACAATGGAGTATTACTCAGCCATTAAAAAGAATACATTTGAATCAGTTCTAATGAGGTAGATGAAACTGGAGCTTATTATACAGAGTGAAGTAAGCCAGAAGGAAAAACACCAATACAGTATACTAACGCATATATATGGAATTTAGAAAGATGATAACAATAACCCTGTGTACGAGACAGCAAAAGTGACACTGATGTATGGAACAGTCTTATGGACTCTGTGGGAGAAGGAGAGGGTGGGAAGATTTGGGAGAATGGCATTGAAACATGTAAAATATCATGTATGAAACGAGATGCCAGTCCAGGTTCAATGCACGATACTGGATGCTTGGGGCTAGTGCACTGGGACGACCCAGAGGGATGGTATGGGGAGGGAGGAGGGAGGAGGGTTCAGGATGGGGAGCACATGTATACCTGTGATGGATTCATTTTGATATTTAGCAAAACTAATACAATTATGTAAAGTTTAAAAAAAAAAAAAAAAGAATAGTGGTGTGGGTTGCCGTTTCCTTCACCAAAGGATCTTTCTGACCCAGGAATCCTGCATTGCAGGCAGATTATTTACTAGCTGAGCCACCAGGGAAGCCCTGAAATCAGTAAGTATTTCAATATCTGACCAACTTTGAGTGAGAAATGAAATTATTTTTGCAGCAAACATAAAGACTCCTCAATAAAAGTAGTAGTAAATGCTCATAGAATCAATTGAAGACAGTCAAAACAAGGATGATTCCAATCAAGACCAAGACAGACGATATGCCAGCCATTTGGCTAAGCTCAGGTTGTCACCAAGAGCTTAGAGAGTTTGAATTAATGGTTCATGCATATATCATACACTAGATAACAGTGTTTCATGTTTTGCATTTTTAGACTGACACTAGCTGCTAGTTGAAATTGACAAAGCTATTACAGTTTACCTCTTTTGTTAGTCTAATTCAGAAATGTCTTATGTTCACTCCTTACTTTCTAGCACAGGATCTGGCTTACGGTAGATTCTCAATAAAAAGAACAAATGAGCCTGAACTAGACAATCCAACATTTTTATTTTAGGATGTAGATCCACATAGCATATATTAAGAACTTAAATACTTATTCCTCTCAGAGTGCATCCTTATCTGAGATAGTCCCTAGTATCTGTACTCTTTTCCAAGTGGATAAATCTCCTGAAAATATCCTGTCTGTCTAATAAATTCTTAATTTTAATGACCTAAGGTGACCAGTGGGCTTTCCTGGTGGCTCAGACAGTAAAGAATCTGCCTGCAATGCAGGAGACCCGGGTTTGATCCCTGGGTCAGGAGGTCCCCTGGAGAAGGGCTTGGCAACCCACTCCAGTATTCTTGCCTGGAAAACCCCATGGACAGAGGAGCCTGGCAAGCCACAGTCCATGTGGTCACAAAAAGTCAGACAGAATGAGCAACTAACATTTTCACTTTCAAGCTGACCAATGAGTTGGACACAACTGAGCACACGCACATGATTACTGAGTCTCCTTATTCCTGACATTTGATAATGTTTGTAGGTGACTATTGCAGACACCTAACTTTAAAGATGGAGAAGGTAATGGCACCCCACTCCAGTACTCTTGCCTGGAAAATCCCATGGATGGAGGAGCCTGGTGGGCTGCAGTCCATGGGGTCACTAAGAGTCGGACACGACTGAGTGACTTCACTTTCACTTTTCATTTACAGGCATTGGAGAAGGAAATGGCAACACACTCCAATGTTCTTGCCTGGAGAATCCCAGGGATGGGGGAGCCTGGTGGGCTGCCATCTATGGGGTCGCACAGAGTAGGACATGACTGAAGCGACTTAGCAGCAGCAGTAGCAGCAACCTTAAAGAAATAAAATATACATGAGACCTGGAAGATAGAGTTAATTTTCTGTTAATTAGCAGTATTCTCTTGAAGGATAAGCTCATCTTGGATTTGTTGGGAGGGTTAAGCCATGTTGTGTGAAGCAATAATGCCCCCTATTAACTGGTCAAAAATATAGTGAGCCCTTGTCTATGCAAAGATTTTTCTGTGTTTCAAGCTTCAACTGTAATATATATATATATATATATATCTGTGAGTCTGGTGGTTAATCCTTTTGTTTCCATTAGGATAAAACTTGTTTTATGTAATCCCTCTTCAAGTACTTAATTGAGAACAAGAAGCCTAGGTTAAGATTAGTTCTAACAGTCTGAGATTCATTTTACTGATAACAAAGGGTAATATAGAACTGCTCTGTTTAACATAAATCTCACTTGAAGATTGGAGAAGAAGATTGCTAGTTAATCTTCCAAAATTCCAAATAAGGCTTGAATTAATTAACTGAAGCATCTACATTTTACTGAAGTTCTTCTTATTAAGAAACTCCTTCTTAACTCACCATGCATCTGGCTTACACCTTGTTCTCTACCAATAGCAATCAAAGGTAAATCCCTAAAGGAGGATGCAAGTCCATATTAGTTATCTATTGCTGTATAATACTTTACAATTCAGCGGCTCGAAACAACAGTATTCATTATGTCACAGCATGTCAAGAATCCAAGCACAGCTTAGCTGGGTCCTCTGGTTCTGATCTCTCACCAGGCCACCATCAAGGAGCTAACAGAGCTGCTGTAATTTTCAGGTTCAGTTGAGAGAAGATCCATTTCTATGCTTGCTCACCTTGTTCCAAGATTTAGTTCTCTATGGGCTGTTGGACTAAGGGGCTCAATCCCCCATCATATACAAACCCGAGGACTCTCTCCTTGGTTCCTTGCCATGAGAATCTCTCCAAAGGGCAGCTCACAACATGACAGCTGATTTCATCAGAATGAGCAAGTGAACAGGCAAGAGAGAGGGAGAAAGTGCTAGCAAGGGACCTCCCTGGTGGTCCAGTGGCTAAGACTCCATGCTCCCAGTGCAGGGGGTCAGTGTTCGATCTCTGGTCAGGAACTAGATCCCGCATGCTGCAGCTAAGAGTTAATTTGCCATAAACTAGATCCCACATGCCACGACTAAAAGATCCCACCTGTTGCAATGAAGATTGAAGATTCCACATGTGGCTAAGACCTGGTGCTGCTAAATAAATAATTTTTTTTAAGTGCTAGCAAGATGAAGTCATAGTCTTCTACAACTTCATGTCAGGAGTAATATTCCATCACTTTTGTAATATTCTATTCATTCAGCAAGTTACCAAGTCCAGTCCACACTTAGGTTGAGAAGATTACACAGGGTATGTATATGTATGTGTGTATATATATATATGGAAGGAGGGGAGATCATTGGCAGCTCTCATTTCTTTAAAAAATATTTATTTTAAAATTGTTAAAGATAAATAGGAAGATGCTCCAAAATTACAGAGATGCTGTATACCCTTTAACCAATTCCCCATCCCCCAATGGTAAGATTTTGCAACACTATCATGCAATCACAAAACTAGGAAACCGATATTGTTAGCAATCCACTAACCCCATTTAATCAGTTTTATGTACTTTCATTTGTGTTCATATAATTCTATGCAATCTTATCAAAAGTGCAAGTTTGTGTAAGTACCACCATATTTACAGTATTAACTGTAAGGACATTTTGTATTTTTGTCCTCTTGTAAATGCAGTCACCCTCCTCCCTATCTCTAACAAAAGACAGTCACTAATCTGTTCTCAACATCTATGTTTTTTCATGTTGAAAATAGTACATAAATTGAATGATATAGTATGTGGCCTATTGGCACCGAGATCTTTCACACAGCATAATATCTTTTAGATTGAGCCAAGATGTTTATGTATTAACAGTCTGTTCCCATCTATTGTTGAGTATGGGCTTCCCAGGTATCTCAGAATGATTCTCTGGTAAAGAATCTGCCTGCAATACAGGAGACCTGGGTTCAATCCCTGAGTTGGGAAGCTCCTCTGGAGAAGGGAACGGCTACCCACTTCATAATTCCATGGACAGAGGAACTTGACAGGCTTCGGTCCATGGGGTCAGAAGGAGCCATACACAACTGAGAGACTAAACTATTTTTATTACCACTTGGTTGAGTATGGAGGAACTATCTTAGATGTCTGATTACCACATCGTTTTTATGACTGAAGTTGCCAAAGGGGGTTGATATCTTAAGGGAAATAACACTGAGTAGTAGGAGTTAATTTGGTAGACTGACAGGAGTTGTTGAATGTTGTAAAAAGACTTGCACCATGCTTATCAAAGGGAAGCTACTTCACACTTACTCCTCACAAATCTGTCCAACCCTACTCTTCCATGTTCATCTGCAGTTACTTACTCCCAGAGAAAATGCTCCTTACAGAGACATTATCCTCATTCACAGAGGAAATGTGAACAATCAAATGAGACTTCTAAATCACTGACTCTCAAAAGGAAACTGTGTGATTGTATTTTTGCTCATTCTTTCATTTTTATTCTGATTTCAGAGGAAGAGATATTCCTGTTTTAGAGTAATTCCTTGATGATATATCTTTCTTTTCTACTCAAGTCTTTACTTCCCGTTTCTTTCTTTCCCTGTACTCTCACAACAAGGCCCTCTGATGACTTCAGTCAGGCCTTATCAAGTGCCCAGGTTTCTCTGGTGTTCTTTCCTTGTATCCTTTAGACCACACCTCGTTGCTCTTCAGGTAACTATTCACCTCCTTCACCCCGGTGCACTTGAATGTGGCTACTATTTGCATCAAGGCACTAGTCCAGCTTTTCTCAAGGTAGTGTGCTTATAGCTAAATTCAATTGCCTCTTTTCAGGCTTTAGCTTAACCAGCTTTCTTTATAATTTATTTATTTATTTTGATATCAGTTTAATTTTATTTTATTTTTAAACTTTACATAATTGTATTAGTTTTGCCAAATATCAAAATGAATCCGCCACAGGTATACATGTGTTCCCCATCCTGAACCCTCCTCCCTCCTCCCTCCCCATACCATCCCTCTGGGTCGTCCCAGTGCTCTAGCCCCAAGCATCCAGTATCGTGCGGCATCTCGTTTCATACATGATATTTAGAACTTTTGACTGTCCCAACTTTCTAGAGATACTCTCCTCCTCTCATTTCCATCAGTTCAGTTCAATTGCTCAGTCGTGTCCAACTCTTTGCCACTCCATGGATTGCAGCATGCCAGGCTTCCCTGTCAACAACCAACTCCCAGAGCTTTCTCAAAACCATGTCCACCATTGGTGATGCCATCCAACCATCTCTTCCTCTGTCATCCCCTTCTCCTCCTGCCTTCAATCTTTCCCAGCATCAGGGTCTTTTCCAAAGAGTCAGTTCTCCGCATCAGGTAGCCGAAGTATTGGAGCTTCAGCTTCAACATCAGTCCCTCCAATGAATATTCAGGACTGATTTCCTTTAGGATGGACTGGTTGGATCTCCTTGCAGTCCAAGGGACTCTCGAGAGTCTTCTCCAACACCACAGTTTAAAAGCATCAATTCTTCGGCACTCAGCTTTCTTTATAGTCCAACTCTCACATCCATATATGACTACTGAAAAAACCATACCTTTGACTAAGATGGACCTTTGTCGGCAAAGTAATGTTTCTACATTTTAATATGCTGTCTAGGTTTGTCATAGCTTTTCTTCCAAGGAAAATACCCATAATACCACTCTTTTATGTTGCTGTGCTACCTGACTGTCCACTCCTTCTCCATCTCCTTTGCAGAGGAATAGATCTGTCCTTGAATGCTTCCCTTCTGATTTCTAGGTAAGGCACTTATAAAAAGAAGTACTTTTTATAAGTACTTCTACACTGTTGGTGGGAATGCAAACTAGTACAGCCACTATGGAGAACAGTGTGGAGATTCCTTAAAAAACTGGAAATAGAACTGCCTTATGATCCAGCAATCCCACTGCTGGGCATACACACTGAGGAAACCAGAAGGGAAAGAGACACGTGTACCCCAATGTTCATCGCAGCACTGTTTATAATAGCCAGGACATGGAAGCAACCTAGGTGTCCATCAGCAGATGAATGGATAAGAAAGCTGTGGTACATATACACAATGGAGTATTACTCAGCCATTAAAAAGAATACATTTGAATCAGTTCTAATGAGGTGGATGAAACTGGAGCCTATTATACAGAGTGAAGTAAGCCAGAAGGAAAAACACCAATACAGTATACTAACGCATATATATGGAATTTAGAAAGATGGTAACAATAACCCAGTGTACGAGACAGCAAAAGAGACACTGATGTATAGATCAGTCTTATGGACTCTGTGGGAGGGGGAGAGGGTGGGAAGATTTGGGAGAATGACATTTAAACATGTAAAGTATCATGTAAGAAACGAGTTGCCAGTCCAGGTTCGATACACGATACTGGATGCTTGGGGCTGGTGCACTGGGACGACCCAGAGGGATAGTATGGGGAGGAAGAAGGGAGGAGGGTTCAGGATGGGGAACACATGTATACCTGTGGCGGATTCATTTTGATATTTGGCAAAACTAATACAATTATGTAAAGTTTAAAAATAAAATATAATTAAAAAATAAAATAAAAATAAATAAGTAAATAAAAATAAGATTTTTTAAACTTTCCTGATTTTAATTACCATCTCTATGTGAACAACTCCTAAAGTTTTATCTTCACAAATTTCTCTTTCCTAAGCCTCATGTTCCTATCTAACTATGCAAGAAAAATTCATTTGGTAACTTAAATTCAATTTCAAACTGAACTCCTCATCACCCTCAACCAAATCTACAGCTCCTAAAAGTTTCTTCCTTTCTATGAGTAGAACTCCTTCCATTCTGCTAGCTGGGTCAGAATCCTGAATAAACCCTCCTCATCCACCCAATCAACCATAAAGTTTCAATCAACAGAAAGAAAAGATTAGGTGCTAGCATAATCTTTACCCAGTACATTACAGTCCTGTGCTCCATATTTAACCTTCAAATTGAATGAAAATAAAATATAGAAAAAGTGGCCTTAAAAAAAATCAAGATGGTGTTTATTGTAGGCAGAATAATGGCCTTTCCAAAGATATTCATTTTCTAATTTTCAGAACCTATGACTATGTAACATTATATGGCATGGGAGAAATATCACTTTGGATACTATTAAGGTTGCAAATTAGATGGTCATAAAATAGGAAAATTATCTTGATTTATTTGGGCAGGCCCAATATAATTACAAGGGTTCTTAAAAGTGGATGTGGTAAGAAAAAGAACAATCAGTTTCAGAGCACTCATATAGAATAAAAACTACACTAGCTATTGCTGACCTTGAAAATGGAAGTGAGCTATGGATTAAGGAGTGAGGACACATTTTAGAAGATGGACAAGGCAAGAAAATGGATTCTTTTCTTAAAAATGAAAGGAACACAGGCCTGCCAGCACCTGGATTTTATTTATTTATTTATTTTTATTTTTAAACTTTACAATATTGTATTAGTTTTGCCAAATATCGAAATGAATCTGCCACAGGTATACATGTGTTCCCCATCCTGAACCCTCCTCCCTTCTTCCTCCCCATACTATCCCTCTGGGTTGTCCCAGTGCACCAGCCCCAAGCATCCAGTATCTTGCATAGAACCTGGACTGGTGACTCGTTTCATACACGATATTAAACATGTTTCAATGCCATTCTCCCAAATCTTTCCACCCTCTCCCTCTCCAACAGAGTCCATAAGACTGATCTATACATCAGTGTCTCTTTTGCTGTCTCGTACACAGGGTTATTGTTACCATCTTTCTAAATTCCATATATATGCATTAGTATACTATATTGGTGTTTTTCTTTCTGGCTTACTTCACTCTGTATAATAGGCTCTAGTTTCATCCACCTCATTAGAACTGATTCAAATGTATTCTTTTTAATGGCTGAGTAATACTCCATTGTGTATATGTACCACAGCTTTCTTATCCATTCATCTGCTGATGGACACCTAGGTTGCTTCCATGTCCTGGCTATTATAAACAGTGCTGCGATGAACATTGGGGTACACATGTCTCTTTCCCTTCTGGTTTCCTCGGTGTGTACACCCCGCAGTGGGATTGCTGGATCATAAGGCAGTTCTATTTCCAGTTTTTTAAGGAATCTCCACACTGTTCTCCATAGTGGCTGTACTAGTTTGCATTCCCACCAACAGTGTAAGAGAGTTCCCTTTTCTCCACACCCTCTCCAGCATTTTGGATCGCAACCATTCTGACTGGTGTGAAATGGTACCTCATAGTGGTTTTGATTTGCATTTCTCTGATAATGAGTGATGTTGAGCATCTTTTCATGTGTTTGTTAGCCATCTGTATGTCTTCTTTGGAGAAATGTCTATTTAGTTCTTTGGCCCATTTTTTGATTGGATCATTTATTTTTCTGGAGTTGAGCTGGAGGAGTTGCTTGTATATTTTTGAGATTAGTTGTTTGTCAGTTGCTTCATTTGCTATTATTTTCTCCCATTCTGAAGGCTGCCTTTTCACTTTGCTAATAGTTTCCTTTGATGTGCAGAAGCTTTTAAGGTTAATTAGGTCCCATTTGTTTATTTTTGCTTTTATTTCCAATATTCTGGGAGGGGGGTCATAGAGGATTCTGCTGTGATGTATGTCAGAGAGTGTTTTGCCTATGTTCTCCTCTAGGAGTTTTATAGTTTCTGGTCTTACATTTAGATCTTTAATCTGTTTTGAGTTTATTTTTGTGTATGGTGTTAGAAAGTGTTCTAGTTTCATTCTTTTACAAGTGGTTGACCAGTTTTCCCAGCACCACTTGTTAAAGAGATTGTCTTTAATCCATTGTATATTCTTGCCTCCTTTGTCAAAGATAAGGTGTCCATATATGCGTGGATTTATCTCTGGGCTTTCTATTTTGTTCCATTGATCTATATTTCTGTCTTTGTGCCAGTACCATACTGTCTTGATAACTGTGGCTTTGTAGTAGAGCCTGAAGTCAAGTAGGTTGATTCCTCCATTTCCATTCTTCTTTCTCAAGAGCACCTGGATTTTAAACTGCTGAAATATTTTTCAGCTTTCTGATCTCTAGAATTATAAAACACTAAATTTTCTTTGCTTTTATCCACTACGTTTGTGGTAATTTTTTACAGTGGCAATAGGATGCCTATATAGCTCATCGTATTAAAGTAACTTTTCATTTTTTCTATTAGACTAAAGCAGAGATCAACTGTTATTAAAATCAGAAATGACAGTGCAAATATTACCACTAATACTGCAGAAATAAAAACATTATAAGAGAGTACTCTGAACAATTTTAATCCAACAAATTGGATGACCTAAATAAAATTTAAAAATTCCCAGAAACACAAAAACACACTAAGACTTATCTGAACAGACTGTGACTAATAAGAAATTTGAATCTGTGATTAAAAATCTCCCAACAAACAAAAGCCACGGACCAGATGGCTTCACTGGTGAATTTGACCAAACATTTAAAGAAGAACACCATTCCTTCTAAATTTTTTTCAAAAAACTGAAGAGTAAACACTTCCTAACTCATTTTTTGAGGTTGCATTAAATGGCACCCCACTCCAGTATTCTTGCCTGGAGAATCCCATGGACAGAGGAGCCTTGCAGGGTACAGTCCATGGGCTCAGAAAGAGTCAGACATGACTGAGAGACTTGACATTCGTTCATTCGTTACCCTGATACCAAAGCCAGACCAGGATACTATAAGAAAAGAAATTCACAGACCAATAAATCTTATAAAGATCTGATGCAAAAATCCTCAGCAAAACACAGAGGTACCTCATTTCACCGCACTTCACCTTACTGCACTTCACTGATGATATGTTTTTACAAATTGAAGGTATGTGGTAACCCTGCATGGAGCAATTCTATGGGCATCAATTTTCCAACAGCATTTTCTCACTTTGCATTTCTGTGTCACACTGTGGTGACTCTCACAATATTTCAAACTTTTTCATTTTTCATCAAACATCTCATTTATTTCATTTGTTCATTTATTACATTTGTTCTGTGCATATTTATTAAATATGTTCACAGATATTTGTCCTAATATCTGTAATCAATGATCTCTACTACTACAAAAAGATTACAATTCACTGAAGGCTCAGATCATGGTTAGCATGTTTTAGTAGTAAGTTATTTTTAAATTAAGACATATACCTTTTTAAGACACAATTCTAGTGCACACTTAATAGACTACAGTATTGTAAACATAACTGGTACATGCACTGGGAAGCCAAAAATTTTGTGTGTCTCACTTTATTATAATATTTGCTTTTTATTGCGGTGGTCTGGAACAGAACTTGTTATATGTTCAAGGTATGCCTTACTAACAACCAAATTCAGCAGCATATTAATGAATCATGTGAAACCTATCACAAGCTTATTTTCTCTTAAGACTGGTATTTAACACTGTACTTCAAGTACCAGCTGGTAACAAAGATAAGGAAAGGATATAAAAGGTATACAAATAGGGAAGGAAATCAAACTATATTTGTTTCCAGAGGACATTAGTGTCTAAGCCACTCCTCAAGTTGACTTACCAAAACCCTCCAGAAACCAATAAACTAGGATGAAAGCCAATTATTTTTGTATCATTTTATATTTGTTGATGTTGTTTTAGTCGCTAAGGCATGTCTAACTCTATTGTGACCACCTGGACTGTAGCCTGCCAGGCTCCTCTTTCCATGAGGATTCCAAGGCAAGAATACTGAAGTGGGTTGCCATTTCCTTCTCTAGGGGATCTTCCCAACTCAGGAATCGAAACCATCTCTTATTCTCTTAATCGACCTGCATTGTCAGGTCGACTCTTTACCACTGTGTCACCTGGGAAGCCCCATCCTTATATACACCAGCAGTGAAAAACTAGACCTTGAAAAATTCTTAAAAACTGATTATTTACAATAGTACCCCCTAAAAGAAATACTCGTGTATAAGTCAAACTAATTTGTACAGAATCTTTATACATGAAAATACCAAAACCCTAACAAAAGAAATCAAAAATCTAAATACCACAATAAAGATTGCCTAGGAATCCAGGTTAAGGAGTCACATTCAATAAAGGAGACAAGACCTCAATAGGATGCTAAATATTTCTCAAAGGATCTCAAGGATGCTTGATCTGTCTCTTTATTCTTCTACCACTTCTTTCAGTCACCACCTTTCTCACAACCTTCTTCAGTTAACATCATTTCATATCTCTAATAAAACTATTAAGACATAATTTGAAATGATTAGCAGTGTCAATTTGTATGTGTGTGAATATGCATTCCAGTGTGATGTGTCTATAAACAGTTATTTTAATTGGGGAGAATAGTGCATTTGATATATGTTTTTTTCTGTAATATCAAGCCTACATTGTGATAACTTTCTTGTTTTTAATGTATATACAGTAACTATCAATGTCATATTACAGAACTCTGCTTCTGTTACACCTGTCCCATCAATGAGATTTAACCATAATCAATGTCCTTCAAGTATACCATGAGATAAATAACTTATTAAATCAATGCCAACAGTATACAAAAGTGGTCTTCTCCTACTTTTCTTAAATTGGCTCCAAGCAATTTTCAAAAGCTATAAAGAAAGCAAAAATAAAGTGGTAAAAACTACCATAATTGACACAGTATATGACAGTGATTAAATATAAGCTATGCTCTCACTTTGCACATGATGAAAGATATTGTTCACTCTTTTAAGAAAGGGAGTGCAACAAATCTGATCATGGTACTAGACAACATAATGCATGATATCTACTTCTTCCTACAGTCAATAAGCAAAGTTCAGAAAGATGTGAATTACTGATTCAAAAAAAATAAAATAAAACAGCCCAGAGACTTTCAGGGACATAGAGTGAAACAGGATCTGTCTACTATTACAAAAGTCAAAGGGTACTACTAGGAGATGAACTGCAAAACTGGATATTTTGTACAGCTTTAGTCTTAAATTTGTTCATATCTAGTACTATTTTGAAATGAAGCACCAATTTTCATGGAGCAAGATAAATGCTACTGGCTAGGTTGTCTTCACTAGTTTAGAACTCCCCCCCAAAAGGCCAGAAAATCAGAAAAGTGCAAGTGTGAATTAGACAAATAAAAGTATTTTTCATATCTAATAAATTTCCAAATAGCACATATACCCTGAAAATATTGTGGCCCTGGCTCACATACAGAAGCTATATACTTGTTAAGGACTGACTGAAAATTGCACAGAGTGCTTTATTGGCTTTATGTCACGCTTTGAATGGTGGCAAATAATGAACTCCCTTGATGGAAAGAAGCCACTTGTATTCAAGTGCCAGTTATGCACTTTTCTAATCAATTGCGTCATTCTTTACATTGCCTTCTCTCAAAACAAAGGAGTTTGGAGCTGGGAAAAGGTTAAAGTGATGTTCTCCAATGTCCAAATTATAAAACAGCATGTTTTAGTAGAGTAATTACATCCACATGTGCTAAAGATGTTATCTAATGTGTAATAACGGTAGCATTTACTTGTCAACACTAAATGTAATTCCAAGTTTCGGTATAAATCCTGAAATAGTTCAGTATCATATAACTTCAATCTAATACAGGGCCTAATAGTTGGCATTAGCCATGCACATTTCCATATCCCCATAGAGACTAAAGAATAATCACTTTTATATGTAAATACATTTAGTGTAACTACTCTAGAGACCACAGTAGCTGCTAAGGTTATTAATGAGGCTACACTTAATTTGACGCTCACCCAAATGATTCTCCAGGAAAATTCAAGAGCCTGAACATAATCTGAGCTCAGATGCCACACTTGCTATATTTGATAAACCAGGATAGAACTAGTAAAATTGTTTTGCATGTTAAAACGATGACTACATTTCTGGTTAGGATGTGAAATAAGCAAGTCTCCTCTCCTCCCAAGGTCAGTTAGTATTTTGTTCTGAATATACTGTCACCCTGCTTATTTAACTTATATGCAGAGCACATCATGAGAAACGCTGGGCTGGAAGAAGAACAAGCCAGAATCAAGACTGCCAGGAGAAATATCAATAACCGCAGATATGCAGATGACACCACCCTTATGGCAGAAAGTGAAGAGGAACTAAAAAGCCTCTTGATGAAAGTGAAAGAGGAGAGTGAAAGAGTTGGTGTAAAGCTCAACATTCAGAAAATGAAGATCATGGCATCCTGTCCCATCACTTCATGGGAAATAGATGGGGAAATAGTGTCAGACTTTATTTTTTTGGGCTCCAAAATCACTGCAGATGGTGACTGCAACCATGAAATTAAAAGACGTTTACTCCTTGGAAGCAAAGTTATGACCAACCTAGATAGCATATTCAAAAGCAGAGACATTACTTTGCCAACAAAGGTACGTCTAGTCAAGGCTATGGTTTTTCCAGTGATCATGCATGGATGTGAGAGTTGGACGGTGAAGAAGGCTGATGAAAGATGAGAAAATTAAGAGCTTCTAGTGGAAGATTCTTCCTGAGCAGCAGGGCCGATCACTTCCTAAATCGTCTCTTCCTAGCCCAAATATAGGAACTTCTTTCTCATTATGAATTTGGCTCAGGAATATCCAACCATGCACCCATCCCTGCACCATACTAATTCAATAATATGAAATACCAAATGCAGTTCTTACACTGTGAGGTGGTTGTGTTTGTGTGTTGGGTGTTGTGATTTAATTTGATTCGTAAAATTAGGACTGTATTTCTCTGTGTTTAGCATCACACACTTGAGTTTTTAAGCTAGTAAGGAGTTTTAGCTTTATCATTAATTTATTTTCAGTAAAGAAAAGTGAAAGTCACTCAGTCTTGTCCGATTCTTTGCGATCCCATTGACTATCCAGTCCATGGAATTCTCTAAGCCAGAATACTGGAGTGGGTAGCCTTTCCCTTTTCCAGGGGATCTTCCCAACCCAAGGATCGAAACCAGCAGAGAACAGAGAAGTAAACACTTACTATCACTCAGGTTAATCATCCGTTCATTCATGAATGCTTGATGATTCCTTCCAGGCCCTACACCAACCTGCAGAGAAAATTTACCCACTTCTTCATTTAAATAAGAAATGCAACACATGAAGCATGTTGTAATTTTAAGAGCCTTTAAAATTGTAGAATGAAAGAAATATTTTAATTCAAATCCTATTAAATGATTCTGTTATCCCCTCGATTGACATCCCTACTCAGACATGGATTTTCTTTTTCTTCTATAAACTTTTAACTTGCATAGTATTTAGTCTCCTGCTTCTGCCCTTTGTATTTATCCTGGGAACTTAGGTCTCCACCCTGTAACACAGTGTAATTAAAATACACCACAGCATCTTCCCCCAGACATACATGTTCAGTTACTCAGTCCTGTTCAACTCTTTCAACCCCATGGTCTGTAGCCCACCAGCCTCCTCTGTTCATGGGCTTTTCCATTCAAGAATATTGGAGTAGGTTGCCATTTCCTCCTCTAAGCAATCTTCCTGACCCAGGGATTGAACTTGCGACTATTGCATTTCCTGCATTGTCAGGCTGGTTCTTTATCACTGAGCCACTTGGGAAGCCCCCTTCCCCAAACACATACATCCAAATTTGTCACAATGATGTCCAAAACAATTTAAGACCCATCCTTCTCTGAGGACACTTTAGTAGTCCCCTTTAATTCACATGACCTTTAGTTTCTTATCTCTGAATACAACCTCTGCACACTCAGACATTTCAAAACACATCTTGTCAAAATTCTTCAGTATTCTACTTAAGAATATTTGTGAATAAAATTTCCTCTCTATCTTTGTACACAGTAGTTGGTGTCTTCCAAACATGAACTGAGATGAAAGGAATTTCACCATGTTACTCTGCCCCCTTTTCCTTGATAGCCTCAAGTCTATTGATTTTTTTGCACATTTCATTTTCTTAAGAACATATTACTTAACTCAGAAGAAAACCCTGCTCTCTACTTTCACCAACGTCCATTGTTTGCTGACCTTCAAATGTAAAGTGAAATTCTTTATGTTTCCCATGTATAGATCATCTTCTGTAGGTGATCTGTACGTCTGAACAGTCTAAAATAAAGCACCAAAACAGGGAGATGGATGCAGAGCTTCTCTCATGTACCTTAAATTCTGCCTTTTGTGAGATTCTAGGAAAAATCAGGCATCAGGCACCTTATTTATCAAACTGTTCTGTATGAAAGCTTCACGCTACAAAATACAGATACTTTGGGGGCTCAATCATGACACAGAAGTGGTCTTAGGATTAATTTTTATAACATCTGGGATATTCTCCAAACTTTTCAGCATAAGAAAAACATATCCTACTGAAATGCTATTAATGATTAAGCAGTTAGGCATTTAAAATGTCATTTTTGTGTGCGTTCATTAACCAATATCCTTTTATCACTTTAAAAAATGAGTGTCCCTAATCCTCAATTTGGAGTTAAATTTGATTACTAACTGACATTTTCAATGACTTCTAATTAAAAATAGAGATATTGAAATCCAACCTGGCATTTTATTCCCATGTTAGCCAGTAATTAGGATATTCATGATTTAGTTTGGTTTCTCTTTTGTTCTTCATCAAAACATATGCTGCCGTTTATTAAACCTGATTTAGAGTGATGCAGCTTTTACAATTTTGCATCATTTGATCACTATCAGTAATGAAATGTACTGTAATTCAAACCAGGAGTTAGCCATTAATCTTTAAAACAATGATCAGTGACATTTAATAAAATATATTATGTGAAGACCATGGTTTAATTCTGCTACCAATATTCTCCATCACATCTGTTCTCCTCTGTACTTTCTCTTATAAAATAAACAAGAGAATTACTACTCTTTGGGGCTGATGTTTGGTCGAAGAAGATTGGTAGTGTAATTGCGAGTCTGCTATTATAAGTCATGTTCTAGTAATTTAATACAAAAGAGTTAAGCAATTTCAGTTACATATTCCCATTATGCAACTCTCAGTGATAAGGAATTTTCTTCATGAGCAGAACACCTCATGTCATTGGACTCAATTTTTTTTTCTTTCTTCACTTTGTGTCATATAGTCAAGGCTAAATTAATCATATTTCTCCCAAAGTTGGCCTTACTTCTTGACTTATCAATTTCTTTAAATATGAGTACTTTTCTCCAAGTTACTCAGGCTTGGTCAACCCAATGTTTCTTGACCTCTTTCTTTTCTTAACTCACTATACTCAATCATTCTAATGCTCAGGTGTCTTTTATACTCATTTCTTTCTGTTTTTTCCTTTTGTATTATATATACATATGTGTGTGTATTTTACTTTCACTTCCTTATACTTTAAGCTTGAATTTAGGTTTAATAATTATAAACTAATGCAACTGAAGAAGATTTGAGTAATATTAACTGACATGTGTATATATGTGTATATATATATGTATATATATATAACATTAATAAAAAAGGAACAAAGGCAGTATCATGGAAGAATTTATGATTTCAGGTAACATTTTTTTTTTCAGCAGGCATCAGTTCAGTTCAGTCACTTAGTTGTGTCCGACTCTGCCACCCCACAGACTGCAGCACACCAGGCTCCCTGTCTGTCACCAACTCCCAGAGTTTACTCAGCCTCATGTCCATTAAGTTGGTGACGCCATCCAACCATCTTATCCTCTGTTGTCCTCTTCTCCCACCCTCAATCTTTCCCAGCATCAAGGTCTTTTCAAATGAGTCAGCTCTTTGCATCAGGTGGTCAAAGTATTGGAGTTTCAGCATCAGTCCTTCCAATGAATATTCAGGATTCATTTCCTTTAGGATGGACTGGTTGGATCTCCTTGCTGTCCAAGGGACTATCAAGAGTTCTCCAACACCACAGTTCAAAAGCATCAATTCTTTGACACTCAGCTTTCTTTATAGTCCACCTCTCACATCCATATATGACTACTGGAAAAACCATAGCCTTGACTAAATGGACCCTTGTTGACAAAGTAATGTCTCTGATTTTTAATATGCTATCCATATTGGTCATAACTTTTTTTCCGAGAATATGTATAGGAGAAATGAAACAAACTAGATAAAAGTAAAAGATCATCCTATAGTCCAACTGTTTTTAAACATGGCTGCTCCTTAGAAACACATCGGGAGCTCTGGAGAAAAAAAGCAGCAATACATAGGCATTTGTATTTTTCAAAGAATTCCAAGATAATTCTGATACACATCTGGGTTTTAAAAAGTGATTAGATGTTTTCCTATTAAATGGTAGTTTTGGTGATATGACTTCCCTGGTGGCTCAGATGGTAAAGCGTCTGCCTACAATGCAGGAGACCCGAGTTCAATCCCTGGGTTGGGAAAATCTCCTGGAGAAGGAAATGGCAACCCACTCCAGTATTCTTGCCTGGAAAATCCCATGGATGGAGGAGCCTGGTGGTCCAAGGGGTCGCAAAGAGTCAGGACACGACTGAGTGACTTCACTTTACTTTCACTTTGGTGATATCGAATCCTATTAGTTTTCTGTTGAGCAATCATGATACAACAGTATTAAGTGAGCAATAGTTACATAATTACAGTAGTAAAAGATGTCTACATTTCCTAATATTTTGATCCAATTAGTCACTCCATTCATTTGGACAATTCTAATTACACCCCACCTATCTCTGCACTTCTAAACTCTCTGCCTGCAATTCAAACTATTCACAAACTGTACATTCATCTTCTTACTATAAAGTTTACATCACTCCCCTGCTATTTTCAAGTCCTCACAAATTTCTCATTGCTTAAAAATAAAACTCAAATTTATTAACCTAGTACTCAAAATCCTACACAATCTGAACCCAACTTCTTCATACTGTTCAAGATGCAAGTCATAATGAATTTTTATTAAGCATATCCTTACTTTGTTTCTGTTTTTGTATTTTGCCATCCCCCGACTATGCCAAAGCCTCTGACTGTGTGGATCACAATAAACTGTGGAAAATTCTGAAAGAGATGGGAATTCCAGACCACCTGACCTGTCTCTTAAGAAACCTGTATGCAGGTCAGGAAGCAACAGTTAGAACTGGACATGGAACAACAGACTGGTTCCAAATAGGAGAAGGAGTATGTCAAGGCTGTATATTGTCACCCTACTTATTTAACTTATATGCAAAGTACCTCTTGAGAAACCCTGGGCTGGAAGAAACACAAGCTGGAATCAAGATTGCCAGGAGATATCAATAATCTCAGATATGCAGATGACACCACCCTTATGATGGAAAGTGAAGAAGAAATAAAGAGCCTCTTGATGAAAGTGGAAGAGGAGAGTGAAAAAGTTGGCTTAAAGCTCAACATTCAGAAAACAAAGATCATGGCATCTGGTCCCATCACTTCATGGGAAGTAGATGGGGAAACAGTGGAAACAGTGTCAGACTTTATCTTTTTTTGGCTCCAAAATCACTGCAGATGCTGATTGCAGCCATGAAATTAAAAGACATTTACTCTTTGGAAGGAAAGTTATGACCAACCTAGACAGCATATTAAAAAGCAGAGACATTACTTTGTCAGCAAAGGTCCATTTAGTCAAAGCTATGGTTTTTCCAGTGGTCATGTATGGATGTGAGAGTTGGACTATAAAGAAAGCTGATTACCGAAAAATTGATGCTTTTGAACTGTGGTGTTGGAGAAGACTCTTGAGAATCCCTTGGACTACAAGGAGATTCAACCAGTACATCCTAAAGCAATCAGTCCTGGGTGTTCATTGGAAGGACTGATGTTGAATCTGTAACTCCAATACTTTGGCCACCTGATGTGAAGGGCTGACTCATTTGAAAAGACCCTGATGCTGGGAAAGATTGAGGGCAGGAGGAGAAGGGGACAACAGAGGATGAGATGGTTGGATGGCATAACCAACTCAATGGACATGAGTTTGGGTAGAATCCGGGAGTTGGTGATGGACAGGGAGGCCTTGGGTGCTATGGTTCATGGGGTCACAAAGAGTTGGACATGACTGAATGACTGAACTGAACTGATACATTTACACACATTTATATACAGTTTCCATGGTGGCTTAGATGGTAAAGAATCTTCCTGCAATGCAGGAGACCCAGTTTGATCTCTGGGTTGGAAACATTCCCCTCGAGAAGGAAATGGCCACCCACTCCAGCATTTTTGCCTGGAGAAATCCACAGACAAAGGAGCCTGGAAGGCTACAGTCCATGGGGTCACAAAGCATCACAATTGAATGACTTTCACTTTCACACATTTATCACTCTCTGTGCTTTTTTTTTTTATTATTAAATAGAATCTATTCTTCAAGTTTTGTTGTTTAGATCCTCCTTTCTCATATGACCATATGCTCTGGAAGAGATCTCTCCCTTAAAATTTTTTAAAAAACTTTATGTTGCATTACTTATGAGACATTACGGCTTTATTTCCAGTCTTTCAAGCTAGATTTATAACCTCCCAAAGCTACTGACACCCTCACATTCTTTTCTATCTAATACAGAGGACTGCATATGGGAAATAGTTAAAGCAGTATGGAGATGACATGGATGAAATAATTGTTTACATGTAAGAGAGGGGTCAGCAAACTGGGCTGTGGGCTAAATATGGTCTCCTACCAGTTTTTCTAAGTTAATTTTTGGAGGACACAGCCATGCTTAGTTGCTTATGTGTGCTTAGGCTACTTCTGTACTACAAGAGAGTTAAGTACCTGCAGCAGAGACGCTATGGCCCACAAAGCCTGAAACATTTTAGGCTTTATGGGAAATGCCTTAATTGAAAAAAAGTTTTCTGGTCTGTAATATAATACACTGAAAGAAAGTAGGAACACATAATATTTGTTTGGGTTCCTGAAGATATTCCACAAGGAATGTCCAGTCTGATCCTGTTTCCATTCTGTCCCTGCCTTTGCTTTATTGCCAGGATGCCGATCAGTTCTACAAGTAAGACTATTCTTGGATAAATCATCTGAAATTGAGTTTTTGTAAACTGCATCTTAGGAGCATACCTCTTTGAAGATACTTACACTGGGACACCTTAGAGAAGCTTCTGCTGCTGCTGCTGCTAAGTCGCTTCAGTCATGTCCGACTCTTTGCGACCCCATAGACGGCGGCCCACCAGGCTCCGCCGTCCCTGGGATTCTCCAGGCAAGAATACTGGAGTGGGTTGCCATTTCCTTCTCCAATGCGTGAAAGTGAAAAGTGAAAGGGAAGTCGCTCAGTCATGTTCAACTCTTAGTGACCCCATGGACTGCAGCCTACCAGGCTCCTCCACCCATGGGATTTTCTAGGCAAGAGTACTGGAGTGGGGTGCCATTGCCTTCTCCAATGCATGAAAGTGAAAAGTGACAGTGAAGTCACTCAGTCGTGTACAACTCTTAGCGACCCCATGGACACCAGGCTCCTCCATCCATGGGATTTTCCAGGCAAGAGTACTGGAGTGGGGTGCTATTGCCTTCTCCGCATGGAAATAGTACAGCATAGCAAAAACACACCAGGTTTCTAGCTGGCAGAGCAGGGTTTGAATCTCACCTCCACAAGCTGAGTGAATGTAGTGAACTTATTTAATGGCCTTAAGACAAAACTCAGTGTTTGTAAAATATGGAATCTGATATACTTGTTGAGAGAGTTGCTACAAGAGTTATGTGGGGTAGCTGTGTTAGTCTACCTGGTGTATACCCAGTTCAGGCTCTGCCTTCTGGGAACTAGCTAGCCCTGTGTGCTAAACGTAGAGGTGCTCACTAGACCCAGCTAGATCTGTAAGAGGGGCCTCATTCTCCTGGTAAATTTCCAGGGTGGGGCATTTGTCCCAAAGTCAGGACAGTTACTGCTGGGACAAATGTCTCTTTGCCTATCAGATCATGAAACTGGAAGAGAACAAAAATGGAAATGCTGGTTAAAAATGTCCCAACAAGTACAGAGACTGTGTGTAGCAGGAAAGAACAAAGCTAATATAACTGACAGTTAAAAAGAGATTGAGCTTCCACAGTTCTCATCCCTTGATCACTAGGGCTGTCCTGGAATTGTTCCAATCAACTATTTTACTGTTAAGGCTGTATTCTATATATAATACAAACACGCTTACCAAAGGGAAAAAAATAAGTGCACAAAAAAATGCTAATTGCCTTATTCTACTTCCAGGCACCTGTGAATAATAGGGTAAATAGTATACGGTCCTTCATTTATCAAAATGCCTCTGGTTTAGCCTCTTCACATTTTAGACAGCAGGAACCTTGTTTCTCTTATTTATTTCAAACACCTAGAGCAGTGCTCGACATGTTAGTAGGCAAACAATAAATATTTGCCAAATAAATAAGGTTTTGGTTATATAACTATAGTATTGATGTAATGAGGAGCATAATAGACATATAAGGATATCTAAGAAAATCAAGAGAAACTTACCTAACAAGGTTTTTGCAAGCATTATGAAGTGTACATAAGCACACAGCAGGATACTAATGAAATTGTTCTTAATATAGCAAGTATTAGTTGCCCCACAATATTCCAAGAGCAAGAAAGGCCAATGATCTCCATTTTTCTAAAGTAAAGAAAATCTGGCTTTAACAGCCTATAAATCAAGATCGTCACAAAGCCCGAACTCAGGCATTACCTGAGCTCCTTTCAGTCTCCATCAGATCACACAGTGTGAATTCCTGGACTGAGGATATCCTGGAAAACTCAGAGAGGAGGACCCTGGCTTCAGGCCGCAGTGTTCCTGCATTACTCAGGTCCTGTGATACACTGCATCTCTTGGATTCTCGTCCATCACCATCTCCCAGACCCCATCCCTCTGAGTTGTTGCCACAGTGCCCACTCAGCAATCCCTTTCAAGTTATGGGCATGGCGCCCAAGGTCACATTATTTAATTGCCAGGTCTTCCAAACACCTACTCAGCAGTCACCCATCTACAAAAGACACAGCATCTGGCCAGAGTTCTAATCTGTACCACCTGAATAATCCTAGAAATGGCCCTTTCCCCATTCTGACACTCACCTCCATAGGAGAACACACTTTTTTAATTGAATATATCACCCTTTTTCCTTCTATGACTTGGGTAACATGGTGACTCATTTCCCAGGTATAGTTTAGTCCAACTTTCAGAAACAGCCTGCTAGCCCTACTTAGAACACAAAGCCATGCTCCGTAAGGGAGGAAGAATTTCCTTTCTTTTTTTCATTGTGATTCCACTGGTAATCAAACAAGAAATACATCCTCAGTCAAAATGTTCTGGTATTTTTTCGTTTGTGAAAAGTTGTTCTTTTACATTCATGGGGTCATTCTCATCATTATAATAATGATGATAATGATGATGAGGATGATGATGAATGAACTAAGAAAAGATGAACATAAGTGAAGATTCACTCATTTTTTAGCTATATATTCAGAAGAAAATTTCTATTGTGATGCTTTTTCCCCAGGAGAAATATTGTTCTAAGGGATTATAATTGTCAGTTTGAGTTTAGTAGAACAAGAACATTTCTCTTGCTATTTCAAAAACTTGAGACCAAAGTGCTCATGCTCTCTTCAGGCATAGGTAAGCATCATTAGAATAAAAAGTCACAAATAGAAGGGAAGAAGGCTTGACTTCATCACAATAAAGGAGGCATGAACAAAAAGCATTATATATATATACACACACACACACACAGAATCTGTATGCTTCTTGTTCATTCCAAATCCAACACAGTTGCAGGCTTTCAGGTGTCATCCCAGCTTTACTACTTTTTAGCTGAAAGCATCTTTACCTGGAGGCTCAACTGCCAAGCCACCACCAGTCCAACTATTTTTCATGTCAGCAGGTGTTAAGCAATTACTGACACATTCATAGGCATCCCTTCTTCTCAGTCCTAACTCTTCACTGAGTTTCAATAGCATTAGATGAACTAGATACACGATGCAAGAATTAGCATGCATTGAAAGAGACTACTGCCTTTTGGGTCATAATTTATTAGAATCATAAGAGGCATTGACATCAACAGATTTAATGCTGACTTCAAGAGAAACACATTTCAGAGAAAGAGCTTTTTTCCTTTCTTAGGAAAAAAGGTAGGCAGAGGTAATTCCCCAGAGTAAGAAACATTGGCAACTGACTCAATATTTTAAGTGTAGGTAATTCATTGATAACATCGCAGGTTCCCTATCTGTGGGCTAAGAAAGTGAGTTTAAAATAGAAAAAAGAGCTCTGTGTTCAGGTATATGGAAAGTCCCAAACCAGTCCATAGATTTTAAGCTAAATCTTTAACTCATTAGCTATTTCTCCATAGCAATGAAACAAGAATCTAATCCACAAAGTTATATACCTTCTCTAAAATTACCGTGGACTTAAAATAGCAGTGGTCTTACCTACTATCCTAATGTACTATTTCCTCATTTTATTCTAGTTAGAAATTCATGATGTGTGATTAATCCTAAATTAGTTTCTGTTCTTTTCATTATACATATCACAAAATGAACCAGAGATTTAAGTATGATTTGTACTTTATAAAGAATAACAGTTGTTATTGTTTTTCTATCATTTGATTGGTCAGGGAGGGGAAAAATGGAATCACTGCCCAATTCTCATACATAAAAACTTTAGAAAGTTTTATATTTCACTAAATATTCTAGCTGTTAAATCTCTCCATCTTGTTATTGTCTCAGAAGTGGCAATGAAGCAAAGAAAACATAGAATTATTCCATCATCTGGACAAGATTTAATAGAAATGTAAAATGATGCACAAGTGGCTAATTTTACCAAAACTTGTAAGACAGCTTTAAAAATAAAAAACATTTATTTGCAAAAATCATACTCAAATTATCTAGCATGCTCGATGATGATCATAGTAATATACGTTTGGGGAATAATTCCTTAAGGATGGCTGATTGTAAAGTATATAAGCCTAGCAATTTTATCATTTTCATCTCTGATATGCAAGAGAAAGTGAATCATTAACAAACACCCTGCTATGTAACTTAAAGTTTTATATGCACTCTTTTATACAACATGAAAATATGCCTATAAATCACACAATGACAAAATAAAATTTTAAAAATCTACTTTATCCAGTCACATACCTGTCTCAGGTTCTAACTGGAGATGTTTACTCCTTGGTAAATGCACCTTTATGAAAATGTTAGTTTGAAGCACTGGCAATAAAATATGTATTTACTTTGGCCAATAATAGCAGAAGACTTGCTTGCCTAACATTTCCATAAACTATGGCCAGTTGCTAAACATTGGCTAGCACTTTTACAACTACAGAGAGAAGGGCATAAACATTTGCAAGATATTTCTTTTATAAGTATCATTTGTCATATGGATTTGACTCGAAAGATTATGAATGCACTTGTAGACATTTTAAAAATAGCTTGCCTGTCATTACAAACACAGTCTTTCCTTTTAATATAACTTTAACTGAATAAGGTGTGTGTGTGTGTGTGTGCATATTAGTATGAATGTACATGTAAAATAAATGTGTGGTCATAAAGATTCAAATAGGTTCATTAAAGCAGGCTTTAATTTAATCAAGAGTATATTTGTTGAGGTCTTTTTAAGAAATTAAATTGTTCTAGCTTCTGTTCCAGAATTCGAACTTAGTATACCTAATAACATATATGACTGGGATCCTTTATTTACAGACTGATTTGTAACTTTTTAAAAAATTATAGTTGATTCACATTATTATGTTAGTCTCAGTTGTACAACATAATGATTCAACATTTTTAGATTAAAGCTATTATAAAATATTGGTGATACTCCCTGTGTGGTAAAATACATCCTTATAGCTTGTTTATTTTGTACTAGTAGTTTGTAGCTATTAATTCCCTATCCCTATGTTGTTTCTTCAACCTCCTCTATCCCCACAGGTTAATTTGTTCTCTCTGTGAGTCTCTTTCTATATTGTTACATTCCTTTATTTTCTTTTTTAGATCCCACATATCAGTGGTAAATAGAGTATTTTTCTTTTTCTGTCTATTTCATGAAGCATAATACCCTCCACTCAGGTTGTTGCAAATAAGCAAAATTTCATTCCTTTTTATGGCTAAATAATATGATCTGAAGCCCAGTTTCCTGGATGGGATGAAGAAACCCACCAGACAGAAATGGAAGCAAAATGTCTCCCTACCTTTGAAGTTTCAGTCTCCTGTGCTCCCTCTGTCAGTAATTCCCATGCATTTAAAACAGTTCTGTCAAAGAGAGTACAGCCTGACTTGGTCCTATCTCTATGCCTTGACTATAAGCGTGGCCTTCAGCTACTGAGAAACTGAAGCACAGTAGTTAATCTAAAATTCCCTTCCTCTGTTGCTATACTTGTATCAAAGTAACATTTCACCCACAGAAGTAGCAACTATTCAGTTTTAGTTCAGTGAAACTACTCTTTTAGTTCTAAAGTACAACTTTAGTTCAGTGAAACAGCTGTTCAGTGAAAATCACTTTGGCAAACTGACCTATGCACTCAGGATCAAAGTTCTTTAATTAACTTCCTTTAGCTATGCTCACTGGTTGAAAGAGGCAGTGGGACTAAACAGATTCTTTTAGAACCAGCTACAGCATAAGAACAGTTAGAACTGGACATGGAACAACACACTGGTTCCAAATCCAGAAAGGAATATGTGAAGGCTGTATGTTTTCACCCTGCTTATTTAACTTGTATGCAGAGTACATCATGCAAAATGCCAGGCTGGATGAAGCACAAGCTGGAATCAAGATTACAGGGAGAAATATCAATAACCTCAGATACACAGAAAACACCACTCTTAAGTCAGAAAGTGAAGAAGAAGAACTAAAGAGCTTCTTGATGAAAGTGAAAGAGGAGAGTGAAAAAGCTGGCTTGAAACTCAACATTCAAAAAACTAAGATCATAGTATCCAGTTATATCACTTCAAGGCAAATAGATGGGGAAACAGTGGAAACAGTGACAGGCTTTATTCTGGGGGGCTCCAAAATCACTGCAGATGGTGACTGCAGCTATGAAATTAAAAGATGCTTGCTCCTTGGAAGAAAAGCTAGGACCAACCTACACAGCATATTAAAAGTCAGAGACATTGCCAACAAAGGTCCATCTAGTCAAAGCTATGGTTTTTCCAATAGTTATATATGGATGTGAGAGTTGGACTACAAAGAAAGCTGAGAGTCGAAGAACTGATGGTGTTCTTTTTGAAGTTTTGAACTGTGGTGTCAGAAGAGACTCTTGAGAATCCCTTGGACTGCAAGGAGATTAAACCAGTCAATCCTAAAAGAAATCAGTCCTGAATATTCATTGAAAGGACTCATGCTGAAGCTGAAACTTCAATACTTTGGCCACCTGATGCAATGAACTGACTCACTGGAAAAGACCCTGATGCTGGGAAAGACTGAAGGCAGGAGAAGGGGATGACAGAGGAAGAGATGGTTGGATGGCATCAATGACTCCATGCACATGAGTTTGAGCAAGCTCTGGGAGTTAGTGATGGAAAGGGAAGCCTGGCATACTGCAGTCCATGGGGTCACAAAGAATCAGACACGAATGAGTGGCTGAACTGAACTGATATCATAAGAGGCATGTACACCCACCCAGAGTTCTCATTTTAGATCCATCATTCCTGAAGTTAAAACAAAAGTACAATAAAACATTAATAAAATTTATATTCACAGTGTTAGCAGAAAATTTAAATAAATTGACTAATTCAAAAGGATAAATAAATCCCAAGTGTAAACTGGTAAAGAAGCACATTTCTGTTCAGTAAAATAAATAAATAAATAAAACTTCATTAAAACAAAACTGCTGTTTCTTAAAAGTACTTATTTTATGCATCCCTAGTGTGAAATAATTTATTTAAGTAGGTAGTGGAGAATCTGTTTTGAAATGTGTTTTTTTTTTTTTCCAGTATTCAGGGCAGTGTATTTTATTTATTTGAAACAAGGGAATTTAGGCATTAAAGTGATATAAAATGTCACAGGATGTTTACAATACAGTATTCATTTTCCTTAAATTCAATTATTGCAAGATAGATGGAATTGGTACTGAAAATATGATTGTATATTTCTTTCCCAGTAATCCATAATCACCTAAGGACCTCTTCTCATAGAAAAGTAATCATGAAGTATAACCTACGAAACACTACATTCATCAGAGTTTTGTTTGCTTTGCTTTCCATGTATGACATTTCAGATTTGGCTTTCTGTTACACTGTTTCATCTGGTAATCCTTGAATAAGAGTTGATTCATATACTGAACCAGAGGTATCTTTAGAGTTTTCAAGTCTCAGGCAGAAGCCCTCCACTATCTAACCCAAGAAACGATAGTACTGAGAACGAACTGGTGTAGAAAATTCCCTCCAAAGAGTCTTAGTATCTCAGAAGCCAGCACAAAACAAAACTTAGAGATGATGCCAGAATGGTAACCAAACAAGGTATTTAGAACTTTGGATGATAAAGTGTCCCCTAGTTAGAAGTTTATTCATTCATATATTCATTAGTAATATTAAAAATATTTGTTGAATACCTGCTATATGTTGGGTACTGTTTTAGAAGCTGGGGATAAAAGAAAGAATGAGATATAGTGTTTGCCTTTAAAGAGTAAGCAGTTTATGTTCTATCACTCAGGACTGTCCGACACTTTGTGACCCCATGGACAGTTTCCCTCCAGGTTCCTCTGTCCATGGAATTCTCCAGGAAAGAATACTGGAGTGTGTAGCCATTCCCTTCTCGGAGGATCTTCCCAACCTAGGGATCAAACCCAGGTCTCTTGCATTGCAGAGCCACAAGGGAAGCCCCATACAGTTTAGTAAGGGTTACACACAAATGAGCAGTCAGTTATAACCCAACAAAGGTTAAGGGAGCAGACACAACACAGTTTAGCAGGTAAAGGACAGAGTACTGGAGAGTTACCTCAGAAAAGCTGCTGAAGTGATAACATGAGATCATATAGTTTGGTATCAAAATGGATTTAGACATGGACAACAGGCACATGAAAAGATTTTGTTCAACCATGCTAATTATTACAGAAATGAAAATCAAAACTAAAATGAGGTATCACGTCACACTTGTCAGAGTGGTCATCATCAGTAAGTCTACAAATAACAAATGCTGGCAAGGATGTGGAGAAAAAGGAACCCTCCAAATGGTGGATGGGAATGTAAATTGGTGCAGCCACTAGGGAGAATAGTATGAGGTTCCTTAAAAAACAAAAACAGTTACCATATGATCCAGCAATTCTACTCCTGGATACATATCCAGAAAAGATGAAGACTCTAACGTGAAAAGGTATGTGCACCCCAGTGTTCACAGCAGCACTATTATAATAGCCAAGACATGGAAGCAATCTAAATGTCCATGAACAGATGAACGCGTAAGGAAAATGTGGCATATATGTGTGTATACACGCATATGTATATGTTTACACATATTTTTTGCACATACATATACACAATGGAATATTATCCAGTCATAAAAAAGAATGAA
Source organism: Bos javanicus (assembly GCF_032452875.1). Lineage (NCBI taxonomy): Eukaryota > Metazoa > Chordata > Mammalia > Artiodactyla > Bovidae > Bos > Bos javanicus. Next base: position 35,240,975 of record NC_083874.1, on the reverse strand, counting down.
ATAATGCCATTTGCAGCAACATGGATGGGCCTAGAGATTATCATATCATGTGAAGTTAGGCAAAGAAAAATATCACATGATATCACTTATAAAGTGAAAGTGAAGTCGCTCAGCCATGTCCGACTCTGTGACCCCATGGACTGTAGCCTACAAGGCTTCTCCATCCATGGGATTTTCCAGGCAAGAGTACTGGAGTAGGTTGCCATTGCCTTCTCCAGGGGATCTTCCTGACCCAGGGATCGAACCCAGGTCTTCCACATTGCAGGCAGACACTTTACCCTCTGAGCCACCAGGGAAATCACTTATATGTGGAATAGAAAAACACACACACACACACACACGAACAAATTTATGTAACAGATTCACAAACCTAGAAAATAAATTTATGAAAGGGTAGGTGAGAAAGAGAAATCGGGAATTAACAGATACATGATACTATATATAAAAGAAACAGTAAAAATTGACTATATAGCACAGGAAACTATATTCAATACCTTGAAATAACCTATTATGGAAAAGAATCTGAAAAAAAAAATTCTCATTATCTTTCCAGTTGAGGAGATTCATTTGTCTCATGTTTCCTTCCCCATGTAAACACGTTTATACTTTTTATCGCCTTTAAATAGAAATACTGAAATGCTCTTAAATTCCATTTCTTCTCTACTTCCCAACTTACAACATTTGGATCTCTTGTCTTGAATATCCTAACAACATCCTTTCTAATTATCCTGCCCATATTGCCTCCTCACTCCAGTGAGTTCTCCATACCACTCAACTGTAATCTAAAAATGAAAATTTGGTCACCTGATTTTCCTGCTTTAAAATTTTTTCTAGTACCTCAAAAAGCTATAAGAATATGATCAACACTAGGAGCTTTATACATAATGTCCTTACTTCAGCTAAAATTACTCAATATCCATCTATCCACCCATCTATTTATCCATCTACCCATATATTTATCTGCCCTCTACTTCAAAAGCACGGATTTAAGTTTCCAGTCTCCGTGAGGCACTGACACTATACAGATATGAAGTTCCATCTTGAAAGTGTGTCTGATTCTGTGACCTCACGTTATTTCTTTAGCTTGATCTCTCACCACTTCCCACAGCTTCCACTGACCTTCAGTTCAGTTCAGTTCAGTTCAGTTCAGTTGCTTAATCGTGTCCGACTCTTTGCGACCCCATGAATCACAGCACGCCAGGCCTCCCTGTCCATCACCAACTCCCAGAGTTCACTCAAACTTACGTCCATAGAGTCAGTGATGCCATCTAGCCATCTCATGCTCTGTCGTTCCCTTCTCCTCCTGCCCCAAATCCCTCCCAGCATCACAGTCTTTTCCAATGAGTCAACTCTTCGCATGAGGTGGCCCAAGTATTGGAGTTTCAGCTTTAGCATCAGTCTTTCCAATGAACACCCAGGACTGATCTCCTTTAGGATGGACTGGTTGGATCTCCTTGCAGTCCAAGGGACTCTCAAGAGTCTTCTTCAACATCACAGTTCAAAAGCATCAATTCTTCTGTGCTCAACTTTCTTTATAGTCCAACTCTCATATCCATACATGACCACTGGAAAAACCATAGCCTTCACTAGACGGACCTTTGTTGGCAAAGTAATATCTCTGCTTTTCAATATGCTATCTAGGTTGGTCATAACTTTCCTTCCAAGGAGTAAGCGTCTTTTACTTTCATGGCTGCAGTCACCATCTGCAATGATTTTGGAGCCCAAAAAAATAAAGCCTGACACTGTTTCCCCATCTATTTCCCATGAAGTGATGGGACCAGATGCCATGATCATCGTTTTCTGAATGTTGAGCTTTAAGCCAACTTTTTCACTAGCCTCTCATTTTCATCAAGAGGCCACTGACCTTACTCACACACAAATATCCACATCCTATGTTCCAGCTATAGCAGCTTTTTTCACTGTCCCCAAATACTCACAACTCCTTGATGATTCCACATTTTCTCATATGTGGTTTCATCTCCTGGGATATCTGTATCCATTGTTACCCCCTATTAATACCTTAAAATTCTAGATTATATATAACTTCTAAAAATCCAGCTCATATTTGCCCCTTTATGAGTTGGATTTTGTTGTTTTTAGCAACATTTTACTGATTTAAAAACTGAGACCCACAAATCAAAGACCGGTCCAAAGTTGCACAGCTAATAGAAAACAGGGCCAGAGTTTGAGCTCAGCTTCTCCGATTTCAGTGCTCCATCTCACACAATCTTTCCCAACCCAAACCTTACACTCTTAGGTCTGAATCATTTGTTTGAGGTTCTCAAGAATTTATATTTTTCCCAAGCCTCAGAGGGTGTATTGATGAGTGTCTCTAGAAGATTTTCAGTCTACTAGAAAAATCAAGTTTCAAAGGGATGAACAGTGGGTTCATACCAAAAGACCTGTGTTCTGTCTCCATCTCTGGTAATAACTCTCCACAAAAGTGTGAGCATGCTTCCTCTCTGCATCCTTTTCTTCATCCATAAAAAGTGCCTGGTATAACTATGTCATAACTCAGCCAGACCCAATTACTTGAAGTTTTGTATAGACTTCTTCTCACTTCTTAGTCCTTTGCTCAAGTTATTCACCTGTATCCATAATACCCCATCTTGGCCACTGCCCTCCTTCTTCTGACAAGTTCTTACTTCCGCTTCTCACCACAGTCTAGCACAAGACTCAGAACAAAGAACAGTTTCTGTGAGTATATGTCAGACGAATGAGTTAATGACCCCAAAGATTTCATGTGGAGCTTCATATTTATTCTGTGAAAAAATACAAATGCACCTTCTGACTTTTCCTTCAAATATACTGATGAGGAAAGAGGTGAAAAGAGTCCCTTATGAAAATAAACAGGGATGAAGGGGATGGAGATCTCATCTGTGCAAACCATATCTAATAGAAAATCCTAAATTTTAAAGGGGAGCATAACTTTCTAGATAAATATTTACAGCTAGAAAATATGAAGTCCAATTTTATTACAACTGCATCCTGCGGATTAGTGAAAGGTTTTGAATTCCTTCTTCAGTTTACCTTGTAGAAAACATCAGGAAGTTTTCACATATCTATAAATAGAATTCTCTGAGGAGAAAGGGGCTTTAGGAAAGATATGACTATATTTTACAAGCCAGCAGAAACTGCTTAAGGAAAATTCATTAAAATTTCCTTCTAATTTCTTTGAGTTTTTACTATGAAAGCAATTAACTTTACCTCAGAAATCTCTCAGTGATTTTTCTAATTCCACTTAACATTTCCATCCTTAGTGGGAGCTATCTAGGGCAATGCTATATGCTAGTTTTAGCATTGATGGAAATGTTTTGTATCTGCACAATCAGTGTTTTGGTTATTAAGCACTTGAAATACAGCTTGTATGACTGAGAAGCCATATGTTTAAATAATGTAATTTTAATGAATTGAAATTGATGTATATATAACCACAGGTGGATAATGACTATCACACTGAACAGCACAGATCTAGTATATATGGTCTATTTCTCTAAATTTCTAAATCTGTGGTTAGATGCTATCTTTGGGTATGATTTTCCCAACTGATAAGGAAGCAAGAGACCTTGAAATAACAGGCAGTGTGTTTTGCATTTATCATACTCTAGAAGACCTATTTATTTTATTTTTACTTCATCTCATTCCAAAAATAATTAGAGGTTACCCTATTCAAATACATGATTTTGACCTTGCAACAGATAATACAATGGAAACATACAAACTTGCCATCAAGTTGCTTATTAATTCAAAAACTTATTAATTCAAAAACTGTATATTAAATTATTTCTAATGTAACAGAATATTAAATACATATATAACTTACAACTATTAACTGTAAAATGACAAAGGTTTAAATTTACATGGCAAATGGCAAATTGGCCAGGCCGAGAGAACTAAGATGGACTGGAATGAGTGAATTTAACTCAGATGACCATTATATCTACTACTGTGCAGGAATCCCTTAGAAGAAATGGAGTAGCCATCATGGTCAACAGAGTCTGAGATGCAGTACTTGGATGCAATCTCAAAAACGACAGAATGATCTCTGTTCCTTTCCAAGGCAAACCATTCAATATCACAGTAATCCAAGTCTATGCCCTGACCAGTAATGCTGAAGAAGCTGAAGTTGAATGGTTCTATGAAGACCTACAAGACCTTTTAGAACTAACACCCAAAAAAGATGTCCTTTTCATTACAGGAGACTGGAATGCAAAAGTGGGAAGTCAAGAAACACCTGGAGTAACAGGCAAATTTGGCCTTGGAATACAGAATGAAGCAGGACAAAGTCTAATAGAGTTCTGCCAAGAGAACACACTGGTCATAGCAAACACCCTCTTCCAACAACACGAGAAGACTCTACACATGGACATCACCTGATAGTCAATACCAAAATCAGATTGATGATATTCTTTGCAGCCAAAGATGGAGAAGCTCTATATTGTCAGCAAAAACAAGACCGGGAGCTGACTGCAGCTCAGATCATGAAATCCTTATTGCCAAATTCAGACTTAAATTGAAGAAAGTGGGGAAATCCACTTGACCATTCAGTTATGACCTAAATCACATTCCTTTTGACTATACAGTGGAAGTGAGAAATAGATTTAAGGGACTAGATCTGATACACAGACTGCCTGATGAACTATGGATGGAGGTTCATGACACTTTACAGGAGATAGGAATCAAGACCATCCCCAAGAAAAAGAAATGCAAAAAAAAAAAAAAAAAGCAAAATGGCTGTCTGAGGAGGACTCACAAATAGCTGAGAAAAGAAGAGAAGTGAAAAGTAAAGGAGAAAAGAAAAGATAGACCCATTTGAATGCAGAGTTCCAAAGAATAACAAGGAAAGATAATAAAGCCTTCCTCATGATCAATGCAAAGAAATAGAAGAAAACAACAGAATGGGAAAGACTAAGGATCTCTTCAAGAAAATCAGAGATACCAAGGGAACATTTCATGCAAAGATGGGCTCGATAAAGGACAGAAATAGTATGGACCTAACAGAAGCAGAAGATATTAAGAAGAGGTGGCAAGAATACACAGAACAACTGTACAAAAAAGATCTTCACAATCAAGATGGTGTGATCACTCACATTCACCTAGAGCGAGACATCCTGGAACGTGAAGTCAAGTGGGCCTTAAGAAGCATCACTATGAACAAAGCTAGTGAGGTGATGGAATTCCAGTTGAGCTATTTCAAATCTGAAAGATGATGCTGTGAAAGTGCTGCGCTCAATATGTCAGCAAATTTGGGAAACTCAGCAGTGGCCACAGGACTGGAAGTCAGTTTTCATTCCAATCCCAAAGAAAGACAATGCCAAAGAATGCTCAAACTACCGCACAGTTGCTCTCATCTCACACGCTAGTAAAGTAATGTTCAAAATTCTCCAAGCCAGGCTTCAGCAATATGTGAACCATGAACTTCCAGAAGTTCAAGCTGGTTTTAGAAAAGGCAGAGGAACCAGAGATCAAATTGCCAACATCCACTGGATCATAGAAAAAGCAAGAGAGTTCCAGAAAAACATCTATTTCTGCTTTATTGACTATGCCAAAGCCTTTGACTGTGTGGATCACAATAAACTGTGCAAAATTCTGAAAGAGATGGGAATACCAGACCACCTGACCTGCCTCTTGAGCAACCTATATGCAGGTCAGGAAGCAACAGTTAGAACTGGACATGGAACCACAGACTGGTTCCAAATAGGAAAAGGAGTCAAGGCAGTATATTGTCACCCTGCTTATTTAACTTCTATGCAGAGTACATCATGAGAAACGCTGAGCTGGAAGAAGCACAAGCTGGAATCAAGATTGCCAGGAGAAATATCAATAACCTCAGATATGCAGATGACACCACCCTTACGGCAGAAAGTGAAGAAGAACTGAAGAGCCTCTTGATGAAAGTGAAAGTGGAGAGTGAAAAAGTTGGCTTAAAGCTTAAAACATTCAGAAAACAAAGATCATGGCATCCAATCCCATCACTTCATGGCAAATAGATGGGGAAACAGTGGAAACAGTGTCAGACTTTATTTCTCTGGGCTCCAAAACCACTGCAGATGGTGACTGCAGCCATGAAATTAAAAGACGTTTACTCCTTGGAAGAAAAATTATGATCAACCTTGACAGCATATTAAAAAGCAGAGACATTACTTTGTCTAGTCAAAGGCTATGGTTTTTCCAGTAGTCATGTATGGATGTGAGAGTTGGACTATAAAGAAAGCTGAGTGCCAAAAAATTGATGCTTTTGAACTGTGGTGTTGGAGAAGACTCTTCAGAGTCCTTTGCACTGCAAGGAGATCCAACCAGTCCATCCTAATGGAAATCAGTCCTGAATATTCATTGGAAGAACTGATGCTGAAGCTGAAACACCAATACTTTGGCCACCTGATGTGAAGGGCTGACTCACTTGAAAAGACCCTGATCCTAGGAAAGATTGAGGGCAGGAGGAGAAGGGGACAACAGAGGATGAGATGGTTGGATGGCATCACCTACAATGGACATGGGTTTTGATAGACTCCAGGAGTTGGTGATGGTCAGGGATGCCTGGCACGCTGCAGTTCATTGGGTCGCAAAGAGTCAGACATGACTGAGTTACTGAACTGGAACTGGAAGAGAAATATGAAGCATAAGATAGATTTATTTTAATCAAGTAAAGATGAGAGGTAAAATAATTTCAGACAGAGGAAACAACATGTGGAAATTAACTGTGATTGGCTGGACAATATTAAGTATAAGGAAATGAAGCAGCTCGCTATAGTTATTAGGATCCAAACAACAAGGCGCCTTGTGGTTCATTTTAAGGAGTCATCTTCCCTCAACACTGAGGGTATCAAAAACCCATTTAGAAGATGTCAATGTTGAAAAGATCACTTTGATTACTGGGATTGCAGAGTCCAGTGTCAGACTTATGCTGATAGGCAAACTAGTCAGAAGGCTATTTCAGAAGTTTAGTAAAGTTCTGATAAATACCTTGAACTAGACTGTTGGGGTGGGTATGAAGAAAAGTGGATGATTCTGACAATGCTTCAGAGATGGCTATACAAAGGGCAGGACAAAAAAGATAAGAATTAGGATGACTTCTAATAGTTTGGCTGAGAAATTGTGTGAATGGTAGCATTATTTAATAAAAAAGGACCATAATCTTGTTTTCTTTCATCATAGGATATGGGTAGAAATAATGAGTAAATTGTTGAAGTCCCCAGCATGAGATTTCTAGGAGGTAGATGAATGTATTCATCTCATACTCAGAAAGGAGAACAGAGAGATAATAAACTGTAAATAAATTGTATATGGGTAGAAGTTAAGGCTGTGGGAATGGACCACATTGAATATACAGGAGGAAGTGAAGACTGTCTCCAGCCATGTGAAAATCTATACTTAATGCAAGTTAGAAGCTGAGTCTGCAGAACATCTAGAGAAGTCATTAGAAGTTAAAAGAAAACCCAAGATGCTACTACATCACAGAAGCAATTGAAGGAAACTGTATACATTTCCTACCTCATAAATAATATGTGAGGTGGTTTAAAAGTACATTTAAAGAAACAGGATAAAGTTAAACTAGGCCAGAAGTACATAAGGGTGGGGCATTTTTCATTTTATACAGTGCTTTCCAGTTGCTAAATACAGACAAAAAATTTGGTTCTAAGGTGCTTTGTCTCCTATTGCATTCTGGAATGTGGGAAATGGGGACTAAATGGTATCTGTCTGACAGTGTTGGTGGGAAGAATAAAGAATCTAATGCCCATTACACATGCGCAGTCTCAGCAACTGGTCCAGGTCACCATGGCTATGAGAAGCTGTGATGCTGGAACCAAGGTCATGGTGCTAGAAGATATGTTGTCTCAAGGACCGCAATGAAATATTTTGATTGTGTGCTGTCTTTGAGAAAAGTCAGCCTATTGTGCTTATGTTGTATTTCCAGTGCCTGAAACACTGCCTGACACTGAGTAGCCTCAGTGATGCTATTTAATTCCTTCTCCTCAAGTACTGCTTTGGATTTGTTTTTAAATGATTTAAAAATCCATGCTCAGAAATTACAAAAAGAGATGGCAATGATGCATGAGCTAACAACTTATTCTCAGTATAGGTGTAAAAGTTTACTCATAAATAAGTGTGCTTTTCTAAATTACAGTCCGTTGATGACAATGAAGCATAGCGAATTAGATGAGCATTTCACAGTCACTAATTAGCTCTTCCTCAGGGATCATGTACAGGGAGGTGACGTTTTTCTACCAGTGAAAAATCCTAAAAACTACCGTATGTCATTTCCTGAAGGTAGACAATTAAATAATCACCCGATTAACCTAGAATTGTGTTTTTAATTAATGGCCCAAACTTATGTTCATATTACCAACTTTTCTAGGTAAGAAGAGCTAAGATACTCACTAGTATCTGAATATCTACTTATTCTGCTTCCATTTCTTTCTTCCAGTGAAAAATAAGCAGCTTTAATAAAAAGTAGCCTGTGGTCATCATTCCTGCCTCCTCACCTGGCATATCTGGACTTCAGATCTCTGTGGGAGTTAATTAATCAGAAAGCAGCGCCCACTGACTTCTGTACTTCTGTTGTATTAATAAAATACGAAAGTAGCCAGTGTAAGCTACCATAAGCTGATACATGCATTCAATGAGCACTGATTAAATATTCAACACAGTATTGAGTAGAAAATAACCTGAAACTAGAAACTAAAAACACATATTAATATCATCACTTACTAGTTACACTATTTTAAGCAATTTGTAAGTACTATGAAATTTAATTGTAAGAAACAGCAAATCTAAAAGCTATATACTGATGGGTAAAGAACTGAGTGACTTGGTGGTGGTGGTTTAGTTACTCAGCGTATCTGACGCTTTGCCCCCTGACAGACTGTAGCCCACCAGACAGCTCTGTCCAAGGAATTTCCCAGGCAAGAATACTGGAGTGAGTTACCATTTCCTTCTTAAGGGAATCCTCCCAATCCAGGGATCGAACGTACATCTCTTGCATTGGCAGGGGGAATCTTTACCACCGAGTCATCTGGGAAGCCCCAGCTGAGTAACTTGCTTGGGGTTAAATCTTAGTAAGTGGTGGAACCACAAAGCACCCCAAGAATTTTGACCCCATGAACCTCACTTTTAACCACTGCTTCATCAGAGCAAGAGTATTCAGCCATATTTAACCCTGAAAGTAATGCTTCACCTCTTACTGCTATATAATACAGAGTTCCAGGCCAGAAAATGTTTACAACACTTTGGATAGGCTTTAAAACATTGTATTATTTCTCTGTCCCTTCTAAGATATACAATATTGAGTATTTTCCAAATCATTTAAGACAGGTTTTTTGTTTGTTTATTTGCTTGCTTTTCAAAGGTTTCAAATCTTCAAAGTAAGAACTGTTTTTTCTTTTATACTTAGCTCTGAATTTGAATTCAAATTACAAAAACAATGACAAGTATCTACCTCCACCTATGGCCTACACTAGATCTCATATGCGAATCTTCCAGCATTTGGGAGGAAAAAGGGCTGTCTTTTACTTATTTTAAATTTAATAATGTATTTCTTTGGTCCACATACAATGAATGATCTTTGGGGTAAAAAAGTTTCAAGCATCAATTGTAATTTAATTTTTTATACTTGATATCTTGTACAGTCACCATAGCATGACTTTATCTATTATGAGGTAGTTAACAGCACTGAAAATTATATACCACACTATGAATTCTGCTTGAATTACAATATATTTTTACATTAATTAAATATAAGGATAGCATATAGTCTCTGTAGCTGTGTCCTCTCCAGCCCTGAAGCCATCAGCAAAAGATGTTTTATAAATGCAATAGCTAACATGATTTGTGCAATATTTACCACTTTTATGTAGTCGGTAAAATATTCTTTGCAAGACCAATTTGATTTTAAACTATATTCATTCATGTCCTAATGAGACACTCTGAATAGAATATGAGAACTCTTCAGCATTTGTGGAAATATAAAACTAAAGATAACTAAAGCCTAAGAGTACTGGAAACACTAGAAGGCGTTTATAAATTTAGAAGTAACAGAAGTTTCTCACCTAAACTAATAAACATTCCAAGAACTGTGTATTACAATCCCATGAGGATTCTGTTTTTTTGAGGATAATTCTCTTGAGGAATATGTGATCCAAACATAAAGTCAAAAAAGATCTTGGTAAAAACCCACTTAATAAAATAAGCACAGATTACCTTTTAAGAGCACTTTTTCTAAAAGACTTCAATTATTCAGTAAGTATGCTTTAAACCATGAGTTTTTTCCATTATACCATGGATTGGCTTGAGAGGGATTCATAAAGTGCTGAAACAGAATAACTTAACATGTATGCATATGCATACCTGGAAAGAAATATTGCATGCTTTTGTAATGTTTCTGTTCTGCTGAAGCAAATACTCCCCTATAACTGTTATTACCTTATTCCCAACAATGGTAATCATATATATATATATATATATATATATATATATATATATATATATTGCTTTTTATGTTGTTACTGATATTAAGACTGGATTGTTTAAAAACAGAAAGCTAGATTTAAGGAAAACTCAATTTACTATATTCATCTATCTCAGTTACCAGCAAAGGAAGAAATGTCATGCTGTATCCTCAGCTAGTGTTGACTGATAAATGCAATTTACAGTACAAATAAGACACTTTGACACTCTCTTAGACAGTTTTCCAGTGCCACTCTTCATTCTTCTTCTCCTTCTGCATGACCTTTATTTTACCTTCAGTCCCACCATTGTGATCCCAGACACCTATCAACCAATCTATTGCTTAAATATGACCCGTCTTACATAAAAATGTTTGATGACACTGATCATGGAATTTCATGTTCCTTGCCAGTGTAGCTATTTGCACAAAACGGTATTTCTAAACAGTGTTTATCCAAAGTATAGAATGTAAGCCAGAAAGAAAAACACCAATACAGTATACTAATGCATATATATGGAATTTAAAAAGATGGTAACGATAACCCTATATGTGAGACAGCAAAAGAGACACAGACGTATAGAACAGTCTTTTGGACTCTGTGGGAGAGGGAGAGGGTGGGATGATTTGGGAGAATGGCATTGAAACATGTATAATATCATATAAGAAACGAATCGCCAGTCCAGGTTCGATGCAAGATACAGGATGCTTGGGGCTGGTGCACTGGGATGACCCAGAGGGATGGTACCAGGAGGGAGGAGGGAGGAGAGTTCAGGATGGGGAACACGTGTATACCCATGGCGGATTCATGTTGATGTATGTCAAAACCAATACAATATTGTAAAGTAATTAGCCTCCAATTAAAATAAATAAATTTAAATTAAAAAAAAAGTATCAGTTCAGTTCAGTCGCTCAGTCGTGTCTGACTCTTTGCGACCCCATGAACTGCAGCACGCCAGGCCTCCCTGTCCATCACCAACTCCCGGAGTCCACCCAAATCATGTCCATCAAGTCGGTGATGCCATCCAACCATCTCATTCTCTGTTGTCCCCTTCTCCTCCTGCCCCCAATCCCTCCCAGCATCAGGGCCTTTTCAAATAAGTCAGCCCTTTGCGTGAGGTGGCCAAAGTATTGGAGTTTCAGCTTCAACTTCAGTCCTTCTAATGAACACCCAGGACTGATCTCCTTTAGGATGGACTGGTTGGATCTCCTTGCAGTCCAAGGGACTCTCAAGAGTCTTCTCCAACACCACAGTTCAAAAGCATCAATTCTTTGGCACTCAGCTTTCTTTATAGTCCAACTCTCACATCCATACATGACCACTGGAAAAACCATAGCTTTGACAAGACAGACCTTTGTTGGCAAAGTAATGTCTCTGCTTTTTAATATGCTGTCTATGTTGGTCATAATTTTCCTTCCAAGGAGTAAGCAATACTCATGATAAATGATCCTAGGTTTTATAAAAACTAGTATTTTTACTTTTTAAAGTAAGTTACCAGTCATTTTTGTTAAAATATATCTATGACATGACCTTGTATGTATGTATGTATGTGTTAGTTTCTGCTATACAGCCAAGGGAATCAGTTTTACATACATCTACTCTTCAAGTTTCCATTCCCATATAGGTCATTACTGAGTGGTGAGTAGAGTTCCTGGTGATACATAGGAGGCCCTCATTAGTTATCTATTTTATATTATACAGCAGTGTATATATGTCAATCCTGGTACCAAAACTTACTACAATGCTGTAATAATCAAGACAGCAGGGTACTGACATACAAATAGATATACAGATAAATGGAATTGAGGATCAGAAAAAAAAACTCATGTATTTATGTCAATTAAATTGTAACAATGTTGCCAGGAATATTCAATGGAGGAAAAAACTAGTCTTTTAAGAAATGACACTGGGATGATTAGATATGCCCACACAAAGCCTAAATTTGGACCCCTACCTCACACTCTATGCAAAAATAAAAGCGAAATTAATCATAAACATAAAAGTAAAATCTAAAGCTGTAAAACTCTCAGAAGAACACATAGCAGAAATCTTCTTGACCTTGGGTTAGGCAATGGTTTCTCAGAAACAAGACCAAAAGCATAAATGATTTTTTTTTTAAGTTAAATTGGGTTTATCTCTGGGTTCAATTATCCTCCAATTAAAAAATTGTTGGAGGTTGGGAGGAGTGTTTATCATAACATTACACATTATGGTTAAAAAATAGAAACAATCTGAGTGGCCAAGAACTGAGGATTTGATTTTAAGACATCATATTTTATATGGGGCTTACCTGGTGGCTCAGACGGTAAAGAATTTGCCTGCAATGTGGGAGACCTGGGTTCAATCCCTGGATCAGGAAGATCCCCTGGATAAGGGCATGGCAACCCACTCCAGTATTCTTGCTTAGAGAATCCCCATGGACAGATGATTTGGTTTTACAACATCATAATTTATATAATCATTAAAAGTGATGTTGCAGGAAAAAAGAAAGATAAATTGGATTGCATCAAAATTTTAAATTTCTACATTAAAAAAACAAAAAATGTCAAAAGAAAAACTAACGAAGTGTGATATTTGCAAATTATATATCTGATAAGGAACTTTTATCCAGAATATATGAAAAACACTAACAATTAAATAATAAAACAAGAAATATTATTCAAGAATCAGCAAAATATTTGATTAAACACTTCACCAAAGATGATAATAGAATGACTAATAAGCAAGTGCAAAGATGCACAATATTAACATTCACCAGGAAAATATGCATCAAAATCAACAAAATTCACAATCCACAACAAATCAGAACCATTTTCCATCTATTATAATGGCCATAAACACAAAGACAGACAGTAACAAGTATTTTTGAGGATGTAGAGAAAGCAAAACTTTTGTGTACTGCTGGTGGGACTGTAAAATGGTACAGCCAGATGCTTTGGAAAAGAGTTTGGCAGTTTATCAAAATGTTAAAAATAGATTCCCCATGTGACTTAGCAATTCCAATCCTAGGCATCTATCCAAGAGAAATAAAAATATGTGACCACAGATTGATTTGTACACAAATGTCCATAGTAGCATTATTCATAATGGTAGAAATGTGGAAACAACCCAAATGTCCATCAGCTAGTGAATAGATAAATGAAACGTGGCATATCTAAAAATGTTAAAACATTCAGCAATAAAAAAGAATGAAGTATTGGTACATGCTACAACATAGACTTATCTCAAGGAAACGAAAGAAGCCTCACACAAAAGACCACATATTACATGATATCATCAATGTGAAATGCCCATAAAAGGCAAAAGTGTAGAAAAGGCAAAATTTGTAGAAAAGCAGATTAGTAGCAATATAGAGTGACCACTATTGGACAATCTTTCTTTATGGGATGAATGAACTTCACTAAAATTAATTGTGATGGTTATGTAACTCTGTAAAGATATCAAAAAACACTGAATTTTATATCTGAAACAGCCAAATTCCATGTATATAAATTAAATCTTAAAGCTGTTAAAAATATTTGGAGACTCTTCCTAGCAAATGTTGTGGTAACACAAGTGGTAACATTTTTGGTATTGTTAGTTTCAGGCTGTTTTCTGTGTGCTGTGGGATAAAAAAATTAAGTAATTATGTGCTATGCTGTGCTTAGTTATTCAGTCGTATCCAACTCTCTGCGACCCCATGGACTGTAGCCCACCAGGCTCCTCTGTCCATAGAATTATCTAGGCAAGAACACTAGAGTGGGTTGCCATGCCCTCCTCCAGGGGATCTTCCCAACCTAGGGATCGAACCCAGGTCTCCCGCATTGCAGGCAGCTTCTTTATTGTCTGAGCCATCAGGGAAGCCCAAGTAATTATAATTCTATCATCCTTTGTGCCATTGAGAGCAAGAATATCAGAGTGGAAAAGATGATAGAAATAGAATATAAGAGACTTCAGATAAAAACATGTAGTCCTAAATATGGTTAGAATGATCAATTCCTGAAGTATCAATTTATAAAGCATATCACAAGCATATAATTGTACATATAAATATATATAAATATAGATTGAAATACAGACTAATTTATTGTAAGCTAATCCAATGAAGAGGCCTAGATATAACGAGCAACTGATCATCAGTGGGCATCCACAGTAACTAGATTGTATTCTTGAAGTAGCAATTTAAAAGTTAATTAAAAAATGAAAAGCATTCTAAAGAAATGGCAGATTACAGATGTGGGGCAGGAAGTATACAAGTTGACTCTAAAACATCTTAGTCCAGATAGTGAAGACACACTCAAAGACTACCAGGTCCTATCCAAAAGACTCAAGAGACAAAGTGAAGAGGTCTCATGTGACCAAAGATGGAGATTTTTGAGCTTCAAAATAGTAATGACAAAGTTTAAATTATTAATAAATTTTTAAAAAAAAATCAATCCCTTTAAAGAACTATAGTGAATTCATTATCTTTAAAAATGGTATTTATCCTGGTTCAGACGGTAAAGCGTCTGCCTACAATGCGGGAGACCTGGCTTCAATCCCTGGGTCGGGAAGATCTCCTGGAGAAAGGAATGACAACCCACTCCAGGATTTTTGCCACCACCTCCCCCCGCCCACCAAAAAAAAAAAAAAAAAAAAAATCGGCTCAAGGAAAATCTTCCCTGGTGGCTCAGATGGAAAAGCGTCTGTCTACAATGTGAGAGACCTGGGTTCGATCCCTGGGTTGGGAAGATTCCCTGGAGAAGGAAATGGCAACCCACTCCAGTACTTCTTGCCTTGAAAATCCCATGGACAGAGGAGCTTGGTGCAGGCTACTATCCATGGGGTCGCAAAGAGTCGGGCACGACTGAGCGACTTCACTTCACTTCATACATATTCAACACTGGATAACCAATTAACAGATTAGAAAAAGAATTCCTTCATAGAAGTATTCCTACTAGTAAATGAGAAACTGAAAGATTTGCAATCCCCATTTAATAAGTGGATCTAGATAATAAATAGCAACAACTGTGATGTCACAAAAAGACAGCCAAATATTAAGTTCCTCCTGATGGAAGAACAGAACACCACCTCTGCATTTGCTAAAAGCATAGAATCTGAGTTGGAAAATGCCTCTAGATCCAAGTGTCCATGTGTAGACCACACAGAAATGTGTTGAACGGCATCATTAATATTCAATCAGCTAAATCCAGACCAGCCACCTCTACAGGTAGAACATCCTTTGTTCTTCAACAGATAACTCAAAGGAAAAAAAAAAAAATATATATATATATATGAATGGAAAAGGAACTTCTGGATTAAAAGAGAGTTAAAAATATAACCAGTTTTCCAAATTGGCAAGACTAACCTCTGCTGTATAAGGATACACATTTGAGTGATAGAACTATATAACCATATAAAGAAGTGACTACCATAGCACTCAGAATAACAGCTACTTTTAGATTTATAACGAGCACCATATCATGGAGGAACATCTGTGGTGGCTGGCAAAAATTTGTTTCCATTTAGGTGCTGATCACAAGTGTTTATGTATTATTATCTCATTAAGGTGTATATTATATTATTTGTTTCTATTTTTGTTTTCCAGTGAGAAGGGAAATATAGTTCTTAAAGAGAGAACATTTGTGCTTCCAACACAATGGAGAAAATGAAGGTAAATAAAGTATAGTCAAGATGGAAAAAATGTTTAATAGCAAGAAAATTGTAGAAAAGAAAGCATGAGCACAATGGAAGATGAGGCCATTAGTAATAGTACTTTCAAAATCACTGCAATTACTCCAGCTTACCACACCTCACAAACTTTAGAGTTAAATTTTCACATTAATCTTAGCTTCCAAAATTCTCACTCTATCTCAGAGTTTTCCAAACTTTGAAATCTTTTGATTATGTGTTTCCGTTTTCACCAGAATTCACCAGACATCTTTTGTTTGATTGGTTGTGTCTATGCATTTTACATTTCTGAGATTTATAGTGAAAGTTAATGTTAGAGAAATTTCTCTGGACTTGTTATAAATTAGTTTTTTCCCCTATGAGTGCATCTTTGAAGCACTATTACTCATTACTTCATCTCTGAGAAAAAGTTACTCGTCCTTACTTAATGCCATTTCTAATTTATGTTGTATGTCTTTAAGTAACTTTTAGAAGTTTGTGTGTGTATTAGTTTGGTTTTATCATTTTGACAAATTGATAGAAGATTTTTGAACAGATATTTTGGGTTTTCTCTTCTCAATGGCATCAGAAAACTTGAGTTTTATAAGGCTATAAATTTTTTCTTTCTCAATTATATTTAGTCTATGAAGTTTTTTAGAACTGAAATTAATAATTGTTTTAAATATCCCAGATAAGTTAAAGTCTCCATAAAACAAAAATATTTTACATTGCTAGAGAATTAGATCAAGTAAAATAAACAATTTGTGTTTAAACATAAATCTATGTCTTAAATATTTTAGAAAATACATCTTATGACTTCTATGTCATATGGTTATTGGAAGTGGATTTTAGTCTGAGACTCAATACTAACTGTGGGAAATCATAGGGTGCCTTACTTCTCATCTTCCCTGCTCTTTACTGATGTGGCCACTGAATTTCTGAAGTAAATTATTGCCTCACTTCCATGCATTGGAGAAGGAAATGGCAACCCACTCCAGTATTGTTGCCTGGAGAATCCCAGGGACAGAGGAGCCTGGTGGGCTGCCGTCTATGGGGTCGCATAGTCAGACACAACTGACGTGACTTAGCAGCAGCAGCAGCAAACATAAGTAAAAGTTGGCATCCTTCAAAAATTCTGCTTGCAAATTTCAGCAGTTGAAAATTGCTTTGCCTATGTTATCTACACTGTTTCAAAAACCACTTTTATGCTTATCATTGACATTTCTCTCCTTTCCCCTATATTCCTTAAAGAACTTTTAAATTGGATTTTTAAGCACCCATGTGCTCCTCCTTCAAAAACTTATAACTTTCATAGCTTCTACAGCCTTTATCAATTTAGTTGACACCTCTTTCCTAATTCTCATCACTTCAACTACCGAAGTAATTTTGTATTTTACTATGATCATCTGATGTTCTTTTGGAACACTTAAATTTCTAGAAAAAAAATACAAATTCTTATTTTCTCCCTTAGATTTCCCACAAATGGATATGCATCCACATATGCAGCCTTATGTGGATGCATATCCTCATTGCATATTCTTATAGCTTGATTAACTACTATGAATTTTCCAAGCCATTTATTAATAATCACATACAGCTATTAGTGTTATAAGAGAGTCCTAACTACAGCAATTTTTTCCCTTAATTTAGTGGTTTATTTTCTCATGTAAAACCAAAGTATATGTATTCCAATCCTGGTATGTCAGCTCTACAAAGTCATTAAGGCATTAAGCTCCTATTATTTATCCTTTCTATCACTATCTTAGGCACATGTCCTCTGCTCTCAGCATCACAGGATGGCTGCTGGATTTCCAGCCATCACATCCATTTCCTAGGAAGTGAAGGGACACAACAAACGGTTCTCTCAGCCAAGTCTGAGCTCTGTAAGAGTTATTTTGATAACCACATTCAATTGCTTTCAATTATAGCTCATTAATCACTCTTCAAGGCAACTGAGGTGAAAAACTATAATCTTCCACCTAACACACTGCTGTTCCAAATGAAATCAAAGCTCTATTACTGCATTTTGGAGGGCAGTTTATGCCCAAATGGGCAGCTCTATTTCCAAAGTACCAGTTTATTAACAGATTCACACAAATCTGATGTCTACATTTTCAAAAGCCAAATTCTTTTTACTAGTCTTAATTGTTATTGCATTATACTGCAATTAATATGATCTAATATAGATCATAGTTACTTTATAAACCTTTACTTAAAGTTTATAATTTGAGTTTGTCACCTAAGTATTTGTTATGTATTCTCTTTGTTATCAAAACAGTGTCATCTATGAGTTTTAGCAAACTGGATGGAGAAATTTCCAGTCACTTACCTCTCTTTCTTATCACCACAGGAACACACACAGACACGCACACACACATTCTCTACTATATGCATGAATCTAGCTAGTGAGTTTCAAATATGCTTAGGGAGATGCAAATTGAGAAAAAGTAAATAGTTTAGAGAAACTAATATCAAATTGGCATTTGAGAACGCTATTTTAAATATATCATCAGTTTAACTCAATTTTTGCAAGAAAATTATTTTCCATATCTAGAGTGTCCAGGGAATTTTGTAGTACTTTTCCAAAACAGAAAGTCCTTTTTTTTAATTCACCTAAAATAGATTTATAACAAATATTTTAAGCTTGGAATTTTAGATTGAAAACAAAAATAAAAAATACATTAAACTAATATTTTATCAATATTGAACAAAATTTAGATTATAATGGCAATTATGTATTTATTTAAAAAACAAATATTATGGATGTAATGTCCTTCCATATATATATTTGTCCAAGAACATTTATGAATGCATGCGTAATGAACAACTTTCACATAATATATGAATTTCACAGCATAGCTATAAAGAACATTACTTTTGCAACAAGTATGTGGAAATTTCATAAATTTTCTTTAAGACTTCTTAAATATAACATATTATATATATTATATATTATATAATACACTATATATATATATATGAAAAACATTTTAAAAAGAACAGAAAAAACTAAGATTTTTAAGAGATATGAGCCATATCCCAGACTTGCCAAATGTTAAAATTTTGCTGTAATTGCTTCAGCTATATTTTCAATGAATAAAACATGACAGATAAAATCAAAATCTTCCTTGGTTTGTATACATTTAATATGTATGGATCCACAAAATATATAATATCATGTCAGTGTTCTTTTTACATCTTTACATAAATGTTTAATATTGTTTTTATAATTCTATAACTGACTTTACAATCAACATTATTTCTGAGATCTACTCTTACTAATACTTCAGTTTAGTTCATTTATTTTTAACACTTACATAGCATTGCATTACAGGAATATTCCACAATTTGTTTACTGGTATGTTTTCTGATGTTGAAATAAACATCCTTTACATAAGTTTTTCTTAAGGTACATGTTCAGATCTAGTAATGCTAATTATTTACTGTCATAAAATATTTACATCTTAGTTTTGAAATTGCCAAATTTCTCAGATGGCTAGTTTATAGTCCTACCATGAGTATAAGATAATTCTGATCTTCCAGTATAATCACCAAGTCTTGGTGATCGCATGTGAGCTTGCCTTTTTCATTTCACATCATATTTCCAATTTGTATTCATAGGTTAAGGAGCTTGTTTCTGTTGCCTATTATTTCTGATGTTTCTTAAAGGTAATGCATCTTGTTTCCCTATGTACCTGATTAACATAGACTATGTACTCTACATTGCATTTGAAAATGGTATTTGCTGAAATAATATGATACAGGACTACAGCTTCATCTTCTAGTCTATGCTTTTATTTCTTTCTGCCCTATACTTGGAGGTAATACTAATTCAGAGCCACATTATTGGTGTGAAATTCCCTGAACAGCCATGTAATAAGAAACCAGACTTCAAGTTTCTCTGAATCATGGTAAACATACAGTTAAGATTCATGTGGACTGTGTAGACATTTGGGATTCCAGCTCAAAGTTAATGGTGGCCAGATAGTAACAAGGCAACGGAGGCATGCAGAGTACGAAACTTAAGACAGCCTTCACTCCTAGGGGTACAAATGCAGACAGAACCCTTAAAAGACTGTAGGATTCAGAAATAACTAACCTCTGAAAGACACCAAAGTGTAGTCTATGTTGGAAAATGTATTATCAATATTCTTATCATTATGTTTTGAGGCATTTACAAGTTTAGTAATTTGTAATGTTTTACTGTCATATGTCAAGTTCTGTAAACTATTTCAATCCATTTTCAATCATCTTATTTTCTTCCACTAATCTGATTTTTTCTTTGACCCCTGGGAAAACACCATACTTTTTAACATATCATTCATTATCTTATGCGTGGCTTGTTTGCAAAATTGATCCCAAAATACTCTTGGCTCTATACCATTCCTTATGTTTAAACATTCCTCCAGAAAAACTGTTGGAATCACATTGAAACTGTACACTAATCTGCTGGATTTGACAGCTTTTCAAAGTTGAGTCCCTCTATTCATGAATTTGGTATTTCTTTCCATTTATTCAGATCTATTTTTTCTGTTTTTCACAATGTTTTTGAGGTCTTAGTGTATAGTAAATTGTATATATGTAAAGCATACAAAAATATGAGATTTAAACATAAATATATATGAAAATACATGAAACCATCATCACATCCAAAGCAATGAACATTTTCTTCATCACCAAAATATTCTTCCAGTCATTTTGTAAAACATCTTTCTCTTCAAATCCACCTACAGGCAAACATGGATCTGTCTTCTAGCTCTATAGATTAGATTTTATTTTCTAGGATTTTATATAAATGAAAACAATCACTGTGTGCCCCTTTTTGTCATGCCTCTCTTATTCAGCATAATGATTTTGAGATCCTCCCACATTATTGCATTTATCAAAAATGTATCCCTTAATATTGATGAAAGTACTCCACTTTATGGCTGTAGTATGCTTTTTTTTTAATCCACTCATCTTGGAGCTTGCTCAAACTCCTGCCTATTGAGTAAATGATGACATCCACCCATCTCATTCTCTGTTGCCCCCTTTTCCTCTTACCCTCAATCTTTGTCAGCATCAGGGTCTTTTCCAATGACTTGATTCTTTGCATAGGTGGCTGAAGTATTGGAGTTTCAGCTTTAGCATCAGTCCTCCCAATGAATGTTCCTTTAGGACTGACTGATTTGATCTCTCCAAAGGACTCTCAAGAGTCTTCTCCAACACCGCAGTTCAAAAGCATCAATTCTTTGGCCCTCGGCTTTCTTTATTTTCCAATTCTCACACCCATACATGACTACTGGAAAAACCATAACTTTGACTAGATGGACCTTT
Source organism: Bos javanicus (assembly GCF_032452875.1). Taxonomy (NCBI): domain Eukaryota; kingdom Metazoa; phylum Chordata; class Mammalia; order Artiodactyla; family Bovidae; genus Bos; species Bos javanicus. The sequence goes on along the minus strand of NC_083874.1, from coordinate 35,219,589 downwards.
GTTGGCAAAGTAATGTCTCTGGTTTGGTTTGGTTTTTTTTTTTTTTTTCCACTTTACAATGTTGTATTGGTTTTGCCATACATCAACATGCATCTGCCATGGCTGTACACGTGTGTCTCTGCTTTTTAAAATGCTGTCTAAGTTGGTCATTGCTTTTCTTTGAAGAAGCAAGCGTCTTTTAATTTCATGGCTGCAGTCACTGTCCACAGTGATTTTGGAGCCCAGGAAAATAAAGTCTCTCACTGTTTCCATTTTCCCACCATCTTTTTGTGATTGAACTGGATGCCATGATCTTAGTTTTTTGAATGTTGAGTTTAAAACCAGATTTTTCACTCTCCTCTCTCACCATCATCAAGAGGCTTTTTAGTTTCTCTTCTCTTTCTGCCATTAGGGTGGTACCATCTGCATATCTGAGGTTATTGATATTTCTCCTGGCAATCTTGATTCCAGCTTGTGTTTCTTCCAGTCCAGCGTTTCTCATGATGTACTCTGCATATAAGTTAAATAAGAAGGGTGACAATATACAGCCTTGATGTACTCCTTTCCCAGTTTTGAAATTGTGTTGTTCCGTGTCTGACTCTAACTGTTGCTTCTTGAACTGCATACAGGTTACTCAAGAGGCAGTTAAGGTGGTCTGGTATTCCCATCTCCACAGTTTGTTGTGACCCACACAAAGTCTTTAGCTTAGTCAATGAAACAGAAGTAGATTTTTTTTTTTTTTATGGTTCTTTTAACATCTAGGGGTTTGAAGTGAGCTCCTTTAATTCTCTGCTATAGATAATTTTACTTTATATTTTGCTGTTGTTGTTGTTAGTCTGACTAGAAGTTTACCAATTTGATTGACTCAACAGAAGAAATTTTAGGTTTCACTGGTTACTTTATTTGCTTTTTGTTTTCAAATTCATTGATTTTGTTTTATCTTTATTTTTTCTTCCTACAGTTTTTGTTGAGTTTAATATGTTCTACCTCTCTAGTTTTTTTAAAGTATAAGATTATATGACTAATTTGAGATGTTTGTTCATTTTTAAAAATTCTAATTTATTATTTATTTATTCTACTTCAATTATTATTCACCAGTCCAACTCTAACAAATCTTCCCGTTTAAATGGTTTGAGTATGACTAAGGAGGTACTTGAACAGCTTTTTTATTTGATTCATTTCCTCTTTATTGCAATATGTTCAATTAACTTTACAATAGATCTGCATTTAATTTAAAATGCTTAGGCCATATGTTACATTGACTCGATGGGCCACTGGAGTTGGTATTGACAAATGCCAAGGAATATTGGTGTCCCTATTTTAAGAGTGGATTCTTCAGTAAGTTTTGAAAGCCAAGTTTTCCTTAATAAGTTAAATGTTCTATTTCCCTATATGTATTTTATAGATTTTTCCAGGAAAAATGTATTATGATAAAATGAAATTCTACAGTAACATGCATGAACTAAGCCTGAGATGAATGTGTTTATAAATAGCCAGTGCAGGGTGAATACCCCTGACTGGTTTCCTAGAAGGTTATTTAACATCCTTCAGCTTCAGAATATATGTAGAGGATTGACTGGGCCATTTTGAAAAACTTGCCAGCTTTCATTATAAAGCCCTATGAATGTACCTAAAACTTACATGATTTTTTATTACATATTTACCTTCGATAGAGAGCAAGGATTAATAAATGTTTACCCTCAGCTAACTGATCTGCTTCTCTCTTGACCAATCTCTTCCTATGTGTACAGTTGCAAATAGCTTGTATTATTTTTCCAGAAATTTCACACACACTGCATAATATGGTTTACTCTTAAGTCATAAGTATTAAATGAATATACAAGGAGAAAAGATGTTTAAGTAATAATGATAAAAAAAAACAGCACAAATAGATAGCAGTAAACACTGTGTTTAGCACATGATGATAATTATCTTATTTAGCCCTCATAATAAGCTTGCAGATAAATTCTATTGGCATTGTATAAATGAGAATGTAGAGGGATCTCAAGAAACTTGGCAAAACTAGCAAGAAGCAGGGCAGAGATTTCTTTTTGCTCTAAGTCAAAGTGCTTTCTGTTTTTCTTTGACATTTATAAAATCCTAAGGCACACGCTCACTTTTAGTTTTTCAGGGCAAATAAATAAAAAGAAACTTCCATATAAATTTGGAGCTTAGAACAGTGTGGTGTTAATCTACTGCTTTCTCAAAATCAGATTCTAAGAATATGTAAACTGAAGCTGTGCAATGCCATTGGGCTTTTATATTAAGGGGATATTCGCAGAATACGAAGTATCAGAAAAATTTAAGCATGTTGACCTGATTCACAAACTTTTTAATCTCTTCATGTATTGCTGGTGTGGGTGAAACACTCAAAAGAAAGAGAAAACAGAATAAAGCAGTGCAGAGAGCCTAAAAGGAATGAAATAGAGCAGAGAAGACAAAGGCAGCAAATGGCAGTCCTCATCAAATTTTTATGCTTTCCTTTCCTTTCTCATTTTTTTTCAGTTCTTCACCTTTGGTAACTGTAATATATTATACTATCTTCATTCAAATCACTTCATAAATTAAATCTTTCCCTCACATCTCCCACCAGACATTTTAGGATTAACATTTTGTCTGAGTGCTACTCCAGGATAAAGACAATGAGGGGTGGTGGGAGAGCAAGACAAAGAAAAAAGAGAAAACCTTTACAACTTTAAGACAGGTCCACTTATTTATCCAATGTTTTACATTTTTCTTTTGATTGGACAAGCACAGAATATCTCTAGCCAGCACCTCACAGCCTGTCAACACTCTAATACTTCATAATTTATAAAACAGCTTTCTTCCCCCAAAAGCTCAATATACTTTACAGATATCTCATTGATGCTCATAATATTCCTTCAGGGAACTTAGGCAACAAGAATTATTATGTGTTTTACTAGGTAGGGGGAAAGGCTGAAACAACAAGAATCCATTATCACTAGTGAGTTACAGAGAACCAGAAACTTCAAATTTAATGCTATTACCTCCCTGACTGCACAAGCTATGAAGAGAGATGAAAATGACTAAGTCCTGGCACTCAGGAGATTAGAATTTTATAGGCAAAAAAAGTAGGTTAACACATAGCTAGCTGTCAAATGCCTTCCTTGGGTCTCCATTAGAATGCCTGGTAGCCAACTTCAACTGAACATGATGTCCAAAAAAAAAAAAAAAAAAAATCCTTGCCTTTCCCCTAAAACCACTTCTTTTTCTACTGCTCTCACCTCAGAAGGCAATGATCCACCTAGTTGATCAAGCTACCATAGTGGTGGTCATCCATTATTTTTCCTCTTCTCCCTCATCCCTCATCTCTAAGTTCTATTGGCTCTACTTCCAAGACTGATTCTAAGCATATGCAAGTCTACCCTCCTCTTTGATACAACTCTATTGCCATCACCCATTCTAATGTCTGGTGATCTGACAAAATTAGAAAATGTTCCACATCTACTACTGCAGTGCCCTGGTGTTATCAGGATGAGTGGCAGTATCATCATCCAGAAGACTGTATAGTTCTCTCCCTTCTCCCTTTCTGATGCATCTTCACCAAAATCCACTCTTAACAAAACACAAAGAGTAATAATTTGAAAATTTTAATGGTAACTTTTATCCATTATACATATAAGTGATTGAAATAAATCAAGTAAAAATTTCCAATTTACATTAGAAAAGAAATCCCTTAGTTCATAGTCACAGCATGCTTCTCAGAGATAATCACTTTCAATTCATTTGGTATTTATCTTGTGTGGGTGTATCTATAAAACATGTTATATTGATATAGTATACTACTTCTTGATTTTTCATTTTGCAACATTATCTATTCTCTTCCATCTATAGAAGATGAGGATTTGGCTCTCTTACCACTTCCTCCCAGAAACCACCTATTCACTTCCTACACCTTCATCCTTATGACATATTTTTATTGAAATTTTGATTATGTAGCTATGCAATATTTACATTATTCTGATGCATAAATGCTACTGATAGCTAAGCCATGCATGTTTCATTATTCTAGACACTATAAATTTAACCCCCATTGTCTACCAGCTATGAGATTTTTCTTAAAAACATTCAAACACATTACACAGTCTCTCAATTTCATCTCACTCTCTTACAGAGATTTCTACTGGTATCCACTCAAAATTCAATCCAGATTGGTTAAACTTAAAACCTGATACACAGGTATCACTCTGGCATCCCTGTCAACCGTCATCCTGAAAATTCTATTTGCTGCTCTTTAGAGCCTGTGCTCCGTTTTATGGAGCCCATGCTTCCTCTTTCTTGCTTTCCTCCTTATTTTGTGGAGTACACCCTCTAATATAATGTCTTTCTGAGAAAGAATAAGAGGTAGAAACTTAAAACATCCTGCATATTTCAAAATTTCTTTACCTATTACTCTTAATTGATAATTTAGCAAAGTATAATATTCTAAACTAGAATATATATCATTTCCCTCTGTATTTTAACAGCACTGCTTCATCATCTTTTCACTTTCAGTATTGCTGCCAAAAAGTCTAAAGCCACTGTGATACTGAAAATTTGCATGAAACTTTATTATTTTAATCCTGGGATATCTGTCTGAAACGTTCTGACATTTCCATCTATTAAGCTGGTTACATGGTGAGTCCTTTAAGTTTGGCAATTCATAACATTTAGTTCTGGAAAATGTAATTCCTCGACACATTCTACTCCCATTTTCTCCATTTTTTTCTTTCTAGAATGCCTATTATTTGGATGATGGACCTGCTAATTAGATGGGCAGCCCTCTGATTTTCTTGTCTTTTTTCTCCTGTTTTCTGTCCTTTTAATTTTTTGTTCTATCCTCTGGGAGGATTCCTCAATTTGATCATCTAATCCTTTCAATTGACATTCTGTTCTGATATCATAGTTTAATGTTTTAAGACCTCTACATTCTTGTATTTAATTGAATATAAATTAGATTTCTTAAGGTTTTTTTTTTTACTTTTTGCATAGTCTCAGGCTCCACAAATCCACTGTCCTTAAGCTCTGCAGTGATCTTTTAAAAATCTTAAATAATGTTCTTTTCTTGTGAAGGCTTCTAATATCACCCTCCTTCACTTTTAATAAAGCCTGCATTTTCATACCATGGGCCAGAAGTTGGAAGGTAGTTTGACCCTTGGTTATCTTTCCAAATTCACCGCATTATCATAGCTAATAGAAATTCAAATATCTGTTGATTAAATGACCATAGTTAGTAAGTTAGTCTCTCAGTTGTGTCTGACTCTTTGCAAGTCCACAGACTGTAGCTCACCAGGCTCCTCTGTCCATGGAATTCTCCAGGTAAGAATACTGGAGTGGGTTACCATGTTCTTCTCCAGAGGATCTTCCCAACCCAGGAATCAAACCCAAATCTCTTGCATTGCAGGCATTCTTTACCATTGGAGCTACCTGGGAAGTCCTAAATGATCATGGCAAAATTCAAATATAAATTTATGTAACCTTGAATCCATGCCTTGTCCATTCACCATACTTTTTTCTTCTTTTTGCTAGTGTAGACTTTCACTCTATTTCCCACTCCAAAACATTCTAACTACCTCTGCAAGCTGGTTTTCCTAAAATGTGGCCTAATCATATATTTTTGCTCTAAAGTCATTCTGACTTCTCTATGATAAAGAAAAGTACAGTATCCGTCTAGTAGTCAAGGCTCTCAACCAAACTCTCCAGTTTTACCCATTGAAGTGGTTAGTAGTTGAAATTCATAGAAGAATCACCTTATCTGTTATTCAGTCAGTAAATGGACCCAATCACTGCACCATCTGCATCCAAGTAGACTAAGCAAGATAGACCTGTATTGAAAAGGTTATTTTCTAATGTTAAGATGTAGAGTGTCTGTTCATTCAAAAATTTAGTGTAGAAGAATATTTGCTTAAAAGAGCACCAGAATCTCCTTGAAGAGAGGGAAAGTGCAAGCAAAGAAGGAGGTGGGGTGCTGGCAGTGCTGGGATATTTAAAGCTGAGTTTGGAAATAAGACTGCAGGATGAGACAAAAGGGAATTGGGTTGGAAAAAGTTTAACCCAGAAACAGATTCAGTGTAGGACTGGTGGTTACATGAGAGTCCTATTTTAGTGACAAGTAGGAAATTAAATAGCATATTCAAAAGCAGAGACATTACTTTGCCAACAAAGGTCCGTCTAGTCAAGGCTATGGTTTTTCCTGTGGTCATGTATGGATGTGAGAGTGGGACTGTGAAGAAAACTGAGCACAGAAGAATTGATGCTTTTGAACTGTGGTGTTGGAGAAGACTCATGAGAGTCCCTTGGACTGCAAGGAGATCCAACCAGTCCATTCTGAAGGAGATCAGCCCTGGGATTTCTTTGGAAGGAATGATGCTAAAGCTGAAACTCCAGTACTTTGGCCACCTCATGCGAAGAGTTGACTCATTGGAAAAGACTGTGATGCTGGGAGGGATTGGGGGCAGGAGGAGAAGGGGACGACAGAGGATGAGATGGCTGGATGGCATCACCGACTCGATGGACATGAGTCTGGGTGAACTCCGGGAGTTGGTGATGGACAGGGAGGCCTGGCGTGCTGCAATTCATGGGGTTGCACGGAGTCAGACACGACTGAGTGATTGATCTGATCTGATCTGAGGAAATTGAAAAACAAACAAACAAAACAAAACACGAAGAAGAAAGGACTATACAGAAGGACACAACTCACCTATCCATTCTTTTTCCTATTCTTTGAAAGTTCTTGAATTCACCAGGACCACCCTTGTACAGATCACTATTAATTCTCATGGGCACTGCTGAAACGGCCTAATTGATCTCTACACATCCAGTCTCGTCTAGATCTAATCCATTCTTTACACAGCATTCAGAGTGATCTTTAAATTTGTATCGGACCATCTCACTCTCCTGATGAAATTCTTTAACTTCCTCCAGTTGCTCTTGGAACAAGCCCAGAATCTTTACTTGGACTAGGAGACCCTGTATCTTTTAGCCCTGGACTGAGTCTATGGTATTTTTATATATTATTCTTCCCCCTGCATCTCTCTAGTCTGAAAATTCTAGTGCTAAATTCACCTTTCAGAACACAGCTTACCTGTCACCTCCAGAGGGGAACCTTCCCTGACCTAAAGATTACAGTAAACCATCATCGTATTTTCCCAAGGTACCTTACACTTTTCCTTAGTAGCACACATCACTCCTGTAAGTTTTTATTTGATATCTACCATCCCCTGGGTTTTAAGATACATAAAATAGGGTGCTTAGACTCATAGCTGGTCTAATAATTATTGTAATAATAACAATAGCTAATCTTTGAACATGTAATGTGTGCCAACTGCTCCATGCTTTATCAGCCTTAATTTATTCCTTACATGACTTAGTGACACAATAGCAACAACAACAATTTTAGGTTTAAGAAAACTGAGATGCAGAGATACACATACAGAGTAATCACAGGAAAGCTTCAAAGCTCATGAGGCAGTAAAGAGCAGTGATTCTAGAGTCAGGTTACTAGGCTTAAATTCCAGCTCTGGCACCAGCTATATAATCTTAGTTATGGGGCTGGGACATACATATTACACATAGAGTGCAACCACTGAACTGCTGTGCAGGAAATCTGAGCTCTTTTAAATGAGTTGAGTGTGTCACAGCATCTGGAGTCAATACTCTAAACAAAGCAATGCTTACCAGTGCTAAAGTGAGAGGGAATATAATTTAGGTATTTGAGCACCCCATGGGCTTAAGATGTTTCCTTCTTCACATACTCCCCAGGTTTCAGATAATCAGCATTTGAATAGAATTTTCAAAGGAGCATGTCTACAAAATCATCTTCCTGACTTTGTTTTTCCAAATCATTTCCTTTATAGAAGAAAACATGCATAATTCTAATTTAGTATGATAAAACTGAGAATGAAAGTCAGTGATGCCATGGCTATTTTCCCAATGTAAATGATAATGCACACTTATATGGGCAGCTCTACCCTGGTTCCAGCTGTGAAACTACAGTAGCTAGAACCTTGGCATACCCGTCAGTCCTTCAGTATGCCTAGTGACTACACTAGTTCTGAAATACCTGACAAGTAGAACAGCCCTTGTCTAGAACCTCAAGAGAGCTTATTATCTGCTCCGTTAGCATCATACCCACTCAAAGTAAAAAGACTTCTAAGGGCTTTTTAGACTTGCTCTTCAATTTCTTTTACCCTCTGTATGTTATTATTTTCCTATTTTGATAAGTGTTCACTGGAGACTTATACTCTTCTTAGGTAAAAATATGTAGTTATATCCATATGTGTATAGAAGCAAATTAGCCATAAATTCCAATAGAATAGCATGAGTCTACACTAGATTCTGCTTATTGATTAAGTGATTGATCATAGGAAGGACTAATTCAAAGGTATCAGCATTAACTCTATATACTCGTTTGCAATGATGAACTAACTGTAGGTAAAACAACTGCAGCTTTCTATTTCAATGCACAGTTGGTAAAGTCAACAAACAGTAAATGCTGTAGTGCATGTGGAGAAAAGGGAACCCTCCTACACTCTTGATGGGACTGTAAATTGGTGCAACCACTATGGAGAACAGTATGGATGTTCCTTAAAGCACTAAACAAAGAAGTACTACATGATCCAGAAATCCTATTCCTGGACATATATCTGAAGAAGACCATAATTTGAAAAGATACATGCAACATAATGTACACTGAAGCACTATTTACAATAGCAAGACATTGTAAGCAGCAACCTAAATATCCAGTAACAGAAATGGATAAAGAAGATGTGGTACATATATGCAATGGAATGTTACTCAGCCATAAAAAGAAAAAAAATAATGTCATCTGCAGCAACATGGATGGACCTAGAGATTGTCATACATGACTATCTATATGACAGATAACCATAAAGGACCTCCTGGATAGCACAGGGAACTCTACTCAATATTCTGTGACAACCAATATGAGAAAAGAATCTGAAAAAGAATGAACACATGCCTATATAAAACTGAATCAATTTTCTGTACCCCTAAAACTAACAAAATACTGTAAAATAACTACAATCCAATAAAAATTTTTTTTTTAATATAGCAGAAGAAAATGGCAATTGAATGCAGTTTCATTTTTCTCTACTAATGATACCAGTTTATCTTCCTTTACTAGCTTTAATAGCTGCTAGAGTAAGAAATGCCTTGGTTCTGTGAAAATCTACCTGAGACCAGTCTTGGAACCCATGGCATAGAATGTTAAAGCCTGAACGTTGGGGAAAATTATGCACTATAAGATCTGTGTATGCCAGGGAATATTTGAGATCAGTCTTCTGCTAATATGTTTTAATATGCCCATATTCCTCACCTACAGCATACCAAATAGTGCTGGAAGATTGCTATTCTTCTTCAATACACAAAGCTAAAAGGCTGTAATGTCATCCACAAGTCAAAAAGGGGGCTGAAAACTTAGAGTTCCACACTCAGCCAATATATCACTCACCTATCTAGGAAAAAGGAAATTACTGTGGATATTCCAGAACCTAAGGTAAACAAGAAAGGATTCTAATCAGACAACAAAGTAATAAAAAATAGAGACCATACCATAGATACAAATGCAGAAGTCAGGGAATAATTGTAAGCAATGGTCCTTGAGATATACATGTATCTGTCAAGTGTGTGTTTATACACGGTATATAACATAGTTTGTATATATAGGGCATCTGTTCAGTGACTCAGTCGTGTCTGAATCTTTGTGAACCCATGGACTACAACAAGCCAAGCCTCCCTGTCCATCACCAACTCCTGGAGTTTACTCAAACTCATGTCCATTGAGTCACTGATGCCATCCAACCATCTCATCCTCTGTCATCCCCTTCTCCTCCTGCCTTCAATCTTTCCCCGCATCAGGGTCTTTTCAAGAGTCAGCTCTTTGCATCAGGTGGCCAAAGTATTGGAGTTTCAGCTTCAACATCAGTCCTTCCAATGAATATTCTGGACTGATTTCCTTTAGGATTGACTTGTTGGATCAGGGACTATCAAGAGTCTTCTCCAACACCACAGTTCAAAAGCATCAATTCTTCAGTTCTCAGCTTTCTTTATAGTCCAACTCTCACATCCATACATGACTACTGGAAAAAATACAGGCTTGACTAGACGGACATTTGTTGGCAAAGTAATGTCTCTGCTTTTTAATAAGCTGTCTAGGTTGGTCATTACTTTTCTTTCAAGGAGTAAGAGTCTTTTAATTTCATGGCTACAGTCACCATCTGCAGTGATTTTAGAGCCCCCCAAAAAATAAAGTCTGACACTGTTCCCACTGTTTCCCCATCTATTTCCCATGAAGTGATGGGACCAGATGCCATGATCTTATTTTTCTGAATGTTGAGCTTTAATCCAACTTCTTCACTCTCCTCTTTCACTTTCACTAAGAGGCTCTTTAGTTCTTCTTCACTTTCTGCCATAAGGGTGGTGTCATCTGCATATCTGAGGTTATTGATATTTCTCCCAGCAATCTTGATTCCAGCTTGTGTTTCATCCAGCCCAGTGTTTCTCATGACGTACTCTGCATATAAGTTAAATAAGCAGGGTGACAATATACAGCCTTGACATACTCCTTTTCCTATTTGGAACCAGTCTGTTGTTCCGTGTCTAACTCTACTGATGCTTCTTGACCTGCATACAGATTTTTCAGGAGGTAGGTCAGGTGGTCTGGTATTCCCATATCTTTAGGAATTTTCCACAGTTTATTGTGATTCACACAGTCAAAGGCTTTGGTATAGTCAATAAAGCAGAAGTAGATTTTTTTGCTGGAACTGTTGCTTTTTTGATGATCCAGCGGATGTTGGCGATTTGATCTCTGGTTCCTCTGCCTTTTCTAAATCCAGCTTGAACATCTGTAAGTTCACAGTTCACATACTGTTGAAGCCTGGCTTGGAGAATTTTGAGTATTACTTTGCTAGTGTGTGAGATGAGGGCAACTGTCTAATAGTTTGAGCATTCTTTGGCATTGCCTTTCTTTGGGATTGGTATCTACACTGACCTTTTCCAGTCCTGTGGCCACTGCTGAGTTTTCCAAATTTGCTGGCATATTGAGTGCAGTATCATCTTGGAGGATTTGAAATTTGCTCAACTGGAATCCCATCACTTCCACTAGATTTGTTCATAGTTATGCTTCCTAAGACCCACCTGATTTCACATTCCATATATATAGGGCATATATTATATACCTATGTGTCTGTATGTGGATATATACATATAACTTCCTGGTGGCTTAGATGGTAAAGAATCTGCCTGAAATGCAAGAGTACCAGGTTCGATCCCTGGGTCGGGAAGATCCTCTGGAGAAGGGAATGGCTACCCACTCCAATATTCTTGCCTTGACAATTCCATGGACAGAGGAACCTGGAGGGCTACAGTCCATGAATCACAAAGAGTCAGACACAACTGATTGAGTAACACTTTCACTTTTTGATTTTCATATATATATTTATAAGATATATACATTTATATAAGTTATCCTTCTCTGAAAGCTTATTTGTAAAGAATCCACTGGCAGTTCAGGAAACCCCAGTTCCATTCCTGGGTCAGGAAGATCCACTGGGGAAGGGATAGGCTACCCAGTCCAGTATTCTTGGGCTTTCCTTGTGGCTCAGCTGGTAAAGAATCTGACTGCAGTGTGAGAGACCTGGGTTCAATCTCTAGGTTGGGAAGATCCCTGGAGAAGGGAAAAGCTACCCACTCTAGTATTCTGGCCTGGAGAATTCCATGGACTGTATAGTCCCTGGGGACACAAAGAGACACGACTGAGTGACTTTCACTTTCATCTAAATTTGAATGTATCTTGTATGAAGAACACATAAATTTTTAACAGTCATAGTATAGGGAATATCTGCATCAGTTTTAGAATATCTCCATCACACTTCTCTTAAATTGATCATTGGTCTGTTTATCTGGGTTCCTCTTACTTTATTGTCATACAAACAAATCAACTGCTATCTCCACAAATTGTACATTTTCCAAACGCTCTTATTAAAATGCAAATACTGAGAAAAGTGTTCTATAGCATGCAGTTGTTCACTGTCCATGCCAAATCAAGAAATGACTTGCTAAGGATTTGAGATGTGTGCTACAGATCATGCAGTAGTGGTATGTGATACTAAAATCAAGTGTGAACATTTCTTTTTCCTCTAAAATCCATTCCACACACACATAGACCTTGAATGTTAATATACCTACCTCTGAAACCCAATTGAGAATCATAATCTAGTTAGCAATCATTACAGATAAAATATTGATACATTATTCCTCACACCTGTCAAAATGGAAAAAAACAAAAGTTGCACCTAACTGGTTTGTGAGATGACATTACAGTGCCCGAAGGGAATTTTACACAAGAAAGGTAAATGAATTTTGCTCACCGAGAAAGGAGAGTACCTGGGAAAAGACACTGTTATGGGGTGGAAGGTGCCGACAGCCACTGCACAAACTGTGAGTTCAATTCTATGTTATAGCTAAATGAACTAGAGGAAGCAAGTCAGAAGCAAGGCATTAACGATAAGGCAAAAGCTGCAAGGAAACACTGAAAACTCATCTGCTATTTGTCCTTACCTTAAACCAACACTGACAGTTAAATCTCAGCAGTATGCGAAGCCCAATCAAGGCTGTGGGAATTTAACTTGTGAACTTTTTTAAAAAACTGATTCCCTCTCTAAGTGGAAGTCCCATTTCTTCTAGAAGAGTAAAAGATAATCTTGCTAATTAAGGTTGGGGCTTCCCTGGTGGCTCAAAGGGAAAGAATCTGCCTGCCAATGCAAGAGACAAGGGTTTGACCCCTGGGTAGAGAGGATCTCTGATAAGGAAATGGCAACCCACTGTAGTATTCTTGCCTGGGAGATCACATGGACAGAGGAGCCTGGAGGGCTACAGTCTGTAGGGTCGCAGAGAGTCAGACACAACTGAGAAAGTAAACAACAACTAAATTAAGGCTGACTTTGAACCCTTGAAAGTAAACTCAGGTTGTTCACATTTCATTTCCTCTCTCTGTGTAGGATCCATTTAGAGTGTATGGAGCTCAGGACCTAGAGGAAGAGATCTCCTTGACAACTGTGAGAAAAGACCTCTTAGTTCTTCTTCATCTCTTCCCAAGAGACTTTTTCCAATGCCTTCCTCTTGTTCCAACTTTCCCTTCCCTCCTGAATTCAGGGGATCTTCATCTCTTCTGAAAGGAAAGGTGGTTCTGCTTGACTGTATAATCTTTCTGTCTTACACCTAGATGACAGTTTTATGGCATAAAAGTAAAAGATTTGATATCTTTTTTCTCTGGTTATACAGCCTTAAGTTTCCCTAAAACAAAGGATTGCTCATGTGCAACATCTGAAATGAGGAAAGGTCAAGGGATAAAAATGAAATGTGAATCAAGAAAACAGACACCTCAAGTAATCCATAGAATATTACACCATTATTTAGCCACATTCTACATCCTACCTTAAATATTTGCATCATGGACAAAGAAACTGATTCACTTTTTTTATACTTTTCATCTCAATGCCCCATCTCCCACTGCCTCCCTTCAGAGACAGTGGGAAAAGGGTCTTTATCCAAATTCCATTATTTCTGAAAAAGCAGTCTCCACACACAAACTAGTACATAGCAGTATGGGTGTTAGGTCTACCAGATGGATTTCAATCGTGAATAAGCTAGGATTCTGGCTAAGATGCACCCTTTCCTCTAATCATGCCATTCCAGGGGATGATACATATAGGAATATGATTAATCCACTGGAATAGACAAGTACAGTAAGTTATGTTGTCGTTACATAAAACCACACTCTATGTAATGTATTCTTTGCACTTTTCATTTTAAACGTTCAAATATATTTTTAAATAAAACTTGATGAACTTTTATCACTTAATCTCCTGAGGCAGTCATAGTCATAGCATTTAGAAACTGGAAAAATTAAGGTAGGAAAATTAAATGATATCTAAAGAACAGAATTGAAAGTAAAATTTAAAACCAATGACTAATAATACCTTGGGAACATTTGTATTGAATTATTTGGCTATTCTTGGGGAATGAGATGGAGAAATTCCAAATAAGTCTGCATAATGACCATATTCAATGTGAAGCATTTTTTTTTCTTTTTCAGCTTGTAAAATGCCTGCAAATAAAGAAATGTGGGTGATTTTATATAAATAGATACAAATAAATAGATTTTGAACAAACATCATGAACTTCCACAATGCTGTTATTTCTCTATTATGTTTTCTTTTGACTTACTCAATTGGTATTAAATCAGTCAATAATATATTACTTAAATGCCTACTCAGAAAATACTATTATGACTTTTGAAAAAAACTCTTTTTTTAAGAACCAGTTTCTTTACATAACAATATGGTGCCATTTTAATACAGGCATTTTTTTCCGATAAAAGTGACAAAAATTAAGTCAGATTGTAACCACTTGCTAAATGAGACACAATTACCATCTGCATAGGCAATTTTACTTCTTTTATGCAGGACTCTGGGCCTCAAACTCTCTGAAGCAGAAATATATATAACTAAAACTTGAAAGAACTCCATAAAGGAAATTACTCAATGTCTTGCTGAAGAGTATTTTTGCCAAGTTTAATCGGCGAACCCAAACCCATCAACAATTCAACCTCCATGGAAATAGTAAAACCACTGTTTATAGAAACTCGCTGCCATCTGGTAGCACTCTGCATGTTGATTTATATGAATGACCTTCTGGACTCGGGACTTTCTGACTCAGTTCTACATATATATATATATATATATATATATATATATATATGCATACGGGATACTCTTTTATTTTCCAGACTTTTCAAGATTTACCCTCTGATTGTATCTCACAAAATTATAAATGAGTACATAGCTGGACAGAGCAAGCATGGACCTGATAGTAAAGCTTTCACTTTAATGTCACTTTTCTGACATATGCTTAAAATTTATTAAACTTAAATAAGCTTAGAATCCACATTTTTTTTCAATAGCTAGCTTCTGTGAAACCTATTAAGTACCAGCATTTTGGTGAAGACAAACATTCAAGACATGATTGTTGCTCTCAAAAAGCAAGAAGCAGATGAAAATAACTATACCAAATCAAAATATGCCTTTAAAACACTGGAAAAATCAATGAAGTACTATAAGAGAACAGTTAGAGAAAAAGAGAAGGTGCAATTAATTTGCTCAGTTGGTGAGGGGTAAAATTGAATTGGCTCTTGAAGACCAGGTAAGATTTCAAAAACAAAGGTGGTGAATGTGCCCACTGGCCTAACGAAATCTGAGCTAATGGACAAAGAATGCAAAATGAAAGATATACTCTGAAAGTATCAAGTAGTCCAGTGAAGGTCAGAGAAGATTTGTAATTATTTTGCCTAAACCTTAAACATCTGCCTGGTGACTCAGAGGGTAAATTGTCTGCGTGCAATGAGGGAGACCTGGGTTCAATCCCTGCATTGGGAAGATACCCTGGAGAAGGAAATGGCAACCCACTCTGGTACTCTTGCCTGGAAAGTCCTATGGATGGAGAAACCTGGTAGGCTACAGTCCATGGGGTCGCAAAGAGTCGGACACGACTGATCGACTTCACTTTCACTTTCAAACGTTAAACAGTTTTCATACAATAGTTAATAGTCAGCTGTGCCAAATTTCAAATTCTGGAAACAATCCTGTAAACCATTTTGTGGAATGCCATGGTGATGGGGTTGCTGGAAATTTCTACCCATGTCCTATTTATGACTCTCCTGCCTAGCATTTCTTCTCATCTGTTATAAATAATTTCATGATTTCTATTTTGTTTCTTTAGATAGCACTCATACTTCAGCATAAATTGCTTAAATACCATGGTCACAAATTTTTATCCTTTTAAAACTTTAAGAAAAAAAAAAAAGCAATTGAAACCAAATGAACACATTTATAGTATTCATCCCACCAGGAACTACTAAAAAACCACCAATATTTTGTAACAAACCACCAATATTTTGGAGTTCCTAGTAACTTCTGCCTTGATTCCTAAGCTTTGGATCATAACAGAAGTTAAATGCTATATGCTATGAATGATTCTGTAGGCCTGTTGTGACAACATTTCGAGCCTGAATATTCCTGACAAGAAAACATAGCATATTATTTGTGTTAAAATCTCTATCTAAACGGACAATAATAGTAAACTAACAAGTCATATTAAAAATGTCACACTGATTTAACAATCATAAATTAAGATAGTAACAATATTTCCAGTTTGCATATGTAATGTTACAAGATGTTAAAATGGAACTTAAGCTCTCTCAATTTCAACCAAAACCCCAATAGCCAAGAACAATATAAAAGATGCCAAGTACACCATATTATACAGGAGGGAATCAGTCTTTTTCTGAAAAGAACTAAACAGAAAATATTTCAGACTTTGCAGCTCAGAATACTTTAATCAGTCAATCGTACCATCATACAGAGAAAGAAGCCATAGGTAACATACAAATGAACATGCATGGCTGTGTTGCAATGAAACCTCCACAGATATTTGGATCTATCATTTTACATATCACAAAATGCTATTCTTTTTCTCATTTTCCTCTTCAACCTTTTAAAAGTACAAAAATCATTCTGAGGGCATGAGTCACAGAAAAATAGGTAGCAAACTATATCTGGCCAGTAGGTTGAAGTTTGCCAACCTCTGTTCTATAATGAGGTGCTAGACCTCTTATGTGCAACATGCTAAGAGAACATAAAATAAATTTTAGCAGTGTTTGTGACCTCCCACTTCCAAAATATACAAGCGTTAGAAGTTCGACAGTGAAAATTTATGAAAATAAATGTATACATACATACATAGAGTTGTCCTCCTTATCCAACAGGAATATGTTCCAAGACCCCTAGAAAATCTTTAAACTGTAGATAATACTGAATCCTATAGAGACCTTCCTATGCATACACACCTATGATAACTAATTTATAAATTAAACACTGTAATATATATTAATAATATAGTAAAGTAGTGTATTATAGTAAAATTTTGTGAATATGGTCTCTGTCTCTCTCAAAATATCCTACTCTACAAATTTAACACCTCTTCCATCTTCACTAAGTGCTTATCATGAGCTGTGGCTGTAACTGTAACTTTTATAGTTTAAGGATGCCAGGAGATGCCAGCAAAAGTAATGATTTTTTCCTGTTCTTTACAATGTTATCGATAGAAGATTTACTCTTACTGGAGATCTTAGCAAACTCAGCATACAGTTTTCTTCTTTTTCCTTATAAAGTCAAGAACTTGCACTTTTTTTACCTAGGATTTCTGCTTACGCCCTATAGGCTCCATCTTGTTCTCAGAACTGTAACTGGCCAACTTCTTAAGGTAACATAGCATTTTTCATTTGTACTTTTCTAATCCTTCAGAATTTTCATGGAAATGACTGAAATAAAAAAATTATGTTATGTACAGAGGCTGCCACCTTAGTTGCCCTTTGAGTTCATATTAATATAGCATGCTCCTCTTGAGTTTGGTAGTACACATTGATTATTTCAGAAGCAATTTCAATGTTTTCTAAGTCAAAGTGATAAAAGAATCTAATGAATTTCTCAAAATCAGCCCATTTTTCAAAGGTGACTGTACTATCAAATATTTATTTTTCTGAACTTTACAGATAGGAATGATTCATTCCAATGAAGCATTACTGATGGAAGAAAATATGTAGCATTTTCAAGATATTCTTTTGACAATGTTTTCAATGTATTAAATTTACAGTAAATAAAATGTAAATTTGGTAACAAGTTGTGATTGGCACAACTGTACTGGCAATCATATTTTTTTATATTTTGAGAAATTATATAAATTCAGGCATTCTTACCATTTCTGAAATGCAAGGTTTTGTATGAGGGATCATTTTACAACACACCCTTCAAGGAAAACTAAGTTGATCGACTATCCAAATTCACAAGTAGGATTTATTTTCCCACCTGCTACCCTGTATTGAATATAATGCACACTTGCTATACCTAGGTAAGATGAATATAAAAGTAATCTTTTAAACCAAAGTAAAAGGAAGACACTATTAATTATTACGTCAGAGACAACCTATGTAAACAGATGACTTTGCTGGACAAAGTGTGGTCACCTTGGCTATAACTGACAGACCATAAGTAAGTTTCCCAAATGTCTTTTAAAACAACTCACAATCTGTAATTAGGGTATTCATAAATAATAACTTCAGAGTTCGGCCAAAAAAAAAAAAAAAAAACCTTTTTCTTATATATGAACTTCCAAATAATAGAACTGTGGACTTCATATTCCATCTCGCCATAGGTGTAAAATTTTGCCCTGACAGGAGTTTAGTTTTGTGTTGGTTCACATTCTCCATATTCAAACTCAGAGCTCCAAACAAGTAGCAAGAACCTCATGATGTGGGTTACTGCTGCTTTTTAATTTCCATAATGGATGTCGGTAAATATCAAGGAGATGGGAGGAAACATATGCATTTTAGGCAGAGGTAGGAGGGCTATGCTGCTTCTGAAGCCTTTTTCATTTTACTAGATGATTTGGGATTTGGGAAATTAAACATTTCAAAGATTAAAAAAGACCTGGGAAAATGATTTAATAATCATTACAATAATTCCCACAATCTACTGCACAGCAAGATGTAGGTCTCATTAAATTGAGGCACAGATGAGTGAGCTGGAAAGACGTGGCTGAGCACCCAGCACAAAGGTGACTCGCTGAAGTTACAAGCACACAGAATAAAAGCACTTTTCATCAGTTCCAAATGAGCAACAACACTGAGACAAATTCCTTGCATTGAAATTGTGTCTAATTAGTTAATGGATATGTTAGAGGCCAACCAACTTTACCAATTTGTTGATATAAATGGTTTTCCATTTCCTCCCTCATTGAAGCCCTTTCTTTATTACTCACAAACTTTTCAAATTGCACTCAAGGCTCAAGGCAGTTTGAACTCAGCAGGAAATCGCCTTCCAAACAGACTCCTAGATCTATATCTCAAAAGAGAAACTCAGGGTTCTGTAAACTAGGTGACTGGGAGCTCCAGGCCTACAAAAGCCAGGGATCTGAGCATTTCAACCTGCAGTTTCTCCTCAGCGCTAGTGGTTTCCTAACCTCTCGCTCTTTTCTCCTCACCGCCTCTGTAAATTTTCGTACTAAATTTTTAAAAATGCTAGTATGCTTCACCATTCTTTTCAGATGACCCCGCTCAGCAGCTTCTCCCAGTTCCCAAAATGGTTGTTCCAACCCTTCATTCATCTCCTCAAGCCTACCACGTTGGAAAACTCTACTTCCTCCTATGAAGAAATGGAGGCCCCCAATTTTTCCTCCTGCATCTACACAAGTCACTGTCTTCACCCACAAACCTTCTTCTTGCTAGTGCTGTCTACACTGCAACATCAACCATTTTGCCTCTGTGCAGACGCATACCCTCTGAGACTTACTCACGGTTACTTTTCCATCTCTTGTATGCTTTCTTTCTCTGCCAGGGCTTCCTCATCTCACATCCCCACAACCTGTAAGCATGTGCAAGCTTCTTCCACCATTTTTTTTTAAGTTAAAGAAGCATATCAACTGAATAACCAAAATCTTTCTTACTATTGTTGACATTCTCGTTCTCTTGCTTTCTTCCTCATAATAATAAAACTACATTTTTGTACCCACCCTTCAGGTCCCTAAAGTTGCATCTCTTGAATTTTAAAATTTCTCTTGTCTAAATCTCTATTATGCTACCCTGGTGGCTCAGATTGTAAAGAATCTGCCTGCAATGTGTGAGACCTGGATTAGGAAGATCCCCTGGAGAAGGGCATGGAAGCCCACTCCAGTATTCTTGCCTGAAGAATCCCCATGGACAGAGGAGCCTGGCAGGCTACTGTTCATGGGGTTGCAAAGATTCAGACACAACTGAGTGGCTAAACACAGCTCAGCAACCTCACTCTTAAATCAACAGCTTTGCTGATGGAAGAGAAGGAAAAGAGAAAGTCAAGTATTTGACTCTAATACCAGCCACCCTGCCTACTATAGACATGGTGAGTTGCTGTCCTGAAACTGTACCCAATTTTCTCTACCACTGCTTCTTTGGGTTGAGAAAGGAAGGGGATGATTCTATCCTCCCTTCAGTACCTTAATGGTAAACATGAGACTGAGCAAGTCAGCTTTCACTTTGTCTCCTGTTAGAATCCAAGTATTCAAGTCTGTATTGACTTCTGTTCACTTGGTGATGATGGTAGTCTCACCTATCACATTTAGGTGAGCTCTGGGCATGACAACGTAATGTAAAAGCATTCCCTGATCTGAGTACCCTATTGAGAACTTTAGAATCTTCCAGTGAAGTGCAAGTCACTCAGTCGTGTCCGACTGGAAGTCTCCAGGCCAGAATACAGAATACTAGCCTTTCCCTTCTCCAGGGGATCTTCTCAACCCAGGAATTGAATCCAGGCCTCCTGCACTGCATGCAGATACTTTACCAGCTGAGCCACAAGGGAAGTCCAAGAATACTGGAGTGGGTAGCCTATCCCTTCTCCAGCAAATCTTCCCGACCTAGGCAGGGAATCGGGGTCTCCTGCATTGCAGGAGGATTCTTCATCAACTGAGCTCTCGTCTTCCAGGATTGATTTAAAATTGTGAGCAAGCCTTTGTTTCACTTTTCTTTATTTAGATAACAAGAAACCAGGGAAAGGGCAGAATAGAAGGAACATAAAAGAGCAAAATCATGAGATAAAGACTGAGGCAAAGTACGAATGTAAGGGTGGGGGTATGGAGAACCTTTTCAAGAGGGAGATGAAAATAACTACTTCCTAACATTTTGAAAATATTTCAAAACAATCTTAGAACATTCTGAGAAGAAGCTGTAGTGATAGCATTAGCCCTCATACTCACTAACTGAATTACCACTGTGTTAATAAACCAGTTAGTGGGACTCTGCTCTCATATTAAATCCAGCTATTCTCAATTATTATGAACACAGGGAAGTCTTATTAAGAGACAGATAGGAATTTGAAGGAAACCATTGGAAATATGATAATCTGGTAACAGTGACTGCCTTAAAGCTCTTTAATTCATACTTCCTTGTAGTTGTCCATGCTTCTAAAATACAATTGGAAAACTGATCAGGTCAAGTCCTGAGAAATTTCTCCTAAGGCTTGGAGGTCATCAATTGGTGTGCGTTATGATGGAGCAAGTGGGGAAAATATAAAAATTAAAAAGCCAATGTCTACCTATAATGAAAATTTGAGCATAGCATGAGTTTGAATTGCTGAAGTCAACACCTCTCAGAAAGAGGTATTAACATTATTGTCCTCACAGCCCAACAGAAGAGATATTCAGTGGTCTGCAAATCAGCACTCAACCTGTGTGATTATGTACAAATGAAGCAAATCTGATTCTTATTTTGACTTAAGGGAAATAAAAATGTAAAAAAAAAAATTAAAATGAACACAAGTACAAGAAACTGTGATGCTGACTGACACATAATTGAATAGCATCGTCAATCTCATGCACAAAGATACTAAATGTAAGAGAATTTGAATATCTTACTAGATTGATACAGCTGTTACGAATATGGCCATAAAAAATTAAAAAAAGAATATGGCCATGGACTACCTTTGATGTTGAGGAGAGCTACTTACAGTACTTCCAAGACATATCAGGAGGAGGAAAAGGAGAAATTTAAGCACAGAGATGCTAGCTTCCATTTCACATTGTATTATATATGTGAATATCTTCATTGATGAGCACTGCTTGGTTTTAA
The DNA here is from genome assembly GCF_032452875.1 of Bos javanicus. Lineage (NCBI taxonomy): Eukaryota > Metazoa > Chordata > Mammalia > Artiodactyla > Bovidae > Bos > Bos javanicus. The sequence continues at coordinate 35,197,880 of NC_083874.1, read as the reverse complement.
AATAATAAGCTTATATAGTCTAAGCTAAATCCTTCTGACAGATCATTTTATCTGAATTTTGTAAATTAAGCTAAAGTTTAAATGTTGGGATACCATATATAAATTTCCAGAGCATGGGCTTCTTCTGAAATACGTACAGGACTGGAGCAAATCATAACTTGGAGTTAAACAGTGACTTTGCTATGACTGCAGGTCTTCACTTGATTCCCACCTGACCAGTCTCTGTAGGATTAGAGTTCGTTGCATTTTTTTCATCTTTGTCTGCTATGTTAAGCATTTCATGAACTCTTTAATTGTACTTAGTGTTGCACTTTTTTTTTTTAGGCTACAGATGTTTTTACATTTACACAGAAAACCATGATGTGCTGTGCTTAGTTGCTCAGTCATGTCCAACTCTTTGCGACTCTATGGACTGTAGCACACCAGGATTCTCTGTCCATGGGGATTCTCCAGGCAAGAACACTGGAGTAGGTTGCGATGCCCTCCTCCAGGGGATCTTCCCAACCCAGGGATCAAACACTCAGGCCTCCCACATTGTAGGTGGATTCTTTACTGTCTGAGCCACCAGGAAGCCCAATACTGGAGTGGGTAGCCTATCCCTTTTCCGGGGGATCTTCCTGACCCAGGAATTGAACCAGGGTATCCTGCATTGCAGCTTTACTAGCTGAGCTCCTAGGGAAGCTTGAGAAACACAATAAAATAATATAAACAGAAGAGAAATAGCCACCTATTCCTAACTTTGCAAGGAATACTTATTCAAGGAGTAACTAGGCAGGAGATGAAGCAGAAATATTGGTAAGATCTAATATGGAAGTTTTCCTTGATTCTACTGACTGACTGAATGGTAAGACACATCACATGATTACAGCGGGTAGAGCTCCCAAGAGCACTGTCTCTAAACCTAGCAGAGAACACAGCACTCAAGGGCTTCACCAGCCCTCTGAACCATCAGTGCAAAGTCTCCATTATTTTAAAAGATAAAAATCCTTCAGATTTTACAGCATGCTCAACACCCCCAGAAAAAAAATACTCCTCCAGAAACTTTGAGTTCAGAAGTATGTACTAATTTTCAAGTGAAATGATTTTGCAAACACAATTATGAGCTTCAAGTCTTTGGGGAGCAAGATGAGAAAAAAATAGAGAAAAACTGGTAGGATAATTTCAGTTTATGTCTACATGTGTTTTTTTGGTTTGTTTATAGAGATGTGGAACTAAAATGGTAAATTAAATTAGGAAAATGTAAAACAGATTTTTGAAGATCATTTTATAGCAAAGGTATTTATTTTTCTAAGAAGAAAAAACATAAGCAATTAATATCAATTGCATGCTAGATATTCTTGAAAAATCAAATTAAATCTTGGGATTTAAATTTTCTGCTTAGTATCATATGAGTGAATTATTGATATCACCTAGCAACGGCATTGCCTTTTATCTTTCTCAGAAATGGTCATTGCAAAATATCAGTTTATAGTAATATATATATATATATATATATATATATATAAAATAAATATCATCATAGTAAAGGAAATTAATGATTTGAACTTATTCATTAAGGTTTACTAAATTGGGGCCACTACAAGCATTCATTTTTCTAAATTGATAACCTTGTTATTTCTCTCAGTAAAAGAATTTGAATTACACACACATGTATAGAGACATATTTATATTATTAATACTGGAATCATAGAAGTTCATGCTCAATATCTGTACACACTGACAACTCCAATAAGGTGAAAGTTTTCAAATTATTTAAAGTAATGGATACTTTTTAAGAACAGCAGCATAAATTAAAATCCTTTCCCTTGAATTGACTAGTTTTTGTTTCTAGTTAATAATTTTAGATATGAAATGTCTTTATGCTTAATACCTATATAGACATACACACACAAACCAGGGAAACAATCAGAGTTCTGAAAGTAATATTAAAGCAATCATACCACAAGCATTCACAGAAAGACACTGACTTGATGGGGACAAGGTTTATCTTTAAGGAGCAATACACTGGAACAGGTTTAACCACAGATCTGTCATACAACAGAAAAACTTTAAAATTTCATAAGTGAGAGAAACTAAAAAGTGGGTCAGTTGTCAGTAATGTATTAATTTTTCAACACAGGAATTTAATTCTCTTACACTCTTTTTTCAGGTTTCCTTTGAAGTTAACAGCAACCAAAATGGAGTAAGTTTGAATATAGAATCAGCATATTGCAATTGTTAATGCAGAGGATTTGGAGTACAAAGGAAATTAATGAGTCCTTTAAACTAACACAATTTTATGTTTTGCTTTGAACATGCAGTCGCATTGAAAGGCAACGTTCGTGCTAAACTAGTAAAAACAAGAAAGACAGAGCAAGTAGCAGGGTTTCTGTAGTTCAAAGAAATTCCACGGGGAGCCTGCTTCAAACCACAAAATCCCTATTCCTCATTACCCTGTCTGGTAGCAAGAACTATTATTTGTGGGGGGTGGGGGGGTGGGAAGAAGAGGTGCACACTGATGCAGGCTAAGAAGGAAGATAACTTTCTTTTAAAAGAATATCACAGTTTTGACATACGGACATATTTCATCTACCAGTGAATTATTCAAAGTAGCAGTAGTACTTTCACACTTTTTCATCCCTATTTCCAGTAGTGCCTGCTTCACTATTGACACCCTGGTTGGTAACTAATAAATTTATATTAGGTTTCAATTATATACTGAACATACCAACCGCTGGCTGTTCAATAATGAGTACACCTCTCTGCATAAAATTATTGCTTTTGAGTGAGTCAACATACTCTGTCATATTACAACTCCTTTTGATTTGGGGGCCAATAGAGAAGGAAATGGCAACCCACTCCAATACTCCTGCCTGGAAAATCCCACGGACAGAGGAGCCTGGTAGGCTATAGTCCATGGGGTCGCAAAGAGTCGGACACGACTGAGCGACTTCACTATATGTGACAAAGACTCAATATTAATATACGTTGTCCCTATCCTCAGGATCCCTTCTTGTTGCACACTAAGAAATGGTTCCAGGTTGATATTCTGCAGTCTGTTTACTTTTATAAAAAGTATACCTCCCCATGAAGCATCTTCTTTTGGACTTCCCCGGTGGCTCAGATGGTAAAGCATCTGTCTACAATGCGGGATACCCAGGTTCGATCCCTGGGTTAGGAAGATCCCTGGAGAAGAAAATGGCAGCCCACTCCAGTACTATTGCCTGGAAAATCCCATGGATGGAGTAGCATGGTAGGCTACAGTCCATGGGGTCGCAAAGAGTCAGACACGACTGAGCAACTCCACTTTCTTTCTTTATGAAGTATCTTCTTTTAGCCAGACACGCAAACTCGCCCAATATATTGCTAATTCCAATAGTGTTGAGCTCATTTATTGGGACATGCTGGTTTATTGTTTTATGCTTAGTTCAGGAAAGTCTCCATCAGGATTCATTTTGAAATGTAAATAAACCAGGAAGAATGGGAAACTGGAAAAACATTCAGCTTTCCCTTGTTCCATGTTCATTTCTTGCACTGATTTAAATTAGTGATAAGCTATTTCTACATATTTGTATTTTTAGATACAAGATATCTAATTTATATATCTTATATATATATATATGATATATAATTTCTAGATATTTTATCACATTAAATCAAACAACACATTTTTTAATTAAGTATTTGGCTTTGTTTATGGTATACCCAAAACAGTACAGTGAATCTCAACCCTGTACGGTAGAATCCTCTAGAGAAATTAATAATAATGCCTAGGTTCCATCCCCAGAGATGCTGATTTACTTGGTACAAAGTTGAGAGTTGGACTATAAGAAAAGCTAAGCGCAGAAGAATTGATGCTTTTGAACTGTGGTGTTGGAGAAGACTCTTGAGAGTCCCTTGGACTGCAAGGAGATCCAACCAGTCCATCCTAAGGGAGATCAGTCCTGGGTGTTCATTGGAAGGACTGATGTTGAAGCTGAAACTCCAATACTTTGGCCACCTGATGCGAAGAGCTGACTCATTTGAAAAGACCCTGATGCTGGGAAAGATTGAGGGCAGGAGGAGAAGGGGACGACAGAGGATGAGATGGTTGGATGGCATCACCGACTCAATGGACATGGGTTTGGGTGGACCCTGGGAGTTGGTGATGGACAGGAAGGACAGGCATGCTGAGGTTCATGAGGTCGCAGAGTCAGACACGACTGAGCAACTGAACTGAACTGAACTGAATTTCCATGTACCAAAGTGTTTTAAAAGCACCCAAATTCACAGAAGCTACAGTTAGTTTTAACATCCACTGTGAAAAGGGGGGTAACTTACTTATAGTTTGTGTAGCTGAGTAATCACAACTTTTATAATAATAGAAACAGGAACTATTAAGTGGCTACAATAAGCCAGAATGAATACCTTATCCTCATTCTTGCAATAAATTCTCTTACCACTGCTGTTCAACAAGAAGGCAAGTTGTTGCTGGAAACTCATTGCCCACACACCAGAGAGCATGCTAGGTCAAAGCTGAGTGGATAATCTTCTGAGCCTCAGGTTTACAGCAGGTAGATATGATATCTAGACATTAAGTGACAGCTATAGAATCATTTGCACTGTCACCCAGATATACCCAGTATTCAACCATCCCTTATTATAAGTCACAACAGCATTTTTTTCTTCCCAGGATTTCTTACTTTAATGTTCCCTTTTATCTGAAAGTAGAGTAGAAAGTGAGATTCAAAGATATTTTAGGTTTCCTTTAGTGATCATTTCCAAAGAACAAATCTACTTTCTTGTATTTCAGAAACCTGTTTACTTCCATACAACTTTCAAGTACTTCACCTGGGAAAGTCAGAGATTCAGGATATGTCAGTGTTGACATATTCCACCCATATTCCCTCCCCTGAAAAAAGAGTGATTCTGCATATACAGCTGCCTCAAAGACATGGAGGTCATCACAGTCAGAGTCTAATGTAGTATTCAGTTCACATGATTCATGAATTCATACTAAGCCCCTCAGTTTCTCCTTAAAGCCTCAGTGATAGGAAACTCACTCGCTAGCTTATGCTAAGATAGTAGAGCTACAAAGAATGCTAACTATTAAACAGTTCTTAATTTGTTTTGAGGAGAAATACACCTAGCTTAATTAGAACCACTAGTCCATCAGCAGATGAATGGATAAGAAAGCTGTGGTACATATACACAATGGAGTATTACTCAGCCATTAAAAAGAATACATTTGAATCAGTTCTAATGAGGTGGATGAAACTGGAGCCCATTATACAGAGTGAAGTAAGACAGAAAGAAAAACACCAATACAGTATATATATGGAATAATGCATATATATGGAATTTAGAAAGATGGTAACGATAACCCTGTATGCGAGACAGCAAAAGAGACACAGATGTATAGAACAGTCTTTTGGACTCTGTGGGAGAGGGAGGGGGGGATGATTTGGGAGAACGGCATTGAAACATGTATAATATTATATAAGAAATGAATTGCCAGTCCAGGTTCAATGCAGGATACAGGAAGCTTGGGGCTGATGCACTGGGATGACCCAGAGGGATGGTATGGGGAGGGAGGAGGGAGGGGGGTTCAGGATTGGGAACACATGTACACCCGTGGCGTATTCATGTTGATGTATGGTAAAAAACAGTACAATATTGTAAAGTAATTAGCCTCTAATTAAAATAAATAAAATTTTTTAAAAGAACCACTAGTCCTCATACTTCCTCCTAAGAGCCACCCAGAATAAATCCTATTTTCAATAATACTTGAAGAAGATATCATATTCCATTACTGAGTCTTTACTTCGTGGGCTTGAGTGAAGTCTTTTCCACACGTCCTCATTACTGTCTTTAGACACCTAACAACTGCATCACTCTCCTTCAGTATCCCTCCCTGTGTCATCACCCCTTCTGAAGTGCAGCGCCCAGAACGAATACAAAGCGGGGTGTGCTCTGATGAAGACAGAGTCTCATGGGGACCATACTTTAGAGGAGGCATCTATTAAAAGAGTTTTCTTTTTCCCATAAGTTTCTATTTAAACACTTCCCACAATCTATCTAAATAGCAGGTTTCCCTTTTTATTCCTTCTTCTTTCTTATCTTTCTTTCTTCCTTCTGCATCCAAGTTCCTATAAAAACTGTTTATGATTTTCTCCCAGACTGTTTTCTCAGTTGGTATTTCTTGCCTTGGTGGCAACAGAAGGTAACTTGCAAAAACTTGAAGGTTCTTTTCGGCCATAGCAACTTGGTCAAATTCGTCTACACTGCCTTAAAATGGAGGAAAATCAGATGTCTATATTGGAAGATACTATTTTTCTCCAAACTTTAATTATAATTTATTGTAAGAATGTATCTGCAAATGAGTCCTGTGTTAAAATACTGCATATACAGATCACAACTTTTCTATTATTCTTTCAAATATCACTCAATAAATATAATATTGCTTAGTGCAAAAATCCATTTCTGTTGTTTCTAAATTCTCAAATTAATTGTTGGATTTAGAGCCACCTACATGCTGATTGGAAAAAGAGATTTTTTTCCTACACTTTGATTGAATACTCTCATCAGAAATGAAATGGGTATTGGTCTCTGAGGAGGAAATTCTGGAATCATATCAGACTGATTTATCTTCCCTGGTGCTTAGATTGTAAGGAGCTAAATGCATCACAGTATTAGAATGAAATGAATTATGCAGAGTCTTTGACAGGCAGCATGTGTAATTTCCTCTTGAAAAACTCTTCAAATTATTCTGTTCCACCTTTGATTACGTGCTAGTTATGCTGAAAATAAGTAACCCCTCAAATGTTTTAAAACACACATACATATGGATTGCATAAAATTAATATTTTTACCTTTACAAAAATCATTCCAGGAGCATATTTGCCAGTAAAATATATTTAAGGCCATTTCAGCACTTCCACTAAACTCCATTTTCAGAGGTTTATAATGTGGTCATAAAAATTCATTCCAGGCTAAAATTCAGCACCAAAGAAAATGTGCTTTACATTTTGTAGATAACCATTTCCTCTTCTTTCATTTCTCATGACTGATTTGGGGGGGAAAAAAAGTTTCCACTGAGTGTTTTTCCAAAGTTGAGACATTAGCCAAACTGGAAGGAATCAAAATCACAACTGACATGCTAGTCATTTTTTCATTTATTGCAAACTTTCCCCGATCCTTCTCTCTCCTTTTTTCATCCTGTTTCCAAAACACACAGGGTCAAGAATCTTTCACATGAACCTGTACGTTTAAAGAGCATACATCAAAGGCTGCCTGGTACCGTGCTTCAGGAAAGTTGGTATGGGCAATGTCTAGCTCCAATGGGTGTTAAAAGGACAAAGGTGCTTTCACCAAGATTCAATCTAAACCTTGTTAACATCCAGTCTCTACTTCATGTGTAGCAAAGAAACACATGAAGGGTCACAGTTAGACAGTTGTAAGTGTTTCTTGTTCAAAGAAGAATGAAATCATTTTCCCAGGCTTCTGTAGCTCATGCACTGAAGCATGACAAAAACCTTGAAATCCATGAGGTAAAGATGATTGTCAGCAGGGGAGGGAATGCCCATCTAAACCCACACCATTTTTGGAATGCAGAAGCAAATGGACCAACTCTTTCTCTAAAAGGTCACCTAGTTCATCTGCCCCTAAAAGTAAAATTAAAGATCTGAATCTGAACTCTTTTCTGCCTCATCACTGGTTTCATTCTTGTCTTTAAGCAATAAAAAATTTTGCTCTGTTTTTGTTTTAACTAGTCACACCCTTCCCAACCACAATCCTTGGGAGGATCTCTCTGAGTATACTTGGGAGATATTGTTAAGGCATTTTCACCCTTTTTAATAATGTATCCAAAATGTGTAATTTTTAAAACTGCAGTATAATCTCACATCATTCTTACAACAGCTCTGTGAGGGTGATTTTCCCAGGGTGTGTCTGATATTAGAGAGAGAAAGGAAGAAGAGAAGTTTAGGTGTCTATCAAGGCAGGGGGACTTAAGGTGGGAAGTCTGCTCCCTCTTCTTTCCATTGGAGGAGGACTGGACAGCCTCTGGCTTCATGCAATATCAGTCCCCAAATATGAAGCAATGTACCCATGCTGATAACACATTCAACCTCAAGAGTCAGAGCTAGAAGCCAACCCACAGGATTAAAAAGCCTGATAAAATAGATCCAGATATGGAGCAGAGAAGAAAAAAAAGAAAGAAAGAAAGATCAGGAACTCAGGATTTTTTCTCAGTGTTTACCATGCCCAGAAAAGACTGGTAAAAAGAGGTCAAATCTATTATAAATGATACAATATTGAAATATTTATTGAAGAAAGTATAGATATTATTTTCACATCAGTAACAATTAGATTTAATCCATATTTAGCATAGCTGGAGATATCATGCTCCTTGACTTCAGACTATACTACAAAGCTACAGTAATCAAAAATAATACCATACTAGCACAAATACTGACAATAGATTGATGGAACAGAACAGAGAGCTTAGAAATAAACTCACACAAGTATGGTTAATTAATCTACAAGGAGGAGACAAGAATATACAATGGTGAAAAGACATTCTCTTCAATAGTGATGGGGAAAGCTGGGCAACCACATGTAAAAAATAAAATTAGAATATTTTCTACAACCATATACAAAAATAAGCTCAAATGTATCAAAGATTTAAACATAAGACTGGAAACCATAAAACTTCTAAAATAAAAGTTAGGCAGAATGCTCTATGACACAAATCTTAGCAATATTTTTTGGCTCTGTCTCCTAAGGCAAAGGAAACAGAAGCAAACAGAAACAAATGGGACCTAATTCAACTCAGAAACTTTTTGAGACAATAAAAATACAACCTACTAAATGAGAGAAAATATTTTTAAATTATATGACTCAAAATGGGTTATTATCTAAAATATATAAACAGCTCATAAAATTCAATGTCAAGAAACAAAAAACTCAATTAAAAAATGGGCAGAAGACCTATATAGACATTTTTTCCAAAGAAGACATACAGATGATTAACAGGCACATGAAAAGATGCTAAACATCATGAATCATCTGATAAATGCAATTCAAAACACAATGAGATATCACCTCACATCAGTCAGAGTGACTGTCACCAAAAAGACCACAAATAAGAAGTGTCAGTAAGAATGTGGAGAAAAGGGAACCCTTGTACATTGTCAGTAGGAATGTAAATTGGTGCAACCACTGTGGAAAACAGCATGAAAACTCCTCAAAAACTAAACTAAATATACAACTTTTACATGATCCAGTTAATCCTATCCTGGGTCCATAAGACTGTCTATACATCAGTGTCTCTTTTGCTGTCTCGTATGCAGGGTTATTGTTACCATCTTTCTAAATTCCATATATATGCGTTAGTATACTGTATTGGTGTTTTTCTTTCTGGCTTACTTCACTCTGTATAATAGGCTCCAGTTTCATCCACCTCATTAGAACGGATTCAAATGTATTCTTTTTAATGGCTGAGTAATACTCCATTGTGTATATGTACCACAGCTTTCTTGGGAGATGGAGAGGGTTGGAAGATTTGGGAGAATGGCATTGAAACATGTATAATATCATGTATGAAACAAGTCGCCAGTCCAGGTTCGATGCACAATGCTGGATGCTTGGGGCTGGTGCACTGGGACAACCCAGAGGGATGGTATGGAGAGGGAGGAGGGAGAAGGGTTCAGGATGGGGAACACATGTATACCTGTGGTGGATTCATTTCGATATTTGGCAAAACCAATACAATATTGTAAAGTTTAAAAATAAAATAAAATTTAAGAAAAGTAAATAAATAAAAAAAAAAATATGGAAAAAAAATAAAAAATAAAAAGATAAAAAAAAATCCTATCCTGGGGATATATCTGAAGCAAATGAAAACATTAATTCAAAAAGATACACACACCTCAATGTTCAAGGCAGCATTATTTACAATAGCCAAGATATGGAAGCAACCCATATGACAATCAACTGATAAATGTATAAAGACATGGTATTTATATACACAGGGCTTCCCTGTTGGCTCAAATGGTAAAGAATCTGCCTGCAATGCAGACCTGGCTTCTATCACTGGGTTGGGAAGATCCCCTGAAGAAGGGAATGGCTACCCACACCAGTATTCTGGCCTGGAGAATTCCATGGACAGAGGAGCCTGGCAGGCTACAGTCCATGTGGTCCCAAAGGGTCTCACACGACTGCAATGCGGGAGACCTGGATTTGATCCCTTTATATACATAGAACATTACTGATTCACAATAATGACTGCAATTTTGCCATTTTTACAACGATGGACCTGGAGTGTATTAAGCTCAGTGAAAAAGTCAGACAGAGAAAGATATACACTATATGTTATCACTCATATATGGAATCTAAAGAATAAGGCTAATGAATTTAATAAAACAGAAGCAGACTCACAGATAAAGAGAACAAATTTGTGGTTACCTGTGGGGAGAGGGAAATAGGGAAGGAAGAGACTGTAATAAGGGGTTAAAAGGTACAAACTCTTCTGTACAAAATAAATGACAAAGATATATTGTACAGCAAAGGGAATAGAACAAATATTTTATAATAAAATACCTTTAAATTCCAAAAAAGGTCTAAATAGTCTATTCCAGTAGTCATGTAATGATGTGAGGGTTGGATAATAAAGAAGACTGAGTGTTAAATAACTGATGCTTTTGAACTATGGTGTTGGAGAAGACTCTTGAGAGTCCCTTGGACTGCAAGGAGATCAATCAGTCAGTTCTAAAGGAAATCAGTCCTGAATATTCATTGGAAGGACTGATGCTGAAGCTGAGGCTCCAGTACTTTGGCCACCTGATGTGAAGATCTAACTCATAAGAAAAGACCCTAGTGATGGGAAAGATTGAAGACAGGAGGAGAAGGGGATGACAGAGGATGAGACGGTTGGATGGCATCACCAACTCAATGGACATGAGTTTGAGCAAACTCCACGAGATGGTAAAGGACAGAGAAACCTAGTATGCTGCAGTCCATGGGGCCACAGAGTTGGACAGGACTGAGCAATTGAACAAATGGAGTATTATCTATAAGAAAATCAATAAGAATATATGTTGCAACTTGAAACTAAGATAACATTCAGTTCAGTTCAGTTGCTCAGTCATGTCCAACTCTTAGAGATCCCATGAACCGCAGCACACCAGGCCTCCCTATCCATCACCACTCCTGGAGTCCACCCAAACCAATGTCCATCGAGTCATTGATGCCACCCAACCATCTCATCCTCTGTCGTCCCCTTCTCCTCCTGCCCTCAATCTTTCCCAGCATCAGGGTCTTTTCCAATGAGTCAGCTCTTTGCATGAGGTGGCCAAAGTATTGGAGTTTCAGCTTCAGCATCAGTCCTTCCAATGAACACCCAGGACTGATCTCCTTTAGGATGGACTGGTTGGATCTCTTTGCAGTCCAAGGGACTCTCAAGAGTCTTCTCCAACACCACAGTTCAAAAGCATCAATTCTTCAGTGCTCAGCTTTCTTTACAGTCCAACTCTCACATCCATACATGACTACTGGAAAAACCATATTAGTATAATAATATACTTCAATAAAGAAAAAATAAAAATAAGTAAATAAATAAGTAAAGATATAGATGAAATTCAACAAGGCACATTTGTGTTTGTCTTCTCAGAACTAATTAAAACTAGGCTTCAAATGACAGACTGCTTAGGCAACCATCTCAGGTTTATAACCAGTTTGGAAACCCTGATAATTTTTTTTCTTATTGTTAGTGTTTCTACATATTGCCAGTTAATGTCCTGCTCATAGGGAACAAATACACTTGAAAAATTTATCTTCTTTGTTGAAACTGGTAGGAAGAACACATTCAAAAGGAAAAATAAGAACAGATGCATCTGCTTTTATTACTGCTTAATGTTTTTCTCCCCTTAAAATGCCCATTTTTATGTAAACAACTTTGCTTTTCAGTTACCTTTATACTATACAATGACACTATTAATTTTCAAATGTCTTTCCCTCTTTCCGTAGGCAGCAAACCCCTGGGTGCCACTTTTAGCCATGTACCATATGAGAATATTAATTTAAATAATTATCAGAAATTGATTTTCATGATCTCTGCAGAGTAGAAAACAGACAGAAAAACCCCTGATACACTGCAGATTTAAGGGAGAGTGACAGTATTTGTGCCATTTTATCCCTGTCCCTGTGTTATCCTGTTTATTATTGCTGTGTCACAGTTCATATACGAGGGAATAACATGTACAAGGAATATCGTCTTTTCCTCATCCCCAAAAGAATACGTGAAATGTTTGTATCCATATGTCTTACTAATTAAAAAAATAAGAATTCTTGCATAGTTACACTTTATTGAATACTGTTCACTTTCATCACATGAAAATGCTTGTCTGACAAGTATTCCTTGTGGACATTAATGGTGGTTCAGTTCAGTTCAGTTCAGTTCAGTCACTCAGTCGTGTCCAACTCTTTGCAACCCCATGAATCACAGCATGCCAGGCCTCCCTGTCCATCACCAATTCCCGGAGTTCACCCAGACTCACGTCCATCGAGTCAGTGATGCCATCCAGCCATCTCATCCTCTGTTGTCCCCTTCTCCTCCTGCCCCCAATCTCTCCCAGCATCAGAGTCTTTTCCAATGAGTCAACTCTTCACATGAGGTGGCCAAAGTACTGGAGTTTCAGCTTTAGCATCATTCCTTCCAAAGAAATCCCAGGGCTCATCTCCTTCAGAATGGACTGGTTGGATCTCCTTGCAGTCCAAGGGACTCTCAAGAGTCTTCTCCAACACCACAGTTCAAAAGCATCAATTCTTCAGCGCTCAGTTTTCTTCACAGTCCAACTCTCACATCCATACATGACCACTGGAAAAACCATAGCCTTGACTAGACAGACCTTTGTTGGCAAAGTAATGTCTCTGCTTTTGAATATGCTATCTAGGTTAGTCATAACTTTCCTTCCAAGGAGTAAGTGTCTTTTAATTTCATGGCTGCAATCACCATCTGCAGTGATTTTGGAGCCCAGAAAAATAAAGTCTGACACTGTTTCCACTGTTTCCCCATCTATTTCCCATGAAGTGATGGGGCCAGATGCCATGACCTTCGTTTTCTGAATGTTGAGCTTTAAGCCAACTTTTTCACTCTCCTCTTTCACTTTCATCAAGAGGCTTTTTAGTTCCTCTTCACTTTCTGCCATAAGGGTGGTGTCATCTGCATATCTGAGGTTATTGATATTTCTCCCGGCAATCTTGATTCTAGCCTGTGCTTTTTCCAGTCCAGTGTTTCCAGTTATAAGAAAAACTTATAACTCTGCGTATAAGTTAAATAAGCAGGGTGACAGTATACAGCCTTGACATACTCCGTTTCCTATTTGGAACCAGTCTGTTGTTCCATGTCCAGTTCTGACTGTTGCTTCCTGACCTGCATACAAATTTCTCAAGAGGCAGGTCAGGTGGTATGGTATTCCCATCTCTTTCAGAATTTTCCACAGTTTATTGTGATCCACACAGGCAAAGGCTTTGGCATAGTCAATAAAGCAGAAATAGATATTTTTCTGGAACTCTCTTGCTTTTTCCATGATCCAGCAGATGTTGGCAATTTGATCTCTGGTTCCTCTGCCTTTTCTAAAACCAACTTGAACACCTGGAAGTTCATGGTTCACATATTGCTGAAGCCTGGCTTGGAGAATTTTGAGCATTACTTTACTAGTATGTGAGATGAGTGCAATTGTGCAGTAGTTTGAGCATTCTTTGGCATTGCCTTTCTTTGGGATTGGAATGAAAACTGACCTTTTTCAGTCCTATGGCCACTGCTGAGTTTTCCAAATTTGCTGGCATATTGAGTGCAGCACTTTCACAGCATCATCTTTCATTAATGGTGGTACCACAGGCTAACAGTTAATTTCTCAGTAACTTTTTTGCTGTCTTTCAGACTGATCATTTTTCCCAATAAGTCCTGTGGGTTGTAGAGAGATTTTGTTCAAATCATCAAGCAAACATATAAGAAACATCTGTTGAATATGTTAACAACTATTATGTAACTTCCTAATTTCTGTTAGATAATTCGATAGTTATTTTCTACGTCTTAACTATTTAGATAATACAGTGACATATAAAGCCACATAGTAAAGGCTTGGCAAAGTAACTCCTTGGCAGGGAATATCAGGAGCTCTCAAAATCTGCCTTTGTTGACTTGGTAAGCTTTGTATCCCACTGCTGCTCCATTTGAAGGTGAATTTCCATCCAATTAACATTACTTAGTTTATACAATATTTTATATTGATGTATTCTTCTCTGATCAGACCATGAGCAAGCCACAGAAAAAACTGGAAAGAATTGTGCAATCAAACTGCAGGAAGATAAATAGTCAAGACAGATTCTTTGTTTTGTTTTGTAAAGGCATTCAAACTTTGACCAAAAAGAATGCAACTAGGTTTCTGAAAGCTTTTGCTATGCCAAGGAGAACCTCATATATCACCATAAATATGAACAGAGAGCAGGAGAAAAGAGAAGGGGTCACAGTTATCCATAAACCTTTAAACAAACACATCTACGTTGCTACAGGTGGTGCAGCACATAACATTAAACACATAATATTAAGTCATAGACTTGCTGAATGCTGCTGCTCAATGCTTAAAATAAAAACTGAAGATTTATATTATACCCGCTTCTTGTCCTGCCACCTAGCTAACTTCAGGTTTTCAACCTGGGCCAAAGAAAATCACTTTTCAAGTGACCAACAGGGATAATTCTTCATTTCACATTTTCTAGTGGCTAAAAGATTCTAAGGTGGGGGGGGGGGTTGGCAAAAACTTTAAGTTCTTTTATTTGTTCAAAATTTGACCACACTGTTCCACCCAAACCATAAATAAATCTGTATCTGTGACTATGTGCAGTTATTTGTAGTCTTTCATTCGGTTAACATGTCTCCATATATACATATATCTGGTATAGATCTTATTAGATAATCTTTATTAGTGATGACAACTATTAGATAGTAATCAACTAATTAGAAAATAGAACTTCAAGTTTATTGATGCAAATTCTAATAATATTAATGTCTGTCCCAGAAAGATGAAATTACAAATAACTGTTTTGTTTATTTCAGGAAATTTCAGGCAACCTATTTACCTGAGCCACTCCAGTAGGCCTCATCAGAGTAATAGTCCCTTTGCAGACAACAGATTGTTCAGCTGGGTTTATCAAGCAACAGTTTCATTTTCAAGGTTTATTTTAAAGCTCTCTCCTGGCTGTGTCCACGAGTCCTAAACTATTACATCTAAAAATCTGCACAATTGCAATCAGGATCTGTCCATTCCACTTCATACAGAAACACCTTTCTTGAACTACCTTAGACATTATACATGATACCACCTTCAATTGCTCTCTCTTGTTTGAGGAAGAGGCTGTTTTGATGACCCTGTGGAGACCTAAGAGAAAACAGTCTAACAGCTAAAAGGGGTATGTTCTGCTCTTCCACGGGTTTTAATAATAAAATTAAAACAATCATAATCTTTTACTTTTTATGTCAACTGACAACTGGGTTTAAAGGAATCTCATTTTGCCTCCTAATTATATGGTTTCCTCTCTCAACATATTATGGTTAATTTAAACAACTCACTTATGCATGATTAAAAAACAGTCAGCTAATTAATATGGACAAGTTAGTTGATGTCTGTAGAAACAGGCAATAAGTTTTTCAAGTTAATATTAATTTATAGTTGTCATTAGGAGAGAATAAATGTATCTAAAAGAAAATTACTAAAGTGAAAATTTTAATATTGAATATAAGGATTTATTTTACTATCAATTGCTCTTACTAGAATTTGAAAAATATTTTAAGTGGTTAACTTAAAAGATAACTAGCATCCTTTGTGTATGCCTTTTTAAAGTTAGTATGACATTAATTATGATCCTAAAGATTATCCCAATCTGTTTATCTAGAATTAGAAAGAGAAGACTTTGTGAATTTTTTAAAATTTCTTTTTCCCAGAGGCTCTGTTCAAAAGTCAGTCTTGCTTTGGTAGGAGAATATCACTGAGTCTTTTATGTTTCACATTTCCAAATGAATTCCTATTAGATTTCCTATTAAGAAATCTCTGAAGGCAGTTGACAGATTTCCACTGGAATTAAATGGAATTAAAATTTTTTATATATTGCAAAGTATGCAGTAATTAAGCATGAGAAGGAAAAAGATAAACTAATATTATTGATAAAATATTCTTGATTGCTTTAAAATATTTTTCCCACACTACTGTATGCTTATCTGCACTATTTTGCCAGATTTCAGAAAATGGTTAACAGAGCTATGTAAAGGAGATGCAATAAAGAGAACCTATTTCATTGTTTTAACAGTCAGGTCCAAATAATCAAAGGGATGCAAAAGGAAGAAAAATAAATCACATTGAAAACATATTTTAGCCTTAGTTGTGTACATTATTATAGAGATTAAAAATTTCATCCACTGATACGGAGTAGACAGAGGATATTTTAGGCAGTATCCTTAATTTTTTTCAAATCTGAGGATAGGGCAGGAGAGGGTCTGACATGCCTTTCTATCCTTCACAAAACCTGACAATAATAATAAATGTTTCTGAATAAATATTTGTCAATTATCATGGAGCTTTGATATACTCCAGTCTTGTATTTTATAATTCCAGGAAAAATAATGATTTTTACCACTCAGAAGATGGTGCAAAAAAAAAATTAATATATAACTCAATACAGTCCTTAGCCATGTAATACAGTCACAAAAGATCTAGGCTGAAAGCTGCCTCCTGAGCTTTTGTCTCTATTAACTGCCCCCTTGAGTAAAGTTTACCTCTTCAACCTACAGTTTTCTAACTTATCAAATAAGATTGGCTGAAAGAGAATCTTTCAGCTCACTGTTTCTGTAATGGCGTTTGGCTCTTAACAGCTCTAGTGAAAATCAGGCTGTTTCACGGTAAACTGCTGTCAAAAGTGACAGTTAGGGAGTGGTGTTATTACTTGCACTTCAAGTGATTTTAAGTACTTTTTAAATTAAGTAAGATTCTCAAGGCTCTCCTAGTAACCAAACACAATATAAATGGCTTAGTTCCTGTAGGGGAAAAAAAAAAAAATCATGTTCAAAATTACAACCTAAAATCTATCAACATATTTTATTCTCTTGCAGTTATATATTTTCCCACGTAGTTCTTTGTCAATAGGATATATAGCTAAACAAGTGAAAAATCATAGTCATTTCCTTAAGATCAGTGACGCAATCAATCAAAACTTCATCCTACTTGTTGGATTCTACTAAGAAGCTGTCTTTTCTTTCTCTCTTTCTTTATTGAAGTATAGTTGATTTACAATGTTATGTTAGTTTCAAATGTGTTGTTGTTGTTTAGTCTCCAAGTTGTGTCCAAATTTTGCAATGCCATGGACTATAGCCCACCAATGTTCTCTGTCCATGGGGTCTCTCAGGCAAGAATACTGGGGTGAGTTGCCATTTCCTGTTCCTGGGGATCTTCCTGACCCAGGGATCAAACCCATATCTCTGTCATTGGCAGGCAGATTCTTTACCACTGAGCTACCAGGGAAGCACAATTTCAGGTACACATTATAGTGATTCAGGTTTGAGGTTTTATAGGTCATTCCAAGATACTGGGTATAAGTCTGCATTTTATGTGGTGGTGGTGGTTTAGTCACTAAGTTGCGTCCAATCCCTGTGATCCGTGGACTATACCCAACAAGGTTCCTCTGTCCGTGAGATTTCCCAGGAAGAATACTGGTGTGGATTGCCATTTAGTTTTTATCTGTTAATCCAATATTCCTAATCTGGACCTCCCCACTCTCATACCCTGTCTCCTTCCTCTTTGGTAACCAGAAATTCTAAACTACCTTTTCTTAAATGAACAATTATTTTCACATCATAGAGGTTTAACAAGCTAAATTTACAAAATTAATATTATTTAGTTAGTAGGAAAACAACAGAACAGGAAAGATTGGAGATCTCATCAAGAAAATTAGAGATACCAAGGGAACATTTCATACAAAGATGGGCAGGATAAAGGACAAAAACAGTTAAGGGCCTAACAGAAGCAGAAGACATTAAATGAGGTGGCAAGAATGCACAGAAGAACTTTAAGAAAGGTCTTAATGACCTGGATAAACACAATGGTGAGCTCACTCATTTAGAACCAGACATACTGGAGTGTGATGTTAAGCAGGCCTTAGGAAGCATTACTATGGACAAAGTTAGTGGAGGTGGCATAATTCCAGCTGAGCTATTTAAAAACCTAAAAGATGGTACTGTTAAAGTGCTGCACTCAGTAAGTCAGCAAATTTTGAAATCTCAGCAGTGGCCACAGGTCAGTGACTTCAGAAAGTCAGGTTTCATTCCGATCCCAAAGAAAGACAGTGCCAAAGAATGTTCAAACAACTATATGGTTGTGCTTATTTTACACGCTAGCAAGGTTATGCTTCAAATCCTTCAAGCTAGGCCTCAGCAGTATGTGAACTGAGAACTTCCAGATGTACAAGCTGGGTTTAGAAAAGGCAGAAGAACCAGAGCTCAAATTGCCTGCATTTGTTGGATCATGGAGAAAGGAAGAGAATTCCAGGAGAAAAAAAAAAAAAATCTACTTCTACTTTATTGACTATGCTAAAGCCTTTGACTGCGTGTATGCATGCATGCTCAGTTGGGTCTGACTCTTTGCAACCCTTTGGACTGTAGCCCGCCAGGCTCCTCTGTTCATGAAATTTTCTAGGCAAGTAAACTTTGTGGATCACAACAAACTGTGGAAAATTTTAGAGATGGGAATACCAGACCATCTTACCTGTCTCCTAAGAAACTTCTATGCAGGTCAAAAAACAACAGTTAGAACCAGACATGGAACAATGGACTGGTTCAAATTTGGGAACGGAATATGACGAGGCTGTATATTGTCACCCTGCTTATTTAACTTGTATGTAAAGTACAACATGCAGAATGCCAGGCTAGATGTATCAGAAGCTGGAATCAAGATTTTCAGGAGAAATGTCAGGAATGTCAGATATGCAGATGATACCACTCTAATGGCAGAAAGTGAAGAGGAACTAAAGAGCCTCTTGAAGGTGAAAGAAGAGCATGAAAAAGCTGCCTTGAAATTCAATATTAGAAACAAACAAAAAAAAACACCTAGGATCATGGCAGCCAGTCCCACCCATCACTTCATGGCAAACAAAAGGAAAAAGTAGAAACAGTGACAGATTTTAATTCTTTGGGCTCCAAAATCCCTGCAGACAGTGACTGCAGCCAGGAAATTAAAAGACGCTTGTCCTTGGAAGGAAAGCTATGAGAAACCTAGACAGTGTATTAAAATACAGACATCACTTGGTTGACGAATGTCCATATAGTCAAAGCTATGGTTTTTCCAGCCATCAGGTATGGATGCGGGAGTTGGACCATAAAGAAAGCTGGGTGCTGAAGCTGGGTGCTTGATGACGCTTTCAAACTGTGGTGCTGGAGAGGACTCTTGAAGTTCCTTGGGCTGCAAAGAGATCAAATCAGTCCATCCTAAAGGAAATTAACCCTGAATATTCACTGGAAGGACTGATGCTGAAGTGCCAATACTTTTGCCACATGACACGAAGAGCTGACTCATTGGAAAAGACCTTGATGTTGGGAAAGATAGAAGGCAAGAGGAGGAAGGGGCAGCAGAGGATAAGATAGACAGCACGACAGATTCAGTGGACACAAATTTGAGCAAACTCTGGGAAATAGATAGTGAAGGACAGGGGAATCTGGAGTGCTATAGTCCATGAGATCACAAAGAGTCAGACATGTTTAGTGACTGAACAACACAACAGTTAGTATTTTGACTATTTTTGGAGAAAATGGGGAAAAAATCATTGTACTTTTATGAGCTTTTTGTTTGATTTAGTTAAGAAAAGAGGATTAGTCTTGAGTCCAGGACACTGTAATCAAGTAGAAAACGTGCAATTTCATCTAAATTTTAATTCACAAAGTCTTCTCTAGATTTAAACATTTTATGATAAAATGTTTATTTAAAAAAAAAACTTTTCAATGTATTAATGTATGCATTTTACCATAAGAAACTAATCTGGTCAAAGCCTGTGGTGTTGGAGAAGACTTTTGAGAGTTCCTTGGACTGCAAGGAGATACAATCTGTCCATCCTAAAGGAGATCAGTCCTGAGTGTTCATTGGAAGGACTGATGTTGAAACTGAAACTCCAATACTTTGGCCTCCTGATTCGAAGAGCTGACTCATTTGAAAGACACTGATGCTGGGAAAGATTGAGGGCAGGAGGAGAAGGGATGACAGAGGATGAGATGGTTGGATGGCATCACTGACTTGATGGACATGGGTCTGGGTGGACTCCAGGAGTTGGTGATGGACGGGGGAGGCCTGGCATGCTATGGTTCATGGGGTTGCAAAGAGTCAGACATGACTGGGCGACAACTGAACTTAATCATTTAAATTTAAAAAAGAAAATATTTATTTTTCTTTTAATAAAATATACTGTCAAAATGGAAATGTGAGGTTAGGATGAGTTTTCCATCCATGTACTTAATTCAAAAGATATTGAATACCTCTACAGGCTAGGTGCTGATGTGGTCTGAATCAGAAGAAAATACAAATCATGTATTTTTGCATGAATTAAATTGCTTAGCAACTTATCATTAAGAAGGTATGATATGCTGACATTACAATGAGCCTTTGGTCATGTTGACTTGGAGAGCAGAAGGAAAGACCTACAGACATTTTAAACTGATTTTAAACTAAAAACTAACAAACAAGTACATTCTTGAAGATACAGACGCATCTTCAAGGTGTGAGATAGTGACCTGTGGCTCTAAATAAGAGATAAAATGAAATCTTAGTAAAACCAGACTGCTACAAAATTCACAAGACCCCCCATTGAGGAAGATAGGAATAGAAAATGTTCTGGGACTTGGATTTTAGAAAAGTTTGCCAAATCTTGAGCAATGTCCTAGGGCTGAACTATACCAGCTTGTCAGTTGGTAGTGGTGAGCAGGTGATGACTGAAGGGTGCCAGCCCTAAGGGATGCACTTCAAGAAGACAGAACAAGAAAGGCACTGGGATCCCAAGCATCCTAGAAAGCGCTACTCAGCCACAGAAATGGCAGTGCTGAGCTTTCAAAATATGAGCCAGCTGTTTTCAATGCTTTGGGCAAGCTGCCCGTCAGCTTCCATTACTGAGGTCAATGCACAGAGATGGTAGATAGTGACAGAGATGATGCCTGCCAAGGAACCCTAATGGCTGAATAAGATTTCTCTCTAGCACATGCACCAAGGAAGCCTTTTATATTAAAACATCCTAGGGAACTCTTTTCACAAATACCAAAGCTTTCATTCTTTCAGTTTCCAACCACATAGGGCTCATGTTTCTTCATTCATGAAGGAATTCTGTTTCAGTATTTTAAAGATAACAAATTCACCTTAAAACCAAGGGGCTCACTTTAAGGTGAAATAAAACTATTTGTTTCAATCATACTATAAAATGTCACCCTCAGTTGTTCTTCCTTTCTTTATAGCAATGTTCTTTAGCTGGAATGTGAGTTAGATATAGATTTACATAGACACTGAGATGAATTAAGTGAAAATATATTACAAATCTAAATTTAATATCCACTATGCATCTATTTTGGAGAAGGAAATGGCACCCCACTCCAGTACTCTTGCCTGGAATATCCCATGGATGGTAGAGCCTAGAAGGCTGCAGTCCATGGGGTTGCTGAGGGTCGGACACGACTGAGCGACTTCACTTTCACTTTTCACCTTCCTGCGTCGGAGAAGGAAATGGAAACCCACTCCAGTGTTCTTGCCTGGAAAATCCCAGGGACAGCGGAGCCTGGTAGTTTGCCATCTATGGGGTCGCACAGAGTCGGACATGACTGAAGCGATTTAGCAGCAGCAGCAGCATGCATCTATTTGAGATTGCATCCAAGTACTGCATTTTGGACTCTTTGTTGACCATGATGGCTACTCCATTTCTTCTAAGGGATTCCTGCCCTTAGTAGTAGATATAATTGTCATCTGAGTTAATTCACCCATTCTAGTCCATTTTAGTTTGCTGATTCCTAGAATGTCAATGTTTACTCTTGCCATCTCCTGTTTGACCACTTCCAATTTGCTTTGATTCATGGACCTAACATTCCAGGTTCCTATGCAATATTGCTCTTTACAGCATCAGACCTTGCTTCTATCACCAGTCACATCCACAACTGTGTATTATTTTTGCTTTGGCTCCATCCCTTCATTCTTTCTGGAGTTATTTCTCCACTGATCTCCAGTAGTATATTGGGCACCTACTGACCTGGGGAGTTCCTCTTTCAGTATCCTATCATTTTGCCTGTTCATACTGTTCATGGGGATCTCAAGGCGAAAATACTGAAGTGGCTTTGCCTGTTCATACTGTTCATGGGGATCTCAAGGCAAGAATACTGAAGTGGTTTGCTATTCCCTTCTCCAGTGGACCACATTCTGTCTGACCTCTCCACCATGACCCATTCATCTTGGGTGGCCCCACACAGCATGGCTTAGTTTCATTGAGTTAGACAAGGCTGTGGTCCATATTATCAGATTGGTTAGTTTTCTGTGACTATGGTTTCAGTGTGTCTGCCAACTGATGCCCTCTAGCAACACCTACATCTTCAAGAGATGGAAATACCAGACCACCTGACCTGCCTCTTGAGAAACCTATATGCAGGTCAGGAAGCAACAGATAGAACTGGACATGGAACAACAGACTGGTTCCAAATAGGAAAAGGAGTACGTCAAGGCTGTATATTGTCTCCCTCCTTATTTAACTTATATACAGAGTATATCATGAGAAATGTTGGGCTGGAAGAAGCACAAGCTGGAATCAAGATTGCTGGGAGAAATATCAATAACCTCAGATATGCAGATGACACCACCCCTATGGCAGAAAGCAAAGAGGAACTAAAGAGCCTCTTGATGAAAGTGAAAGAGGAGAGTGAAAATGTTGGCTTAAAGCTCAACTTTCAGAAAACTAAGATCATGGCATCTGGTCCCATCACTTCATGGGAAATAGATGGGGAAACAATGGAAACAGTGTCAGACTTTATTTTTCTGGGCTCCAAAATCACTGCAGATGGTGATTGCAACCATGAAATTAAAAGACGCTTACTCCTTGGAAGGAAAGTTATGACCAACCTAGATAGCATATTCAAAAGCAGAGACATTACTTTGCCAACAAAGGTCTGTCTAGTCAAGGCTATGGTTTTTCCAGTGGTCATGTATGGATGTGAGAGTTGGACTGTGAAGAAAGCTGAGCGCTGAAGAATTGATTCTTTTGAACTGTGGTGTTGGAGAAGACTCTTGAGAGTCCCTTGGACTGCAAGGAGATCCAACCAGTCCATTCTGAAGGAGATTAGTCCTAGGTGTTCATTGGAAGGACTGATGCTAAAGCTGAAACTCCAGTACTTTGGCCACCTCATGTGAAGTCCTGACTCATTGGAAAAGACTCTGATGCTGGGAGAGATTGGGGGCAGTAGGAGAAGGGGATGACAGAGGATGAGATGGCTGGATGGCATCACCAACTCGATGGACGTGAGTCTGGGTGAACTCCGGGAGTTGGTGATGGACAGGGAGGCCTGGTGTGCTGCGATTCATGGGCTCACAAAGAGCCGGACACGACTGAGTGACTGAACTGAACTGAACTGAACTGATACATGTGTGCATGCTAAGTAACTTCAGTCATATCTGATTCTTTGCAACCCCATAGACTGTAGCCTGCCAGACTTCTCTGTCCTTGAGATTTCCTAGACAAGAATACTGGAGTGGGTTGCCATTTCCTCCTTCAAGGGATCTTCCTGGACGGAAGGACTGCACCCATGCGTATGCGGTTTCTGCATTGCAGGATGATTTCTTTTACCGCTGAGTCAATGGGAAATATTATGGAAATAAGAACATTTTGGGGAGTAATGTCCAAGTGAGAATGTGACCTGTTTAAGTTCTTTCAGAAGTTATTTTTCATTTAATTTTGTTATGCTTGAAGACATTTACAATTATTGACTAAAAGTTTTAAACCTGGAGGGAATTTACCTGTAATTTAGAACATGACTTTCTTTTCATGACTCATCTCTTTTCTGTTGCATTATCTAGAAAAGTTGAAAATTTGGCCCGCCTTCCACTGTGTTAAACATAGGTAGATGTTATAGTGTCAGGTAAAGAGTTAAAGTAGACAGTTTTGAGTATCAGCAAGGACAGCTGCTCTAAGAGAAAAAATACTCAGAACATCTAAAATGCCAATAAAACGGGTTTGATTATCAAGAACAAGTTTAAAAAATTAGACTGCAAATTTGACACATTCATAGTATTAAAATAAACTTAATAATACTGGCTTCTTATTTAATATTTAGTTGCATCTTTGTTTAGAAGCAAGAAATGGCAGGGACACTACAAGGCTCTTAATGTGAAATTAGAGACATAGGATATTATTTCCCAGAAAACTGTATGGACTGGGAAGGCAATCAACTTCCACCAGTGCTGGGTTTCCAGATTCAGTCCTTTCATGACATTTCATTGTAACTACCTCCAGTGTCAGCTGGTAAGAGAACATTTAGCTGGCAAATTTTTATTCCTCTTGGTATGTCTTCAGGGAAAGTTTTATTTATACTCCAAAAAGGTTTACTTTTTTTTTTTTTTGTAAAAGGCAAGAAGAGTATTTTTCAAAGTAAATAGTAATGGAGATGGTTATCTATTGCTGAAGTTGGCTGATTCTGGGGATTACTATGGATGACAAAGATCATGATCCAACAGGATTTGTATCTTATCTATGTCAGATAAATATAACTGAAATGACTATTATATGGTAGAATTTTGCTCCAAAGCAGAAACTCAATACTCAAGGACCCAAAGTGTCAGAGTAAAATGGTAGATGAAGGAAGAAAAAAAAGAATAACCTCAAGCTCAATTCCCATTAATCAATATATTATTAGTTCCTCTTAACAGAGCTGTCTACATGCTAGAAATCTCTCTCAGGAAAAGGTTCCTTTCTGAAACATCAATATATCTCTTGAAATGTGTTCATGAAGAAAGCTAAGAAAGTACAAGTTTTTTCCTTGTGAGTAAAGGAAATTGAAGGGGTGTCCTTTATAAGCTACTTTGGAAGGTTTCCGATGAAACTAAGAAAGCAGATTAACTGGCCATAGGACCCCTCATAAAATATTCAAGTATTTTTCTCAGGAAATATTCAAATAAATAGTAGCTGATAAAATCCCCAGAAACAAAAACGGTCCACTTTAAACAATGTGCCCAAGTCCCCGTTAGGGGTAGGATAGCCATGGACACTGACTGTTCCTTCTCTAGGGACTGATTCAAAAGTTCATTTTTTGTCTAACCCTCGACGCCAGATCTAAAGGGCACTAACCAAACATGACCCCTAAGTGTTTCTTATGCAGGGAAATGTAACCCTGATAGTCACCTTTGCTGCCTTAATGCAGGATCACCACTGCCCGATAAAAGGCTGCTGTGTCTCAAGTCCTTGCAATTTCTCTTCCAAATCAGCATGTCTGCTTCTGTCATGCTCTGAGTCTGGGCCACGTCTGCTTCCTCTTGTTGTCATTAACTCTTCTCATCCTATCATCATTTAGAAACTACAACAGAATTTAAAGACTGGAATAGTATAGGAGCACAGTGTTCAGAATTCATGGAAAAAAGCTAACTGCTGAGTGTTCTGTTTCTTATTTAGGTCAGTGCTTCTCAAATTACCTTTTGTGAAGACCCAGTTTATTCATCTTTTAAAACTTTCTGATCTGTTGCTGTCTGAAACTTTTAAGAATTACAATATTAATGAATCACTTAGAAGTTAAACTAATCACCTAACCTGCAAAATAAAGGGTATTTTTTAAAATATTAGATTCAACAAACATAAAATACTTCTAACTGTGATTTTGCAAAAGATTTCAAAAGCCTTACTTCCCATTGCTTTGCTGCTTTCTTCTCTAGCTGTAGCAAATACTTTACAAACTTGCCCCATCTGTGAACAACACTTGGTGTAGAACTGAATCAGATAATTCAATATTCAGTACAGAAAAGTCTATATCAGTCCAGCTTTTTTGGTTTTAAATGAAATGACTGTTTGATTCAAGGGAATTCAAGCAGAATTGATCACATCTTCCTTTCCTTCAGGTTTAGATCTGAAAACCCCAAGCTGTTAGCACACAAGCTTAAGTACTCCATCCTGCCACTCTTTTGGGAAGCACGGGAATTAGGGAAGTTTCTTGCAGGGTCTATAAGAAATACTAAAATAAAAAAATCACAGGATATTTCTCCAAATCTATGACAAAGTTCAACTAGCAAGAATTATGATTTCATAAATCCATGAAAAAAAAAGAGAAATAACACAGGCAATTTTCAAATCAAGAACAAAGTGACACTAAAAAGTAACATGATGAGGTGAAATTCAAGGGTTTGATTTAAGAGAAAAAGAATAAAATCTGGGGTAAATTTATAATCCATTAAAGTTAGTAAAAAGAATAGCATTTGGGGAAAAATCCCTATCAGTTATGTTAAGTATATATAGGAATGTTATTTTAAAGGAAATAGATGAAAATGAGAGGAGATGAAAGATGTAGAGAAAAAGAAATGCAGATTCAAGCTAGGATTTCCAGATTTTCCTGAGGAAACAATAAAACAGAGGCTTATAGATCCAAAGGGCCCACTAAGTTTAAGGAAACTTTCCGAGTATGCAGTCAGTAAATATTGGATTAATGGGTGAATGACTGGCAATAGAAAGACAATTTTTCCAGTGACATAGTTTAATCAAGTTCAAGCAGTCATGGAGCTACTCTCTAGAAACTCTCTATTGAATTAAGATAAAATCAAAGCTGTAACATTCTAGTAATGTGTGTGAGGTACCCCCTTGTTCCTTCACCACAAGTTAGCGGTGGGAGGATGCCTATGGAAAAGGAATGTGCAAACACACGGCTCAACAGGAATGGCCTCCAGGACATCAAAGTACAAAGCGCCCATTAAACTGCCTTTTTGGTTTGCTTAACCTTTTTGTTACTTCCAATAGCTATGGCCAGTGCCTGGGTCACTAGAGAAAGGTCTAGAATTTCTTTAAGGAGCAGCTTAAGTGCAGACATACGGGCATTTTTAGATTAGTTGGTAGTAACTTGTGGCGGAAGGACTTATGGAGGCTTTTTGTAGGCACACCTTTACCTCCTCCACTGCTGTTCTTTGGCACTGTCACTGGAAGAACGAGTCATATTCTGAAACATCTTCATTATGTGGGACACCCTTCCTGACATTTGCACATTCGGGCCCCAATGTCTCCACAAAGTTTACATGGTTCCTATTTATCACTACAGGTTATCTTTCTGAACACTAACCTGTTCGACTATACTTCAAATCATTTATATTTGTGATGGCATTCAATTAGTACGGAACATTACTCTAGGTAGGACTTCTTTTTATAAAAGGCATATAATACAAGATAATAGTAAAAACAAAGGGGAAAAAAGGCTTGCTTATAGAAAGTCATTATATGGACATTTTGGGGAAAGTGTATGTGTGAATCTGAATCACCCACAGAATGTGGCACTGTTCCCTGGGACCATGAGCATGTATACCTGAAAGAGCCTGCTGCTGCTGCTGCTAACTTGCTTTAGTCGTGTCCAACCCTGTGTGACCCCATAGTCAACAGCCCACCAGGCTCCCCGTCCCTGGGATTCTCCAGGCAAGAACACTGGAGTGGGTTGCCATTTCCTTCTCCAATGCATGAAAGTGAAAAGTGAAAGTGAAGTTGCTCAGTCGTGTCTGACTCCCAGCGACCCCATGGACTGCAGCTTACCAGGCTCCTCCGTCCATGGGATTTTCCAGGCAAGAGTACTGGAGTGGGGTGCCATTGCCTTCTCCTAAATAAAGGTAAATGTGGCCTGACATTGGTGTTTCCTCCTAGAAGGTACCCGGCTCATGACATTTACTTAGTCATTGCTCCTCTTGGCCCCACAGACCTTCCATTGTAGGTATAAAAGAAAAGAAAGAGGATAGTGGAGGTCTAAATGGAAGCAAGAAAGTTTGTAGGATGAAAGCAGGTACAAAATTAGGACATGATTAGGAAAAATAAGTATTCTAACTATATTTCATTTGGACTGCTGGGAGACAAAACAAAATAAATGATACAGAAATGTATAGGGGAAGTGGCATATTGTACAGGCCACATTCAGTGTCAGACCAAGGAGTCTGACACAGATACCACAGATGTTTCTCAGTAAAGAATCAGTGGACCAAAGTGAATTTAAGTAAAGAAATTTCTAGAAATATATTACCCTTTACATAAGACTACTTATGTTGAAAAAGGAAAGAGGTGAAATATTCAGAAGGATTTTTTAAGTAAGAATAAATAATGATGAAATGAAATTCCTTAAAGAGAAAAATGTATATAAGCATGTATCTTACTCCCATCAACAATTACAGGAGTGGGGTGGCCCAAGTTTTAGTAGTATCTAATAAAATCCTTTGATAAATAGCCTAAGAATGAGATCTTTGAGGAAAAAGCTAAATAAATCTAGTTATTGCATTCTAAATGCTAAATATGACTAAAGGCCAAAGCTAAAATATCTTGTATAAATAGAATTACGAAAGTCTCAATGAGACGTTGCATAAGCTAGATCAAACTTCTTTGGCAAAAACTAGACATTTTAAAAAATACTAAATGAATGAAAATGTCAAGATTAATAGTTGCAGGAAAAAAGTGCAAGACAAAGAGATAAATAGAAGAGGAACTAAAAAATGAGCCAAGACAGATCCACACAAATGGAAGAATTTGCCCATCTGACAAGCAGTGCTGGCAGAAGACAGAATGTTTAAAGTACATGAAAAGAGAGTCTTTGTCTTGGTATTTAATTGAAATTAATTAAATCATGTTGGAATAAAAGCAAGAGAAAATGATAGATGCACATTATCTAAAGTTCGCTAGTACCTAGAAGAAAAGAAAGTTAACACTGCGTAAAGCACAAATGGAAAAGTTCAAGGCCATTCATTCTCTGAGCCAAAGCTGACTTTAAAACCCTTTCTAAGATCACTCCAACGACAAGAGCAACTCATTGTATTTAACTGTACTATGTGAGGACTCATTCTCTTCTGAAGGGCATAATATATCCAAGTTGGTGTCTCACACATTACCTTAAAAGGGGAAGAGAAGGTGACCCATGCTGCTGCTGCTGCTGCTAAGTCGCTTCAGTCGTGTCCGACTTTGTGTGACCCCATAGACGGCAGCCCACCAGGCTCCCCCGTCCCTGGGATTCTCCAGCCAAGAATACTGGAGTGGGTTGCCATTTCCTTCTCCAATGCATGAAAGGGAAAAGTGAACGTGAAGTCAATCAGTCGTGTCCAGCTCCTAGCGATCCCATGGACTGCAGCCTACCAGGCTCCTCCATCCATGGGATTTTCCAGGCAAGAGTACTGGAGTGGGGTGCCATTGCCTTCTCCAAGGTGACCCATAGACAGGATCAAATTCCAAAGAAAAAACTTCAGTAAACAACAGGAAGTCCTTTAGGTGTTACACTGACCAGCACCAAAAAATTGTCTGAGTCCCCAACCAGTCCAGCTATTTTACAGCAAAGACAAATTTTTGCCATTTTTGTTGCTGCTCTTAAACATGCTACATACACAATAGACCCCAAAAAATTAACATACCAAAATGATTGGAAACACATTTGACCAACAAAATCAAAGACCATTTATTTGTAATCTAACCAATCATTTCATGATTATCTTGTAAACTAAATAATGATGTTTAGTTAAGATTCTTTCATTAAACAATGGAAAATACTAAATATATTGAGGAAAACTGTGAAAATAAACCATTTGTGTCTTCAGACTGAAACAAAGAAATGAATATAAAGAGCTGTGTATAAAATTTAGAAAAGGAGATGAAAAAGGCAAACATTAAAATGTCAGGAATTTAATATAACAGTCTAAAATTTAAGAGTACTTAAAAGAGTATGATAATAAGATAAATGAAGAACGAAGACAGTAAGAGGAAGATGTTAATGATCACAATTTCAAATATAGAAAGAGGAGATTTTAAAGGGTAAACATATTTAAATAGCCGTCTTTTAGTTACTGGGCTTCCCAGATTGTGCAGCTGTAAAGAATCCACCTGCCAATGCGGGAGATACGGGTTTGATCCCTGGGTGGGGACAATTCCCTGGAGTATGAAATGGCAACCCATTCCAGTATTCTTATGCAGAAAACTTCATGAACAGAGGAGCCTGCAGGCTACAGTCTACGAGATCGCAGAGAGTCAGACTCAGCTGAGCAACAGAGCACACACGTTTTTATTTACTACCTCTCAACTCTGACCTGTAATTCAGACACTCTGAGAAAATTAAATTACTCCATGCTGAAGCCAGAAGTTAAGACTATATCTCTAGTAGAAAGCAAAATTTAATGACTGAAAAATAATGAGTGAGATGCAACAGCAGCAATCAAGTAGTCCATAACTTGCATAGAGAGCACAGAAAGAGAAAGTTTAGTTTTCAGCAAAGCAGAAGAAAAACTGCATCAAAGATAGTAGGCAAGACGAGAAACATGAATAGAATAAATAGGGTAGGTCCACATTTCTGTGGGTAGAGGTCAAAGAATTAAGAGAAAAATAAACATGGTCTCAAATTAATAACCCTCAAGAAAACCAAGTATATTTAAAAATTTACAAGCATTTTCACATCAAGATCTAGAAGAAGTTTCATAAATCAAAAAGTCAAACTAAAAGGATACAATACATGTGAGAAAAAAAGATAAACCTACTGGATGTTAAAACCAATAAATACCATGTTACTCAGTCTTAAACTTTTACTGATGTAGAAATATGAATTGTAAGCCTTTGGAGAAAAATGTCTTCTTGTATTTTAATAAACAACTTTCATATTTCCCTGTAGATGATTCATTTATAAAAAAGCTAAAATGCAACCAAGCAATATTTTATAATAGATAAACAAAATAAAATTATCTGATGAAATCCAACTCTGTAGACCATAAATGTCTTTAATAAAAGACATTTATGCTATGGCTGGGGCTTCCCAGATGGCACAGTGGTAAAGAATCTGCCTGCCAATGCAGGAGACATAAGAGATGCTGGTTCAATCCCTGGGTCAGGAAGATCCCTTGGAGGAGGAAATGACAACCCACTTCAGTATTCTTGCCTAGAGAATCCCATGGACAGAGGAACCTGGAAGGATACAATCCGTGGAGTTGCAAAGAGTCAGATACAACCGAATCAACTTAGCATGCATACATAAGGGGCTTCAGTTCAGTTCAATTCAGTCGCTCAGTCGTGTCCGACTCTTTGCGACCCCATGAATTGCAGCACGCCAGGCCTCCCTATCCATCACCATCTTGCAGAGTTCACTCAAACTCACATCCATCGAGTCAGTGATGCCATCCAGCCATCTCATCCTCTGTCATCCCCTTCTCCTTCCCTCAATCCCTCTCAGCATCAGAGTCTTTTCCAATGAGTCAACTCTTCGCATGAGGTGGCCAAAGTACTGGAGTTTCAGCTTTAGCATCATTCCTTCCAAAGAAATCCCAGGGCTGATCTCCTTTCGAATGGACTGGCTGGATCTCCTTGCAGTCCAAGGGACTCTCAAGAGTCTTCTCCAACACCACAGTTCAAAAGCATCAATTCTTTGGCGCTCAGCCTTCTTCACAGTCCAACTCTCACATCCATACATGACCACTGGAAAAACCATAGCCTTGACTAGACAGACCTTTGTTGGCAAAATAATGTCTCTGCTTTTGAATATGCTATCTAGGTTGGTCATAACTTTCCTTCCAAGGAGTAAGCATCTTTTAATTTCATGGCTGCAATCACCATCTGCAGTGGAGGCAGGCATCTGGGTATTTGAAATTCCTTGCAGTTTCATACACGCCTTGTAGTAGTTGGTTTCCTGTGATCATTTTAACCACTACTAATTCAGCCATCCTAAATCCTCAGTCAACTTTAATATTCAGTAGAATATTGATGCCCATAGGATATTACTTCTGTGCAACAACAATTGTTAGGGAATCATATATTCCTTGGCTTCCCTCATAGCTCAGTTGGTAAAGAATCCACTTGCAATGCAAGAGATCCCGGTTCAATCCTGGGTTGGGAAGATCCGCTGGAGAAGGGATAGGCTACCCACTTCAGTGGGCTTCCCTGGCTCAGCTGGTAAAGAATCTGCCTGCAATGTGGGAGACCTGGGTTTGAACCCTGGGTTGGGAAGATCCCCTGGAAAAGGAAGAGGCTACCCACTGCAGTGTTCTGGCCTGGAGAATTCCATGGACTACATAGTCCATGGAGTGGCAAAGAGTCGGACACAACTGAGTGACTTTCACTTTCAGATATGTTCATACATTCCTCACTTCTACGTAAGCTTGGACTGAACTTCAGCACCAGCATACTGCCACATGGCGCAGGCCAAACCCGTTCTCTCAACTATGAGAAGGCAGTGAGAAGCTCCAGGGACCAAATACCTCCAAAGGACTGATATCCAATCAACTCAAGGCATCTGACACTTGGAACTAGAGTTCAACTGAGAATCTTGGAGAATGCTAATGCTAAGTAACATGGTGATTACAGAATAATTCCCTTATGAAAATCCCATTTGGAGCCCACCAGGCTTCTCCGTCCATTAAAACATTATTCTAATTAAAGTTTATCATTTCATTCTATCCATAAACATGATACAATAAGAAATAATTCATAAAAAGAACACAATAGGGAGAATAGCTATACTGTAACTTTCAGTGACTCTTCAGGAATCACGGGATAGTTTAAAATTATTATGCATGACTAAAATTTTTCATATATCACTTGTGTTCTTTTAATAATAAAAATGAATCCTTAATACATGAAACTTAGAAATATATAGAAAAGTAAAAAAAGAAGAAAACCCCTGACGATTTTACCATCCAGAGAGAACTAGTGCTACTGCTAAGTCACTTTAGTCGTGTCCGACTCTGTGGGACCCCATAGACGGCAGCCCACCAGGCTCCCCGTCCCTGGGATTCTCCAGCAAGAACGCTGGAGTGGGTTGCCATTTCCTTCTCCAATGCATGAAAGGGAAAAGTGAAAGTGAAGTCGCTCAGTCATGTCCGACTCTTCTCGACCCCATGGACTGCAGCCTACCAGGCTCCTCCGTCCATGGGATTTTCCAGGCAAGAGTACTGGAGTGGGGTGCCATTGCCTTCTCCGACATCACCAGTTAAAAGTGAAATTTAGAGTTTTCATTCTGTAATTATACTATGTTCATGTTCCAAACATTATCAATTATGGAAATAATGTGTTTGGTTTTCTTCTTCATTACCCCAGTCATTCACATTGGTTCAAGGCAGATAGAGAATTTAGGGGTGGTAGAACTTAGTGGATAAAGCAAAGCATAAACTTTGGCATCAGACAGACTGGAGTCATTCTAGATCTGCCACTAACTCAGGGTATACTCTGAATATACCCTGTTTATACAGAGTACATCAGTTAAGTCTCACTGTCCTCAACTTTAAAACAAATGTGATAACCGTACATTTTAAGACAGGTTTATTGTTTAAAAGAGATAATGTATCTGGAAAGTGCTGCAAGGCTTGAGCTTGAAGCACATGTCTAGGAGTCTAGGAACAGATTGGGTAGACAAGAAGAAACAGCGTGGCCTAATTCCTTGGTTCCACTGGGGACCCACTACCTGTTCTTTTTTTTTTTTTTTTTGGCTTGGGAACTCCCCCCACAACACAGACTATCATAGTCATAAGTGAATAAAACTCTTCAAATTCTGAGCTTTCAAGTCTCAACCTCTAGCAGCCCACCTGTGCTCTCAGAGAAGATCAGAACCATCCAGCACTCTGCTCAGCATTCAGTACATGCCATTGCTTAAATCCCATCCCTGAAAGCTAACTTAAAAAAAAAAAAAAAAAATTTGAAATTAGACGTCAGTGTCTGTGCACACAGTAAAACAAATTCCTCTCTTGCTCTGCTGCTTTCCAAAGCTCATCTGGGACTAGAGCTCAAACTGAATTCCAACTTCACACCCAGACTAGGCCTTCAGCTTGAAAGGACAAGGTGAGAATTTGGTCCATTAAACATTATGGAGTAAGTCAAGTAGCCAAGAGTCGTACTCCAAGCAAATCCAGAATGGTTTCAGATTTTTTTCAACAAAGACCTCTTCGGTTTGATTCCAACCCAGGCCCCTGAGCTGCATGAGTTCACACTGTTACATTAGGCAGGCAAACACCAGGCTACACAGACAGAACCTTACTGCTTCCTTTTAGGGCTCAGTGGCGCCTATTCTCACATTACAATGGCTAACCTTGGATTAAAGAACACTTGGATAATAACAGCATAAACTTTTCACAGCTCACTTAAAACTTTGTAAAGGCTGGGTTTTTTTATAGAGGAGAGTGCATTAATATATAAAACAAGCATGTTGTTTAGTTTAACCATTTGGCCATGTGTGTTTTCCAGGGTCACTATTTCAGGAATATATAGGCAATCTCAATGTTTTTTTAATAAAGTGAGAGAATGCAAAACTTTACAGTTCACTTGAAGAAAGCCGTAGGACCTGCATACCATGTATTAAAAACAATTATTATGCTGTTGCCAGACAGTATGGGGTATATTACCAGAGCTCCTATCATTAGGCATGCCTCAGAATAGCTCTTAAAGAATCCAGATGGTGGCTTTCAACTTCATCTCCATGGTGTCCCCTAGGAAGTATGTGTTATAATCAGTCTCCTTCTGCCTTCAGAGTTTTGTAGAGCAGACCCAACAGATCACGGGGTTTCCTGCTGTTACTGGTGGACTGTAACTGTACTGGCCATTATTCTAAACAGCCACCAAAACGCCATGTGCGAGAGAACCCACCTGATCCACAAAAGCAAATTTGTAGCCCACGAGCAAAAACTGCTAGAGGAATTTCTCACAGAAGGCAGATATCTCTCTTTTTTCTTTTTAATTATGCTTTTTGTTGCAATTCCACAGAAAATAAATGTGAAGGAAATGAATTTAGGATTTGGTTTTTCATAAAAATGATTTCCAATCAGGTTTTATTACCAACAAAGAAGTACTCAAGTGGGAAAGAATTATAAGATGAACAGATCAGACTCAGGTTACCTTCAGGGATAGAATTAAGCTGGGAACTTCTCTTGCTTATCTAAAAAACAGATTCTCTAAAGAAGCATAACTTTCTAAGTGGAATCACAATAGCACAATGGTTTCAGCTTGGAAATCATGATGAAATCATCTTTTTATTTTGCTGTGAAGTTTTGTGATAACTGTTCACACACTTTGTACTGAGTTAAAACTATATGACTTTGCAGTTTGCACAGTTCTAACACTGGCTTCTCTCATAATTTAATTGGAGGTACTCATCATACATGTGTGTTAACATATATATAGTATGTTTCATTAGATTTTAAAAAATATGATATTGTTAAATTAGCAGTATCAGAATTTTAAATGAATATGCCCTTTGACTCCTAAATTCATTTATAATAATTCATACCATAAGTGTTCTTTTACTTGTACGCAAAGCTATGTTTAAGCTAATTGAAATATTTTTATTTGTAAAAAAAAAAAAGAAATTATAAATTGGGAACTAGTAAAATTATTAGGGAGACCACAAATAAATTAGGTGTGTATATACTAATTTGGACTCCCAGATACAAGTTTTAAATAAATATGGAATTAACAATAGTATATATAGTATATACCTAGTACTATTTCCTACTTGTTTCATCTGTAAATATACTCACATCCATTTTGGCTGTGAATTAATTTTTACTATTTTTGCACTTTTATTTATATGGAATCCAAAAAGAGATGAGAAATGAATACATGTACTCAAGTCTTCCATCAGGAGGTGAAATCAGTTAATTTAATTGTGTTTTCATAATATTAATTTTTTATAATTTGATTACATTCCCATTTAAAGCATGAAAAAAGATGAGGTTTTTTTGATATGTTATATGTAAGATTTTGTTTGCTATTAACAAATTACATGATGATTCAGCATTAAATCATGATGCATTGTTAGCACTCTGATCTCACAGGCAAGTGATTGGCCTTTTCTCTCTTTTCCAGGACAGGGTAATTTAAATTAGGTCTTTTACCACATATATTTTTGAAATTTATCTTTATTAATTTTTTAACATGGTAAAGTTATCACATTCTTGGTTGGGACAACCGTAAGATATATGTATTAATAACATTTCAGCACATCCCAAAGGTTTTTGTTAATAACGTAATGGAAAGAATTTAAAATATATTACAAAAAAGGGAGAATCCATGACGGCTGTGTATAATTTCCTTTTAAAATATTATATTTTCCATTAATATTTAACTAGCTACAGAGCAATTTTAGGGTTGCAGAAAAATAAAATATAATGTATAGAGAGTTCTTATATACTTCCCAACCTTCACACACACACACACACATGCACACACACAGACACCAGCTTTCCCCATGTCAACATCTTGTATAAGTACGATACTTCTGCTAGAATTAATGAGCCAATACAGTCTATTATTATTAAGTAAAGCCCATAGTTTACAGTAAGACCCCTACACATGAATCTTCAAGTTGCAAACTTTCAAAGATATAAATAAGTTCACATATCCAAACATGTAAGTTAGTTCATATGTCAGGTATACATTGTCATATGCATGCATCCTTTACAATTTGTTGTGTTTTGTGTACTTTACAGTTCTGTATAGAGTACAGTAGTACAGGATATTTATTTCAAGACCAAAATGTCCAGAAGAAAGCATAAAAGCAGCAGAATATAGCCAATTGTGTTAGCTGGGTATCTTGGCTAACTTTGTTGGACTTACAAACATGCTCTCAGAATGAAACTCATTTGTATGTAGGAGACTTACTGTACATAATGTAAGCTTTGCAAATGTATAAAATGTATCCACCATTACTTTTCAACAAGTCTATTCATTTTTTAACTTGCTATAGCTATCTACTCAGCATTAACCTCATAGCAAAAGATTGAAGCATTTAGGCATTAAAGTCTTTTTTTTCTTTCACTTTCTGTTTGAAGTGCCCAGTGCCCTTTTACAACTACAGGCTTTGTAGTCATAAATTACAACAATTCTGATTCATACACAGGTAGAAATACATGGATCATAGCATCCCAATATGTCTCTTTCCTCAGGAGAGTCTGCAGTAGAAACCCTGTCTAGAGAGTTGACCATTTAAACCCAAAGGCATGACTTGCTTATCATGTACTTATAGATATATGAATTTGAAGGTGGCTGGGCCCTTGGAGATAGATTTACAAGGTATAGCATATTGTCAATGAGTTCACTCTAACTGTAAACAATTTACGGCTATTGATTATTTTAAAATAGGCTTTAAAAACATCTAGAATAACTTTTCTATCAATAGAGATTTATCTGGACTCTAGTTGAATTTTCATTCACCAATGTCTATTTAGGAAGTTGATCCATTGTTTCCACTGTGTGACCTTGGAAGGTTAATGTCTTCTTTAACCATTTACTATCCAATCGTATTTGAATTTTGTGTTAAAAAATAGGATAAGTTATAAATTCAAATTATGTGGCATGAAGTCTATTCTACATGTCCATCAAATTGAGCAAACAAATTTGTTTTGGGAAGAAAAGAGGGCAAAGAACAAATGTATTCCTTTCCCCAAAATTACATAATTACCTAGAATGATATGAAAGTCATCCCACAATAATATTGGAAAAATTTCATTCCTAAAGTGATTTAAATGTATCATTAATAAAACAAACAGAACAAAAAAAAAAAAATTAAACTTTGACCTGAGTTCTATTCTAATCACCAAATAGAGGCAAAATATAGCATACAATAGTACACAGACGTAAGAC
This sequence comes from Bos javanicus, assembly GCF_032452875.1. NCBI lineage: Eukaryota > Metazoa > Chordata > Mammalia > Artiodactyla > Bovidae > Bos > Bos javanicus. The sequence continues at coordinate 35,160,062 of NC_083874.1, read as the reverse complement.
CCAAATAAAACTTAAATCTCAATTCAGAACCTACAATTTAAATGAAATTATGCTTTATAATATAAGTCATAGTATGTATCAGCTAAAATATAATCAAGAAGATGTACCACCTTTGGCATTAAAATTCAATGCGATAGTCTATCAAAGCAAGTTTCTGATTTTTTAAGGATGTTAAGGAAAAAAACTAGTTTTTATCTGGTTAACCAAAGAGTGGGAATCATTGTAATGGAGAATTGGGCTAGCTGGCTCATCTTTATAATCCGACATTTACACAGGTCTTTATATTTTCAAAATGCTCTACAACCATTTTTCCTAGTTCCGTAGATATAACCTGGAGAAGTAAATTAATTGTTCAATTCACATTTTACAAATGAGCACAAAGAAGCAAAGTGAGATTAAGCAAATCAGATGCAAAGCCAAGATAAGAAATTCTTGCCCTGGCAGGCTTCATCCACAGCTTTTCTGTGCCTCAAGGAATCCTAAATCTTTCTATTTGAAAATTTCTGAAGAGAACTAAGCTGTCAAACGCACACTCACAATCAAGACTCCTCATCATTCTAGCCCAGGTGGCCCAATTATAGATTTAACCTGAAGTAAGTTCTGATCTATTGGTAAAATAATATGGCAAGTCATGGTTACTACAGTCTTAATCTCTTACTTTAAAACAGTCTTTAACAGACTAACATGCCTTTAACCATGAGTAAACTATCTTTTCAGCTCTGCTCATTCTTTTTCTGCTCTTATTAGAACAGTACTGCCACTGTGCAGGTTCCACTTGCAACACCCCAGGAAGTTCTGTGAATCTGCCTCAATATTACAGGGAAGAAAGGAGAACCATAAAAACAGCACATAAATGTGGGGAAATAATAGGGTCATTGTCTGGCATTTGATTGAGTAATTTGATCAGAGGGCAGAATTCACATGACTTAGCCCAAGTGGGCCTGTATACTTTCCTTTCTTTCATTTCTTGGGTTCAGTCCACCCCATCACCTACCACCCCCTGCCCACAATGAATTTATACACAGAGCCACCTTACATGGCCTCAGTGTTCTCCCCGTGGATAACATAAAGCTGAAAAAAGCCATTTCCTCTTAGGAGGTAAAGATGCCACTTAAAGGATTAAATGCTCTTTTTATACAGTTCATCTGGATGATAAATTGAATTTTTCAGTTTTGAAAAGATTTCTAAAGGAATTCAGATGTTTGAAGTAGAATATGACTTTTTTTAGGAGCTTCTGTTGGGCGAATATAACCATTTATTAAGGGATAATTTGCTGCAATGTAGCATTTGATCCATGATCTGGATCAAACCCCAAACCTACAAAATTAACTTTGTCAATTTGAGGATTAGACTTCTTGAAATAATATGTATGATTAAAAACTTGAAAACAAATTAATTAAAAGAACAAATTCAATTTCTTGAACCTGTCATAAATTTTGCTATTTTTGGTGAATGGCATTTTAAGAGCCCAGAGAGTTAACAAGGCCTAATGGTGGCAAAAGTAGATGAAATTATTTTTAAAAAATGAATTTATCATCTTTAGAAGCACCCAAGGCAATGGCACCCCACTCCAGTACTCTTGCCTGGAAGATCCCATGGACGGAGAAGCCTGGTAGGCTGCAGTCCATGGGATCGCTAGAGTCGAACACGACTGAGCGACTTCACTTTCACTTTTCACTTTCATGCATTGGAGAAGGAAATGGCAACCCACTCCAGTGTTCTTGCCTGGAGAATCCCAGGGACGGGGGAGCCTGGTGGGCTGCCATCTATGGGGTCGCACAGAGTCGGACACGACTGAAGCAACTTAGCAGCAGCAGTACTTTTCAAAATAAAATAAATCTACTTAAAATGTATTTTATATTCTTCAAATGCCACTAAACAAAGCAATAAAGTTACAAGTCAACATTGGTGAGTACTATGCATATGTTACAGTTTCTTCTATTTCCTTCTTAGAAAATAAATAATAAAGTAGGAATTTATTGCTTAAATTATATATTGACTTCCAAGTTAGAAACTCAAAGTACAAAAAAAGATGTGATCACGCATAAAATTTGGAAAAAAAAACATTATTTTCATATTTATTAAGCTTTTATATATATTATTTCTAGAAAAAAATCAATCACAAATACTATACTGACACCATAGGTATCTATGCATATTTGTAAACCCAAGTTTTATATATATGTGAAAGTTACTAAATGTCACTCTAAAAAAAGCAGATAGCCCTAATTAAGTGTAAACATGGACGCTGTTCTGAACAAGAGTCCCAGACATCAAAACTAGACTTTCACTCAGTCTGCATCTGTTTGTTAATTCAAACTTAGCATTCTAGTTTAAGAATTATTTCTTAACCATTTGTACTGACAGTTCGAAAATCAAACTTTTTAAATGAGAATAATCATTATGATGTCTAATGTTTCCAAGTTTGTTATTCATGTCTTAGGGATCACATAAATTTTGTTTTATAATTCAGTTCTCCCTCCATTAAAATAAATTAAAACAATGCCTTTCAGAACTATGTGTACATCTCCTTGCTCACTAAACTGACTGAATAAAAACTATTCTTTTCCATCTATTCCTGTCATTTTGACATTAATAAGCTATCCGTGACTTGTGTTTGAGTGGTAGAATTGTGTTCAGAAGTGGAGTGACATTCAGTTCCCTGAGTCAGGTAATGGAGCCTATATTTTATGGAGGCATGCCTCTGATTTTACTAGCCTTTTCTAAGTACGTTAACAGCATAAGCTATATTTTTGAAAGCATCTATAAATTATAAAAATGGTACAGATGTAACATTGTATGCCTATAATTATATGCCTAAATGCCCTAAGAACATGCTGGTATACCCCAACCCTGTAAAAAACCAAAAGAATGCCCTTGAAATTCATTTTAATTCCTTCAAATTGACCTGTACTACATGTCAGGAATGAAAATCAATGGTTATTTATATTATATCCACAAAGCACTATACAGTTACAAGGCCAATATAAAATGATTATCAGTTTGTCATTTTCTCCCTTTTTTATTTTACGTCATTTGAAATCACTTACATAATAAATCAAAGAAATAAGAGTAAATGTATAAATGTTCGGGATTAAATGTTCCTAACTTTTAACAAGGGTACATAGAAACTGATGTATTTACAAGTGAATTCTACCACAAATTCTACCAGGTCTCTTTGCCAGTCCTTTTCCCCACACTCCAGCCCAAAGAAGGTGAGCTCTAGTTATAGATCCCATCTGCCATGCAAATCATGTCTTCAGATAGGGAATGAAATCCCTTACACTCTTTTAATTTCTTCCAGAGTATTCCTTGCTATACCCAGCTCTTACGCAAGCTCATAAGCTCTAAATTACATTGCTTGTATTGCTAATGATGGGCATTGTTCATTTTGAAACATCCTCTTTGCTTCCATTTTTAATGATATAATAAAAATAAAGACATTCAAGATGTAAAAGTCCATAACCCTGGAAAGACAGCACTGAAAGAGACCTCAGAAATCACTAAGCCTAGAGTGGTATTTCTCATTCATTTCTTTAGTATCACTCCCCAAGAAGAGTTTTTAGGCATTGTCTTCCACATTGCCCCCAATTTCAACATTATAGATCTCTTTATATCTGTGTACATATTCTATGTATATCTGCACTTTATACATAAAGAGAGGAGGAAATCTTTCCCCTTAACAACAATTTTTTATCCCCTTTGGGCAAAATCACCTTTGAGTTGAATATATTTTTCAGTTAAAGAAATATGAGCCAAAAAGAGCCAGTAAAATGATAGCGTATCCTGTCAAAATTATCTTAGTAAACTTACAGTGAGGCAAAAGCTGGAGTTTCCACCTTTGACCATCATTAGTATAATATTGAGATACATTACCTCTGGAAGAGATCTGAGGGAAGAAATAACACTACTTTTAATTATGTGTCCCTATCTAATATATTCCCTTATTTTTCTTTCATTGATTATATGGATACTCTTCCCTTTTGTCATGCTGGTAATATTAAAAGAACACATGACTTCTTTCTCAAATCTTTTATGACTTCTTTTTCTCGTTTAATTTTTCTCTGTTTATCACAATAGCACCTTTTCATAGCATCTTTCATCAACAGAAAATCAGCTTAAAGATACATAAATATTCATAGTATGCAAGAACATACACACACGTATATAATTCATACATAACTACATGCACATATACCATTTTAAGGTGAAGAAAGGCCACACACGGTGACATTCTATACTGCTAAAGACCAGAGGACACTGTAATGTATAACAGATTGTAGACATTGTTCATGATGACATTTAAACATTTCAGTTTCACACCTAATCATGACAAATTTCTGACTAATGCCATTCTTTTCAGTGCAGCTTATGGAACTAAACCACTTAATATTACAACAACTGACAACTTAATAGTGAATAGTTCAGAAGCCTAATCAATAAAAATAGATCCTAGACCAGGGCAAAAGGCAATGGAGTAAGATTCAGAAGAAGGTGGCTGACTCAGCTCCCTTCAAATAAATCAAATGAATCACTCAAAACTCTATGGAAATAATAGCTAAGAAGAACCTCAGAAATTCTGATTAGGCAGAAGTGTTTTTATGTGATGTGTGTGGGTCTTTGTTGTTCACTAAAAGGACAAGTTTGGCAGGGCTTAAATTTCATGGTTAAAGTGGTATAGCTTGTGTCAGAGAGGTTTTTTGTGGGTTTATGAAAAGAATATGGAGCTCAAAGACAGCATTCTGGTGCTTGCCCCAGCTCCTTCCTTTCTGATTCTCTTTCTCTGGGAAAGTTTCTTAACTTTCTGAGTCTGGGTCCCTCTTGTTTTAGGCATAAGCTATTTGTGAGGTTAAATGAAATAATGACCATGACTTATACACGAGGCTTCCAGTTGTTCACAAAAATAAGGCAGTCCTATTTCTCATTATTGATATCCTATAGTAACTGCTACTTAGTGTTTCCTAATCCAAAAGTCAATCAAGTAAGATTTTGTTTTGCATTTACTTTCAACAGGACAATATTAAACTATGAACAAAAGATGATTTTGAGAACATCATCATATCCCTCAATGTCTTAATGACAGATAATGAAAGATACAGGCATTGAGTAATGAGTTCTATAAAAAGGACTCTTAGAATTAGTTTTTCTTACTCCTCAGCATAGATCATCAGGCTTTACCCTCTACATCCAGGACATCTTGCTATGAAAGTGTGCCACATGGTTCTAAACACTGAAGCACAGCAAAGTGATAGTAATGGGGTTAAAGTTTGGGCAGAGGAGATTGCATAGGGGAGGATAGAGACTTAGTATAACTCTCATTTCAAAAAAAAGAAAAAGGAACTTTTATACAACTTGGCATGTGCTCATGTTGGTACTGGAGAAGGCAATGGCACCCCACTCCAGTACTCTTGCCTGGAAAATCCCATGGATGGAGGAGCCTGGTAGGCTGCAGTCCATGGGGTCGCTAAGAGTCAGACACGACTGAGAAACTTCACTTTCACTTTTAACTTTCATGCATTGGAGAAGCAAATGGCAACCCACTCCAGTGTTCTTGCCTGGAGAACCCCAGGGACGGAGGAGCCTGGTGGGCTGCTGTCTATGGGGTTGCACAGAGTTGGACATGACTGAAGCGATGCAGCAGCAGCAGCATGTTGGTATATCTTTAAGTTCTAGGAAGAATTAGGTGCCAGTTATTCTCATTTCCCTAGTTCCCCAAAGGTGAATGTATAACAGATAAGTATACCAATTTGAAGTTCTGATAAAGAGGTACAGCATGCATGCCATCTTCTCAGTAAGGCTGATACTCTTGTGGCCAGAATGGCCAGGACAGGAGAGATGAGTATCCCTTTTAAAGGTTCTTAGTGCTTACATCATGTTGCACCATGTCTTAAAAGTCCTTTGAGGGTGTATCCTCTATCACCACTACCCTGCCAGATTGGAATCTCCTGGAAATTAGGGATCATGTTAGGCAATGGCAACCCACTCCAGTATTCTTGCCTGGGAAATCCCATGGATGGAGAAGTCTGGCAGACTATAGTCCATGGAGTCACAGAGTTGGACATGAGTGAGCAACCTCACTTTTTTTTTTTTTTAACATTTTATTCATTTTCTATCCTGATAATGACAGAAATGACTGCAGTACATGCTACACATTCAGTGAATGTTTGTTAATTTAAAATGAACACAGAGAAACCACAAACATGTTAATATTTTCATGCTTTTTTTTACATTGATAGTTTGTGATCATACAACATTCTATGTTAACAGTGTATCCTTTAAAATTCCATACACACAGGTCTAAAATATAGTCTACAAAATAAAGGGAACAGCTATAATCTTATGAAATAAAACTCTAACGAGAAGAAAAAGTAAATTATTAGAAAGCCCTATTTGAATTTATTATAGTAAATTCCAGTTCTAATCTATATTTGCCTTTTGTTTATAATGCTATTGGCTCTTCTGAGCAATTTGTTTTAAAGCATGTTTCTGAAGGTTAAATTAGACTTAAAAGTAAATTTCTACCTTTTACCTTTACAAACTACACCCCTGCTCCTTGAGGAGTCAAGAGAGTTTCTGATGAAGATTTCAACACAATTATTATATCATGTGGCATGTCTTTTCACTGACCAAGACTCTCTACCTCATCCAAGTTAGGTTGAACGTTAATTTTGCTTTTAGTCATTAATTTGTTACTTTCTCAATTGTTCTACATTCTTAATTGCTAGCAGGCAAAAGACTTCTGTATAACCAAGCATGTTTGACTCTGAGAAGCTAGAAGTTAGAGGGGCCTGTCTCTATGCATATGCTCTTGTCTTCTCTAGTCAAAAGCTTCTGATCAATAGACTTAAGAGCTATTTCTAGCGACCTAGCATGGAACTGAAAATTGAACGTTCTTTCGGCCAAGACTGCCCAACAGTAATTCATGAACTGTATACAGTCTGTTGAGTTGTCCCATGCTTCAGCAGTTTACAGGGAGTACAGATTATTAGAATTGAGTTGGGCTTGATATTTGCTCACGCCTCTGTTACGGTTTGTGGCTACTGATTTTTTAGAAGGCACAGATACTGTGCCTATCCACCCAAAGGATGGTTTAGGCATATGGTTGGGCTCTATGAAGAAATGGTCTTAACTGCTGAAGCCAATTTGTTTTTTGTAACATTGGTGTTACCCAGGATAGTTTTACTTGGTAAATGGTAAACAGTGATGTTGGTGGTGTTATGCGCTCATGTTAGTGTGTATTAGAATTATGTGACCAGCACATCAGACCCATGGTTTCTTATATGTCACTGCTCAAGAGGAGGCTAATAATACTACTTAGAATTGAAAAAACTATGTCTGTGATGCAAGCATAATCATTTTTTTGGAAACATTATACCAAACTTGATTCCTTAAAGACAGAAAGCAGATTAAGTCATGCATATTGAGAAGTTTTATCATTTTAACCTGTCTTTTCACTTTCTGATATAACAAAGCTAAGTATCAGGATATTCAGCTCGAGATCAAGATAAATACATATGAGATTTTTCAGAAATAAAAGTTTCAGGGTGTTAATTCAGCTCCAGTCACTTGTGGATTTAGATTCAATGAAGGTCAAATTGTTTCTCCTAAAACATAACTGCTGCTGCAGCTGCTTCTGCTAAGTCGCTTCAGTCGTGTCCGACTCTGTGCGACCCCATAGACGGCAGGCCACCAGGCTCCCCCGTCCCCGGGATTCTCCAGGCAAAAACACTGGAGTGGGTTGTCATTTCCTTCTCCAATGCATGAAAGTGAAAAGTGAAAGTGAAGTCGCTCAGTCGTGTCTGACTCTTAGCGACCCCACAGACTACAGCCTACCAGGCTCCTCCGTCCATGGGATTTTCATAAACACAATTATTTTTGTGAATGCTAAGTCACTTCATCATGCCCGATTCTTTGTGACCCTACAAACCATAGCCTGCCAGGCTCCTCTGTCCATGGGATTCCCCGAGAATGCTGGAATGGTTTCCCATGCCCTTCTCCAGGGGATCTTCTCCACCCAGAGATTGAACCCCCATCTCTTAGGTCTCCTGAATTGGCAGGTGGGTTCTTTACCACTAGCACCACCCAGGACACCCAGTTAACCTATATACAGTTATTAATTTTGTTTCCAGGCATTCACAGCATAAAGAAGTACAATAGTCATAGTCCAGTTTACCAAAAATATAAATATATTTCCAGGAGACATTTTTCTAAATCTGACTAGAAGTGGATATGTTGCTGAAAAAGTAACTATATTTTAATTTCACTTCTGACATTGTTTCACAAGGAAATGAGGACAAGGCCTCATTGCCCTATTTTTGTTCTTTGCTCTCGAATAAAGCCAATCTCCATTCCATGAAGCATAAAGCTCATCATGGTCTAGCCTCTGCCTGTGTTCTAACTTCATCCTTCTCCATCTCCCTCTTAATTCACTTCAACCCAGACATCAGAGATTTCTGCAATTCTGGGCTAAAAAACTCTTTCCCAAGGACCTTTTCCCATACTATTCCCTCTGCCAGGAACACTTTTCCTCTAACCCTTTGCACATCATTCTCTTCTCAAGGTATCAGCTAAAATTCATTCTCTCAAAAGAGCATTCACTACTAAGCTATTCAAGAGAAATCTTCTCTCTGCTCTTTTCTTCATTTCCTTCCTAAGAAATAGGTATTTGCTATGGCTCAGGGAGTAAAGAATCCACCTGCAATGCAAGAAATGTGGGTTCAATCCCTGGGTTGGAAACATCCCCTGAAAAAGGAAATGGCAACCCACTCCAGTACTCTTGCCTGGAGAATCCTTGGACAGAGGAGCCTGGTGGGCTACAGTCCATGGGGTCGCAGAGTCCAATACGACTGAGGGACAACACACAGACACATCTTTTCTTTAGTTACTTTGTGTTTGTGTGTGGATGTGAGTGAATGTGTGTGTGTGTGTGTGTGTGTGTAGCTCTCTTTGCCTTGAATTAAATCCATTAGGCTATATCAATTTACATTCCCAGCAGCAGTGCAAGAGGGTTCCCTTTTCTCCACATCCTCTCAAGCTTTTCTTTGTAGATTTTTTGAGGATGGACATTCAGACAGGTGTGAGGTGATACCTCATTGGAGTTTTGATTTGCATTTCTGTAATAATGAGCTGGGCTTCCCAGATGGCTCAGAGGTAGAGAATCTACCTGCCAGAGCAGGAAATGCTAGAGATGCAGGTTCCATTCCTGGCTCAGAAAGATCCCCTGGAGGAGGAAATGGTCACCCACTCCAGTATTGCCTGGAGAATCCCATGGGCAGGGGAGCCTGGTGGGCTACAGTCCACAGGCTTGCAAAGAGCTGGACCTAACTGACCTCTCACACACACAATCATGAGTTGTATTGAGCATTTTTTCATGTATCTGTTGGCCATCTGTGCATCTTCTTTGGAGAAATGTCTGTTTAAGTCTTCTGCCTATTTTTTGATTGGGTTATTTCTCTGATATTGAGCTGCATGTGCTGCTTGTATATTTTGGAAGTACTTTAACTAGATATTGCAAAATTTCTTTCATTAAGATTGTGTCATTTTAAATCCCCACCAGCAATGATGTGAATGACTGATTCCCCACAGACTCAGTGTGAAAATGTATTAACATGTATTTTAATTCTGTCAATATGGAATGGCAAGAAAATATGTTTCACTATAGTCTGTATACATGTTATGAGTGAGCTTGAACATACTGTCAAATGTTTAAGAGCCATTTTTACACATTTTAGTGAATGTGTCATTGATGTTCTGCTTTTCCTAAAAATAAAATGAACCTTCTATTGTGGAAACATTAAAAAATAAAGCCATTAGGACACAAATTTACTATTGTTTTGTTCATCATTTTTTTCTGCTTAATAGCATACCCAATGTTTGCACACAGTAGGTCCCTATGAAATATTTTTGAAAGGTTTAATGAGTACTTGTCTTACTGGTAATTTCTTCCAATTTTGAATGTTTCAATCATCCTATCAAAGTTCTTGAATAAATTCTGTTTTCAATACAATATTAAAAACATAAAATAGGACAAATTATGCTTTGCTCCTTTTAAAATTAGTCATTCAAAACTAAACCTGAAGTATGACTCTCAACATTCAGGTTCAGCACCTTAGCTTTGTATTTGGAAAGTATGATGAATCTCGCACTTGAACAAAAGCTCATACCAATTTAAAACACTAAACTCCAGGGTGTCAGGAACCATCCTCACTTTATAGTCTTAGCAATGCAGTTTTTCTTACTGCAATGTTTTGTTGATTAATTATCCAGCTAGTAACTAGCCACTATTTTCTTCAGTTTTCTTTGTTGAAATCTATTTTTCTCTTTGACATTCAGGTTTTTCTATTTTCATGGTGTCATTTTCCCATCTATCATTTTCTCTTTTATTTTCCTAAAGAAATGAGTCACCTGAACATATCTTTGATGCCTCATCTTCCGGCACAGGTGAAGGAAAATGTGTAACATCTCAGCTGTTTGTTGAATTCATATTTTTCAGTTCCAATTATGTTCTCTGAATTACAAGTTATATGTTTTTAAATGAAAATGTTTTCTTTTTTCACAAAGCCATATCATTCCAACTTTCCTGTTGTATAAATGAATTGTTTAATCAATTCAACAAACATCTGTTCAACACTGGCAAGATGGCTGACACTGTCCTAGGCTCTAGGAAACAGCCAAGAACAAAATATTAAGTCCACGTTTTCATGGACTTCCAGCTGGTCAGGAACCTTCTAGTTAGAACATGCGTTAATGTACACAACATGCAAACACATCTACACACCTTTCCTGCATAGGCCTGCTAAAATATATGGATCCTATACAGGGGAAAGGAGAGAATGTATACTGAGAGTTAATTATTAGTACTTGTTACATTATTACTGTTTATTTTATGAACTAAATCCAGGAAATAAATTATAAAATTTTCCTAATAATTAAGAATATACTATGTAGTCTCTGGCATCCAGGAACATATTATCCAGTTAGAAAAATAAAACATAGGATAATTGAACTAATAACATGACTGGATTTCTAATCATGGTATGTGTGCTCGTGTGTGCTCAGCTGCCCAGTTATGTCTGACACTTTGCAACTCTGTGGACAGTAGCCCGCGAGGCTCCTCTGTCCATGGGATTCTCCAGGCAAGAATACTAGAGTGAATTGCCATTTCCTCCTCCAGGGCATCTTCCTGACCTCCATCTCCTGTGGCTCCTGCATCGGCATGCAGATTCTATACCACTGAGCTACCCAAGGAAGCCTTAATCATGGTGTAATCGCCTTCAAAGCAGGATTTCCTCACCTCTTTCTCCAACTTCAATTCTAACTACTATGAGCACTTTATGCTTTAAGCATTGACACTTTTCTGGAAAAATGCAATGTCCTTGTCTGGAAAATGCCATGTCCTTTCACCATACCATGCCTTTGCAGATGCTGTATCAAGTTTTTGGCTTTGTATTCTTACCTGCAAACCTTTTCTTGATCCCTCAAGGCCAAAGTATAGTGACAATACTTACCTAAGACCCTGGTTCACAGAGGTACTCAATAAATGGTGTTGAATGAACTAGTGAATATAGAAACATGTGAAGTTACTGTGAATGCTCAGTCAATGATGCAAATACACAAATCCTCAAGGTTCGAAATAAGAAAGCATGCTCAAGATAAGCATTCAGAAAGGAAAGGAACTATTCTTAAAAAGTGTGAAAACAACTTTGTATGTCAGAGAATGAGAAACTACTTTATAGATACAACAGAAACGTGATTTAGAAGCATATGATAACACATTTATTTTCTTCATTCTTGATATTTATATTTTACCTAATGCTCATGATGAAATTTACTCTTGCCTGGAAAACCCCATGGACAGAGGAGCCTGGTGGGCTGCAGTCCATGGGGTCGCTAAGAGTTGGACACGACTGAGGGACTTCCCTTTCACTTTTCACTTTCATGCATTGGAGAAGGAAATGGCAATCCACTCCAGTGTTCTTGCCTGTAGAATCCCAGGGACAGGGGAGCCTGGTGGGCTGCCATCTATGGGGTCGCACAGAGTTGGACACGACTGAAGCGACTTGTAGCAGCAGCAGCAGCATGATGAAATTACAAGAACAACTTTCCCTTTGCACTGAAATTTCATGTAAGCTATCTATCAATCAATAAACTCATTATTGAATAGAGATATATTAATACATTTTGTTACCTGAATGTTATTGACTGGAGGTGTTTCAGTATCCACTTTCATAAAAAATCATAGGCTACAGGTGTTAGTGTCTGCAAAAATCCCCCAGGTTAATAATGTGTTAAGAAAATGAGCTGGTACATTAAGTTTGTGACCTTTGTTTCCTTCTTGAAGAAAAGCATTCCTTTCCCTCACAGCTAAGTGAATTTTCCAAATTAAAGTCTCTTGATAGATGTCAACAGGTTCACTTCCAACTCATTATTTTTAAACCCTTCCTGGTTATATCTATAAAGCAAAACTAAAGAATAAACTTAAATATTTAAGATTTATCAATGCAGCCCATTTTGAATATACTGCCCTCAATATACCATGTACCTAAAGTATTAATAATTACTTATTACAGAAACAACTATGTGAATAATATATAATAGAAATAAAGTCACAAAGTTATTTCAATCTTCTCAAGGTAAGTGAAGACAAATTGTTTTTTTTGGATTGGGTAGATGCACACTATTCTTTCCCTATGAGCAGAATGCATTTTCTGTCTGTAACAAACATTCTCTGCTTAGAGTTAAAATTTTTCTGTATACTTCACTAATGTGAAAAACTCCAGTTCAAGCCAGAGTTTTCTTGCTTTATTAATGATACCTAATTTGAGCCTTAGAATTGCCTCCAAATCTGTAACTCCATTTCTGCATGACTCTGAACTTGTTAGTAGAGATGCTTCATTCTATACAATGTGAGGAGAAGTATGGAGGCTAGTCATGACCTCTGGAGTCTGCTCATGCAACTCCAGAATTCTGTGGTTCTCTGAGTGGTTTTATAATCTCCTCTAGTCACCCAGGAAAGGATTTTCTTCTCTTTGGAATTTCTCCCAGGCTTGACAGAGAGTGAATCTCCCAGCCTTGAATTTGTTACCTGAAGTTCAGGTCAATATGTTGTTAAATGATTATTTTCCAAAAATAGGTAATGTCATGGCTCATACAAATATAATATGAATACTTAATGAATATTTTATTTAACTTATTCATTAATGGGGGATTCAGTAAGATATTACTATCAATAAAATGGTGACCTCACTTATATAGGTCAATCAAAATTCTGAAGCATATTAATAAAAATACACAAGACTGTCCTTCTATGGGATAATAAACAATTGCATTTCATCAGATGAAGCTGACTTACATTTCTATGGACAAGAGTTATCTGCATAATTATTAATTTTCCACAAATATTGTAAAAATCACTGAAAGGCAGTGAAAAGTGGAGATAAGACAGCAAGAAGCATAAGATAGGAGACTGAGTATTCTTTGAGGATTTTTCCACAACTTTTCCATACAGAGATCCTCCAACTTAAATAGAAAATCACATCTCTTTTCTTATTATAAGTTATTCAATCACCTTGCAAATATTAAGACATATGTTAAGACATATATTTATTATCAAAATAGATATGTGCAGAAATTTCAAATTTGAGAGATGATAGAATCATCATTGTATATAAAATGCCTCTTTTCAGATTGATTTTAGAAACAGAATCTTTTGTTCAAGCAAAATGTAAATCACTTGAAAATAGAGCTCCCCTGGTTAAAGTTTGGGATTTGGAGAGTTTTTAAAGTATATAAATAGCCAAAAGGTGGAAACAATCCAAATGATCATCAGTAGATGAATGGATAAGCAAAACTGTGGCATACACATATAATGGAATATTATTCAGTCATAAAAAGGAATGAAATTCTGATACATTCACAATCTTGAAAATGTTTTCCTAAGTGAAATAAGTCAGACATAAAAGGGCAAATATTATATTACTCTACTTATATGCGGTATCCAGAACAGAAAAACTCATAGAGATAGAAGAGACAATAGTCAGTACTAGGGACAGAGGGGATGAGATAAATGGGGAGTTATTACTTAAAGAATACAGTGTTTCTGTCCAGGATGATAAAAAAAAAATGTTCTGGAAATGGATAATGGTGCTTGTTGCACAACATTTTGAAAATATTAATATCAATGAATTATACAATTAAAAATAGTTAAAATGTTAAATTTTATGCATATTTTACTATAGTAAAAATACCAAAAAAATCTGATTTATATTAATAATAAGGAGTGCACAAAAGGTACCTCATCATAAACAGTTTATTTTACTTACTACTACTAAGTCTAACATAGTTCTCACTGTCAGTTAGTTACAAACCTAAGCCTCTACTTGTATCCAGATTTTCTAGTTCCTAACCTAGTTATTCTTAATGAGATCCTATATAGATCTTAAAGTTTTTATTTCAGATCTCAAGGACTTCTAAGATAATAATAAAAGATCCATCATGCTGCTGCTGCTGCTAAGTTGCTTCAGTCGTGTCCGACTCTGTGTGACCCCATAGACGGCAGCCCACCAGGCTCCCCCATCCCTGGGATTCTCCAGGCAAGAACACTGGAGTGGGTTGCCATTTCCTTCTCCAATGCATGAAAGTGAAAAGTGAAAGTGAAGTCGCTCAGTCATGTCCAACTCTTAGTGACCCCATGGACTGCAGCCTACCAGACTCCTCCATCCATGATATCTACGCAATATTAAGACTTACTATATAGACATAGCAACCAAAATAGTATATTTCTGACAAAGGGATTGAAAAGGAACCAATAGGAGAAACAAGAAATAGTCCCCACACAAATGTGCCTAACTCATTTTCTACAGAAGTGGAATAGCCATTTGATAGAGAATAATCTTACCAAATGCTGCTGAAACAATTGCATATCCATAGGTAAAAATACAAATATTGACCTAAACCTCACAGTTTATTCAAGAATTAACTCAAAATGGATTACAGACTTAAAACACACAACATTTAGGGAAAATATAGAGAAAAGCCTCAAGTCTAGTGTTAGACAAGGAGTTCTTAGACTTATAACCAAAATCATAATCCATAAAAAGAAAATTTGATAAATTGGATTTCACCATTTTCATTTTGAAAGTTCACATAAAGAGGATGAAGAGATAAATTATAGACTGGGAAAAAAGTTTACAGATGTTCAACAAAAGAGTAGTATTATGATTATAGAGGGAAACTTCAAAACTTCATAGTAGGAAAACAATCCGGTAACAAAATGGGCTAAAGATATGAGTTATTTCAATGAGAAGATACACAGGTTGCCAACAAGCTATGAAGAGATGTTCCACTTCATAGTCATCAGGGAAATGCAAGATGAAAACCACTGTACTACATACCCATTAAAACAGCTAACATGAAGAAACAAACAGTGACCATTCAAATTCTGGCAAGACTGAAGAGAAGCTGGATCTCTCACACGTAGGTGATCCAAAAGTAAGATTCTAGAAATAGTCTGAGGGACAGTTTACCCGTTTCTTTTCAAATTAACAGACAATTATCATATGACCTAGTAATTACCCTCTTGGGCATTTATCCTTCAGAAATGAAAACTTATACTCATATAAAAGGTTGTATGCGAATGCTCATAGCAGCTCTGTTTGTAATAGTCAAGAATGGGAATCAGTCCAGGTGCCATTCAATAGGTGGTTAAGCAAACGGCGGCATATCCAAACCATGAGATACCACGAAGCAGTAAAAGGAAAGAACACACAGCAACTGAAATGAACCTCAAGGGCATTATACTTAGTGAAAAAGGTCAGCCTCAAGAAGTTACACATGGTATGATTACATTTATATGACATTTTGGAAACGACAAAATCCTAGAAATGAAAATTAAAAAAGTAGGGGGAGTCAGTTCAGTTCAGTCGCTCGGTTGTGTCCGAATCTTTGCGACCCCATGAATCGCAGCACACCAGGCCTCCCTGTCTATCACCAACTCCCGGAGTTCACTCAGACTCACGTCCATCGAGTCGGTGATGCCATCCAGCCATCTCATCCTCTGTCGTCCCCTTCTCCTCCTGCCTCCAATCCTTCCCAGCATCAGAGTCTTTTCCAATGAGTCAACTCTTAGGTTTGGTTATAAACACAAGTGCAACACGAGGTATCCTTGTGGTAGTAAATACACACATCTACACATGTGAGAAAATCACATAGAATTAAATCCACAGCCACACAAGTACCACTGGGGAAATTTGAGTTTTCTGGGTAGATTATATCAATCTCAGTACTGTGTGAAATTATTTTATAGTTCAAAAAATATTACCATTGGAGGGACCTGAGTATAGTGTGTGACAACCGTGCATTTTTTCTTAAAACTGCATATAAATCTACAATTACTTCAACAAAAAAATTCAGTTAAAACATAAGTCTACAAAAAGAACATTCCAAAACAAGAAAAGTATCTAGGAAGTTACAAAAATGATATCATATATAAAACAAAAAACCAATCCAGAAGCTGAAGTAAAATATGGGGCAAAAAGTAAAGGAGTTAACCATTCTGGCCAGAAGGTTGATATCCGAATATCATGAGTCTAGAAAGAGTTAACAAAGAAAATACAGAAAGGAAAGCATTAAACAAATACCACATAAAAAATTACCAGGATTGAAAACTTCAAAATAATTCAAAGTAATTGTGATGTATAAATGCACAGAACAATGTGTAAAAAATACCAGCAGCAAGGCACACCATGCTGATTTTCAGAAATACTAAGAATCAAGTCAGGATTCTACAACAGTTTATAGTGAGACAAATTAGGTCACATATAAGAGACTGGAGACCAAAACACTGTAATTCTCACTCAGAAGTTAAAAATAGGTAATGCTACAAAATTCCAAGAGGAAATATCTTATGGTCTAAATTCTACACCTAGTTAGACTATCAATCAAATATAAAAGTAAAATAAAGGCATTTTCAGGCATTTGAGGTAGCAAAAGTTTAACTTGTGGTGCAAACTTTTTTTTTTTTTTTTAAGGAAGCTACTGGAGAATGTGCTGCACTGAAACAGGGCAATAAGCAAGTGGAAGTCACAGGAACCAGGAAATAGGAGCAATCACCAAAAGAAAGAAAAAAAAAAAGGTGAAGGAAATCCCCAGGATGCTTAGTACATAAAAAAGAAAGATTCCTGTCCAGGTCATAGCAGGAGAATGATTCTGTAAATGTCCCTCTAAGACAAAAGTTTAATTGATGCACTTGACCCACCTGGTGAAAAGCTTAGTGTTCTAACAGAGTTCAGAGATTAATTAGTGATAAGGAGAGATAGAGAAGTGACTCAGTGGTGTCTGACTCTTTGTGACTCCATGGACTGTAGACTAGCAGGCTCCTCCGTCCATGGGATTTTCCAGACAAAAGTACTGCAGTGGGTTGCCATTTCCTTCTCCAGAGCAACTTCCCAACGCAGGGATCAAACCCAGATCTCTTCCACATTGCAGGCAGACTCTTTACCATCTGAGCCACCCAGGGTTCAATCCCTGGGTCGGGAAGATCCCCTGGAGAAGGAAATGGCAACCCACTCCAGTACTCTTGCCTGGAGAATTCCATGGACAGAGGAGCCTGGTGGGCTACAGTCCATAGGGTCGCAAAGAGTCAGACACCACTGAGTGACTAACACACACACGAGGAGAGATAAGTGTAAGCCAATGATGATAAGACACTTAGTACATTCTGATCAGTACAAGACTGAGTTTCAAACAAAATAGACAGCGTAACTTATACATGATCATCATAATGCAATCCTTGTATAGTCATTTAACAAGACAAACGAGAGGCAATCATACTGGTAGGTCTGATGGATGCAAAGTGTGAGATAGTCAGAGCATGTGTGGGAGGGTGGGGGCAGTGTTGGGGACTGGTCACAGTAAAAATGTCAAAGCCTCATCTTTCATATTTAGAAATCAGTAGAAAATAGTTGCAACTGAAATCTTTTTTCAATAGCAGTATTGAAAAAATATTTTATATTTTTAATATAAATATATTTATATTTATATAAATATATTTTAATACTTTAAATATGTATGTAAATAAAACAATAGCTACAAGTGTTGAAAATGAAGCCACTGAGCATAGCAATTTGGAGTGGGAAAGGGTGGAGCACAGACTATCTTTATTTTCAGTTCTTTAGCATCATCTCAATTCTTAACCATTCCTATGTCTTACTTTAATAACAGAACTTTAAAAATAAACAAAATGTAAATAATTTTTAAAGTTTACAAAAAAGCAGAAAGATTAGAATGGTTACTATAATCCTGCAACCCAGAGGGCACCACTGCTAAAATTGGGATCTATTTTCTAAAATTATGGTATAAAGTTAGAAAAAAGAAATAGCTGATTCAAACAAACACAAAACATTCAATTATAGGATCTAAAATCTTCCTTCGGAAAACAGTCATAATCTTCAAGCATTCTTTTGAAACCACTAACATTACAATTGACATTGCAATTGACACTTGGGAAATCTTGGCAGGAATTGAATAGCTTGGAAAGGAATAACCCACATCTGTGCCTGCCTGGATGTATCCAAATTTGACCATTAAACATGAGAAAAACAGAGCACTAACTAATTGAGAATGATAATCAACAATCTACCTTAGAGTCACTTTTGTGAAAGTTAATTCAGTTTGATTAAACCTCCAAACCATCAGTGTTAAGCTTGAAGCAATATTTCACATGCCTGCTATTTCTAATAGGTTACATTATGACTTATGCTTTTAAGTCCTTTAAATTAAAACATGTTGCATATATCTTATAGCCAGTTACTTTTATTATATCTTTAAAATGTTCCAACTTACTGCAAGATTACTATGCCCTAACTGAGAATTTACAGATGTTCAAACTGGATTTAGAAAAGGCAGACTGTATGGATCACAACAAACTGTAGAAAATTATTAAAGAGATAGGAATACCAGACCATCTTACCTGCCTCCTAGAAATCTGCATGCAGGTAAAGAAGCAACAGTTAGAACTGGACATGGAACAACAGACTTGTTCAAACTCGGGAAAGGCGTACAGCAAGGCTGTATACTGTCACCTTGTTTATTTAGCTTATATGCAGAGTACATCCCATGAAATGCCAGGCTGGATGAATCACAGCTGGAAATCAAGATTGCAGTGAGAAATATCAATAACCTCAAATACCCAGATGACACCACCCTTATGGCACAAAGCAAAGAGGAACTAAAGAGTCTCTTGACGAAAGTGAAAGAGGAGAGTGAAAAAGCTGGCTTAAAACTCAACATTCAGAAACAAAGATCATGGCATCTGATCCCATCACTTCATCAAATAGATGGGGAAGCAATGGAAACAGGGACAGACTTTATTTTCTTGGGCTTCAAAATCACTGCAGATGGTGACTGCAGCCATGAAATTAAAAGATGCTTGCTCCTTGGAAGAAAAACTATGATCAACCTAAACAGCATATTAAAAAGCAGAAACATTATTTTGCCAACAAAGGTCCATCTAGTTAAAGCTATGGTTTTTCCAATAGTCATGTATGGATGTGAGATTTGGACCGTAAAGAAGGCTGAGCACTGAAGAACTAATGCTTTTTAATTGTGGTAGTGGAGGAGACTCTTGTGAGTCCCTTGGGCTGCAAGGAGATCAAACCAGGCAATTGTAAAGGAAACCAGTCCTGAATATTCGTTGTAAGGACTGATGCTGAAACTCTAATACTTTGGCCACCTGATGTGAAGCAGTGACTCATTGGATAAGACTCTGATGCTGGGAAAAATTGAAGGCAGGAGGAGAAAGGGAGGATAGTGGATGAGAAGGTTGGATGGCATCACCAACTCAATGGACATGAGCTTGAGCAAGCTCTGGGATGTAGTGAGGGACAGGGAAGCCTGGCATGCTGCAGCCCATGGGGTTCCAAAGAGCTGGAATCAACTATGCGACAGAACTGAACTAAATACCCAGTCTACACAAACAAGTCTTACAATAGAAATCTCATCTTATTTCACAAGTCATTTGTTAAGATATTGGTTACACTTCTGTTCAGATGATTTAAATTACAGTTAAAATGCTCCATTCTTTTCCCTTTAACAGAATTTTGTCACTTCCTTGCCATTAGTAAAAGAATAACCTATGTCTGCTAGCCTCAAGTTTAAGATGTTAATTTCCATACTTAATTTTAACATCAAGGACACTGCAATGTAGAAACTGTTTTATCCCTCTCTACCAGTGCAGATATTTGATTTAGAAAGGGAAATTTTATTGAGGATTTGGGGGCTTTGGGTCCAAATGTTTAGAAACATTTCCCATAGTCTTAAAAGTTAAGATATGATTTTAACATTACAAGCTCAACAAAATGCCAAAAAATCAGCCTGCCAACATTTTTCTACTTGTTAGATTTGCATTTGATTGCCTCCTGGGGATACTGTATAAATTTCCATAATTTATGCAAACAATGCTAAACAAATCACACAACAAAAACTGTATTAATGATAAAATAAATTATATTGAACACTGGTACTTAGCACCAAATTTTTATTACCAGATATACAAATGTACAGTTAAAATATACATTAACATTTGCTATTAGAAATATACTCTCATTCCAGAAGTTGAATCCTTAAATAAGGTGAAACAGGGATTGTGAAGTAGGTAAGTTTATCTACCCACAAACTAATCCACCTACCAAAGTCTTGATTTATAAATTTTACCTGGAAGAACATTAATCAGAACAGAAGAAATTTATCACCATGTACATATTCTATTTATGAATTTCTATATTGTCATATTTTGATCACATTTGAACACATATGATTTTACCCAATTTGAATGGTATAGGTGTCACATTTGAATGTTGTGAGCTGGGAATATGTTATATTGATAACTTTGGGGAATTTGTAACACACAGGGGGTCATATAATGACTCTATCCTTCTGGACACTTGCTATTGTGCTATTTTTTATTGCCTACATAGCCCACAAAAATATAAAGCTTAGTAGATATTTCCCTGGCCAAAAGTACAGAATGGTACTTACTACAAGGCTGCAGCAAATACGATTTTCATACAAGGGCTGGTCACAGTTTCAGCCCACAGGTAGACAACATCACAGAGGCTTTTCCAAACACTTAACAAATACAGTCAGAAATATGCTACCAGGTCTTATGTTGCTTTTTTTGTTCATTCTAGGAGAAAAAATAAACTAGCTTAAAACTTGAAAAGGTTCATTTTCATCCTAATCCCAAAGAAAGGAAATGCCAAAGAATGTTCAAACTATCACACGATTGGGTTCATTTCATAGGCTAGCAAGGTACGCTCAAAATCCTTCAAGCTAGGCTACAAAAGTACATGAGCTGAGAACTTTCAGATGTACAAGAAGGACAGAGGAACCACAGATCAAATTGCTAACATCCACTGAATCATAGAAAAAGCAAGGGAATTCCAGAAAAACATCTTCTTCACTGACTGTGCTAAAAGCCTTGACTATGGATCACAACAAACTGCAGAAAATTCTTAAAGAGATGGGATTACCAGACCAAATTACCTATCTCCTAAGAAACCTATATGCAGGTCAAGAAGCAGCAGTTAGAACCAGACATGGAACAACACATGGATTCAGAATTGGGAAAGGAGTATGACAAGGCTGTATATTGTCACCTGCTTATTTAATTTCTATGCAGAGTATATCATGCGAAATGCTGGGCTGGATGAATCACAAGCTGGAAATCAAGATTGCCAGGAAAATATAAACAACCTCAGACATGCAGATAATTCCACTCTAATGGCAAAAAGCAAAAAGGAACTAAAGAACCTCTTGATGACGGTGAAAGAGGAGAGTGAAAAAGTTGGCTTAAACTCAACATTCAAAAAACAAAGATCACGGCATCTGGTGTCATCTCTTCATGGCAAATAGATAGGGAAAAAGTGGAAACGTTGGCAGATTTTATTTTCCTGGGCTCCAAAAAAATCACTGTGGATGGTAATTGCAGCCCTGAATTAAGAGACACTTGCTTCTTATAGAAGAAAAGCTAGGATAAACCTAGACAGCGTATTCAAAAGCAGACATCACTTTGCTGACAAAGGTCCATCTAGTCAAAGCTATGGTCTTTCCAGTAGTCATGCATGGATGTGAGATTTGGACCATAAAGAAGGCTGAGCCCTGAAGAATTGATGCTTTTGAACTGTGGTACTGGCCAAGACTCTTGAGTCCCTTGGACAGCAAGGAGATCAAACCAGTCAATCCTAAAGGAAATCAACTCTTAATATTCACTGGAAGGACTGATGCTGAAGTTGAAGCTCCAGTACTTTGGTCACCTGATGCAGAGTTGACTCATGAAAAGACCCTGATGCTGGGAAAGATTGAGGGCAGGAGGAGAAAAGGGCAGAGGATAAGATCGTTGGATGGCATCACCAATTCAATGGACGTGAGTTTGAGCAAGCCCTGGGATGTAGTGAGGGACAGAGAAGCCTGGTGTGCTGCAGTTTGTTGAGCTACAAAGAGTCAGACATGACTTAGAGACTGAAAAAGGAACAAGCTTAAGATTCCTGCTTTCATACCCATAACTGTCTCTCTTCTTGACTCCAGACCAGTATAGCCAGCAGCTGATTTAACACATACCTGAACATCAATGTACCCTAAAATTTAATTCATGAGTTTTCCCATCCCATACTGGCCCTCTCCCTGTGTCCACTCTCTTATTAAATGACAGTCTCTGAAGTGGAAACCTGACAGGCATAGTGATTTCTCCATTTTCCAAAACACGCACATCAACTTAAATCCATCCACTAAACCATCTTCTCACTCATTAACCAAGCCCAGGTTACCACTCAGTTTCATGTGGAAAATTATAATACATTAATAGTCCCTTGTTGCTTGAAAACCCTATAGTTTCTCATTGTTCCTAATAATATGGCTAAAACACAAGTAAAACCTGTTGATGAAAAAATTAATCAACAGTGCATCTAAGAAAGAATTGGAAAATTTCATAAGAGCCAATCTGAGGATTATAACCGGCAGGTTAGGTGTCACAAAGCCCCGAGGAATGTTCCATCCACTAAAAGTCAAAGAATAGTAATATAAGTTTTTGAGACATAGGGTTATACATCAAAGTAACATACTGACAATTTACATAGTCCAACATAATGAGTAGTGGATCATCCTGACCCTTAAACAGTTGAGAAAGGAGTGTTTTTCCTAGGAGTTACCTTGCTGGCTCCAGGAAGAAACTGCGTTTAGTTTTGTGGGTTTTTTTTTTTTTTTTTTTTTTTTTTCTTCTAGGGCTCTAGTTAATGTATAATGCAGATATACAAATGCACATTTAAAGGGATAGGGGAAGTGGCCCAAATGGGCAAAGAATTTTACGTTAAAAATAGTCTTGTCCTGCCTTAAAAATAAGTTTGACTGATCAAAACTAATAACCTTTGTGTCATCTAGCCCCTACCTACCTCTCTAGCCTCACTCTGTACCTTTCTAACTTTTCTGTTTCAGGTATAGGATCCTTCTTTCTGTTACTGTATTATGCTGACGCTTTCCATGTGCTCTTTGCCCCAAATATTCTCCTGAAACTTTACTCTCTTTCTCTCCCTTAACTTGTAAGACGTATATACTCCTAAGTGCCCACCGAACCAAACACTTTCCATCAGACAAGACATGCCTCCTATGATCATACTCTTCCTTCTCAGAGACTCTACTTAGTTGAAGTTTTGAATTTGATTGTTTAAGGTGTCTGTCTTCTTATTTCTTTTCTATAAAGGACTTGGGAGGAAACACATTAGGCTTCGCTGGGCAAAGGGTCTTTCTTTGAGCCACTCAACTGTGCCCTTGGTAGAAAGCATCCCTAAATAATAAGTAAACAAGGAGGTGCGGTTCTGTTTCAGAAGCTTTTGGCCATAGTTTGCTCACCCTTTCACTACATAGTCTAAATGCCATGGAATTGCTGGGCATGTTTGTTTTATGCATTGCTATATTTCAGCACTCTCAGTTCTCACAATACCTACAGTGGTATTGGAAGGTGAAACTATATTTTCAATTTTGAAGGTACAACTATATTTTCAATTATGAATCTAATATGCAAGACAAAAATGAAAAAAGAAATTGTTTGACAAAGGAGGTTTCTTTTAAAGGATCTCATGGTTATTTAGACTTGCTCTTGATATGCCTGATAGTCTCAATAAAATTCAAAGCACAAAAGGTTAAGTAATCAGTGAGGATACCTATACTTGTCCAGATGGTCCCTTAGAGGGAATAGAAAGTTTACAGAAAAATGGGAACTAAAGGAACTATATTTCAATACTCTATGTTCATCTAGCAGGAAAATTGACTCAAGCAACTAGAGAAATCATTTTTTAAACTATTGGGCTGAACACAGAGACAGTAATTGTGAAAAGAAGAGCTACAATGAAGAATCATAAAGACATTCACTCCAAAGGATGACCAGAAACTTCAGTAGCAGCCATTAGGCACTTAAGCTTCACTTTAAAAGTTTTGCTTTGTTTTCCCAGAAAAGAGTAGCTTCTGGACTTCTGGTCAAGACGATGAATTGAGCAAGCACAGATATATGCATCTCTTCTCAATTAAAGCTGTTAGAGAAAAATATACAACCAAGCTTAAAGGTAAAGGAGGAAAATATGCATGTATCAAAAACCCGCAAGAACTAAAGCTATGTGAAACATGGAGAAGGGAAAGAGATACATACCCTAGGGGCCGACATTTTAAGCCAATCTTGATAGACATTAGTTTCAGAAGATCTTATTTGTAAAATCAGGGAAATAGCATTTGGCTCCCTGTAAAAACCTGGGGACTAGGAAATGGTTATTACTTAAGTGAATGGTGACTTGAAATGTTCTTTTCAGCTGTCAAGTTCTAGAAGCTTGAAATGTTCATGGACACATGTGGGAAAAGGGAATGCCCTCCCCATATGGAGTGAGAACCGTAAGCATGTGTAGTGACCAATGTGTGAGGGGCAGAAGTGGTGGGAGTGGCAGCAGGTTGGGGGTGTGTAAGTTCACTCCATCCTTCAGCTATAGAATTCTTGAATGAGAAACAAACCTAAATATTGGTTCAGATCTGATGAAACCTACAGGATCACTTGAAAAGGGAATGAGGAAATTCACCAGACTATACCTATGGAAGAAAATTACACATTAACAACACAAAATAGAGTCCATAAAATCAATAGACTAGGAAATTTACAATCAAAGAACTAGACTACAGAACAATCTAAAATGGAATTTTAAAATGGGTGGGTTTTAATTTTTTTAATTTCTATTGGGGTATAGTTGATTTGCAATATCATGCTAGTTTCAGATACACACACACACAGACAGATGTATATGTGAGTATGTATACACGTATATCATGGAACATTACTCAGTCATAAAAAGGAGTGACTTGATGGCATTTGCAGCTATCTGGATGGACCTAAAGATTGCCTACTAAGTGAAGTAAGCCAGACAGAGAAAAGACAAATATCATATGACTGCTCTTATATGTGGGTTCTAAAAAACTGGTGCAATATAAGTAGATGTCAAGGGAGCAAAATTAGAATCCATAAAAAGAGAACTTATGTTGGGGGCGGAACTCATGTGCACCCGTGGCTGATTCATATCAATGTATGGAAAAACCACCACAATGTTGTGAGGTAATTACCCTCCAATTAAAATAAATTAATTAATTTTTAAAAAGGGAAAAGAGAAAATTTATGAAAGGCAGGTACAAAAAATTCGATGAAAAATAATATGCAAAATATACTCATTTAAATAGAACTGTAGAGATGTTGAAGAATTACTATAATGAAATAACAAATCCAAAGTCTCTTTACAGAGTACCAGAAAGCTAAAAATAGATTTACAGTATGAAAAAGTAGGTAAGAAAAACAGTCAGAAGAAATTCCAGAAGGAAATAGTAGAATGGGAGAAAAATATAATTATAGAATAAGGGTGTTTAATAATTGAAAATATCATTCTTCAGACTAAAAGTGCTTCTTGAATCCCAAGCATGATTTTTTTATACATGGACTTAGACATAAAAATTATTAGCAAAAATGTTCTTAACATTTTTCACATGGGGGGAAAAAGGCAATATGAAGAAACAGATGACTGAGGATTAGGCCTGTCAAAATGAACATTGGCCTATTCAAAATGGATAGCAGATTAATCATCAAAACCAGAAATGAGATGACAATAAAGTAATAATACTGTCAAAGTGTCAAGGAAGTCCATATATATCAGACTAAAATCCCAACAAACAAGCATGGAAATAAAATGATGACATTTTCAGACATAAGATATCCTAAAGAATTTCTACACACTAATGTGTCCTGAAGGGATTACTTCAAGAATGATAAAAATTACTTCACAAATGGAGGGCTGAGGAAGAAGTTTAAGAATATAAAATAAAATCTACCAGACATGTAAGGAAGGACTGATACAAATTCTCTATAATCTCTTCTAGACAACGAGCAGAAGACTGCTTCCTAACTAAATCTCTGATACCAGCATGACCCTGATTCCAAAAACAGACAAATGTATTACAAGAAAACTACAAACCAATATATTTCATAAACAGAAATGCAAAAGTCCTCAACAAAGCATTACCAAATTAAATAAAATCACGGAAAACAAATTATATATCATGCCCAAGTAGGATTTATTTCAGATATGTAAAGCCAGCTCAACTTTCAAAGATCAATTAACATACCCATCCCATCAATTGGCTAAAGATGAAAACTCATGTAATCATACCCATAGACTCATAAAAAGCACTGGAGAAAATTTAATATCTATTCGTGATAAAAACTACTGCTAAACTAGAAGCTGAGGAGAATTTTCCCAACTTGATAAAGAACACCTACAAAAAAATGAGAGCTAATGCTATATTTAATGTTGAGCAACTAGATACTTTCTTTCTAAAATCAGGAACAAGGGATTTTCTTGAAAGTCCAGTGGTTAAGATTCCATGCTTTCACTGCAGAGGGAATGGGTTCAACCCCTCATTGGGGAACTAAGATCCCACGTGCTATGCTGCATGGCCAAAAAATAATAAATGTAAAAAATAAAATCAGGAACAAAACAAGGATATCCCTTGATATTGTTCTTGTTCAATATTGTGCTATAATTCAATAGAGAAAAGATGATACTTTCAATAAATAAAAGTTTTTTAAAAATAAACAAACTTTAAATCTAGATTTTAAATTTAAAATAAAGGGTTGGGACAATCCCCTGGAGGAGGACATGGCAACCCACTCCAGGGGAGCCTGGCGGGCTACGGTCCATGGGGTCACAAAGAGTCCGACACGACTGAGCAACTAAGCACGCAGCACAGACATTAATGAGAGCTCAGGTGGAAAGAGTTTAAAATTTTAAAAGCATATGCCCTATGGAAAATAATAATCAAATGGATTACAGTAAAATAATATACTTTACAACATCAAAGTTCACTATAAGCAAGGTGAAAATACAAGTGACTGATAAAAGACAGTATTACAACATGTGTAACAGCCAAAGGATTAGGCATCCAAGTTTTTAGTTGAGAGCTGACACATTTAGGATTTCTGGTGACATTTGCAATCTGATTTATATCACATGCTGTCTGAAGCTAGCAGAGCATCAGCTGAGCCAGACTCCTCAACAGATCAAGCAATGCATGGTATCCTCTAGAAGGTAACACAGACATTTGTAATTGCTGTGAGACTCACCTGTGGACAAAGTCATATTTCTCCCTAAAGTTGGCCCAAGGCCACTGGGAGGAAGGAATCTCTAGAAGAGAGATGGAGGTGGCTATGTTAGTTGGCCCCATATTCATCACTGATGTGACTCATGACACCAACAATAATGTTGGCTGAATGGAATCAGCTTCAGCTTCAATTTGAGCTGAAAAGAAGGAGCCAGAAACTATTCCTGTTGGCCTTCAGAGTCAACCATAATTATTGCTGCTTTCTCTAAAGAATTAATCTGAAGAAACCTATTTGAAATAATTTTATCACTATTCTAATAAATTGATGTACTTTAAAAAAAAGGAAAACTGAAGCCCCATTCTTATCAGTAAGTAGCAACTCTTTTCTTCTAGTTTCTTAAGCCAAAATCATTAAGACTTATCATTAACTCCTCTAGACTCTAGACATTGTAAAGTACACCTACAAATCAACAATGAGAAAAATATAGTCGTTCAAAAAAGAGATGAGAAGTAGAAATCATAACAGCCAATTAATTATGAAGCCATCCAACCTCACTAACTATTGAAGAAATTAATTATTAACACAACGATATTTCACTTATTTCATTTACTATTTCATCACTATTTCAGTGAATGGTAAAAAGTTCTATGTCTGATAATGCCAAGGATTTGGAAAATTTGGGGGAAAAAATGGTTCTCTCAGATATAGCTAGTAGAATACAGTCACTTAGAGGACACTCTGGCACTCAGCAGTGAATTTAAGTATCTATTACACAGCTCAATGCCACAATTACATATCTGAGTGCACACCTAGTAGAACTCTTACACACATATGCAGAGAGACACACACAAAGAAGTGTTTCTCCTTAACAGCAAAATCAAGGTGTACAAGTAGTACTAAGTGTATACAAGTAGTAACAAGTGTGTATAAGTAGAGAAATGGAAAAAGTCATTAGTATGGCAGGACATCATCTCAGCATGAAATGTTACAAAGCAGAGAAAACATAGATATATGTCAAAACATAACACTGCAAGATATAAAATGATCTATCTATATATCATCTTTTAATATGTTGCAGTTAAAAAATACAGCAGAAACAATACTCTTGTATTCTTTGTGAATGCATTCCTCTATATATGTAAAATGAAATGAAATGATACATACTAAATGTGTGGTATTGGTTGCCTCTGGGATAGGGAAAAGAACAATAGAAATTTAGGTGCTGGTAAAAGAATAGTCGTATCTGTAATAGCTGTAACATATAATAATCTCTTTAGATTAAAAAAAATCTAGAGGTGGATATGTAGAAATGTTCACCATTAACTCTACGTGTTTGATATATTGTTTGTAATTCTTTGTGCATTATATTCTTTAAAAAATAAAAATAGTGTCTACTCTATATAACATTTACTTTGGCTTTTGTATTCATTGAGCCTTATGAAATGTGTCCTTGACTATTATAGAGTTTTCCTTCTCTTCTAATGCATGTGTATTTTTATGTGTACTCATTTCCCTATAGATGACAGATGTAAAAACAACACAAAGTGAATACTGAGGTGAATATAAAGCACAATAAAGTAGATATTAAGATAGGTTAATTCGTAATAATTTACTGGTTTGAATCAGGCAGGTGAGAGAAGTGGGGTGGTGAGGAGAAACCTAATCAACGATACATCTATATACTGGGACACACCAGGGCAGTTTCTTCCCCTGATCATGATGTTTGCAAGGACAGCAGCATTTTCTACTGTGCTTTTAGTCTCAGAATCAGAGAAATTATTGAAGAGAGTGAATTCAATAACTGCAGGAAACGGTTGTGCTCTGCTTCTCTTTCACCCATTCAGGGTCTATTTATGTGCTGAGTGCTATTCTGCAGGGATGGGCCCAGAAACCACAGATGGGAGATGACTCAGGAGAGTGGGCTGGGCAAGAATGACCACATTTAAAGTATGTGCTCAATCAGATCCCACTGTTCTCTCTGGCTGGAAGAGTAAACAAGCTTCTCGAGGACTTAGCCAGTTGTCCATGAAGCAGGTTATCCTCATTAATGTTTTCTGTGTCAGTATAAAGGACCAAACTTCAGCTGAAAATCAGTAGAATTTGTTTGCCAATCTGACATTACTTGTTATGCAAACTCAAATCTCCCTGGGTTCAGTTTTTTTCTTTATAATGACAATGAGATCAGTAAATACTCGGTCCACAACCTGTTCTCAAAATGACAACAAGAGTTTTTCATTTTGTTTCTTTTATTAATATACTATGAAAGGAGGACACCATTTTCTAGATCATTGACAACAGATAGACGATAGCTGACAGATGTGTGTATATACATGCATGTATGTACACATATGTGTGTGATTGAATGTGTATGTATATAACTCTCTTGTAAACTGGATGTAACAATGCATGATGTATTTCTATAGTGATTGTTACGACAACAAAATTAAGTAATAGTTAAAATGCTAGGGAACTGTATTGAAATAATACTTTTGGCTTGATTTTCTAGCATAAAAATTGATCTGGAGTAATGTTCACTAACTGGAAATATTTTTAAAACATGACTATCAATCTTTCAGTTAAAAAAATAAGCATCTTCACTTTATTCATTTACATGTTTTTCTTACCAATAACTTCAGATAATTTTCTTTTCCATTTGACTTCTGCTTTTTCACATGGCTACAGAAAGTTTCATAATTCTTATGCCTCTCCAAATTTCCCTTCCTTCCTTTCCCCCTCCACCTTAATTTTTCTCCCCTCATTTACCACTATGTAGGCTTAGCTACAGGAGATATTGGGAATACTGCTCCTCCAGCTTATTTCCTGGAATAAAAATGACAGTATTCTGAACTCCTGAAACAAGATGTAATTCTTGGTTAAAATCCATTATAAAAAATATGAAAAAGTTTACTTCGGATACCTATCTAGCTTTCCTTTATGTAACCCTACTTTCTTTCCCTTTCTTTCTATTACAACACTACTCTCAGGAATAGGTCTGATAAGTTCACTACATATACACATATATAAAGAGGATAAATGCATACATTTACTGCAAGGGTTGATTGATCTCTCGCTAATATTCAGCCATTAGTGCAGTTCAATTGCTCAGTCGAGTCCGACTCTTTGCGACTCCATGGACTGCAGCACTCCAGGCTTCCCTGTCCATCACCAGCTCATATTCATCCATAGTAGTAACTTAAAAATAATTCTGAGCTTGTATTCATGCTCTTTAGGATTTTAAGTCGTGAGTTACGGTGACTTCTTCATGGACACTGGCTGAATTCATCCTCTCCCACTCGTTGTCTGCACACTTTCAAGGTAGTAATAAATGCTGTTAGATCCCTACTATTGGAAAAGACCCTGATGCTGGGAAAGACTGAAGGCAGGAGGAGAAGGGGACGATAGAGGATGAGATGGTTGGATGGCATCACCGACTCGAGGGACATGAGTTTGAGCAAGATCCAGGAGTTGACAATGGATCGGGAAGCCTGGCGTCCTGCAGTCCATGGGGTCGCAAAGAGTCAGACACGACTGAGCGATTGAACTGAACTGATATACCTACTAGCTGATAGAGAAGATATTTGAAAAGAAAGAACTTTCTTAGGTTCTCCTGTTTTTCTGGTTTTTTGTGTTTTTTTTTTTTTTTAATTCTGTCTTCTCAGCCAAACAAAGCTTTCCAAAAGTAAATAAACTTTTTTATTTCCATAAGATTAAATCACTAATTTAGTAAATATTCTTCCTAGTATCTTTCTGTAAAAATAAAGATAGAAATCTCATAACTTATAAGCCCAAAGTCCTTTAATTCTTTACTGTCCTCCAAATAAAGAAGTTGACAGGCCACTTAACCATCATTCAGTTTATATGTCAGTATTGGCATCTTTGACATTGTTTGTTGTATAAATAGCTCCAGGAAAACACTGCTTTTAGTCTGATATACACTATTCAAATGTTTCATATCATAATTATCTGAGCCAATAGACGGAAGAGACTTTTAAGCAAAAATATCACGGCATAACACATATCACATAAGTTGTTTTTAAGATACAATCATATCTCAGATTGCCTAACTGGAAAACCATGAGGTTACAGCGTTTATTAGAGTAAATGTCTCTGTTCAATGAGGCATCCCCTGACTCACATGTCTCAAAGAACACTCAGGCAACCCTTAATATCCATCCTTCCTGGCATGTTTTACTTCCTAACACAAATCAGTATCTCCCTAAACCTTCCACTATTTAACAAATTATACTACATTCACTTATATTATGAATTGCCTATTTTGTGAAAATATAAACTTGCATGACTAGAACCGTGCTTTGTCTACTCTTGTAGCCACAGCACTTAGAACATCAACTATCATAATAGGCTTATGATAAGTTTTATTAAATGAGTTCCATCAACATCGTTAAAACATTAAGAGCCTGGCTTTTAGCAAAGAAGCCTTGGTTCTTTCTGTTTCTCTTTATTATCAGGATTGTGGCAAAAACAAGGGAGTAATCAAGGCTGATTCATCTGGGATAAGCCCCAGATATTTCTTTTTCTTCTTGGTCTTTCCTCTTCTATCAGGTGAGAGCCTGGACCCTGAGTCCTGGCTTAACAGACCTGGGCAGCTGACAGCTCCAGAATGTATTTGTCCTCAAGTGTTCCATATTAAAAGACAAATATGTCTTTTAATCTCACATTTTGACAAGTTCAGGTATATTCTGGACTATATTTGTGCCCTGCAATGAGGGTTGATATTTAGATGTTATTTTGGGGAAAAAAAAAAAAACCTGGTCATTATATATATATATATACATATATACACACACACACTATTTGTGCTTTGCTAAGTCGCTTCAGTCATGTCTGACTCTTTGCAACACTATGGACTGTAGCCTACCAGGTTCCTCTGTCCATGGGATTCTCCAGGCAAGAATACTGGTATGGGTTGTTGAGCCGTCCTCCAGGTGATCTTCCTAACCCAGGGATCGAACCCGCATCTCTTATGTCTCCTGCATTGGCAGGCAGGTTCTTTACTAGTGCCACCTAAGCCAAACTAAATATGGCAATAGAAGTCTTAATAAAAGTCCAGCTTAAATGCTGAAGTTCTCTCTGGCATTTAGAATTAAAGCCTAGGAAAGATAATTTATAAATAGTTTAGGGTTATAAGTATAAAAATATAGAACAAGAGGACCAGAGATAGCTTTTCTTGATATAAACTTGGGTCAGGAAAATCCCTCCAAATGATTATATAAGGCCATCAATCAAATGACTGGTGGCTCAACTGAATTAAAATTTTAAACTTCTGAAGAGTAGGATATATAATGAATGCATCATTAGAAACACGGGTAAAATATATCAATGAATGTCTCAAAAAATATACAATGACTAATGGACAATAAAATGTTTAATCTAATAATTGAATACATTAAATTAGAACAGCAATGAACTATCTTTTCAATATTTACACATCTAATAAATAATGATAAATTTCAATGTTGACTTTGATATAAAAAGGCACTCTCATAAACTCTTCTTGCCAGACTAAATTAGTATTAGTGTTTCTGGAAGACATTATGTAAATATGTATCCAAATTAAAATATGTATATTGTCCTCTGTGTGCGTGCGTGCACACACACAGTTGTGTCCTACTCTTTGTGACCCTGTGGAATGTAGCCCACCAAGCACTTCTGTTCATAGAATTTTCTAGACAAGCATACTGGAGGGGTTATCATTTCCTCCTCCAGGGGATCTTCCCAACACAGGGACAGCACCTGTGTCTCTTGCCTCTCCTGCATTGCCAGATGGGTTCTTTACCAGCTGAGCCACCAGGGAAGGCCTGTATATTGTCCTAATTTAATCTAAAAAGAAATCATGAGAAGAACAAGAATAAGAATGTTCACTGCAATAGCATTTACATGAAAAATGTGTGTAGCAACTTTTCAATAGCAAGACTGAGTGGGTTAAAATTAATTTAGTGCTTTTATATAGCAACTTTCCAACAGCATTAAGTGGGTGGGTTAAAAATTAATTTAGTACTTTTAAATCGGGTATCATCGCAGGCAATATAATGAATAAAAAATGGACATAGGAAGATGCTCATGGTGTTAAGGAAACTATCAGTTAATAGTTTAACACATGTAGATATGTTTATAGGTGAATTAAAATGTGTTGGTAAGATATTTGCAAATATATAACAGAGGAGGATTCTATAGGGCCTCCTCCTAACAGACGCCTCTGCCATGTCCTCCACCATCCTCTTGTCTGTAGAAAAACGTTGGACAAAGAACAAATTTAACCAAAGAAGTGAGAAAATGCAAAAGCAAAGGAAAGCTGTCAATCAAGGCAAAATAATACTAGTTTAGCCAATAAACAAAGTCAAGGACCTTTAGCTCCTCCTCAAGAACTACAACTGAAGCGACTTAGCAGCAGCAGCAAGAACTATAGATAAGATTCTGAGCCATGTCCTTGAAATTGTTTTACAGATACTGAAACCCCCACCCGGTGAAAGAAGTTAACCACGTAATGATCGGACTGGAGCCATGATATAAGCTGTTGCATCTTATACAGTTCCAAGAACTGACCTCAAGGAAATGAGAACCAACCAACCCTGGAGTGGAAGATTAACTGTGCCTGAGACAACCAAGATGACACTGATCAGATCAACACATGACCAATTTCAAGATGATTATCAGAGCTAACTGTGATACTCTGAACGTAATTCCCCTCTCTCATGTATATGCTCCTGAAGCTACTTTTTAATAGCTCTTGGCCCCTGATTGGCTGCCGGGCATTTGTTCTGTGGGACGTGAGTCCATCTTCTCCCCAGGACTGTGGCTTCCTCAGTAAAGCTACCTTTTCAGTTACTCAACACTTGTAATACTTGTCTATCAGTTTTGGATTCTTGAGTGATGAGCAGCCAAACCTGAGTTGGGTGACAAATATACCAAATGGTTGTCTCTCAGTAAAAAGCAATGGTTGTCTCTCAGTAAAAAGATCAGTGGTTGCCAGGGATTAGAGGGAGAAAGGGATAAATAAGTGGAGCAGAAAGGATTTTCAGGGCAATGAATTTACTCTGCATGATACTGTAATGGTGAATATATATCGTTAAACCTTTGTCAAAACCCAAATAATGAACAACACCAAGCATGAACTCTAATGTAAACTCTGGACTTTGGGTGATAATGTGTCAATGTAAGTTCATCAATTGTAAGAAATGTACCTTTATGATGGGGTAATGTTGATATTGTGGAGGAGGATATGTTATGTGTACAGGTAGAGATATATGGGATGGAAAAAGCAATGGCAACCCACTCCAGTGTTCTTGCCTGGAGAATCCCAGGGATGGGGACGCCTGGTGGGCTGCCATCTATGGGGTCGCACAGAGTCGGACACGACTGAAGCAACTTAGCAGCAGCAGCAGCAGAGATATATGGGAAGTCCCCATACCCTCTCTCAATTTTGAATCTAAAACTGCTCTATGAAAATAAATTCTATTAATAATAATGGTTGTCTTTGAGGAGCAAAGTTACGGGAATTGGGAGAGAATTTAATTTTCCATGTCAAATACTTTTGGTAGGACAGAACTTTTCTATTAGACATTTATATTTTCAGATTTGAAAAGATATCTCCATTTTGAAAATATCAGCAGGAGAGGATAAAAGGCAAGTGACCTGATTGAGAAACCAAATCCAGGACAAATTGAAAGCTGGCCTGCTCATGTATTTCTTAACACTATTCTTATTTCATGCATGCCACCTAAATATCAGAATATACTTCCCCTATATATCCTCCTATTAATATCTAGCAACCATTTGTTTTCTAAGTTTCCTGAATTTCACCCCCCCCCTTTTTTTTGGCACTAGATTTCATTCCCTCCCCCTCCCTCTCTCCAGCCAGGAGCTAAATAATGATTCAGACTGGAATGAACAGAGCCCTACCTCAGGAGAGCAAAGACAGGGGGCACATCCCGAATGTCCATAAACAGGTGTTGCTAACCCTACTGCACTTTGGAAGAACTGGGCTAGGAGGAATTCCTGGGCTTGTCAGCAGTCTCTGATTGTCCACTTACAGTTAGACTAGATTCCCTGGGAAAATGAGGTCAGATAGTCTCCAGAAGGTAAATCCTAATAAATCCCAAATACAAATGGAATATATCTTATATTATCCAGTGCGTACAAAAATTGGGCTATATCTTTTGATAGCGTCTTTTATTTCCTAGAGATATATTTTTTCCATTCATGGTATATTCATAATCCTTCCTTCTATACTATAATGCTATAGTTCAGGTTTTCTTGCAAAAAATTATAGCCCAAAAGTTGTTTGAGAATGTATTTCTATTTTTTTTAACTTCAGATAAACAATCCTTTGAAAATAAATAAAAAAACTTCCCACTTTTGTTTCAGTGTTCACTCTTCTTTAGTAGAGAAGCTCGACACAAACCCTCCAGTCAGACATGTCATAGAAATACAATGTGAAATGAGTCTTGTGAAATCTGGCTACTGTTAAGAGATTATAAAGGATCACCATACAGTCCATTTCTTTAAAGTGGTGAACTATAATCTGGGGACAGAAAATAAACTTCACAGTGAATATGTCTGTACAAAACATATATAAGTATAATTATATACCTGAGGATTAATGGCAATGTGGACAGGGACTGCCCCACTTTAATTTTCAACTTCTGCATTTTCATAGATACCAACCAAATTATATTGAGTGTACTCCATACACACACACACACAAAGTAGATCAATCTGCCCACTTCCTAGAGATGGCATTAGCATTAGTATCTGTAATTTCACAATCTTCAGTATCTTCAGAATATTCACAGTGCTTGGCTTAATCTTAAGATGTTTCACAAGCATTATTTGCCCTATCCTTTGCAATTCTTGGTAAAACAAACGACATGCTGAGAAGACATAAAGTTCTGTAAGAGGAGGCTTACAATATCAACAGCAAAGGAAGAAAACTGGTTAAAAAAATAAGAACAACAACCTTCCATGCATATGGGATAAATCATTCAGTAGTGAGAGTGACGGACTCCTAAGGACAGCAAGTAAATCTTAGAACATGTACAGGCACCATGCCTGTGCCACAGGTAATGGCAATAATGCCACAATCTCCCAATCTATTTTCTTCTGTATTTTATTCTACCTTCCATTCTCATTCTAAACATAGCAACACTGATTCCAACACAAGTACATGTAACTTCCCTATTCAAAATCTTCCCATGTCTTCTTTCTAAGATCTACTCACCTGTCCCCCCGGCCCCAGCTGCCCCATCTGGCACTTTTTGCCCCATCTGGCACTTGGCTTTCTCTTAATCAAGCTCCTTCACCATACTGGTGTCCTTACCATTCCAAGAACTCACTGAGCACACTCCCACCTCCATGTGTCTGCAGAGGAGGTTTCCTTTCCTTGGAATGATTTTGTGCCACGTACACACATGGCTTGTCCCCTTACTAACTTCAAGGTTTTTTTCTCTGATATCATCTTTTCAAAGGGGCCTTGACATTCAATCAAAACTGTAATACTCCTTTCTTTCCCCCATCTCAGAGTTGTCCTCTGTCCCTTCTTGCTTTAGTTGTCTCACTGTGCTGACCAGCTCATGGTCAACTCTATACATTTACTCATCCATTTAGTTTCCCTCCCTTCCTCTGAAAGCAATTTGCCTGAGGGTGAAATATTGTCTGTTTTTATAATCCTGGATCCTTAGCACACAGTAAGAAGATACTCTTATAAATATTTGTTAAAGGGACAAATACTTGTTGACTGAGTTAATTAACGAAGAATGAAGGATGGGCTAGCAATAAAGGAACATGATTTGTGAACTGGATTTTATGATTAGAGCTAGAACATGAAGGTCCATTTGATGCCTATGAGCTTAATGTCAACTTAAGAGAAGGCTAGGGCTTTAAGACAGAACCAGCCACATGGTGAAGATGAAAGAATGGCAAAATCATCTGGGGGTTTTCACAAACTTCATAGATTTTCAGAGCAGACAAAACTACTCTCTATTACATATTTTTAAAGTCCAATAAAATATAGTGGCTCAAGAATAACAACATCTGAAAATAAGCTTGGAAAGATTCAGTTGGAAATTTTCTATTATCAGTTGCCACTGATGATATAATCTACATCCAATCTACCAACAAATCCAATGACTTCTTACAATTTCACCACCATCCCACCTGTCCGATTCACTACCATCTCCAGCTGAGATGTACACCGGCCTCCTAAGTAAAGTCTCTGCTAGAATGAGAACACTTAGGATCCAACACTTGGACTTAGGGCTCACCACCCCTAGAAGGACCTGCATGATGCAGAGCCTGCCTACACCTCTGACTTCACTTCTTATCCTTTTCCTCTCCTTCAAGGCCATTCAACACACCAAATACACACATGCCTTCAGTTATTTGCACCTGTGGTTTCCTTTCTCTGGAACATCAATCCGTCAGATTTACACACGGGTCACATCCTCACTTTATTCATTACCTCATTCATGTTTTTGTTCAAATATCACCTCCTCAGAGAAATCTTTCCTGACCAACAAATGTAGAGCTATAGGCCTTGTCATTTTCTAGGTCCATTCATATTTTATGTTTATTTATAGCTCTTTTCATTTCCTAATATTAAAGATCTATCTCTTTAGATATTTTATAGCTGTGTTTCCCAATGGCCTTGACAGTACCAAGTTCAGAGTAGGTGCTCAAAAAATATTTATTAAAGGGATGAGTACTGAATGTAATGCATGGAGAGCAGCAAGGTGAAGGTCATTTTCATCACTATTCATAGGAAGAAATGGACTTTAAAAATGGATTTTAGTTTTTCCAAGCCCAATATGGTCATAATTAGGAGACTTTCACATTTTTGAGTTCATGATGACTTCCTGCTCTACAGGAAAACATTCAGAACCACTGTAAAAATTTCTGGAGTTCTGAATACTGCATGATTACTAAAGGTTCAAATGGGAACGTATCTTACTTTTCCCTCAGTCCCCGCTCGGTCTAAGTAAAACTGACTCAACACAAGGAAACGAGACAAGGCAAAAAACTTCAAATTCCACATTAAACAGTCTCTCCTCATCTGTATTTAAAAACCTTGTTTGTGACCTAAATCTTATCAGTGCGTTTTTAGAAAAACATGCATTTATGAAAAGACATAAATTTTCAGGAGGAAATCAGGCATTTAAATTCCCAAATCTGCTTATAGGAAGCAGTCTCTAGTTTTATATAAGTTTCAGAAATGTTCCTCTAATCTCCTACTGTATTATGATTTCTTATATTTAAGGTAATAAAAAGAGAATTAAGTTGCATGTTTTCCATACTAATTTGGGTTACTTAAAAAAAAGGGGCCAGAGAAATAGAAAACTATACATACCTAATGTGTGTTCCTTCTTAACTTGCTATTTTCCTATATTCTAACTTTTACAATAATAAAATAAATCTGTGTATTCTTTCTCCTAAATCTGAATAAAAAGTTCTCTGCAAGTACTTAAGGAAACTTCTGTGACTATAAAATGTCAAGATCTCATAAAGCATGTTTCCAAAGGAGAGAAAGGAATTTCTGAATATGTTCAAACTAAGGTAGAATTTAAAACACCCAGATTTCACAATCCTTATGCAACCTCTCTAGTCAGTGGGTGCTGCTGCTATTTTATGTGTCAAATAGAATTTCTAATAGATTTTTCCCACTGGAAAAGGAAACCAAAGACATCATTGTATATCAGGTAGCTGGCCCAAGAAACACTTTTATGGACTTTAGCTGATAAATAGCTACATTGTAAATGATCTCCATGTTCAATTTGCATAAAATTATTGATGATTCTTTCATGAATACTTTTAAAAATAAATTGCAATGCATCATTTTTGTTAAATCACAAACTCATGTCTGATTCTTTTGCAACACTATGGATTGTAGCCCACCAGGCTCTTCCATCCATTGGATTCTGCAGACAAGAATACTGGAGTGGGTTACCATTTCCTTCTCCAGGAGGTCTTCTTGACCCAAGAATTGAACCTGCATCTTCTACATTGGCAGGCAAGTTCTTTACCACTGAGCCACCTGGGAAGCCCTGGATATTAAAACATTTTC
The DNA here is from genome assembly GCF_032452875.1 of Bos javanicus. Lineage (NCBI taxonomy): Eukaryota > Metazoa > Chordata > Mammalia > Artiodactyla > Bovidae > Bos > Bos javanicus. The sequence continues at coordinate 35,120,316 of NC_083874.1, read as the reverse complement.
CATTCCAGCTCTTTTTCTGCTTTTAACCAAATATTCTTAGTGTACTGCCAAAATAACAACTCTTAGTATACCGTCACCATTCAATTTTTACAATTATCACTTCCTGTAAACAAGAATGCAAACAACATAAAATCCATAAGGCAAATATTCACACATCTGTCTTGACCACGGCAGGATATTCTTGGAAAAATGAAACTTTGAAGGACCACACTTTGACTCTCAATTAAATTGATATGTAGGCTCACATTGCCTATCTGTGGAGCCCAGAGGGCTCTAGAACATCATTTGCAAATGTATTTTCCAAATTTTCATAGGCACTTACTCTTGAGGCCCAGCTGTAAGGCATCAAGACTACATTGTTGATTGAACAGACACGGCTTCTGCACTCAAAGATACCAGGCCATCACTGCATGACTTCTCATTACAATAACGTGGAGACATGCGTGCATATACACACACAAGCGCATGTGCACACACACACACACGTCTATGCAGGTGCTATTTTTTTTATCATTTTCAAAGAAAAGAATTGGGCAGTTTCAAAGTCACTGCTTACTGCTTATAAAGCACAGGTCATGAATGTTTCATTGATACATCTCAGATGTTATCTTTTATGAATGAAGGGTTTCAATGCAACTTGATTGTGACAATTGTCTGCCTACAGGAACTCAGAAGAAAAAAGAAAACTATTTTAAGTGGGCGTTTCCTGCATGAATAAAAGGATTATGATGATGCATTGTCAATTTCAAAACTGCAGTTTTTAAAAAACCATGACCACAACCACATCATTGAAAATACCATCATCCATCAGTCATGTACTCTTCCTACACCATGGAACTTGGCATGAAATTAATTTTGGTGACATCTATATTTCTGATTAATTTTTTCAATGCAGAAAATGCACAATCATGACATTTAAAGAAATGAACATTGATGCATATTGCCTCAACTTAGAGAAATGAATAAGAGCAAAGTTCGTCATTTACAAAATATACACAAAACAGGGTTTGTATGATGGGTTTACAAATGCATTTAATTTTTTATTGAGATACATTCACAACCCCTGTTTACATTCATGAAAATTACTCAAGGGTACTGAGAAAGAGTAGGCCTTTGTGTATACTCATACATTGAAGCAGTAGATCTGCATACTCTTCAAGAAAACCATTTGTTTGTTCTAGTGTTAAACTGAGTTAAAATCACTGGCACACATTGCATGAGGTAGAGAGGAAACCATGGTTGACAGGAAAAAGAAGATTCAAGGCATTAAGTAGCTCAAGATACTCTTCCATAAACTGTGTGTTTTCCTTTATCACCCAGAGCAGGAACTAGTTTCTTAATTACCTTTTCTTAAATGAGAATTATCGTGTCACTAAGTGGAGAGAGGGATGACCACAGGATAGTCTCAGTGGCTCTTTCCTGATTGTCTGACAAGAAACTGCAGCAGGAGAGATTGCCCATGGCCTCAACTTCCCACAGGATCTCCAGGAGCTGAAAGCAGTCATCTGCAAGGCCCCGGTCTTGGCTTGCAAGACTATTCTCATGCCTACAAAACCCTCTATTTTGTGCCCAGCCTATCAAGAAAGGGAGTATAACAGGAGCTGGATGCATCCTGCACATAGACCCAAATGCTCCTCTCAGTAAGACTATCAGGTCCTGTGAGCTTCAGGCATCCCTGACTCCTCTACTAATGACTCCAAGCGGAATCATGGGACACTGGCCCAACCCTCCACCAACACAACCTACCTCGGAATCTTTTTCCAGAGAACGGTAAATTTTTCTTGGTATTTTACAAGTTTATTAGATAACAGTTTGTCTGTAAACAGAAAATAACTTTCAGAGGAAAAACATAAGTATACCTAACTTGAGTATTCTCTATCCTAGGAAATCAGAGGCTCTGTCATCTGTGTATTTTTAATCAAGACCTAGGATGCTAGCAAAAGGCACAGTGAGAAGAGAGACTGGGGTTACTGAGAGAAAGCATAAAATTAAAAACTTGAATCTTTGTCATCACTATGATTTGCCTCAGAGAAGGCAATGGCACCCCACTCCAGTACTCTTGCCTGGAAAATTCCATGGGCGGAGGAGCCTGGAAGGCTGCAGTCCATGGGGTCACGAAGAGTTGGACACAACTGAGCAACTTCCCTTTCACTTTTCACTTTCATGCATTGGAGAAAGAAATGGCAACCCACTCCAGTGTTCTTGCCTGGAGAATCCCAGGGACGAGGGAGCCTGGTGGGCTGCCGTCTCTGGGGTCGCACAGAGTTGGACATGACTGAAGCGACTTAGCAGCAGCAGCAGCAGCAGCAGCAGCAGCAGCAGGATTTGCCTATTGAGGTTTTTAGCATCTTTCGGTGATACAAGTAGAAACAAAAGAATTGAATGTCAGGCAAGGTGTTGCAGAAGTTTGTAGTGTTATCTACAAATACTTCTGAGATAAACACAACTACTTCAGGCAAATACGTCTGAACACTTGGAAAAAAATGCCTCCCATCCCATATTCAAAACTGAGATGAAATGTCAATCAGGCTTTCAGGTTTTCTACTTACTCAAAAGTGAAACAAGCAGCTGATCTTTAAGCAGAATTCAGCTGAGCAGGATTTGACACTGATGTTTGAGCCACATGTTTGGGGACACCAAAATCACAGCTCTCATCTAAAGAAATTCATTATATTCATTTATTTCAGTGTGTCCATTTGGACAAATGACTGATGATCCTTCAGCTGCTGTTTTACATCACAGCATTTCACAGTAGAGTATGATGGCAGTTTACATCTTTTTTTTTTTTTCTCTCCTTAGGAAGTTTCTTTTTTTTATTTTATTTTTAAACTTTACATAATTGTATTAGTTTTGCCAAATATCAAAATGAATCCGCCACAGGTATACATGTGTTCCCCATCCTGAACCGTCCTCCCTCCTCCCTCCCCATACCATCCCTCTGGGTCGTCCCAGTGCACCAGCCCCAAGCATCCAGTATCGTGCATTGAACCTGGACTGGCAACTCGTTTCATACATGATATTATACATGTTTCAATGCCATTCTCCCAAATCATCCCACCCTCTCCCTCTCCAACAGAGTCCATAAGACTGACCTATACATCAGTGTCTCTTTTGCTGTCTCGTGCACAGGGTTATTGTTACCATCTTTCTAAATTCCATATATATGCGTTACTATACTGTATTGGTGTTTTTCCTTCTGGCTTACTTCACTCTGTATAATAGGCTCCAGTTTCATCCACCTCATTAGAACTGATTCAAATGTATTCTTTTTAATGGCTGAGTAATACTCCATTGTGTATATGTACCACAGCTTTCTTTATCCATTCATCTGCTGATGGACATCTAGGTTGCTTCCATGTCCTGGCTATTATAAACAGTGCTGCGATGAACATTGGGGTACACGTGTCTCTTTCCCTTCTGGTTTTCTCAGTGTGTATGCCCAGCAGTGGGATTGCTGGATCATAAGGCAGTTCTATTTCCAGCTTTTTGATGGAGTTTTCTACTAAGAGTACCTACCGTGATTCTGCAATTCACAAGAAGTTTGGAGAAAAGGTGTCGCTACGTTCAAAGGCAGAGTGAAACTTTGATGGAACTATGTGAGAACTTGCCAATACTTCATAATTTGTTATCCTAATAGCTACAAAATTAAGTCTTAGCAGCTAAATGGCCGTATGATGTTTCTCGCCCTTGGATTGTCTCCCTTCTGCACTGCACACTGAAAACAGGGCAAAGTCTGTACTGAAGGCATTTTGGACTGATGATGGCTGCTTTGGGGTTCCAATTGCTGTGGTGATGTATACTGATCCCCAACCCTCTCAGATAGTTATGACTATTCTACTGTCCACTTTAATTAACACATTATTGACCAGAGATGTATTATGGCCATAAGCATTAATTTCTGGAAAAATTCCCCAGTCAGTAATATGTTAAGAGATAGGACAGGAATTACTATTAGGAAGGGTATGTGCTAAGAAAACATTTCCTTTTGTTTCCAGCATCTCAGCAGTATTATAATTTGCTGCAGTTTCCAGTTTCCTTAGACCATAAGCAGAGAAACATGGCAGATCTTCACATCTGGGTGCATTTGAACCCTGAAAAGATTACTATGTAGCAAAGTACTTAAGAATCTGAAGAAGTTCATAAAGCTAAGGGACTTCTGCACACATCCAAACAGATAATGGCACTGTAGTTTATTTCATCTGCCAACATCATGTATTAAAACTAGAAAGACTGTGGTCTTCAAGAGTCAGACCCAACTAGGTAGGTAAACTCACTCTGCTAAGGGTTAAGTGACCTTGGTTTACCCAAATGTAGTTTTCTCACTTGTAAAATGTAAGCAAGTGTATTGCCTTCATGAAGTGTTTTTTATTTTTTGGTTTTTTTTTTAAATATGAGAGATACGGATTCTGGCACTGCTGCTGCTGCTGCTGCTGCTAAGTCACTTCAATCGTGTCCGACTCTATGCAACCCCATAGACAGCAGCCCACCAGGCTCCCCCACTCCAGGCAAGAACACTGGAGTGGGTTGCCATTTCCTCCTCCAATGCATGAAAGTGAAAAGTGAAAGTGAAGTCGCTCAGTCGTGTCCGACTCGTAGCAACCCCATGGACTGCAGCCCACCAGGTTCATCTGTCCATGGGATTTTTCCAGGCAAGAGTACTGGAGTGGGGTGCCATTGCCTTCTCCTCTGGCACTAGAGTAAGTGAAATAATTCTATTTGATAAGTAAATGCAGACCCATTGATGCTTAGTGAGAGATTGTTTATGATGGAGCCAGAGCAATGTCCCAGATCCTCTATATGGGGTATATAGTCCTCTCTGTATATACATCAACAGAATTACTGCTACTTTTAGCAATGTGTGTGTATGCGTATTTAATTCAGATGACCAGGGGTTGGGGCCACTTCTACTTAGCCAAGACAGCTCATCCCCGCACCACTTCCTCCTTTCTCTGAATATTTTAGGCTCCCTTTTCCTCATCAGGAAACCTGAGCTTGGCTAGGAACACTGACGTTTGATCCTGTTGTGAAACATTGGTGCTTTTCTTGCTTGGACATCTCCACAGTGGGAAACCCTCCTTCTCTGTTGTACTTAATCAGTATCACCATATTAACAACATTTCTTACAGCAAAAGGCAGATAGAATCATGTCTAATGATTAAGAGAATTTGTTCATTCTATTTACTGTCAGTTGTCAATGATACAGAAGTAAATAATACAATCAAGGTCTTCACTCACATGAGCTCAAATTCCAGAGAGGGGAAGAAAACATAAGTAAGACATAAACAACTAATTTGGGTAATTTGGGGCAAGACACCTGGCTTCTGTGAGCCTTGGTTTCCTCATTCTCAGAACCTGGGGATTCTTTTTTTATAAGATCCATCATTAGCTGGAAAAATTTAATATTAATATACAATATCAAAATTTTCACTACAGGTACATCAAAGAGCTACATGTAAAAGGAAAATGATAAAACTTTTAAAATAAATCTAGGAGAATATTTTATAACCTTACACTTCAGGAGATCTTCTTAAATAACAGTAGATATTTATAGGTATAAAAATAAAATGTAGATATGTTTCCATGAAGAAAAACTACATAGCCATAGACCCCATAAGCAAAGTCAAAAGATAAAGAGAAAAACACTTTAAACAACCTGTAATATTGCAAATTTTTAAAAAAGAGCTCTAAAATGTATAAACTACACACTATGAAAAGGGACAAATGCTATGAAAAGATATTTTACATATGAGAAAATACTGAAGAATCACAATTTCATTAGTAGTTAGAAAAATACGGAAATTATAAAGATAAGAAAGTGCCAAAATTTTGTCCAAAAATTTGATAAGATCTTTAAAGACTGACAGCATTTAGCACTGATAAGAGCTTAGGAAAATATTTTCTCTCAGACACTGTTGGTAAGTTTAGAAATTATGATAAATTTTTGGAAAAAGTAATCTGGAAACATCTATTAAACTACAAAACTGCCTAACTTTTGCCCCCCAAATCTGACTCTGGGAATGTATCCAACTGAAATGCAAGTATAAGTTCTTTAAGATAGGTAGATGGATGGATGGATAAACAGATAGACAGATTTATAGTAGCATTATAAGTAATGGGGAAAAACTAGAGGCAGCCCGGTTTATACAGAAATATTTTAATCAATTAGGTTATATCCATTTAATGAAATCCTCTATGAGTTCTGAAAAAGGATTAGACAGATTTGTATGCATTAACTAGGAAAAAAGAGTACACTAATATTGAAAAAGTTAATAGTATATATTATTTGATCATGATATTTTAAAACTGTATGTATAAATGAATTTTATACTTTTATATGCAAAGAATACAATAGTGAAAATTTTGAGATTTGTACAAGTCAGACCCTAAGGAATTCCCTTTCAGAAATAGGTTTAAAGAACAAAATAACAATATACCTGCTTACAGCAGGCATTCTTGTATTGTTTGGATATTTGCTATATAAGTGTATAAGACTTTGGAAGTCAATTTTTAAAAAATGCATACATAATGTGGTAAGGACTTGAGCAGATATATATGCAGAGACTAATGGAGCACAAGAGGAGCTATCCACCTTTCTGAAGAAGTCAGAAAATTTCTCATTCCAAAGGCAGCCTGTGAGCTGAATTTTGGGAAAACTACATGAATGTAACTTTCAATGGTTTATAATTTTGGAGATACATTATACAGACCCAAATCTCTCATTAGTCAGTTCAGTTCAGTCACTCAGTCATGTCCAACTCTTTGTGACCTCATGAAATGCAGCACGCCAGGCTTCCCTGTCCATCACCAACTCCCAGAGCTTGCTCAAACTTATGTCCATTGAGTCAGTGATGCCATCCAACCATCTCATCCTCTGTCATTCCCTTCTTCTCCTGCCTTCAATCTTTCCCAGTATCAGGATCTTTTCCAATTTTGATTTTACCTTCAAAGTATTTCTAAAATCTAAATATCTCTAAATATCTAAATATCTCTACAACATACACTCTTCTGCACTCAAGTAACTTTTAAGCCTATATACAATACAGGCTTATTGTATTGTATAAGACAATACACACATATCGTCACACACACATTCAAATTTAATCAAAATACAAACAATTTAAATTAAAACAGTATATCACACATCCAATTTAGATTGAAAAAAAAAAACATGATCATCAACATCAAAAAGTCTGAACATAACAGTATTTGATGAAGAGATGAGAAAACAAGACACTTTCAAATCCTGTGGGTGGGAGCATAAATCGATACAAACTATGGAGAGCTGTTTGGCAAAACCTGGGGAATTTAAGATTTGATACCACTTTCAATTTCTAGAAATGTATCCCACAAATATACTTACATAGGTACACAAATGTACATGTTCAAAAATGTTCATGGAAGAAATCTTCATATTAGCAAACGGTTAGAAATAATGTAAATATCTATCACTGTAAGTTGAATGTTAAATCCATAACAGAATACTATATAATCTAAAAAGAGTAAGGCAGGATTATCTACTGATGTACTACATAAAAAACAAAGTAGAGTGTATTAGTCTAATTTTAAAATATACATATGTATGTCTATATTCATCTATTTCTATATACATATCTACATATAAACATGTATACATATACACTTTTATATACACAGACTCTCTCCCTGAATAGATTCATAACAACCTATTCATTACTTAAACAACTTCAGTAGCTTCTCACTTCTTCAGAGGAAAAAAAAAAAAAAAAAGCAAATTCTTTACTACATTTTGCATGTTCTCCCATGTCTTGCTAACTAATAAGTATCAAATTAAGACACTACTCAGCAATCAGGCTTCCCTGGTGGCTCAGTTGGTAAAGAATCCACCTGCAGTGCAGGAGACCAAGGTTTAATTCCAGCATTGGGAAGATACTCTGGAGAAGGAAATGGCAAACCACTACAGTATTCTTACCTGGAGAATCCCATGGACAAAGGAGCCTGGCAGGCTACAGTCCATGGGGTCACAAAGAGTCAGATATGACTGAGTGACTAACACTCACTTTACTCTCAGGACTCTCAGAGTCCTCAAAAGAGAGTCAGCAGCCATGAAATTAAAAGACGCTTACTCCTTGGAAGGAGAGTTATGACCAACCTACATAGCATATTCAAAAGCAGAGACATTACTTTGCTAACAAAGGTCCGTCTAGTCAAGGCTATGGTTTTTTGATTGGTCATGTATGGATGTGAGAGTTTGACTGTGAAGAAGGCTGAGCGCTGAAGAATTGATGCTTTTGAACTGTGGTGTTGGAGAAGACTCTTGAGAGTCCCTTGGACTGCAAGGAGATCCAACCAGTCCATTCTGAAGGAGATCAGCCCTGGGTGTTCTTTGGAAGTACTGATGCTAAAGCTGAAATTCCAGTACTTTGGCCACCTCATGCAAAGAGTTGACTCATTGGAAAAGATTCTGATGCTGGGAGGGATTAGGGGCAGGAGGAGAAGGGGACGACAGAGGATGAGATGGCTGGATGGCATCACTGACTCGATGGACGTGAGTCTGAGTGAACTCCTGGAGTTGGTGATGGACAGGGAGGCCTGGTGTGCTGCGATTCATGGGATTGCAAAGAGTTGGACATGAGTGAGGGACTGAACTGAATTGATAGTAAGGAGCTAGACTCAGATGTACTTTGTTTGGATTCTAGCTTTAGCCAGATCCTTTGGGGAGCAAAAGGGCCAGAGGCTGACTGTGGACTGCCCTGGTATGAGGGAATTTGCTTGTTGGGTGGGGTGGCTTTCATTTAATTAAGGTGAATCTCTGGGTAAGAGGAGCTGTGAGCAACCAACGTTTATAGCAACTAAGGGACCAATAAGCTGGCCTGGTAGAGGAAATCTAGATGGGCAGAATATCACCCATGTGGATGCAAAATTAATCAGTCTATCTAGGAAAGAAATAGATACTATTTCTTAGCTAGATACTATCTATGCAATGTGGTTACACTAACAAATGCTCCTTACTCTTATGAAATGTGCATTCTAGTGGCCAGTGAAGATAATAAGCATATTCATTTTAGACAGCTATACATAGTAATAAGAAAACTAAATAGACATTATGATAGTAATTATTGGCTGTTTAGTGTTAGTCGCTCAGTTGTGTCCAACCTCATGGACTGTAGCCCACCAGGCTCCCCTATGTATGGGATTTTCCAAACAAGAATACTAGAGTGGGTTGCCATTCCCTTTCTCCAGGGGATCTTCCTGTCCCAGGGATCAAACCTGGGTGTCCTGAATTGCAGGCAGATTCTTTAACTCTGAGCTACCAGGGAAGCTCTGAGAGTAAAGGAACGGGAAATTTAGGAAAGGTTCATTTGAGAAGATGAACAAAGGTTCATTTGTTCACTTGAGAAACAAACTGTAGATATCCCTGAACCCTCTGCTTCTGTGAAAGTAGACTAGCTCTCACCTACTGTTAGAAGATGCAGTCCTGTGCCCTCAATCCCACGCTTGCGTGAAGATGAAAATACCTCAAATAAAGCAAGGTTTTTCCAAGACAAGGCATGCCCTGAAGGATTTGTCCCTCTATCTCCCGGGTCATCACATCCATAAACAGAGTCAAGTCACAACATGGCCCATATCTGAAATGCTGGGCGTACCAAAAGAGAGATTGTATGTTGAAAGACCTGTAGGACCTAACCTGTACCTAGCAACAGGAACCAGGAGAGCGTCCCCAGGAGTGGATCTTGAGGATGCTATGTAAAAAGTGAAGTACTATAAAGCTAGATAGAAGAGTTTATCAATTAGGGATACTTTTCCATCACACTGAAATTAACACCTGGCAAAACTAGCGCTGTTAGCATACCACCCTCTCAGTTTCTTACGGGGCCATTTCCCCTTTTATCAACTTATTTCTCCTAAGCAAGTCATTCTGATCAAATGAATAAATGAATCGTGGCCTAAGGCCCCTGTCAATGGTGGGCCACTGGAAACCACATGGAACCACGGAACACGCAGATGAACGCTCCCTCAGGAAATTTCCTTATGCAGAGGGTAATACAAATTAAATAATCCTTGATAATCCGATTTAAAAACAGACGTTTCTACACAGCAAACTCCTCCTCAATCATAGTCTAGCTCAGTTATCTCCTTTTCATGGTCCTTATTCTCAACCACTGAAGAAAAATTGTTCTTTCATTTTGGTTCCTCCAGCACTTTATTCTAACTTATGTTACACCACTTAAAATACATTATATAGTTATAGATGATGTCTAACCATCTTTATATTCCCAGCATTTAACATAGTGGTTGGTACATAGAAAGTGTCCAATACTTACTTTTTTTCTTTTCTTTTTTTTAATATAAATTTATTTATTTTAATTGGAGGTTAATTACTTTACAATATTGTATTGGTTTTGCCATACATCAAATATTAAATTTAAATAATATGCCCTCATGTTATCAATAATAACAAAGTTAACATGTGTCAAGAATTAATAGGTAGGTTTGGTTCTTGTTTTGTTAAATTTTCCCCTACCCTCAACTCTGGTTTTTGCATTAATACTTTATTAGAGTTACAAGAGTTTTTAATTCATGAAAGTGGATTAACTGATAGAGTTTGATCAACCATGCTGGCAGCCTTGTCTGAAACAGGAAAAAATATATTTTATGTATTTTACCTTTTTTATAATTTATTATAAAATTTTCAAGCATTAACAAAGTAAAGAGAAAATTATAAAGACTATCCTCCTTCAACAATTACCAATTTGTAGCCAGTCCTATTTCACATATTTTTCCACTTACCCCGCTACATAGTTATTTTGAAGAAAATTGCAGATGTCATATTATGTCACCCAAAAATACTTCCATATATACCTCTAAATATTAAGGACTCTTTATAAAAATTATTTTAAAAAACAGAATTCAGCTTAGTAAGTTTTGAAGATCTTATTGGCTTTCTTCAGTAAAACATGAATCAGGCAGGATTTAATCTAGCAGATAGAAAGGAACTCCTAGGAATGGTACAAAATGAAAGACTTTTACGGGCAGAAAGTAGCAGGAACAAGGAAGTATACTAGGCTTAAAAGCGGAGTGGTTATGGAAAGACTGCTTTCCTTCAGAGGATGGTGGGGTCGGTCAGAACAATTACCTAACTAGCACTGATCATGTGATTCCCAACCTATGACCACATTTGGAGAGAGCCAAAAGTATAATTAAGCCTCAGTTTGGTAACACAGGATCTGGCACAAGCCGCCCCATTTGGTGCCTGTTGTTTTGTTTTTAATAAACATAACCACAATATGATCATCATTTCTAAAAACTTACCTTGATATATTCTTAATATTATCAAACATTCAGTCAGTGTTCAATTTCGGAGGGTACTTTTAAGCATTTCAATTATATCATGGACAGAAGGCGCTAAACATCTGCTCATTTTGCACAGGCTAGAGTGAGAATGTTCATTGTAGCAAGGATGTAGCTTCATGCATTCAAGTAATTCTGCAGTGGCGTTATTCACAATAAGGAGTTAAACATCATTTTCACTATCAGAAAGAGAGGAACAAGAGTAGAAGAGATTCTTCAAGGTCCATCTCAGCTGGGCTTTCCAGGGAGTCCCAGAGAGATGGTATTCCACCTTCTCTCCCCACTGATGATCACAGTCAAGGGCTAATTATAATACAGGAACATGTGGCAGTTACATATTTTTGTGCTAAACATCCAATTTCATCTCTTTATTATGTAATTACTGATTGATTACTGGAAACTAAAGCTAACAAAGAAGTGCTAAGGCTCTCTTCCCCATAGGAGTACAGTAATAACTCTGAATTATGCAGTATTTTAGAAAATGTATTAAAAAATATCCTATTTGCAATTTAAATACTCAACAGTTCTCACATTTCTATTGCATGATGGAGTAACAATCGTTTTTACAGTGAGACCACCACAGAACAAGGAATTAACACAAATGTCTTACCTTTTCAGATTCTTCCTCATACACTGCTTTGGAGGTGAGAATGCTGGATCTGCTACTCCCCTACCTAAAGTCATATTTTAAGGAAAGTAAAGCCATTCAACTAACCATGATTAACTATATGCCTCCCTAATAGCAAACAGTTTTCTGAATATTCTACTCTTGAGCCTTTTGTCTTTGCATCAGATGGACTCAGCTTAAAACTTACATAAGGATAATGGCTTTCCAAGTGAGAAAATTAAACAAGCAGAAATACAAATAATATCTTGTAGTGGTGAGAAAAAAGAGCCAAAACTGTAATCTCTTCTGCTCTTTGCTACTTACCAGTTTTGCGATGTAACCAAGTCTCCCCTCTGGATCTGATTCCTTGCCTGTAGAACAATTGCAGGCAATGAATTAGGTCATCTTTAAGAACTATTGCAATTAAGGACTATTTCAATTTAGTTCTACTTAGATTTTGATTCTTTTATCCCTAATTCTTTATTTCTTATTTTCTTTGTTATGAAATAGATATTTTATAACATCTGTTATCAAAAGATATTTCATTAGAAAAGCTGTTAGAATATCATCTTAAACCATACTCTGTTCAGTCGCTCAGTTGAGTCTGACTCTCTGCAACCCCATGGACCACAGTATGCCAGGCCTCCCTGTCCATCACCAACTCCCGGAGTCCACCCAAACCCATGTCCTTTGAGTCGATGATGCCACCCAACCATCTCATCCTCTGTCATCCCCTTCTCCTCCTGCCCTCAATCTTTCCTGGCATCAGAGTCTTTTCCAATGAGTCAGCTCTTTGCATCAGGTGGCCAAAGTATTGGAGTTTCAGCTTCAGCATCAGTCCTTCCAATGAACACCCAGGACTGATCTCCTTTAGAATGACCTGGTTGGATCTCCTTGCAGTCCAAGGGATTTTCAAGAGTCTTTTCCAACACCACAGTTCAAAAGCATCCACCATAATCAAGCATAAACCATACTCAAGACTAGCCAAAAAAGGAGGATCAGGTTGACCATTCATTGGACTAGAACCATAATTTATTCTTCTAATTTGCACATTTGAATAACATTTTTTCATAAAGAATCTTGTTTATTGTCACTTGTCAAGTGATACATAGTACAAAGATTCATTGATATAAGTTCTAGATAGGTAATAGAAAAAAATTATTATTGATGCCAAACTTTTTAAACTGATCTATACATGTTCATCTCACATAGCAAACTAAGGATTCATAGATTTCCTGCTACACAGAACAATTTTCATATGAAACTTTCCTCTGGAACCAAGTAATGATTTTTTTTGTGGATATTTTGCTTATATATTTTTCATATGGAAAATACATTTTAATAAGAAGAAATACAACCCATCCCACAAATATGAGTCATTGAATAAAACATAGCCACACGGACTTTGAATTATGATTGCAAAACAAATACAACAGCAAATGGGCTTAAAGGAAAGCTTATACCCACTTAGGTGGGAGGAAAAGGGAAAAGCAGGATGGGGAAAAATTCTTCAGAGAAAACCATGCTTGAGCTCTATCTTGGCAAATGAATAAAAAAATAAAAATTAAAGATAAGAAGATATTTCAAGGAAAATAAGTGAGCAGAGGGAAGAGAGAAAATAAGAAACATTGTCCTAGGTGTTTTCAATGTTCTTGTTTAATATTCACAGCAATCTGAATATGATAATTATAATTTTATAGATGTGGAAACTGAGGTTCGGAGAGATTAATTAACTTACCCAAGGTTACACACCTAATAAATAGCAGAGTCAGTCTTCATATCTAATTAAATGACTTCAGAGTACACTGTACTGGGATATTCATTTATTGAAACACCATTTGTTGAGCACTCACTGTGTATCAGAGAACAGATTAAAACCAGTGATACAAAGATACAGCCCCTATTTGTAAGGAGCTTTTTGTGCTCTTAGAAACAGAAAACCTCAAAGCTGATCTGCAATAATCTCACCAGCCACTTGCTTCCTGCTCTCCTCAATACCCTACAGGGGACCCTGAGTTCATCCTCATTATGACCAAACTATGGGTCCCTGTTCTGCACTAATCTGCTTTGAGATAAGGATTTTTTTGGTACAAATAGAAATTAGCACAGGGTTGCCTAAAAAAACAGCTAAGAGATGCTTCTGTCTTAAAGGAGTTGCCACCATCCCTAGAAAAAGTCCCTAGAGAAACTCAAGTGTCTTACTCCTCCAGTTTCCTTCATAGACTCTGAGCACCTTGAATATATATTCAGGAGCAGCAACGCCTAGCCTGGAGCAAAAGCACCCAGGAAAAAGATGGATCCCCTCTGTCCCTTACTTGATAAAGCTCTAGGAGTTCAAAGTGAAGTAATATCTCCTCATGTTGTGCTGTGCTCAGTCACTCAGTTGTGTCCAGCTCTTTCCGACCCCATGGACTGTAGCCCACCAGGCTCCTCATTCCATGGGGATTCTCCAGGCAAGAAAACTGGAGTGGGTTGCCAGGCCTTCCTCCAGGGGATCTTCCCAACTCAGGGATCGAAGGTTTCCCACATTGCAAGCAGATTCTTTACTGTATGAGCCACCAGGGAAGCCCAAGAATACTGGAATGGGTAGCCTATCCTGTCTCCAGGGGAACTTTCCAATCAAGGAATTGAACCTGGGTCTCCTGCATTGCAAGTCAATTCTTTCCCAGCTGAGCTACCAAGGAAACCCTAATATCTCCTCATAGCTTTCTTCTATTGACATTCTCTTTGACCCTAACAATTCTTTTCTCCCCACTCTTTATTTTCATGCTTCTTGATATACTAACAGATAAAGTAAACATCCTCATTCTTAAGAATCCTAACTAGAAACATCACTGTGTTTCCTAGTATTGCAAAATTTACCCACTTCCTCCAATCTCAAAGTGTGTTGAGCCTAGTGTGTGCCCAGTCTCTCTGTCTTGAGCACTTCCTGGGACCTAATAGAACAAGGCTTGTCAATAGGCTTTGAACATTGAGTAGAAGGGATGTCCAGATCTCAAGGGCTTGTGATATAATATGGAAGTGTTTCCAGTTCTAGATGACCATTAGAAGCGATAATTTCTGCGGAGCCCTGCTCTGAGGTGCAATTGTCAACCAGATAGAAAACCTAACTGTCCATTATTATCTTTAACTGGATTTGGGGAATCCAAATCCAAAAGAGATGCCTTGGCCAGAGATGGAAAAGACCACCAAGACTGAGTATTTAATAAAAGATACATACACACACACTTAAATCTGTTTGGCAAATACCTTACTTCCATGCTTTCATCTTTCAGCTTTTAAGGAAATGGGAGAGACCTTCAATATTGCTTTTAGGATAGAATTGTGAATGTGAGGAGGGGTTGGAGTGGGAATGGAGATGGTCTACAGCCTAAAACATGAACTCATTTTAATTTGCCTTTTCATTCCTTAGATGAAGCTTAGGTCACTTCAAAAAATTTCTATATATACCTGTTTCTCCTTGATTTTCTATTAATATATATTGGAGGAGCTTGGTACATTTGATTGCTAGAGTTGCACTAGTAACCTATGAAAAATCAAAGTCAAAATCACCTTAGCAACTGCTTAAAAATGAACTGAACTTTATTAACTGTAAATGTTGCCAAGCTATGTTTATTTGCCTTCTAACTTTTAATATATCCCAAATGACAAATTAAAGGCTATTAAACCCTGACTTGTTTTGAATATCTCTTGGAAGTCTATTCTTTTATCAAAATAAAATGGGACCCAACAGTTCAAAGACATAAAGTTTGCTTTATCGCAAGCAAACATAACTAAAATATTAGAAATTAGGAAGTAACAATTTTCTGGAAAAGCTTAATATTTTCTTACCAGCCAGCACACTTGCTTTGCAAAACCTTTCAACTGAACAATGGTTTGTATTATCCTCAGCCTTCATTTTTCCTCCAGATCCTCTTTTGTAGGCATTTCCTAGCTTTCTCAACTCTGCTTGACAGTTTTGTTATTTCAGGCTGATTTTCTGCAATTTTACTTCTCTGCTGTCTGGATGATTTTATTATTTGCCATATTCTCTCTTTCATATTGGGGTTTATTCTGGTTTTGGCTTGCTGGGGTTTTGGCAGGCTACTGCTATAAAATACAAGAGGTTTGGAAGCTATGCAGATGGCAAATGTAGTGTTGTGTGCTTTCATTCATGATGGGCTTCCGTCTCTTTATAACAGGCAGGAAAACTGCCAACTCTTATTTCCTGTGCCCACTTCTGACATATTTAAGCAAGACTGCAGTAGTGACTTGCAGGACTGTAGGCTTTTTAGTTTGGGTAGGCTATCCTTGGTGCTTGGAATTTAAAAAGAAAGTTTCTGCTGATACTCAGCATTAATCTTCTTACATGTGTTTTCTGTTTCAGTATGTATTTAATGAATCTGTTTAACTTTGAAGTAAATATCTTCTTCCTTTTAAAAGGGTTAAATGATTACCTAACATTTTCTTTTGGTTTTTACTGTTTGTTTGTTTTTCCCTAAGCCAGTACACATGATAACAATTACACTTACTTCCCAAAGAACATCTTGCCAAGTATTACTGTTAAAATAATAAGACCTGCTCTTTCAATTGAAGTTTAATGACCTTGTTTCCAGAAATGGCACCTTGAAAAGAAGCATCACTTCAGTAGGCAGATTCAAGAGCATAAATTTGTAAACAATATTTCTTTTCAGAAAAAGGAGAACAACTTTGCTGCACCATGGAGCAGATATTTAGGATAAAGAGTGTTCAAAGTACAATCCTCATAGCAGTAGTGAAATATTGTTTGGCATTGTTAAGGAAGGTACATATTCTTGCCATGGAACTACTGCAGTGTGAGAAGTGGAAATAATAAAGTTATGCCAATGCCTCAGTATCCCTTAACTGGTTTTTATTTTTCCCTGCAGGAACATGCATTAGGGAAAACATAATTTTAATAATTTCTGTTCAATCTAAGTCCTGCACAAAAATATATAAACACTAGAATGAAAAACAGACCTTCACAAATTGAGCTTCATATTCTCTGGCATACTACATCGTGTTTATTGATTTATGGGCTCCACTAGAAAAAAGGCACACAACTTTGCTCCTGGTCACACATAAATAATACGACAAATAATCAGCTGGTCTGATTCTACTTATGCCCTCACTCAACAGGAATCTGAATTCAGTGGGAATTCTGAATGAATAATTAATGGTGTCCTAACCATGGAACACAAAAGCAAGGAATCCAGATGTCCTGGGAGACTTCCAATACCTCACCCAGAACTTGGGCAATATAATTCTCCATCACAAAGACTCTATTTGTAGCTAGACATCTGCTTTCCTGGTCTTGTCTACAAAACGGTAACACTGTTCTCCCCACTGTTTATATGTCAAACAAATAATATCCGCACCTACTCCCAGATTCCCCATGAATGGCAAGGTACCACTCTCATATGAGAACCACTGCACACAATGCTGCTTGGGATGTTCTTCTAACCTAGGTCCCTAAAGTTACAAAGATAGTTCTGTTACATATTAAGGAGCCCAACCACAAGGCTTGCACTAGCTTCAGGTAGATTGTTTTTCTTTTCTATGAATAGACATTTTGCATTACTATTCAGTTTATTTAATTTGATCAAAATAATAAAGAGGATCATGCAGATAGATATAAACATAAGGTGCTTGGGGCTGGTGCACTGGGACGACCCAGAGGGATGGTATGGGGAGGGAGGAGAGTTCAGGATGGGGAACACATGTATACCTGTGGCGGATTCATTTTGATATATGGCAAAACCAATACAATATTGTAAAGTTAAAAAATAAAATTAAATTAAAAAAAAAGAAAAGAAAACAATTTCATCAGGATCTAACGCATTTTAATGAGTAGATAATTTGTGTCTACTTGTATTTAATTGTACATTCAGTTAAATTGAATTAAGGTATGAGGGCTAAAGTTTACCTGACCCTAAGACCATCTATATGTAAATATGAATATATGCTGCTGCTGGGGCTGCTAAATCCCTTCAGTCGTGTCGGACTCTGTGTGATCCCATAGATGGCAGCCCACCAGGCTCCGCCATCCCTGGGATTCTCCAGGCAAGAACACTGGAGTGGGTTGCCATTTCCTTCTCCAATGCATGAAAGTGAAAAGTGAAACTGAAGTCACTCAGTTGTGTCTGACCCTCAGCGACCCCATGGACTGCAGCCTTCCAGGCTCCTCCATCCATGGGATTTTCTAGGCAAGAGTACTGGAGTCAGGTGCCATTGCCTTCTCCGATGAATATATGACTAAAGGTCTAATTTCACTATGGGGTACTATGAAGAAAGCTGAGCGCCAAAGAATTGATGCTTTTGAACTGTGGTGTTGGAGAAGACTCTTGAGAGTCCCATGGACTGCAAGGAGATCCAACCAGTCCATTATAAAGGAGATCAGTCCTGGGATTTCTTTGGAAGGAATGATGCTAAAGCTGAAACTCCAATACTTTGGCCACCTCATGCAGAGAGTTGACTCATTGGAAAAGACTGTGATGCTGGGAGGGATTGGGGGCAGGAGGAGAAGGGGACGACAGAGGATGAGATGGCTGGATGGCATCACCGACTTGATGGTCAAGAGTTTGGGTGAACTCTGGCAGTTGGTGATGGACAGGGAGGCCTGGCGTGCTGCAATTCATGGGATCGCAAAGAGTCGGACATGACTGAGCAACTGAACTGAACTGATATATACTACACAGGATATTCAAATGGAAATATTATCAGCCTCACTTAAATTTTTCTGATAACTAGGGTAGAAAAAAATCATTTATGAAGTAATAAAGGATAGATTTCTTGAATATTTTTCAATAGAAACTTACCTGCTATGACAGACATTTATTGACTTCATATCAATCAATGTGAGTATTTCAAGTTAGGAAGTCAATATATATATATCTAAGGAAGTGTGGCTATAATAACATGCTTTACTAAATGCTTTACTTAAAAATATCATATTTCCTAAAATACACAGAAATAGACTTAAGGACAGGAAAATACATTCCATGTTTTTGGATATGAAAACACAGTGTTATAAAAATTATAACCTTCTCTAATTTACTTCATAAATTTAATACAACCTCAAGAAAATATCATAAGAATCATTTCTAAAGCTATACTAGTTCATTTTAAATGTGTATGGAAAAATAACCAAAGGATAGCCAGAGAAATCCTAAAAAGTTGGGGGGGGGTAGTACTTCTTCCAGACATTAAAATATGTTGTAAAGCTTCTATAACTAAATTATATGGTATTGGCACATGAATGACCAGACTTAATAGTGGAACACAGTAGAAAGTCCAGAAACAAATCCTCGTCCACAGGGAAGCTCAACCTTAATAAATACAGGATCTCAAATCAGAGCTCAGAAAATTGTATGCTCATATGGAATAGTGCATACTTGGTTCATTGCTCACATTATACATTGTGATAAATTTCGAATGCATCAGAAACTGAAATGTGAAAAAAAAAAAAAGTGACCAGATATGTACTAGAATAAAATGGGTAAATTTCTTTATAATAAAGACTGGAGAATATTTTCCTAATTATGATCAATGAATAGAATCAATAAAGAGAAGAGACTAGTAAATTTCTGTACATTGACAAAACAGTGTCTGCATAGCAAACACAAACATCATAAGATTAGAAGACAGAGTCCAAACTAGAAAATAAAATACCAGTAACATATCAAAGATAACAGTTTAATACCTTAGAAAATGCAAAGAACATTAAATGTTTGAGAAGAATAAACACAAAAAGCCTCCTTGAGAACTAAAAAAAAAAATTTTAATGAAACAAAAAAAGAAAGACAAAGTATATATAAATGTGCGACGGAGAGGCCTGGTAGGCTGCAGTCTATGGGGTCGCTAAGAGTCGGGCACGACTGAGCGACTTCACTTTCACTTTTCACTTTCATGCATTGGAGAAGGAAATGGCAACCCACTCCAGTGTTCTTGCCTGGAGAGTCCCAGGGACAGGGAAGCCTCGTGGGCTGCCGTCTATGGGGTCGCACAGAGTCGGACACGACTGAAGCAACTTAGCAGCAGCAGCAGCATCCTCATTCAAATACAAAATGCAAAACTATTCTCAGACATGATTTCTCAACAATTTAAGTGGCAAACATCTAAAATTTTGGCAACATACTCTGTGGTTAAGGAACCAGTACTCTTATACACTGGGAATGCAAAACGAGACAACCCAAGGGAATTTGATGTCTAGCAAAATATATATAATTACCCTTATCTCAGCAATCTACTAGGAAATTTCTTTAAAATACACTGACAGTAATACAAAATGTCACATACAAAGATCATTCATTGTAATGATATTTTTATTAAGAAAATACCGGTGGGGGGATCAATGCCTATATACAGGAGACTGCTTAAATAAACATGAATTGAGCACTGTTTAGCTGTCAAAATGAATGAGGACAACCTCACTCTACTGTTAAACAATGATCACCAAGATAAGTTGTTAGGTGAAATAAACTAATGTGTTGAACACCTTTTATAGTATATTTGTGTTAAAAAAAACAGGGGATACAGGAGTTTCTTTGTATAGGTACAAACACATGCACACATGTGAGTGAATGCACATTTATATATATGTATATGTCAGTTCTGTTCAGTCACTCAGCCATGTCTGACTCTTTGTGACCCCATGGAATGTAGCACGCCAGGTTTCCCTGTCCATCACCAATTCCTGGAGCTTGCTCAAACTCATGTCCATTGAGTCGGTGATGCCATCCAACCATCTCCTCCTCTGCTGTCCCCTTCTCCTCCTGCCTGCAATTTTTCCCAGCCTCAAGTCTTTTCCAATGAGTCAGCTCTTCACATCAGGTGGCCAAAGTATTGGAGTTTCAGCTTCAGCATCAGTCCTTCCAGTGAATATTCAGGACTGATTTCCTGGAGGATAGACTGGCTGGATGTCCTTGCAGTCCAAGGGACTGTCAAGAGTCTTCTCCAACATCACAGTTGGAAAGCATCAATTCTTCTGTGCTCAGCATTCTTTATAGTCCAACTGTCACATCCGTACATGACTACAGGAAAGACCATAGCTTTGACTAGACAGACCTTTGTCAGTAAAGTAACCAAAAACTAATTTTTAAATTTAACTTTTAATTAGTTTGACAGAAAAATAATCAAACTGATCACATGGACCACAGCCTTGTCTAACTCAATGAAATTCTGAGCTATGCCATATAGGGCCACCCAAGATGGATGGGTCATGGTGGAGAGTTTTGACAAAACGTGGGCCACTAGAAAAGGGAATGGCAAACCACTTCAGTATTTTTGCCTTGAGAAACCCATGGACAGAATATGTATGTACATGTGTATATATAGATACATATAGCATATGTCGGAGAAGGCAATGGCACCCCACTTCAGTACACTTGCCTGGAAAATCCCATGGACAGAGGAGCCTGGTAGGCTGCAGTCCATGGGGTCGGCTGAGGGTTGGACACGACTGAGTGACTTCCCTTTCACTTTTCACTTTCATGCATTGGAGAAGGAAATGGCAACCCACTCCAGTGTTCTTGCCTGGAGAATCTCAGGGATGGGGGAGTCTGGTGGGCTGCCGTCTATGGGGTCGCACAGAGTGGGACACGACTGAAGTGACTCAGCAGCAGCATAGCATGTGTATGTGTATGTGTATATATCCACACACACACATATATATACACTAAGTCTTTGCATACATACATATTATTTAAAAAACAGAAAAATATACTAAAACTTGTTACATATAAGAGGAGCAAGAATAAGGAGAAAGTTATACTGCCATTTTGAGTTTTTACTTTGGAGCACTGCAAATATTTTACATAAATAATAAACCAAACTAAAGTTAAAAAATGAAAAAGTACCTCTTTATTTTGAAAAGAAATTGAAGCAAATGAATTTAGCTATGTTAAGTTGGTAGAACAACCATATAAAGAAATTGTGTTGAGAGATTAAAAATAAAATGCTTTCACTATACAGTCCTTGTGGGTTATATTCTAAGGACACAAAGAATGAAAAAGAAATCTTCAATTATACTCAGTGGTCTTATTATTTGTAGAAAAGACAGCATGTTATTTTGAAACTATTATGAGCATATTGTGGATTAAAAGGACCATGTAATTATGTTAATGCCACTAGGAAGCAAAATTTTCAAACTAAAGGAGGAGGAGGAGTATAAAAATCAAAGTTAAGTACCCTAATATCTGCAATTTGAACTACTACTATTTCTGTGAACTCATGAAATAATTTTTGTAGCGCAGTACCCCCTTATCCACAGAGGCTATGCTTCCACGACCTATCAGAGGAGGCCTGAAACTCTAAACATACTAAACATACTATGTTTTTCCTATATTCAGCAGTAGAGGTGTGGAGTCACATTAGATTACTGGATCACCAGGGATTTCCCTAGATGGACCCTTCACAGGAAATATGGGGAATGAATTAAAAAAGATAAATTAG
Organism: Bos javanicus; assembly: GCF_032452875.1. NCBI lineage: Eukaryota > Metazoa > Chordata > Mammalia > Artiodactyla > Bovidae > Bos > Bos javanicus. The sequence continues at coordinate 35,097,932 of NC_083874.1, read as the reverse complement.
TAAATCATGCCACAAAGGAAGGCCAAATTCAGAATGTAAAAAATTTGTCCAAATCTAGTTCATTTTTCAACAAATAAATGGCAAAGAGGAAAAAAAATAGAGAAAAATTGCCACAAAGAATAGAACTTTACAACAACTGAGGAAGTGTGATGCACGGACTTTGTTTAAATTTTGTTTTTAAAAAATAGTAAAAAGACATGTTTTAAGTAATTAGGTAAATTGAACATGGACTAGTTATTAGATATTAATATTATTAGTTATGGTAATGAAAAACTCATCAGCCATCAGTAATAATATTCTAAAGAATTTATGGAGTCTGGAATTTGTTTTTAAATAATTTAGAAAAAATTGGGAAAACAGATGACACAACATTGCAAAATGTTGATAATTGTTGGGGCTGGAGGATGTGTAAGTTTATTAAGCTATTTTTTACTTTTGTCTGAACATTATCATAATAAACTTTTTTAGAAGTCTACTGACTGGCAATTTCTAGCTTATGTAACTACTAGTCACTATCCCCTTACAAGCACTGCAGGAACTATCCCCCAGCATGAGATTCAGATTATATAAATTTCTATTGCTTGTTTTTAAAAACTCATATTGGTTTTTAGATCAGGCCTGGTGCATTTGCAGGCAATTTTCAATATGTTCTATGTCTCATACTTTCTTAGTCCATTAAGTAATATTATCCAGAAATCTTTTATATTTTTTATAGTGAAAAATGAAACAAAATCTGAATAGTCCCTTGTTTCTATTTAATGTTTTACCCCAACAATTCCCAAGCTACAGATCCTGAACCTCTGGCAGACCAGATCACAGAGAAAACCATGAGACCTTGAAACAAACACTGTGTAGCCTAATTTCATACATATAAGTTGTATTATATATAAAGTTCACTGAAATGCCTTTATGATTGATAAAATACAATTTCAATTAATGAACATTTAAACTGTGACTCATTTTATGTTTTGATAGATTGTAGACATTTTTTTTTACATTATCAAACAATGCCCTAATTCTTGACAATACTGAGGCTCTCTGACTACTCGGTTCTGAGATTCCATAGTGTTTAATTGTCCCCCATTTTAGGAACAGCAGCGATTTTTTGTTTTTGAGGAGAGTGATTTCCAAAGGGTCTTTATTGAAAAGATTCCCTAAGGATTCATCTTAAGTGGTCCCTCATTTTCCCTGAAACTGAATCCTCCCTATAAAATGCCAATAGGTTGAAAAAGTCTGCTCCGGTCTATGTAAGTAGGATATCAGAGGTGGAGCTTCCTAGAATTGCACAACATAATTACTAAGCACTGGAACTTTTGTCCCTAAGGTTACAAGATGCAAAAATACTATCCTTTTTAAACCACATAGAGTACAAAACTGTGCCCTCTTATGGTATAAACTGAGTATGTACTGGATTTTACCTAAATCTGACCTCCAGGGTAAGTGACTATAGGATGTCAGAGGAACAGGACTGAGAGAAGGAAATATGCTAGATCCAAGTGACTCCACATACTGGTGATTGGTTGCATATTAATGACGGTCGTGTATTTATTAGACTATATGAAACCCTGATTAGTTTTTCTGGATACTTAACTGTCTGGTAAATGCCTGCAATAAATTGTTTATACTGTTCTTAAGAACAAGATAACTCCAATTTGAGTTTCTTTTTTCCTTTGATGCGCTCTTCCAAATGTTTTCCCCTTATTAAAATGAGAATTATCAGGTGTAGTTTTAAGTATGTGATGGTATAATGCTTTACCAAATAAAATGCTAGATTCTTATTCTTGGTCCTTCTTTTATGAAATATTAAATCAAATGCCATGTATGGGTTACTGTGTACATAAGGAGGCTATGATTCACTGCAGAGCTTCCTCTCTCCATAGACAAGATAATGTTGTAGAAAACCTGGACCTAAAGCCTTAACATGCCAATGGCACCATTGCTATCAGAATGAAATGCAGAAAAATATTTAAGGAAGATAAAGAGATAAGTCTATCACTATTACAAAGAAACCTGAAATTAGAATATTGGGACTATCACAGTTCAGTTCAGTTCAGTCGCTCAGTTGTGTCCGACTCTTTGCGACCCCATGAATCGCAGCACGCCAGGTCCGACTCCCGGAGTTCACCCAGACTCACATCCATCGAGTCAGTGATGCCATCCAACCATCTCATCCTCTGTCATCCCCTTCTCCTCCTGCCCCCAATCCCTCCCAGCATCACAGTCTTTTCCAATGAGTCAACTCTTCACATGAGGTGGCCAAAGTACTGGAGTTTCCGCTTCAGCATCATTCCTTCCAAAGAAATCCCAGGGCAGATCTCCTTCAGAATGGACTGGTTGGATCTCCTTGCAGTCCAAGGGACTCTCAAGAGTATTCTCCAACACCACAGTTCAAAAGCATCAACTCTTCGGCACTCAGCCTTCTTCACAGTCCAACTCTCACATCCATACATGACCACAGGAAAAACCATAGCCTTGCCTAGACGGACCTTTGTTGGCAAAGTAATGTCTCTGCTTTTGAATATGCTATCTAGGTTGGACATAACTTTCCTTCCAAGGAGTAAGCGTCTTTTAATTTCATGGCTGCAGTCACCATCTGCAGTGATTCTGGAGCCCAGAAAAATAAAGTCTGACACTGTTTCCACTGTTTCCCCATCTATTTCCCATGAAGTGATGGGACCAGATGCCATGATCTTCGTTCACTGTTTTGCTTAAACAAGTCTTTGCCTAGGTCTCTATGCATGCTTGTTTTCTGTTTTTAAGATAGTTAAAGAAATTCATTACTAGAAGATATTTCTATGTATGAAAGTCTTCAGCTGCCAAGAACCAATTATTCTATCCTTAATTTTGTCTTTAGCCAAATAAATTTTAATATTTAATATTCAAAGCTAAATTAGTTTAAGATCAGAGATGGAAGAGAAATTCATTTTTCTAGAGACATGGCAGATGACAGACTCAGCACCATTTCCATTGATTCTACATGTAATGACCAGACCTCTGGGTCACTTTGATAAATCTGATAACTATAAATTCAGAGGTAAAATGAAGAGTGAAAAAAGGAGTACATGAACCCAAGATTAAAGTGACTACCTAAGAGACTAGTTAAAGTAGATTAGTTCCCCTGTAAGAGTCATTGATGACATTTCAAAGAACAAACAGGCCAATATGGAATAATAGAAAGCAAGAAAGTGCTGTCTGATACAGGTAACACTTAGGATAGGTTTTATTATAGTGTTGCTTTTGTCTCAGAAGCAGAAATTCTCTGCTCATACCCATTTGTGCCGTAATTGACTAAAACAATGAATTGCTTTCCATAGAAGCCCAGTTTGGTTTCTTCACTGGTAAAGTAGAAAATTGAAAAGAGAACTCCCCTTGACTATAAAACTAACAGAACTTGTTTTCTGAAGCATAAGACTATACCTTCGTTGAAGTTAAAGTACTATGGCAAGTCTAAAACTATAGAATAAAAACTAATTCTGATGTTAGAAGTAAAACTGTCCTATGAAAATCACTACTTTTGTCATTAAGTCATTCAGAATTTCTGGTTAAAAAACTAATTTTATTAACCCTTTTTCTTATAATTCAAAGATAAAACATCACCTTTCTGATTATACCAGACAGTGAGTGTGTAACTAACAGGACTTATACAGAAGAGCCACTGGGTAAACACCTATGAATTGATTAGTTGATGCACTGAAACTTCCATTCACACTGCAAAAACTGCACTTCAGTTTTTGTGTGTGGGGGCACTCAGTCATGTCCGACTCTTTGCAACCCCATGGACTGTAGCCCACCAGGCTCCTCTGTCCGTGGAATTCGCCAGGCAAGAACACTGGACTGGGTTGCCACTTCCTAATCCAGAGGATCTTCCCAACTCAGGACTGAACCCACGTATTTTGTGTCTCCTGCACGGGGAGGTGGATTCTTTACCACTGCACCACTAGGGAAGCCCCGGTCTTTCTCTGGCTTGCTATCTGTAATGTGTTTCCTGTATACTTTACTCATCTCAGCTAGGAAGACAGATGTGTAAGCATGCTAACAAATAAAATTATTGTTCCAGGATCTTTGCATCAATATGGAAAATCTCATAAAAAGCATGCTGGAGTTCGAGCCCCTTCAACATGTCTTGATGAAACTGTGTATATATTAGGAATGGTCTAGAGAAGAGCACTGGTAATGCTCCAATTATGTTCAACCACACTTATCTCTTTACTAGTTTTCTGCCAAGGCCAATCTTTCCTTCTTTAAAATGTATGCATTACTGAAAAGCACCCTTTACCTGCAATAACATTTAAATGAAAAGACACAGGCAAGGTAAGCATAAAAACATATACTAAAAAATGGATATGCCATTTTGCTCACGATGCACACACAGAGGACCACAGGGATTAAGCAAGTCATAAAGATAAATAAAATGCCATGATTCAGTTGTAAGAAACACAGAAGAGCAAGAGCCACTAAAGGAGATAAACGGCCCTCGACCTCAGCTAGGGAAAATCACTAGGGAGTGGTGGGAATTATAGCCATCCCCTCAGACTGACTTCCCTGGTGGATCAGACAGTAAAGCGTCTGCCTACAATGCAGGAGACCAAGGTTCAATCCCTGGGTTGGGAAGATCCTCTGGAGAAGGAAATGGCAACCCACTCCAGTACATTGCCTGGAAAATCCCATGGATGTAGGAGCATGGTAGGCTACAGTCCATGGGGTCGCAAAGAGTCAGACATGACTGAGCAACTTCACTCACTCACTCCTCAGACTATAAGCCCTGTGCACAGAGGCAGTCATGGCATGGCTCTAGCTCTGTAAGAATGTTCTATAAAGAGAAGACAGAACCGATTCACATAGAAAACAAACATATAGTTACCAAAAAGGAAAGATGGGGGGAGATAAATTAGGAGATTAGGATGAACATATACACACTATTATATATAAAACAGATAATAATCAAGGACCCAATGTATAGCACGGGGAACTCCATTAATATTCTGTAATAATCTATTTGAGAAAAGAATCTGGGAAAGAATGCATATATTAATGTGTGTAACTGAATCGCATTGCTGTACACCTGAAAATAACACATTGCAAACCAGCTATACTCCAATATAAAAAAATTACATAATTTTTAAAAATATATACTAAATTAAAATTTTTAAGCAAATAAAACAGAAAGTTGTATTTTGTTTGAAATATCTCAAGTTTTAAATATTATAACCAATTCAAACAAAGTTTAGGTCATCATGACAGTGAAACAAAAACTTTACGGGGATGGGGGCCTTTAGGTCTTCTGAAATGTTTTGCATTTTAGATACTGGTTTCTGAGAAATATGAAGAGTAAACTATGGCTCTATCTTAACTATCTAATTAGTAAAATAGTTTTATATTAAAAGACGTATTTCAAATAGTTCCTGATAGAGCTATTATTGAAATTTTAAAGGTAATTCCAACAAACACCGGGCTATCCAAGTTGCCATTTGCCTAGTGTCAATGTTGCCTTGTTTTGGACTCCTTTCTACACTAGTCAATGTCTACTTTCCCCCCATTTCTTCTATATCCATTTGTGACTGTACTTTGTTCATTTAACAAAAGATTCTTTGTGAGCTCAGGAGTATGGAGACTGGCTCATATCAGAACCTAATACGCCCCCCAAATGAACATAAATGTAGTCCCTTCAGTTCAGTTCAGTCGCTCAGTCGTGTCCGACTCTTTGCGACCCCATGATTTGCAGCACGCCAGGCCTCCCTGTTCATCACCAACTCCCGGAGTTCACCCAAACGCATGTTAAAGCACAGTAACTCTAATATCTGTGAGTAAAAATGTTTATTTACTTAAATAAAGGATAAACCACTTTATTTCCATGACTACTTCTTTACTTGTCACCCATTTAGTTTAATCTTTCAACGCACTTAAAGTTGTAGCATCAAATTCAAGTCACCAAATAAAGAACTATAAAGTGCCCAGAAAACAAAACAAAACAAAAGTTCTAAGGAATACTTTTAAAATCAAATATTCTACAAAATATTGCATCATTCATAATTATATCAACTATGACTGAGGAGAAGCAGAGAAATCATATAACTTGAGAGAAAATCTTGGTATTATTTTACTTTATGAAAACCCACCAAGTTTAAATGTATGGTGGTCATAGACCAATACACACAGCAACCATTACGTGAGTATCTCCATGATATTGGTGCTGTGCCGCCGTCATATCATTTCATTTCACTGTGAAAGGAAGCTATTAGTATCTCAATTATACTCCTTAGGAAAACCAAGTTTTAGGTGTAAATAATCACTATACATCACTCAACTAACAAGTGGCAAGTATATCCTGTGGCAGGTATATTCTAGCCAGAACACAAATCCAAGCGCAGAAAATTTGGAGGACGTGGAGGGACTTGAGGAGTTATCTGATCCAATGCCCCTAATTTATATTTGAAAAAAAACGGAAGTCCACCGAATCAACTCACGGACCAATTCAAGATCTCAGAAGTAAAAAGTCATTTTTCCCTCGCTTCGAGTGAGTGACAAACACGAGTCATCTTTGCCAGCTTTAGCAACCATTGTTTGCCATTTCAATACCTAAGATGATGCAACCCCCGTGGCCATGCCTTTACCGTTTGGAAAAGTGGACTGGGTCAGTCTGTTACTTGTGTGTTGTGCTAGTGTGCTTAGCTGTGTCTGACTCCTTGCAACCCCATGGACTGTAGCCTGCCACATTCTTCTGTCCATGAAACTTCCCAGGCAAGAATACAGGAGTGGGTTGCCATTTCCTTCTCCACCATTATTTATAAGCAATCACAATTAAATAACCAAGCATAAACAAAGTTTTGATAAATGTGAAAAATAGTTCTTTTATTTTTCTCCCCAGTCATTCCTCAGTTTATTCAGAGCCTACCTCTGCCGACCTTAAAGAAAAACTACTCTCTGACCTCAGTCCCCACCTCTGTGCTCCTATATGGTGCCTCAGAGTTTCACTGCCCAGGTGGTCTCAGCCCTTTTTCCCCATGGCTGTTGCCCTCATTTGCCATTAAGGCATGGTTTTTGCCCAGTGGAACAGGTAGGAGTTGGAGCTATTCCAGAATCTCTAGACAGATGTTATTTAGAAGCAATAATCTGTTAAGTGATAGTGAGATGGGAGGTGGAGTCTAGTAGACACATTAAACTTCATTTATGAAGAGGAACTAAAAAGCCTCTTGATGAAGGTGAAAGAAGAGGGTGAAAAAGTTGACTTAAAAACTGTACATTCAGAAAATGAAGATCATGCCATCTGGTCCCATCACTTCATGGGAGATAGATGGGGAAACAGTGGAAACAGTGTCAGACTTCATTTTTTTGGGCTCCAAAATCACTGCAGATGGTGACTGCAGCCATGAAATTAAAAGACACTTACTCCTTGGAAGGAAAGTTATGACCAACCTAGAGAGCATATTGAAAAGCAGAGACATTACTTTGCTAACAAAGGTCCGTCTAGTCAAGGCTATGGTTTTTCCTGTGGTCATGTATGGATGTGAGAGTTGGACTGTGAAGAAGGCTGAGCACCGAAGAATTGATGCTTTTGAACTGTGGTGTTGGAGAAGACTCTTGAGAGTCCCTTGGACTGCAAGGAGATCCAACCAGTCCATTCTGAAGGAGATCAGCCCTGGGATTTCTTTGCAAGGAATGATGCTAAAGCTGAAACTCCAGTACTTTGGCCACCTCATGTGAAGAGTTGACTCATTGGAAAAGACTGTGATGCTGGGAGGGATTGGGGGCAGGAGGAGAAGGGGACGACAGAGGATGAGATGGCTGGATGGCATCACTGACTCGATGGACGTGAGTCTGGGTGAACTCCAGGAGTCGGTGATGGACAGGGAGGCCTGGCATGCTGCAATTCATGGGGTCACAAAGAGTCGGACACGACTGAGCGACTGAACTGAACTGATGAAAGAATTTTAATAACAAACAGGGTTTCCTTGCTTGTTTCTTGTGATTTATTGTGGCTTTGGGAGTGGGGTCTGATAGGCATGACAGGGTTAGGATTACTAAAACGCTCATGTGCTTTCCTTAGGTGAGGATGATCTACTTTTCAGGTCTCACCTATATGTGGAAGAAATGAAGAAAAATGATCCTGTCAGACCTAACCTCAAAATGAAAGAGCTACTACAGAAACTCATCTTTCTCTGGCTAATACTGTCTATCACTTTCAGTAAGACTCTGGTATATTTTAGCATATTAGATTATTTTTTCTTCTTTCTAGCTAAATTTCCTTGTATTATCCTATCTTCCTGTGGACTGTGGCCCCACTGAAGAGGTGGAAAGGGGTCTTGTGCCAAGGATTAAGTGGAGAGAAAAACATGAGTCTTATCACAACAGAAACAGATGCAAAGTCATCAACCATACTATAGTCCACAATATGGGGGAAATACCACAGACCCATTGCTCCCTGAATGTTTTTCTCTTGTCAATGGTAATAGGAGTCAATCTGCTGATAAACTGCCAAGTTGCTGTGGGCTTATGTAGGCTAGGGAGGGTGGGGAGGGGGAGGGAGAATCTAAAGGATTGTCTCCTGGAAATGTTTTTACTGTCCTGAGAGGTGGGATAATATCTAGCTCTATTTAGAAAACTGAGCTCTTCTGACGATCTTAACAAATTTATACCCCAATCTCTCACCTCTTCCTCTCCGGTGTATTTCATAGGTAGCTTTGCTAACTGCCTGCACAACTACAAATAGAATCTGTCACTCTAGAAATAGGGTTGTCCTTTTATAGGCAGATTGATGGACTGGGTGCCAAGACTTAAGAACAGTAGCATGACTGGGGCAGACACCGTCCCCCATAAATCCAATATTGACAAATATCCTACCCAACCCAGATGATTTTGTTTGTCAAGTTCCCTTTATTAAGGCATAACTGCGAAGCATAGGACACAGAAAATCATTGACAATTTTTGGAAATGAGCTATTGAGCCCATTATTTAAAGAGGAAAATGTTAATGAACAATTGAGTATTATAAATTATCGTAAGAATCTCTTAATTGCATCTCTCAACCTCCAAAATATGCCAATAATTCTTACGTAGCTAATAAACATAGATCAACCTGCATTTACAGATTCTTAAACTTGAGACTTTTTATTTGTAGCTTCTGTTTTATTTCTCAGTTCATTGGTGAAAAACTGACTTAGTAATGTTGAATCAAACACAAGCTAGGCATAAATAAACAAGCTACAAGCTAGGACCTCATGAAAATAATCATTGCTCTATTCATGTCAGAGAACAAAGAAAATCCCTAACTTAGCAATGTCCATTTTAAATATGCTCAGTTTGAACTCTCTTTGAACACACCACTTGTGTTTGGGCAGCTGTCACCTTTCAGAAGTTCATACTCACCTTGCACCCTTCCTGTTCTCATGGGCAGGCTAAGCTGAACATGCTTTTAAACAACATTCTCCTTGAACTTCTGTAAAACTGTGCTGACTGATGTCAGGAGCGATGAAATCCTAGAATGTGAGATCCTGTGGCTGAATGTATCCAGAAGAAAAAATACTAAAAAAAAGCCTTCTCCTCCTGACACTAGGAATAACATTTCAGTAGGAACACAAATAATTTTTTTCATTAGAAGAAACACGTGAATCCCTAACAAGTCCTTAAATAAAGAGCAGAAACTCCCCATTCAGGCTTCTACCACAAAAACTTTGACCCCAGAATTATTGATGGAAACACAGCTTCACCAAAGGTTTTGACTGGTGTGTGCACCATTATTGTATTACATCTCCTATGAGTTCCAAACTTCATAGATCCATCTTTCTGTTAATATTCTCCCTGGATGTCTAAAAAGTGTCACTGTCTTAATATGGCCAAATCATTTTGTCCTAACATGCTCCCCTTGTCTTCCCTATCATTTTCTGTCATATATGACCTTCCCATCCACCAGTTGTTCAAACAAACCCAGAAGTCAGACTTGATTTCCCATTTAATCTCACCTGTGTCCACTCCAGTAGCAGGTACAAAATATACCAAACCCTTTCGTTCAATTTCTCTTTTTATTAGTAACACCCTAGAATAGTCTACCATCCTCTCTTGCCAGGATGTTCTAGTTGGTTTCACCTAGAGGCCCTAAACTATTTTCCACACAGAAGCCACAGTGCTATTTATAACATTAGATTTTGTTACTACTCTGCTCCAATTCCTTAAATCGTTTCCCATTGCATTCCCAACTACTCTTCACCCTCTGTGCTTTGGTTTTCTCATTTGTAAAATGAGACTAGTAATGATACTACCTCATTCAACAGCTAAGAAGATGAAATGACATATATATAAAGTTGCCTCTACAGGGTTTGGCAGATAGAAAGTGTCATATAGAGTTGAGTGGTTGTTGTTTACAACTAAAATACCAACCCCTTAAGTCCAACACTCCCCCACCTCATCCCTTACAGTTGTCTCATCCCTCCCCATGTCTGGTCTCCTTTGTCTTTCTCAAACACACTAGCTTCATTTCCTTCTTAAGGCCCCCGACTTTCTCTCCTTCCTATAAGATTCAGCCCCCAACCCTCTCTGAACTGGTTCCTTTTAACCGACCAATTCTCAGATTCTGTGCCACCTCTTCATGAGACTTCTCCTGACCACCTGGAGTAAACTAGCACTCCTTCTAGAGATGCTATGATATCACTTTGTTTTATTCCCTTCATAGCACTTTTTAATCTCCAAGGTTCTTGTTTATGTATCATCTCCACCTTTGTGTAAGTCTATGACAGAAGGACACATCGCTAGTACTTGCTATCTGACTTTGGGCAAGTATTTACCCTCTTTGTATCACAATTCTTCATGTCTAAACAAAGTTAATGAATACCTCCATCTTAGCATTATGAGACTTGAAGCAGTTAATTCATGTTAAGCGCTTCAGAGATCAGATCAGTAGCTCAGTCGTGTCCGACTCTTTGCGACCCCATGAATCGCAGCACGCCAGGCCTCCCTGTCCATCACCAACTCCTGGAGTTCACTCAGACTCATGTCCATCAAGTCAGTGATACCATCCAGTCATCTCATCCTCTGTCGTCCCCTTCTCCTCCCGCCCCCAATCCCTCCCAACATCAGAGTCTTTTCCAATGAGTCAACTCTTCACATGAGGTGGCCAAAGTACTGGAGTTTCAGCTTTAGCATCATTCCTTGCAAAGAAATCCCAGGGCTGATCTCCTTCAGAATGGACTGGTTGGATCTCCTTGCAGTCCAAGGGACTCTCAAGAGTCTTCTCCAACACCACAGTTCAAAAGCATCAATTCTTCGGTGCTCAGCCTTCTTCACAGTCCAACTCTCACATCCATACATGACCACAGGAAAAACCATAGCCTTGACTAGATGAACCTTTGTTAAACACTTACTAATGCCTAATAGGTAGTCATCACACATAGCATTCTTCTTTAAAAGAAAAGCTAACTAAAATGCATTGTATAAAGCACACTTACATCTGAGGAGAGCACTCAGAAACAGAGATTAATGGAGCATCGACCTGGTACTTGGAGAAAGATGTTCTGAGAGCACCTTCACATGTTGGGAAAGAAAGAGGATGAGACCAATCTGCCAGAAGCCTAAGAATCTCCAAGTCCAAAGAGTGAATTATGATTTTAATCCAGTAAGACACAAAGGCTTTTGTCTTGGAAGTAAATTGAAAAGACCTTTTTGTCCTCTTTCCTTGAAGCCTGGCCCAGGTGTACTCCATGGCTAGAGAAATATGGCAAGGTCTCTGGTTGATGTTAGTGACCTTGATACAAAAATTCCAAGCTAAGCTCCAAAGGTCTCTCAAGGTTGCCTTGTGGTCTGGAGATAACCTACTACAGCTACTTTTACTTAGTAACTATTTCATCCATACCCAATTGGACTAGTCTAAACCTATGGAAGTTGGGGGGCTTCCATAGTGGAGGGCTCTTCATGGCATATCCAACCTGCTGGCCAGGAACCATTCTTGGATGAACAACCACTCAGACTTTGAGCTATCTCATTCCTCCTGATAATTTTCTGATCCTAAGTCAATAAATCTTATCACAGTGCACAGAGCATGTCGTTAGTTGTGTGGGACATTATACAGGTGCACAAAACCCAAGAAAAATTTACCACTTTTCAATATGGAGCTTTTGACACAACTAGTTAATCCATTTATGCCTGAGATACAGCCAACAAACTGCAATATATAGAAGTTGTTCATTCTAGCAAAAGCCTGGGATTACTTTGTGATTTTTTTTTTAAATTACAGAAATAATAATTACTAAATTTGCATCTTGGTTACTCTCAATCTGTCCATGGTATAAATTAAATTTGCCCTTTGACTTGTGTCTAAATGAAAGAGCAAATTTTAGTGAGGAGCAGCTCTGTATTCAGAGGTAAACACATTCATCTTCGCATTAGTTCTGATGAAATCTATCCACAGGCAGGTTATATGCCAGGACACTGATATATGCCACGAGGATGCACTGCTATGAACTCTATCTCAGCAAAGTCCTCCAGATGGAAAATAAATTGGAAAGCTTCCTCCAGAGAAAATGAGCTAACAGGAAAGATTTGAGTCTCTGAGTTTAGGAGCTTTGCCTAGAGTTAGTTCCTCTTGGGGAAATTCAGTGAATGTGTTCCTAGCAATTCTAGGAAGTCTTGAGATCTTTTAAGACAAACATTATGGTCTTATGTAAATTCAAGTAAACTTTCTTTGGGAATATAGCCCGGGGAAGTAAACTTGCAAATAAGTTTGAAAGAGTTCATTGCAACTTGACTATTAAAAGAAAAATATATGCATATTTACTCTTCCTTGCTTTAGATGAAATCTAACTGGGAGTACAGGAGACATGTAAAATAAAGTGAAGAAAAAACTGGAAATTGTCTTCAAGTTTTAGAAATACATAAAAGTAGCAACATCATGAAGGATGTTCTCAGAGACATAAAGAAGGATGTGTTAGAACAATATTTACACCCTCCAAGTAGGATCCAGAGACATGGCCTAAATCAACAGTTACCCATGAGCAAGGAATCCACAAGCATGTCATTCTAAACGAGTGATTCCTAAATGTGTCAAAGCTAAATTCAAGCAAATGACAGTCTTTTAGCAGGAGCATGCCATTTCCCCTAGTTTTTCATTAGGCTGATAACAAACACTACTTCATATATCCTCTCATGTGCTATCTGACTCACACAGACTCACATTAGGAGACCACAAACCAATTATCTCTATTTCCATTCGGCAAGGTAATAAAATGTCTTTATCCTCAGAAATAACTTAACAATAGCATCAGCATCAATGACATTTTTCATATTGACTGCAGCATAAATTCAGGGCATTATTAACAAGGCATAAACAGAGATTTAAAATAGCAAAAAAAAAACCCTTTCAATAAAAATATATTAAAGGAGAAAGATGTTGCAGACATACTTTTTCTATATTTTTATTGCTAAATATAACTACAAATCCTGCACATTGTATATAACACAAATATAAGAAGAGTCTGAAACTGGAGAAAGTAGACAGTTTATGCATCTCAGGGCCCTGAAATCAACACAATGGTGTGCTCCCCAGTTTGTTTTTTTCTATTTTTGCCCCATATATACCAGGCTAGGCTTCCCCAGTGGCTCTGCAGTAAAGAATCTGCCTGCAATGCAGGAGCCACAGGAGACATGGGTTCAATCCCTGGGTTGGGAAGGTCTCCTGGAGGAGGAAATGGCAACCTACTCCAGTATGCTTGCCTGTAGAATCCCCATGGACAGAGGAGCCTGGTGGGCCACAGTCCATAGGGTCACAAAGAGTCAGACATGACCGAAGCGACTTAGAATATACCAAGCTAGGAGTTGAAGAAGCCATTAAGCCAGAAATGCCACAAAGCACAGACAAGCAAAAGTCTGCCCTCTCTAGGCAAACAATTAGGAAAAAGATAGCTTAGCAAGATAGAAAAATTTAGACAATAGCCACTATTACCCAGCCAAGTAGCACAGAAAGAGCTGTGGTACAACATCATGCATGCCAGCCAAGGCTGAGTGAAATGCTTAGACTTCCATCATGTGCAAGTTATAATGAGGCATCACAATGGCCTGATGGATTGTGATAAATGAGGAAAACGAGGAAGTAGCTGGAACTTTCATCACCAATGGAAGAGAACTAGTCCTTCCCCAAGAGTGCTATTGTCAATGGAGATCATATGTGGATTCTAGACTTCCATCCAATCTGGCAATAATGAGGAGCATCCCCTGTCCAATCCTTGATTGTCAACAGAGTGCTACTGGACATTATTCCATGTATAGAACAGTCTTATGGACTCTGTGGGAGAGGGAGAGGGTGGGAAGATTTGGGAGAATGGCATTGAAACATGTAAAATATCATGTATGAAACGAGATGCCAGTCCAGGTTCGATGCACGATACTGGATGCTTGGGGCTAGTGCACTGGGACGACCCAGAGGGATGGTATGGGGAGGGAGGAGGGTTCAGGATGGGGAACACATGTATGCCTGTGGCGGATTCATTTTGATATTTGGCAAAACTAATACAATTATGTAAAGTTTAAAAATAAAATAAAATTTAAAAAAAAAGAAAAGAATATCATACATCATACACCATCAACAAACATACATCATCTCAGGTATAGTGAGAAAGGAAGCCAGTTAAAACAGAAGAGTTTGATAAACTGAGGTACGCATACTGCTAAAGTGTGCAACTTTCAACCAAAAATCATTCCTTGTACCAAGAATCAGGAAGATCACAGATTTAACAATAAAAGACAATCAACAGATTGCCAACACTGAGCAGACGAGATGTTGGAATTATCTGACAAAGATGTTAAAATTGTCATGAGAGAGAAAAAAAAAAACTTCAAAGAGCAATTATCATCACACAATTAATGTGGTTGTAGTTCCTTCTTCATATCTTTAGTTGCAGAAGATCTTTCCTGGTAGATGGCTGTTCTACAAATAGTTGCTATTTTGTTGTGCCCATGAAAGCAGCAAGGCTCAAAGAAATAGAAAGTATCAGCAAAAAACTAATTTCCTGAAAACTTCTCAAATTTAGCAAGAGACATAAGCCTACAGATTCAATAAACTTAGTGAAGGATAGGATAATGCAAGGAAACCCATTCTATGACACATCGTAAGAGAACTTGGGAAAATTAAAGAGAAAACATTTTAAAAGCAGGAAGAGACAATGACACCTTAGCTATAAGAAAAAAATCTATTTGAATGACACCAACTTTCTCATTAAAAATTATAGATGTCGAAAGGCAGAGGCACAATAGTACCCTTGTGCTGAAGGATCAACTTGAATATTTACCCAGCAAAAACATTCTTCAGGAATAAAGGGGAAATCGAGACGTTTTTAAATGGAAAGATCAACAAATGTGGTGGAGTAGAAAGACCCTGAGCTCACCTCCTTTCAGGGGCACAACAAAATTAACAACTATTTATAGAACAACCATCTACCAGAAAAGATCTGCAACTAAAGATATGAAGAAGGAACCACATGAGACAATAGGAGGGCAGAGTCATAATAGAGTCAAGCCCCATATTCCCAAGTGTGTGAACCACAAACAGGAGAATAACTGCAACTGCATAATTTCCCAAGACTGAATCAAGAAGAAACAAAAAATATAAACAGACCAATTACTAGTAATGAAACTAAGTCAATAACATAAAAATACCCAGCAACAAAATGTGAGGACCAGAGAGCTTCACACAATTCTACTAAACATGTAGAGATGATTTAAGACCTAGCCTTCTCAAACTATTCAAAAAAATTGCAGAGGAAGGAACACTTCCGAATTTATTCTATGAGGCCAACATTGCTCACATACAAAAAAAAAGAAAAAGAAAGAAATCACAAATAAAGAGATTACAGGCCAATGAACATAGATGCAAAATTTCCCAATAAAATAACAGCAAATGGAATTCATATTAAAAGAATGATACTCCATAATCAAATGGTATGTAATTCAGGGAAACAGGGATGGTTCATTATTTACAAATCAAACATTGTGAAACACCATATTAATAAAAAATAGAAACAACAATTGTCTTGACAGATGCAGAAACAGCTTTTGACAAAGTTCACCATCCATGTATAATAAAAACTCTAAAAAAGTGGGTGTAGAGAAAACACGATTCAATATAAAACAAAGGCCAAGACAAACCTAGAGCCAACATCATCCTCGATGGTAAAAAGCTGCAAACATTTCCTCTAAGATCAGGAACAAGACAAGGACCACCTCTCTTGCCACTTTTTTTTCAACATGGTTTTGGAATTCCTAGCCACAGCAATCAGACAAGATATAAAAGAAATCTAAACTGGAGAGAAAGAAGTAAAACTGTCACTGTTGGGATATGACATGATACTATAAAAGTTATCAAGATGCCACAGAAAAACTACTATTGCTCATCAATGAACTCAGTAAAGTTTTAGGAAACAATATTAATATACAGAGATCTATCTCATTTCCATACACTAACAATGAACTATCTGAAAGAGGAATTAAGGAAACAATCCAATTTATAGCTATATCAAACAGAATAAAGTATCTAGGAATAAACCTATCTAAAGGGTGAAAACCTATACTCAGAAAACTTTAAGACATTGACAAAAGAAACTGGAGATGACACAAAAAAATAGCAAGAAATAGCAAAGAAATAGCAAGCTATACTATTATTGCTATAAATAGCAAACTATACTATGTATTGCAAGAATTAATATTGTTAAAGTGACAATACTACCCAAGGCCATCTACAGATTTAATATAATTCCTATCAAAATACCCAGATACTTTTCACATAACTAGAACAAATAATTGTAAAATTTGTGTGGAAAACACAAAAGACACAAATACCAAAAGTAATCTTGAGAAAGAACTTGAGGTTAAAATATTCCCTGACTTCAGACTACACTACAAAGCTACAGTAATCAAAATCATATGTTACTGGTGCAAAACAAACTCATAGATCAATGGAACAGAATACAGAATCCAAAAATAAACCCACAGGTTTGTGGTCAATCTATAAAGGACACAAGACTATACAATGAAGAAAAGACAGTCTCTCCAGTAAATGGTGCTGGGCAAGCTGGACAGCTACATGTAGAAGAATCAAATCAGAAATTCACTCACACCATATATAAAAATAAACTCAAAATGGATTAACAACCTAATAGTAAGACCAGAAACCATAAAAATCCTAGAATAAAACAGAGGTGGAACACTCTTTGACATAAATCATAGCAATATTTTTTAGAACTGTCTCCTAAGGCAAAGGAAACAGGAAAAAGAAATGGGGCCTAACACTTAAATCTTTTGCACAGCAAAGGAAGTCATTGGATGAAAGACAATCTATGGAATAAGAAAAAATATCTTCCAATTATAAAACTATAACTATTCAAATTTATAAAAAGTTCAACCCAACAAACAATGCAATTTAAAAATGGGCAGAAAATCGAAGAGACATTTTTCCAAATCAGACATAAAAATGGCCAACAGGCACATGAACAGATGCTCAACATCATTAATCACAGAAATGGAAATCAAAACCATAGTAAGATATCACCTCACATCTGTCAGAATGACTCTCATCAAAAAGACCACAGATACAAATGTTGGAGAGGATGTGGCTAACGGGGAACCTTTGTATACTGTTGGTGGGAATGTAAACTGGTGCAGACACTATGGACAATAGTATGGAGGGTTCTCAGAAAGCTAAAAAAAGAACTACCATATGACACAGCAATTACACTCCTGGATATATATGTATATATGTAGTTCTAAATATAGATTGATGAATCATCTAAAACAATTATAAATGGAGGAGTTTAAATGACAAAAAGGTAAAGTTTCCATAGGTCACTCAAAATTATGAGAACAATGGTAAGCTTATAAGTCTTATACATGAAGATACAGCCTACCAAAACTTGTGGAGCAAAGGTAAAGCAGTGCTGGGAGGAAAATCTATAGCATTAAATAGAACCTAGAAAAAGAAGAGAAAAATAACCCCAAAGCAAGCAAATGGAAGGAAATAATAAATCTTTTTTTTTTACATTTTTTTTAATTTTTTAAAATTTTATTTTATTTTTAAACTTTACAATATTGTATTAGTTTTGCCAAATATCGAAATGAATCCACTACAGGTATACATGTGTTCCCCATCCTGAACCCTCCTCCCTCCCTATACCATCCCTCTGGGTCGTCCCAGTGCACCGGCCCCAAGCATCCAGTATCGTGCATCGAACCTGGACTGGCGACTCATTTCATACATGATATTATACATGTTTCAATGCCATTCTCCCAAATCATCCCACCCTCTCCCTCTCCCAAAGAGTCATATCTTAAAGTGGAAATTAATGAAATAGAAAGCAATTAGGAGGAAAATAATAGGGAGAGGAATCAATAAAACAGACTTGGTTCTTTGAAAAGATTAAGAAAATTCAGTAATATCTTATAAGAATAAAAACAGAAGACCCAAATTCGTAATATCAAGGGTGACACAGTGGATATCAGTACAGACTGCACAACCATCAAAAGAATAAGGGAACACTGGAAACAAAGGGCCAACTCCAAAACAGGGATGCATTGAAAAATGTCAAGGTCTTTTTATCATCCTTCGCTCTGCAAAACCTCATTTTTTTTCTCTCTGAAGGAGAAATCATTGAGGCCTGAATTTTCTTATCCTCTGTTCCTATAACCAAACATAAGTCTCTTGAGTCTAACAACAAATTCATTCCATTCAATTTGGTTCAGATATTTGGTCCAATTTGGTCCAATCCACTAAGACCAGACACATGAGCCTCTACTACACATATAGCTGCAAGAGCCCACTGTGATGAATGATGGGCATCATCAGGCTAGGTAGCATTTGAAGATTTCTATATACCCTTACTGGTAAGAGAAGCAAAAAAAAAAAAATGTAATATTAGAACTTTGTTGCTCACCTCTTTTGAATGCCCTTCATATCTTTGCAGATAATACCCATTCCTCAACCCCACCAAATCCCATCTCTTCAGTGAATTCCCATCTGCATATGCAAGTCTTCATTGAGCTCAGCTTCTTAAAATTCTCACAGCACCAAAGCAGCGCACCAAGAGATTTAGGATGTGATAATGTATCACCACGTATAGCTCACCATTATTTTATATCTATTAGTGTTGGCTCATAAATCATGTCTAATACTTATAAATGTCCATCTGCAGTGGGTGCTTTTCTACACACTCATTAGCACAATAGGTGCTCAATGAATTCTTATTTAATGAATAATCACTGACAAATTTCAGTAGTCTTTTCCACAATGGGATCTGCTGCTGCTGCTAAGTCACTTCAGTCATGCCCAACTCTGTGCGACCCCATAGACGGCAGCCCACCAGGCTCCCCCATCCCTGGGATTCTCCAGGCAAGAACACTGGAGTGGGTTGCCATTTCCTTCTCTGATGCATCAAAGTGAAAAATGAAAGTGAAGTCGCTCAGTTGTGTCTGACTCTTAGCGACCCCATGGACTGCAGCCTACCAGGCTCCTCCATCCATGGGATTTTCCAGGCAAGAGTACTGAAGTGGGTTGCCATTGCCTTCTCTCAATGGGATCTAGGAAGCTGTATATGTTTAAAGTAATAGAAAAATATGAAATACTTTGATCTAGATAAAAATATTTAAGAAATGAATTGGTGTTTTACATACTGAGGTATAAAAGCAAAAATACCAGAAACTTAGAGTTATTTACCACTACTACTGAATTATTTCTCACAGAATGCATGGGTGGGGGGAAAAAGTAACTCACTTGCTTTTCTGGCAAGAGAATTAAAGTACAGGGGTGCTGAGGGAATGAATGACTTGTGGTTGAATGGAAAGTCAGCTCTGAAGCTGAGGCTCAATATTATGCAGGTATTATTATTCATTTATTCATTCTTTATTGACTGTGTGCTAGGTGCTATGAAAAATACCAAGAAATAAAAGTCCCATTTTCAAAGAACTCACACGTCAGTGAAGGAGACAAGACATATAAATAAGTTCAGAGATAAAACAATATAATATTACCTTGAAGTGATTTATCTGTAAAGTTTTCAATTCCATTACCCATTATGCTATTCTTAAGCATCAAACCGATATTCTTATAGATCCCTCCCTTAATTATTTTTAGTATATTTAGTATTTTTTGTTATTGAAAACCTCTATGCCATGACAAATTTTCTCCCAGTCTATCATCCATTTCCTTTTATTTCTTGTCCTGTCTGTACCCAATATTAAAAGTTTCATCACTCAAGATTATCCCTAATTCTCTTGTTTTCTATTTCACCCCATTTATCCATTCAGTTCAATCAATCAACAAATGCATATGGAGAACTTAGTTGATTCAGGCACTATCCCAGGTGCTAGGGGTAGAACAGCAAATCAAAATCACTTGTCCCAGAGCTTTTGTGACTGAGAATCAAACCATCCCCTCAGCTTCTTGTACATTCTGACTTAACTCCACTACAAGAAAATAAACTACAATAGGATGTATTGATGCAATTAGAAATGAATGATCTTCTATCTCACCCAATCTTTAAACAGGACTAATAAGCTCTTTGTGAATAGCCCTTTGTCTTTTAAACCAAACGTTTCCCTTTCTCAAATATTCTACCCCCTCATCCCCCACCCTTGGCGAGTGGCCTTTTCTCTTTCTTCGCTAAGAAAAAGCAAGCTTATCTTGTGAGGACTTCCTCAGCTCCTGCTTCTTTCCCCTGCATCCACCATTCCTCTTGGTGTCTGTTGCTATTCCCCTTGCATCACAAACCCCTCCACTGTTTCATGCCTTGCCCACTCATATTTCCCGAAAGATGCTGCCCCAGTAACTAACTGTCATTCTTTCTTGTTCCTCAACCTCTTTCTTCTTTGCCTGTAAACATGCTTCAGTCTCTTCTATCTAGAAAAATATGAATAAAATTCCTCTTCTGACTTCTTCTTCTAGTTACTATTCTGTATCTTCCTGCCCTTAAAAACAGTAAATTGGGTGAACCCTCAATGAGGAGAGGTCTTCCTGGGTGGCTTAGGCAGTAAAGAATCTGCCTGCAATGCAGGAGACTCGAGTTCAATCCCTGGGTCAGAAAGATCCTTTGGAGAAGGGAACGGCTACCCACTGCAGTATCCTTGCCTGGAGAATTCCATGGGCAGACGAGCCTGGAGGGCTACAGTCCATGGGGTCACAAAGAGTCAGGCACAACTGAGCAACTAACACTTTCACTTTCACTTCTCAATGAGGAGAAACTTTAAAATGACCAAGAGCCTAGGAGGTCTAACGAAAGAAAGATCCTGAGATCAGAAAAGCTCTTTGTGAAGACTCTCTCTCAGTTCAGTTCAGTCGCTCAGTCATGTCCGACTCTTTGCAGCCCCATGAATTGCAGCACGCCAGGCCTCCCTGTCCATCACCAACTCCCGGAGTTCACCCAAACCCACGTCATTGGGCACCTACGTCCAGGGCCAGGGGCGGCGGCCGGGAGGAGCTACCCCACATCCAAGGAGCGGTGGCTGCATGGGTGCAGTTGAAGGTCAGGAGGGGTGGCGGTGAGGAGATACCCCTCGTCCAAGGTAAGGAGCAGCGGCTGCACTTTGCTGGAGCAGCCGTGAAGAGATACCCCACGCCCGAGGTAAGAGAAACCCAAGTAAGACGGTAGGTGTTGCAAGAGAGCATCAGAGGGCAGACACACTGAAACCATAATCACAGGAAACTAGTCAATCTAATCATACTAGGACCACAGCCTTCTCTAACTCAGTGAAACTAAGCCATGCCCGGGGGCTACCCAAGGTGGGTGGGTCATGATGGAGAGGTCTGACAGAATGTGGTCCACTGGAGAAGTGAATGGCAAACCACTTCAGTATTCTTACCTAGAGAACCCCATGAACAGTATGAAAAGACTCTTTCTACATGGGTGTAATATTTATAGATGGTAATATGAGCTCAGTGATTTGTATGCAGTTTTATGTTGCACTGTTTGTTGTGAGAAAAACCTTGGTGCCATCCTCTGAATCTGATAAGTTGTCTGTGCTGAATAAATATAGAGGCAGCATTTCAGGACCATTTGCCATAGCTTGAAAGCCCACCAGGAAGCATAGCTGGTGAGCCTGATGAAAGGCATAGCTCAAGGAAGCACAAAAGTTGGGAGTGGGGAAGACTCGTGCCTTTCAAAACAGGATGAAACTTATGAGCAGCCTCTAGATCATAATGATATATGTCTATTGAGTGAGCAGGGCAGAACTGGCTGGTCCTACATCCCCTCCTTTCTTAATCTGTCCTCTCTTCAGAAGAAAGAGCTTTCTCCCTGGGGTCACCTTGCTTTGGGTTCCCAGCCAGCTCTGCTTCTACTCTGACTGTGTAAGCATCATAATTCCCCAGCCTTTCAATGCCAGGAGAATGTAGAATGTGGAATTATCTCCTCGAGAAACAACAGAATCCCCTCTACAAAAAAATAAAAATAAAAGATAACAAATCAGTATTTGATTTTGACAATATCTACAAGATCCAGAGAAGCAATGACTATAAAAAGTTCTAACCCTTTTTTCCACCAACCGCAATATCATTTCCATTATTTCTCCAGGCTCCCATTCAGAATTCAAAGCAATTTATCTGAAGTTCAGACACTGTCACTGTGATTTAGTTTCAGTTTTATGGCAACTGCAGGTCTCTAATAAGTATGCTCCTTTCATTGATTTTGTTCCCCTTCAGCTGCTGCTGTAAATGTAATTGAAATTTTTTGTTTTTTTCTCCTGACCTTTTTTTTTTTTTAACTGACAAGAGAGCAATCAGTGCAGTGTCCTATGAGTTTCATACACTTCATTGATAAGAAATAGTTTCTTCTGGAAACAGACATTCCCTATCATTTCCCTTTAACTAATTATATGTCCCTGTGGCTCAGCTGGTAAAAAAATCTCCCTGCAATGTGGAAGACCTGGGTTCGATCCCTGGGTTGGGAAGATCCCCTGGAGAAGGGAAAGGTTACCCACTCCAGTATTCTGGCCAGGAGAATTCCATGGACTCTATAGTCTGTGGAGTCACAGAGAGTCGGACACAACTGAGCAACTTTCACTTTTACTTTCAATTATATGTTAGAAGTCCAAGTTTTACACCCCCACCCCCCAATTCCTTTATGTTTTAGAGCATCAGTTAATCTCAAGAGTTAGAGGATCTTTTTAAAAATTTTGGGGGGAAAGGTGTAAAGTGAAATACATATAGTAAGCTGACTTTTAAGCAGTATTTTTAATTTGTTTAAGTCATTTTTCAGTGCTGGGATTTTTCTCTGTTGATGGACTAATCCATTCATAGAAGGCTGGCCTACTTCCTCTCCAGAAGTTAATTTGAGACCTCAGAAGGCAAAGGAACCTCATATGGTTCTCAGGCAAACACAAGCACTTCCCAAGGAGAAAGTACTTATCCTTGACATGGAGACCCACAGTCTTGTCTGTCATGAGCCAAAACCCAGATAACTCCTGTTTCTCATGCATAATTCCTGGAAACACAGACTAAAAGTGACAGATTGAAGGGCTAGCCACATTTCCCTCTTTCCTTCTTTTTCCTGAACTTTCCACCCTGATTTTAAATGCCATTTTCAATATGCATTACATTCTCATATGTATTTGGTTATTTTTTGGATACTACTCATCTATTTAGTTTAATTCTGTACTTTTAGAATATATTTCGGAGAAGGCAATGGCAACCCACTCCAGTATTCTTGCCTGGAAAATCCCATGGATGGAGGAGCCTGGTAGGCTGCAGTCTATGGGGTCGAGAAGAGTCAGAAAGACTGAGCGACTTCACTTTCACGCACTGGAGAAGGAAATGGCAACCCACTCCCGTGTTCTTGCCTGGAGAATCCCAGGGACAGAGGAACCTGGTGGGCTGCCGTCTATGGGGTCACACAGAGTCGGACACAACTGAAGCGACTTAGCAGCAGCAGCAGAATATATTTTAGAATCAGGTAAAATTTTGTCTGATTTAAAAGTATTTGGGGTTTAATTACACTGAGTTCTCCAATCAAATTTTGTGAAAATGTTATAAGATGCTATAAAGCTTTCCTGTAGTATTTTTAAATTAAAAGCACTGAATTCATCTCTGTAAGTAACAATAAGCCATTTTGGCATTTACTTATTTCATGTAACTGTTTTTAATACTGTATTTCATCAGATCTAGTACATCATTAGCTAGATACCATTTATAATTAAGAGAAATCACTGCTAATTATAATAAGATAGCACAATCATTATATAAATTTTAATTTTAAAGATGACATAATTTGAAAATGCACTGTAAAAATCAATAAAATAAAATAATTCTTATCTTCATGGTAATCTAATTTCAAAAGACTTATTGATACCAAGACTTCCCATCAGTAATTTTGTTATGTGTTTAGTGGCTTGTTTTATTTAGATCTGGAGAAGGAAATGGCAACTCACTCCAGTATTATTACTTGGAAAATTCCATGGACAGAGGAGCCTAATTTAGATTGGACTATTAGTGAACCTAAATTGAAGAACCAAAGACACAGAAATATGAGCAAAATCTGACTGCCCAGCTCAGTGGATTATCACAAACCCAGCACACCCATAATATTAAGCACCCAAACCAAAGATCAGAATATTAGCAGTGTCCAGAAACTCCTCTTGTGCCTACTAGTTGCCATTTCCTTCCCAAGGAAATTCGTATGCTGACTTGGAACAGTAGACAGTGTCCATTCATTTTGCCACTTTTTGACCTTTGTAAAAATGCAACTGTGGAGCACGCACAGTTATGCACTGTGGACTCACTGGCGTCTGGTTTTGTTTGCTCACCATCCTATTGTGAGATTCACGCCTTTAGTTGGAGGTAAATATAGGGCTCCATTCTACTTGCCATGTGGTATTCCACTGTATAAGCATAACACATTGATCCATTCCATTGTTACTGGGCATGTGGGTAATTTCCAATTTCACATATTTCATTTTTACCTTAAGTACCACCTTTCCTTGAAAATGATTATTCCAGAAATAAACAAATGATCACCTCATGGTATATAAAGGAAATGAAGCACACAATATTTTAACAGAGATGAATTAATTTCATTCTGAAGGTTTTCCTAATATATAGCAATGATTTTGCTATACAGAATCATTTTGGTGCATTTTTGAAACATGTATTTTCTAAGATCAAGAAGAGAGTACAAGTAAAGCTACAGATTAGTCTGGGGTTAAAGCCATAAATTGAGGAGGCTTTGTTTCTAAAATATTGCCTGAAATCAGATTTCTCAGTGTAGAAGCTATGTGCTATACCCTTGGTTGTTTTTCTTTGCTTAGTTTCTCTTTTTTATTTTTCCCCATTGTCTCCTTTGCTGCTAAGTCACTATAGTCGTGTCCAACTCTGTGCGACCCCATAGACGGAAGCCCACCAGGCTCCCCGTCCCCGGGATTCTCCAGGCAAGAACACTGGAGAGGGTTGCCATTTCCTTCTCCAATGCGTGAAAGTGAAAAGTGAAAGTGAAGTCATGTCCAACTCTTCGAGACCCCAGTGGACTGCAGCCTACCAGGCTCCTCTGCCCACGGGATTTTCCAGGCAGGAGTACTGGAGTGGGTTGCCATTGCCTTCTCCATTGTCTCCTTTACTTTCCCAATAATACTGTCACTTGGAAAGTGTTCTCAAGTTGCTTAATCCAGCAATGAAATGCTCCCATAATTCAACAATCTCTATCTGAAAAGACATGGTTTGACAGATTAAGAAATAGCAATGATTGCATTTTAATACTAATTAAAATGTCCAACTCTCTGTGACTCCATGGACTATACAGTCCATGGAATTCTCCAGGCCAGAATACTGGAGTGGGTAGTGGTTCCCTTCTCAAGAGGATCTTTCCTGACCCAGGAATCAAACCCAGGGTCTCCTGCATTGCAGGCGGGTTCTTTACCAACTGAGCTACCAGGGAAGCCCTTTACTAATACTTAAATATATTTATAATCTCACAAACAATGAAGAATAAACCACTGGAGTTTACCAAATTATAAAACTAATATAAAAAATCAGTGTAAATGCTACTTAACTAAATTCTCTGATCTGTGTTTTCTAACTAGGGACCCACAAGACACTGTTTCTAAATAAATAGGAAATGTGAGAGAAGGTGAATTCTTCAAAAGTCATCCTCCAAACATGATCTCCATCTTAGGTAGTCCCCTGTGTCCTCCAGGAAGATAAGGGTCTCAACCAGCCTGCCTTCAGGGCCTCGGGCATGGATGCTTAGGGGAGTGGAGGCCATGTGGGACTATGGAGCAAGCACAAGATTTGGAGTCAGCAGGAATCAGTGTGGACAAGCGATCTACTTCTCTTAAGTTTCAGTTTTCTCATCAAGAAAATGGGAATAAATCATCCTTACCTCACAGGAATGTGATGAAC
This sequence comes from Bos javanicus, assembly GCF_032452875.1. NCBI lineage: Eukaryota > Metazoa > Chordata > Mammalia > Artiodactyla > Bovidae > Bos > Bos javanicus. The sequence goes on along the minus strand of NC_083874.1, from coordinate 35,071,589 downwards.
ACTAAATCAAAGGATACAGAGATAGCATCATAACTGTGTGCATGGTTTTCATTTCCTTAGCCAACAATAAGTAAAGTCTTCTACTTCCCATTTGATAAGTAGGTTTGAAACTCTTTACCAGCTTAACCCTTTTGTCAAATTAAATTTTACATAAGCTACAGACAATTAAACTAGTTAAAAGAAGAGCCCAGTTTGAATCCAGTTGTACCTAGATGGTTCCTCCATGAGTCATAAGGAAAAAAAGGCCATCTTATTTGCCACTGAGCATGATACTCTTCATCCACATCAGAAAAGCTGTGAATCTTAATTTTTAACAAAATTCTTTTGAGGAAGAAATTTCGCAAGCTAATTTGTTAGCTGAATTCCAGTATCTGCTACCCATTATAGGCAAGAGCTGCATTTTAAAGTTGCATCCAAATGACTGTTAGTTTTGAAAAGAAGCCCCTTTCCTCTCCCTTTGAAGGGAAATAGAAAACAGGTATTCACCAGCATATGTATATAAATTATTGCAAGCTTGTTTTGTTTTCTATCACCTTTAAACTCTTATCCTGAGATTCAATAATCAGAGCTCCTTTAGATTGTCTTTAAAAATCAATTTATTCAATGCTTTGTCATTTTCATCACTTTTGAGATATTTCACATCTCTGTACCTCACTTCATAGTCTCTAAACTTAGGAGAAATACTTTTCTCCAAAGAGAGAAACAGCAAATAAAAAAATAAAAATAAAAAAAACGGCAGCCAAACATCTACAATCCATACTGAATTAGATATAGAAGTGGAGGAGGGGATGAAAGCTAATGAGATAGAGAGAGAGATGTGATCTAAAATCTGTCCCTAGACACAAACACTTAATTTGTTAGCCTTGACAGCCCATTTGTACTATGTCACACCAATAAAGTTATAAAAATTGAAGCTGAAATTAATCTATTTCCCCTCAGCTCTGAGTCTGTCCCTTTCTAATCATGTATAAATGGTACTTTGATTCAGAGCTCCTGTTATTCGCATTGTCAGTATCCTAGAAAACACACTGCTTACAACAAATATGTTACAAAGAGTTTTGCAGGGTCAAACTGAGCCAATCGCTAAGAATGAGATTAATTAAAGGTGGAAAGAGACTGCATATATTGAGTACCTCCTGAGTTTCAGGCCATAGCTTAGACTTGTTATCTTATTTAACACACACACACACCAGAGCTCCATTTTGAATAAGTGAACTGGGCTCAGAATTGTAACGCTCTAAGCCCTATGTCACACAGCTATTAATAGGTTTAACTAGAAAACAAGTTACAAGTCAGATCGATTCTAAAGTCCATGATTGGGAGTGGGGCGGGAACTGTAGGAACAAGAAAGATCATACTCGTATTTAAGAATGATTTTCAGTTGATTTTCTTCTCAGACCTCGCCAAGGGCTATCCCAACGGAAATATTTAAGCCGCACACTCCTACAATGCAGCGTCCTCTTCACAGAAGCATGATGAACTGCAGAGTGTCATGTATGTCTGGGACTCGCCTACTCCCACCCCTGACAACCAGTTCTGAAACTACAGCATTCCCTGGGCATGCTGTACAAGGAAAGCCTGTTTTCAGAACAGAAGGCCCTGCAGTAAGCTAATAACTACTGTCAGCAAGTAGGTAAGAGCTTTAAGCAGCTCCTTGTCCTCATGCCCTGGCATCCAGATGCCACCTGTGGGCAGCCTAGGACAAGTCACTCCCCCTCATGGAGAGATGGGGTCCATGGTTACTCTGATGTGCTCCTCATCAAAGGCTGATATCATCCACTTAATGTGACTTCTGTCTTGGTAATCAGATTTCATATCTATGATATTAATAAAATGCCAAGTATCACAAATGGGATGAAGTCAGGTAATGTTCTTTTTAATTCAAAAGACTTCCTACACATCTGTACTTTACAATTATTTGTCTAAAACAAATTGACTCAGTTAATTTCCTGAGCTAAAGTAGTACATAAATTAAATTAGAATCTCAATGATTAAGGAATAATGACATGAGTGGTATGGGTTTAACCATTCTATTGACTCAAAACAGGTCTTTTCCTTGGGAAATAGTTAATAGATAAAACTATGACTAAGACACAGATAATAATTAATGCATCAGGTCAGAGGTTAAGTCACTTTTAGCCCCATTATGAGCATTTCCTGGCTATTACTTTGATTTTGACCTTGTTAACATAGATGTCAGAGGGCACAAGATGTACTCTGAACCTATTTAAAATACGGTTCCTCAAGCCTAAATGGCCCTTTACCAGGAAACAGATGAAAAGCAGTAAGTTTAATAGTCTGACGACTCCAGCTGGTATTCCTCAGAAGAGAAGCTGATAGGGTTTCCATCTGCATTTTTTTAAGTCAGAATTGCTATAGTTTGAATATTTGTGTCCCCCCAAAATTCTTTTTTTCCCCCCCAAAATTCTTGTGTTCAAATTCAAACCCCTAAGATGATGGTATTAGGTGGTGGGGTCTCCGTGATGAATGAATGAGAATAAATGATATGAATGCTCTTCAGACATCCCCAAAGAGCTCACAAGCCCCTTCCACCTTGTGAGGATGCAAGGAGAAGTCAGCTACACTGCAGAGGGGCCCTATCTGATCATCCTGATCTGGGATTTCCAGACTTCAGAACTATAAGAGATAAAATTTATTGTTTACAAACTATCCAGTCTATGGTACTTTGTTACGGCAGCCTGAATGGACTTGGATACGTCATTGATTTAAACTATCTTAGATTGAGCTGAAAGAAAAGGGACAGTGTAAGGTTGCTTTCAGTGGTAGCACAAGCTTAACTTTAAGTGGGAAAAGAGCCTTTAACTTAACAAAATGATGTGAAGGCATCTCAAGAAGCAGTAGTGGCAGTGTTACAAAGAGGACAAATAAAGCATTAAATTAAACAATGTGTCTTGGACGAGAAAATCCTAAAGATTAAAGTGTTACCAAGGGCCCAGAAGAGAGACAGTGTTCAGGCAGCCCAGAGTCTTCATACGTTCCCATACGTTCCCTCGTACATCCTCATACGGATTGAGCAGGAGTGCTGAGAACACTGGAAATGTGAGGACAGCATCTCAAGAGAAAATGAGGACAATTTTCTTCCCAAATGAACCTGATGAACTGACTCTGTCAATAATCTAAAAAAAATTTTAAAGATCAATAACTATCATTTATGTGGCTCTTTGTAAGTGAACACACACATACCCCTCCTCACTGTGAAGTTAGTATAACTACCATCCCCATTTAACAGATGAGGAACCCAACGTGTGGTTCATTTAATTCATTTGCCCAAGGTAACCCAGTTAGAAAGAACTGGAATTATTGACTTCAGCCCTGGTCCTCTGATACAAAATACCACGTGTCTTCATTTTCAGCACATTATTCTTAATTCTTCGTGTGGTGAAGATAAGAGAAGAAAGCAGGCTTGCTTTTTCTGCCTCACCCCTGCTAAGAGGTAAGGAGTCTTCTGCTGGGCCAGATTCAAGATGTTTTAAATCCCAGAAATAGGGATAGAGGAAAGGAAACCTTTAGATTCAGAGGCTAAGGTAATCTACACAAGTAAAAGCAGCTGTGGGGAACCAGAAAGAGAGAGAGGGGGGTTCAACTGTAGGAGGAAAATAGGAAGGCAACATGGAATCTTTCGAAAAGATAACCAGGAATTTAAGAATGTTAGGAATTAAGAGAAGCACCTTTAGAAATTTTAAGAAACTGTGTTGAGCGTTCGTGTTTCTCATTGTTATTGCTGCTATAGTTTTAAACAGGTTTGATTAATTAACTGATCTAGATATCTCATTTTCCCGTACTAGATTGCTGTTAGTTGACTCCATGCTAAGATTAGACTACATGAATTCTATGTAGTAGAATAGAATACATTTATATGTATAAGTAGTGATGGTAAAGTATAAAAGTCAATTCTGGACAATTTTACATATATATAGCTAAACTAAAGTTGTGAAAATATATAGCAAACAAAATTTTCCAGTCTTTTTTTCACTAATACACTCTGCTGCTGCTGCTGCTGCTGCTGCTGTTAAGTCGCTTCAGTCGTGTCCGACTCTGTACGACCCCATAGATGGCAGCCCACTAGGCTCCTCTGTCCCTGGAATTCTCCAGGCAAGAATACTGGAGTGGGTTGCCATTTCCTTCTCCAATGCATAAAAGTGAAAAGTCAAAGTGAAGTCGCTCAGTCGTGCCCAACTCTTAGCAACCCCATGGACTGGAGCCTACCAGGCTCCTCCGCCCATGGGATTTTCCAGGCAAGAGTACTGGAGTGGGGTGCCATTGCCTTCTCCATAATACACTCTACCCTCAGTCAAAAATGAATAACTTTCACTCCTTGAAAGCACTCCAGACTTTTCTAGCTTTATATCTTTGCCCCACATCCTTTCATAAAAGGCTTCCTGTGCTTTCTCAGACAGGCATCGTGCATCTCATTCTGTAGATTTCTTTTGAACAATAACTCCCTCATTCATTCCTGTGTTCATATAAAAAGAAATTTGTTGCTTTGTAGGGGTTTTGTAAAGTAAGAAATGAAGAACTTAAGAGTTTACTACCTATTTAGAGGAATGTTGTAAGAAATTGGAGTGTAGGGAAGAGCCAAACCTATTTTCAATGAAACCTATGTCAGAATGGAAATCTGAAGACCCTTTGGATATGTAAACTTTCTGTAGGTGTTTTGATCACTTCCACTAAGTACAAGGCAGCTGGAAAGATGATGCAAAGGCTCATTAGAGGATTGTCAAAGCAAAATCATTCCTGGCTTTCGCCACTTGGAAATCAAGCAGAGGAACTGGGAAGATTGCCCAGCAGTCTGCAAGGAGACGTTTCTACCATGAGGCCATGAAATAGAATTTAACATTATAAACTTAATTGTAGTCCTCATTTCTCTGTCTCCTCCTAACCTTGGACATTAAAGGAACTGATATTATCAGTGAATGCAGTGAGTCAAGTGCCTAATAACATTCAAGCAATTGAATGATGTATCCTAGGCACTTACTTTGCACCAGGCGAAGAGTTGAGTTAGTCAGGTCAGCAGGTTGGAAAGGTACTCTAAAAAAGAAAAGTGTGAATGGTGTAATCACCCACCAGCCAACAACAGGAAGGTGCTCTCTTGCTCCCTCAACGAGTTCAGTGAAACTCTGCATAGTGTCATGCCAGCCCCTGGGGTTCATTTTCTTTGGGTCTACTACATTAGATTCTATAGATTTTTAAGCTACAAGGATATCAGTGATAATATTATTCCTATCATGCTTTGAAGCCACCTATTTGATCCTAGAAGGAACGGGGATCAAACAGTTCAAATCCACACAAAATGAGTGCTCTAAACATAAACGAACACACTAGCAATATGGGTACTGAATCTGGAATTTCTTCAAGAATGAATAAGCAATCTGGTGAAGGAAAACCGAAACTTTAAGTACACTCGGTTTCTGGAAAGACAGTATGAATCTTGGACAGCTGTATTCAAGACTATGTTTTTAGCATGGTTAACTATTTTTACTTCAATTAAGATGTGGCTGCCATTTTATTGGTTTTAGTTCAGTTCCATCACTCAGTTGTATCCGATTCTTTGTGACCCCTTGGACTGCATCAGGCCAGGGTTCCCTGTCCATCACCAACTCCTGGAGATGGCTCAAACTCTTTATCTATTGAGTCAGTTATGCCATCCTACCATCTCATCCTCCATCATCCCCTTCTCCTCCTGCCTTCAATCTTTACCAGCATCAGGGTCTTTTCAAATGAGTCAGCTCTTCACATCAGGTGGCCAAAGTATTAGTTTCAGCTTCAGCATCAGTCTTTCCAATGAATATTCAGGATTGATTTCCTTTAGGATGGACTGGTTGGATCTCCTTGCAGTCCAAGGGACTCTCAAGAGTCTTCTCCACCACCAGAGTTCAAAAACATCAATTCTTCAGTGCTCAGCTTTCTTTACAGTCCAACTCTCATATCCATTCATGATTACTGGAAAAACCATAGCTTTGACTAGACAGACTTTTGTTGGCAAAGTAATGTATCTGCTTTTTAATATGCTGTCTAGATTGGTCATAGCTTTTCTTCCAAGGAGCAAGCATCTTTTAATTTCATGGCTGCAGTCACCATCTGCAGTGATACTAGAGCTCAATTTATTGGTATATTAAGAGCTTAAAGTCATTGTCTAATTTAGAAAAGCTACAGAAATATTACAGGTGTTATTTTTCTTGTTACCCTTGGTGATTAATATCTTTTCTCCACCCCAGCAGCCCAGGGCTCACAGAAAAACTAACTTAGGTGATCAGTGTCTTCTCTTTTCCCTGCCTATACTCTAAAAGACTGAAAGCTAAGGCAGGTAAAAGGCAAAGCAATGCATTAGCTAAAATTTATTCCTCAAGATTTAAACAAGTATTATAGTTTTCACCAGCAAATGTTCTCTGTAACTAGGAATCTAGACATTTGAAAAAACAGAATAAAATACGACCACATAAAAATGCCCCTATTTTAAACTGTTACAAGTAATTTAGAATTATTTGGGTCTGTAATTTTTATGCTTCTGTATGTGTAGGAAAGAGAAAAAAAAAAAAGTCGTATTTCAAAAAGTCACTCCAAAAAAAAAAAGTTTAAGAAAAAAAATCAGTATTATTTCTGCATGGTAGGGTACTATGATATGTCTACATATTTACAAGGGGCATTTATAATGTTTAAATCAGGGGGGAAAGTTATAGTAAGCCTTTTTAAAATATATATATATATATATATTGTACTTCTATAAAAGATGCAGATTTTGTCTTTTTTGCGACAGTGCCAATAAAGTAGAGCTAAAATTTTACTTAATTCCAGAAAAGTAAATGTTCCTTTTGAATTTAATAACCAGCATTTATGACAGGATCTACTTGAAGGATAAAAAATACAGCTCAATTTTGCCTTTGAGAAACAAAGTAGGTTTTCTCCACAGACAAAGTGAGTGTAATAAAAGCCAAATGTTTTAACAGATGAGTAGAGTGTTCACGATAAAAAAAAAATAAAAAAATTAGAAAAACAAGAACCCAAAATCATCTTTTAAATAAGTAGTTTCAGAATCATATGGTGTTTGTAATAGACAGTTAAAGAGGTTTTACTCAAATACAACTTAACACATGAATCTTTTCCAGTGAAAATAAACTGTCTAGGATCATAGATATGACATATTTAATTATTTTCTGGCAACTCAATTATGCAATGATCTCTGATCCTTGAAATGATAACATAGATAAATACTCTATACAATGATGCCACACTAGTTTAAATTTCAGAGAGTCTTCAGAGCTTTAAATCAAGGCTAATGTACTTTGAAGATGAAATGATTCCAATTAGCCTTGGTACCCGCAGGTCTCCAAATTCATCACAAGAAAAACACAACTTCAATAAATTTCAAGAAATATTTACTTTGCTAATTGCCAACATGTTTCAAATTTTCTAACTTGGAGACACAAAGTCCAAAAGAACGACTTTGCTGGCCTTCACTAAGATATAACTATGCCAACAGGATTCACATTGATGGCATCAAAGCATTTATTCCACGTTCTTACCAGACTTGTTGCACAAAGAATGTCCCATTTAGTCAGTACAGATATAATTTTTAAAATAAAAATTTCATATAAAACAAATCTAAGACAAGAATACCCCTAAAGTCATCCCCTTTGCTGAGTTCCTAATTTCAAAGGCAAAAGTCAAATTTCAATAAGATCTGATCAGAAAAAGACGAAGTGAAAAAGCTAACAGTTTCTTCTGTCACATGTTGAGCACAATCTCAGTGAAGGCTATGGGATCACATGATTAGGTTTCAGAAGTAGCACATGTGGAAGAAGGTTGGTAGGGAAATAAGTTAGGGCACAACGGTAGGAATAGTCTCTCAAAAAACTTAAATAGCAAGCATTTTATATATATTATCTTATTTAACTTTCCCAACAGCTTTATGAAGTAAATGCCATTTTCTTTTCTATTATTGCATCTTTATGGATGAAAAATCTGCATCAGAGAACAAGTGATGAGATCGGGTCAGGTGATATGCTAAGTAACTAGTACAGCACAATTTAAACCCATTATCTGTCTAATGCCAAAGTCAAAGCTCTTAATTTATCAATAACTCTACCTTTCAAGATACTTTACAAAGGATCACTATTTTTCTGTTAAAAAAATTTTTTAAAAGGACTTTAGAGATCGTATTTTCCTAGGGCACTGACATTAACTATGAAACCTGAATCTCTGAGATTGCTGGTCCCTGCCTCAGTGCCTAGCAGAATGAAGAAAGGAATCAGGGTTTAATTTGTATCAAATTACACTATCAGGTGCAAAGTGATGGAGAAACAACTTTGTCCATGAGCCCAGGTAGCTGCTAAAACTGCTGGAACCAGTGCTAAATATTTAGCTTGTTACCTACCTGTTTTATAAATGAGGAGAGAGTAAGTGCCTCACTCAATGTCACCCAGATAGTTCATCATAAAACTGTTAGGAGAGCCACTGATCGATATCATCCACCTGGCAGGGCATCCACAGTAACCATTTGCATGATTACTTTTCAACAGGAAGTCCTGATAAGAAGCACAGAACTAACAAGCCACCACCAATGGGAAAGAATCTAGGAAAGGTCAAAAGAAGATGTCAATCCATATGTCCCATTGACCTCCCCAAATCCTTCTTGTTGGAATCCATCTTGGCTGAGTGATGTGTGTGTCACCAGGACAGACCCTGAGTCAGAATGACTGGCCAGAGACAACCTAGAAACTAATCCCTTAACCATGAAACCTGAGACTGGGCAACATGGGAGAGCAGTCCTCCTGGGTTCCCTTACCCTCCTGCTCTCCGCCCAGGCACTCCTTTCCAGTAAAGGCTCCTGCTTTGTCAGCATGCGGGTCTCCTTGGACAATTCATTTCTGAGTGCTATATAAGAGCCCATTCTCAGGCCCTGGAAAGGGTCCCCCTTCTCACAGCATTACTAGGACCAGCATCCAGGTCTCCTTTCTCCCATGCCACTGTCTCTCCAATATCTGCTTTCATCTGCCTTCAATCCCAAAGTTCAGAAGCCACAAACTCCATCTGGCTGTACTGTACATTCTTTGAGCCCCACAGTGTTTATAAACAGTGACCCAATATTTTAAAGATACTTCACATAACAATATATATTTACAGCTTCTCCTGAAGAAGAAGAGGAGGAGATCTGGCAACTGGATCAAGCATTTCTATGTACCAACTATGTGCAAGAAAATGGGCATGAAGGCTATGATTCACAGCCATGGTGTCGCTTGGTTACTGCCCCTGAAGTGTCTGATCCTCCCCTGTTAGCCCCACTGGTAGTATTTTTATTGGGTATTGACCATAAATACTGTGGTAGTCATTCATACTTTCCATCAACTTTTTTCAGTTTGCTTCTCAGGGACATTGCAGCATTGTATTTCCTACACTCTGGAGGTTATATATGGCCATGAATTAACCTTGGCCAAGGAAATGTGAGTATGGATTATGTGTGGCACCCTTGGGAAGAAACTTTAATACCAGGACACAACGACTCACTCCTTTTTTTCTCTTGGCCACACTGAAGAACTATTTGCTCTATGAGCCTGGATCTAGGAGTAAGGACTATCCAAAGCAAAACCCATATGGGGCCTCAACAGATAGCGAACCTGAGCAAGAAATAAACCTGTTGTCTTCAACTGTTGAGAGAGAGTTTGGGATCCATCTGTTTCAGCACATAATCTAGCCCGTCTGGGTTATCTCCACCATGTTAAGGGTGGCAGATAATGTCACCTTTACAAAGCCAGCCCCCTGCTGCCTATGGAATGTGCTGACTCACCTTTATGGTTCCGGACAAGTGGCCATTTTCTTTAAAGATAAAAAAATAAATAAAGGAAGGAAGGGAGAGAAAAGAAAATGACATGGAGGAGGAAAAGGAAGAAGGGGGAGTGGATAAAGGCAAAAGGCAGTGGCTGTTGGTGACATTGCAGGGTCCTTAACAGATAATTCTTTCATGTTTTACTTGCAACTGTTACTGGAATCTTCATGGAGATTATAGTATAATATAACCAAAGTCACCCATCCCAGTGTAAGTTGCCATCACACAAGTGTTAGAACATTAGACTAGGAGAAACAACTGAGTCCATCCTCTTATTTTACAGAAAATTTCCAGTGCTATCAAATAGCACTTTCTATAAAGATGGAAATGTTACTCTGCATTGTTAAATATAGTAGCCATTAGTTTCAGTTAATTAATGAACATGTGTGGTTAATGCAACAGAAAAACTGATTATTTTAATGAATATAAATTTAAATACTCACATGTGAATAATAGCTACTGTTTTGAAAAACTGTGTAAACTTGTATTGTCCACAGGAATAAGATTAATCAGTACCAAGGTCAAGATTTAAACATAGTTAGAGTGAAGTAAGCCAGAAAGAAAAACACCAATACAGTATACTAACACATATATATGGAATTTAGAAAGATGGTAACAATAACCCTGTATACGAGACAGCAAAAGAGACACTGATGTATAGAACAGTCTTATGGACTCTGTGGGAGAGGGAGAGGGTGGGAAGATTTGGGAGAATGGCATTGAAACATGTATAATATCATGTATGAAACAAGTCGCCAGTCCAGGTTCGATGCACGATACTGGATGCTTGGGGCTGGTGCACTGGGACGACCCAGAGGGATGGTATGGGGAGGGAGGAGGGAGGAAGGTTCAGGATGGGGAACACATGTATACCTGTGGCGGATTCATTTCGATATTTGGCAAAACCAATACAAGATTGTAAAGTTTAAAAATAAAAAAAAATAAAAAATAATAATAAAAAAGAATTAATAAACATAGTTCCCTAAATCTTTTAGAGGATTTCCCAAATTCCTTAAATATATGGATCAAATTGGCCCTCGTCCTAATGCAAATATGAAGTCACAGCCGTTTTCCTGTTACTACTGCTTCATACATGGACTCTTCTAGACCTGTAAACTAGCATCCCAAAGTAGCTTACTATTCTGATATTTTCTCTTCAGTCATTAGATCACATGGTTCTAACCATGTCTGCTCCTGACTATATGGGACCTGATCTTTAAACACTGACTTTCTTTATCCCACTGTAAGCCTCAGGCAGAAACTTGGTGGGTGACTTGTGTCAAGTATCATGATTTCAGGAATTCTCTAAAATGCCTATATAACCTGCCTTGTATCAACATGGGTTCTAAATATTTTTTTCATCTTCTCATTATAACTTTGATAAAATGATAAACAAGAGACAAAACATTTCCCGACCCAGGGATTGAACCCTGGTCTCCCGCATTGGAGGCAGACGCTTTAACCTCTGAGCCACCAGGGAAGCCCATATAAAAGATAATAACGGAATTAAATGAATGCCAGTGTATTAAAGAGTGATAGCCGATTTGGTCTTGTCATATGACATTGATAATAAAAGAGACAGAATGTGGTCCTAGGGTTACCATCAGTAGCAAAATTTACTCATAACTGAGCACTTCTAACGTGCATAAGCTCTTTACATGTATTTAGTTGCAATATCTCTAAGAGATAGATTCTGTCTATATCTCTATTTTAATAGACTTTAAAGATCACATATCCAGTAAATGATGAAGCTGCATTCAAAAAATCAGGCAGTGAATCTATGCTCTAATTTCCTGGGTAAAATAGACAACATAAAAATTATAAAAAACTAAGAACCAGAAGAATGGATTTCCATCCTGGATCTGCCAGGAATTCACAAAATTGAGCAAGAAACTCAACTCTAAGTTCATTTCTAATAAAAATTTCTTAGAAGTTGTTCTACATGTTCTCTAAACTGGCTGGAATACTAAATACTATGGATTTCAGTCCAAGCTAAGGTCTTCTTTAGACCTAAGGCATGTTTCTTATTGTGCATGTCTTGGTCTGTAATGTTATCTGTAAAACAGTACTAATATTGCCATTTTACAGATCAATTGTAAGGATTAAATTAAATAAGCCACTAAAATGCCTGGCATGGTGCCTACCACTATAAAAGCCTAGAAATTATAGTTTTCCTTCTCCCTTTCAGCAATAATGTCCCAATATTCTAAGTGAAGCTGTCTTCATAAACCATCCCTTACCTTTCAGCAAACACTAATTAATTGCAAACACTGTGGGTGATTCATTTATGATCAAGACATGGTATACAATGACTAGCCTTTATCTGTGCTTTTGTTGTAAGAAAATCACACCAATGCATAAATCATAAGGGATATTCTTTATCTAAAAAGGAAAGAAAACTTTTTGCTGAACAGCAATGAGGTCTTAATAAACTAGAAGTGTAACACCTGTCAGGTAAAACAGCAATGAAACAAATCAAGGCAGTAGATCATCAAAAGTTACATATTATTTCCAAACATTAAAACACTTAGGGGCCATGATATACTTAAGAAATTAAATAAAGTAGGAAGTAACATTGGAGAAGGCAATGGCACCCCATCCAGTACTCTTGCCTGGAAAATCCCATGGACGGAGGAGCCTGGTAGGCTGCAGTCCATGGGGTCGCAAAGTTGGACACGTCTGAAGTGACTTATTAGCAGCAGCAGCAGCAGCAGGAAGTAACATCAGCATCATGGTGACCCAAGATATTCCCTTTGTCTCTCCCCTTCAAATGTGCAACCAGTAAAACATTCATAACGTAAAGATTCCTCTGCTCAGTATATCAGGGTGCTGTGCATTCCACACATCTGTATATCTAAAAGTGGGTGAACTGGAACACACATTAAGAGGTAGAACTGGGAAAGCAACATACAGGGTGCCTGTAATCCTAGCCCCCTGGCAGTAACACATTAATTGATTCATGCATGTTGAACCATCCTTGTGATCCCAGAATAAAACCAAATGGATCAAAGTGTGTGACCCATTTTATACATTATTGGTTCAGTTTGGTAACATTTTTGTTGAGGATTTTTACATCAATATTCAAATACATTGGTCTGTAATTCTTTTTTTTTTTTTTTTTTAAGTGTGTTTGTCTGGTTTTCATTATCAGGTAAAGGTGCCTCATGGAATCAATTTGGGAGGATCCAATCCTCTTCAATTTTTTGAAACAGTTTGAAAGGATAGGCATTAACTCTTCTTTATATGTTTGGTAGAATCCCCCAGGCAAACTAGTCCTGGGCTTTTGCTTGCTGCGAGTATTTTTTTAAATTACAAATTCAACTTCACTTCTGGTGGGACCTGTAACCTCATCCCTCCAGCTTCAGAGGAGCCAATGAGTGATCCTAGTTCCCCTCTCAACCTCTCACTCCCCACCTAGGCAGCCCAGATGTATGTCCACTGTCCCAGCAACAGCAGTAATACCTGCAGCATCAAGTCACCAGCTATCCCAGAGAAACGAACAGCAGCAAGCGCACTAGATTACACCTCTAGTACAGGCAGCAGAGGGTGGAAACTGTGAATGTGCAAATGTAGCCAGAGGCAACTCAGGTAAGAGAAATCAAAAATTGGTGCTATAGTGCCACCTACTGAAAATTAAAAAAAAAATTCGAAATACTAACGTTAAGTTGTTTAAAAGGTGTTCACTACTTCAAATGAACCGGCTAAAGAACAATCAATCACCATGAAAAGTGTCACAAAAAGAAAATGATAGTTTTGCAGAAACCCTAGCTTAAGTCATGGGATATCGCAATCTGAGAAAGAAGTCAAATAGTTATCATGAAGAAATTTGGCAAGCTTCAAGAAAACTCAAATGCAGTTCACTGAGCTTAGGAATAAAACTAATGAACAGAAGGAATATTTCACCAAAGAAATCGAAACTCTAAAAAAGAACCAAATGAACATAATTCAGGAGTGGAAGAATTCAGCAAATGAGATGAAGACCTCATTAGGAAGTTTTGGAAATAGAGCAGAACTTATGGAAGAGAGAATTATCAAGCTTGAAGATAGAATTCTAGAAATAATATGGGCAGAAGAAAAGAAAAAAACTAATAGCCAAAAAAAGAAATTTTATGATAACTATCTAACTCCATTAGGAACTATCTGACTCATAAGGATAATGGATATGCCTGAAGGAGAAAAGAAGGAGAAGGGAGAAGAGTTTATTTAAAGAAACAATAGCTGTGAATTTTCCAAACTGGGGAAATAATTGGATACACAAGATCAGGAAGCTAAGAGAATGTCTAATTACTTCAATGGAAAAGACCTTCTCCAAGATACATTATATTAAAACTGTCAAAAGTCAGTGACAAAGAATTTTAAAGGTATCCAGGAGATGAAAAAAAGACAGTAACCCACAAAGGGTTCTCATCAGGCTATCAGAAGACTTCTCAGCAAAAACTCAACAGACCAGGAGATGGTGGAAATGACATTCAAAATTTTGAAAGATTAAAAACATTCATCCAAGAATACTCCGTCAAGAAAAGTTATCATGCAGATATGAAGGATGAAATAAAGGCTTTCCCAGACAAACAAACATGAAGGGACTTTATCACCAATAGACCTGCCTTACAATAAATGCTGAAATGAAAAGCTAAAACACACAGAACTTTGAGAAGGTGATGACTAGAATTAGAAAATTGCAACTCTATATCAGAATAGGTTGTGAAACACTCAATTATAGCATAAAGTTTAAAGGGAACAAAAAGCAGGGAAAATAACTATGGATACTTGGTAACAAAATCACAACATAAAAAGCAGTAATTGGAAACAAAAGCAGAAAGGGAAAAGGAAAAGGATGAACCTATATGGGTAAAAGAAGATAAGATACTATCAGCAGAAAAAAGGACTATTTTATCTAACAGACATTTATACACATCTCACAGTAACTATGAAAGAAAAATCTAGAGCAGGGGCATGAAATATGAGAAAAAGAAGGATTTTTTTTTTAATCACAGAAATCCAAACTAAGCAGACAGAAACACAGGGGGGAAAAGAAACAATAAAGATATAAAGCAACCACAAAACAAAAAATGGCAGTGCTAACACCTCATTTATCAATAATCACCCTAAGTGCAAATGAAACTAATTCAGCAAAAGACACACAGTGGCTGACTGGATTAAAAAAATAAGACCCAAATATATTTTGCCTCCAGAAGATTCACCTGATTTCTAAAGACAAACATAGATTCAAAGTACAGGGATGGAAAATGATACTTGAAGCAAAAGGCAGCCAAAAGAATGCCAGAGTAGCTGTACTCCTACCAGAAAAAATATACTCTAAGCCAAAAAATATAACAAGAGAAAAAGATGAATAGTATATAATGATAAAGGGAACAATTCAGCAAGAAGATATGGTTACTAACACATACGGACCTAACATAGGAGTACCTAAATATATAAAGCAATTATGAACGGACGTGAAAAAGATAAACTAGAACTACCATGCTGCTAAGTCACTTCAGTCGTGTCCGACTCTATGCGACCCCATAGACGGCAGCCCACTAGGCTCCCCCGCCCCTGGGATTCTCCAGGCAGGAACACTGGAGTGGCTTGCCATTTCTAGTTATTCCACTTCTGGATATTTATTCAAAGAATATGAGAACAGTGATTCAAAAAGATATGATAATGCTATATTATCTACCATAATACATGGCAGCATTATTTACTATAGCCAAGATACAGAAACAACCTGAGTGCTCATTGATGGATGAGTAGATAAGGATGTTGTATATATGCACAGTGGAATACTACTCACACAGGAAAAAATAAAACCTTCTTGTCATTTGCAACAACAGAGGTGAATCTAAAGAGTGTGTTGCTAAGTGAAGTAAGTCAGATGGAAAAAGACAAATACCACATGATTTCACTCATATGTGAAATATTTTAAAAATAAATAGCAAAATAAAAGAACAAATTGAACCAAACAAAAACAAACACATAGATACAGAGACCAGAGTAGTGGTTACCAGAAAGGAAGAAGATTGAGAACAAGCTGAAATGGGAAAAAGGGGTCAATTAAAAAGGGGAAATAAAACTGTTGGCAGTGTACACATGATAATACACACAAGAGGAGAAATATAGTGCTGTACACATGAAAATTATTTAGTGTTATAAACTAATGTTACCTCAATTTAAAACAAAAAAATAGAAAAATGTAAAAATATATGATAACTCAATAGATGAATTTCAAATCAAAAAGAAAAGGGGATTTTTACATGAATGGTATTGAGACAGCTAGGTCATAATTTATTAAAATATCTAGATATCCATATATGTACAATATATCTGTAAAAAATAAATTACTAAAAGAAAACATTGGTAAATATAATTTTCAAAAAAGGAGATTTCTAGGAGGGAATATAACCTAAAAATACAGTACAAAAAAATAAATAATGTTGACTACACAAAATTTTTCTTAAAAGCATAACCAATCTGATCAAAATTTGAGATTTTATAAAACTTAGCAAATTGATTCTAAAATGATTATAAGCATGCAAAAGTCCTGAAACAGCTAAACAATTTTTAAAGAGAATAGGAAAGTCGAAGACCTTATCCTATAAAAGAGAAAAGAATATTGACCCTTGTCTGAAAACATATGTAAAATGTTAACCTGAAATGGATCATAGAACCATTTGCCAACAGCATAGTGATGTCTATCCCTCCAAGCTTGTACAGATGATACCTATTAAGTTCCACTGGTGCTCCATGTCTGAGGCATCAGAGAACCCCCTAAGAAGTGAAAATTATCAGTACACAAACTGCCCAGAAGCTGGAGTAAGAAATGAAATTAATAAGATTCAAAGTGGTACATAAAGGGCATCTAATTCCTCATTTGATTCTCATAGCAAACGTCTGATTATATACTTTTATCATATCCATCTTACAAGGGCATCAAGGAGATACACATAACCCAGGCTACATGACTATTGACTAGCAGAGCCAAGATTGGAAGGAAGGTCAATTTGACTAGGGGCTTCCCTGGTAGCTCAGCTGGTAAAGAATCCACCTGCAATGTAAGAGATGCTGGTTTGATTTCTGGGTCAGGAAGATCCTCTGGAGAAGGGATAGGCTACCCACTCCAGTATTCCTGGGTTTCCCTGGTTGCTCAGAAGGTAAAGAATCTGCCTGCAATGCCAGAGACCTCGGTTCAATCCCCAGGTTGGGAAGATCTCCTGGAGGAGGGCATGGCTACCACTCTACTATTCTTGCATGGAGAATCCCCATGGACAGAGAAGCCTGGTGGGCTACAGTCCTTGGGGTCACAAAGAGTTGGACACGACTGAGCAACTAAGCATAGCAACTTGACTGTGTTCTCTTTAACCACCACACTATACGATCTTTCCTGCACTATTGGGTTTTCAAATGGATAAAGGCAATAACTTAATGTGTCAGTCTGTGAAAGAGCTTTCCTTGACAACAAAAACATTTGCCATCTTTTCTCAAAACCAAAAGAAATGACTGCTACTGCTGCTGCTAAGTCGCTTCAGTCATGTCTGACTCTGTGCGACCCCATAGACAGCAGCCCACCTAGGCTCCTCTGTCCCTGGGATTCTCCAGGCAAGAACACTGGAGTGGGTTGCCATTTCCTTCTCCAATGCATGAAAGTGAAAAGTGAAAGTGAAGTCGCTCAGTCGTGTCCGACTCTTAGTGACTCCATGGACTGCAGCCTACCAGGCTCCTCCATCCATTGGATTTGCCAGGCAAGAGCACTGGAGTGGGGTGCCATTGCCTTCTCCGAAAGAAATGACTAATCCCACTCTATTCTTGGCAGGTTATCTGACTGCTGACAAGCAGAGTATCTAAACTGCTGGGTACTGTGTTCACCCTCTTACCACTAGCCTAACCAGTGGTCACAGGCAGATCTTCTGCTCTAATTCTGAGAAAAACATACATCTTTTCTCACTTTTTGTTCTGCTTGTGTCTCATTTGAGGAATATTAAAAGGGCAATTTTGAACTAGAACCCGAAGCCTTAATGGCTGCTAATGGGCTTGATGGATCCAATAAAAAGAGCAAAACAAGGAGTTATTCAATTCCAGGTTTCAAAAAGTATTGGATACAAGTAACTTTGTTACTTTTGGTAAGAGTTCTATAAAATACTTGATTACTATTGACGAATAGACTGCAACCCAGTGTGTGTCTTTGTCATTTCTTTCACAGATTCAGCAGGAGACAATGGTCTCACTGCTTTCTCATCACCAAATAATAAAGCAGTATGATCAGACACTCAAGAGAGCCTGCAAAGTCTCATGGTTGGTCGAAATCCTCCTATGAGTGTTACCCAAAAAGGTTTAAGAATTCTCTTCTGCAAATAGAGACTTCCTAAAATATTTGGCTATTAGAATAGCACAAGAAAGCAGCAAAGGAAGATATCATTATGCAGCCTTTACATATCCTTTCTTCCAGAATGGAATGGTTGGACTTCTGAGAACCCAGTGGATGAGTGAAATGACAACAGGCAGCCTTGTGTGCAGAGATAATGCAATGGAAAAGATGTGGCCAGTTGATCAGGGAGGGTCAGCAGCCCCTGAATTCTCTGTACCCTTGAAGCGTGCCGCTGCTCTGGCCTAGCACTAGATTCAACTTTCCTCTTTCTTATCCTGTCTCAAAAAGCATTCTGCAATTTCTGGAGTGACTGATGCTATACAGAAGAGCACCTGTGGCCTAATCTGGTCCAGAAACCCATAGAAACAGAGAGGTACCCTTGTAATGGTTGCCACTGACCTTGGTGTCTCCCTTAAGAAGCTACGTACTTTAAGTATTAGGATTTCAGATGAAATTACAGATCACCTAGCGCAGCATTTCTCAAATGTCCTCTCTTTGTAATTTATGCCATATCTGTATCCCCTTAGTACTCTTATTTACTGGACAGTTTAATTTCTTACTTATTTTCACTTAGCAGTGATATTCACAAGGTTATATGCTTTATAGACTAATTATATTTATTGTAATATACACTGAAATAAATGAATAAGTATATTGCACATAGTGCTAAGACCATCTAATCACTGTATATATTTGTCAACTTTGTAAAAACAAATTTCCTTAAATATCTCTTCTTAGATGAAAAAATAAATAAGCAGCTTTTCCAGTGCTGCCAATATGGTGCTTCACATGGCTGTGACAACTCACACTCAATTCTCTTGATGTGCAGGCCATTTCCTTTGCATCATGCTGACTCAATAGCATGAAAGAGAACACGACAAATGATGCAAATTTAAACACGTATTCACTTCTTGGCTCCATGTGGTGATGAAGAGTCTATATAGGTGTCTAACCAAAAAGAGAGTCTATATAGGTGTCAAAACAACTCTACTAGCCCCCACACCCTGCAAAAAAAAAAAAAAAAAGAGATTCTTCCTCCTCTAAGCATAATGATTTTAGCAGATATATTTCTATTCTCCTAGGTTTTTGTCCTTCATCTTCACGCTCAGTGTCATCATTCACTCTCTGTCACGGCAAGTGACCTCTTCAAAAGTTGGAGCAAAAGCCAACATGGTGTACTTGGCCTGCAAATAACCATTGCTATACCTAGTATTTATGAAGTGCTTCACAATTTTTTAAAAGCACTTTCCCAATCTTTGCAATATTTAATCCTCACAATACCCCTGTATGGTACATCCTTTAGCTATCCAAGGCTTTTCCTGGACTTCATGCTGTGATCAAAATAGATGGGTGGATGAGGGGTGAGTGGGAGAGAGGTCCAAGAAAGAGGGAATGTATGTATATATATAGCTGGTTCACATTGTTGTACAGGAGAAAGCAACACAGTATTATAAAGCAACTATACCCCAATTAAAAAAACAATGTCCTCATCCATATTTGTACTAGTAAGGAGGAGGAGAAAAAAGTTCAAAATTTACTAAAGAGTGAACATAAAACATCATAATATATCCCCCACCCCCTTGACCACTCATTTGTATTGCAAACATGAACGATGTAGTACATTCATGCTGCACTAAAAAATGAATCCTCCTTCAATAAAATGTTGCATTTTATCCATTATCTTAAATGATGGGCTTGTGAAAGCTGTCAGTGAAGTTGGTTGAACATTCCAGCCTTCAATGAACAGAATAAAAAGTGACATCCCCTCTATTAGAATTAATTTCTTTGCCATAGAAGAACATGCAATATCCATCTCCCTAATGGTTCTAAAGTCCTTGTAATAATGGATGACACAGTGAAAGTAAATAAACAGTGTTCCCAGGAGGGGACTGAATTTTTTAAGCTAAAGTCAGAATAGCTCTGGAGAATAATTCCTAAACACATACCAGAGAGACAGACAATATTAGTAGCCAAAGGCACCATGTTCAGTAATCTGCTAATTTTTAATGCTATTATCCCAGGATATGGGATCCAAAAAGTTAATATGTACAGGCCACACACTTACTCAAGCTCCACTGGGTGGGCTTGAGTAAATCTCTCTTTAAGAAGACATTTAAAAGATCACCCATTTTTAGAGGTTGCTGCTGCTGCTGCTGCTAAGTCGCTTCAGTCATGTCCGACTCTGTGCAACCCCATAGACGGCAGCCCACCAGGCTCCGCTGTCCCTGGGATTCTCCAGGCAAGAACACTGGAGTGGGTTGCCATTTCCTTCTCCAATGCATGAAAATGAAAAATGAAAGTGAAGTCACTCAGTCATGTCTGACTGTTCCTGACCCCATGGACTGCAGCCTACCAGGCTCCTCTGTCCATGGGATTTTCCAGACAAGAGTACTGGAGTGGGTTGGCATTGCCTTCTCCGTTAGAGGTTACTAGTAAATTTCAACTGAAAGGTATCATGTGAAAGCTTAATGACCTTAAAGGTTAATGAACCTCTCTAACCTTAATCACATAGTTTACTCACCTTACCAGAACTATCAATCACCTATTAATATGTCCTATGACCATACTGTTTGTGGGAAAAGTTCTATAGGTTTCAAGTGGTTACAGAAGAATATCCAGTAAGTTCTTTGCCTCCGTTACATGAGTTCAACTATACAAATGTCAACTCTGGTCTCCAACCACCTCTCTTCACTCCCATATCCAGCACTTTATTGGCTTCTTTTCCCAAATGCTTGAGTTATGGTGCCCACCCATTTCAAGATTATCCTAGGTAAAATACAGAAAACAAAACCTTCTGAGAAATGACACTTTCCAAACTACAAACTGATAATTTAACATACATGACAAAAGAATGTGTTGATATTCAGTTCAGTTCAGTCACTCGGTCATGTCCGACTCTTTGTGACCCCATGAATCACAGCACGCCAGGCCTCCCTGTCCATCACCTACTCCCGGAGTTCACCCAAACTTATGTCCATCAAGTCAGTGATGCCATCCAACCATCTCATCCTCTGTCGTTCCCTTCTCCTCCTGCCCCTAATCCCTCCCAGCATCAGAGTCTTTTCCAATGAGTCAACTCTTCACATGAGATGGCCAAAGTATTGGAGTTTCAGCTTCAGCATCAGTCCTTCCAATGAACACCCAGGACTGATCTCCTTTAGAATGGACTGGTTGGATCTCCTTGTAGTCCAAGGGACTCTCAAGAGTCTTCTCCAACACCACAGTTCAAAAGCATCAATTCTTCGGAGCTCAGCCTTCTTCACAGTCCAACTCTCACATCCATACATGACCACTGGAAAAACCATAGCCTTGACTAGACAGACCTTTGTTGGCAAAGTAATATCCCTGCTTTTGAATATGCTATCTAGGTTGGTCATAACTTTCCTTCCAAGGAGTAAGTATCTTTTAATTTAATGGCTGCAATCACCATCTGTAGTGATTTTGGAGCCCCCAAAAATAAAGTCTGACACTGTTTCCCCATCTATTTCCCATGAAGTGATGGGACCAGATGCCATGCTCTTAGTTTTCTGAATGTTGAGCTTTAAGCCAACTTTATCACTCTCCTCTTTCACTTTCATCAAGAAGCTTTTTAGCTCCTCTTCACTTTCTGCCATAAGGGTGGTGTCATCTGCATATCTGAGGTTACCGATATATCTCCTGGCAATCTTGACTCCAGCTTGTGCTTCTTCCAACCCAGCATTTCTCATGATGTACTCTGCATAGAAGTTAAATAGCAGGGTGACAATATACAGCCTTGACATATTCCTTTTCCTATTTGGAACCAGTCTTGTTCCATGTCCAGTTCTACCTGTTGTTTCCTGACCTGCATAATAGATTTCTCAAGAGGCAGGTCAGGTGGTCTGGTATTCCCATCTCTTTCAGAGTTTTCCACATTTTATTGTGATCCACACAATAAATATGTGTTGATATTACTATATATAAAGAGATCTTCATATCAATATAAATGAAGCAAATATCTTTAAGAAAGACATTAGCAGATGATGGGCTTTCCTGATGGTTCAGATGGTAAGAATCTGCCTGCAGTACAGGAGACCTGGGTTCAATCTGTGGGTCAGGAAGATCCCCTGGAGGAGGGAATGGCTACCCAATCCAGTATTCTTGCCTGGAGAATTCCATGGACAGAAGAGCCTGGCAGACTATAGCCCATGCAGTCGCAAAGAGTCAGATATGACAGAGTGACTAACAGTTCACTTTTACTGAGCAGATGACAGAAGCAGACAGCACACCAAATAAGGTGTGTGCACTGCTGATAAGCATGTGAAAATCATTCAACATATTAAATAATCAATGTGAAAATTTTACAGTGAAATAGCACTGACTGCCTATTAACTGGTCAGTATTTTTTTTAAAAAGATAAGAATTCTGAATGTTGGCTACAGCACAGGGACACAAATTCTCATGATACATTTGTGAGAATGAAAATTGGTATGACCTCTAATGGAAGGCAACTTGGCAATATATATAAGAATCATTTAAATGAGCTATTAGAAAACTTCTACTCTTCCTAAAATCATCCTAAAGAAGCAATTGAGATTGCACAAAAATTTCTATAGTTATTCACATTACAATGTTATTTATTATGCTATAAAATTAGAAACAATCTAAATGTATATAATTGGTTAAATAAGTTATATCAAAATAGAATGTGATAAAAAACAAAAATGGTAGTGCAGAAATACTCATTAACATCTAAAATGTAAAAATGGAAGGAAAATAAGAATTTAAAATATATAAATTATATCATATATATTTTTGATAGTCTGTAATAGTTTTCAATTAGTACTTTTCCCACAGATTCCAAATTTCTATAATAAACATATGCAGTTTTCATAATTAGTTTCAAGGCATTTGTAGCATATTACAGGAGCAGCATCAAATCCCCAGACACACATACATTATTTAATCAATTATATAGTATCTTAGCTGTTTTTAAAATGCTATATCATAGGGATGCTAAACCAAATTAATGCACTCTTGTGTTAGATGGCCAGAATTGTACTCATTCCATTCCTCTGAATGGTCTAAGCTGATGAGTACTGTAATGTAGATAGAAAGTAAGTCCACATATGGGGCTTCCCTGATGGCTTAGATGGTAAGGAATCTGTCTGCAAGGCAGGACACTGGGGTTCTATATCTGGGTCAGGAAGATCCCCTGGAGAAGGAATGACTACCCACTCCAGTATTCTTGTCTGGAGAACCCCATGGACAGAGGAGCCTGGCAGGCTGCAGTCCATGGGGTTGCAGAGTCAGACATGACTGAGCGACTAACACAAGCCCACATATACTAACCTGACACTCCAAAGGTGACTCCCCAAAGCTAGCTGTCCTTTCAAGTTTGCTATGTATGTTTTCAACAGTGACAGAGTATGAGAATAATCTGTATGGAATATTCTGACACTTAAGGGATTTGAGTATCTTCACAAGCGGATCAATAGGTCACTGGGCAAAACTGAGGCCTGAAACCAAGGAAACAATATATTAAGGAATCAGCTAGTTTTCAAACACTGTATTCTTTCATCTCATCTTGTCCTGATCTTGGTTTTGAGTTTGAGATAGGATGTTTTTCAGTGACAAAGATTTGAGGCAGGTATACTGGATGCAGATGTCCTTTCGAGGCAGAATGAGTTGTTCTGCATCTATAACCTATGGTTTAAATATCAGATGCCACTCCAGTCTTTTATTAAGGGCCTATATAATTTACCGTAGTGATTCAGATGTCAAGGACTTAATGGATGAGTACTGGGAGACCCTGTACTCAATTTCCTTGCGCCATTTCTCCATTAAAACCATGCACTGGGTAGTTTTCTAAAGGGCCTGAGAGAATTGGACAATTCATTGAATTTTCTCTGCTGCATTAAAATAGCAGTCCATTGGGTTCCATTTATATTTCATTGCGGAGATCAATACAGTACTCCATTCAATGCAGAAGAAGTTTAAAGTCATCTTTGCTTTGCACGAGACTTTGAGTCAGAGGTCAGTTTAAATTTTATTTCCAAGTCTATAGAGATTTCTTCAGGATCATCTAGTCTTGGGGCACTGATCAAAACTATGCCACAGAAAGAAAGGAAAAGAGAAGTCTGCTATGGTCCTACTGTCCTTTCTGGAAAGGCAAATACATTTTATAAGATTGAAATTAAAAAAAAAAAAATTGTCTTGTTCTTCAAAACAACTAAATTTACAAACTTCCACATGTGATGACTATGTTAAAGAGAGTTGGAGATATCATTCAGTTCAGTTCAGTTCAGTCATTCAGTCGTGTCCGACTCTTTGCGACCCCATGAATTGCAGCACGCCAGGCCTCCTGGTCCATCACCAACTCCCGGCGTTCACTCAGACTCACGTCCATCAAGTCAGTGATGCCATCCAGCCATCTCATCCTCTGTTGTCCCCTTCTCCTCCTGCCCCCAATCCCTCCCAGCATCACAGTCTTTTCCAATGAGTCAACTCTTCGCATGAGGTGGCCAAAGTACTAGAGTTTCAGCTTTAGCATCATTCCTTCCAAAGAAATCCCAGGGCTGATCTCCTTCAGAATGGACTGGTCGGATCTCCTTGCAGTCCAAGGGACTCTCAAGAGTCTTCTCCAACACCACAGTTCAAAAGCATCAAATCTTCAGCACTCAGCTTTCTTCACAGTCCAACTCTCACATCCATACATGACCACTGGAAAAACCATAGCCTCGACTAGACAGACCTTTGTTGGCAAAGTAATGTCTCTGCTTTTCAATATGCTATCTAGGTTGGTCTTAATTTTTCTTCCAAGGAGTAAGATATCATTAAAGTTCAATAAATGCCTATAATATTAGTAGGACTCTTTTTGAGCTTGAAGCCGATTAGGCAACTGAATTTGTTTGGGCCCAAGAATGCCAATTTCACTTGTCCAGAATAACTGGTCACACCTTGAAGAATGGATGGCACATTCATTCTTTAGTGTGGTTGTAAACAGTGGCCAAATATAAATGCTGAAATCTGTGTCTATTTAAAGTAACATTCTTGATCATTTATACTCACTAAACATGTCTCATCATTCCTCTTCAATACTAGTCTGCTTTAGAAAATAAGACAAAATGAGAAGAAAATTGAGGCCTGAAACCAAGGAAACAATGTCGTAGGGAATCAGCTAGTTTTCAAACACTGTATTCTTTCATTTCAGCTAGTCCTGATCTTGGTTTTGACTTTGAGATAGGATGGTTTTCAATGACAAAGATTTGAAGCAGGTATACTTGAGAAACAAGAAACCCCCAAATACACATATACTATGCTATCAATTTTATATTTTGCCTTCAGGCAGCAGCTCTCAATAGCCCATCTTTATTTCAGGGGAAATAGCCAAACCCAATTTCACAGGTAAAACAAAGTCAGTTTTCACCACAAATGTACCTATTTATAAACAGGATGTCCAACCTTGAAATAGAAAGTGCTTTATTCTTACACAAAAGGTCAGAGACATCTGGCCTCAATATTGTTTCAAGTTCTGTTGGCTATAAAACATTTTCTCTCTTTGAGAACTTAAATGTTGAAGTACAAGTTAGGAAAATTGCCAATCTTGTCCTGGTTAACTGAGTTGAAATTTATTCCTAATATTTGTTCTCTTATAATTTAATAGCAGTCTAACAATATCCAACTTCCTTTTAGCATTTTGTATCAAAGTATAATAAAAAGATATGGTAAAGGGGCTTTTAGCAGGAGATAAAAACTTTATGAGCATGAAGTCTCTAGTTAAATGCTTGTGGATGCTTATTTAGCTGTTTTTCTTCATTACATATGAATTATAGCTCTTTAAATGCTGATTTGGAAATCAGGAAGGTTTAGTTTTACTCTACTGCTTTATATCCACAGGCAACATAAATCTATTTAAAAGCTGATTTAAGAAAGTAACTTGGGGAAGTGAATTGCTGGTGATTTGATCCCTTGAATGCTGCATGCTACATAATCAGAATCAGGTTGTACTGAGTACCAAAAATGTTTATTTGAATGTGATTGAAAAAGACAATTATTTCTTAAAAGGCATAAAATGGGTAGTGGTGGAGTTCAGGGCCTCTTGGCAACACTAAACACATGTGAAGTATTTAGAACTCAAGCAATGCCCCCATCAAAGACACATCGGGTAAGTAGAAAGCCTAATATGAGAATCTACCTGAAAGCAGTTTTTTTTTTTTTTTAAATATTACTAGGTTATTATCTCCTTTATAGGAAAATATTGATAGCTAGTAAAATTACAACCACAAATGCAAAAATACATTTGTATTATAATCTTAATACTGAAAGCAAATAATTGTTGTTGTTAATAAGCTTTAAACTAATAGTTTAAAGTAGAGCAAGGTTTTATTATCATACACCATACTTAGCAATGTGGTATCCTAACTCAACATGCCACTATTTTTAAATCTTCCACAATTCAAAGCAAAGCAATGAGGTACAGACATCACTTTATTTTGGACTACCCTACAATAACATATTATCCAAAGTGACATCAAGAATTGACGGAACTGGAATGTATGCTGTGGTACTGACAGTGTTGTTTTAATAGTTTTCTCACTCTAAGTGAAGTGACACAAACTGATTTACTTCCCATTTGCCTGCAAAAGAAAAATTGACTTTTCATGCACAGTGTACTAACAAGCAATCTCTCTTCCCATTCTTTCACTACAAGCTGAATAAACACATGAAAACAAAAGAGAGATTTAAAATTTTTTTTTTCACTGCAGGATGATCAGAGTCCAGTAAATTCTTTCTTTTGCTTAACAGTCGTATGTCCAGTTATGGATCTTATGAGACACTGTCAACTTCAACTATTTAGAACAAGAACACTATGACAGCAATTTCTGACAGCTTTTCTTCTGGCTTATACATAAATCACCTTTGCCAACACACAATAGCATATGTAGATGTCAGGTATCTTTTTGGAAATAAGCAAAAGATAGAGGAGGTACATTTTCAGAACCTTTCATTTGTTACTAGTATGAAAGAGTCAAGTCACTCACCATTAAATCAATTCTATTTTGCCTCTTTTTTTTTTTATTTCTTTGACAAGGAAGGGGAAATTGTATCACACAGTTGTTCAAAGAACCAAACTCTTAAGGAATGGCTAACTGTTCATAATTCAAACTGAAAAAAAGATATTCTCAAGACAAATATGCAAATTTATGAGTCCAATTTGTAACTGGAAATCATGGTAATCTTCTAGTTAAAGTAATGTTTGTTTATAACCTGCTGAATAGGGAGCCATTCAATTGGTGGGTATGATAGTTGCAGAAGTTTTTTCACTAAAAAAATAAAATAAAATTCTCCTTTCTTTTCAATCTAAATCACTCAGCTCATGTTTCAGAATTCAGACTGGTTTGCACGTCAAAATTAGATTCATTGTACTGGCTAAATTACTTCTAAGTTTAAGATAAAGAATGGAGAAACCAAGTTTGAAGGAACAGAAGATAGACATGAAAAGAAATGGGCCACAAGCCTCTACTTTATAAATTACTGAAAAAGAACTACTACTTAATAAATACAATTATTATTATTACTAGATACTGATAAGATGACAATTACCCGGGTTAACTGAATAACTGGTTCTTTGACTGAACAAGCCATTCCCCAAATCCTCCCAGCCATTAGGGGTTTTATGGAGAACCAAAGGAAAAGAAGGGATGGGTAGTTTAGCGAAGGTTATGCCACTCATACTTAAGGATGTTCTTCACAAACTGGAGTCATTTGGTTGACTCTCTTAACAGTAGTGAGATAGTTTTCACAAGTTCCTCACAGGTAGGGCCAATATATTGTTGAGGAAGAGGGAAGGGAACAGAGGCAGAGACATAGGGCAATCTTAGGTCACTCATTTAAGGCACTATTCTACATTAGGAAAATATTGTTTTTCCTTTCAGATAACTGGCCCACCTTCCTTCAAATAAAAAGAGATGTCTTCTGAATCAGTTCCATTCTATCTACTGAATTCTGTCTCATCATTGCTAAATTAGACTGAACCGAACTGATATATAGACTATGTGTATATCATAAATAATAAAATACATCCTACTTCTTTCTTGGGAGTTAGCCGAGGCCAGAAAAAAAGAAGCAATAAGGTGGAAATCAGCATAGAATGAGAAAATATCCAGGCCCATGTTGCGGAGGACAGTGAATCAAGTGTAATGTTGAATTTCACTTCTTTCTCCAAATTTCTGCATTCCTTCCATGAAAAATGCTGACAATAGAGTGTTAAGATTAGTTGGGGAACCAGAACATTGTTAAGGACAGGACCTAGATTGGAAATGGTAAATACTTAGCCAATCCATATCAGCACTTTCATATTTCGTGGTATCTTTGAATCATTTTGGTAAAAAAAAGTTCACTAGACCTACTACATGTATTTCCTGTTGCAGCTTCCTGGTCACATTAATGCATTGCACATTATGAGAGTAAATTGCAAAGAAACAAATATTGTATAGCAAAAACTCTGCTTTTCTCATTACTGTACTTACAGCTTTGATTTTTAAAACTGATTCAAAGTGCCCTTGATTTAACCATCAACTTTAATGAACACCTACAATAGACTATGTAAAGTCAAGTCCCTTGTTGAGAATAAACAAACATAGCATTTAATGTGGATCAGTTCAGTCGCTCAGTCGTGTCCAACTCTTTGTGACCCCATGAATTGCAGCACACCAGGCCTCCCTGTCCATCACCAACTCACAGAGTTCATTCAAATTCACGTCCATTGAGTCGGTGATGCCATCCAACCATCTCATCCTCTGTCGTCCCCTTCTCCTCCTGCCCCCAATCCCTCCCAGAATCAGTCTTTTCCAATGAGTCAACTCTTTGCATGAGGTGGCCGAAGTACTGGAGTTTCAGCTTTAGCATCATTCCTTCCAAAGAACACCCAGGACTGATCTCCTTGAAGCCCAACGGACTCTCAAGAGTCTTCTCCAACACCACAGTTCAAAAACATCAATTCCTCAGCGCTCAGCTTTCTTCGGATAGTGCACTACAAAAAGATAACTTAGACCCAGATCCTATCAAAGATATATAAAGTGTAAAACAGTATACTTAGTCAACAAAATTGTCAATTTCTATATCATGAGAACAGGTTAAGTCAAGTCTTGTAAAAGAATATTAGTAGTGATTTATAATAATTTAGGGAAGGGATTCATTTGATTGGAGGAACAGTAAATCTAGAGTTCAAAGACTTCTTCACGAAGAAAATATTTGAAAAAGGAGAAAATGATGAGCTGATGAAGAGACAGAAGATAAGAGGCCTTAAAAATGATCCATGAAAGCAGGATGCTATGCTTTGTATGGCAGTCATTAGGCCCATTGATTGAACACTGCAGTGACTGTTCAGGAAAAGGCAGGAGGGAATGGGCTTGAATGAGAAGGTTTAGAAAAGCCACTGCAAGGAATGTGGTGGGAAGACAATGTAAATGAATGGTCAATCCACTAAGCACTGGTTTTATAATTGTGCCTCATACCGACAGTTCTTTTCAGTAACTGATCAATTACTCAGTGCTCTACAATTACCCATTCAGCCCTGGTGATTGATTTGGTTTACATATCAACTGAAGTACCATTCAGAATTCGTGCATAAGTCATTTCTCAGTTAACTCGCCACTCTTCAGTAAGGATTCTCGGATTCCAGATATCAAGTTAAAAATTAACATTTGTTCTGCCTGTGACAAATTTTAATTCTTAAGAAAACACTGAATTATATGGTGTATAACAGTTGAAAGAAGGGAGGCTGCCTGACAAGGTTTCATAGGTAATAAGTCATACAGTTAAAAATGGAACTCAGTCTATATTCTCCAAGTCCAGAATAAGCAGCAATATTTCTCCTAAGTAAACACAGAAGCTGATGATGACTATGAGCCATTTATTTAAAATATATTTTAAAAAAAGGAATGAGCCCCTTTAGGAAAACTCATGTAATAATTCATGATGAAAAATCCTTCCCTGCTGAGGACCTGTAGGAGTCAGATTGGCAAGGGTCCTGGTTCTGCCTTAGACTTGAGCATTTCTCTTGGGCCACTGTAGTTCAGACTTCAATTCCTTGACCTAATTGAGGTGAAACCGAAATGACTTCTGTGATGAAGCCACGGTGGGATGGCTGGCTCTGGGGAAATGTGAATTTTCCTAACCTCTTCTTAATTCTTAGTTGATGAATCCAACTGAAATACAAAGAAACAAATACAATACCTAATAGAAAAGTCCCACTCTCCCCAACCCAACTCACTGCTAGTCTCAAGTTTGTTTCATTAGGATTATGAAGAAAAATGAAACCTCTTGGAGCCTAATGCAAAATTGTGTGCCAGACTTGTTTATCCCTTTGTAGTTATATCAGGCATTGCTCAAAGGAAGCGAGCAAAACAGCATTTTGGAGTTTATGAGGAAAATCATTCTCCAATTTTCTCAGAATTCAAATGAAAGCTGTGGTTTGAAGCCACTGAAACAGAATTAAATGTGAAGTTTAGAAGGGATTAATTTCATAAATTTCTTAAGTTGTTGATGGAACCATCTGGCAGTTTGAGAGATAACCATTAAAGTCAATACAAGAAAATTTCTTTTTGTAAGATTATAATGACTGAATATTATAACAGCAGGAGAATAAAAACTAATGCATATTTTATCACTGAAAACAAATGCTCTGGACTTTAAAGTCATGGGGGATTTCTGCTCACTTCTAAAGGAAAGCAACGAATGTGTGATGCACACCTTCAAATGCCACAGAGGTGCCCTCTCCTCTGATCTTTTTGGAGGGCTGCAAAAGAATTTCCACCTGCACTTTTCTAAGGAGAAAGTGTACCCCCCAAAATTTAGGTGATATTCAATGTACTACAAAGTATAAACTGTACACGTGACATTTTCACTAAGCCACTGTGTGTCACACAATTGCACTGCTTTCTTTATCAAACGATACCATTTATCAGGTAGCTACAGGTGAGGATCAGGGATTTCATCATAATTACCCACTTAGGTGTTTCTGGGCAATCTGAAAGTCAGTGATTTTCCAAGTGTTTTCATACGAGCTCTCCCATTAGTTTCTCAATCCAGTCCTGACTAAACTTCATTATCATTACTATTTTATGGAAAGGAATATGTTTCATTTCAAGGCAATTTGACTCACAGACAAAAGCAATGGTCCTTAAATTGGATATTCATTAAAATCCCCTGAAAACCAAGGACACCTGCAGATATTGGGGAAAAAATATTTCCTTTAGGTTGAGGCCCATTTATCTGTATGGTAATCAAGTCCCCAGATGTTTCTGGTACCTCTTAAAATCTTCTAAATGTACTAAAATAGGGTGGTCTTAACACAGAATGGTCAGGCAGCCTACCCAAACCATAATGCTTGGGAATGAATTCCAGCTCTAGCAAATGTGCAATATGTAACCTCACCTGAGCTATTTAATCTCTTCACAGATCAGTTTTCTCACCTGCAAAATGGAGTAGTTAATAATAACTATCTCATAAAATTCTTGTGAGGGCAAATGAATTCATACATTCTGAGAAGAGCATCTGGGGCTTCTAAATGCCCCATAAAAAATAGCAGTTGTTCATCCCATATTTCATGTAAGGAAGCAAAATTAAAGGGCTTTGTGATGCTGCCAGAGTATAGCAGCCACTACACGCTTTCCAGCCCTCTTTAAGAACAGAACACCTTCCACAGATGTCCACCAGGACTCAAGCAATACCTGAACTACAAGGCAGGAATAGGATTTTTAATTACCTTAGTTATGCACAGAGGGCCAAAATTTCCCCTGCTACTGTGGATAACCCCAACCATTCTTCTGCTTGTGCAGTTCACTGTATACCTTCATCTCAGTTTTTCTTCAAGTGCCTAGTCTAACATCCCAGCCAGTTTCCTCCACAGCTCATTCACAACACAACTCTAGCAAGCAATGTCAATATTTTCTTTACACAGCTATCGCGAGTGATTTAAAATAGCAATATAACATATGGCTCGTATCCTAGGTATTTCTCTATCACAACCTCTATAAAACGTACAAACAGTGATACCTGGAACAAGTTTTAGGCAGCCTTGCCCAAGAAACCAGAGCTCACATGGGTTAAACTATTTGACCAAAGTCGCACCACCAGTAGAAATACCCCTGAAACTCCTGAATCCTGCCTTGGAGGGCAAGTAGAGATCATAGCCCACTCCAGGTTGGTCAATGGTGGTCATTTTCATAAGCAAGGGAACTTACTTCTTTGTGCAGCCAAAAGCTAAGGAGATCTCTGAACCAGCGACTAAACCAGGGTCCTCTTGCTTGACATCTCGCAAGCCAAAACACTGAGATGCAGAGGTTTGCAGCAAAGACAGGGTTCATTCGCAAAACAGGCAAGGGAAGATTGGGAGAACAAATCTTGACCCAACCTCCCTGAAGGCAAGGTGTTTATAGGCTAAAGAGGAGAGAAGCAGTGCGGTATGAGGCCCTCAGGAAAGGGGAAAGGTGACTTGAGAAAAGTGCAGTCACTGTCTTTCCGCGCAGGTTTAACTAGGCTCCAGGCATCCGCACGTTCTGAGGGGGTTTGCAGCCGTCCAAAATCAAAAGGGCATGGAAGACTTTCACGCATGCCCAGTTGAAGGGTTTGTGGTCCTATTTAGTCTAAGCCTGCTCAGCTGAAACTAGCCACAGCTGACTCCAAGTTCTTGGAAAATAACTCAGGCAAACACATTATTGTTCAAGTGACATGCTGCCTGGAAGGCATGCAAGTCTTAAGACAACCTTGATTAGTGAAGGCAGGTGAAATGGTTTAACCCATGCTTTAAAACCTACTTGCCAGAATCTTTGCAGTTTATATGGGGCCTTACCTGGGTTCGTTCTCATATACCATTCAGATGGCCTCAACAACATGTTGTTCTTTCAAGTCTGCATCCTTGAAATGGCTGCGAGCATGGGGATAGCAGAACAGACAGTCCAAGGACAGAGGAAGGGATCCAGCTCTCTGGTCAACGGCTTCCATGTCCTCTGCACGACCTCTTTCAACAAACTTATATGGTGTACTTCTCCCAGTCCAGCACCGACCCCCTCAGCTGTTCAGAGAACTACTCTAATGCTCTACCAAGTTTCACCCACGCTCTGTACATCTCCTCCTCCTCACTTCCACCTCTGCTCTGCACAACACTGCTTTGGCCAACACAGTTCTGTAGCCTTGGTATTTCATATGAAATTAGATGACAAGTTTGTGATTGGTTCTAACAGTCTCTTCAAATTACTTTCTCTCCACCTTTCCAAACTCACCATCACTCCACAGCATTTTTCAGATTCCTGAAATCTCCAAACTGCACTTTTTTGTCTCTCCTCTTCCTGCGTTATCTGTCTGGAACTACTGCCCACACTGAAACGAGACACAGCTGACTCCAAGTTCTTGGAGTCACTGACCTTTGGTCTGCAGTGCTACTATTCTTCAAGACATTTCTAAGAACTTAACAATTATCTATGGAGACAAAAGGTAGGGTCTCTATATTCCTTTTGGCATTGAATTATGAGTTTATTTTGAATAATAAATAAATGAATCATTCATTTTGGTTTTCTATAAATTTTTCTTAATAAAAACCAAGAAATGACTTTGGGCTGTTTTAAACAAATGATATCTTGGACATTCCAGAGTTGTTGACTGGCATGGGGAAAATTCTGTACTACTCACAGAATGTGGTTGCTGAAAGTCACTATATTTATTTATCCACAATTGAGTTACTCAGTTATATATTTAGCAAACATCTATTGAGGGCCTCTGTATGTCAGGCAGTGTCCTCAATGCTGGGGTACCATCCTCAACCATAGACATGTACTCTGCTCACACAGAGTATACATTCTTGTTAGAGAAACCTAAAAACAAAGAGGAAACAATAAATAAAAATGTAATTTCTGTTACCTGTAAGGGAAATGGAGAAAATAAAAGTATTATAATGGTGAACAAGATATGCAAATTTAAAATCAGTAGAATAGAACAAGATATGCTAATTTAAAGGCATATCTAAGAAAGAGAAGTTTGAGGTGAGATTTGAATTATGAAGAATCACCAAAGCAAAGAACTTTTGAGGGGTATTCAGTGGGGAGGTAGCTTACTTCAGGAATAGGAAAAACAAGACTGAGGCAGAAACAAGTTTGAATTCTTGGAGAAAAATATAGGGGGCCAAGGTATCTAGATGAGCAGGGCTCAGAGTTGTATAAGATGAAGTCAGAGAAATCAGAAGGAGGCAGACTCTGCAGGGCCTTAGGGCTAAGATAGCAATTTAAAATTCTATGGTTTACAGTGACTATGATCAGGCAGATTTAAAAACTGAAAAAGAATAGCAGGTCTTCTATGTATGTGGGGAAAGGACCACAGACATGAGAGTGCAAACAGAGGAGGCTACTGCAATAGTTTACGAAGAAATTAGCATTCATTGTGAACAAACCACATTTTCTCTACAGGACCAATTAACAAAGCAAAACAAAACTAGAGCGTGGTTTGCAGGAGCAGATGTTGCTATGGCTTCCACTTGCTCTGCCCATTACTTAAGTGTGAGGACACTATCCAAGAGCTCTTACAAAGCCCTCATCCTTTCCACCAATTTTTCTGAATCTTTTCAAGGAGAAACAACAATTGGATTAGCTCAACCAATGTGCACTCCTAAGTGGCATCAATTCCCTGTGTGCAAATCAGCCCATCCTTGAACAGGGCACCCTCCTTGTACTTTGTCATGTCAGTGGCCTAAGTACACCTGCTCCACTGTTTGCACAAAGTACTCATTTCAGGAAGGCGAGAGTCATTACAGTGCCTTCTCTGTGCGGGGAGCTCTGTGAGTGACATCTGAGAAATGGAGTAATGAGCAAAGCCCCTCGTGAGTGCTGAGGTTTTGCAGCTGTGCCCATTCAATAATGGGTTTGAGGTAAAAGTGTTTCTTAGAGAATTTCTTTGGAAAAAAAAAAAAGCTTTCTCTCCCGGCAGCAATGACCTATTTCTGAACTGTCATCAACTTATCAACATTTTAGCTAAATGAGAGTACCAACTTGTAAGTATTAATTAATACCTACATTTAGGGTAAATATATCAACTTATCAGCATTCTGTGGTAAATATGATGAGAGCTAAAAGTGATATTATGTAAAATTTAGGGTTCTCTTTTGCCTACTTACTATTACTTACTACTTAGTAGCCAGAACACAATTAGCATTATTTTATTCACAGAATTCTAGAAGTGGACAGCATGATATGAAAATTTGGCTATAGTAAGAGTCATGTTTAAAACCTGCAATGCAGTGAAGCAATACTCTAAAGTTCTAAAGAAGATGATGGAAAAATTAAAACCAAAGTTTGTACCAAAAATCATGCTGCCTGCTTAGTTCAAATCAAGGCAAATTAGATGTTTGTGAAAGAGACTAAATGGCACGAAAAAACATGAAGGCAGAAAAAGTTACTTAAATATTCATATAGGATCTTTAAATTACTTATTTTCCAGCTTAAGAGATTCATTTATATCTGAAGGCAAAAAAAATTAAGTAATAAGATAATTGTTTGCAATTGAGAATAAACTATTACATATTTCTTAACATGAAGTAAAGCAGTCTTTACCAAATATGGAGAAAATTCAATATCAAAGGAACTTTAAAATGTCATGTGAATATGGAAAATTTTGTTGTATTATACTCATTCACTCATCTTTACAGTAAAAGTTTGAACAAATCACATTAGTAGAACTAGTTAGGCATCAGTAGCTGAATACAGGTAAATAATTGTTTTGTTTACTATTTGCCAGAGAATATAGACAGAAAAACTAACTAGAAGCAAGGGACTCTCAGAAACATATTTATGAATATACTTCTGGTAGGTTTAAATATATCCTCAAGAATATAAATTAGAAAAATTTTCAAGATACAGTGAAAAAAACAATATTGATTTGAAACAGCTGTTATACTGGTAGCTGCATTAACAATCTCTCTCATGAGTTATTCATTCACTGATTCTGTTTCATTATATCATGGAGGCCTGGTTCAAGGGATCTCTGGGGGCCTGGCATAGTCCTGGAGATTGAGAACACAAAAAAGGAGATGAGAAATTTCCCATCAAGGATCTTTCTGTTCATGATAGTTTTCCTTAACATATGCACATACACACACACACACACACACACACACACACACACACAAAATCTGTAATTACTTTCGTAGTGCTTTCAAAATGTCCAAAAACCAGCCACAGACTGATTTACATTTGTATTCTGGTTTAAGAAATAAAAAATTTGAGGAAAAGATGAAATGCCACCATCCACACAATGTTACATTCCAATGCTCAATAACGTACTCCACTGATCTTTGAAGGATAGTGGTGTTTGAGTGAGGCTAGAGTTTCAAACAAACACCACAAGCCCAACCTTGTTTGTCTATTGATTACTGCTGCTGCTGCTGCTAAGTCACTTCAGTCGTGTCCGACTCTGTGTGGCCCCGTAGACGGCAGCCCACCAGGCTTCCCCGTCCCTGGGATTTTCCAGGCACGAGTACTGGAGTGGGGTGCCATTGCCTTCTCCACTATTGATTACAGGAAGGAATAAATACCATCAGGCAAAGAAATCATCCTCCCAGCCTGAGACCCTGAGGGCCCACAGAGCTGTCCAGAATACTGACTTTCCCTGGGTCAACTTGATGCCTAAGCTACTAAACTTACACGCATCTATAGTTTTAAAGCCAGCTAGTCGCTCATGAACTCCTTATTGCCAAATTCAGACTGAAATTGAAGAAAGTAGGAAAAACCACTAGACCATTCAGGTATGACCAATATCAAATCCCTTATGATTATACAGTGGAAGTGAGAAATAGATGTAAGGGACTAGATCTGATAGATAGAGTGCCTGATGAACTATGGAATGAGGTTCGTGACATTGTACAGGAGACAGGGATCAAGACCATCCCCATCGAAAAGAAATGCAAAAAAGCAAAATGGCTGTCTGGGGAGGCCTTACAAATAGCTGTGAAAAGAAGAGAAGGGAAAAGCAAAGGAGAAAAGGAAAGATATAAGCATCTGAATGCAGAGCTCCAAAGAATAGCAAGGAGAGATAAGAAAGCCTTCCTCAGTGATCAATGCAAAGAAATAGAGGAAAACAACAGAATGGGAAAGACTAGAGATCTCTTCAAGAAAATTAGAGATACCAAGGGAACATTTCATGCAAACATGGGCTCAATAAAGGACAGAAATGGTATGGACCTAACAGAAGCAGAAGATATTAAGAAGAGGTGGCAAGAATACACAGAAGAACTGTATAAAAAAGATCTTCACGACCAAGATAATCACGATGGTGTGATCATTCACCTAGAGCCAGACATCCTGGAATGTGAAGTTAAGTGGGCCTTAGAAAGCATCACTAAGAAAAAAGCTAGTGGAGGTGATGGAATTCCAGTTGAACTATTTCAAATCCTAAAAGATGATGCTGTGAAAGTGTTGCACCCAATATGCCAGCAAATTTGGAAAACTCAGCAGTGGCCACAGGGCTGGAAAAGGTCAGTTTTCATTCCAATCTCAAAGAAAGGCAATGCCAAAGAATGCTCAAACTACAGCACAATTGCACTCATCTCACACGCTAGTAAAGTAATGCTCAAAATTCTCCAAGCCAGGCTTCAGCAATACATGAACCATGAACTTCCAGATGTTCAGGCTGATTTTAGAAAAGGCAGAGGAACCAGAGATCAAATTGCCAACATCCACTGGATCATGGAAAAAGCAAGAGAGTTCCAGAAAAAACATCTATTTCTGCTTTATTGACTATGCCAAAGCCTTTGACTGTGTGGATCACAATAAACTGTGGAAAATTCTGAAAGGGACAGGAATACCAGACCACCTGACCTGCCTCTTGAGAAACCTATATGCAGGTCAGGAAGCAACAGTTAGAATTAGACATGGAACAACAGACTGGTTCAAAATAGGAAAAGGAGTACATCAAGGCTATATATTGTCACCCCGCTTATTTAACTTATATGCAGAGTACATCATGAGAAGCACTGGGCTGGAAGAAGCACAAGCTGGAATCAAGATTGCGGGGAGAAATATCAATAACCTCAGATATGCAGATGACACCACCCTTATGGCAGAAAGTGAAGAGGAACTCAAAAGCCTCTTGATGAAAGTGAAAGAGGAGAGTGAAA
Source organism: Bos javanicus (assembly GCF_032452875.1). Classification (NCBI taxonomy): domain Eukaryota; kingdom Metazoa; phylum Chordata; class Mammalia; order Artiodactyla; family Bovidae; genus Bos; species Bos javanicus. Next base: position 35,033,264 of record NC_083874.1, on the reverse strand, counting down.
AGTTGGCTTAAAGCTCAACATTCAGAAAACAAAGATCATGGCGTCTGGTCCCATCACTTCATGGGAAATAGATGGGGAAACAGTGGAAACAGTGTCAGACTTTTTTTGGGGGGGACTCCAAAATCATTGAAGATGGTGATCACAGCCATGAAATTAAAAGATGCTTACTCCTTGGAAAGAAAGTTATGACCAAACTAGATAGCATATTCAAAAGCAGGGATATTACTTTGCCAATAAAGGTCTGTCTAGTCAAGGCTATGGTTTTTCCAGTACTCATGTATGGATGTGAGAGTTGGACTGTGAAGAAAGCTGAGCACCAGAGAATTGATGCTTTTGAACTGTGGTGTTGGAGAAGACTCTTGAGAGTCCCTTGGACTGCAAGGAGATCCAGCCAGTACATTCTAAAGGAGATCAGTCCTGAGTGTTCTTTGAAAGGAATGATGCTAAAGCTGAAACTCCAGTACTTGGGCCACCTCATGCCAAGTGTTGACTCGTTGGAAAAGACTCTGATGCTGGGAGGGATTGGGGGCAGGAGGAGAAGGGGACGACAGAGGATGAGATGGCAGGATGGGATCACCGACTCGATGGACACGAGTCTGAGTGAACTCCGGGAGTTGATGATGGACAGGGAGGCCTGGTGTGCTGCAATTCATGTGCTCGCAAAGAGTCGGACACAACTGAGCGACTGAACTGAACTGAACTGAGTTGCTCCCAAACTAAGCTTGAAAGAAAAAGAAAATGTGAAAGTGTTCATCATTCAGTTATGTCTGACTCTTTGCTACCCCATGGACTATTGCCCTCCAGGTTCCTCTGTCCATGAATTCTCCAGGCAAGAATACTGGAGTGGGTAGCCATTCCCTCTTCCAGAGGATCTTCTTGACCCAGGGATCAAACCTAGGTCTCCTGCATTGCAGGCAGATTCTTCACTGTCTGAGCCACCAGGGGAGCCCCAAACTAAGCTTTTACAACCATAAGTGTCTCAGGGCACTTTTGGTCTCATTGTAAAATATGATCATCTTTCTAAAATGAACTATCCCATGATGTGGGTGTGCTGGAGTGTGATGGCATTATCTCTGCCCTCCTTTTCAACTGTTGTAAAGTTTAAACTGTAGTTGTATAGTGTGTGTCTGTGTGTGTGTGTGTGTGTGCTTGGCACATTTTTTAAAAATTTTTATTCATTTATGTTTCAAGTGTTTATTGAATTTGTTACAATATTGCTTCTATTTCTCATTTTGGTTTTTTGGCCGTGAGGCAAATGGGATCTTAGCTCCCAGACCAGGGATCAAACCTGCATCCCTGCACTGAAAGATGAAGTCCTAACCACAGGATGGCCAGGGAAGTCCCAGGCACATTTTCTTTTTAATTAAGGAAATTAATCACAATTACCAACTTCTAAATCCATCATGAGTTTTTATTTCCACCTTTAAACAATACAGAAAATAATTCTCTAGACTATCACTGATGCTAGATTCTTTAGTACATATATTCCTGTTTTAGTCTGTTCAGGCTGCCATCAAAAAACACTATAGACTAGATGGCTTACAAACAAAAAAAGCTTAATTCAATCAGTTCTAGGGGCTGCAAGTCCAAGGTCAAGGTACCAAGAAGGTCAGGTGAGGACCTTCTTCTGAGTTGTACACTTCTCATTGTAATTTTTACATGGAGAGGTCTTTGGTATCTCTTTTACATGATAGCTAATCCCAATCATGGGGGCTCCATCCTCATGACATAAGTACCTCTCAAAGTTCTCACCTATTAATACCGTAAACTTTGGGGGCTAAGATTTCAACATATGAATTTTGGAGGTAGAGAGAGACATAGCACTCTCTCATATCTCCCAAGCATACAGACTTATTAATTTATAGTATAATTGACAAAATTTCAGTTTATTTCTGATTTTAAAATATCTCTATAAATTAACAATAGACATATAACCAGATAACATAAAAGTGAAAAGTATTCTTCAGCAAATAATTAACTTCAAAAGAGATAGCCACAAGCACAAGCATTATGTTAACAATTGTTGAAATTGCTAGCTAATGCAACAGAACAAGAAAGCAAAATATGAATAAAACATTTAAAATCAAAAAGAATGATAAAATATCATTATTTATAAATATTATGATACTATTTTTGGACACAGAAGGTACAACAGGAAAAAAAATCAATAGGACAATTCAATAGGCAGTCTGTTACTAAAATTACGTACATAAAAATCAACCACTTGGATGTGTGTATATAATAATCAATTAGGAGATATACTGAAAACTGGATCATATTAACAAAACTACACAAGGATTAAGTTAAACAGTGAATTATAAAGCCTATTAAATATGAATAAAGCTAGAAAAATATACTGAAAAACAGATAAAGCCTGACAATTCAGGACTATTTTGTGATTCTGAATAGCAAAACTAATCTCCATATTGTAGAAATATAAATTCCCCAAATAATCTACAGCTTTAATGTAATTTCAGTAAAACTTTTAACAGTATTTAATTTGATGAAGTTTCCCTTAAATAAAATGTAATGAATTAGTAAACTCCTTAGAAAACTAAATAAGGAAGAAATTGCCCTACCAGATATTAAGATCAGATCAGATCAGTTGCTCAGTTGTGTCCGACTCTTTGCCTACTAGCTTATATATAGCAAGCTCAGTTAATAGATTTTTTAAATCACCATATGTGAAATATCACATAGATTAAAGAGTTAAACTGAAAGTGAGAAAACATAAAGAAAGTAGAAGGAAATAACAGTAATAATATTATTATAATTATCTTATTATAATAATATTATATAGTATTATAATAATAGTATTATACTAGTATAATTATTATATACTATATTATATATAGTATATGTTATTATATATTATATTGTATATATTATCATAATATATAATTATATATGTATATTTATATATTATACAAATTATATGAATATATTTATGTATTATATAAATTATATATATATTCATATTATAACATATATAAATATATATAATTATATATTATACCTTGTAATATATAATTAATATATATTATAGTATATATATAATTATTATACTATTATAATAATAGTAAAGTGAAAGTAAAGTTGCTCAGTCATGTCTGACTGTTTGCAATCCCATGGACTGTAGTCTACCAGGCTCCTCTGTCCATGCGATTTTCCAGGCAAGAATACTGGAGTGAGTTGCCATTTCCTTCCCTAGGAGATCTTCCTGACCCAGGGACTGAACCTGGGTCTCCTGAATTGTAGGCAGACACTTTACCATCTGAGCCACCAATAATAGTAAAAGAAAATGTCAATAAATATATATCCAATCTTAGAAAGCAGAAAGATTTTCTAAATCAACTTACAAAGTTAAAATTTACACAAGGTCATTAATAATTTTGATGACATAATTTCAAATTTGTCATCATACAGCATGCTGCTGCTGCTGCTAAGTCATTTTAGTCATGTCTGACTCTGTGTGACCCCATAGACGGCAGCCCACCAGGCTCCGCCGTCCCTGGGATTCTCCAGGCAAGAACACTGGAGTGGGTTGCCATTTCCTTCTCCAATGCATGAAAGTGAAAAGTCAAAGTGAAGTCACTCAGTCACGTCCAACTCCTAGCGACCCCATGGACTGCAGCTTTCCAGGCTCCTCCATCCATGGGATTTTCCAGGCAAGAGTACTGGAGTGGGGTGCCATTGCCTTCTCCATCATACAGCATAAACAATATTAAATAATAGAAGCCAAACAGAAAATGTGTCTTCCAAATATGTGGTAGACAAAATTAATATTCTCAACTAAAAAAAATAATAAACATCCTAGTAACAAAGTGATAGTGAAAACAAAAAATTTTAGAAAAGAAGAAAAACAGAAAATTAGCACACTGGAAGACTGCAGTACTAACAGAACTCACAAATACACATTAAAATGAGACACAACTTTATTAACTCATTTAACAGCTATTTATCAGGCTATTTATTAGTATATGCCAGGAGTTTTTTAAGTCAATAGTTCTCAAAGTGTGGCCCCTGAACCAGCCATGTTAATATCTATTTTGAACTTGATATAATGCAAATTCTTGGATCCTACAACATACTTTTGAATCAGAAACTCTGGTAGCAGGGTCCAGCGATGTGCGATCCAATAAAGTCCCCAGGTGATTCTGTTTCACACTAAAATATGAGACCCTCTGGTTTAGGTAATAAAACTGACAAACCTCTCTTTCCCTGAGGAACGGGTAAAGCAGACAATAAATAAGAAACAAAATAAGTAAATGATATATTTTGATCAGAGTAATGGAAAAAGCACAGGAGGAGAAGGAGATTGAGAGTGTCAGTCAAGAACCAACTTACAATTTAAAATAGGGTGGGTTTTCCCTGATGATCCAGTAGCTAAGAATCAGCCTTGCAATGCAGAGGACACAGGTTCAATCCCTGGTCGAGAAGATTCCACATGCCACAGAGCAACTAAGCTTGTGTGCCACAACTACCAAGTCTGCACTCTGGAGCCTGAGAACCACGACAGAAGTCAGCGTGCCCTAGAGCAAGTGCTCCGCAACAAGAGAAGCCACTGCAGTGAGGAGCCTGCACACCATGACTACAGAAAGCCCTCACTCAGCAACAAAGACCCAGCACGGACACAAATACATAATAAATGTTTCTGAAAAATAAAATGCAATAAAATAGGGTGCACAGGACAGATGTCATTGAGAAAGTAGCTTCTGAGTCCGTGATTTGATAACGATGAGGGATCTAGCCACTTAAGTCTCTGGAAAAAGGAACATTCCAGACAGACGTACAACTAGTGCAAAGGCTATGGTTTAGTGAAATAAGAAAGTGATGAACAGTAGAACTGAAGAAAGTAATGAACAGTAGAGTGAGAAAGGAGAAGAGAAATGCGGATCAGATCAGAAAGATCATGATTCATAGGCCAACCAACCTAGAACCTTACAACTAATTGAAAGGCCGGCTTTACCTTCAGTGAAGTTCAGTTGCTCAGTCGTGTCCAACTCTTCGCGACCCCATGGACTGCGGCATGCCAGGCTTCCCTGTACATCACCAACCCATAGAGCTTGCTCAAACTTACGTCCATAGAATCAGTGATGCCATCCAACCATCTCATCCTCTGTTGTCGCCTTTTCCTCCTGCCTTCAATCTTTCCAGAATCAGGGCCTTTTCCAATGAGTCAATTCTCCGAATCTTGTGGCCAAAGTATTGAAGCTTCAAATTCAGCATCAGTCCTTCTAATGAATATTCAGGACTGATTTCCTTGAAGTCCAAGGGACTCTCAAAAGTCTTCTCGAACATTACAGTTCAAAAGCATCAATTCTTCAGCACTCAGTTTTCTTTATGGTCCAACTCTCACATCCATACATGACTACTGGCAAAACAATAGCTTTGACTAGACAGACCTTTGTTGGCAAAGTAACATCTCTGCTTTTTAATTTTTTTTTTAATACGTTGTCTAGATTGGTCATAGCTTTCTTCCCAAGGAACAAGTGTCTTTTAATTTCATGGCTGCAGTTACCATCTGCAGTGATTGTGGAGCCCAAGAAAATAAAATCTGTCACTGTTTCCATTGCTTCTCCATCTATTTGCCATGAAGTAATGGGACCGGATGCCATGATCTTACTTAATTTTTTGAATGTTGAGTTTTAAGCCAACTTTTTTAGTCTCCTCTTTCACTGTCATCAAGAGGCTCTTCAGTTCCTCTTCACTTTCTGCCATAAGGGTGGTGTCATCTGCATATCTGAGGTCATTGATATTTCTCCCAGCAATCTTGGTTCCAGCTTATACTTCATCCAGCCCACCATTTCACATGATGTATTCTGCATATAAGTTAAAAAAAAAAGCAGGGTGACAATATACAGCCTTGACACTCCTTTCCCGATTTGGAACCAGTCTGTTGTTCCATGTCCAGTTCTAACTGTTGCTTCTTGACCTGCATACAGATTTCTCATGAGGCAGGTAAAGTGGTCTGGTATTCTCATCTCTTGAAGAATTTTCTACAATTTGTTGTGAACCACACAGTCAGAGGCTTTTACATAGTCAATAAAGCAGAAGTAGATGTTTTTCCGGAACTCTTTTGCTTTTTCTCTGATCCAACAGATGTTAACAATTTGATCTCTGGTTCCTCTTTTCTGAATACAGCTTTACCTTCAGGAATACCAAATTACACTTTAGGTTTGTGAACATAAGTGGCAGAACTTGTCCTATATTCCTAAAAATCCCTCTGGTTCAGATCAGATCAGATCAGTCACTCAGTCATGTCCAACTCTTTACGACGCCATGAATCGCAGCACACCAGGCCTCCCTGTCCATCACCAACTCCCGGAGTTCACCGAGACTCACGTCCATCGAGTCAGTGCTGCCATCCAGCCGTCTCATCTTCTGTCGTCCCCTTCTCCTCCTGCCCCCAATCCCTCCCAGCATCACAGTCTTTTCCAATGAGTCAACTCTTCGCATGAGGTGGCCAAAGTACTGGAGTTTCAGCTTTAGCATCATTCCTTCCAAAGAAATCCCAGGGCTGATCTCCTTCAGAATGGACTGGTTGGATCTCCTTGCAGTCCAAGGGACTCTCAAGAGTCTTCTCCAACACCATAGTTCAAAAGCATCAATTCTTCGGTGCTCAGCCTTCTTCACAGTCCAACTCTCACATCCATACATGACCACAGGAAAAACCATCCCTCTGGTTACTATGTTGCAAATAGACTATAGGGGTTGGACAGTGTAAAAGTGGGCAACCAAACACATTTGCTCTATTGGAAATGTCTAGAGGCTTTTACTCCTGGTCATTATTTGCAGAGAAAGTGATCCTTATTTGGTTTTTTTCTCTAGTTGTTTTTTAATATTAGTATCAGATATTCTTAAATTGCAAAGGAAAAACAGACTGCAACCAGCAAAGGAGACGAACAAAAGGTAAAGAAGGTTTATCAAGGCGTAATGATCCATTGTGTCAAATGCTTCTAGTAAGTCAGATAAGAGAGGACTGAGAATTAACTGCAGGGCTTTTCCGTGTATGGTCTCTGCGATATTACAAAAGCAATTTTTAGGAAATGACAGAAATGAGAAACTGAGTAGAATGAACTGAAGGGAGAAGGGGAGGAGCAGAATTGTAGACCATGTGTATAGACAGCCTGCTTAAGGAATTTTGCTATAAAGGGGAGCAAAGAAATTGAACGTTAACTGATGGAGAAAATTGAGTGAGTAAAGAGGGTTTTTTTTAATGTTGGCAAAAATTACAAATTAGTATATGCATAGAAATGATCCCATAGAGAGGGGAAATTTATGATGTAGGACAGGGGGTGAATTGTTGGTGCAATGTTCTTAAGCAGATGAGATGGGATAAGTTTTGTGCACAAATTTAAGGAACATGCCTTACAAAGCAACTCACATTGTTCTTACATTGAAAAGTAAGATGGCATAGCAGGGTGCTGGGAAGCTGTGACATATCTTTTATGACTACTTCAATTTTCTTAGAAAAATGGGAAGCAAGGAGATCATCTAGAAGTGGGTAGAACTGGGAGGTGTGAGGACAGAAAAGATGGTATTAAACAGTGAGGGAGTGTGAGAAAAGTGCTGTATCCAGGCATGAGCCTTTGAAGTTTGTGGTCACTGAGAAGGGCAGCAGAGTTGTAATTTCTGAGTTTACTAAAATCACATTCATCTAAGCAGGTGCAGGTACAGAGTGAGAGACAGTGATCCTTGTTTGTTTTTCTCTAGTTGTTTTTATGTAAAACATAAAAATTTTGTTAAATATGTTTTAACATATTACATGTTAACATAAAACATAAAATTTACATGAAAAGATCACTTTCTCTGCAAAGAGTGGATTGTCCTTTTGCCAAATGAGTCTGATAAAGTAAGATCGAAGGGACTCAGGAATGTTTACAAAAGGATGATTATAATGATTGACTGTGAAATTTACATGAAAGGAAGGATGGGGAGAGAAATCCAAGTACATAAATATAAGCTATAGAAACAAAATTCTGACTCTCTATTTTTATGAGATAGCATTTGAGAACAAACATTTACTCATTTTGTTTCCAACACAGAACTAATACTGTATTATTCCTATATTATAACCTTCACAGGATCCATTTGGAAATGCCACTCTTGGTTTATGATATGCATTTATTTCCACTGAAACTCCTCCATGAAAAAGAAGCAATTGAAGAGGTGAACTTACAAGTGTTACAATAAAAGAACTGCTACTTTTAAAAACATTCCCACTCAATTTCTGGAAGGTACTATATTTTCCTTCTCTTCATTTAGAATGAAGTAATATTTACCAATGTTTTCTCCCTAGAAGTAACTTTGTACATTTCTTTGTCATGCTCCCAATCTCTCTCTCTCTCTCTTTTTTTTTAACTACAAAGTTGTTAATAGAATTTTCAATAACTTTTTTTCCTTCATTGCACACTGAGATCACAGGAAAAAGGTCCCATCATATAAATACACCTCATAGTGTCTAATCTTGTCTGTTCTCAGAGTTACCAAGATCACAGGCTCTAGTTACACATAATATGGCTGCAGCTCACGTGCACTCACCTGTGGAGTAAAAGCAGCTTATCTCCCCAAGGGGATATCTAACTCAGATTAACGGGGCCATGTTCACATGATGCCAATGTGTTATCAGAATTATCTTATCATGGGACTTAGAAAACATTTTAATGCATTATATTTCAGAAAGTTATGATCTTCATGTCAGACAGGTAGACAGACAAATGAGAATTTCTTGCATTCTAGAATTGCATTTCAGTCCTTTTGAAGTTTTGATGTTGGCTTCTTTTTCTCTTTCCTTCTAAACAATCCTTTATGCCCATATGTGTTTACAGCACAAATCTATTTGTGTGTAATGTCTCCCTCTGCTCTACTATAAAACTGCATATGTTAGATGACAATGCCCATGTGCAGGAAAGATTTTTTGTGAACTGGACTAGAACTGAAATGAACATTCATGCTGAGTCCATGATGGGAAAAGATCCTCATTGTTTAATAGGAAACAATCAGCTCTAGATTGCATTTTATCTTTTTTAACCTAGAAAATCTGAATAAAAGGAAAAATGGTTTGGTCCTGGAGCCTGTTCAAAGGGAAAACAAAAGAATTGTTTAGTTCTTTTATAATCATGGATGTTACTTAGTACTCACATGTTACTAAGAATAAGCATACCTAAAATAAATAAGATCAAAACATTACAAAGTCAACTAAGGTTTTAAAAAGATCAACCTGAACTCTCTTTCTTCAACTTAAGGGAAGATGGGTCTCTGATGACAAGGCTGAGACCTGGGATGGGGAGTGCATTTAGCAAAACAAGCACCATGATGAACATTCTTCACACTGTTATTACACTGCTGATCAGCCTGGAAGCTAATTTCAAGTGTAAAATGCAGGTTTGGGATTTATGCCTTGTATAAAACATAATCAACTTTCATTATTTCTGTGAGTCATAGCATTTTAATCTTTTCTAATTAGATATAATTACTATTCTTTCTCACAGCAGGATAGCAGAGAAGCATAAAAAATATGAGGTGCCACATCAGAAGGGGGGAAATGACAAAAAGGAAAAATTCAGGCATCATTAGTCAATAAGAGAGCTTTTTGTTCTCAAACGACTCTGACCATTCCCTTGGTAGGAAAAATGGACACTGACAAAGCATGGTAAGTAATTATAATCTTTTTTATAATATTCTTTTGTAACAAGTGGATCAAGGTCCAAGGACAAAAGTAATTTCCATGTGGAGAACAAAATTTTAATGTCAGAGTTTATGCATTTTAATTAGGGCAATTTAGCTGATCAGAATAAATTGTCTTTTAAATATTATGGCATGTACTTTTCTATCTCATAGTGTTTCATTCTTTATATTTTTCAGTTCAGTTCAGTTGCTCAGTTGTGTCCAACTCTTTGCGACCCCATGGGCTGCAGCACACCAGGCCTCCCTGTCCAACCACCGATTCCCGGAGTTTACTCAAACTCATGTCCATTAAATTGGTGATGCCATCCAACCGTCTCATCCTCTGTCATCCCCTTCTCCTCCCGCCTTCAATCTTTCCCAGCATCAGGGTCTTTTCAAATGAGTCAGTTCTTTACATCAGGTGGCCAAAGTATTGGAGTTTCAGCTTCAGCATCAGTCCTTCCAAGGAATATTCAGGACTGATTTCCTTTAGGATGCACTGGTTTGGTCTCCTTGCAGTCCAAGGGACTCTCAAGAGTCTTCCCCAACACCACAGTTTCTATTTTTACCTTCTGGTAAAAGTATGAAAGTGTTAGTCGCTCAGTCGTGTCCAACTCTTTGCAAGTCTGTCAATGAAATTCTCCAGGCAAGAATACTGCAGTGGGTTGCCATTCCATTTTTCAGGGGATCTTCTCAACCCAGGAATCACACCCAGGTCTCCTGCATTGCAGGAAGATTCTTTTACCAACTGAGCTACCAGGGAAGCTTGGTAAACTGTAGCCATATTTTAAATAGAAATCAAATAAGATATCTTCAAAATCTAAAAGGATGGAAGATGCATGGTTCTAACTTAATGTCGAGAACTGTTTCCAAAAAGAGCTATCACAGAAGCAGAAATGTACATGGAAGATCCAGGTAGCCTTATTCTCCATTTAGGAAAAATTTTAATGAAAATTATTTATTGACATAGAGAAATTATTTACATGTTTTACTAGCTTGTAAGTTCTTCTGTGAACACTTTTTACCCCATGTAGATCCTGAAAAATTAGTTGTTAAATAGACAGCTGGTGAAATTAAGTTCAAACAACAGAAATTTAACAAGTTATTTTACAATTATACAGTCTATCTGTCATACAGATCATTCAAGTCTTTGGGGGAAAACAATCTGTTTTTGAGATCTGGAATGACTACTTAAGCTGTCTACATTGATCAAAGTAACTGGTTAAGTGTTAATTTTAATTTTCCTCTTCATTTTATATTGTACAGATATTCTAAAAGTCAGTAAACCAAAATAGTGTTTTACTAATTAAAATGATAAAGATTCACCTTTTAAATGATAAGTTTTATGTTACTTCAATCTGTAACACATGAAATGGGAAATCTTACAAAAATATATTAGTCAACATAAGGAAATAACCCCAAGTCATTATTGAATTTCCAAATTTATGGCTGCCAAACTCAGATAAATCCTGGAAAAGCAATGTAGATTCCTATTTTACTAAAGTTTTCCTAATTGGCAATTCATAACTTCCAGCTGCTCTGAACAAAAACCTATCACCCATTGAAATGTTGACATTTTTCTCCCTCATTAAAATCTTCTTCAATATTCTGTGTGAAAATATTGTCCAATTAGCTGTCGAACAATACTTTGTTCATTTATTATTCCTGAAGATATACAAGGAAATGATAAATTATTAGGACACCAAATATAATTTGTGGCATCAAAATAAGCCTGTGTTTACCTGCATATTTAGACAATATTGGACTCAATATCATACTGGGCAGGAAAAGAGTTTTATCCCATGGAGTTCATTACATTTTGTATCTTAAAATGTAACTGGGCTATAGTTTCAGTGTTTCCATGAATTCACCGTTATTCTTTCTAATATATTTTCATAATTACTAATTCATTTTAAGGATTTTCTATGACAAAGTTCAGAAATTTTTGTCCTAAATCCTAGGATAAACTTTTTATGGGTTAGATAAAGATAACTTCAATTGGTCAACATTTTTATAATGATGATCCATGGTTGTATCTTTTGTGCATCCACTGTGTGGACCTCAGCTATGTAGAATCACTGCATAGATTTTCACAGAAAATATGATCACTAATTAATTTTTATATTTATTGATCTATGCCGTACAATTTAACAGAGAATTTCGAAATAGGAATTACATAATGAGAGTCTTCCTCATTCAACCCGAATCTGTTTTTCTCTATTAAAAACAAATATTTCATCATATATCAAAATTAGTAGAATCAACTTTATAAATGAGTGGTATTTTATAAGCAATGTCTGCTTTCAGTTGCCATAAATCTACAGCCCATAGCATAACATATATGATATTAATACAAAGGTGAAATATGTCCACAATATTTAAGGTTTGTAGACAGTAAATTTTTGTTGTTGTTGTTCCTGAGGCATGAAATACTGCAACTATTATAATGCCTTAGAAAAAATCAACCCATAGCATATTTCATAATTACACAGTATGCTTAGGGCAGTTATAAATATTCCCCACAGGCTTGGAGACTGTTCTACACTTATTCATTTCTTTGCTCATGTTTTAATAGCAACACAAACAAGAGTAATTTTTGTTGTCATACATAATTGTCAGTTTTATTTTTTTCCACCATTTTCTTGGAGGTCCTTTATCCAATCCTCTTTGGGAGGAATTAATAAAGGTTTCTAAAGACTCTAAAAAATGTAACATAGATAATTATACAACAAACAGTAATATTTAAGTATGAATTGCTGAATTTTGGTTGTCTCTCCTTAAGTTTTCCACAGTTTATTGTGATCCACACAGTCAAAGGCTTTGGCATAGCCAATAAAGCAGAAATAGATGTTTTTCTGGAACTCTCTTCCTTTTTCCATGATCCAGCGGATGTTGGCAATTTGGTCTCTGGTTCCTCTGCCTTTTCTAAAACCAGCTTGAATATCTGAAAGTTCACGGTTCACGTATTGCTGAAGCCTGGCTTGGAGAATTTTGAGCATTACTTTACTAGCGTGTGAGATGAGTGCAATTGTGCGGTAGTTTGAGCATTCTTTGGCATTGCCTTTCTGTGGAAAATTCTGAAAGAGATGGGGATACCAGACTACCTGACCTGCCTCTTGAGAAACCTGTATGCAGGTCAGGAAGCAACAGTTAGAACTGGACTTGGAACTACAGACTGGTTCCAAATAGGAAAAGGAGTACGTCAAGGCTGTATATTGTCACCCTGCTTATTTAACTTCTATGCAGAGTACATCATGAGAAACGCTGGGCTGGAAGAAGCACAAGCTGGAATCAAGATTGCCAGGAGAAATATCAATAACCTCAGATATGCAGATGACACCACCCTTATGGCAGAAAGTGAAGAGGAACTCAAAAGCCTCTTGATGAAAGTGAAAGAGGAGAGTGAAACAGTTGGCTTAAAGCTCAACATTCAGAAAACTAAGATCATGGCATCTGGTCCCATCACTTCATGGCAAATAGATGGGGAAACAGTGGAAACACTGGCTGACTTTATTTTTGGGGCTCCCAAATCACTGCAGATGATGACTGCAGCCATGAAATTAAAAGACGCTTACTCCTTGGAAGGAAAGTTATGACCAACCTAGATAGCATATTCAAAAGCAGGGATATTACTTTGCCAACAAAGGTCTGTCTAGTCAAGGCTATGGTTTTTCCTGTTGTCATGTATGGATGTGAGAGTTGGACTGTGAAGAAAGCTGAGTGCCGAAGAATTGATGCTTTTGAACAGTGGTGTTGGAGAAGACTCTTGAGAGTCCCTTGGACTGCAAGGAGATCCAACCAGTCCATTCTAAAGGAGATCAGTCCTGGGTGTTCTTTGGAAGGACTGATGCTAAAGCTGAAACTCCAATACTTTGGCCACCTCATGCGAAGAGTTGACTCATTGGAAAAGACTCTGATGCTGGGAGGGATTGGGGGCAGGAGGAGAAGGGGACGACAGAGGATGAAATGGCTGCATGGCATCACCGACTCGATGAACATGAGTTTGAGTGAACTCTGGGAGTTGGTGATGGACAGGGAGGCCTGGTGTGCTGCAATTCATGGGGTCACAAAGAGTCAGACATGACTGAGCAACTGAACTGAACTGAACTGAACTGAGCTCCTTAAGTTTTATTTCTACTAATAAATTCAAATAAACTACAAAGACTGTTCCCCTCAGCATCTTTTTCAAGGTATGTACAGGGACATTATCATATTTCTTAGAACAGCATAATGCAGACATTATAACATGGACGTTTCAAAATCAATTTTTACTGAATCTTTTAGATAAAATTAATCTACTTTAGGCAGAATATCTGTACTTACTCTACTCTAAAGCTAACCAGCATACGTGTAACTCTATATGGGCATATTGGGATATTGAATGATGGGGTGACTTTATGTATGGCTCTAGAAAACCATTCTTTATAAACTTTTAGACCCAGATCACTTCACACACATTTCCATTATATATGTTTTATGTTCTAAAGTCATAAGTGTCAATGCAAAGAGCTGACTCATTGGAAAAGACTCTGATGCTGGGAGGGATTGGAGGCAGGAGGAGAAGGGGACGACAGAGGATGAGATGGCTGGATGGCATCACTGACTCGATGGACGTGAGTCTTGGTGAACTCCAGGAGTTGGTGTTGGACAGGGAGGCCTGGCGTGCTGCGATTCATGGGGTTGCAAAGAATCGGACACGACTGAGCGACTGATCTGATCTGAGTGCCTACTAGCTATAATGCACTTACTTGCTATTTAACCTACATATAATCTGCCTTCCTCTTTCCACTGATCTATATTGCAATACAATGGGATGTAGAGCTTATTAAACTAAACAGTACAATAGATTGTTCCAAAAAGCAAAACCCTGAGAATTCATAAAGAAACTCTCTCACTAGGCATCTCTTTGTTATCAACCTGGGAGCCTCAACCCACTGTGAAGGCTAACCAGAGTCCAGAGAGTTACACTTTTGTTTCAGGTAGCCATGTTCTCAGAGGCCCTCCCCATTTGACAAACATCTCATCTGGAATCTTCAAAAATGTTACAGCTTTATTGAGGTATAACTGACATATACAAAACTGCACATATTTAAAGACTATAACTGGATTAGTTTTGACATATGTACACATTGGTGAGAGCATCACCACAGTTAAGACAAGAAACATAACTCTTATCGCCACAGTCCTTTTTGTTTCCTTTTGTTATGCATCTCTTCTCCCCTTGCATAACTTCCCCTCCTCCCAGGAAACCACTGATTTCTTTTATGTCATATAGATTAATCTTCATTCTCTAATATTTTATATCAATGGAATCATATAAATTTTGATTGCCCATTTTTGTAGGGAGGCAGGCATCTGACTTCTTCCATGCAACATAATTATTTTGAGACTCATTTAGGTTGTTATGTATGTTAAATGGTTTCCCAGGTGACTTAGTAAAGGATCTACCTGCAATGCAGGAGACCTGGGTTAGATCCCTGGGTCAGGAAAATCCCCTGGAGAAGGGAATGACTATCCACTCCAGCATTCTTGCCTGGAGAATCCCTTGAACAGAAGAACCTGGTAGGCTACAGTCCATGGGGTTGAAAAGAGTGGGATGCTATGTTAAAAGTTTACTCTTTTTTCTCGTTGATCAGTATTCCTTTATATGTATATATCACAAAGCATTTATCTATTCATCTCTTAGTAGATATCTGAGTTATTTTCAATTTTTAGCTACTACAAATAAAGCTGCCCTGAACAGTTATGTAAGTCTTTGTGTTGACAAAAGCCTTAATTTCTTTCAGATAATGCTTAGGAGCAAACTATCTGGCTCATTTGGCAGGTGTATATTTTCCTTTGGAAGAAACTGTTTTCCAAACAATTTGGCCAACTGCTTTCCAAAACGGTTTACCATTTTACTTTCCCACCATGGTGTATGAGGGTTCCAGTTCTTCTAAGTCCTTGCCTACTCTTGAAATAATTGGTGTTTTAGTGTTAGTGACTCTAGAGGCTTTGTGTGAGTAGCTATTTGTAGTTTTAATTTACATTTCTATAAAGGACTACTAACAGAGAATTTTGTAAAATGTCAATATGATATCCATGTATTTTCTTTTGTAAAGTGTCTGTTCAAATCTTTTGGCCTCTATTAAATTGGGCTGTTATCTAATTAATATTAAATTATATAATATTTAGCTTTTTGTATAGTCTAAATAGAAGTCCTTTGTCAACTATATATTTTGAAAATATTTCTCCCAGTCAATGACTTGTATTTTCATTTCCATAGCAATATCTTTTGAAGAGTAAAGTCTCTAATTTATGAAGTATTTATCACTTCTTTTTTCTATGAAATGCTGTTTAATCACTTTTGGTTCATGCACTTGGTAACCACTTTAACATATCTTGGCTAAGCCCAAGCCATTCCAGCTTTCTGTTGATTACACATACACTAGAAAACTTGAAGTAATCTGAGAGCTTGTAGTTCTTATTTTTTCTGTTTTTCTCTATGTTTAAGTTTGGTTAGTATGTATTATTGGAGAAGGCAGTGGCACCCCACTCCAGTACTCTTGCCTGGCAAATCCCATTGACGGAGGAGCCTGGTAGGCTGGAGTCCATGGGGTTGCAAAGAGTCGGACACGACTTAGCGACTTCCCTTTCACTTTTCACTTTCATGCATTGGAGAAGGAAATGACAACCCACTCCAGTGTTCTTGCCTGGAGAATCCCAGGGACGGGGGAGCCTGGTGGGCTGCCGTCTATGGGGTCACACAGAGTCGGACACGACTGAAGCGACTTAGCAACAGTAGCAGCAGCAATATGTATTATTACATCCTCTGATTTACTTATATTTTCTTCTGCAATATTTAATCTGCAATTAACCTTCTATTAATATTGCATGTTTTATTTTTCACCTCAGACATTGTATTCTTTTATCTCTAAAAGTCTGAGAGGGACCTTTTTCATATCTTTCATATATCTCCCTAATATGCCCATTCTGGCCTCTACCTTCTTGAGTATATGGAATCTATAGTACTTCATAACTCAATTTTCTTGTCTATAATTCTACCATCTGTGTCGTTTTTGTTTCTTTCTATTGATTAATTTTCTCCTCATTACAGATTGCATTTTCTTGCTGTTTTGCATGACTAGTACTTTTAGATGAGGTGCCAGACTTTTCAAATTTTACTTTGAGTGTTGGATATATGTATATTCCTTTAAATATTCTTGAGCTTTGTTTTTAAGTGAAGTTAAACTATTGTTAAACAGTTTAATCCTATCAAGGGCATATTTCAAGCTTTGTTTGTTGGGACCAGAGCAGCTTCTTAGTCTAGGTCCAGCTTGGCCCCACTACCAAGCATTCTTCTGAATCCTCTGTCTGATGTCCCATGCTTTACAAGCTTTCTTCATTCGCGTCTGGAAAAACATGAATTCTTCCTGGCCCTCTGCAAGTTATGTGGATTGTTTTATCTGTCCTTACTAGCAGTTCTCTCCTGGGCTTCAAATGGTTTCTTTAGATTCATGGACTTGATCGGTATCAGCTGAAGACTTGAGAGGCCCTGAGTAGATCTCTGGAGCTTGCTCTCTTTGCATCTCTCTCTTTTATTTATTTATTTTGGTGCAGCAATCCCCTCTCTAAAATTCTGCCATGCAAATTGTAGTCTTTTTGACTTAAAGAAATTTTGAAGTCTGCCACTCCAACTCAGGGAGACTACTGTACTTCACCTGTTTTCCTTGTCCTGTGCTGTGGCATGAAAACTCTCTCCAGGCAGTAACCCATGACAATCACTGGTACTTGTCTTGTTTGTCTCCTCTCTTTTAGGGATTAAGATCTTGTGCTTAGGGATCAGTATCCTATGCTATCTCTGCAATCCGTGGTTTGACTTATTCTCTCTTGATTTGGTCATTTAAGATGGATGGGCAAATCCAGTCTGTTGTTTCACTATGGACATAAACAGAATTCTCATACTTTTAATTTAAGCTAAAAAGCACTTTGTTATTTACTTGCCTTCATACGACAGGTTGGCAGAGATGCTGAAGGACAAAAGAAAAGCTCCTTGGACTTAGAAGTTGTTGGGATTTCCAGAGAGGGTCAAGTCTGCAGCTATCTCATTACAAACGATCTTAACTCAGTGACTTTGGAGTGATTCTCATCAGTGTGTCATTGCCCTTTCAGCCTAGAGGCCGTCCAGCTCTAATTTCTTGGCGTTCTTTATCTTCCTGTAGGAAATAAAGCTGTAGGAAGTTCCTGATACTGGATTTAATATATGCAGTGCCTTGGCTCTACACAGCATGCTATCTTCCAGATTTGGGCAGTACTCAAGCTATCCTCCTGCACCTTCATTTCTGAGAGTAGCTTTGCATGCCCTGAATGAAGTTCATCACCAATCCCGGTTTTTCCTGCTTTAGGAGGCACCAGTCATCCTTTCTCTTCCCCCAATCAGTATACAGAAGCCGTGAGTCTTGTTTGCTAAGGCCATGTTGCTATGCTGTCATTGTTTAGTCGCTAAATTCAACTCTTTGCAAGCCCATCAACTGTAGCCCACCAGGCTCCTCTGTCCATGGATTTCCCAGGCAAGAATACTGGAGTGGGTTGCCATTTCCTTCTCCAGGGGATCCTCCTGACCCAGGGAGAGAACTTGTATCTCCTGTACTAGCAGGTGGTTTCTTTACTACTGAACCACCAGAGAAGCTCTATAGTTTACCTCATAGTTAGGGAAAAGTACAAGTGGAGGCCTGTTTGCCTCTTTATCACTCAGCAAACCAAAGGCTCATGTTGTTGTGGCACATGCAGATTTATTTCTTTCATTACCATCATATTTATCAAATACTCTTAAAATAATACAAGGTAGTTGTCCAAAATTCAAAGAAATATAAAACTGAACATTAAAAGCATCCTCAGAGACACAGTAACATTTCTCAGTTATCATTTTATAGACTTCCTGTCTTACAGTTGAATATACAGGGCTTTAAATATATATGTGTGTGTGTGTTGTGTGCACACATTTGCACAAATATATATTATTAATTCTTTTCAAGAAACTTCAAGGTTCTTTAAACACAAGCTCTAACACTGTTTTGTGACTATTTAAATAACTGCATAATATAACATTCATTGATGGGCATATCAATAATACATCTATACATTCCACAACAGTGAAATATTTCAGTTGTCAAAAAATTTTTAGTATCATCTCATTAAGCCAAATTAAAATTTAAATGTCAAATTAAATTGGATAGAATCTTCTACACAAGTGTATTAATGTTAATACTCCATACTCCTTGCAGAGGTGAGAGGATTGGCAAGTGTGTGGAGGTGTGTGTGCACACACACTACGTGTGGCACAGTGACCAGGTCACTGCTACATGACTCAGTGTGCACCCCAGGAGTTGTAGGCAACCAGTCTCTACACAGCTGGCATAAGTTGTAGAGTATAAAAGGACTCACTCACAAAAATATCTCCCCTTGATTGGTCTGTTAGAAATTTCTAATTTTCCTGTCACTCTTTAAAGACCTTCTAAAGGTGCTGTGCATTTCAACTAGCCTAAAATTGACATTCACTTGATAAGAGTACCATTATCAGAGATTTGCCTATCAAATTAATCCATTATCACACATCACCATTTTAAAAAGACACAGTTCTAAGGGACTGACACTTATGATAGACAAACTTTGATTGCCAGCAGAAGGGTTGAAGCACATGGTGGTGATGATGAAATGTTAGGGGCAGGTATATGGTGGGAGGGGTGCGTTTCAGTCTGACCATCTGTAAGAAGTTCTAAGGATACATATCAAAGTAGCCACAACATATCCACAACCATGTCAAAGGGCTGTCCAAGGCCATGTGTCATATGTGGCTGCAGCTCTATAGACATTATAAAAACATATTGAAAGAGAGCTGGCCACGAGAAGAATTAGAATAGATAGGATCAGGGATTGTAGGGTTTTTCCTTTTCTGGAGTTTCCTAGTGCATATATCCTCAGAGAAGGCAATTGGCACCCCACTCCAGTACTCTTGCCTGGAAGTTCCCATGGGCAGAGGAACCTGGTGGGCTGCAGTCCATGGGGTCGCTAAGAGTTGGACACGACTGAGTGACTTCACTTTCACTTTTCACTTTCATGCATTGGAGAAGGAAATGGCAACCCACTCCAGTGTTCTTGCCTGGAGAATCCCAGGGACGAGGGAGCCTGGTGGGCTGCCGTCTATGGGGTCGCACAGAGTCGGACATGACTGAAGCGACTTAGCAGCAGCAGTGCATATATCCTAGCACTGAAAATTAAACTGTTAAGAGCATGGAAGCAACTTAAATGTCCACTGATGGAGGAATGGATAAATAAGATGTGGTACACATATGCAGTATTATTACTGAGTCATAATTATTCAAAAAATAATGAAATAATACCATTTGCACCAACATGAATGGACCTAGAAGTTGTCATACCAAGTGAAGCAAGTCAGACAAAGAAAGACAAATATCATATGATATCATATGATATGTGGAATCTAAAAGAATGATACATATTAACCTATTTACAAAACAGAAAGAGAGTCACAGACATAGAAAAAAAATTATGGTTACCAAAGGGGGAGTGGGGAGGTATAAACTGAGATATTGGAATTTTCATACACACACTACTATATATAAAATAGAGAAGTAATACGAACCTGCTGTGTACAGTACAGACAGCTCCACTTAATACTTTGTAATGACTATTTTGCCAGACATTTGGAAAACTCAGCAGTAACAACAGGACTGGAAAAGGTCAGTTTTCATTCCAATCCCAAAGAAAGGCAATGCCAAAGAATGCTCACTACCACACGATTACACTCAATTTCACATGCTAGTAAAGTAATGCTCAAAGTTCTCCAAGCCAGGCTTCAACAGTACATGAACCATGAACTTCCAGATGTTCAAGCTGGATTTAGAAAAGGCAGAGGAACCATAGATCAAATTGCCAACATCCATTGGATCAGAGAAAAAGCAAGAGAGTTCCAGAAAAACATCTACTTATGCCTTACTATGCCAAAGCCTTTGACTGTGTGGATCACAGCAAACTTTGGAAAATTCTGAAAGATATGGGAATACCAGACCACCTGACCTTCCTCCTGGAGAAATCTGTATGCAGGTCAAGAAGCAACAGTGAGAACTGGACATGGAACAACAGACTGGTTACAAATCAGGAAAGGAGTATGTCCTGGCTGTATATTGTCACCCTGCTTATTTAACTTCTATGCAGAGCACATCATGAGAAATGCTAGACTGGATGAAGCACAAGCTAGAATCAAGGTTGCTGGGAGAAATGTTAAGGAGCTCAGATATGCAGATGACACCACCCTTATGGCAGAAAGTGAAGAAAAACTAAAGAGCCTCAATGAAAGTGAAAGAGGAGAGTGAAAAAGTTGGCTTAAAACTCAAAATTCATAAAACAAAGATCATGGCATCTGGTCCCATAACTTCATGGCAAATAGATGGGGAAACAGTGGAAACAGTGACAGACTTTATTTTTCGGGACTCCAAAATTACTGCAGATGGTGACTATAGCCATGAAATTAAAAGATGCTTCCTCCTTGGAAGAAAAGTTATGACCAACCTAGACAGCATATTAAAAACCAGAGACATTACTTTGCCAACAAAGGTCCGTGTAGTCAAAGCTATGTTTTTTCCAGTAGTCATGTATGGATGTGAGAGTTGCACTATAAAGAAAGCTGAGTGCCAAAGAATTGATGCTTTTGAACTGTGGTGTTGGAGAAGACTCTTGAGTCCCTTGGACTGCAAGGAGATCCAACCAGTCCATCCTAAAGGAAATCAATCCTGAATATTTATTGGAGAGACTGATACTGAAGCTGAAACTCTAATACTTTGGCCACTTGAAGCGAAGAACTGACTCATTGGAAAAGGTCCTGATGCTGGGAAAGATTGAAGGCAGGAGGAGAAGGGGACGACAAAGGATGATATGGTTGGATGACATCACGACTCAATGGACATAAGTCTGAATAAATTCCAAGAGTTGGTGATGGACAGAGAAGCCTGGCATGTTGCAGTCGATGGGGTCACAAAGAGTCAGACATGACTGAGTGACTGATATGGGAAAAGAATCTTAAAAAAGAGTGGATATACGTATATGCAAAAGTGATTCACTCACTTTGCTGTACATCTGAAAATAACACAACTTTGTAAATCAACTATACTCCAACAACAATTAATTTATAGGAATTAATTTAGAAAATATAGAAAACAAAGTTAAACTGTTGATTGTTCTCAGTAGCCACAGAACCAAGCAAATTTTCAAGTGGTGTCAGAACACACCAGAAAATATGTGACTAGGTGTGAAAGGCAAATTTTCATTTTAAATTCAGAGAGGGAACATTCCAGTGATTGTTTGTGTATTTCAATATGAGCTCTATTGTAACATAAGCAAAGAATAGTAAAAATTTGTAACACAACCTCATAGATCCTTTCATAAATGATTATCAGACAGTTTTGTAGTCATGAATACACAAAGAAATGGTTCAATACATGAATAGGTTCTTTTCGATATAGAGAAGACAATAATAAGAGGCAGGGGTCAAATGTTGATATACCCACAGTCACTCTGTTCATTCCATCAGCAATTTATTCAGAGCAGCAAATTGTAGAGAGAACAATTTTCTTACCACTGCAGATTTTCCTCTTTTCCCCTAAATTCTTCTCACAAAACTATTGAGTAGTTCTTGCTTGGCTGTTAAATTGCCAATTACACACACAAAATTGACCAAGACTGGTCAATTTAACTGACGTTATATTTAATTTTGAAAAGAGAGACCAAATCATCTAGTTATTTTGACCCCTTGTAGGTAAGAGCGTTAGTTAACTAGTCCATTTCTTGCAAGCAATGAACAAAAAAACAAAAAGGGAACGGGAATAAAACAGAATTGTGCTTTAGCCTGCCATCTTAAGACATAAACTTTGTAGTAAATATTTTTGGTACCATAAAAAGTGGTTAAACTCTTGGCTAGAAGTAATCTTGTTGAATTAATTAATAACTGTAAGATAGAGGCCAAGCAAACATACTATGAAATCAGAATGGTTAAATTTACTGGCTTCATCCCTCACCAGCTATGACTTTGACAAGTCACTTATGTTCTCTATGCCTTGGTTTTCTGATTACTAAAGTGTAGAAAATTCATAAATACCAGACCACTGTACGTGCTTCCAACAAAACCTTTATGCAGATAAAGAAGCAACAGTTAGAACCAGACATGGGACAACAGACGGGTTCCAAATTGGGAAAGGTATATGTCAAGGCTGTATATTGTTACCCTGCTTTTTTTTAACTTAATCAGAGTACATCGTGTGAAATGCAGGGCTGGATGAAGCACAAGCGGGAATCAAGATTTCTGAGAGAAATATCAATAATCTCAGGTATGCATGTGACACCACCCTTATGGCAGAAAGCAAAGAGGAACTAAAGAGCCCCTTGATAAAAGTGAAAGAGGAGAGTAAAACAGTTGGCTTAAAACACAACATTCAAAAAACGAAGATCATGGCATCCGGTCCCATCACTTCATGGCAAATAGATGGGGAAACAATGAAAACAGTGACAGATTTTTTTTTCCTTGGGCTCTAAAATCACTGCAGATGGTGACTGCAGCCATGAAATTAAAAGACGCTTGCTCCTTGGAAAAAAAGCTATGACAAATATAGACAGCATATTATAAAGCACAGACATTACTTTGCTGACAAAGGTCTGTCTAGTCAAAGCCCTGGTTTTTTCCAGTAGTCTAGTATGGATGTGAGAGTTCAACCATAAAGAAGGCTAAGTGCCGAAGAATTGATGCTTTTGAACTGAAGTGCTGGAGAAGACTCTAGAGAGTCCCTTGGACTGCAAGGAAATCAAACCAATCAATCCTAAAGGAAATCAATCCTGAATAGTCATTGCAAGGACTGATGCTAAAGCTGAAGCTCCAATACTGTGGCCACATGATGCAAAGAGTCAATTCATTAGAAAAGTCCCTGATGCTGGGAGAAGATTGAAGGCAGGAAGAGAAGGGGATGACAGAGGACTAGATGTTTGGATGGCCTCACTGACTCAATGGACATGAATTTGAGTAAGCTCCAGGAAATGGTGAAGGACAGAGAAGCCTGGCGTGCTGCAGTCCACGGGGTCACAAAGAGTCGGACTCGACTGAGTGACTGAGCAACAACAAAATGAGATGATGGTAGAATCTCCCTTACAAGATTTCTCTGAGATTAATTAACATGTAAAAGCTAATAGAAATGTCAGACGCATGGAAAGAACTTTATAAATGTTCAGTTCAGTTCAGTCACTCAGTTGTGTTATTTTTATCATTAATATCATCAGCTATTATTTTATCATTAATATCATCATAGTATACTGAGTACTTATAAAACCTGCCACTTTAAGGAGAATGAAAGTAACACAACATATGGTCTCTCTTCCCGGAGACCTTCAGTCTCATGAGAGGTAAAAACCCCCACTGAGGAAATGGTGACACAGCAAAGGAGCTATAGTTCAATAAAAGCTGTAAGAGGGTCAGGATTAGCTTGGGCCTACTCTGCTCTAATATAAAATAGCTTGGGCCTCCTCTACTCTAATCAGGGCTTCCCTGATAGCTCAGTTGGTAAAGAATCCACCTGCAGTGCAGGAGACCCCAGTTCAATTCATGGGTCAGAATGATCTGCTGGAGAAGGGATAGGCTACCTACTCCAATATTCGTGGGCTTCCCTTGTGGCTCAGCTGGTAAAGAATCTGCCTGAAATGTGGAAGGTCTGGGTTAGATCCCTGGATTGGGAAGATCCCCTGGAGAAGGAGATGGCTACCCAAACCAGTATTCTGGTCTGGAGAATTCCATGGACTGTATAGTCTACGGGGTCACAAAGAGTCAGACACGACTGAGTGACTTTCACATTATCTCTGCTTTAATAGGGTTCTTGGAAGAACAGGCATACAGTGAAGACCTTGAAGAATCAGGAGAATTTCAAAAGTTGTTTCAGGGTCACCCTGGACATGAGGTCCACAGATGTATTTTGTTTGGCTTACTCAGCATTTTAAAACATTTTAATTAGTTTCCAAGATATCATGTCCACTCTGCTTCACCCATTCTAATTACCTGCCTGGTGCCTATCACTATTTGAGTTTGCAGCCTCTAGTCTATGGACTTAATTCCCATTCTCATTGTCACTGGTAACTATAAGCTTTGGTAAACATATTAGAATGATTTATTTTCTTCATATAATGTCACAAATTCTGTTCCATGCATACTAACAAGGGCTTGTAAAAGTTCTGTTTTTAAAGAATAATGTTTCTTCTTAGAAACTGATTTCTAGCCTGTCCAGTGTGGCCTGGATTCAAAGAATAATTTTAAAAAGCATTATGGTTTCTTCTACTCTGATATCTCTATTGTTCCCTTTTTATTGTACTATCATATTAGAACTTGACGAACTATATTTCACAGGTAGAGAAAGAATAGTCCATTGCAATGTACTGGGAGAAGTAACACAAATCATTGTGAAAATTGGCAACTAAACAAAACCTTCTTGAGACTACCTCCTAATTTGACCTTGGTTTGAATTGGGAGGATAGGATCAGAGAAGCACAGGAGTTTTATGTTTATATTCTATTCTCATCAACCCCCACCTCCACTTACTCTTTTAGAGAAGAAGGCACTGCAGGCCCTAACAGATTTGAGATGGCCAAATACACAACACCTCACACTGAGCAGATGACATCGGCACTTTGTCACACACTCACAGCCTGCAGGGAGGATACCACCTGCAGTGCAGGGTCACACAGGGCGCCACTCTAGAGCACAGTGAATCAACAAGGCCTGTGGGAAATAGGCTTTGTAGTGGCAGGAGGCTGAAGTGACCCTGGTTCCCACAGGGGGACGGGTCTTGCTCCTCTGGCAAGGAAGGGAAGGGAACTCTATTAGGTTGAAGTCCAAATGGGTTGCAACTGGTCGAGGTGACAGGGGAACTAGCTGGATGGGAGCCTTTCTCATCAGGGAGGGGCAGACCTGATGTGGCATTGGAGGGTATATGAGGCTCAAAGGTGTCAGGGCAGTGCATGGAGTCGTAGTAGTGTTAGTCCCTATAGTTGTGTCCGACTCTTTTCGATCCCACGGACTGTAGCTCACCAGGCTCCTCTGTCCATGGGATTCTCCAGGCCAAGAATACTGGAGTGGGTAGCCATTCCCTTCTCCGGGGGATCTTCCCCACCCAGGGACTGAACCTTGGTCTCCTGCATTGGAAGGCTGATTCTTCACCACCAGCACCACCTGGGAAGGTGGTAGTGCATGGAAGTTCAGGCCTTTCAATGCATGTGAGCAGTTGTTTTGTTTTGTTTTGTTTTACTGTTTATCCAGATACTGATAAATAGCATGGAACACTGTAAATTTCTAATGAATGGTTTTCATGTACAAACTCTATCTCTTTTAACATTAAGGTATTAGATTTTTAAATACACTTTTTGGTGAAGTATTATCACATGCAGTTCATCTCCCATTTGAAAATCTGTACTGTGAATGTATGTACCCTTTTTATAACTCTGTATCATGACAACTCAGACCATGTCTCTCCAAGCCAGGAATTTTCTTTTCAGTAAATTCCCAAAAGGCCCTATTTGATAAATGCAAAGACACAGGTTCTTTGGCTCAAACCCCACTTTTCTTTATTATTTTATGGTTCTTCATACTATTTTCTTCAACATCATCATGGTTTCACAGCTTCAAAATTGACATTCATGATCTACAGGAGTTGAGTCACACTTACATTGTATCTTTCTCAGAGTTGGACACCCTCTATAGAGAGGTAGCCAGGTGTCCACAAAATCAACCCAAGGGGAAACTTCAAAGGGATCTTCAGAAGGGGTAGAGGATAAAATGCTTCTCTACATTATAAACTACTTCCCTGAAGTCCTGAGAACCTGAGGATGCTTCTTGGATAGATTTTGTCCTTCTTAAGGTGAATTATGTAATTGAGATCTCTTAAAATTTGAATTAACAAGTTTTCTGGAAAAGGTACTTCAGAAAAACAAAGATAATATTGTTACAAAGAACAAATCTGATGTCAGAAAGATGCTGCATGATTAAAAAGTGAATAATTTAGAATTGTGGTTATATATTCTCTTAACTTTTCACTTGATGACAGAATTTCTTCTGTCCTGTATTTGCCTCAGCCTTGAGTACTTCAAACATACACTTGCATGATACACTATATATTTCCTCAAAATGCATTTTTATCTGAGATATCAAAAGTAAGTAACTGATTTCTCAAGAACTTTTTTTACAAATTTTCATAAAATTTTTGACTGACATCTCAAAACTATTATTTTGCTTTCACACTTTATAGAAAAATAAACAGTAACAGGTAGTTGTTTTTTTTTTAAGTGGCTTGAATAGCATTAAGCATCACAATAAAAATAACTATGCCTTCTGATCTACAAGGCAACAGTTTAGATATCCTATTCTTTCAGAAACAATCTTTGCCTAAATGTTGTATTTTAGAACATATTTTCTTAGAAGATCCGATTGTCACAAATAATAAGTATGCTGATCCTTGAAGACAAATTCTTTCTCAGATACCTGTCTCATTTCTCTACAGGAACCAGAGTGTATTCACTGTAGGGCCAGTGCAAAAGCCCTTCTTTAAATGATTCACTTACAATTTTTGAACATAAATTTAACATCAAGAAAAGGATTTCCTAATACAGCACCTACACTGATTGCAGATGAGACTAAAGGCAGACAAATAACCTAATGGAGGACTTTTTTTTTTTTTTTTCTGATGATGATGCAAGCTTACCTACACATCCATCATAATTTTTCCTAAGATGTTTTTTTATCAACTAAAGGAACCTGAAATATGTTTCTCCTGAATTAAAGATTTTTGTGAAGAAGAGTTTCTACACTATGCTCTAATATATCTGGAAAAAATCATTTATTATTCTGTTAGAAGTATTAGCCTCAATGAAAAGAATGTATCTTCTTTAATCACATAAACACCAAAAGATCTCTTAATTAACCTCCTGTCAAAAGCAGTCAATGGACTTTTTAAATTTCTATATTAGACGTTCTTCCTCTAAGAAGGAAGAACACTCATTTATTCTCCATTTACACTCAACACTATTTTATTGACCATTACAAAATAAATAGGTTCTCTGAATGGTATATCAGATTTTCCAGGAACTGTATTCTACTGTTGAACTGAAAACTAGATGACAAAAGTCTTCTGTACCAGTATTGGTAAGTACATAACTCATATTTTCCCATTTTTATATATCCAAACAGTGAAAATGTTCTGGATTTTATTTCTTTATGCTTTTGTCTTAGGAGCTCAGAACAAATGAATAAAGTGAATACATTTCACAAATGTGTGCACTACAATATGTGCCTCCAGTCTGCCTCAGGCTAACAATATCTATAGTGGTAAGCTGATAATATACCCTAAATTATAGATATTGAAAAGTAATTAATGTTTTCACTTTCTGAAAGCATACATGAGCCAACAAGCACTATACTGTATCATAATTATGAAATAAATATGTTCCTATCATTTCTAATTAAATTAATATCTTGAAATCGCAAATTTTAAAATACACATACTGGTTTTTATAAGAATGATAAATAATGGAGATTGGCCTTAAAGGCATTAAAATATGCTATGAGTGCAGTCATTAAGAGTGTGATACTAATATCCCTTGTGGTTTAGCTGGTGAATCCACCTGCAATACAGGAGACCTGGATTTGATCCAGGGTTTGAACCTGGGTTCATCCTCCACAGGGTTGGGAAGATCCCCTGAAGAAGGGAAAGGCTACTCGCTCAGGTATTCTGGCCTGGAGAATTCCAAGGACTGTATAGTTTATGGGGTTGCAAAAAGTTGGACACAACTTCACTAATATCCTAAAGGAAATCAGTACTGAATATTCATTGGAAGGACTGATACTGAAGCTGAAGCTCCAGTACTTTGGCCACCTGATGCAAAGAACTGACGCATTGGAAAAGATCCTGATGTTGGGAAAAATCGAAGGCAGGAGGAGAAGGGGATGTCAGAGGACGAGATGGTTGGATTACATCACCGACTCGATGGACATGAGTTTGAGCAAGCTCCAGGAGTTAGTGATGGACAGGGAAACTTGGCATGCTGCACTCCATGGGGTCGCAAAGAGCTGGACACAACTGAGTGACTGAACTGAACTGAACTGAACTAATACAAGTATAGACCATTACATCAATGGAAGAAAATTAGGAAAATACATAAAATTAGTGAAGCATTACAAGTTGATAGAATGCTGGAAGATAATTTCAACAAATATTCTTTTATAGTAACCTTTTAGGGATATGGGCTTCTCTTGTGGGTCAGCTAGTAAAGAATCTGCCTGCAATGTGGGAGACCTGGGTTCGATCCCTGGGTTGGGAAGATCCCCTAGAGAAGGGAAAAGCTACCCAGTCCAGAATTCTGGCCTGGATTATTTTATGGACTCTATAGTTCATGGGGTTGCAAAGAGTCGGACACAACTGAAAGACTTTCACTTTCACTTTTAGGGCTATATGAAAGAAAAGAATCCATTTAATTCTTCAGAATGAACTTTATACCAAAAAATACAGGTGGATTAAAAATTTAGCATTGGACTTCCCTGGTGGCTCAGTGGTAAAGAATCTGCCAATTAAGGAGACATGTGTTCAATCCCTGATATGGGAAGACCCCACATGCTGCAGAGCAATTAATGTGCTACTGCTATTGAGCCTGCGCTTTAGAGTCCAGGAACCGCAACTACTGAGCCGCATGCTGCAGTTAGTGAGGCTCTCGTGTCCCAGCGCTCATGCTCTGCAACAAGAGAAATCACTGCAGTGAGAAGCCAACCCACCACATCTAGGGTTGCACAATAAGCCCCTGCTCACACAACTAGAGAAAACCCCACGTAGCAACAATGACCCTTCATAGCCAAAAATAAATAAAATCTGTACTTTAAAAATTTAGTATTAAAAGCTAACAAATTAGAAGAAAATGTGAAAAAATATCTAATCACAGGGTGGAATAACCTATCTAAGCACTTGTGAAAGGCAGAATCCTCAAAGAAAAGGGTAAATGAAAATTCAAAAAGCTGCCACAAACATAGAAAAGGTTATTACCTAAATAATATATTTGAAAATTTAGTCTTCCTTTTCCATTCTAATGGCATTCATTATCTGTACCAACTTTTCTCCTAAGGTAAATTTTAGAATGTATTAAAAAATATACTTAAAGAGCGTTGGACAGCTGCTCAGATAGCAAAGAACTATCAGGCCAAATTTTGGGAGGAAGTGCAAACTCAGAGGGATAGGCAAAATTCTGAGAACCAAAACAGCTTTTGCCCTGAAGGTATTTGCATAAATCTTCCAATTTGTGCTGAACTTAAGAAAACTCATCAAGTTCCAGGGGCAGAAATAATGACCCAGAATCTGCCCAAGGTGGTGCCCGAGGTCTGGATAACCAGTCTGCCTTAGGCTGGGACCCCCAAAGGCCAGGACACTGGATAAAATGCTCCTTGTATTTTTCAGGAGAATAAAGATATAGATTCACCTTAGATTTTCATGTTAAGAACCTGTGCTGTAAATTTAGGATAACTGCTAAAATGATAAAAACTGAGTATGTAACATCTAGACTAGTAAGAAAAAAGTGAATGAATAATCAATCTATAAGCAGGAAAACAACGAAAGAGAAAAAGATATATATGTATGCATAATTGAAGAACACAAAATAAAATGCTAAACTCCAAATACATCAGTAATTATAGTCAATATAAACTGCCTAAAACTTCCAGTTAAATAACAAAATTAATAAACTGGATGAAAAAATAGGTGTGCCTGTGTAAATAATCATAAAATGTTCAATTGACCAGGAAGATATGTTATAAATGTTGCTTATTCTTAACAACAGAACCTCAAGATATATGAAATTAAATTGACAGACCTACAAAGAGAAACAGAAAAATCCATAATCATAGTGGGGAATTTAACACATAATTCTCAGTAACTCATAGGGAAGAGAAGGGAAAAGGATATAAAAGGAACAAAGATAACAAACATAATTACCTACTACATATATATATAGATAGATGTATATATATATATATATATATATATACACACACACACACATACATAAACTTGCAAAATAAACATTAGTTGCAATGTAATTAATATATGACAAAAGCAGATGTGAAACAGTTTTTTAAATTGATAATTGAAAATATTGTTATAAACCAATATTCAGCAAATTCCAAAGGACTAAAATCACACAGATAGCCAAAAATCTCTTGGAAATTAAGAAAACTATTCATAAGTAAGTCATAAGTAAAAACTAAAACAGTAAAAAGAAAATAATTTGAATTGAATTTGGGGATGAAATAAAGTTTGAAAATTAATGAGCTAAATATTTATCTCAAGAAGGTAAATCCTTAAAGACTATAACAAAAGATAATAAACAAACAGAAAACAAATTAAAAATAAGAGGGAACAGCAAAGAAAGTTTAGTTAGTTAAAAATAATTATAAGCAAACATTTAAGGGAGTGATTATGACAAAAGACACAAATAAACCAATATTTGGAATAAAAAAGAGATTTTCATCCTTGATACTACAGATACTAAAATGATGTGGGATATTTTTAGCTGATAATAATAAATTTTGAATTTTAAGTAAAATGGAAAATTTTGTTTAAAAAGATAGCTTACCAAAATGAGAGAGGATAAAGAAGGGAAGAAAGATTCTGAATTATCCTATAACCATTAAGGAAATGGAATCAGTAATTTAAAAAAATAAGGCCCTTCTACAAACAAACCTTTAGTCTCACGTGGCTTTCCTGAACATTTTCCAAAGTTAATAGATAAAAAAATGTCCTGCCTCCATGGGAATACCTGTGGCGGATTCATTTCGATATTGGGCAAAACTAATACAATATTGTAAAGTTTAAAAATAAAATTAAATTAAAAAAAAAAGAAAACAAAAAATGAAGGAATAATCTGAGCTCATTTTACAAGACTATCGTAACTTTGAAATCAAAATCCAATAAAGAAAAAAATGAGAAAGTACTTATCATCTTCACTTATGAACAGACATGTAACGAACCTTGAAAACAAAAAATAAATAAAATTCAACAATATAGAAAAAATTTAATATTATATGTCATAACCAAGCTGATGATGTGTCAGGAAGACAAGGTGTTTAAATATTAGAAAATCAATGAATAGTTATTTGATTAAATGGAAAATTATGTTATTTCAATAGATGTGATAAAAATGATAAAATTCAAAATTATGATGAATGTGCTATTAAAAAGAATAAAAAATCTCATCAAACTAAGCATAGAATCAATTCTTTCATCTAAATATAACTAACTGTTTTTTAACTATATATCATACTTAATAATGAAATAGTAAAAATATTTCTCATGTATAAGATGAGGATCTCATACTTGAGGTTCTATCCCATTTGGCAATGGAATAAAAAGGAATAAAAAGTATGTGACTAGATAAAAGGAAGAACAGCCTCATTATTTTTGGATGATGTGATTGTATATATAGGATTTTCAAAATACACACACAAATTTTTTATATAATAGAAGAGTTTATGGAAATTGCTAGATTCAAAGTAAGTTTAAAAAAATTGATTTTATTTATATATAGTTAATATAAAAGAAATGTAAAGAGATAACATTTATAACAGTACAAAATATATATTTAGCAATAAATACAACAAAACACATACAAAACCTCTGCAAGAAAACTTATAAAAGTTTACTGAGAAACATTAAAGATGGTCTTAATAAATTATGAGAGGTACCATATTTATGGATTGAAAGACTCACTATTTTAAAGATTTGCATCCCTTTCAAATCAAGTTATCGCTTGGATTTACTCCAAACCAAATCTCAGCCGATTTTTATTGTGATTGTCATATTACTGATCTTAACAAGTTAAGTTTTAAAATGTATATAAAAGTGCAATGTGAAAAAGAACAAGATGGAAATCTCTATGATACCAAATACCTAGATTTATTTTAAAGCCAAACCATTTGAGACAATGGCATTAGCACAAGAATAGAGACACAGAGAAGTAGAACTGAAACAGACTCACATACACGGACTCCATACACAACGGAGGAAGTGCTGCAGATCAGTAGGAAAGAATAGACTTTCCAATAAAATTCTGATTCCTTATCATGGTCTACAATTTATGTCCAGCTACTCCTTTAAAGTAATTTCCTACAGTCACCCATGCCTCTCACTCTCTACCCGCTCTGCCGTCTTCCTCACAATTGCTCAAATGGTGGCTCAGACTGTAAACAAACTTCCTGAAATGTAGGAGACCAGGGTTCAATCCCTAGGTCAGGAAAATCCCTTTGAGAAGGAAATGGCAACCCACTCCAGTATTCTTGCCTGGAGAATCCCATGGACAGAGGAGCCTGGCAGGCTACAGTCCATGGGGTGTCACAAAGGGTCAGACACAACTGAACGGCTAACATTTTTGCTTTCAGCAGACATATGCCTACCTCAAAGCCACTGACCAGTTAGTCCTTCTGCATGGCATGCTTTGCCCCCGGATTCACTGCATTTATATCCATTCCCTGCATTTATATTTTGTTGAAATATCATCTTTTCAGAGTGGTTTTTCTTGACCTGTCTTTCAAAAATAGGCATCTCCAATATATTTTCTCTCATTACCTTGCTTCATTTTTCTATGTCATCTACACTCTCTAGATGAGATGAAGGACTTTTTTTTTCAACCCCTCTGTGTCCCTAGCTCCTGCTTAATTACTGAGACACAGTGTTTTCTCATAAATACATGCTGGATATATGAATAAAATATACTTTAAAAGTTCTCCCTTACTGGTATTCAAAGAAAACACTTCAAAGAAGATAACTGTATTTCTTCTCTTAAGTAACAAAGACTTTGAAATTTAAATATTCAACATCATTAAGCAAGGAAAGAGATAGGTCCTCTTGTAAACAATGTAGGAAGACCCCTGGTATGAAAAATGTCAGATAAATTAAGAGACTTTACAATAAATTTCTGTCTTAATATTCTATATCTAGCAATTAGAACCAAAAAAAATTTTTTAAGACGTAGTTGTTACATGAACAATGTATCTTTCATAGCATTAATGATAAAAGCATATAATAAATTAAAAATAATATAAACATCAACAAACAAGATAATAGCTAAGTAAATTTTATATAGTCAAAGAATGCAATATAATGCAACATTCCAAATGATGTACTAATAATTTAAGTGTTGTGAAAAAACATAGGATAATAACAAGTGAAAAGGATGGATTTTAAAGTCATTTGCATAGTAGAATATCAAGTAAAGAGCAAAGGTATGCATAGAAAAACAGAGGAAATAAATATATCAAAATGTTAATAGTAATTATATATGCTATGAGTGATCTAATTTCAATATAATTTTCTGTGTTTTCCTTGGGGGAAAAAGTTGAATAAAATCCTTTATCAGAGCGTTTTATTCAGTGTTACATCTTTTGTTTTTTACCAGTATTTTTTTCACAAATTGGTCAAGCTCATGTCAGTTGTCTTATTAGTGCTCAGTGCTCTGTATTAGTGGTATTATGCCCGTCACATTTCCTTGTCAGACCACCTGACACTCTTTAAGCAATTCATTTTGACAAGAAATTCTTTTCTGATCCTATTTTGCCTTGACATGCTTCAACCTGGATATCTTTCCTTACTATCTTACAGCTGTACACACTTTCTTCTCTAAAGCAATTGTAATTCCAAAGATATGCCTCTGACTGCATTTCCACTATCAAGTATGATTTCATCCCTCCTTCCCTGCCACCTGCTACTATCTACCTCCTCCATCACCCCCTGCTGTCCCTGCTGGCAGCTTGTCCAGCATCTCCTGGTGTTGCAGCTTCCCCTTATGAGGGGCTGCCTTCACTCTTCTCAGAGGACACATCTTATTTGCTCAGCTTATACTCAGGGTAGCAGAGGAGACCAGGGGTGGGTATAGACTCAGGGCATCCACGCAGTGGACTGTTTCACAGCCAGGACTTCAGGAGAACCCAAAAGGAGACTAAGCATGTGTGTATTTGCTCTAACAACTCTGGAGTCTACTTCCATAGACTCACAGGAGCCTGTGAACTCTGAAAATTCCAGAAACTTTTAAATCCCATTGACTTTCTACTTACTTCATTGGTCTACAGAGGAATCCAGAGGCAAAAGTTATACCCATCCTCCAAGTCAGTGTTAGAAAGGAGAGAGACCCCACAGATCGGACTCACCAACTAGAGGCAATGGAATTTTGGTAAAGTAAGGAAGAGTCTGTTTTCTATTTCACAGGGTAAGGTGGTCATGTTTTCCCAGTGCATAACATTATACACTCACAAAGCTTCTTTTTGCAAAACTCCATGATGTGCTTCATCTGTGTACCTGATATGAGTCAGTTTGGAAGCCTGGCTGAAGCAGTACAACATGGCAATTTTGTATTTCTTATGCCTTCTTCCGGATTTCTCTTTTGCTTTGCCCATCCATTTATTTTCTTCTTGAGTAACTGAGGGCACAGCAAACTCTTCAACAAACTGTGCTAAGGAAGCACAAGTTATGTCTCTCCCATTTTTACCAACGTGTTGTTCTGTCACGAACCCTTCATGGAAGATCTCTACTTGCTACTAAGATCTATACTTAATAGAAAGCAAGATGTGGAATAATTTCTCTATGGTTCTATATCAGTGCCTTTGCTTTCTCAATAACTAATAATTATGGAATGTACTATAATTGGATATTTTAACCTTGCCTTAACCTAACTATGTCACATTCCATTGCCAAATGTATCTCAAGATCATCTACCCAGAGTAGAAATTAATAAGGCCACAATCAGGAGTACTGTGTATCCAAAGACAAGTTTTGGCCAATATAAATATAATACAAGCAAACTATAAATATTTTCCAAGTTGAAAATACTCTTATCACTCCTTCCTTTATCAGTACTCCAGGGGCTAAGACACTGAGCAGAGTAAGTCAAGTATGTCTGGAAGATAAACTATTAATCATATTTTCAAACCATATACAAAATTAAAATTGATGATGGCTCTTTTTTCCTGTTTTAAACAGGCCAATTTACTTTAATTCATGTGGTAATTCTCAAAGCATAGATCATTTGGATATGGTTTCAAACATAGAAACATGCCCAAGTAAACTTTAGGATTTCATCTCCTGATCCCTTTAACATTCCCATCCCTATTGAGAAGGGAAATAGGTCTATCAAAAGAGTTTTATTGTCTATAAATCAATAATAACTATTAGCAAACTCACTCACTCATGTCACATTGCCAAATTTATTTCTAAACACATTTCAACATATTCTCATACAGTCTTTAGTGCTTGTCAGTAGGTGATAACGTATACGGCTTTCACAAATTCATGAAAATTGCACAGTTGTTAAATTTTAGAGTAAGAGCTTAACACTAAGAAAAATTTTTTAGAGTAAGGGATAAGGATTTTATATGCTAAAAATGACCTTTCACTTCATAATGGGATTAAGATTAGGGCTCCGTAGTCACACTTTGTAGGTCAGGTTTGAAGAGTGAGAGAAAACCAAAGGACCAAGGGGAATGACGTCATTTCTGCATGGTTTGAAGGACCCAAAGACCAAGACTAAGAGTCCAAATATAAACCTAATGAGAACCTAATGAGAAAAAAGTAGGAGCGTAGAGGAGATCAGAAGGTGGTGATACAAGTACCCAAGGCCCTACTTTCAATCCCCTCAGCAGCCTGCTATGATACTAACGACCAGGAAGAAGCTACACAAAAATTCCTGCCCCTTTGGAAATGCTCCCCGTTTGTAGTGCTAATGGGAGATCTGGGATCTGAGATGAAGAAACATGGTCCTTTGATGGACTGGAGCTTTTCCCCAAGGCCCAGTAGGAGGCCCAAGAAAAGCAGGATACATGCAGCCCGTGTTCACTGCAGCACCATTTACAACAGCCGAGACAGGGAAACAACTTAAATGCCCATTGATAAAGGGACAGATAAAGAAGAGGTGGTGTATACATACAATGGAATATTACCCAGTCATAAAAAGTAATGAAATAATGCTATTTGCAGCAAAATGCATGGACCTAGAGATTATCATAGGTGAATAAGTAAAGGAAGTCAGAGAAACACAAATATCCTATAACATTACTTATATGTGGAATCTGAAACAATGATATGAATGAACTTAAATACAAAATGGAAATAGACCCACAAATACAGCAAACAAAGTTATGGTTACCAAAGGAGAAAGGCGGGAGAGGGAGGGATAAATTTGGAGTTTGGGATTAATATATACATATTTATATATATTTACACTATTATATATGGTAAACAAAGTCCTATTGTATAGTACAGGGAATTCTACTAAATATTGTATAATAACCTATAAGGGAAAAGAATCAGAAAAAGTGTGTGTGTGTGTGTGTGTGTATATGTGTATATATATATATATATATATATATATATATATATATATATGCCATTCCCTTCTTCAGGGGATCTTCCTGACCAGGGATTGAACATAGGTCCCTGCATTGCAGGCAGATTTTTTCCCATCTGAGCCACCAGGAAAGCCATAGATAGATAGATAGACAGATATCCAAATCATTTTGCTAGATACCTGAAACTAACACCATATTTTAAATCACATTTACATGATCATTGTTGTTTGATAAAAATAAATAAATAAAAGTAAAATGAAGGCACTTCTGGGCAGCCAACTCACACTGCACTCAGCTCGCTACATTTTCTGTAGGAGATGACTGCCCTCCAGGCTAAGATTTCTCTCATAGCCTGCCACATTTACTCTCTAGAAGGTAAAAGTGACATTTTCAACAACTTTTCCCATTTTAAAAAAAAATCATTATGCTTTTATGGAATTGCATTGTTTCCCTGTGAAGCAAAGTCACTTCTAAACCAAACTGGACAAACCACAGTTGACGTAAACATATGTTTTTCAAGCAATTTTATTCCATTATCTAAGAATTTAGCACCATTCTGCGGTCCTAAGTGGCATCAGAGTACAGTTTTACTGCAGAACTGTCAAAATATAATACAGTCTACAATAAAAGCTAATAGGTAAATAAAGTAACAAAACCAACTTCCTTTTCAAAGGGCCACTGCAACAATATTTTAACATGTACTTTTGATGCAAGATACTAATATCTTTCTAAATACATTTATTTGCAGTTTATATATCTTGTTTCTAGGCCAGGACATTATTTGGGATATAGTTGTGGTTTTTGTTAACAGCATCATCAAACTAATAAATAAAAGGAGAAATCTAGGCAGTTGGGAAGGAGCTGAAATAGAATTATATGCACAACAAATTTTAGTGATTTTTCAGGAATATACTTAAGTATTTTCAAACAACTCCAGATTACT
This sequence comes from Bos javanicus, assembly GCF_032452875.1. Classification (NCBI taxonomy): domain Eukaryota; kingdom Metazoa; phylum Chordata; class Mammalia; order Artiodactyla; family Bovidae; genus Bos; species Bos javanicus. Next base: position 34,995,204 of record NC_083874.1, on the reverse strand, counting down.
GCAAGAGACTATTATCAATTTCTTTATAATATGGGAGTGACTTTCAAGATGGAGATTTTTCTCTCTCTTTTTTTTTTTTGTTGTTGTCTACTGTAAATATATATCTTTTAATTTTACTCCCTGTTTCTTGATCCAGCTTCTGAAACAGCATAATCAACTATTTATTTTTCCTTGGGTTGTTTTCTGTTTGTAAATCTTTCAACTCAGTGTATTTCTTGAGATGATTGTATGTATCTCTTGGTTTGTTCAAGGCACACAGCTGAATTCATTTTATACATGAAGCAAACAAATAAAACATGGCATGGAGTCTACTTACTTTTAAAAGGTGACATTCCATCTTGGTTCAACAAAATAAAAATAATTCTTTTTTTAAAGAATAGTTTCTCTCTGTATATTAGATTTGGGACATGCATACACATAATAAGAAGAAAACAGAAAATAATAGCAATGAAAATATGAACTTCTAGAATACTTTATAATGTTGATGGAAGCCTTTTTTTCCCCCATATATACCCACATAAGAAAATCTTTGAACTCATAGGGCTTCTCTTATAAGCCATCAGTGGGAATTATATGACCTCTATGTAGTTAAAGGGGTACCTATTAAGATCCAGATCAACTTGCTGTCCTCATATTTGTTCCACTGCAATGATACTCTTAAAAATTTCTGAGTTGACAGCTATTGCTTAGACAATTTTTTAATCATTTTGATAGTCACAGTTTCTGTCATTAGTAGGGCAAACTGACAAATTATCAATGACATATTTACACTAGCAATGGCATCCCCTGGAAGCCAAGATGCTGGAAAACATACATGAGTAGCAATGTGTATAGAAAGTACTAGCTCACCATCTGTTTGTTTGGGTTGAGAGCTGGAGAGAGCTCTTTTGTTTGAACAAGGCAGGGTTGATATTGTGACTGTTTCAGCGAAATTCATGAAATGAAACTTCCAGTTGCTTGTCAATTGAATATTTTCCCCATGGAAGGCTATGTTGTGTCCCAACAAGAGGCAAGAGAATCCTGTTAATATGGCAGTTCTTATCCTTCCTGCAGAAGAGTAGGCCTAAGTCACCAGTACAATTATGTGTATTTTCCCAAATGTCCATTCCTTGAAAGCTATGAATGTCTCTAAACATATCAACTATGCATACGAACCACATAAACTTTGTATTCTTATATATGTTTATTCTCTCCTTAAAGTCATTTCTCAACGGTAATAACTTTACTAATATTCAGACAAATTTTCATCAGAAGAATATGGAATACTGCAAGTAGACTACTTAATTGCTTCATGTACAGGCCTTTAGCTATTCCAGTATGAAGTCTGATACATCACATCAGAATAACATGGACAATATTTCCCATTTACAGTGGGAGTATATATGGTGTTATTAATATAAACATGTGTAAGAATTTCTGGGTTTGAATCTCAGCTATGACACTATTTGTGTGTTCCTGGGCAAATAACCTCTGTGCTATAGTTTTATAATCTGTAGGGTGATTATATTAATAAAGCCACTGACAGTGCGTTTTGAGGATTAAATGAAGACACACACATAAAGAGAGTCCTCTATTATAGCTTTAACAGTTAGAGTATGCACTGTAGACTAAATTGTGCTACCCACACATACAACAAAGTCATATGTTGAAGTCTTGACCCCTAATGTGATGGTATTTGGAGATGGGGCTTTGGGAGATAATTAAGCTTAGATGAGGCCCTCAAGATGAGATTAATACCCTTATAAGAATAAACAAAAGAGTGTTTGCTCTCACATTATGTCTCTCTGGCTGTCTTTCTCCCTCTCTCTCCTCTATATAAAGTCACAGCAAAAACATGAACCTCTTCAAAACAGAAAGATAGTCTTCACCAGGAAACCAAATTACCTTGGAGCCTTGGTCTTAGCCTTCCCAGCCTCCAAAACAATGAGGAATAGATTCCTGTTGTTGAAGACAGTCAGTCAATGTAAGGCAGCCCAAAATGACTAATATGGTAGGGAAGGGCTCAAACAAAACGCCAATTCCCAAAATGAACTTTCAAAAGCCTGATTTTGCCATTGCATTGTCATGTACTTGTGAACTTGATGAAAGCTGGTGTTTGGCAAGAGAGAATGTACATACAGATAAGGTGACAGTAATGACACAGCCTCTGGGGCTGCTTGTCTTTATGGCCTTAACACCATTTCCAAGAGTAAATATTTCCATCAAAGTTTGACAAATGTAATAGGTTTTAGAAAGTGCATTTTCAAAAAATTAATAGTATACATGCTGTGTGAAAACATTATGTTCAGAGGTATGTTTTCACAAGTTTCTAATAGAATATCTTAAAGAAATAATCCTAAAATGAAGTCATAACGTTTCACAATGTGTGATTCTGGTGACAATGCATGGGAAATAGATTTATAACTGAAGGATATGAAAAGGAATAAAAAAAAACTATAGTCAGTGCTTCTGTTCCATTAATTTTTAAAAATTAGTTTAATTATATGCATTCCCAAAGTACAATGGGGAATCAGTTACAATGGGGAATCAAATCTTTATGAAGAATTGAGAGGGAGGAAAAATACTCAAACAACATAAGTAACATACCAGAGAGGAAAAACTAGCTTCTAATCCCACCAGCTTTCATTCAGAAGACCTGGTGAAAATTAATCTACTTCTATATATTGAATTTGAGAGGAAATGTAACCATCACAGGGTAACAATTTGAAGCTGATCTTTCCCTGAATTCACTGACCTAACGCCCAATTATTTGATTACTATAATTTGGATTATTGTGATTTTTACTGATAGCCATTTGACTTTGATTTGGCTGCTAGCATAATCTTCAAGAAGCCTGGGCCTGATTTCTTCATACTTACAGGGGGAAAGTGGAAAAAGCAAATAATTACTCTTAGCTAAGCTATGTTTTAATGTACATACAAACACTATAGAACTAAGAGGACGAGATATCCATTACGTGTGGATTTTGAGACTATCATACTCCCACATACATGCAAACAAATGCACTTTGCTTAATCCCTAAGAGGCTTAATATACAGAACATAATATGGAAACGAATGCATCCTGGGACAGAGAAGACAGAGGGGCTCAGCACGTGTGATTCTGAAATCTTCAAAGCCAGGATTCTTCTTTATGCTTCCCTTCAATGCTGATCAGCTTCCTCAACTAGAATAAAGTATTTTGTAGTTCACTGAGCCACAAGTAGATGCAGGCAGCTTCTACAGTTTCCATTACTCATGCAATATTGCTATGGAGTTATCTTAAATTTATCATAACCTGTAATTTGTTATCCAAATCAAGTTAGTACTTAGATATACTCCAACTGATGAACTTACAGAACTCCTCAGAGCTCTCCAGTGGAGCCAAGGTAGAAATAAGCAGCATTTACTCAGCACCTCCCATGTACCAAGCATTATATACAGTGCTGGGGACAAAAGGAACACGATGTGGCCCTTTTTCACAAATGATTCACAGGACACGGTGTACAGACAGAAATGTTAGCTAGCAATATCCTTCCTTAAATGTTAACCGCCAAGTATGTGGTTAAGAAAACTAATGCATAGGAATTCCCACCTGTGAACGGTTGCATAAGTCAGGAGATTACATGAAGAAATTTAACTATCAGTCAGAATAGCCATTATTAAAAGTCTAAAAATAATCAATGCTGGAGAGGATGTGGAGAAAAGGGAACCTTCCTACACTGCTGGTAGCAATATAAGTAGGTACATGGAGAACAGCATAGAGGTTCCTTTAAAAATAGGTATTTCTCCTTCTCTATTTGACTTACTTCACTCAGCATGAAACTCTCTATGTCCATTCATGCTGCTGCTGCTAAGTTGCTTCAGTCGTGTCCGACTCTGTGCGACCCCATAGACGGCAGCCCACGAGGCTTCCCTGTCCCTGGGACTCTCCAGGCAAGAACACTGGAGTGGGTTGCCATTTCCTTCTCCAATGCATGAAAGTGAAAAGTGAAAGTGAAGCCGCTCAGTCGTGTCTGACTCTTAGCGACCCCATGGACTGCAGCCCACCAGGGTCCTCCGTCCATGGGATTTTCCAGGCAAGAGTACTGGAGTGGGGTGCCATTTGGCATTATTTCATACACCCCTTTATACGTGGAATCTAAAAATACAAAACAGAAACAGACTCACAGCCTTTGAGAATGAGATTAGAGTTGCTGGGGAAAAGGAAGAGGGAAGGGACAGTTAGAGAGTTTGGGAACAATGTGTAGAGACTACTATTTTATAATTGATAACCAACAAGGACCTACTATATAGCACATGGAACTCTGTTCAATGTTTTGTGGGTGGAATTCTGTTCAATGTTATGTGCCAGCTTGGATGGGAGGGGAGTTTGGAGGAAAATGGATATATGTATATATATTGCTGAGTCCCTTTACTGTTCACCTGAGACTATCACAACACTGTTTGTTAATTGGCTACACCCCAATACAAAATAAAAAGTTTTTTTTTTTGAATCGCCAGTATTGGTGAGGAGGTAGGCAAATTGGTATCCTTGTGCACTACTGATGGGATTATAAATTGGTTCAGCTATTAGGGGAAAATCTCTAGGTTCCTCAAAAAATAAAAAATAGAATAGCCATCAGTTAAGTTCAGTTCATTTCACTTCAGTAGCTCAGTCGTGTCCAACTCTTTGCGACCCCACGAACTGCAGCACATCAGGCCTCCCTGTCCATCACCAACTGCCGGAGTTCACCAAAACCCATGTCCATTGAGTCAGTGGAATGGCCATATTATCCATCATTTGTACTTTTAGGTATAGATCCAAAAGAATTGAAAGCAGGGTATTGAGCAGATATTTATTTGCACACCCGTATTCATAGCAGCACTCTTCACAATAATTGCTCAAAGATGGAAGCAACCCAAATGTTCGTTGACTGATGAATGGATAAAAAATTGTGGTACATACATTCAGTGGAATATTTTTCAGGCTTAAAAAGGAAGGAAATTCTGACATGGATGAACTTTGGGGAATTGCTAAGTGAAATGAGCCAGTCACAAAAAGAAAAGTACTTTCGGATTACTCTGTATTATATGGAGTATCTAAGATGGTACATGTAAACTTGTCTACAAAACAGAAATAGACTCAGAGACATAGTAAACAAACTTATGGTTACCAAAGGGGAAAAATAGGGAGGGATAAATTAGGAGTTCAAGATTAACATATACATACTACTGTGTAAAAAATAAACAAGGACCTACTGTATAATACAGGGAACTATATCCAATTTCTAGGAATAGTTTACAATGGAAAAAAAAATCTGAAAAAGAAAAGATAGATATAACTGATTTATTTTGCTATTCACCTGAAACTAAGGCAATAATATAAATCAACTATATTTCAATCAAAAGAAAAGAATGTAACTTGATCTTAAAGCAGGTGCCAAAAGATCCAAAAATACAATTAAGCAGTTTCCCAGTCTATGATACGTCTCCAAGTTTGTGGATGAGAGAAGTATACATCCCTGAAGAGGATAATAGTCCAACAGGAGTAAGAAAAAGTCTAGTGCATTTGAAGCATTCATTCATTTCACAGAGGTTGCTTATAAATTACTAGGATTAGTAGTTTGCCTGGTCATTTGCTTATTTCTACCTCTGTAAAGGTCAAGAATGAGAATCAGGTACAAACACTGGGAGCCAAATGTGCATGTGCCATCTTTCATATGTAAAAATAAAGCCATAGACAAAATACTTGGAGTTTTTCCAAGTGGTGACAAATACTCCGCATGCATTTAGTTCTACTCTTACCCATATCTCTCTGTGACCAGGTAAACATTTGAGAAGTAATCACTGGATAAGAGCACAAGCTTTGGAGTGAGAGCTCTGATCTTACTTTCTAGGTTGGTTGCTTACTAGAATGGGACCTTCGCATAAATTTGTCCTCCAGTGGCCCATGTTTGCTGACTAGTAAAGGGTAAACACCAGCTAAAAGGGAAGTTGTGAGTATTCAATTAAAGAAGGCATGTGAAGCACCTGATATTTAGTAGGTTCCGACAAGCAACATATCCACTGTTCTTGCAAGAAAGCCTGACAGCTGGCTCCAGCCATGGAAACACATCAACAAACGATGAATGTCACCCACCCCCCCGCTCCCTTGCTGCCTCCAGAACTGATCGATGGCCTCATTACCACCAGCTGAGCTAACTGGCTAAAAAGCATGGAAAACAGGACTCGTGGAAGGCAAATCACCACATGACAAAAGAAACCTCAAAAAAGAAGTGGCAAAATTGGATAGTAGGGGTCAGGGAGAAAAACAGAGCCCCAGCTCCCCACAGTGGAGACTGAACTGTAGGTGACTTTGCTGAAAACATTCATTCATAAGCATATTTTAGTCCATATTTTAGTCCCTTATCCACCTACAGCTTCACTTCCATATTTCAGCATTGTAATACTTCCAACCTTCCTCCTTCCTCATTAAGGAGGATGCATTGAAGAGGCCACATGGAGAGATTTACACTGCCATGTCTGTCAGGAGGAATTCTAGCACAGTGATTTACTTTAACATCAAACTCCAAAGTAGGCCCAGAAATCCTTCATTATCATTTAATATGAATCTATTTCATTAACTAATTTAAAATCATGCATAATTCATCACATGCATTGTTCATTTATTGTTTAGCATGTATTTCCCTAGATGTGGTGTCTATATTACCTTAGCCTCATTATTTTTCCTGCATAAAATGATTGAGATATACAACATTTCTTTATTATTAGAAATAAGATGGCTCTTTATTCATCAAATTGGGTCACTGATGTCCCTATGTAACATATTTCCTGACTTTTATTTTCAATATCCTTGCCTATACATTCTCATTTTATCCTTCTAATAATCATGGTTTTTATCAACCTGATTGTATTATTTTATTTACTTGTTTTAAAAGCAAGGAATCTGTGACCTCGACTGAGAAATTTGCTCAAGTAAAATGTGATAATTTTAAAACCAGAATTCAAATCTCCTGTCTTCTAATTCAAATTGCAACTGATAAGATAGTTATTCACCGTTCCCAAAAGAAAGGGACATGCTCCTACTACACAGAGGCCATCACAGAAGCACCAGTCAGGCAGGAGGCAGAAGGAGCAAGTGGAAAATGCAGGCAAGAGCCCTTCCTGTGGCTTCTAAGGGAAGGAATGGGTGAGGCAGGAAAAGCAGCTTAGAATTGGTACCCTGAAAAATTTCAGTGGACTCTGGGGCATAAGGATTGTCCCTAGCTGTCTGATACTTTGTCACGGGATGATTAAGGCAGGGAAAGAGTGGCTCTGAATATATGCCCAAGGGAGGGGGTGATGGAGGTGTGAGTTCTGGACTGATGAGTTTGCACATATGAAAGGCACCCTTGCAAGTGAGTCACTTACTATCTCAAGTTATTGGCTAGCCCTGGGAGGAGCAGCCTCTCCAGGATCAATAAGGCCCTGGATGTCATAGCATCAGAAACAGAGGATTAACACAAAGACCTGGTCATTCATACATGCCAGACACAGTGCTAAATTCTCAACATGCATTGTCTTACAAATACTTCCTAACAACCCTACAAAGTAAATTCTTCATCATTACCATTAGCATCGTCATCCTTATTTTACAGATGGGGGACCCGAGATTTAGAGACAACAGGAACTTGGCCTGAATCACAGCCAGTAAGTGGGGGGATAAGAATGTGACCCTCTCCACCCTAGCAACAGGGCTTATGCTTTTAACCACTGCATCACAGAATCTATTCAGAAAACTCAGGAAATATTATTGATGACTTTAATTTTTACATAATGTTTCCCTTAGCCCCCAATTCATATCCAGGTTAACATGCTCCTGAGCCAACTGATTAGATCGGTTTGTGTTCAGATAACATGGTTGAGAATCCACTGTGTAATTGGGAATAGAGATGGGAGTTAAGAATAAACTGAGAAATCTGAGCAAAGTCTCTTGACTTAGGACCTTTTACAGGCAAACTTCAAAGTAAGTCTTTTGCCACCTATTCTTTTATTATAAATCTCTGTCTCTTTTCAAACTCACCTGGAGTTTTGTCTCCAATGCAGTCTGCATAGACCTGTCACTGAATAGCCAAGAGAAAGAGCATAATCTCTAAATCTCAAAGATTAGGTATGAGCTCACAAGGATATTGGAAGGATAAGCAAGCTTAAAATATTATAGTATAGAGCTTAGAAAAACAAACAGGTATTTAAATTCTGTGGTTAATAATGTAATCTGAGCAAGGCCAATGAGAGATTCACCTGATTCAGGGATCTCGCAGGAGGTAAAAATTTCCTAAAGATGCCCCTTCCACCACAAGAATCAGTTCAGTCACATCCCACTGTCACCAAGACTGGCTGACAAAGCCTTTGGTTTCTCTGGATAACACAGTTGTTAAATTGTGCCAATTCCACTATGAAAGAAAATCAATGACTCTCTATATTACCAGTAGGAGCATCCACTTCTACATCCACACCGTAGCCAACCTCCACAAACACACATTGCCATCGCCCTGTGGGGTCATGAGGGACATCTTAAGAAGATAAGAAATCACTCTAAATTGCAGGATCTTATTAAATGCACTGAACTCAGAAAAAAAGAGGTTCCAGCTCTAAGGAGTATGTCTTCCCCTCATTCCAGTTTAGTTCCTGATTCCCTCTTGATTCACAGGCCTCCACTATTGAACTGACAGTTCATAATAAATAGAGGGACTTTATGAGTAGAGGGACCATTACTTTATTATCTAAACAGAGACACTTTTTGAAGGAGCAAGGGATCAGTATTAATCTTTACACAGGAACGACGAGCATAACCAGGTTCTCTTTCAGATAAAGGGGAATGTGTGGGCACCTGATTTGTAGGACAGAGAGGAGCCAGTTCTTCATGACCCTCATGTGGCTTTTGAGATGCAGGTGTTCACTTATCATCTGTGAGCCCTCATACACCAGATAGTCAGTGTCTTAAAGCCACTTAGGTGGCTTTGTGCTTAGGTTATTCTATAAGGGTTCTCCCTTATGCCTAAGGAAAGTGAATTTCAACTTTTATACAGCCTTCTTTGAGAAATTTTGGCAGTATTAAATAACAGCTTCCCAGTCTAAATTTGCCCTAATAGCAAAATGTGTCTCCAGAACATTCTAGGATACCTAAGAACTCAAGATATCACTGAGAATATGGAATGTTACAGAGCCAAGAGAAGGTGTTATCTACAAAATTAAGAGAAAATGTCTTGCCTTATATATCACTTGAGCTCAAATGTGATTGAAAGAAAATAAGTGAGGCGCTATTACAACCACTGGCTACAGAAGGGCTTCACACTTGAGAGGGAAAAGGGGACCAAGAGTCAATATCTTAAAGCAAAGGTACAGGCTCGTTCCTTCTTTAATTACATGTGCAATATTACTTCAGGAAATGCTGATTATCTATGGATACTGATACATACCCTCATGAAGTAGAAAATCTGGTAGGAAACTATAAAATGTATGCATTCACAAAGAAGAACTTGGTGAGTTCTTCCAAAGAGGCAAAAATAAACAAGGAAGAGGTCTCAAAGGAAGAAAATGCCTGGGCTGGTGCAAGGTGATTATAATACTGAAGGAATGAGAGAGCGTCCTGGAAGAGGCAGAATGTGAAACCTCCTTTGAAAAGTGGAAAAGATTTAGACAATCAAACGGAGAGAATAAGCATTCTGAGCACAGAGAATGCTGTAAGCAAAGGAAGGAAGTGAAATGTTCCTCATCCTTGGAGTGCAAGACTGGAAAGGTAGGTCAGGGGCCAGAATGTGACAGGATCATCAAGTGAAGTAGCTTCTAATGCAAGACTTGCTTTACAACAATTGCAGGAGAATGATCCAGTTATAATCTCTGAAAATTTGCCATGATGGTAGTGATTATTCATGAGAATTAGCGTACTTTTGGGAAATAGAATATTGATGGAGGTATTTGTACTCTCAGATCCAAAGGTAAAATCCCCCAAGTCAGTCCCAGCTGTGGGTAACCTAGATAAAAAATGAAACTGTAAATTTTGTTTTAATCTAAAAGCAAAAATAGCAAAAGTGAGGCTGCAAAATAGCAAAGGCTTTCTTTGGATATTTGCACATTAAAGCCTTATACAGTAAGGTATAGCTATTTCTGAATATCATAAAAATTTTAAAGATGCTTTAAAATGCTTTTGAGTTTCATGAAATTGAAAAATAGCCTTTCTTCAGAACAACATGGTAGAATAATTAGGACATTAACTCAAGATTCCTACAGAATATGTCTTACAAACTCTTTACTAATAGTAGTAGCTAACAGTTAAGTAGTCCTTGTTATATAATCAATATGATATCAAACGTTTCACATGTATTCGTGGAAGCAACCTTTTGTTCAAATGAAATTTTAGGCCCAGTCAAAATAATAATAACAGTCCCTGTCTTATTAGGACTCCTTAGATAGTCCTGAAGAAGCCTCGAGGATCTGCTGGACTCTGAGGGAACAGTTTTTAAACCACTGCCACAGACTTTGCACAGAGGTGGACATCATGAATCCAGCGCCAGAGAATGCTTGCATCGGTCAGTTCAGTCACACACTCATGTCCGACTCTTTGCAACCACATGGACAGTAGCAGGCCAGGCTTCCCAGTCCATCACCAACTCCCAGAGCTTACTCAAACTCATTCCATAGAGTCGGTGATGCCATCCCACCACATCATCCTCTTCCATTCCCTTCTCCTCCTGCCTTCAATCTATCCCAGCGTCAGGGTCTCTTCCAATGAGTTGTTCTTCACATAAAGTGGCCAAAGAATTGGAGTTTCAGCTTCAACATCAGTCCTTCCAATGAATATTCAGGACTGATTTCATTTAGGATGGAATGGTTGGATCTCTTTGCAGTCCAAGAGACTCTCAAGAGTCTTCTCCAATGCCACAGTTCAAAAGCATCAATTCTTCAGCGCTCAGTTTTCTTTATAGTCCAACTCTCACATCCATACATGACTACTGGAAAAACCATAGCTTTGACTAGATGGACCTTTGTTGGCAAGGTAATGTCTCTGGTTTTTAATATGCTGCCTAGGTTAGTCATAGCTTTTCTTCCAAGGAGCAAGTGTCTTTTAATTTCATGACTGTAGTCACCATCTGCAGTGATTGTGGAGCCCAAGAAAATAAAATCTGTCACTGTTTTCCGTCGCTTTCCCATCTATTTGCCATGAAATAATGGGACCAGATGTCATGATCTTAGTTTTTTGAATGTTGAGTTTTAAGCTAACTTTTTCACTCTCCTCTTTGACTTTTATCAAGAGGCTCTTTAGTTCCTCTTCACTTTCTGCCATAAGGGTGGTATCATCTGCATATCCGAGCTCCTTGATATTTCTCCCAGCAATCTTGATTCCAGCTTGCACTTCATCCAGCCCAGCATTTCTCATGATGTACTCTGCATATAAGTTAAATAAGCACGGTGACAATATACAGCCTTGACGTACTCCTTTCCCGATTTGGAAGCAGTCTGTCATTCCATGTCCAGTTCTAACTATTGCTTCTTGACGTGCATCCAGATTTCTCAGGAGGCAAGTCAAGTGATCTGGTATTCCCATCTCTTTAAGAATTTTCCACAGTTTGTTGTGATCCACATAGTCAATGGCTTCCACCAGTAATAATATGAAAAACCTCTTTGACTACAGTTGTAGGGTTGATTCCATGGCTGCACTGAAGTGTCCATATATATAAAAGGAGTGTGCTAGGCTAGATCATATTTTCACCTGTTGTTATAGAATTCTTCCATGACAGAATTAGAGATGATCTAGCCATATTATTACTGGCTCTCAATTCCACCAAACTTCTGATAGACTATTAAGATTTTTCCCTGTCCCATAAAAAAATGTTATTTTGGTCCATTCTTTAATATTGTGATTTATTGGTATTGAAGTTTATATCTCTATATGTGTATATATATATATATGTATATGTATAACATATATTGTGTATACATATTATATGGGCTGTCCAGGTGGCACTAGCGGTAAAGAACCCACCTGCCAATCCAGGAGACATAAGACACATGGTTCAATCCCTGGTTTGGGAAGATCCCGTGGAGGAGGACACAGTAACTCACTCCAGTATTCTTGCCTGGAGAATCCCATGGACAGAGGAGCATGGTGTGCTACTGTCCATTGGGTCACACAGAATCAGACAGAACTGAAATGACTTAGCATGTATTCATGCATACATATTATAAATATATATAATCAATAGATTTATATTACATATATTGTATATATATACATATATATGTGTTTATATGTGTGTGTGTGTGTTTAAGAGGAAAGAGAATAGGTGTGGTTTAACCCTAAATTAACTCAGAGAATTGAGAAGACAAATAAGCGGTTCCAATCATTAAATGTACATTATGGAAAGAAGCCAGCTTCCTGTTTTTAAGAAAGGCATGGTTCATCATTCAAGAATGACATCGAGTCAATTTCTTTTTTTTTTTTTTCCTAATTTTATTTTATTTTTAAACTTTACATAATTGTATTAGTTTTGCCAAATATCAAAATGAATCCGCCACAGGTATACATGTGTTCCCCATCCTAGACCCTCCTCCCTCCTCCCTCCCCATACTATCCCTCTGGGTCGTCCCAGTGCACTAGCCCCAAGCATCCAGTATCGTGCATCGAACCTGGACTGGCAACTCGTTTCTTACATGATATTTTACATGTTTCAATGCCATTCTCCCAAATCTTCCCACCCTCTCCCTCTCCCACAGAGTCCAGAAGACCGTTCTATACATCAGTGTCTCTTTTGCTGTCTCGTACACCGGGTTATTGTTACCATCTTTCTAAATTCCATATGTATGCATTAGTATACTGTATTTATGTTTTTCCTTCTGGCTTACTTCACTCTGTATAATAGGCTCCAGTTTCATCCACCTCATTAGAACTGATTCAAATGTATTCTTTTTAATGGCTGAGTAATACTCCATTGTGTATATGTACCACAGCTTTCTTATCCATTCATCTGCTGATGGACATCTAGGTTGCTTCCATGTCCTGGCTATTGTAAACAGTGCTGCGATGAACATTGGGGTACACGTGTCTCTTTCCCTTCTGGTTTCCTCAGTGTGTATGCCCAGCAGTGGGATTGCTGGATCATAAGGCAGTTCTATTTCCAGTTTTTTAAGGAATCTCCACACTGTTCTCCATAGTGGCTGTACTAGTTTGCATTCCCACCAACAGTGTAAGAGGGTTCCCTTTTCTCCACACCCTCTCCAGCATTTATTATTTGTAGACTTTTGGATGGCAGCCATTCTGACTGGTGTGAAATGGTACCTCATAGTGGTTTTGATTTGCATTTCTCTGATAATGAGTGATGTTGAGCATCTTTTCATGTGTTTGTTAGCCATCTGTATGTCTTCTTTGGAGAAATGTCTATTTAGTTCTTTGGCCCATTTTTTGATTGGGTCGTTTATTTTTCTGGAGTTGAGCTGTAGGAGTTGCTTGTATATTTTTGAGATTAGTTGTTTGTCAGTTGTTTCATTTGCTTTTCTCATGTAGGTAATAACAGCAGACACTGGGCAAGGCCTCAAACTTAAAGAATATTGAACCGATCCATTAAAATTTATAGTCTTATTCCTAGAGCAAATAGAAACCTCCAGAGGTTTTTCTTGGCTTCGCCTCAAATTCTAATTATACCTCATAAAGGGATTTCTTAATTCAAGAATAGGTTCTCTGAACTTAAGAATAAAAAAATAAAAAGATAAACTAAGTGTTCATGTGTGAATATCCCAGAATGGTCGTAGGCAGGGCTAGGAAGGGGAAATTTTCTTGTACTAAGACCTTTACAGCACAGCATTGTCTAAGTGATCAGCTGTATTCTTTGGCTTAGGGCTGCCATAAAAAATACCAGATTACTGGCCTGAGAGGGAAGCCTGGCATGCTACAGTCCATGGGGTTGCAAAGAGTCCAATGCAACTGAGCTACTGAACAACAAGTGGCCTGAATGACAGAAATTTATTTTCTCATGGTTTGGAGACTGGAAATCTGAGATGAAGGTGTTGATAAGTCTGGTTTCTCTTGAGACGTATCTCCTTGGCTTGCAGATGGTCACCTTCTTCCTGTGCCCTCACATGGCCTTTCCTCTCGGCATACATATTTCTGTGGTCTTTCCCTCTTCTAATAAGGACACTAGTCCTACTGAATTAGGGCCCACCTATGTGACCTCATTTCCTCTTAATTACTCCTTTAAAGGCACTATGTCCACAGTCACATTCTGCTATATTGAAGGTTAGTATATCAACATATGAATTTTGGGAGAACACAATTCAATACATAGGATCAGAACAAGACAAAAGAGAAGGAAAAATCAGAGGGACCAGAATAGTGATCTTGATGTACAGTTTGCTGATACATAAGATCCCTCTCCTGAATCCACAGAATTTGTATTGCATTCATACATGGGTCAAATTGCCATAGAACTGCAGCAAAAGTATCATTTCCTCCCCTCACCACATGTTAATATATCTGTACACCACCAGCATACTGGGACAAAGTGCAGACTTTGTGCAGACTTTGTCCCAGTGGGGTATGGAGGCTAGGAGGCACTAGCATACCCCACTGGGACAAAGTCTGCACTTTGTCCCAGTGGGGTACGGAGGCTAGGAGGCACTGAGAGTTAGCACTTGCAGAACTGTGAGTCAGCACCCCCTTCAATGCTGCATCTTGGACATCGCTCTTGGTCCATCTTAGTCTTGGCCCACAGGACATCCCATCGTTAGGACAATAGCCCCAGGAAGAGCTGAAGCTGAGAAGTCGCATAGCTTCTATTTCAAATTTCAGGTCAGTTTCATGTTCACTTCCCTGGTGGCTCAGATGGTAAAGCGTCTGTCTACAACGTGAGAGACCTAGGTTCAATCCCTGGGTTGGCAAGATTCCCTGGAGAATGAAATGGCAACCCACTCCAGTACTCTTGCCTTGAAAATCCCATGGACAGAGGAGCTTGGTGCAGGCTACTATCCATGGGGTCGCAAAGAGTCGGGCACGAATGAGCGACTTCACTCATGTTCACTTCAGGGAAGTGGGGATCCACCAGGATAATTTCCTATTGTAAGATTCAGATAGCAGTTGGAAGAGGAAGTAATAAAGATGGTTGAACAGACTGATGGGCATAAAGCTACTTGGAACATATATTTTGTCTAAAATATGTAGAGAATATGTTAAAATCTATCTGCTATTTTAAAGGAAAGAAATGAGTGGGACTTCCCTTTTGGCTCAGTTGGTAAAGAATCTGCCTGCAATGCAGGATTTTGATCTCTGGGTTGGGAAGATCCCCTGAAGGAAATGAGTAAATGGCAACCACTCCAGTATTCTTGCCTGGGAAATTCCATGGCCAGAGAAGCCTGGCAGGCTACAGTGCATGGTGTCACAAGAGTGAGTCAGACATGGTTTAATTTAACAACTAAACCAATGATTAGTTTTTAAAAAGTGTGCAACAATTATGGCCAAAGAAACACTAGTCCCCCTTTATCCATGATTTCACCATCCATGGTCTCAGTTACCTATGGTCAACTTCAGTCTGAAATATTACATGGAAAATTCCAGAAATAAACAATTCATAACTTTAAAGTTTCACACTGTTTTGAGTAGAGTGATGACATCTCAAGCCGACTGGCTCTCTCTCACCACGACATGAATTATCCCTTTGTTTGGGGTATTCTTGCTCCTTAGTAACTGATTAGCCCTCTCAGTTATCAAATGGACTATTGACATATCATAGTGCATATATTCAAGTAACTCTTTATTTAATAATGGCTCTCTTTTAAGTGCAAGAGTAGTGATGTTGGCAATTTGAATATACCAAAGAGAAGCTGTAAGTACTTCCTTTAAGTGAAAGGTGAAAGTTCTTTTTTTTTTTTTTTTTGATGCCCATAATTAATTTTATTAATTTTTATAGTATACACACATTTAATATATTTTTTCAAGAGCAATCATACTTTATTAGCTGTAATATTTTTGTAAATTTAAGCCATGATATTCTTAAAAGCAAAAATTAAAATACAGCAAATGAAGGTATATGAGACCCAGAGACATCACATCACAGATACGAATGAATATATACAACTTGACAGTTATAAACTTGACAACAGCCTGGTTGTTGGCCAATGTCTGGCTCAGGTTTCTCTTTTCCCTAACATATCATGGATATTCATTTTGTCTGCAGAGTAACTTTTATTACTCTTCTTGCTGCTGATGCTGTTGCTAAGTCGCTTTAGTTGTGTCCGACTCTGTGCAACCCCATGGAGAGTTCTTGATTTAATAAGCAAAGAGAAAAAATCATTTTTTGAGGTTGCTGAGATCTACAGTAAGAATGAATATTCTATCCATGAAATTATGAAAAAGAAGTTTGTGCCAGTTTTCCTATCACACCTCAAACTGTAAGTTATTGCAACAGTGCATGATAAGTACTTAGTTAAGTTAGAAAAGACATTAAATTTGTAGAATAAGATTTTGTAAGAGAGAGAAAGAGAGACCACGTTCACATAACTTTTATTATAGTATATTATAACAATTGTTCTATTGTATTATTAATTGTTGCTAATATCTTACTGTATCTAATTTATAAATTAAACTTTATCACTTGAAAACATGTACAGGAAAAAACATGGTATACACAGAGTAATTTGTTGTTGTTGTTTAGTCACTAAGTGTTGTCTGATTATTTTGTGACCCCATGGACTGTAACCCACAAGTCTCCTCTGTCCATGGCATTTCCCAGACAAGAATACTATAGCGGGTAGCCATTCCCTTCTCCAGGGGATCTTCCTGACTCAGGTATCAAACCTGTGCCCCTTGCATTGGCTGGGAGATTCTTTATCACTGAGCCACCAGGGAAGCCTAATACAGGGTAATATTCAAGGTTTTAGGAAAAAATATGGTATATATAGGGGACTTTTCACCATGACGCATTCATCTTGGTGTAGGGCTACCCAACACAGATGGGTCATGGTGGAGAGTTCTGACAAAATGTGGCCCATTGGATAAGGGAATGCCAAACCACTTCAGTATTCTTGCCTGGAGAACCCAAAAGAGAGGACACTGAAAGATGAACTCTCCGGGTTGGTAGGTACCCAATATGCTACTGGATATCAGTGGAGAAGTAACTCCAGAAAGAATGAAGAGACAGAGCCAAAGCAAAAACAATACCCAGTTGTGGATGCGACTCGTGATGAAAATAAAGTCTGATGCTATAAAGAGCAATATTGCATAGCAACCTGGAATGTTAGGTCCATAAATCAAGGCAAATTGGAAGTGATCAAACAGGAGATGGCAAGAGTAAACAGTGACATTTTAGGAATCTGAGAACTGAAATGGACTAGAATAGGTGAATTTAACTCAGATGACCATTATATCTACTACTGTGGGTGGGCAAGAATCCCTTAGAAGACATGGAGAAGGCTTCATAGTCAACAAAAGAGTCTGAAATGCAGTACTTGGATGCAATCTCAAAAACGACAAATGATCTCTGTTTGTTTCCAGGCAAGCCATTCAATATCACAGTAATCCAAGACTATGCACCGACCAGTAATGCTGAAGAAGCTGAAGCTGAATGGTTCTATGAAGACCTACAAGACCTTCTAAAGCTAATCCAAAGAAGATGTCCTTTTCATTATAGGGGACTGGAATGCAAAAGTAGGAATTCAAGAAATACCTGGAATAACAGGCAAATTCGACCTTGGAGTATAGAATGAAGCAGGGCAAAAGTTAATAGAGTTTTGCCAAGAGAATGCACTGGTCCTAGCAAACACCCTCTTCCAACAACACAAGAGAAGACTCTACACATGGACATCACCAGATGGTTGACACTGAAATCAGATTGATTATATTCTTTGCAGCCAAAGATGGAGAAGCTCCACACAGTAAGCAAAAACAAGACTAGGACCTGACTGTAGCTCAGATCATGAACCCCTTATTGCCAAATTCATACTGAAATTGAAGAAAGTGGAGAAAACCACTAGGCCATTGAAGTATGACCTAAATCAAATCCCTTATGATTATACAGTGGAAGTGACAAATAGATTCAAGGGATTAGATCTGATAGAAAGAGCGCCTGAAGAACTAGGCATGGAGGTTTGTGATATTGTACAGGAGGCTGTGATCAAGACCATCCCCAAGAAAAAGAAATGCAAACCGGAAAAATGGTTGTCTGAGGAGGCTTTACAAATAGCTGAGAAAAGAAGAGAAGTAAAAGGCAAAGGAGAAAAGGAGAGACATATCCATTTAAACTGAGAGTTCGAAAGAATAGCAAGGAGAGATAAGAAAGCCTTCCTGGGTGATCAATGCAAAGAAAACAATAGAATGGGAAAGACTAGAGATCTCTTCAAGAAAATTAGAAATACCAAGGGAAAATTTCATGCAAAGATGGGCACAATAAAGGAGAGAAATGGTATGGACGGACCTAACACAAGCAGAAGATATTAATAAGAGGTGGCAAGAATACACAGAAGATCTATACAAAAAAGATCTTAATGACCCAGATAACCATGGTGGTGTGATCACTCACCCAGAACCAGATATCCTGGAATGTGAAGTCAAGTGGCCCTTAGGAAGCATTACTATGAACAAAGCTTGGGGAGGTGATGGAATTCCAGTTGAGCTATTTCAAATCCTAAAAGATGATGCTGTGAAAGTGCTGCACTCAATATGCCAGCAAATTTGGAAAACTCAGCAATGGCCACAGGACTGGAAAAGGTCAGTTTTCATTCCAATCCCAAAGAAAGGCAATTCCAAAGAATGTTCAAACTACCGCACAATTGCACTCATCTCACATGCTAGCAAAGTAATGCTTAAAATTCTCCAAGCCAGGCTTCAACAGTATGTGAACCCTGAAATTCCAGATGTTGAAGCTGGATTTAGAAAAGGCAGAGGAACCAGAGATCAAACTAGCAACATCCATTGGATCATCAAAAAAGCAAGAGAGTTCCAGAAAAAAACATGTACTTCTACTTTATTGAATATGCCAAAGCCTTTGACTGTGTGGATCACAACAAACTGTGGGAAATTCTTAAAGAGATGGGAATACCAGACCACCTGACTTGCCTCCTGTGAAATCTGGATGCAGGTCAAGAAGCAACAGTTAAAACTGGACATGGAACATCAGACTGGTTCCAAATAGGGCAAGGAGTATATTGTCAACCTGCTTTTTTAACTTATATGCAGAGTACATCATGAGAAAGGCTAGACTGGATGAAGCACAAGCTGGAATCAAGATTGCTGGGAGAAATATCAGAAACCTCAGATATGCAGTTGACACCACCCTTAGGACAGAAAGCGAAGAACTAAAGAACCTCTTCATGAAAGTGAAAGCAGAGAGTGAAAAAATTGGCTTAAAACTCAACATTCAGAAAACTCAGATCATGGCATCTGGTCCCATCACTTCACGGCAAATAGATGGGAAAACAGGGAAACAATGACAGACTTTATTTTGGGGAACTCCAAAATTACTGCAGATGGTGACCACCACCATGAAACTAAAAGATGCTTCCTCCTTGGAAGAAAAGTTATGACCAACCTAGACAGCATATTAAAAAGCAGACACATTATTTTGCCAACAAAGGTCTGTCTAGTCAAAGCTATTTTGACTGGAAAAACAAAGTTTTTCCAGTAGTCATGTATGGATGTGAGAGTTGGACTATAAAGAAAGTCGAGTGCCGAAGAATTGATGCTTTTGAACTTTGGCGATGGAGAAGACTCTTGAGAGGCCCTTGGACTGCAAGGAGATCTGACCAGTCTATCCTAAAGGAAATCAGTCCTAATTATTCATTGGAAGGACTGATGCTGAAGCTGAAACTCCAATACTTTGGCAACCTGATTGGAAGAATGGATTCATTTGAAAAGACCCTGATGCTGGGAAAGATTGAAGGCTAAAGGAGAAGGGGATGACAGAGGATGAGACGGTTGGATGGCATCACTGACTCAATGGACATGAGTTTGAGTAAGCTCCAGGAATTGGTTATGGACAGGGAAGCCTGGCATGCTGTAGTCCATGGAGTCACAAACCGTCTGACACGACTATGTAGCTGAACTGAACTTAACTAAACTGATATAGGTGACTATGGGAAAGATGGGGCTTCCTCTGTGGCTCAGCAGTAAAGAAACCCACTGAATGCAGAAGCCACAAATTCGATCCCTGGGTTGGGAAAATCCCTGGAGGATGGAATGGCAACCCACTCCAGTGTTCTTGTCTAGCAAATCCCATGGATAGAAGAGCCTAGCAGGCTACAGTCCATAGGGTTACAAAGACAGACAGGACTGAAGCAATTTAGCATGCAAGCATGGGAAAGATTGAAGGCAAAAGGAGAAGAGGGTGACAAAGGATGAGATGGTTAGATGGCATCACTGATTCAATGGACATGAACTTGGGCAAACTCTGTGAGATGGTGAGAGACAGGGAGGCCTAGAATGCTGCAGTCCATTTAGTCGCAGAGTTGGACATGACTTGGCAACTGAATGCAACATCAACAACATGCACGGTTTCAGGCACCAAGTGGGGAACTTGAAATGTACACCCTGAGAATAAGGGGGGACCATGCACTGATGGCAAAGATGTTCCTTGATTCATGGCAAAGTGGCAAGGTCATACAGCAATGGACCACGACCCCCTACTGTCCTCAGCAGAGGGCAGAAGACATGTGATATTATCTTGAAATCACTTAGCCTCAGAATTTTAAGGTAGTTTCACTTTCACTGAGCAGATACCAGATTCCAACTTGATTTGAAAGCTGATTTTCTAGCATATTAGTGCAAAAACCACTGAATATCCTGCACTTGGAAACTTTTTAATCAGTGGGGCACGATTCAGATGTTTTTGGTGGTTCATTCAGGTGTCAAGCCCCACTAAGAGCCAATAGTTGCAACTGTTTTGCTTGTCTCCTCCAGGTCTCTGCCAGATGGAAGTTTATAGCACAGAATAGCACATAATTGGAAACCTCTTTAGCTTTACAAGTCTACTAACTACAGTTCTCCTCGCCAGACACCTGGTTTGATTGGAGGATATTTCACTAACGTAATTAAACTCTTCTAAAGTAGTCTTTAATTATGATATAAAGGTTGACAAAATTAGATTATTTAGCCTGCAGAGGAAAAAGGCTGAAAAGTGACTTAGTAACTGTGTTAAATATATAAAGGATTTCTCATTAAAGCTATTAGCTAAATGAAGGATTATCATACGAAATCAGTTATACTATAGATGCAATGATGGGAGAGAAGGCAGAAATGGATTTTAGGAGAAAAATTAAGGTTGGTTAATAAGAGAATCTTTTGAAATCTTATGAAGTTAAATACTATACTATATTTGGGAACTGTTAACAAGGACAGTTGTTTTATGGAACCACAATCTCTTAATAGTCTTTAAAACTTCATGGATCATTATCTGTCTGAAATGATATTTTTCCTCAAATCTTATAAGTTTCTCCCTTGCAAAGCTCTTAATTTTGCTCGTATCAAAATGTGCTAAAATGTGCTAAGCTCCATTAGACCATAGCACAGTGTTCTATATATAACATATACTCTGCGAATGTTTATTGAATGACAAAGAGTAAACTCTAAAAGAGTAGGTCAGTAATCAAATTTGACTGAATTCATTCTACTGTGGAGTAACAGTAACTAGATTCAATGTTTCAGTTAAAAGTACACTAAGAAGTGTGTACTTCAAGAATAGACCATGTATTAATGGACAAGAATAAAAGCACTATTGCCAAAAGGGACATTATAAAGTCCTATGAACACATCTGCTTGACTACATCTCCAAATAGCCCACAACACATTGCCAAGCCATACCTCACTTCACTAGGTATATCTTTCTGGCAGCAAGGGATTAATACTCCTCAACCTTGAGGCTCCAGCTTTGATTGTATTTGGTATCTCATAGACAGAACACAGGGCTTCCCCAGTGACTCAGTAGTAAAGAATCTGCCTGTAATGCACGAGCACGGGAGATGTGGGTTTGATCCCTGGGTTGGGAAGATCCCATGGAGGAGAACATGTTAACCCACTCCAGTGTTCTTGCCTGGAGAATCCCATGAACAGAGGAGCCTGGCAGGCTACAGTCCATAGGATTGCAAAGAGTTGGACACGACCAAAGTGACTTAGCATGCATGCATATAGACTCAGCACAAGTATTTTGCCTCAGAAAAATGAAAAACCAAGGCACTTCTGAGATCACAAATAGGAGAAAATTAGTGAATGTTTCATCAGGGCTTAGTAGCTGGGGAAACTAGCTCCTGGTTGATATTTCTATTTCAGATTTACCTAACAGAAGCAGTAGGTATTAAGAAGAGATGGCAGCAATAACAGAGAACTGAACAAAAAAGATCTTCATGACCAAGATAATCATGATGGTATGATCATTCACCTAGAGCCAGACATCCTGGAATGTGAAGTCAGGTGGGCCTTAGAAAGCATCACTACGAACAAAGCTAGTGCAGGTGACGGAATTCCAGTTGAGCTATTTCAAATCCTGAAAGATGATGCTGTGAAAGTGCTGCACTCAATATGCCAGCAAATTTGGAAAACTCAGCAGTGGCCCCAGGACTGGAAAAGGTCAGTTTTCATTCCAATCCCAAAGAAAGGCAATGCTAAAGAATGCTCAAATTACCGCACAATTGCACTCATCTCACACATTAGTAATGCGCAAAATTCCCCACCCAGGCTTCAGCAATACATGAACCGTGAACTTCCCGATGTTCAAGCTGGATTTAGAAAAGGCAATGGAACCAGAGATCAAATTGCCAACATCTGCTGGATCATGGATAAAGCAAGAGAGTTCCAGAAAAACATCTATTTCTACTTTATTGACTATGCCAAAGCCTTTAACTGTGCAGTCCACAATAAACTGTGGAGAATTCTGAAAGAGATGGGAATACCAGACCACCTGACTTGCCTCTTGAGAAACCTATATGCAGGTCAGGAAGCAACAGGTAGAACTGGACATGGAACAACAGACTGGTTCCAAATAGGAAAAGGAGTACGTCAAGGCTGTATATTGTCACCCTGCTTATTTAACTTCTATGCAGAGTACATCATGAGAAACGCTGGACTGGAAGAAGCACAAGCTGGAATCAAGATTGCCAGGAGAAATACCAATAACCTCAGATATGCAGGTGACACCACCCTTATGGCAGAAAGTGAAGAGGAACCAAAAAGCCTCTTGATGAAAGTGAAAGAGGAGAATGAAACAGTTGGCTTAAAGCTCAACATTCAGAAAATGAAGATCATGGCATCTGGTCCCATCTCTTCATGGGAAATAGAAGGGGAAAGAGTGGAAACAGTGTCAGACTTTATCTTTTTGGGCTCCAAAATCACTGCAGATGGTGACTGCAGCCATGAAATTAAAAGACGCTTACTCCTTGGAAGAAAAGTTATGACCAACCTAGATACCATATTGAAAAGCAGAAACATTACTTTGCCAACAAAGGTCCATCTAGTCAAGGCTATGGTTTTTCCAGTAGTCATGTATGGATTTAAGAGTTGGACTATGAAGAAAGCTGAGCGCCAAAGAATTGATATTTTGAACCATGGCGTTGGAGAATACTCTTGAGAGTCCCTTGGACTGCAAGGAGATCCAACCAGTCCATTCTGAAGGAGATCAGCCCTGGGATTTCTTTGGAAGGACTGATGCTAAAGCTAAAACTCCAGTACTTTGGCCACCTCATGCAAAAAGTTGACTCATTGGAAAAGACTCTGATGCTGGGAGGGGTTGGGGGGAGGAGGAAAAGGGGATGACAGAGGATGAGATGGCTGGATGGCATCACTGACTCGATGGACGTGAGTCTGAGTGAACTCCGGGAGTTGGCGATGGACAGGGAGGTCTGGTGTGCTGCGATTCATGGGGTGACCAAAATATTGGAGCTTCAGCTTCAGCATCAGTCCTTCCAATGAGTATTCAGCTTTGTTTTCCTATAAGATTGACTGCTTTAATCTCCCTGCTGTCCAAGAGACTTTAAGGAGTCTTCTCCAGCACCACAGATCAAAGGCATCAATTCTTTGGCACTCTGCCTTTTTTACTGTCCTGCTCTCACAACTGTATGTGACCTTTGTTGGCAAAGTGATATCTCTGCTTTTCAACACACTGTCTAGGTTTGTGATAAGCTCTCTTGCCAAGAAGCAATCATTTTCTGATTTCATGGCTGCAGTCACTATCCACAGTGATTTTAGAGACCAAGAAGAAGAAATCTGTCAATGTTTCCACCTTTTCCCCTTCTATTTGCCATGAAGTGATGGGGCCGAGTCAACTAATTTCTTGACCCTCTACTTCCTTGCATGTCAGTTTCCACCAGCAGCCTATAGCGTGGCAGGAAAATGGAAAAATAGCTTCGAGTTGCTCAGAACAAAGAGATAAATTTAAGGACATGTAGAAAAATAGTAGATACTTCTTATCAGTTACTGCAGTATATGTTATTTTTAACCTCTAAAATAGTTTTTCACTACTCCTGTTCTTCCCATTTATAAGTCAAACTGTGTCTATTCCACTTTATTCTTTGGAGATTTCTAGTCCTGGTTTATTAACTCTGCAATTTAAAATGTGGATCAGGCGTAAGTTACAAAGTTTTTCAACTAATTATCCTCTTCATAGCTTTAGAATTCAGCTCACTTACTCTCATTTTATTTTCTTTCCCCGACTCCAGCTTTGCTGAGGTATAATTGACAATTAAAAATGTTGTATATTGAAGGTGTTTAACTTGATGATTTATTATATGTATGCATTGTGAAGTAATCAACACAATCAAGCTAATTAACGTATCTATGGCCTCACATATTTATCATTCTCTTTTTATTGTCATGGTGATAAGAATATCTATCCTGTAAACAAACATCAGGCATACAATATATTATTGCTAACTATAGCCACACTATTGTATAGGAGATCTCCAGAACTTAGTTTCTTCAAGGTAGTCTGTATCAAAATCCCAAATTTTTATAGAAAAAAAAAAATTCTAAAATCCATATACAACGATAAAAGACCCTAAAGAGCCAAAGCAAACTTGAGAAAGAAGAGCAAAGATGGAGGCATCAACCACCTGATTTCACAAACCAAAAGAGCACAGTACAAGCACAAAAGCAGACACACACACACACACACACACACACACACATATCTTTATACAATGGAACATAATACAAACCCCAGAAATAAACCCATACATCTACAGCCAACTAATCTTTGAAACGGGTGCCAAGAACACATAATGGAGAAAGGATGGTACAAATTTTCAGTTACAAAATAAATGAGGTACAAATTTTCAGTTACATACTGTAGTCCATGAAGACTGGCCAATTCACATTCCCATCAACAGTGCACAAGGATTCCCTTATCTCCACATCCTTGCTGAAACTTGTCATTTCTGGTTTTTTATTTTTTTTTAATAATGATCATTCAGATATGCATGAGTTGACATCTTCTTGTGGTTTTGATTTACACTTTTCTGATCGTTAGTGATACTGAGCAACTTTTTATGTGCCTACTGACCATTTATATGTCTTTGGAAAATGTCTATCAGTTCTTCCGCCCATATTTAAATCGAGCTTTTTTTCTTTTGATGTGTTGTATGAGTTTTTTGGAATACTCTATAAATATCAAATAGGTGTCTCTGGCATAATGTGTCATTTAAGGCCACTGTTTCCTTACTGATTTCCTGTTTGAATGATCTGTCCACTGATATAAGTAGGGTGTTAAGTTCCCTATTGTATTACTGTAAATTTCTCCCTTCATGTTTGTTAATATTTGCTTTACATATGTAGGTGCTCCTATGTTGGGGACATACATATTTACATTGGTTGTATCTTCTTTGATTGATCCCTTGATTATTATATAATATCCTTCTTTATTTCTTATCGTAACCTTTGTTCTAAAGCCTATTTAGTCTGTCTAATGTATGTATTACTACTCCAGCTTTTTTTGTTTCAATTTACATGGAATATCTTCTCTATAACCTCACTTTTAGTCTGTGAGTGTCTTTGGATTAGAAGTGAGACTCTTGTAGGCAGCATATTTATGCGTCTTATTTTTGGATCCATTCAGCCACTCCATGTCTTTTGATTAAAGCATTTCCTGCATTTACAGCTAAAGAAATTGAAAGGCATGTACTTCTTGTCATTTTGTTAATTGTTTGGGGAATGTTTTTGTAGCTCTTTTTTGTTCCTTTATGTTTCTATTGTCCTCATCCCTTGTGATTTCATGACTGTCTTTAACGTTACACTTGGATTCCTTTCTTTTTTTGTGTGTACCTATTATAAATGTTTGGTTTGTGGTTACCATGAGGTAATTAGATACTCACATACATACATAATCAAGTTGCTGATCTCTTAATTTCAAATACCTTTTAATAACCGTGCATTTTTCCTGGCCCCTGCCACAAATTTACAGTTCCAAATTGTGAAAGGAGTACATACGCCAAGGCTGTATATTGTCACTCTGCTTATTTAACATATATGCAGAGTACATCATGTGAAATGCCATGTTGGGTGAAGCACAAGCTGGAATCAAGATTGCCAGGAGAAATATCGATAACCTCAGATATGCAGATGACACCATCCTTATTGCAGAAAGCAAAGAGGAATGAAAGAGCCTCTTGATGAAAGTGAAAGTGGAGAGTGAAAAGCTGGCTTAAAACTCAACACTCAAAAAATGAAGATCATGGCATCTGACCCCATCACTTCATGGAAAATAGATGGGGAAACAATAGAAACAGTGACAAACTTGATTTTCTTGGGCTCCAAAATTACTACAAATAGTGACTCCAGCCATGAAATTAAAAGATGCTTGCTCCTTGAAAGAAAAGCTATTAACAACCTAGACAGCATATTAAAAAGCAGACATTACTTTGCCAACAAAGGTCCATCTAGTCAAAGCTATTGTTTTTCCAGTGGTCATGTATGGATGTGAGAGTTGGACCGTACAGAAAGCTGAGCGCTGAAGAATTGATGCTTTTGAACTGTGGTGTTGGAGAAGACTGTTGAGAGTCCTTTGGACTGCAAGGAGTTCAAACCAGTCAATCCTAAAGGAAATCAGTCCTGAATATTCCTTGGAAGGCTTGATGTTGAAGATCTTATACTTTGGCTGCCTGATGCAAATAACTGAATCATTGTAAAAGACCCTGATTCTAGGAAACATTGAAGGCAGGAGGAGAAGGGGACAACAGAGGATGAGATGTTTGGATGGCATCACCAAGTTGATGGACATGAGTTTGAGCAATTCCAATAAGTTGGTGATGGTAAGGGAAGCCTGACATGCTATAGGCCACGGGGACACAATAAATCAGACATGACTGAGTGAACTGAACTCCATATTTACTCTTCTGACATCATATTTTGCATCTTTTTGATTTGTGTATCCCTTAACTAATTATGTGAATATAGATTATTTATTACTTTAAACTTTGTCATTTAACCTTGTCTTTAACCTTCCTACTAGTTTTACAAATAGTTTTAAAGGCATTTACAAATACCTTTACAGTGTATTTGCCTTTACCAATGAGGTTTGTTTCTTTTGTAAATTTCTGTTTTCTAGTTGTGACCTTTTAGGTGGCTTTTTATTTCCAATTATATGCTAATTATTGAGGTAGTAAATCTAAATCATAATATTTTAAGGTTAAAGCCAATTTGAAAGACAATATTATCATAATTTATTTAAACTTCTTTGGAGTGGATTAAATTTTATTTTCAGTCAATACTGTAAATTTATATCTAATTCCACAGATATTTATTGAGTACCTACCATTCTATGTCAGGGACTAGGTAAATGAAATGGAAGAAAATAATGTACTTCTTAATTTCCAGTAGAATATGTAGAAATCAAGCAAAAAATTAAATAGACAAGTGTACATAATGATAAATGGAAATAACTGCTTTAAAGGAAAAAAAACGTCAGTTCAGTTCAGTTGCTCAGTCATGTCTGACTTTTTGCAACCCGTGGACTATATAGCACACCAGGCCCCCCTGTCCATCACAAACTCCTGGAGTTTACCCAAATTCATGTCCATTGAGTCAGTGATGCCATCAAAACATCTCATCCTCTGTCATCCCCTTCCTCTCCTGCCTTCAATCTTTCCCAACATCAGGGTCTTTTCTAATGAGTCAGCTCTTCTCATCAAGTGGCCAAAGTATTGGGAGTTTGAGCTTCAACATCAGTTCTTCCAATGAACACTCAGGACTGATCTCCTTTAGGACAGACTGGTTGGATCTCCTTGCAGTCCAAGGGGCTCTCAAAAGTCTTCTCCAACACCACAGTTCAAAAGCACCAATTCTTCAGCATTCAGCTTTCTGTATAGTCCAGCTCTCACATCCACACATGACTACTGGAAAAACCATAGCCTTGACTAGACGGACCTTTGTTAGCAAAACTGCTTTAAAGAAAAAAAAAGATAGTAAGTTCCTAATAGTCCCAATATTGATGATTCTCTAGAAGAACTCACAGTTAAAGTTTATTACAGAGAAAGAACACAAGAAAATCAGCAAAGGGAAAAGGCAGATGGGGCAAAATTTAGGAGAACCCAGATGCAAGCTTCCAGGAGTTCCCTCTTTAGTATAGTTGCATGGGGATGCACTTAACTCTTGCAGCTATAGTGTGAGCCAACACATTTGAAGCACTGCCAACCAGGAAAACTCACTGAGCTTTGACATTCAGGGTTTTAATTGAGATTACACATAGATGTGTAATTCCTGCATGACTACCCTCAACTACTCAGATTTTAGCCCCCATGGCAAAAGCAATAATTTATCATCAATCATATTGTTAAGATAAACTATCTAATCAAAATGGCACTGTGTAAGTCTAAGGCCTCAAACATACAAAAATTCCCTATTAGACAGAGTATCCCCAAAGGTCTAGTATTTATCTTTTATGAGATAGTCCTACAACAGACCTTTCTTTGGAATATGCAGGATTTTAGCACCTTGGCTTGCTGAATTCACCCTTCATGGCACACTATGGAAGAGAATAACAGGGTATATCTAGTTTAAATTGGCCCTTCAGGGATCTCCTCAATGAAGATACAGCATTTAATCTGAGACTTGAAGAACAAGCAGGTAAAAAGTAGTGGCAGAAGTGTTTCAACCAGGGGGAGCATCAAATTTGAAAGTTCTCAGATGGGAGAGAGGTTTGCCCCTTTGGAAAACTAAATTAAGGCCAGTGTATTTGAAAGAGCAATGAATCAAAGGAGAGAATGGCTCAAAATAAACACAGAACACTAGATAGGGACCAGATTGTACAGAACCTTAAAAAACTATCTTAAGGATATTATACTTTATGTTTATTTCAAATACAGGAGAAAATCAATGGGGCTTTATATTAAAAACAAACAAACAAAAAAAACACTATCCTCCTTTCCTGGCTGCTTCATACCAAATGAATTGGAAGGAATTAAGAGCAAGATGGAGGGACCAGTTACAAAATTAATGAAATCATCTTAATGAGTGTGATGTGGCTTGGATTAGCGGTATGGTGAAGATGTAGATAAATAGGTGGATTCAAATGTATATTGAGGCTAGGAGAGTCCAGGATAATTCCCATGTTTCTGGCTTGGACAGTTGAATCAAAAGAATTTATATTTATGTAAGCAAGGACCCTAGGAGGAGGACCAGATACATAGGAGAAATATCAAGAGCTTAATATATGTTGAATAATTTTGTAACACATCCCCCACACACAATAGCAAAAAGGTTAGAAATAAAGGTAGAAATTTCATCCAAGACACTGCTTCATCAAGTACCTATTAAACAGCATAGTTTTCCCCCTTTATATTCCCCACTCAGCAATCCTGGTCAAAGGGACTTGATAACCATCTTGTTTAAGTATGTTGGCAGAGAAAACTAGCATGCAAGCCCTGGTAATGTACTCATTCCCCTTCCATTGAGAAAAGTTGATTATTTGGCAGGGGGGGGGGTGGGCAGGGTGGGGAAGGCATAAAACTCACTTATCTTAATAATTCAAGGTAAACTCACAGTAAGTCTAAGAGTCTTAATGTATAGAGATTTCTAGGTTGTGGTCCACCACCTGTATAAATATACAAGTATAAATCTTAGGGTCAGGCCAATTAAGTACATAATAAACTGCTTTCAAGAAAGCAGTCACAAAGACCTATAGGCTTAAAATCCAGAATTAAAGCAATAAATCACAGAGGAACAACGGCAGATAACAAATAAAGAGGTCTTGATGACATTTCCCGTCTTTCATCATATATAATTTCTAACACCTTTATTCTTATCTTTTTTTCGACTGATATTTTTAACTTTTATGCATTTATAGAGTAACTAAAATACAATAAAATATATTTTCCTTAAATTCTAACCAAGATAAAAACCTAAGGATAGCAAAATTAAGCATAACTTTAAAAAGGAGGAGCCTACAATAGTTAACTTGACTTACAATCAAAGTTCTCAATATATGGCTAATGCCTGAGAAATGCAGATATTTCCTTTGATTATCTTAGCAATTCAAGTAAGACATTTTAAGATTAAGTGATACAGATCTTAACTTGTAGTTAAGCTGCATGTCACCCACGCTGTACTACTTTATTAATTTAGATAATCCTTACAATGTGTCATCTAGAACACATCATCATCATCATTCCTCAATGTGTTGTCCCTTAAGTCAATGATTCAGAAATAGCATTTAGCATATTACTTTATTGCTACAGACCCTTTAGAATTGGAGAATGTAGTGAGCTTTTATGTTTTATATTGCTTTTTCCAAACTAAAAATTGATATGAAAATTGCATAATTTAAGTCACATGGAAAGTTGTATTAGTGAACAATCTTAAGGGAAGCAAACTACAGAACTTTCATCAATATAGAACACTGGAGTCATAGAAAGTAACTTTGTTTTGCATTTAGAATCTGTTGCTCCATTTGTTTAAAATAGAAGATGCTGTGATGCCCTCTTAAAGCACGACTCACATCATTTGAGTGCACGAGAGATGCTATTCCATTCCAACGCGTCTCTACCAAAGGTCAAGTCTGCTCCAATAACTTTTTCGATGGCCAATATAGAGCTTTCCTTCAAAGCTCTGGGTCACTTGTGTGATCTACACTGATATGTGTCGACATGTATATATGGGCTAGCCACTTAGAAACGTGTATCTTTGTAAACTTTAAAGATCAATTTTGAAAGAGATACATGTACCCCAGTGTTCATCGCAGCACTGTTTAAAATAGCCAGGACATGGAAGTAACTTAGATGTCCATCATCAGATGAATGGATAAGAAAGCTGTGGTACATATGCACAATGGAGTATTACTCAGCCATTAAAAAGAATGCATTTGAGTCAGTTCTAATGAGGTGGATGAAACTGGAGCCGATTATACAGAGTGAAGTAAGCCAGAAAGAAAAACACCAATATAGTATACTAACGCGTATATATGGAATTTAGAAAGATGGTAACAATAACCCTGTATACGAGACAGCAAAAGAGACACTGATGTATAGAACAGTCTTTTGGACTCTGTGGGAGAGGGAGAGGGTGGGATGATTTGGGAGAATGGCATTGAAACATGTATAATATCATATATGAAACGAGTTGCCAGTCCAGGTTCGATGCACGATACTGGATGCTTGGGGCTGGTGCACTGGGATGACCCAGAGGGAGGGTATGGGGAGGGAGGTGGGAGGAGGGTTCAGGATGGGGAACACATATACATGTGAAACCTGTGGCGGATTCATTTTGATATATGGCAAAACCAATACAATATTGTAAAGTTAAAAAATAAAATAAAATAAAAATTAAAAAATAAGAATAAAATAAAAATAAAAGGAAACAAAAAAGAAGAAATATTCATAATCATATTTTTCTAATACCCAAATTGTTTTTATTTACTTATGTCTATTCCATAGCACTGATGTAATCACAGTAAAGAGATAATTTGTATTAAATAACACTGTATAATAAATGCATTTCCATATTGCTAAATAAATTTTAATCATTAAAAAAAAAGATCAATGGACTATAATTAACCATAAATTAGTTAGCTGTTGAACTGCTTTAGCAGGTGCAAATTTTAATTTTCAAAAACAGGAGTTTAAAAATAAACAGGCAAGGAAAGAAAGGCCAGCTTCTGGAATGAGAGGCTACACTTCATTGAGCCAGAGTCACACTTACTTCTCTGATAATAGCTATGACTTAATTCTGTGTTTTCAGCAAGTTGCATGTTAGGTTATGCTACAGAAGCCAGGATATTCATAAGCTTGTCAGAGATGATGGAAGAAATATAGAAAAGAAGATGGACATTTAGTGATTGATATTCTGGATCATCAGATATTTCAAAGCTCTCTTTGCTCTTAATTTTTAAACAGTCTTCAAGCTATTAATAAGGAAATATATGAACATGTGAATGGATATAGACCCAAGTGTGTGTGCTATGTATGCATGCTCAGTCATCAGTAGTGTTCAACTCTTTGCCACCCCTTGGACTGTAGCTTACCAGACTCATCTGTCCATGTAATTTTCCAGGCAAGAATACTGGAATGGGTTGTCATTTTCTTCCTCAGGGGATCTTCTCAACCCAGGGATTGAACCTGCATCTCCTGCATCGGCAGGTGGATTCTTTACCACTCTGCTCCAGAATATGGGAAGCCCCCCTCCCCATACTGTATGTATGAGTACATTTAACAATTCAACCTATAACATGGGACCTAACTAAACTTAAAAGCTTTTGCAGAGCAAAGGAAACCATAAGCAAAACGAAAAGACAGCCAAAAAATGGGAGAAAATATTTGTAAATGATGTCACTGACAAGGACTTAATTTCCAAAATATACAAACAGTTCATATAACTCAAAAACAAAAAAGCAAACAATGCAATCAAAAAATGGGCAGGTGATCTAAGTAGATATTTCTCAAAAGAAGACCTACAGATAGCCCAGAGGTACATGAAAAGATACTCATCACCACTAGTTATTAAAGGATTGCAAATCAAAATTAAAATGAGATACCATCTCACACTGGTCAGAATGGCCATCATTAGAAAGCATCAGTCCATACAGTGAATATTCAGGCTTGATTTCCTTTAGGATTGACTGCTTTTATCTCCTTGCTGTCCAAGGGACTCTTAAGAATTTTCTCCAACACCACAGGGTAGGAATAGTTCTCTTTAATTTTCTATAAACAGCTCTAAGAACAGTTTAGCGCCCAAAGCAGGCTTGCTGCATGCTGATGACAACGTTTCTTTTGTTATATGTTTCCTTTCTTATTCAGAAAATTCTTTCACTTAAAAAAGTAGATCTACAACCTTTGCGATATTGGATTCAGACCCTGCAGGGACCTCATTGTAACTCCTCTCCAAGGATCCCAGGTTTTTGTTTCCAGGAAACACGCTGGAAGCCAAAAGACAGAGTCTGTTTGAATCAACTTGAAGGGAGCTTCTCACATGTTGAGCTCACATATGGTTAACTGAAAGCAGGGAGAAACCAAGAAACACACCCTGCTTGTTTCTGAAGTGTTTAGGTAATTTTGTTTGTGCTGCCATATGGCACCACACCCCTCTGCCCATATTTCAAATCTTTCTCTTTTGTTTCCTTTAGGGTAAGCATAGTTATAAAAAGAAGAGGAAAAGTAGAGTTTGTAGGTTTAATTATCATCATATGTTGAGGACCCAAGACATCCATACCCCCTTTCCCATATTTTATCACATGGACTCACTTGGCATGCCTCTTTTTATTGTTGCATCAAATCAATGCTGGTGAGGCTCAGACCGAGAATACGACCTCATCCAGACAGGAAGTGTGTAATCTTGGGATGATTCCCAGATGTGGGGATTCAAATTGGCAGCTGAACACACACTATGATTCATTTAAAATAGCATTTTACATTTAAAAAGGAGGAAGAGACTTGTGCAATTATTAGAGATCTAACATTTAAGCATTTCAGATAGTGCCTGGTAATTTGGATAATGGAACTTAATGGGGTGAAAATCAAAGTCTTGAGAATTTAATGAAATGGATCTGTTTAGGACTCAAAGTGATACCAAACATTTTAAACCACACATAAAAACATTATCTTCCAAATACTAGGACAGTTACACTATTAAACAAATAAATATAACCTTCAAAATCTTGTTTCCTTTCTCGTTAAATGTCAATTGCTTTGAGAAAAAAAAACCAATGTGCAGAGTTAAAAGACTATCTTATTCCTGATGGGATCATTTTTTAGGCATAAAATACTTTATCTCCAAGATCACCCCTCCCAAAATTATGAAAAACTTCTGATCTAAGCAATGGTTTTCAATACAAGCCATACTCTATGTCCCAGCCAGTTAGAAAGAGGCAGTTGTCCTTCGCTTATCTCCTTGCTGTCAAGAGCGCCTCCGGAGGCTAGACAGCAGTCTTTTTCTTCCTCTATGCCTTGCCAAGGAGTTTAAACAGACCTGTGATGGAACCAGAACCTGAGAGTACGCAAAATCTAGCACCTCAAAATCTGGATGAAAGCCAAACTCAAGCTACCATAATAGCAACACTCGGGAGTAACGGATTTGCCATTTCCAAAGTTTTTCACCAAACCTAGACTTTTCTCAATGTTAGGTTAGTTAGAATGGTTTTAAGCTAAAAATCATGGACAACCTGTGTGCATAGAAGCAAGGCTGTCAACTTCTATTTACATTTCAACATCTCTGCCAGTTTAAGATATAGACTGGCAATTTTCAAATTGGAAAGCACTGAATAATGGCATAGTTAATATTAATAGAACCGTTGCACTCCCACAAATCATTTGCATATTCAAATGAACTCTCCCTCTCTGGGCTATTTTTGCATTGATATTATTATAAACTTTAGATCTCTATTTTAACTTCTGAAAGCAATTTACCTCATCAGTTTGATATCAAAGACAAAACTGGAAAACCTCATTTAAATATAATTTTTAATCTTTTATTTCTTTCAAGGTTTCAAACTTTTCCTTTTAACAGGCGTCCTACCACCACATCACTCAACTTTTGAGCAATTGCTCAGGTACTACTCTCACCTATATATACCCCCAACCACTCAAGTCTCATAAAATTTAGAGATTTCTTCACAAGAAATAAAGTGGAATAAGAAAGTCAGATGGTGGACTAGATTACCAAAATGACAATACCAGCTCAAGACAATGTATTTAACACACTTCCTTTGGAATCCACTAAGCAAGGAGAGGTTGCATGTATTTGTCAAATGCAGTGTTTGATAGCATTTCAGAATGAAATTACAGTGAAGGAAAAGAATTCATGCTCACTACTAAAACAAAGCTCTGAATCTGGGCTGGATCTTCTTCAGACTACATGATGATTCCTTCAATATGTTGACACCCTTGCATATGGTCTGAAATCCCTATTGAGAGACACAGTCTAAAGACAGAGGAAAATTTGATCTATAAAATTTGTAAGCTCATTGAATAGTAGAGTTGACCTTTAACTTTTAAATGAGGAACAAAAGTAGGGAAAAAAATTAAGTTTATATGATCTATATGGCTCTTTAGATTTCTTACTCATTTACATTAAAGGTCATTCTTCTTCTATATTTAATTTAAAGGAATGCCATTTTCACTAAAGAATTCAAAACACTTGTGATATAGGAACACACTGTCCCATCTTTGAATAAAATCTGTTTCAAAACAGAACTTAAGGATTTTTCAATTTGAATGGATTATTTAAATGATTTAATTAGGATTTCAGATTTTGAGACTTGTAAGATAGATGATTTATTACCAGCAAACACAACAATGAATTCTCTGATACAGACAGAAAGAGAGTCAGAGATTGATAGAACTTTCTTGTCTAAGATTTGCAGTTAGCTCTAAATATCTCTTCAGATCCTTTCACATCATCCCTTTGTGCTACATAACTTGCATTTGTAAGACAGCGTACAGGATTTGTAAATTTAGTCTGGTCTCATACGGTCAAGGGACTAAGCTACAAATGAAGTAAGATCTAGGTTTGAATGTAGGCTTCACTACTTATTTTTTAACTTTATAGATGTTACTTCACATTTTGAGGTTCAGATTCTTGCCTTGCAAAATAGTCATAAGGCAAAGCTCTCCTGAGATAATTCATGAAAACAAAATACCTTAGGCAATGATTGGCATATAATATTAATAGATAATTGATTGATAACATTTAATTGTGCCCTCCTGGGTGACCAGTTCAAAGAAAAATTAAATCTTTAACCTCTTTTCTCTGGTATTTTATCCCAACCAAATTAAGTCATGACCCAGTATTCATATTGCCCATGTTCTCTGTAATAGGATCTGGGATTAAACAAAATAATGTATCTAAGCAGCTCTGAGACCTCTTTTAACACACTCTTCACTGTGAGTTCAATACAATAGTCACCCAAGGGCCTAAAAATGATAGAAAGGGCTTCCCTAAGTAGACAACTGAGACCACAGATATAAGACTAACCAAACATATTCTGCTAAGCACTTTATTAAAATTAACTTTCATAATCCTCTCAACAACCCTATAAGCTAAGTATTATTATTCCCATTTTCCAGATAAAGAAATAGAAAATAAATCAAATGATTGACCTGTTCTAGATAACAGTTATCATAATACACTATGACTATTATATTAATATATACTACTCTTTGATAGGAATTGAAGTATAACAGGGGATACTTGCTTCTAAGTCAACCCTTAAATAAGGAGTGATAAGAAACCCTTTTTAAGTTAACAATGCAAAGAAATAGAGGAAAACTATACAATAGGAAAAACTAGAGATCTCTTCAAGATAATTAGAGATACTAAGGGAACATTTTATGCAAAGATAGGCACAGTAAAAGACAGAAATGGTATAGCCTAATAGAATAGATATTAAGAAGAGGTGAAAAGAATGCACAGAAGAACTATACAAAAAAAGATCTTAATGACCCGATCATCACGATGGTGTAGTTACTCACCTAGAGCCAGACATCCTTGACTGTGAAGGCAAGTGGGCCTTAGAAAGCATCACTACAGAGTTAGTGGAGGTGATGGAATTCCAGCTGAGTTATTTTAAATTCTAAAAGATGATGCTGTTAAACTGCTTCATCCAATATGCCAGCAAATTTGGAAAACTCAGCAGTGGCCACAGGACTGGAAAAGGTCAGTTTTGATTCCAATCCCAAAGAAGGGCATTGCCAAAGAATGTTTAAACGCCACACAACTGCACTCGTTTCACATGCTAGCAAAGTAATGCTCAAAATTCTCCAAGATAGGCTTCAACAGTATGTGAACCAAGAATTTCCAGATATACAAGCTGGATTTAGAAAAGGTAGAGGAACCAGAGACCAAAATGTCAACATCCGTTGGATCATAGAAAAAACTAGAGAATTCAAAAAAACATCTACTTCTGCTTCACTGACTACACTAAAGCCCTTGACTGTGTTCAGTTCTGTTCAGTTCAGTTGCTCAGTCATGTCCGACTCTTTGTGACCCCATGAATTGCAGCACGCCAGGCCTTCCTGTCCATCACCAACTCCCGGAGTTCACTCAAACTCACGTCCATCGAGTCAGTGATGCCATCCAGCCTCTCATCCTCTGTCGTCCCCTTCTCCTCCCACCCCCAATCCGTCCCAGCATCAGAGTATTTTCCAATGAGTCAGGTCTTCGCATGAGGTGGCCAAAGTACTGGAGTTTCAGCTTTAGCATCATTCCTTACAAAGAAATCCTACGGCTGATCTCCTTCAGAATGGACTGGTTGGATCTCCTTGCAGTCCAAGGGACTCTCAAGAGTCTTCTTCAACACCATAGTTCAAAAGCATCAATTCTTCAGTGTTCAGCTTTCTTTGCAGTCCAACTCTCACATCCATACATGACCACTGGAAAAACCATAGCCTTGACTAGACGGACCTTGGTTGGCAAAGTAATGTCTCTGCTTTTGAATATGCTATCTAGGTTGGTCATAACTTTCCTTCCAAGGAGTAAGCGTCTTTTAATTTCATGGCTGCAGGCACCATCTGCAGTGATTTTGGAGCCCAAAAAATAAAGTCTGACACTGTTTCCACTGTTTCCCTATCTATTTCCCATGAAGTGATGGGACCAGATGCCATGATCTTCATTGTCTGAATGTTGAGCTTTAAGCCAACTTTTTCACTCTTCTCTTTCACCTTCATCAAGAGGCTTTTTAGTTCCTCTTCACTTTCTGCCATAAGGGTGGTGACATCTGCATATCTGAGGTTATTGATATTTCTCCCCGCAATCTTGATTCCAGCTTGTGCTTCTTCCAGCCCAGCGTTTCTCATGATGTACTCTGGAAATTCCTAAAGAGACGGGAATACCAGACCACCTGACTTGCCTCCTGAAAAATCTGTATGCAGGTCAAGAAGCATCAGTAGAACTGGACATGGAACAACAACTGGTTCCAAATTGGGAAAGGAGTATGTCAAGGCTGTATATTGTCATCCTGCTGAGTTAACCCCTATGCAGAGTACATTATGTGAAATGCTGAGCTGGATGAAGCACAAGCTGGAATTAAGATTGCAGGGAGAAATATGAATAACCTTAGATATGCAGATGATACCACCCTTATGGCAGAAAGTGAAGAGGAACTAAAGAGCCTCTTGATGACAGTGAAAGAGGAGAGTGAAAAAGCTGGCTTAAAACAACATTCAAAAAACTAAGATCATGGCGCATGGTCCCATCACTTCATGGCAAATAGATGGGGAAACAATGGAAATAGTGACAGATTTTATATTCTTGGGCTCCAAAATCACTGTAAACAGTGACTGTAGCCATGAAATTAAGAAAACCAATGACAAACCTAGACAGCATATTAAAGAGCAAAGATATTACTTTGCCTACAAAGGTACCATATAGTAAAAGCTATGGTTTTTCCAGTAGTCATTTATGGATGTGAGAGCTGGACAATAAATAAGGCTGAGTGCTGAAGAATTGATGCCTTAGAACTGTGGTGCTGGAGAAGACTCAAGTCCCTTGTACAGCAAGGAGATCAAATCAGTCAATCCTAAAGGAAATCAACTCTGAATATTCATTGGAAGGGCTGATGAAGAAGCTGAAGCTCCAATACTTTGGCCACCTGATGGGAAGAGCTAACACATTGGCAAAGACCCTGACTTTGGGAAAGATTGAAGGCAGGACGAGAAGGGGATGACAGAGGATGAGATGATTGGATGGCATCACCAACTCAATGGGCATGAGTTAGAGCAAACACTGGGCCTGGAGTGCTGCAATCCATTAGGTCTCAGAGTGAGGCACGACTGGGCGACTGAACAACAACAAAGGCAACCCTAAATTTGTTAAATTCCACAGCCTAATAAAATTAATTTTGCCAAAATTAAAAGAAACAGATAACCTCAGTTTCCATGGGAAGAAACTCCTCAATACCACAAGATGTTCAATAATGACATAAATCAATTCAAACAGCTCTTATTTCTTTTGATAGGGGAGGTAAGGCAGGATTCGATGTGTGTATATGTTTATTTTTGTAGTTTGTTGAGCTACTACTTATGTGAAGGCTGTGGTAAAAATTGCCCGCCAGGAATTCAGAGATTCCCTTTGTCTTCAAACTGCCTTAAATCTAATAAATACGACTTTTCGAATCAAGCCAGACTTTTATGCATCATGATGTCTGTTTGGGAAAATTTTTTAATTACCCAGATAATACAACTCATAAGCAAAAGTACATCTAAACCCTATTATTTTCTCTCAATTATCTGTGTAACCTAACTGCGCTTGTTTTTTAATTTAACATCATGATAGCATGTGGTTAAATCTGACAAAAATTGAACTATCATTGGCAAGCTTTTATGAAGACATCTCCTTAGCTTTAAAATATATCATGGTTTCTATCTTTATTTTCAGATTATTTTTAACTTCTGAAAGTATCTTCATTAAACCCAGAAGATTGTATTCCATTGTGGCTAAACTGAGTCAGTATATCTTCTTTGTTATCTTGAAATCAGATTATGCAGGATACTGATCCAAAACAGGAGATGACTGTAATTCTTCTAGAAAGACTGATTGCCCAGCAGGACTTGGGGAAAAAATAATCACCATCCCAATTACAGCTGCATAAATATACTTCACATGCTGTCTTGTATGTTTAGCAATTCAAGACAAATGGTAAAACATGGCCCAGAAGAAATACTCTTTTTCTGTTGATAATATTTAGCCAGGATCTGCACTTGCAGGCTATTACGAATATGCCATCTCTCCTGCTGTATCTCTAAACATCTGAGGGGGAAAAAAGACTTGTGCTATACAGTATAAATTAAATCTACTTCAGGAATCAAGTGATTTTTCACTTTTAAGTACCCATGAGACAAGGTGTGCTAGGATCAGAGTTAGAGTTTAAGGAGAAGCCCACAATTCACATGAATGATCAAGTGAACATGTTCTCAAAATGATGTTTTACTAACTGTACAGCCATCTCTACTATTCTTACTGAACCCACAGATTATCAATCAAAAATCCATTACTAGTTGATTGAACTATCAATATCAACTGTCAAAACAGATTGATTAATACAGAAAAACCAATGATTATCGGTTAAGAGGTCACATATCCTGAAATAAGCATTAGAGAAATTTCAAGAGGGAACTAGGATATTAGAAATAAGGAAAGGCAACACTTTTGATCATTTTTACATAGCTCCCATACCCTGAAACTGATATCTCCCAGGCTTGCTCTCCAATTTGATTTTCAAGGTCTGCCAAGGCTAGTCAGTAAGATTTATTAGATTTTTTGTGCTAAAATGAACACAGATGAAGTGTTAAAAATGGAACAGGGATGATGTAAAAGCTGCTTTGAACTTTCTGTGTCATCCACATGCACTGTTTGGTCAATCATCAAGTGGATACTGAATATCCACATGTTACACAGCAAAATATTCAGCTAAAGTGTGATTGACTCATTGTTCGGGTGACACATAATACTGTTTTCTTGGGCTCCAAAATCACTGTGGATGGTGACTGCAGCCATGAAATTAAAAGACACTTGCTCCTTGCAAGAAAAGCTATGGCAAACCTAGACAGCATATTAAAAAGCAGAGACATTGCTTTGCTGACAAAGGTTCATACAGTCAAAGCTATGGTTTTTCCAGTAGTCATGGATGGATGTGAGAGTTGGGCCATAAAGAAGCTGAGTGCCTAAGAATTGTTGCTTTCGAACTGTGGTGCTGGAGAAGACTCTTGGGAGTCCCTTGGACTGCAAGGAGATCAAACCAGTCAATCCTAAAGGAAATCAATCCTGAATATTCATTCCAAATACTGATGCTGAAGTTGAAGCTCCAATAATTTGGCCACCTGATGTGAAGAGCTGACTCACTGGAAAAGACCCTGCTGCTGGGAAAGATTAAAGGCAGGAGAAGGGGATGACAGGACAAGATGGTTGAGTGGCATCCTGAGTCAATGGACATGAGTTTTAGCAAGCTCTGGGAGATGGTGAAGGACAGGGAAGCCTGGAGTGCTGCAGTCCATGGGGTCGCAAAGAGTCAGACACGACTGAGTGACTGAATAGCATCATACACATCAAAGGATGTGTAAGTTTTTCTGCTGGAAAAGATGTGATATCTTTGAGGGGGAAATCATACATGATTGCAGTGGTATATTTGGGAGTAAGGAAAGCCCATCAATATCAAGCTGGCTGATTTGCTGGACGCAAATGGCTCTCAAATAACCTCCTCCACCCTAAGTATACTCAAGTCTAAGAGTGAGTGTGGACTTGAATTTGAGAGCTTGAGGAGTATCCCAGGGAGCTGGCAATGGTCAACAAGTAAAGGAAACCACCTGGTAGGAGACCGAAAGCCCCCTTCTGTCACTCCACAGAATATGCCGCCCTTTCCTCA
The DNA here is from genome assembly GCF_032452875.1 of Bos javanicus. Classification (NCBI taxonomy): domain Eukaryota; kingdom Metazoa; phylum Chordata; class Mammalia; order Artiodactyla; family Bovidae; genus Bos; species Bos javanicus. Next base: position 34,953,464 of record NC_083874.1, on the reverse strand, counting down.
CAAATTAGAAAAGTGCATGTTCCACCTTCAGAGCTCTAATGGCACCCCAATCCAGTACTCCTGCCTGGAGAATCCCATGGACGGAGGAGCCTGGTGGGCTGCCATCTATGGGGTCGCACAGAGTCGGCCACGACTGAAGCAACTTAGCAGCAGAAGCAGCAGCAGCAGCAGCTTATCATTTATACAAAAAGAAATACTTGATCACATCATCTTATTTACTTAGTACAATAGGAGACAGATAATAATTAGATAAAAAATGGCATTATATGTGGTTAGAGGATATTCAATGAGGATTCGTGTAAATATAACAAAAATTGATTCATGTCAGCCAGCTTATGTGGAAGAATTTGTCTTAAATTTGTCTTAAATCCAGTATTAAAAACACAAAACTGCAATAAAGTCTTTAAAAATACATGAAAAAGCCTTCTGATCAAAGTTTAAATGCTCTATAGGAATGGGACCTACCATTTCTGCTCATTGGATTTTAATTAGGTCCAAAAGTCCTATCACATATAAGAGTAAGAGAACCAAGCTATAAGGGAGTTTCCTATCTATATAACTCTCGGCCTATACCTGCACTTTTACAAGGAAGCAACAGTGGCTCAGCAGTCACATCCTAAAGCATCACAAACCATTTTCACCATACTTCTGATTCAGTAGGGAGTGTTGGGAAACTTCTGATGAGAGGAGGAACTCGCCCGGTTCTCGCAGTTTGGCTATATCCTGCATAATCCCCAACCTGCTACTGCTAAACCAAGTTTCTTCCACCTTTCCAACATGATACACTTTCACATGCATTGGCTCCACCATCTCACAGATCCTACCTCCATGCTTAATCCATTACAGTTTTCTCCATCTCCAAATCAACATATTCTTGGACATCTCTTGCTTTCCAATATACTCACTAATCTCTGAGGTTTTTCTCTATAGCTTTCCTTATCCTCTTCTAATCTCAGTGTCATCTGAACTGTAAACACCTATAAGTGGTGTCCAAAGTCACTGCAGATGGTGACTGCCGCCATGAAACTAAAAGACACTTGCTCCTTGGAAGAAAAGCTATGACCAACCTAGACAGCATATTAAAAAGCAAAGCATTACTTTGCTGGCAAAGATCCATCTAGTAAAAGCTATGGTTTTTTCAGTAGTCATGTATGGATGTAAGAGTTGAACTATAAAGAAAGCTGAGTATGAAGATTTGATGCTTTTAAACTGTGGTGTTAGAGAAGACTCTTGAGATTCCCTTGGACTGCAAGGAGGTCAAACCAGTCAATCCTAAAGGAAATCAATCCTGAATATTCATTGGAAGGACTGATGCTGAAGCTGAAGCTCCAAAACTTTTGCCACCTGATGTGAATAGCCGACTCATTAGAAAAGACCCTGATGCTGGGAAAGACTGAAGGCAGGAAGAGAAGATTGAAGGCAGAGGATGGTGCCATAGTTGGATGGCATCACCAACTCAATGGGCATGAATCTGAGCAGCCTCTGGGAGATGGTGAAGGTCAGGGAGGCCTGGTCTGCTGCAGTACATGGCGTCACAAAGAGCTGGACATGGCTGAGTGACTGAACAACAGCAAGTGGTATTCATCTTTGCTATCAGATGTTTCTCACGGGTATTCTGTCCTTGGGTTTCCCACAGTAAATGGAGTTTGGGTGGTTTAGCTAGTTTCGCTATCTGACAATTGTTCTTGAAGTCTCTGAACTTGAAGATGTCAAGAGAAACAAGCAGGTGTGTACAAGGGGAGGGGAGGGGCTTCCTCCCAGGTTTACAGAAGACATATCTGACTTTGACAAAAGATGGGCCTACAGACAGAGCCATGCATTTAGAATGCATCAGCTCTTTGTAGTGACTTAATTTAGGAAATTAATTGGCTGAAGGTAAGAAAAGTGGGAATCAAAGTGACTAAGGGGCTATTTTGATTGAAGAATCTTATAGATTCTTTTAACAGTGAAAAGCTTTCACATATAAATCTCTCTGTATAAACCCTAGTCACACAACCTCAATCTCTCCAGCATTTAAATGGGACATACTCCATATTCTTCCTGAAAATAGGCAGGTATTTACCAAAAAATAAACACTTAAGCTCTTTCTCCCTCACTCAGTTTTATTTTCACTAATCTAACACCACACCCAGACACACACATGCACAGCATGTTTCTCAAGATAGTCATTTCAGTGTTAACACGAGCATTTCCACATAAAGCAGATAAAGGCAAATGGGGAGGATGTTCATTCTTCGGGTCCCCCTTCTTGATCTTGCCCACTTTAGAATTCACTCCTTACTTAGAGTATCTGGATTGAAAAACAGCGCTGCAATTTGTTATAGGTTTTCTCCCAGGCCACCTCTGCATTTCACGACATCAATTTCTGTTCTGATTATGGAGTTTGTCCAAGAGAGTATATTTAAACCAGATTTAAAGAACACAGTTGGGAATTCCCTGGTGATCCAGGGGTTGGGAATCTGCCTGCCAATGCAGGGAATACTGGTTCAATCCCTGGTCAGAGAAGATCCCATATGCCGCAGAGCAAATAGGCCTGTGTGTCACAACTACAGAGCCTGTGCTCTAGACTCCGTGAGTCACACCTAATAAGCCCATGTGCTGCAGCTACTGAAGCCCGAGTGCCCCAGGGCCCGTGCTCTACCGCAAGAGAAGCCACCACAGTGACAAGCTTGCCCACCACAATGAAGACCCAACAGAGCCAAACATTTTCTAGAAGATCACAGTTTACTAATGAAACATCTCCTACCTTCTCTAGATAGGAAAAAAAAAAAATGAGTTTCTGAAAGTCTAGGTTGCATTAGCATGCAAAAAAAAGATGCAGAAGATCTGTGCAGCTTCCTAGCATTGTCCACACTGTTCTGCTTCTTCACCATTCTGACTTGTCTAAAGAAAGAGCTACTGGTATCTTTTGTTCTGTTTTATTTCTCTTCTGTACAAACTCTCTGGAAAATGCCAATGAGAGACACCAATCTCAATTTCATTTCTTTCATAAAATTTTCAATTATACCAAATTCCATAACTTGCTTTTACCCATTTCACTCATGCAGAGAAAAACCAATTTTTCTTTTGACCCACTACTAAAGTTAAATGTACATAGTAAGTGAATTTAAAAAAAATTAAAAATTTTATTCACAGGTTACTTCAGAACCTCATGAGCTTAGCCATTAAATCTTGATAGATTCTGGTTCCACTATATCCACATTTGTGTGTTCCTTAGGATTTAATTTCAGTTAATAAATCAGGTTTCCACTCAGTCATTGAGAAGCCTCTGACAATACCATCAACTCTGTCTTCCTGAACAATTCAGCCCTTGATTTCAGCAGAGTGAAATAAAACATCATTTGTTCTGTACCAAAGGTGTTCAAACATATTTTTAACCAAAATAAAAACAGATAATATGACAGAAATAACATGTTATGGTCACAGTCCAATATTCTGTCCTTGTGTTCTGGTCCACCTATTTTTCTAAAATTACAGCAACTTAACAAACACTATTATAACACTGTCAAGGTAAAAAACAATGAAATAAAGACTGAGCACAAAAAATGAAATAATGACAGAATGTTCCTAAGACTGATTTTCACTACAGTTCTCCAAGCCTTAGTTAATGTGAATTTTCTTAAGTTAATATTTATTTCCATGTTCTAATACTAGCCAGGATAATCAGACAACAAATTAAATAATATCTGTCCTATAAACTGGGCTTCCCTGGTGGCTCAGATGGTAAAGGGTTTGCCTGCAATGTGGGAGACCTGGGTTCGATCCCTGTGCCGGGAAGATCCCCTGGAAAAGGAAATGGCAACCCACTCCAGTACTCTTGCTTGGAAAATTCCATGGACAGAGGAGCCTATAAACAAGAGCCTGGCCATACCAAATATCCACATAGACATAGAAAACTAGCTTATGGTTAGCAAAGGGGAAAGAGAAGTTTAGGATTAAAATATACATACTGCTGCTGCTGCTGCTGCTGCTAAGTCGCTTCAGTTGTGTCCAACTCTGTGCAACCCCATAGACAGCAGCTCACAAGGCTCCCCCATCCCTGGGATTCTCCAGGCAAGAACACTGGAGTGGGTTGCCATTTCCTTCTCCAATGCATGAAAGTGAAAAGTGAAAGTGAAGTCGCTCAGTTGTGTCCAACTCTTAGTGACCCCATGGATAAGCAGCCTACCAGGCTCCTCCGTCCATGGGATTTTCCAGGCAAGAGTACTGGAGTGGGGTGCCATTGCCTTCTCAAAATATACACACTACTGTATATGAAATAGATAATCAACAAGAGCCTATTGTATAGCACAGGAAACTCTACCCAATATCTTGTAATTATCTACAATGGAAAATAACCTAAAAAAGAATATAACTGAATCACTTTGCTGTACACCTGAAACTAACACAACATTGTAAGTCAAATATACATCAATAAAAAAAAAACAATATATTATATGTATAGTTTCTGGAATGAATGTATAAAAAGGAAAAAATTACAATTCATATATTAAAATGTCACATTTGCAAATAATTTACCAGAAGACTGTCATACCTGAATTTCACTACACAGAGAACTCTCTCAGACTGTCTTAAAATCAAAGACAAAAATAAATTATAAATACCAAAGTAATATAAAATAAAGTAAAATTACAATTCTATTTGAAAGAGATTAATTGTGAATTAAATGCCAAATTACTCAGTTCAGTTCAGTCGTACAGTCATGTCTGACTCTTTTGACCCCATGGACTGAAGCATGCCAGGCTTCCCTGTCCATCACCACTCTGGGAGCCCACTCAAACTCATGTCTATCACATCGGTGATGCCATCCAACTATCTCATCTTCTGTCGTCCCCTTCTCCTCCCTCCTTCAATCTTTCCCAGCATCAAGATCTTTTCAAATAAGTCAGTTCTTCGCATCAGGTGGCCAAAGTATTGGAATTCCAGCTTCAGCATCAGTCCTTCCAAAGATTATTCAGGATTGATTTCCTTTAGGAGTGACTGATTGGATCTCCTTGCAGTCCAAGGGCCTCTCTAGAGTCTTCTCCAACCAACACCACAGTTCAAAAGCATCATTTCTTCGGCGCTCAGCTTTCTTTATAGTCCAACTCTCACATCCCTACATGACTATTGGAAAAACCATAGCTTTGACTAGACAGACCTTTTTTGGCAAAGTAATGACTCTGCTTTTTAGTATGCTGTCTAGGTCAGTCACAGCTTTTTTTCCAAGAAGCAAGCGTCTTTTAATATCATGACTGCAGTCACCATTTGCAGTGATTTTGGAGCCCCCAAAATTAAAGTCTGTCCACTGTTTCCATTGTCTCCCCATCTATCCGCCATGAAGTGATGGAACCAGATGCCACGATCTTAGTTTTCTGAATGTTGAGTTTTAAGCCAACTTTTTCACTCTCCTCTTTCACTTTCATCAAGAGGCTCTTTAGTTCTTCCTTGCTTTCTGCCATAAGGGTGGTGTCATCTGCGTATCTGAGGTTATTGATATTTCTCTCAGGAATCTTGATTACAGCTTGTGCTTCATCCAGCCTGGCATTTCTCATGATGTACTCTGCATAGAAGTAAAATAAGGAGGGTAACAATATACAGCCTTGATGTACTCCTTTCTCAATTTGGAACCAGTCTGTTGTTCAATGTCTAGTTCTACCTATTGCTTCTTGACCTCCATATATATTTCTCAGGAGCCAGATCAGGTGGTCTGGTATACCTATCTCTAAGAATTTTCCACAGTTTACTGTTATCCACACAGTCAAAGGCCTTGGTGTAGTCAATAAAGCAAAAGTTGATGTTTTTCTGGAATTTTCTTACTTTTTTGATGATCCAGTGGATGTTGGCAATTTGATCACTGGTTTCTCTGCCTTTGCTAAATCCAGCTTGAACATGTGGAAGTTCACAGTTCATGTACTGTTGAAGACTGGCTTGGAGAATTTTGAGCATTACTTTGCTAGCATGTGAGGTGACTGCAATTGTGTAGTAGTTTGAACATTGTTTGGCATTGCCTTTCTTTGGGATTGGAGCAAAAACTGATCTTTTCCAGTCCTGTGGCCACTGCTGAGTTTTCCAGATTTGCTGGCCTATTGAGTGCAGTACTTTCACAGCATCATCTTTTAGGATTTGCAATAGCTCAACTAGAATTCCATCACCTCTTCTAGCTTTTTTCTTGTGATGCTTCCTAAGGCCCACTTGACTTCACATTTCCGGATGTCTGGCTCTAGGTGAGTGATCACACCATCATGGTTACATGGGTCATGAAGATCTTCTTTGTATAGTTCTTCTGTGTATTCTTGCCATCTCTTCTTAATATCTTTTGCTTCTGTTAGGTCCACACCATTTCTGTCCTTTGAATTTAACTCAGATGACCATTATATCTACTACGGTGGGCAGGAATCCCTTAGAAGAATGGAGTAGCTATCATAGTCAACAAAAGAGTCCAAAATGCAGTACCTGGATACAATCTTAAAAATGACAGAATGATCTCTGTTCATTTCCAAGGCAAACCATTCAACATCACAGTAATCCAAGTCTATGCCCCAATCAGTAATATTGAAGAAGTTGAAGTTGAACAGTTCTATGAAGACCTACAAGACCTTCTAGAACTCATACCCAAAAAACATGTCCTCATCATTATAGGGGACTGGAATACAAAAGTGGGAAGTCAAGAGCTACCTGGAGTAACAGACAAATTTGGCCTTGGAGTACAAAACAAAGTAGGTCAAAGGCTAACAGAGTTTTGCCAAGAGAACACACTGGTCATAGCAAACACGCTCTTCCAACAACACAAGAGAAGATTCCACACATGGACATCACCAGACTGTCAAATAAGATTAATTATAGTCTTTTCAGCCAAAGACAGAGAACCTCTACACAGTCAGCAGAAACAAGACCAGGAGCTGACTGTGGCTCAGATCATGAACTCCTTAATGCCAAATTCAGACTTAAATTGAAGAAAGTAGGGGAAATACTGCAGAAGGCAACAGCACCCCACTCCAGTACTCTTGCCTGGAAAATCCCATGGACAGGAGAATCTGGTAGGCTGCAGTCCATGGGGTCGCTAGGAGTCAGACGTGACTGAGTGACTTCACTTTCACTTTCCACTTTCATGCACTGGAGAAGGCAATGGCAACCCACTCCAGTGTTCTTGCCTGGAGAATCCCAGGGACGGGGGAGCCTGGTTGGCTGCCGTCTCTGGGGTCTCACAGAGTTGGACACGACTGAAATGACTTAGCAGCAGCAGGGAAAACCACTAGACCATTCAGGTATGAGCTAAATCAAATCCATTTATGATTATACAGTGGAAGTAAGAAATAGATTCAAGAAATTAGATCTGATAGAGTGCCTGAAGAACTATGGATGGAGTTTTGTGACTTTGTACAGGAGTTAGTGATCAAGACCATCCCCAAGAAAAAGAAAGGCAAAAAGGCAAAACAGTTGTCTGAGAAGGCCTTACAAATAGCTGAGAAAAGAAAGAGAAGTGAAAGGCAAAGGACAAAAGGAAAGATAAACCCATTTGAATGCAGAGTTCCAAATAGCGAGTTGAAATAAAAAAGCCTTCCTCAGTGATCAATGCAAAGAAATAGAGGAAAACAATAGAATGGGAAAGACTAGAGATCTCTTCAAGAAAATTAGAGGTATCAGGGGAACATTTCATGCAAAGATGAGCAAAATTACTAGCACTTTTGAAATAATTGAAATAAATTTTATCATCTGGTATGTACAGTAAGGTTACTTACCTCAAAACAAAACAAACAAGTATGAAAGGAGAAATTAATAATAACAATAATAGTGGGAGACTTTAATACCCCACTCACACCTATGGATAGATCAACTAAACAGAAAATTAACAAGGAAACACAAATTTTAAACGATACAATAGACCAGTTAGACCTAATTGATATCTATAGGATATTTCATCCCAAAACAATGAATTTCACCTTTTTCTCAAGCGCACATGGAACCTTCTCCAGGATAGATCACATCCTGGGCCATAAATCTAGCCTTGGTAAATTCAAAAAAATAGAAATCATTCCAAGCATCCTTTCTGACCACAATGCAGTAAGATTAGATCTCAATTACAGGAGAAAAACTATTAAAAATTCCAACATATGGAGGCTGAACAACACGCTGCTGAATAACCAACAAATCACAGAAGAAATCAAAAAAGAAATCAAAATTTGCATAGAAACGAATGAAAATGAAAACACAACAACCCAAAGCCTGTGGGACACTGTAAAAGCAGTCCTAAGGGGAAAGTTCATAGCAATACAGGCATACCTCAAGAAACAAGAAAAAAGTCAAATAAATAACCTAACTCTACACCTAAAGCAACTAGAAAAGGAAGAAATGAAGAACCCCAGGGTTACTAGAAGGAAAGAAATCTTAAAAATTAGGGCAGAAATAAATGCAAAAGAAACAAAAGAGACCATAGCAAAAATCAACAAAGCCAAAAACTGGTTCTTTGAAAGGATAAATAAAATTGACAAACCATTAGCCAGACTCATCAAGAAACAAAGGGAGAAAAATCAAATCAATAAAATTAGAAATGAAAATGGAGAGATCACAACAGACAACACAGAAATACAAAGGATCATAAGAGACTACTATCAACAATTATATGCCAATAAAATGGCCAACGTGGAAGAAATGGACAAATTCTTAGAAAAGTACAACTTTCTAAAACTGGACCAGGAAGAAATAGAAAATCTTAACAGACCCATCACAAGTACGGAAATTGAAATTGTAATCAAAAATCTTCCAGCAAACAAAAGCCCAGGTCCAGACAGCTTCACAGCTGAATTCTACCAAAAATTTAGAGAAGAGCTAACACCTATCCTACTCAAACTCTTCCAGAAAATTGCAGAGGAAGGTAAACTTCCAAACTCATTCTATGAGGCCACCATCACCCTAATACCAAAACCTGACAAAGATGCCACAAAAAGAGAAAACTACAGGCCAATATCACTGATGAATACAGATGCAAAAATCCTTAACAAAATTCTAGCACTCAGAATTCAACAACACATTAAAAAGATCATACACCATGACCAAGTGGACTTTATCCCAGAGATGCAAGGATTCTTCAATATCCACAAATCAATCAATGTAATACACCACATTAACAAATTGAAAAATAAAAACCATATGATTATCTCAATAGATGCAGAGAAAGCCTTTGACAAAATTCAACATCCATTTATGATAAAAACTCTCCAGAAAGCAGGAATAGAAGGAACATACCTCAACATAATAAAAGCTATATATGACAAAACCACAGCAAACATTATCCTCAATGGTGAAAAATTGAAAGCATTTCCTCTAAAGTCAGGAATAAGACAAGGTGCCCACTTTCACCATTACTATTCAACATAGTTTTGGAAGTTTTGGCCACAGCAATCGGAGCAGAAAAAGAAATAAAAGGAATCCAAATTGGAAAAGAAGAAGTAAAACTCTCACTATTTGCAGATGACATGATCCTCTACATAGAAAACCCTAAAGACTCCACCAGAAAATTACTAGAACTAATCAATGATTATAGTAAAGTTGCAGGATATAAAATCAACACACAGAAATCCCTTGCATTCCTATACACTAATAATGAGAAAACAGAAAGAAATTAAGGAAACAATTCCATTCACCATTGCAATGGAAAGAATAAAATACCTAGGAATATATCTACCTAAAGAAACTAAAGACCTATATATAGAAAACTATAAAACACTGGTGAAAGAAATCAAAGAGGACACTAATAGATGGAGAAATATACCATGTTCATGGATTGGAAGAATCAATATAGTGAAAATGAGTATACTACCCAAAGCAATCTATAGATTCAATGCAATCCCTATCAAGCTACCAACAGTATTCTTCACAGAGCTAGAACAAATAATTTCACAATTTGTATGGAAATACAAAAAACCTCGAATAGCCAAAGCTATCTTGAGAAAGAAGAATGGGACTGGAGGAATCAACCTACCTGACTTCAGGCTCTACTACAAAGCCACAGTTATCAAGACAGTATGGTACTGGCACAAAGACAGAAATATAGATCAATGGAACAAAATAGAAAGCCCAGAGATAAATCCACGCACCTATGGACACCTTATCTTTGACAAAGGAGGCAAGAATACACAATGGATTAAAGACAATCTCTTTAACAAGTGGTGCTGGGAAATCTGGTCAACCACTTGTAAAAGAATGAAACTAGAACACTTTCTAACACCATACACAAAAATAAACTCAAAATGGATTAAAGATCTAAACATAAGACCAGAAACTATAAAACTCCTAGAGGAGAACATAGGCAAAACACTCTCTGACATACATCACAGCAGGATCCTCTATGACCCACCTCCCAGAATATTGGAAATAAAAGCAAAAATAAACAAATGGGACCTAATTAAACTTAAAAGCTTCTGCACATCAAAGGAAACTATTAGCAAGGTGAAAAGACAGTCTTCAGAATGGGAGAAAATAATAGCAAATGAAGCAACTGACAAACAACTAATCTCAAAAATATACAAGCAACTCCTACAGCTCAACTCCAAAAAAATAAATGACCCAATCAAAAAATGGGCCAAAGAACTAAATAGACATTTCTCCAAAGAAGACATACAGATGGCTAACAAACACATGAAAAGATGCTCAACATCACTCATTATCAGAGAAATGCAAATCAAAACCACTATGAGATACCATTTCACACCTGTCAGAATGGCTGCGATCCAAAAGTCTACAAGCAATAAATGCTGGAGAGGGTGTGGAGAAAAGGGAACCCTCTTACACTGTTGGTGGGAATGCAAACTAGTACAGCCACTATGGAGAACAGTGTGGAGATTCCTTAAAAAACTGGAAATAGAACTGCCTTATGATCCAGCAATCCCACTGCTGGGCATACACACTGAGGAAACCAGAAGGGAAAGAGACATGTGTACCTCAATGTTCATCACAGCACTGTTTATAATAGCCAGGACATGGAAGCAACCTAGATGTCATTCAGCAGGTGAATGGATAAGAAAGCAGTGGTACATATACACAATGGAGTATTACTCAGCCATTAAAAAGAATACATTTGAATCAGTTCTAATGAGGTGGATGAAACTGGAGCCTATTATACAGACTGAAGTAAGCCAGAAAGAAAAACACCAATACAGTATACTAATGCATATATATGGAATTTAGAAAGATGGTAACAATAACCCTGTGTACGAGACAGCAAAGGAGACACTGATGTATAGAACAGTCTTACTCTGTGGGAGAGGGAGAGGGTGGGAAGATTTGGGAGAATGGCATTGAAACATGTAAAATATCATGTACGAAACGAGTTGCCAGTCCAGGTTCGATGCATGATACTGGATGCTTGGGGCTAGCGTGCTGGGACGACCCAGAGGGATGGTATGGGGAGGGAGGAGGGAGGAGGGTTCAGGATGGGGAACACATGTATACCTGTGGTGGATTCATTTTGATATTTGGCAAAACTAATACAATTATGTAAAGTTTAAAAATAAAATAGTAGTTGGGAAAAAACAAACAAACAAACAAAAAAATCTAGGAAATAGGAATGAGACTGTCCTAATGAGAGTTCATCTTGCTGTTTAAAACAAACTTGTAACAAAAAAAATCAAAACAAATTCAGATATAAATTTATCTAAGGAAGCAAAATAAAGCCAGTAAGACTCAGTTGTCACCTGCTTTGACACTTAAAGAAAGAGTTTCTCCTTTTGAGAGAATTTATCAAGATGTAAGGAGTTCGTCAAGGCTGTATATTGTCACCCTGCTTATTTAACTTCTATGCAGAGTACATCATGAGAAACACTGGACTGGATGAAACACAAGCTGGAATCAAGATTGCCGGGAGAAATATCAATAACCTCAGATATGCAGATGACACCACCCTTATGGCAGAAAGTGAAGAGGAACTAAAGAGCCTCTTGATGAAAGTGAAAGTGGAGAGTGAAAAAGTTGGCTTAAAGCTCAACATTCAGAAAACGAAGATCATGGCATCCGGTCCCATCTGAGTGAACTCTGGGAGTTGGTGATGGACAGGGAGGCCTGGCGTGCTGCAATTCATGGGGTCGCAAAGAGTCGGACACGACTGAGTGACTGATCTGATCTGATGTGATGTTTACAGTGATTATTCTCACATTCATGTTCAAAAAAAAAAATGGGGGAAATGAGCAAATTATAGGACAATTCCTGTTGTAATACACACCCACTAGACACCCCCTGGAAAAGTCTTTCTTCTGAATCCATGTACACCACTTCCTGCTGATTACACTGATATGCCCACAGGGAAAGAGAAAGTGAGAACATCACAGATGATAAAATTCTCATGCCTGTGTAGTACTAAGTTAACAAAGTTGAAATTTGAATCTCATATGGTATTAACTCTATTTCCTAACTATATGTCTTCAGAAAGCAGGAATATTTGGACTTACTTATCATTAAAACTGCTATTACCTTGGCAAAGTCTGAGACATGGCATATTCTCAGTAAATATTTTCTGTCCTAGAGAATTTTAAGAATGTGCAATCCAAACTCCTTCATAATAACTTAGTCCATGGTAGTGCTATTTGCTTAATATACTTAATATTTTGCTTAATATTTTCTCTTAATATATAAAAGAATATCTGGTTTAAATTATCAGTTGTGAGATAAGGCAATAAAATGAGTTCAATGTAGAGAAAAGAGTCTTGAAGGGCAGACAAAATCATATTTTAGGATCCATAGGGTTAAGTACCAGATAATGAAAAATGGAAAACTGATAATATAATGGGTGCAAACACCTAAATATTGTCGTGACATTGAAAAAGCCTATGCTAGTATTTACTGAATGTGTTACAGAACTGGTGGACAAAAATGACTTGAGAAGTGCTATGCATCTAAACTACACCAATGGTTTTGAGTGACCATAAGTATTTCTCCAAATGGAGTGAGAGTCGATAGGAATTCCTAGCTCCAAATTGGCTTATTTCTCCAACATTTGAAATAAAGATTAGTGATTTTAGAAATTTACAAGGAAATAAATTTTAACTTTAACCCTAAAAAAGTTTATATTAAAATTTAACACTTATCCCTCCTATAATGGGGCTTCCCAAGTAGCTCAGCTGGTAAAGAATCCACCTGCAATGTGGGAGACCTGGGTTCCATCCCTAGGTTGGGAAGATCACCTGGAGAAGGGAACAGCTACCCACTCCAGTATTCTGGCCTGAAGAATTCCATGGAATATATAGTCCATGGGGTCTCAGAGTCGCAACTGAGACACTTTCACTTTGGGCTTCCCAGGCGGCACTAGTGGTAAAGAACCCTCCTGCCAATGCAGGAGACGTAAGAGATTCGGGTTTAATCCCTGGGTTGAGAGGATCCCCTGGAGGAGGGCATGGAAACCCACTCTAGTATTCTTGCCTGGGAAATCCCATGGACAGAGAAGCCTGGTGGGCTACAGCCCATAGGGTTACAGAGAGCTGGACACAGCTGAGCAACTGAACATGCACGTATGGCATTAGAAGATGTTCTAGTTTCATTCTTTTACGTGTAGCTGAACAATTTCCCCAGTATAAGTGTAACAGTTAGTAAAAGACAGTTATGCTCTGGCTGGGGCTTCCCAGGTAACACAGTGGTAAAGAATCTGCCTGTCAATGCAGGAGACATAAGAGATGCTGGTTTAATCCCTAGGTCAGGAAGATCCCCTGGAGAAGGAAATGGCAACCTATTCCAGTATTCTTGCCTGGAGAATCCCATGGACAGAGGAACCTGGTGGGCTACAGTCCCTGGGGTCCCAAAGAGTGGACACAACTAAAGCAACTTAGGACAGCACACAAGCCTCCAAAAAAAGAAGGAAAAAATAAGACCGTTTGTACCTGTAATCTAAAGTGTCTTATGTAAAGCAAAACACAAAATATACTGGTTATAATTCCAGTATATTTGAATGAGTCTCATGAAAACAGCTATGCAAATTATAATTGAGAAAACTAAAGAATACATAATGAATCTAAAAAATAGAGTTTCAGTTCTAATAAAATGTCAATCAATAGTAAAACTGTTGGATCCTTTGGTCAAGATCAACCCTGAAAGAATTAGAGATTGAAAAAACACACATATAAACACCCTGAAATCTCCAGAATAATAAAATTTATGTTGAACTATTATTTATGTGTGTGAGTACAGAAGGCTTAGGGCAGGGGTTAGAGAGGGGAGGAGTGGCATTGATCTGAGATTAGGGGTGGGAAGTCCACTGATAGAGAAGTGCTAGAACTCATGTTTTCAAAGAAAATAGTCATTTTATGGCCATATAACGGCTATTATTCTTCCTACCAAGACAAAACCGATTTCCTGACATTCCTCCGTTACCTTCATGGTGGTACTCTATTCCCCTGCTGCTGCTGCTGCTGCTAAGTCACTTCAGTTGTGTCCGACTCTGTGCGACCCCATAGATGGCAGCCCACCAGGCTCCCCTGTCCCTGGGATTCTCCAGGCAAGAACACTGGAGTGGGTTGCCATTTCCTTCTCCAATGCATGAAAGTGAAAAGTGAAAGTGAAGTCGCTCAGTCGTGTCCGACCCTTAGCGACCCCGTGGACTGCAGCCTACCAGGGATTTTCATGGGATTTTCATTTTCCATGGGATTTTCCAGGCAAGAGTACTGGAGTGGGGTGCCACTGCCTTCTCTGACTCTAATTCCCCTAGTTATTTATATTTGTAGAGTTATTCCTTTAGAAGAAAATCTATGTTCCCAGAAACTTAGCTCAATCAAATTGACCAAATACTCTCAGTACTTCCTCTTTCTGTATTCAGTTTTTCATTTACTTCTATTTAATTCTCCCTCATGCGAAGAGTTGACTCATTGGAAAAGACCCTGATGCTGGGAGGGATTGGGGGCAGGAGGAGAAGTGGACGACAGAGAATGAGATGGCTGGATGGCATCGCCGACTTGATGGACATGAGTTTGGGTAAACTCCAGGAGTTGGTGATGGACAGGGAGGCCTGGCGTGCTTATATTCATGGGGTTGCAAAGAGTCAGACATGACTGAGCGACTGAACTGAACTGAACTGAATTCTCCCTTATCTCAATGCATATTCATACTCTTTAGCAAAATTAGTTCTAGCTTATATTTTCTTCCACTGTGTGTGTGTGCTCAGTCACTTCAGTCATATCAAACTGTTTGCAACCCTTATGATCATTACTTGTGCTCAAATACTAATTATTGGTTCTTTATAAAATATGAACTCCAAAAATGCATATTTGAATTGCATGTTTGTAAATATATGTGTATATATCTTCTACAGCATAATGGCAAAAATCTATTACAGGAGTAATGACAGGACCTATTCAGAAGCTTTGTACACAAACTCTCCATTACTCACATTAATGTGAGAGGCAGATGCAGATGTCAAAATAATGAAATATATAAGTAATCAAGTACAGTTGCTGAGCAATTCTCTTAAAAAGCATTTTAAAACATTATGCTATTCATTGTTTTGTCTCTGGCTTCTCTTTTTCCAATAGTGTACATACTCAGAGGTAAAAATTAAATATATACACCAAAGACTTAAAACATGTAAAACAATTTTTAAAGAGGTTAGGAAAGTGCTTAATTTGATGCATCAAACTCTTCAGGCTTGATATGACTCAAAGTGCTTGAGATACATCTAAAAACCAACGAAATGACAAGTGAATGAAGCAAAAACTATTATAATGAAAATTATTTTAAACCATGAAAAAACAAATTTGACATTACACTTCTATTTGATTAAAGTCTTCAAACTACAAACCAACTAGGTGACAAGTGAATCTATCCCGTCATGCGGAGCTATTCAAAAATCTCCTCATGATTTCCCCTGAAAAACTCCAGACAGATATTTACCAAAGTCCAGAGAAGTCTTCATGTTGATGTATGGCAAAACCAATACAATATTGTAATTAGCCTCTAATTAAAATAAATAAATTTAAATTAAAAAACAAAAAGTCCAGAGAAGTCTGTACTCAGAATAAAAAAATCTCAAAGTAGTAAAAGTTACTATGCCTTCTTCTACAACATACTTTCTTCTTGAATAAAACCTATAATTTAATTTCAAGGGTTCAGCTTTTCTCTGTTGCTTAAGGAAAGTGGGTAAAGGTGCTGTTGAAAGGAAAGTCTTGAGAGTCATTACACATCCACCCGTAGCCTCATTAAGTAGCAACACATCTAATGCCTTCACTGGCTTGTCACCCCAGAGGTTTTCTTGTCTCACATACATTTTCACGCAGCCGAACTGCCATCTCAGTGCACTGCACCAAAGGCACTGCTAGTTTCTACCATGTTTTCAACATCCAACATTGTAATTCACAACCAGGTTTACCACTCATCCTGGCTTCCATGCCAGGCTTTCAAACCCTCACCAAGACACCACGAGTCTCTTCCCACCCAACAAGCACACTTTGAATAATAACTGAGCAAATTAAGGTATTTTTTTTTTCTATTTGAGTCTTAAGATGATTTAAAAACATATAAAACCATAATCAAATTCATGAATAGTAGTTCTATAGTTAAGCTTTCAAAACTCAGCTGATTTAAATGTATCTAAAGGATCCCTGTTTCTTCTAGTACATAAAACCCTTCCCAACTTTACCCCTAGCTCTATGTGCAGACCTGTTTCCAGTCACTACTTACACATGTAAACTTTTCATGCAAACCCTAACACACTCATGACTGTCACTTTATGACTGTGTGCCTTGATCCCTGTCATTCTCTCTGCTGGTGAATCCTTATCCCTCTGTTTTCTTACTTGGCAAACTTGTACTCATTTTAAGACCCAGCTCAAAATTCATCCCAATCTACAACTTTGGCCAAATGTCCAGCCAACTTTTAGTCAGGAAAAAAAAAAATCCTCTTTTAGTCAGAAAAAAAAATCTCAGATATTCCCTTACAAATCTTTACAAACAGTTCTGTTACAGCACTAGGCATGCTGTATTCTATTCTAGTTTTGTGTATTGATCTTACTAGAATCTTCACATTTAACATTTTAATGGACATTTGTCATTTGGGGGCTGCTTGGCATCCAAACACCTTTCCTCTTTGGGGTAGGGTTGTCAGAATTGGCAAAAACAAACACAGGAAACATAACTAAACCACCACATACCAAAAAATAACTGCCATTTATTCCATAATTTAGTCTTATTTTAAATCTTGGTATACATTAATTTAAAAAATAAAATCATGCTATTTCCATTTTTAAGCAATAAGTTTAAATTTCAAGATTCAAACATATCACTAAGATCCATCATTTGAAGAAGCAATTGAAATTATCGGTGTGATCAATATCAACAAGAAATAATTTATATCATCTTCATTTCATTTATATATCATCATTTATATCATCTTCATTTCAAAAACCTGTTTCCCATTGACACCCAGAATACTCCAGTGAAAAACCAATCCTATAGAGGCTGTCCATTTCTTCTCCAACACACTGAAAAGAAATATGAACACTGATAATAATGTCACCATATACATAGTTTTCACTATTTAATATTATTGAATGAAGAGAAAGAAAAGGTGTCCAATCGGACATTATCTGTGGATAAAGCTATTTGTTCTATGGTGTTCAAGGCAATCTTCTACCTAGCCATGAATGCAATTCCTTCCTATACAAATGACAAACTCTGCCATACCAATCTCAGAACACTTTTAGTACTCTGCAGCATAGCTTAAATATTTAATCATTTATTAATACAATTTAAAAAAATCTTTCTGTGGCATTATATTTAATGATGACCAAAACAGAGTCACTGAGTACTTTCCACTCAAAAACTCACTGTGTATTTACCAGATGTGTATTCTTGTTCAGCCCATCACTGGTGGGTAAGTGTTGAAATTGCTTTGTATTTAGTAAGTACATGATAATAAGAACCTTTCTAAATCACATACCCTTGTGTTAAGCAACATCCAATAGTGTTATTTGATTTTAAAATTATAAATTTTCAAATTTCATTCTCAACATGAATTATCCACGCATTTCATTTCAGTTGCACAGTCATGTCTGACTCTGTGATCCCACAGACTGCAGCACACCAGGCTTCCCTGTCCATCATCAATTCACAGAGCTTGCTCAAACTCACATCCATCGAATAGGTGACGCCATCCAACCATCTCATCCTCTGTAATCCCCTTGTCCTCCTGCCTTCAGTCTTTTCCAACATCAGGGTCTTTTCCAATGAGTCAGTTCTTCGCATCAGGTGGCCAAAGTATTGGAGCTTCAGCTTCAGCTGAACATTCATTGAAGGACTGTGAATATTCAATGAATGAATATTCAGAGTTGATTTCTTTTAGGATTGACTGTTTGGAACTCCTTGTAGTCCAAGGGACTCTCAAGGGTCTTCTCCAACACCACAGTTCAAAAGCATCAATTCTTCAGCACTCAGCTTTCTTTATAGTCCAACTGTCACATCCATACATGACTACTGGAAAAACCATAGCTTTGACTAGATGGACCTTTGTTGGTCAAGTAATGTCTCTGCTTTTTAATAAGCTTTCTAGGTTGGTCATAGCTTTTCTTCCAAGGAGCAAACATCTTTTTATTTCATGGCTGCAGTCACCATCTGCAGTGATCTTGGAGCCCAAGAAAATAGTCTGTCCCTGTTTCCAGTGTTACCCCATCTATTTGTCATTAAAAGATGGGACTGAATGCCATGATCTTCATTTTTTGCATGTTGAGTTTTAAGTCAGCTTTTTCACTCTCCTCTTTCACTGTCATCAAGAGGCTCTTTAGTTCTTCTCTTTCTGCCATAAGGGTGGTGTCATCTGCTTATCTGAGGTTATTGATATTTCTCCCAGCAATCTTGATTCCAGTTTGTGCTTCAACCAGCCTGGCATTTCACATGATATACTCTGCATATAAATTAAATAGGCAGGTGACAATATACAGCCTTGACATACTCCTTTCCCAATTTGGAACCAGTCCATTGTTCCATGTCCAGTTCTAACTGTTGCTTCTTTGACCTACATACAGATTTCTCAGGAGGCAGGTAAGGTGATATGATATTTCTATCTCTTTAAGAATTTTCCACAGTTTGTGATCCACATAGTCAAAGGCTTTGGCTTAGTCAATAAAATAGAAGTAGATGTTTTTCTGGAACTTTCTTGCCTTTTCTATGATCTAACAGATGTTGGCAATTTGATCTCTGGTTTCTCTGCATTTTCTAAATCCAGCTTATACTGGTTTATAATCTTACCCCCAATATTAGGACTCAAGCCTTTTTTTTTTAGGTAGGGAGAACAATACAGTAACAACAACAACAAAAAATCTCACAGTAGAGGTTCATTAAAATTTTTAAAATAGCCTACCATATGATCCAGCAATTCCACTCCTGGGTATATATGCAGAAAAGAAACTAATTCAAAAATATATACCCAACCTAATATTCATAGCAACACTATTTACAATAACCAAGACATGAAAGTAACCAGGTGCTTGTCAACATATGACTGGATTAAAAAGAAATGATACACACACACACAGACACACACATACATACACTATGTGTTACAGTGGATTATTACTCAGCCTTAAAAAAAGAATGAAATACTGTCATTTCCAGCAATGTGAATGGACCTAGAGAATATTAAGCTTGGTAAAATGTCAGACAGAGTAAGACAAATACTATTATATGATCTCATATTCCACATATAAATGTAGAATCTAAAAAAATAATACAAATGAGTGTAAACACACAACAGAAACAGACTCATAGAAAACAAACCTGTGGTTACCAAAAGGGAGAAAGAAGGAGGAGGGACAAATTAGGGGTATGGAATTAACAAAGTATTATATATAAAACTGAGAAGCAACAAGGCTTTACTGTGTAACACAGGGTATTATGCCCAGTATCCTGTAATAATCTGTAATAGGAAAACAATCTGCAAAATACTGAATCAGTACATTACACATCTGGAACTAGCACAATATTGTAAAGCAACTACACTTCAATTAAAGTATTGCACAGTAAATTTACTATCTTCTTCAACTGAATAACGAGTTAATAATTTCTTATGTAAACTTTTGTTAAGCTCCCCCAAACTTGGAGTTTCAGGTTTCCAGTTTCATCAATTTCCTTTTGCTTCCTTTTCTTGCTTCCAAAATTGTGATCATTGTGCTCTGACACCTTGGAGACCTCAGCAGTTCTCTGAATAAACATAATTTTAGTTTTATTCTTGTCCTAGAAGAATCTGGTTTGACTGATTTACCAATACTTTGAAGACAGGATCACGATAATTTGGCATCTTGTCAATATTTGATAGAATTATAGAAATAAGTATGTTGCAGATCCTATAAAATCACATTCCCACATATCCATCTAAATGTTCATTGTATTTGGTTGACCAAAAAGTTTGTTCAGGTTTTTCCATCTCATCTTATGGAAAAAAACATGAAAGAACATTTCAGCCAAACCTATATCTGTTACCTGCAATTTCTTCTTTTGGCTGTATATGTGAACTTACTGCATTTGATTAATTTTTTGAGAACATATAGATGTATTTCTATATCCACATGATTTTGAGAGGATATATTTACTTATAATTTTATTATGGCTTTTATGCTTTTGTAAAACATTTTAATCAATTTTTCATGAATTGGAGCTCAAATGCACAACTGTAAAAATAAAACCTGAACTCAACTTTAAGCAATAAGTAAATGATGTACAAATACTTAACCCCAAGATGAACTGATCAATTTATGTGCACGTAGCACATTATGAGGCTGTTAAAAAAAAATACTGAAATTTCTGAAAATCTAATAATTAACCTTCTATTCAAAAACAGTGGAATATATATAAACAAAATTATGCCTTTTTTGAATTTATTTCTAATTGGAGGATAATTATTTTACATTATTGTGCCTGGATTCTGCCATACAACAATGTGAATCAGCCATAAGTATAAATATATATATATATATATATATATATATCCTCTTCCTCTTAAATTTCTCCACCACTATCCCCACTCCATCCTATCCCTCTAAGTTGTCAGAGCACTGGGTGGAGCTCCCTGTATTATACAGAAACTTTCCATTAGCTATCTCTTTTACATGTGGTAACGTATATGTTCCAATGCTACTCTCAATTCATCCCACTCTTTCCTTACCCACTATGTCCAAAGTCTGTTCTCTATGTCTGCATCTCTATTCCTGCCCTGAAAATAGGGTCATCAGTATCATTTTTCTAGATTCCATATATATATACATATATATATGTTAATACATGAAATCTGTTTTTCTCTTTCTTACTTCACTCTGTATGCTGTGCTGTGTTTAGCCACTCAGTGCTGTCTGACTCTTTGTGACCCCATGGACTATAGCCAGCCAGACTCCTCTGTTCATGGGGATTCTCCAGGCAAGAATACTGTGGGTTGCCATGCCTTCCTCCAGAGGATCTTTCCAACCCAGGGATTGAACCCACTTCTCTCACACTATAGGTGGAATACCTGGGTTCTTAACCACCTGAGCCACCAGGGAAGCCCATGAATACTCAAGTGGGTAACCTATCTCTTTTCCAGGGGATCTTTCTGACCCAGGGATCAAACTGGCATTTCTGGCATTGCAGGCAGATTCTTTACCAACTGAGCAACCAGGGAAGTCCCCATTCTGTATAACGGGCCCTAAATTCATCCACCTCACTAGAACTGACTCAAAAGTGTTCCTTTTTATTGCTAAGTAAAATTATATATACACACATCTTCCTTATCCACTCATCTGTTGACAGACATCCAGGTTGCTTTCATGTCCCAGTTATTGTAAATAGTGCTGCTATGAACATTGGGGTACTTGTGTCTTTTCAGTTATGGTTTCCTCAAGGTATATGCTTAGTAGTGGGATTTCTGGGTCATATGGTAGTTTTATTCCTAGTTTTTAAGGAATCTCCACACTGTTCTCCATAGTGGCTGCATCAATTTACATTTCTACCAACAGTGCAAGAGGGTTCCCTTTTCTCCACAATCTCTCCAGCATTACTTATTTATAGATTTTTTTTATTATGGCCATTCTGATTCATGTGAGGTGATACCTCATTGTAGTTTTGATTTGAATTTCTCTAATAATGAGTCATGTGTTTGTTGGCCATCTAAATATCTTCTTTGAAGAAATGTCTGTTTAGGTCTTCCTTCCACTTTTGATTGAGTTGTTTTTCTGATATTTAGCTACATAAGTTGCTTATATATTTTGGAGACTAATCCTTTGTCAGTTGTTCCATTTGGAATAATTTCTCCCATCCTAAGGGTTGTCTTTTCATCTTGCTTATAGCCTTCTGTGCAAAAGTTTTTAATTTTAATTAGGCCCCACTTGTTTATTTTTATTTCCATTACTCTAGGAGGTGGGTAAAAAAGGATATTGCTGTGATTTATGTCAAAAATTGTTTTCCTACATTTTCATCCAAGAGTTTTATAGTTTCTGGCCTTACATTTAGGTCTTTCATCCATTCTGAGTTTATTTTTGTGTTTAGTGTTAGGAAGTGTTTTAATTTCATTCTTTTACACATAGCGTCCAGTTTTCCCAGCACCATTTATTGAAGAGGCTATCTTTTCTCCATTCACCAAGAACATAAAATTCTTGTCTAATTTGTCAAAGATAAGGTCCCCATATGTTCATGTGTTTATCTCTTGGTATTCTATATTGTTCCATTTTTATATACTTCTGTTTTTGTGCCATAACCATGCTGTCTTGATAATTGTAGCTTTGTGATATAGTCTGAAGTCTTCCAGCTCCATTTTTCTTTCTCAAGATTGCTTTGGCTATTTGGGGCCTTTCGTGTTTTCATACCAATTGTGATTTTTTTGTTTGTTTGTTTGTTTGTTTCAGTTCTGTGGAAAATGCCATTGGTAATTTTATACAGATTGCTTTGAATTTCTAGGTTGCTTGGGATAGTACTGTCATTCGTCATTTTCACAATCTTGATTCTTCCAATCCAAGAACATGATATATCTCTACATTTGTTGTGTCATCTTTCTCTCACCACTGTCTTATGGTTTGCTGTATTTAGGTCTTTTGTCTCCTTAGGTAGGTTTATACCTGGGTATTTTATTTTTTCTGTTACAATGCTGAATGGAATTACTTCCCTAATTTCTCTTTATGATTGTTCTTGTTAGTGTATAGGAATGCCAGGGATTTCTGTATATTAATTCTATATCCTGCAACCTTACTAAATTCATTGATTAGCTCTAGTCATTTTCCAGTGGCATCTTTAGGGCTTTCTGTGTATAGTATCATGTCATCTGCAAACAGTGAGAGTTTTACTTCTTTTTTTCTTATCTGGATTCCATTTCTTTTTCTTCTCTGATTGCTGTGGCTAGGACTTCCAAAACTATACTGAATAGTAATGGCAAGAGTGACACCTTTGTTATTCCTGATCTGAGAGGATATGCTTTCAGCTTTTCACCATTGAGAACAATGTTTACTGTCGCTCACAATATATGGCCTTTATTATGCTGAGGTATGTTCCTTCTGTGCCCATTTTCTGGACAGGTTTTATCATAAATGGGTATTAAATTTTGTCAAAACCTTTCTCTGCATCGAAATTATCATATGATCTGTATCTTTCAATTTGTTTATATGGTATATCACATTGATTGATTTGGGTATATTGAAGAATACTTGCATCCCTGTAATAAACTCCACTTGATCATGGTGTATGATTCTTTTAATGTGCTGGATTCTGTGTCCTAGTATTTTATTTCAGGATTTTGGGTCTTTAATTTTTTCTCTTTTCAAATAAGTTGACAGGCCAAAAAATATCACTAGGTATTCAAGAACTGCATGTTGATACACTTTGTTCCATACAGTAATACACATTACCAAAAAAGTGTTCCATAGTCAAATCTCTTTGGAAAATTCTGGGCTAAACAAAGTCTATCAGGTTTCTTTTCTGAAACTGTCCAAGAGCAAAAAATTAATTTGTGGTATTGCCTAAGCTTATTTTAGCACAAAGTCTTTCTTCCCTTCTTAGTGAAGTTTCCTTTGGAACACAGTTTTGGAAACAAATGTTTTATTTTGTTCCTTCAAACTCAGCTGGAGTTAAACAACTAGTGGTTCCAATGAATCTAAGATTTATATCTCCATGAAACAGTTCACAACCTGGGTAGGTGTGTCAATTAACTCTTTTTTGGAGTCCTCAGCTGAAAGAATGATGAAGCACCAAACAATTGATGTTTTTGAACTATGGTGTTGGAGAAGACTCTTGAGAGTCCCTTGGACTGCAAGGAGATCCAACCAGTCCATCCTAAAGGAGATCAGGCCTGGGTATTCATTGGAAGGACTGATGTTGAAGCTGAAACTCCAATACTTTGGCCACCTGATGCGGAGAGTTGACTCATTTGAAAAGACTCTGATGCTGGGAAAGATTGAGGGCAAGAGGAGAAGGGGATGACAGAGGATGAGATGGCTGGATGGCATCACTGACTCAATGGACATGAGTCTGGGTGATCTCCAGGAGGTGGTGATGGACAGGGGGGCCTTGCATGCTGCGATTCATGGGGTCGCAAAGAGTCGGACACGACTGAGAGACTGAACTGAACAGCTGAAAGATACTATCCATCAGTAACTCTTGAGTTACAGCTCTATGTGCTTCTCACATCTTTAGAATTTTGCATACTCCAGTTTTCTGAATCTTCCAGTAAAGGTATAGCTTAATTTTCTAGGCTCTCAGGTCTTTACATAGCTCCCAAAGCAGTGAGTTTACTTTCCTTGCTCTGCTTTATTACATTCATCCACTTACCAGTTACTTCATCCTAGCACTGATAGTACTTCAGCATCATAGAATTTTTGTATTCCTGTCTCCCTTTTTGGACTATATCTTCCACTTTATCTACTCAGATTCAATGCTTTCACAGCAAGTCATAGTATAAAAAGAAAAAGAAATCAATACTTTAAAGTCAAAGTGGATTTCTTCATCACAATGAATTCTGGTCCTGAGGAGACAGGCTCACATAGTGCAAAGGTAAGGTCATTCTGGGTTCAAATCCCAAAATTATTAGCTGGTGAACTTTATATAAATTTCTTACCCTTATTGAACATCAGTGTTCTCATATGTGAAATAGATATAATACCTAAATATAGCTTTGTGGTATAGGATATACTGAAAAAAATACAAAGTACATAATAATTGTTAATTACCCTCATCTGTTTCCTTAGGGCAATAAGTATTTGTGGAATTCAAAGTACTTCAACCTCATTCACCTCCTCCACCAAAAGAGAAGTTTAAACCAAATGATGTTAAAAGCCCTCAGATTTCTAGCACTCTGTGATTGTGAGCTTAAGGAATGTTCCTTTCGCCTCATCCGACAGCATGCAGCCACACGCCATTGCATGTAAGTGGGAGCCGCAGAAAGGTAAACACAGCATCTCGGAGGTCATCAGAGCAATTTCCTGGGTGCTCTTCCTTGGTGTCTCATGCTGAATTGTAGCCTTCTGTGGGCTTCTTTAAAAATTCCCCTTATAAATAGTCACAGAAATAGTTCACTTGAACTTCTTATTTCTCCTGGGTCACAAATGCTTCCCTGAAACCCAGGGATTTCCAGAGGTTGTATTAAAAACTCACATATTCAAGTAATGAATTTTGATCACTAGTTCCTGTGAATACTGATCAAAAATATTTGGGTCACTAGCCTTATAGATAATGACTGGATCTTCCATTTCTAACCAAGGGAGTTTCAAGAGTCTTCTTCAGTGGGAT
The DNA here is from genome assembly GCF_032452875.1 of Bos javanicus. Taxonomy (NCBI): domain Eukaryota; kingdom Metazoa; phylum Chordata; class Mammalia; order Artiodactyla; family Bovidae; genus Bos; species Bos javanicus. The sequence continues at coordinate 34,927,782 of NC_083874.1, read as the reverse complement.
AAGCCTATATCATTCTATTTTAAGAATGAAAGTTTTATGTGTAAATCACTGAAATAAAACTGACTTCATTAGAGTTGTTGATGTGTATTTTCTTTTTTTTTTTTTTTGAAGCTCTTCCAATGGAATGGATAAATATAAATCTAACAGTGCTTTTATTGCTACACTTCTCTCTGAAATCATTGCCCAAAATGACAACTCTTTAGTGTAAAGTAACTGCAATGTTCTCTAATAACCCATATGATAGCTATTGTCTGTTCAATGCTGCCTTGAAAATTACATGGAAAATTAAGCCAATCCAACTAGCAAAGATATATTAATATAACCATTATACGTCTGACAAACTCACTCAAGCTAAAAATAATTAGCATTAAATCAATAAATTCAGGCTATTTACATAATTGTCCCAATCTTTTAGAAGTCTGCTTTGCCACTCCCTGTTCACTTTTTTTTCCACTAACATATTATAGCTAATTGGTTTTTAATTAACTTGCAAGTAAGTGATGCTTCTAAAAAAGATTGGAAACTACTCATTATTAATTATATCTAACATTTTTACACAAGTTCCATGTTTATATTGACTTGCACCATCTCATTAGGATCTTTTGATAACCATTCCTGATTTATAAATCAAAGAAGGCAGGGTTCAAAGAGACTGGACCATTTGTTCAATATCTCCCAGCTAATAAAAGATAGGACTGAGATAAAAACCCTGGGTCATCTGATTCCAATGTCTATTTTAGACACTGTCTCTCAATTAAAATGAAATGCATAGTATAAAAGTCCCTACTTCATGGAGTCTAGCTCCTCAAAATTGAGTTAATTTTACAGGGTATTAATGAAATTAGGTGACCATGAGAAATCTTGAGGCCTCTTGCCCTCTACACCTCCACACTACCAAATGCACTAATTCAATATCCTTAGCTATCTTTTTGACCTCTTGTCTTTCTGTAAAAAGCATGGATCTTCATACGGCCAGAGGCACAGGGTATGAGGGAAAAATCTTTGCAACAGGTACCTTTTTCATACCTTTTTCTATATGATTTTTGACATGCTTGCAGATTTCTAAGATGAGACCAATCTCCCTACTGCAACAGTCTGATCAAAGTCTCTGCTTGTCTATGTCTTATAAAGATTGTGACAACACTGACACTTTTAAGACTGCGATGTGTCAGGAAAAAAGAGGGAAGCTATTTGGAAAGTTAACTCTCCCACAGAATGACTTCTAGATTTCCACGGTGTACACAGGACAATGGCTCAACCAGAGAACACAGGCCTTTGCATATGCTCTTTGAATGGCCTAAGGCACAGGGCAATTTCAGCTATGTCTAAAGTTTGGAGTGTGGCACAAATCAAGGTTCCTCTCTATTTTTTTTTTTTTTAGTCACTGATATGTGACAAATGATGAGATTTTCAGCATGAAATTTGCTATTGAGGTTTCCATCTTTCTTTATGATTTCTTATCAGGCCTTGCTATCCTTCAAGCCATAAATAAAAATGCAACTTTCATCTGCATTCAAACTGAGGTGGAAATATAAAAATTAAACATTTTCATTTTTTCCTGAGTATCAGTCACTCTCTGTGAGCTCGAAAACAGCAAGACAGACTTTCTGCTGCCTCTTCTCCAGAATGATTTCTCGGAAAGGCCATAAGAAAAGACTGACTTGTTATTAGCATATCTACAACACATATAATTTATAACTCTACCTACATATTCAGCATTGAAATGGAGTTCCCATGAGGCCTAAAAAAAAAGGAAGAAAAAAAGAAAGACAAAGAGGTTTCCTAACTGTAGCAGCTACAAACCAACAGCTAAAATAAAATACACCTGCACACTCTCAACATATTAATAACTTCTTAATTTCCATTAGAATCTGGAGGGTCCAATCATTGAAAAATAAAGGCTCAGTAAGAACAAAGTTATAGAAATATCTGTTTAGGTCACTAGGGCCCAGATGCCAGTGCTGAGTCAGTCCTCGAGGAGCTGGGGCCGAGGGTGGCCTGAACTTCCGGGAGTCACAGGCTCCTCGAGTTCAGAGCTGGGGATGTGGATGTACAGCGTGCGCCACCGGTGCCCAAGCACCCCTGCAAAGGAGTCCAGGCCTGGGAGCAGGGGACACCGAGGGTTGCACTAACGTCAGTGAGCCAAGATGCTCAGGTGTGACTGACACTTGTGACTTCACCCTTTGAAGCCTCAATTTTATCATCTGTAGAATGGACATAATGGAAGCTACCTCACAGGACTGTTGAGAGGATGAAATGAGACAATGCTTGTAGATCTCTTTGCAGGAGGGAGCCCTTTAGGCAGGACCTGGCAGGCAGAGCACCCCTGTGTCACTCAGGACCACAGGTGGCATGAAGACCCCAGTGGAGCTGGCCATCAGCCAGATGCAGGCCCTCCACATTCAGCACCGCTGCGCGGGCAGCTACCAGATCAAGGTTAGGCCGTCACATGTGGAAGAGACTTTGTTTGGCAGCCCTGCAGGCACCCGGCCCATACCACCAGACTTAGACACATCCTGGAGCAAGAAGGCCAACAGAACCAGAGGAGTGGGGACAGGGTGTCACAGGCATCAGGGCCAAGGGGAGCTGTGAATACACCTCCTCCAGTGGCAGCACCCCAACCCTCACACCAAGGAAGAACAAATACAGACTGATCAGGCAGACCCCTTCTTACTGCGATGAGTCTCTCTTCGGCTCATGACCAGAGAGCACCAGCTGGGAGGCCAAGTGGATGGTGAGGGGAGACACTGCAAAGCTCCATGCCCTCTTCTGGACAACCCCAGTTATCCCTAGGGGCAGCCATTCACCCTACCCCAAGGAGCCTCCAGTGTGAGCCGTTCACCCAGCTGGTCCCTCCAAGACAGAGTGCAGGGTGGTAGCCAGCTCCTGGAGGCTGTCTGTGAATGGGTTAGACACCCCTCGCCCTCTGAGGCAGGAGCATTCCCACTCCCTCACCCATCTTAATGTCCCTGGCACAGGTCACCACCCGCCAGTATCCCCTGCACAAATGGGCCTCAAGATCCCAGGCCTGCCCCTTCAGGGATCACCCGCCAGAGACCCCTGGCGACTCCCAGCACTCCTTCAGTCAGTGTTCCAGTGCCAGCTATGCCCCCCACCCCCACAGGGTGGAGCCACCCAGCAAGCAAAGCGCCCTTGGAAATGAGTTTCTTGGTCCTTTCTGTACATTTTCTGTGACCCCATGGGGTCACAACCAGGGGCAGAATTTCAGAGGATGGAGCTGGTAGGCGAGCCTTGGGGAAGATCACCAGGCATTTATGGAGCACTGCTGAAGACAGAGAGCAAGGGTGGGCAGTGCCCCCCTCTGACCATCTCCAGTTGCTCCCCACTTTTCACACTGATAAGGATTGGAGGATCAACCCTCCACATCCCTATTGCCAGTCCTGTCATAGCTACATGGTGTATCAGTGCCAACCCAGAGGGAGTCCCCCAGGAAGGTCCTCCCACCTCCTCCATCAACACTGTCTTACCTCCAAGTGTGAATAAATGGTATGATTGCCAACCTGGAGGGTTCCTCCTCCCTCCTTTAAAGCCAAGCTCCTGCCCAGGATAAGTTTCCAGCTGAGTCTGAAGGCCTCAGGAATTTTCCCAGGCACCATGTGCAGACCAGTGGGGTACACAAGAATCTGGGTGATACGTGGATGGACGTTTAAAAAGTGTAAAAGTCATGTATTTATTTTCATATATTAAATATATCAGTAGCTCATCAAAACAAACAAAAAAGAAATATCATAATACAACTATGATGCATTAAATATATTTAATGCATCATAGTTGATCCAAAGGAAAAACAGACCAAAGTAAGACATGCTTTTATATATTAATTAAACCCCAATCAATTTCCATTTAAGAAAACATTTCTTCCCTGGTCAAGACGTCACTACCGCATTGTGTGTGCATGTGTGTGTGTGTGTGTGTGTGTGTATATATATATATATGTATATATACATTTATTTATATAGTGTGTGCTTATGTATGTGGATGAAGTTGTTAGATTTTCTTCTTTGGAATTTAATTTTAGAAAAAATAATCATATCCCGTTGGGTAGTTAAATGAATCAACCTGTCTAAACCTTTTTTTTTTTTTTTTAACACGAACTATATCTACATTCCAGCATCTTGAAACTGTAGTAAAAATATATACCAAAAAATTAAATTAATCCCCGATGTGCTCTAAAGGTTGCTGTTATTAACATACACGTGAACTGAAAGCTTCAAGGATAGCACGTCTGTCAAAGAAAAGAGACAGACTTTGAGGAGGGGAGGCAAGGACTTCCAGCTTCAGCAGATACAAACTACAGATGGGAAATAGATTGTTAGCAAAATAAGTTATTTCCCACCCTCCTTCAATTTTTCACAATCTGTGTGGCAAAGATTTCACTCCTGACACCGTCAACATACCCTTAGCATCTGTAGTCATTTACTGTGACCTAGTGGGTAAAGCAGCCTTCTCCAAATAACCAAACGCCAGATTCTGCATAACGCCAGATTCTGCAAAACACCTTCTGCTTCCCCAAGTGTACAATGGAATTAGAAAAACAAAATTGGTTCAAATGCTGCATGGATTTAACAAGGTGGTGACACAGAGCAAACGTTTATGAAGTCGCTTCTTATTTTCAAACTTCTGGCTCAATTTACACCAAAACAAATTCGAAACTGCTCCTCCAGGAAAACATCTCACAAATGCTATTCCTCCCTGGAGTTCCCCATGTGCACACAAACACACCCACACACATCCTTTGCCTTCTCTCTGCCCCCCACCTTCCCTTTACAAACAAAGCATTCTCATCAATTTGTTATTGTTGTTTTCCTATCCAAAGCAGAGACTAGGAAAGTAAGTCCATTCTCTAGGAGAAAAAAATAGAGTCAATGGACAAACACTTGAAAACAGCCTGAAACCTCGGAGAGGCTTAGCTTATTTAAAAAAACAAAAACAAAAACAAGGGTCTGTGTTTTGAACCCAGCCTATTTATGAGTGGACCATTCTGAGTAATATGACACATTGGAACTTGATAGAGCGTCACAAGTATCATGCCTGGAAGTTAGTGTCTCTAGACTCAACTGGAAAACGGCCTTTATGAATGTGTCCTTTGAAGAATGTTGTACAGACCAGAAACAATCCCTATAGAATGAGGCAAAATCAAAATCAGATACAAAGAAATAACCCAACACCAGGGCCTAAAGGGAAGGCCTAATACTCTCATGATCATAAGAAGCCCTCTGATAAAAAGGTCACCTGACATCAGTCAACTGTCGATTTGGAGGACCTGTTAGAGACCATTTGGTAGCTCCTCTTGTTTGTTACGGAGAAGGCAATGGCACCCCACTCCAGTACTCTTGCCTGGAAAATCCCATGGATGGAGGAGTCTGGAAGGCTGCAGTCCATGGGGTCGCTAAGAGTCAGACACAACTGAGAGACTTGACTTTCACTTTTCACTTTCATGCATTGGAGAAGGAAATGGCAACCCACTCTAGTGTTCTTGCCTGGAGAATCCCAGGGACGGGGGAGCCTGGTGGGCTGCCGTCTATGGGGTCGCACAGAGTCGGACACGACTAAAGTGACTTAGCAGTAGCAGCAGCAGCTTGTTTGTTAATGCTGAGGAATTTCAGAGTTAATCTTCTTCAGGAATAAATAGGAAATATGTGGCCGCACCACCCCAGGAAGGAAGTTTCCGGTCTCAAACGTTCTGTCCTTTACTGTGCTGTACCGCACAATCTGCACTGCACTGAACTGAACTGAACCGCACGATCGCAGGGCAGCCTGACCGGCTAGCTGCAGTGTGAGCTTCCTGAGGATGGCGCCAGTAAAAATTGAAAAATTCAGGATAGAACTGACAGTGTGGTTTGCACAAAACAATCACGCAACTAAATTATATTGAGAAGGATAATGATTCCAGGCAAAATGATTTCCTGAAGAAGTCAAGGATCCAAAGACGTGAGAATGGTGGTATACTTCTGTCCGAAAATGAAATCAACAGCCTACAGGCCATGAAAATGGATCTTTCTTTCAGCTACTCCCCTTTACTTTTCTCACCCGTGCTTGATTAAGAAGACCTCTTAGGGCTTCAACATGTGAGGAAAGGAGATGGAAATGCTACTCACCCAAGTGCCCTGCACAAGGTAACCTTGTGAGAAGAAGGAATTTGAGAATAACTAAAATTGAAGAATACTCCACTTGCCATTAACACAGCTGATCTGAACAGAAACATGTTTCGTGAATAGTCCGTTCCCTGAGAAGTGACTGGATATACATGACTGTCACTATTAACTGAACTAGTCACATAGTAGAGAGCCTTAGAAAAACAAAGACATCCCCCCTGCTACACTCCACCAAGCAGCCACATGTTGTCCCACTGCAGACAGACTGTCACTTCCAGAGCACAAGCTGTCACAGGATGGAAAAGTTATCTGAGTGCCTGACAGTCAGACAGCCTGTTTGGGGGAAAGGGCACGGGGTCAAAGCCCTTGCCTAGAGGTCAAATATTTTTCTGTTAGAATAACAATCCTCACTGAACTGTCAGTGTTCTCAATATATTTTCTTTAGTTCAAGTTTTCTCAGTAAGTGGTTAGCCATTTCTGGAACTAAAAAGGAGATTCAGTTTCCTAAGAAGATTCTTCTTCCATCAACAATGTTTTCTTTTTCAGTGAAGAGTTGTAGATGATATTCTTGATGGGAAGTAAAAAAGCCTGCCTGGTAACCAAGTCCCAAGACGGAATTAAGAATGCCAAAATTTGGTTGGACTGAGAAAGACAAATATCATTATCATTTATATATGTGATCTAAAAAAATGATACAAATAAATTTGTTTATGAAACAGAAATAAACTCATGGACGTAGAAAACAAATTTATAGTTACGAGAGGGGAAAGGAGGTCCTGGGATAAATTAGGAATCTGGGATTAACATATATACACTACTATATTTAAAATAAATAAACAACAGGGACCTATAGCACAGGAACTAAATTTAGTATCATGTAATAACTGATAATAGAAAAGAATTTTAAATATTTTGTAATAATATGTAACAGAAAAGAAGATATGTGTGTGTTGGTGCTCATTTTATGTGCTTTATTTGCATTTCTGGATCAAAGCTCAGAAAAACAACACTTTGTTTTAGCCACAGAAAGATAAATACTTTATGAATCACCAAAAAAGTGAGTAAAATAAGATCTACCAAATGAAATTATTCTTTTTTTATATCAACACTACTTTTAGTTTATTTATTTTAATAGATTAAGCTAAAACTGGAGAAATAAAAGTTAAAGCTTGGAAAATTTACAAAAGTATCTGATTCAAACAAACAAAAAGTTAAATTAAATAGACTTCACTTTATTTATTTCTTGTCCCTGATGAAGGCACTTCCACTCTCATTAACCTGTATTTAAGAGGGAAAGGGAATATTTATCATGATTTTAATAATACTATTATTTACATAAATTAGAATAGATTGGCTTGGCAATTCAGGGTTCATAGCAAAGACCCATTCCCATTATAAAAGTCAATATTATTACAGAGAATACCATTATAAACCAAGTCAACATCATTTCTCAGTTTTATATATATTAATGTAATATCCCCAATAGGATCTGAACACTTTTTTTTCAGCCTTCACTGTGATAGGATTATAGCATTTTGTTTGGTGTAACAATTTTTTTTAATATCTAGTAGGTCTAAAACATTGTACTAATTATTGGGGATGAGTTTAAGTGGATTATCCCTCCCAGTGTTTGATGGCTATCAAAGAATCAGCCTGTACAGGACAAGGACAGACAAAAGGCAGGACAGGAACAAAGCAGGTGAGCAAGCGGAAGGAAGTGCACTGAATATAGCATTTCCCAGCAGCAATAAGGTGTCTGGGCTGCTTTCACATTCTGTATAACACATCTATCAATAAAGAAGTCTGATCCAGTTTCGAGCTGCAGAACTGACCAGGTTGGGTAGCCATGCTGCTAGGATAAGGCTTAGGGGCCTCTGTCCAACCCCTGGCCTACAACCCTGTCTCCAGGACAGATTTAGCATGGAGGAGAGGGGTGATTTTTTTGTTCTTCCTTATGGGCCTTAAATGAACAAAAATGAATTAATTACAATCTTTGCATGGCCCTCCTTTCTGTATTTATTTATCTGATTTTGTTCACAATGCCTTTATATCCCATTTTGGGGTCAATTTGACATTTAGAAATGATAAAGTTCTTAGTTTTAAATAAAATGCCTGAAAAAAATCAGTGTCCAATAGGAGCAGTACTAACCAGAACTAGAATGCTGCTGCTGCTGCTAAGTCACTTCAGTTGTGTCCGACTCTGTGTGACCCCATAGATGGCAGCCCACCAGGTTCCCCGTCCCTGGAATTCTCCAGGCAAGAACACTGGAGTGGGTTGCCATTTCCTTCTCCAATGCATGAAAGTGAAAAGTGAAAGTGAAGTCGCTCAGTCGTGTCTGACTCCTAGCGACCCCATGGACTGCAGCCTACCAGGCTCCTCCGTCCATGGGATTTTCCAGGCAAAAGTACTGGAGTGGGTTGTCATTGCCTTCTCCGAGAACTAGAATAGGGTTGCCAAATTCAGTAAATAAAAATATAGGGCACCCTGCTATATAATAAACTTTTTTTAAGTATAAACATGTAGTATTTGGTACATACTTGTGTTTTAAAGGCCTTCCTTGGTGGCTCAGATGGTAAAGAATCTGCCTGCAGCAGGAGACTGAAGCTCAATCCCCAAAATATTCACTATTTACCTGAAATTCATATGTAACTAGGTGTCTAATATTGTTTCAACAATGCCAATTTACATCCTCAGAAAGTCCAAAACTCCTTGTGGCTCAGCTGGTAAAGAATCCGCTTGTAATGCAGGAGACCTGGGTTCAATCCCTGGGTTGGGAAGGTCCCCTAGAGAAGGGAAAGGCTACCCACTCCAGTACTCTGGCCTGGAAAATTTCATGAACTATACAGTCCATGGGGTCGCAAAGAGTTGGACATGACCAAAGGACTTTCACTACTACTATTAGCAAAACAGGAAGATATTATTGACCTCTCATTGCTTCTCATTGATTTTATGTATAAAACATGAAAGAATTACTTTCTATTACATTCAACCTAATTGGGTCAAATATGGCATACTTCAAGAGTATCTAAAGCACAAAAGAGAATTGGAAATTTTGACAAAGTTGAATATTTTCCATGTTTAAACACTTGTCTACATAGCTAAACATTTAATTATTACAATAGTTCAAAATCAGTGCTGAAACTACTTTACCATTCTATTAATCACATCTACAGCATCTTGCTTTGAGATTCAAAACATGCTCAAATTTGGCTTGGGAAATTCTTAAGATTTTGAAATTCTTAAGATTTGCTAAATTTGAAATGGACACACACACATATATGAAACAACTCCCTGGTCTATACAGCCAAGCTTATTCAGAAGTAATTTAATCCTGTCCTCCTAAAAGTCAGATCAAATCATTGGTTCTGAGACTTGTATCCCCAAAATCACCTTAGGGAAATAATGGAGATTAATAAATATAGATACTCTTGCTATTATGTCAGAAAAGATAAGACCTCAACAACTAAATAGAACCCCTTGCCATTTGTAAGAAAGGAAAAGAGAGAAAACAAAAATCTATGAAAAGAAAAACATTTCTGTATGAGGTGGAAAGTTCTGGGGAAAAAAAAATTCTTATGTACAACATTCTGATACCAAGAGACTCTTATTATGGATAACATCTCATCTCTAAGTAAGGTAGCCCCATATCTTGCCTGATTTACTACCTAAAACAAAGCTAAAAACGAACAAATGGCATAGTCCAGATCTCCAAATGTCAGGATGACAAATGTTATTTCTCTGTTTCAGAGGACAAATCATTGATGCAGAGAATAACAAAATTTCAAAAGCACTCTGGCATGGTACCCTGAAAAGAAAATAAAGTAGAACAGTAAATCCTATCTTGAAGTAAGAGCCTGTATCACAGCACCAACCTGAGACACAAAGTGAGGCTGGGGGCACTCAGAAAGTGGAGAAAAGAGTCTTTCTTTGTAGCAGCTAAATCTCAGATATGGACTTCATGCCTTATGGGTGAAGGGTAAGTTAGAGAGGTGGAGTTTTAGTTAAGATGTAGAATTTTCTAGAACAAAGCCATTCCTTCCCCAGTATAAACCACTACTTCATAGTTATGAGAATTTTAACCTCTGGAAAGACATTTAACTTCCTTTTACTTCCGTTTCTTAATCTATAAATAAGGGTGATGATAATATTCTTTATTTCATAATAAAGTTGACACAAGGATTAAATGAATTAATATTCATAAGGTATTTAGAATTGTAGCTGCACACAGAACTCACTAAAAAGTGTTTGCCATTTTAAAAAAGTCTTAGACTTTTAAAGGAATCTCAAGAAGTCAGGATACCAGTTCAGTTCAGTCACTCAGTCGTGTCCGACTCTGCGACCCCATGCATCGCAGCACACCAGGCCTCCCTGTCCATCACCAACTCGCAGAGTTCATTCAAACTCACGTCCATCGAGTCGGTGATGCCATCCAGCCATCTCATCCTCTGTCATCCCCTTCTCCTCCTACCCACAATCCCTCCCAGCATCAGTCTTTTTCCAATGAGTCAACTCTTCGCATGAGGTGGCCAAAGTACTGGAGTTTCCGCTTTAGCATCATTCCTTCCAAAGAAATCAGGAGGCCAAGCTATTTACAATTAAAAAAAAAAAAAATCTTCATATGAGCTAACTGTGTGGTATAACATTCCACAGAGCATTCACATATATTACCTTGTTTAATTCTTCCTGCCATATTTTTTTTTTTTAATTTAGGTATCAATCATAAAGGAAATCATCCCTAAATATTCATTGGAAAGACTGATGCTGAAGCTGAAGTGCCAATACTTTGGCCACCTCATGCAAAGAGCCAACTAATTGGAAAAGACCCTGATGCTGGGAAAGATTGAGGGCAGGAGGAGAAGGGAGCAACAGAAGACGCAATGTCTGGATGCCATCACTGACTCAATGGACATGAGTTTGAGCAAACTCAGGGAGGTGGTGAAGGACAGGGAAGCCTGGCACACTGCAGTTCATGGGGTCATGAAGAGTCAGACACAATCAGGGACTGAACAACAATGACAAATAGTTGATTTACAATGTTTCAGGTGTGCAGAAAGTGATTCAATTATATATATCTACTTTATATTAATATAATAGTGGGTATATGTTCATCACAAGCTTCTAATTTATCCCTCCCCTCCATTTGCCCTTTGGTAACCATAAGTTTGTTTTCTATGTCTGTGAGTCTATTTTGTAAATAAGTTCATTTGTAATAATTTTTTAGATCCCAAATACAAGTATTTTATGTCATGATATCTGTCTGTCTCTGTCTGAGTTACTTTACTTAGAGTATGAGAATCTCTAGGTCCATCCATGTTGCTGCAAATAGCATGAGTTCATTCTTTTTTATAGCTGAGAAATTTCATTTCATTCAATACTTTTATAAAAAAGTATTTCATTCTTTTTTATAGCTGAGTAACTCCATTGAGTACATGTGTCACATCTTCTTTATCCATTCATCTGTGGATGGACATTTGGGTTGCTTCCATGTCTTGGCTATTGTGAATAGGCTATATATTACTGATTTCATTTTATTAAGAAGTAAAGAAGCCTTCTCAAGATCATGTGACCAATGCATGCCCTCTATGAATAATAGCAGCAAGTTGAGTCTTTTTTTCAACTTTTATTCATCTTTGAATTCACTTTTAATTTGGTGGTTTATCCGGGTTCCATACTCTTGCTTGACCCACTTCTTTCTCCTCTTTATTTCTCCAGACATTGCAGGAAGCAGTGTCAGGATAAGGAAAAGGAGACAAAATATAAATTCAAACATACCAAGTTTTAGCATCTGATTTTGGCAGAGTCACAAGACCATAACCAAAGTGGGCATTTTTCTAAATTACTTTAAGCAGCATAAATAGTTCATCTTCTTTTCTGTCAGTCATCTTTTCATACCCAGCATAATTACTAGGTTTTCTCCTACAAATATCACTTTTTAAAATAATTTATGCAACTGTGTATAGCTCAACTATGAGTTTAAGGAAAATTTTGATAAATGCAAGAACTTAATGTTAATTTATATATCCCCCAATGATTAGTTTAGTGTAAATAGTTTGAGGTTCTCTGTTGCATCTTAAATGATCAAATATGATAATGTCTACATGTAACTGGCTAAAAGGTCACTTCAGGACAAATAGTCTAGGCAGAGCCTAAGAAAAATGTCAGCGAAGGCCCCAACAATCCAAAGAATTTCATTATGAGGAGTAAGTGAGCGAAAAGCCTGGGTAGTTTATTTTCATAAACATGAAGCTAGCATTTGTTCATTTATAAATAATAATGAATCCCAAATATGCCCCAAGCACTATACTAAGCATGACATACTCTGTGAAAATAAATAAATAAAGACACAGCCCTGCTCCACAAGAGTGTATAGTAACAGCATTAGATTTAGTCCAGGCAGGGGACATGTTTCTGTACAAGTGAGGGTTGTGCTGAGCTATGAAAGGAGATTGTGCAAAAAAACGAAAGGAATAATATTCAAAGAAGCTGTGGCAGAAGGGATGGAAAGTAGCTGGAGCAGAAGAAGCAAGTGGAAGCAGTCCTGGCCTAGGAAGTCACACTCGTGACTTCTTTTTTTAATTCCAAGAGCACTGGGGGACTTAAGCAAGAGCAGGAAGTTGGGATGGGCTAGGATGACACTGTCAGCCTTTGGAAAGTCTGTTCCAGCAACTGTGCAGCTAGACCAGAAAGAAGGAAATTGCAGTGGAGTGAGAGGTGGTGACAACTTGGAGTAGAAGGGGTGAAATGGAGGGGAGAGGTTATTTATAAGAAGTAAAACTGAAAGGAATAGATGATGAATTGGATATGGACTTATTTTATAATGTGTATCTTGCACTAAGAGGAGAGCATAGCAACCCACTCCAGCATTATTGCCTAGAGAACCCCATGGACAAAGGAGCTTGGCAGGCCACAGTTCATAGAGTCACAAAGAGTCGGATACAACTGAAGCAACTTAGCATGCACATCTTGCACTAAAATCGTTGCCTGGCACATAAAAGCACTTCATACCTATTTGTGGAGTACATGTTGAATGAGTTTATAAAAGGAGAAAAATGAGGTGTCAAGGATGACTCCTAAGAGTCTAGATGGCATATCTTAGATAAGTGATGATGTTTATGCAGAACTAGAATCCCGGAGAAGACCAGGTTCTGGGTAAGAGTGTATCGGTTTATTTTTAATCTCACTGTTTCTGAGATGGCTGTAACTTATCCACAAGAAATGCCAAGAAATGCAAGGAGAGAGGTAATCTGAAGCCGAGAGAAGAGGTCTTACCTACAGATATAAATAAATGTGTGAGTCATTTACTTGGAGGAAGAGATTGAAGCTATAAGTATAAATGCTATTGCTAAGGGACAGACCAGAGAGTAAGATGGTGAGCAGATGCAGGACCAAGCTTAAAGAAGCTCTACAACCATAGAGAAACATCACGGAGAAGGAGTTGGAAGAAAACTCAGACAAACACAAGAGCAGGTACAAATAGTATCATGGAAAGCAAGCTAAGAGATCGTTTCAAGAAGGCAAGGACCAACAATATCGAATACAATTCAAAAGTTACATATGATAAAAACCGAAAAACATCCTTAGCAATGAAAATACTCTCAGTGACTTCTGAAAGAGCTATTTCAGAGAAGTGATGGGACCAGAGTCACATTAAATTGGATAACTGTTTAAGTGTTAAGTGAGGAAAAGGAGACATTATATATAGTCTGGTGGAAAAGAAAAATAGCATGGTGGCTACATGGGAATTAGGGAGGGGTCAAGGGATTGGATATAGACCAAAGAGAAGCATTTAGCTAACATGAAGAGGCTGCCTACATAACAGAGATAAGAGATAATCAAATGTGAAGGTATCCTGACGAAAGTCAACTCTGAGTAATGACAGTGTTAGAAATGCTCTCAGCAGGAGTTTTTAGCATATTTGGGATATCAAAATATAGGGTGGACAGAATGATCAAGAAGGCAATAGAAAATAGCCCAAAACAACCTATCCTGGGGAAAAACTTGCATCATACATTTTGTAAGATCTAAACAGAAACATTGTTTGAAGTTGTCTAAAATTGTTCTATTAAGGGAGGAAAACAGTTTAAATTTATTGTCCACTTCCATATGCTTTTCATATGCTGCTACTGCTGCTGCTGCTAAGCCACTTCAGTCATGTCCGACTCTGTGCGACCCCAGAGAAGGCAGCCCACCAGGCTCCCCCGTCCCTGGAATTCTCCAGGCAAGAACACTGGAGTGGGTTGCCATTTCCTTCTCCAATGTTGGGGAAGAGTAAAAATGAATGAGAATAACTATTAAAGACTGGATCCATGCATATATCCAACACTCCAAATATAGGGGGATTGAGTGATCTGGAGTTGGGGGATACTGTGCCTTTGGATAAATTTATTTAATCTCGGTACTCTTTACACCACACCAATCATCCTGCCTCTCATTAAAATACATATCAATATTTGAAAAAACTATCTGTAATTTCTAAAGCAAGGGCTGTACATGACTGCTTTGGGGGGAAACAGTGAGACAGACACCAGAAGAGATATTCTAGTCAAACGAGAATAAACAGACACCATCACTGCTCACCTATTTCCCTTGATAGGCTGGATGAATGGACTGATGCATGGACAAATGCATCAGTAGAGAACAGATGGCTTCATGTTAAGACTTTCTGTACTTGTACTAGAACTTGACATCTCTATAATGGTAAGATGGATTGCACAGAAAGTAATTCAGCCTTTCAAGGGGCTTAACCCCCTGCAGGCCACCCACTCACTTCCAGGTGGGGACTAAGTGTACCAGAGCCTTTCTCATCAGGGCAGTCATTGATGTATCATCCACATGAGTGAATGATCTGAATTATTTGGTTGTTCCTCCTATGCCCATACGTTGACGGTAAAATTAAGGTTTAATTTTAGAGACAAGAAAAAATGCTCTTATATGTTACAGGCTGGTTTAACAAATATTCCTGTATTGGGAGACTGAGCGTGCGGACTCCGTGGACTATGACTCTGGACACAAGTACATGAAGGAGGACTTGCCTTTATACTTGCCCCTTATCTATCTTCATCATCAGGATATCCTGAAGAGGAGTGGCTTGGCCAGGGCAGGATTTGGGCATTGCAGAATACCTTGGGCTAATACCAATGAGTTACAGTTTATCACATTAAAAACCAAGCATTTGCAAAGATTTGAAATTAGAGTTTTAAATATTCTGATGATAAAAGGGAAGTGAAATATGTTCAAGCCCCAGAAATTGAGTGTCAGCAGAATAAGGGGACAGACTTAGAATTATTGTCCCCTTCAATGAATCAGTTCAAAGGAAAGAAGCTGTAAACTAAAAGTTCCTTGATCATGAAAAATGTAACTGCTATATAATATACCTCAAAACTTACTGCTCTGTCTCTTGCCCTTTGAACTAATTGCAAGAAAATCAAGGGCAGCAGGGCCGGGGTTGATTTTGAAGTCATTCTGTGGTAATTTAAAGTAATTGGGAATTTTTTTACGACGATTGCTATAAAGAAGAATATATAGCTTTGCTATTCCTTGCGACAGTTCTTTGAATTACACCTCCAGAATAAGAAGTATGAGACATGCTGATAATTTATAGCAATATACCCATTCCACCAACAAGGGCTGGCATTACAAATGAGCAAAGGGAAAAAAAAGACTCTGAGCAAAATGTGCAGTGCCCATGAGTGCTCTTATCCAGTCAGGCCTCATTCCTACCCAAGAGCACGTCCACACAATTCTAAAGCAGTCCTTCAAAGCAAGTCTGCATCTTGGAGCCAAATGGCAACTCATCTGGAATCCTGAGTGCTAAGTGAAATGCTTTAAAGCATGCAAGAAATCTTAATTAGTAAAGAATTGGGGGGGGGGGGAAGTGTTCTATTAATAATTAGGGAAAATCGAAGCATAATTACAAATGCTCTGAGCGCCTGTCTCTGAGATGCTTGCTGGGGGTAGAGATTGTGAATTGCTGCCTTCTTAGCTCAAATTGCATTTGATCTCAGGAAGGGCTCTTCAGAGGAAAAGCATATAAAGATGTTTTCAGTATCTCCTCTGCCCTTCAGTGTCCCTGTTGTGTGGGCCCTGTCATAATTAGATGCTGGCTTTTAGTGGGGTGCTTTGAGTGTTCAATTAGGTCTCCTTTCTTCCTTGCAGTCCTGTTTTAATATGAATGAACACAAAACCAATTATCTTTCAGAAGTAGGTTTTTGAATTGCACTGACAGTCTTCCTACATGTTTGACAACCATCACCATGAGATACTGCCCTTAATTCAGATGTAGGGGAGGGACAAAAACTAATGGCCCAAGTTTCTTTTTGAATTCAATGAAAATCATAATGGTTCTCCCTCTCTAAACAGTGACAGACCAAAGCCCTGATATTCCAAGGATGTTCCACAGGCCAGCAGTAGCGTTACCTGTTCAGTTCAGCTCAGTCGCTCAGTCATGTCTGACTGCGATCCAATGGACTGCAGCACTCCAGGCTTCCCTGAGACAGGCGTTTAGTGACAAATAGATTCAAGGGATTAGATCTGATGGACAGACTGTCTGAAGAACTATGGATGGAAGTTTGTGACATTGTACAGGAGGCAGGGATCAAGACAATCCTCAAGAAAAAGAAATGCAAAAAGGCAAAATGGTTGTCTGAGGAGGCCTTACAAATAACTGAGAAAAGAAAAGATGCAAAAGGCAAAGGAGAAAAGGAAAGATATACCCATTTGAATGCAGAGTTCCAAAGAATACCAAGGAGAGATAAGAAAGCCTTCCTCAGTGATCAATGCAAAGAAATAGAGGAAAACAATAGAATGGGAAAGACTAGAGATCTCTTCAAGAAAATCAGAGATACCAAGGGAACATTTCATGCAAAGATGGGCACAATAAAGGACAGAAATGATATGGACCTAACAGAAGCAGAAGATGTTAGGAAGAGGTGGCAAGAATACACAGAAGATCTATACAAAAAAGATCTTCATGACCTAGATAATCACAATGGTGTGATCACTCACCTACAGCCAGACATCTTGGAATGTGAAGTCAAGTGGGCCTTAGGAAGCATCACTATGAACAAAGCTAGTGGAGGTGATGAAGTTCTAGTGGAGCTCTTTCAAATCCTACAGGATGATGCTGTGAAATTGCTGCACTTAATATGCCAGCAAATTTGGAAAACTCAGCAGTGGCCACAGGACTGGAAAAGGTCAATTTTCATTCCAATCTCAAAGAAAGGCAATGCCAAAGGATGCTCAAACTACTGCACAATTGCACTCATCTTGCACACTAGCAAAGCAATACCTGAAAGCTCTTTAAAAATCAGAATCTGGGGCCCCATCTCGGACCTCCTAAATGAAAATCTGCACTTGGATGCTGGGTGATTTGGATGCACATTAAGGCTTGAGAAAGACTGATCCAAAGTCATCAAAATATTTGTGGTAATACACAATATTTAGGGAAAAAATCATCCTCATTAAGAGAAATTAAAAAAAAAAAAAAAAGCAGTGTCCTTACTTTGTCTCCTCACCAACATGATGAACATTAAGTAGAGTTTTAGCAACTTTTAAAGAAATAAATCAGAATATAGTTGGTGTAACGGACACCTGTGAGACCCACCAGGACTTCTGATTCTCTCTTATTTTCATTACACAGCTGCTGCGCTGCTGCTAAGTCGCTTGAGTCGTGTCTGACTTTATGCGACCCCATAGACGGCAGCCCACCAGGCTTTCCCGTCCCTGGGATTCTCCATGCAAGAACACTGGAGTGGGTTGCCATTTCCTTCTCCGATGCAAGAAAGTGAAAAGTGAAAGTGAAGTCACTCAGTCATGTCCGACTCTAGCGACCCCATGGACTGCAGCCTACCAGGCTCCTCCATCCATGGAGTTTTCCAGGCAAAAGTACTGGAGTGGGGTGCCATTGCCTTCTCCATTCATTATACAGAAGGAATGCCTATCCTTGCCCCTTTAAACTTGGGCCTGGTCGCAAAGAGTCGGACACGACTGAGCAACTGATCCGATCTGATCTGGCTGGGTGACTTGCTTTGGCCAATAAAATGTGAGTGGAAAAGTGTAAGCAGCTTTTGGCAGGAAAAATCTTTTGCCTTTTGCTGGAAAGAGCTCTTTGCAGGAGGCACCTCTTTGTCTTGTCACTAACCTTAAACCAGGCACCCCTATGCTCTATTTTTCTCTGGCTCAAGCACACCTTTCAAATCTTTTAATCATATGACACCTTGGCTAACTCGTCAGTCCTTTCTATATATCTAAGAAGTAGAAATGAAGAATAAGTAATGAACAGATGACCAGATCTCCTCCTTAGCTTGTACGTCCCTCATCTCCAGAACAAACTGTGTGACAAAACAGTGTGGACGAGATAACATCTAGAGGAAGATCACAAGAAGTCACCAGCCTGCGTGCAGTGGAGGATGGTGTCTGACCACCAGCCCGCCCCGCCCCCATCTCAAGGATTAACTGAGATTCCTTCCCTTCTTCCCCTTAAAATCCTCAAGGCCAAGAGGAATCTAGGGATGCTGAGTCCACCTTTTGCCCAGATTGCCAGCATTCTGATTAAAGGCAACCTTCCTGTCTACCGCTGGTGAGTATTGGTTTTGCAAGCAGCAAGCCTTGATTCAGTAACAAAAGGACACCCACTGCTTCTATGTGAAGGCATGGAGGAGCTGCCGCACCGTTCTCCATGCTTTCTCTTTCACTGCCTGAGTGTTTGTGGAAGCACACTTTGACGTGGAGGTGCTGTTAGATAAAAGAAAGTGGAGAAACAGAAAGAGGGAATGGTGTCATTTTGTTGTCTCCTCATGAAAATAGTGAACATAAAGTATAGAGTTTTAGCAATATTCAAAGAAATAAGGTTGACTGTAACTCCTCCAACACACGGAAGGCAGTAGCTCTCAGAGAGATGCCTTGACCTTCAGCAGATTTTATGTGAGTAAAAAATAAGCCTCTGAGATGTTTGGGTTTTATTATCGTAGCTTAACTTCGTCTCTTCTGATGGAATTGGCAACATACAAAAGAAATGAGGTAGAGAAGAGCAATCACTGCCCACTAGCAATGGAGAGTTAAAAATTTAGAGGCATAGTCCAGCCCCCACTCAAAGCCATCCATGTCACTGTAATGCCAGTGTAATTGGGAAATGCCTTACAACCTTCAAATCTGGCAGAGAACAGCTGCATGATGCAATATAATATCTTGAGTTCAATCCTATAGAAGTGAGACGATAATCCATTGTTTGTTTAGATGAGAATGCAGAGACTCTAATATAATTCTGAACTTCTTCTTTTCCCTAAAAATACCCAAATTATGCGATTTGGTACTCATTGCAAATTTTACCCATCCATTTATGACATGGTTAAAAGCATCCACAGGTTTTGAATCAAGTGAGGATAACACTGGAGATGATTCATTTCCTTTAGAACATGACAAACCTAGACAGCATATTAAAAAGCAGAGATATCTCTTTGCCAACAAAGGTCCATCTAGTCAAAGCTATGGTCTTTCCAGTTGTCATGTATGGATGTGAGAGTCAGACCATAAAGAAGGCTCAGTGCTGAAGAATTGACGCTTTTGAATTGGAGTGTTGGAGAAGACTGTTGAGAGTCCCTTGAAACTGAAAGGAGAACAAACCAGCCAATCTTATAAGAAAACAATCCTGAATATTCATTTAAAGGACTGATGCTGAAGCTCAAACTCCAATACTTTGGCTACCTGAGGTGAAAAGCTGACTCATTAGAAAAAACCCTGATGCTAGGAAAGATTGAAGCCTGGAGGAGAAGAGGACAACAGAGGATGAGATGGTTGGCATCACTAATTCAATGGATATGAGTTTGAGCAAGCTCTGTGAGATGGTAAAGAACAGGGAAGCCTGGTATGCTGCAGTCCATGGGGTCACAAAAAGTCAGACATGACTGAGTGACTGAGCAACAATAGAACATGAACATGCCTGGATAACAGGAGTCCAACAATACTGGTTTCATTGATTATTCTTTATCCATCTCTCATTGACTTTTAACAGAGACAGAAGTTAACCTGCAGCATCCTCTCATTTTTTCAAAGCACTAAATGACCGTGCCACGATTAGTGATATCAGAATGTTTCTGATGGTGTCACAGGAATCTCTCTGGGCTCAGATGATCTAATCTAGAGAACTCTGGAATCAAGCTCAAGAACACCACTGTATGTATATTTGCAAAATGTCTACTGACATTATGCAGGAGAAATTTTTAAGCACTGTGCAAAATGCTGTATTTGAATTCATTGCTTATTGTTTGTAGCCAAAGGACACCATATTACAATTAAAACACCTAGGCAGTAAAGGAAAGAAACTATCAGGCTCCATCAGGCAATTGCCTGCTCCATCAGGCAATGCCATTTGATGAAGAAATGTTGATATAGGAAAGAGAAATACAAGAAGATAAAGCAAGTGTCAGTAGTTATTAAAGAAATTTATATCATCAACTTGAGTAGGTTTGAACATAAAATATGTCATGCTTATCCACAACAAACCATAATGAGAACTTTAAGGCAAAGGACATGATTATTTCATCCAAGTCTTGAGTTCAAATTTTCCCTGATCAATACAACAGAAAAAGATTAGACACAAATCAAGGATTTTGTTTTAGGCATGATAATGATAGTGCAATTATATTTTTAAAGAGAAGAACTTATCTTTTAAAGGTATGTTAAAATATTTCACAATGAAATAGTTATGGAGCCTAAGCTTTGCTTCATCATAATCTGCATGGAAGTGGGATGAAGTGAGTGGCTATATAGATAAAACAAGACTGGCTAATTCCAATGATTGCTGAGGCTGTGTGATGTGTATATCACATTCATTACATCCTCCTCTCCACTTCTGGGAATATTTGAAAATTTGCATAAGAAACAGTTTAAAAAAAAGTTTAAGCAAACAAACCAAGGCCTGTGAGTTAACAGCTTGCCGTGCCAAGGCCTTGACACAAATTGCAGCAAAGGGAAAATAGTGCTTACAAGAGAGCCAGTCTCCTTGTTACTTTACCTGCCTGCCCCCCACACAGCATTGTTATTAATTAAATTTAATCAATTACAATAATTTGCATTTGATAGCTGGACATTTCTGGGACATTTCAAAGGAATACCCACTGATGGGGGAAAAAGGAAGAGTTTTTCTAATAAGCATTTAAAGCTTGTTTCTCTGAGCTGCCTTACCCCATGTACCCTCTCCTGTTCCCTTCTCCTGTGGTTGAGAACCACACTGGCTCTCAACTTAGGCATGTCTTTTATTGATTTTTTACATTCCAGATGAGTCACCTTCTTTAAATTCAATCGGCATGTATTATAAGTTTAATTTTCTAAACTTTCTTATACTTACCCAAATTTCCTCAGGCTCCCAAAGTGAATTAGGTATACTTCAAATTTCTTCTTAATCATGCTTCTCTTTGAAAAAGAGAGAAAAATTTCATGGCTCTATGGAAGATTTGTTTTCCTCTCTCTCACAAGAATTTACAGAATAGCTAATGGTAGTGGTGGGGAGAGGGATGTTGTTCTTTATTTTTTTTTTTTTTTTTCATTTTTTAAATTTTATTTTATTTTTAAACTTTACATAATTGTATTAGTTTTGCCAAATATCAAAATGAATCCACCACAGGTATACATGTGTTCCCCATCCTGAGGATGTTGTTCTTTAAAACATCATAAACCTGCAATATTCAGAAGACTGTGAAAGAGTTGACAGACTAGAATCTGAAAGAAATCTATAGCAAGGGAGAATAGTAACCTGATGCTTTCTCTTCTTGTAATATTTTCTAAAAAGAATAGAATGGGAAAATAATTTGGACACATAAATATTAATAATCAAGTAAATCAGTGTAGGAATTAACAAGAACCAATCAGGTTGGTGACTTCCATTAGGTAATATTTATAGTTAAGTACCTAGTGGTAAAGAACCTGTCTCTCAGTTCAGGAGATGCAGGAGACATGGGTTCAATCCCTGGGTCAGGAAGATCTCCTGGAGGAGGTGATGGCAACCCACTCCATTATTCTTGCTTGAAAAATCCCATGGACAGAGGAGCCTGGTGGGCTACAGTCCAAAGGGTTGCAGAGAGTTGGACACAATTGAAGTGACTTAGCATGCATGCATCACTTAAAGTAATTAATTTATATAGAGAAAGAGTCGTCAAGAAAGGAATTCCCTCACTTACAATGTTGGTCTGAAATATTTCCTAACCATCTAAACATCCTCTGCACAAATCCTCTGATCCATCAAGCAGTATAAGCATTTCAGAAAAGTCTTTGGCAATACCTGCTAAACCTGAAAACATGGATATCTTCATTACCAAGCAATTCTACTAAGTATACATCCAACAGAAATGAATACATTTCTTCACCAAACACATGTACTAGAATGTTACAGCAACACTTTCATAATAACTTTAAGCTGGAAACCACCCAAATGGCCCTAATCAGTAAAACAGTAAATCAATAAATGGCCCTAATCAGTAAAAAAAATAAATTGTGGAATATTCAAACAGCCTCAAGACAGAAACTGATGGAAATCATCAGTCATACAGTTATCAATTTCACTGTTTTCAGAAAACATTGTTGAGAAGCTGGTACAACTCTCAAGACAGACAAAAATACCTCATTTTTCCTTACTTATTATCATAACACTTATTTTGTCATTGTAGGAGTCAAAGTGAACATGTCTTTAGTATGTTAATTCTTAAACACATATATTACAGAACTTTTAAGGCCATTCTATTAATAGTTTAAGACAGCCAACTTTCTTCATTGAAATTAGTTTTTTCTTACATCCCCGCTGAACCAGAGTAAAAAGTTCTTAGAGACATAAACCCATACATAAGGAGAGAGTGAAGAAGAGAAGAAAACAATAAAATACTGGATGCTACAAGGGAGATGGCCATGTAATAACTGATTCAGTAGATGGAAGAAAGCTAAATTCCCTAATAATAGAGAAAATTTTGAAATAACCTTATTTATGCCACAGAATTCTTGCAAGCTCAGGATCTAGAAGCATTTGATACCTCTAGAACTGGGGAAAAATTAGGGAAATGGGTCTGTAATTCTTAAAACTGTGGGAAAACTCCAAACCAATAATTAGATCCTCTAATCTACATTGCTGGGCAACTTCCATTCCCTGATCTTAGCAGAAATTTTTAAATTTAACATTTGAGGCACTCTGGCTAGAAGATGCTATGTACAGTTGAAAGCATCTGCAATTTAACTGAATGTATATTCATCACCAATTCTGAAAGCAAAAACTGCAACTTTACTTCTAGAATTCCAGTAAAGATATGTTTGTATTTTGGGTAAGAGAATGCAAAATTCTCTTCTAGAGAATCAGTCCAGCACAAGAATAAATACTGAAAGACAACATCATTCAAAATCTCCCCCACAAAGAACCCACCCAAGCCACCCAACATAAACAATAATATCAACAAGCCTCACATATAGGGGAGTATTTTCATTATTAGAGATAGTTCCAGTTGATCAGAAAATCCTCTAACCTAGAAGTTAGAGTACATAAACTCAACTTTGAGGAAAGAGAGACTATGACAGGAAAGGGAAATCTTAAATAACCATTTTCATTAGTATTCTCAAAGAGATGAAAGAAGATACTATAATGCAAACTGGATGCTTTAAAAAAAAAAAAAAAGTGTTTCTAGGGAATAAAAAAGAGTTCATGAAAGATAAAAGACATGAGAGCAGAAAAGAAAAACCCAGTAGAAGCATTAATCGGTTAAGAAGAGGAGACTTCCAGAAAGTAGAGCAAAAGATCCAAAGATAGAAAATAGCTATGAAAAGATAAGAGAATCAGGAATAATTGTTGCTCTGATACAGCCAAATAATAGGTTTTCCAAAAAGAGAGAACAAAAAAAAACTTGGAAAGGGAAAGAAATTACCAAAAAAATGACTCAACCTGAATTGCCAGATTGAAATGGGCCACTGAGTGTTCAGAACATTGGATCAAAAAACACTTGTATCAAGCTGTAACTTGGCTTTTAAGAACATTGATGGCAAAGAGAAAATTACACATGTTTCTGCAGAGTGAAGTAGAATGGGGAAGACTGCACCATATAGACAGTGTAAGGAATCAAATGACTTTGGTCTAGACTCTCCATAGCAACCCTGAAAATAAGACAATGAAGAAATAAAATCAAAATTCAGAAGGATATTGATTTCCAAAATAGAATTCTATACCCAGCCAAATTATCAATCATTACGGAGATAAGATAAAAACATAAAGGCATTCATACTTGTCTTAAAAATATATATTCCTCCCACCCTTTCTAAAAAATCCACTAGGGGATGTGTGCTAACAAAACAAGAAAGCATTAACAAAAAAACAGACAGACATTTGTATCAGGAAACAGGAGACCTAACCCAGTAGACAGGCAGAGAGAGCAAAAGGAATACTCAAGACAGGGAAGAGAGATCCCAGGGTGTCAGTCATGCACAGAGTCACATGCCAACCTGTCCAGGCTAGAGGAGCACCACTCCAGAGACAGATAGATATCCAAGGGTTCTAGTTCAATTTGCCTGATGACATAACACCCATAAGGCTGGCACTGATGACCTCTATCCCCTATTTGTCTTGATTATGCACTGGAGAAGCTCCTGCTTTCCTCCAAATGTGTTGCACCTCAAAGCAGGCAAGTTCACTCATTTTTCTGAGAGAAATGTTCTGTCTTTGGATAAACCTGAAACTTGTGAAATAGGCTACAGTAACCTTAAAAGAAGAAAACAGCAGTCTATTCCCTCTGACTACCTATTGGCTATTCAATATTAGTCCTGCTAGATACCCTTTTTGGAGAAAGCAATGGCACCCCACTCCAGTACTCTTGCCTGGAAAATCCCATGGATGGAGGAGCCTGATAGGCTGCAGTCCATGGGGTTGCTAAGAGTTGAGCATGACTGAGCACCTTCACTTTCACTTTTCACTTTCATGCACTGGAGAAGGAAATGGCAACCCACTCCAGTGTTCTTGCCTGGAGAATCCCAGGGACGGGGGAGCCTGGTGGGCTGCCGTCTATGGGGTCACACAGAGTCGGACACGACTGAAGCGACTTAGCAGCAGATACCCTTTTATGTGTGTGAGTCCTATTTTCCCCAGGACTCAATCAGAAGCTATATACTGACTTTTCTGAGAAAGGACTCTTGGAAACCATAAAGCTGCCTGAAGTCAGTGAATCAGGAACTGTTGATTTCTTCTCCTGGAGCCTTCATCTAAAGGCAATAAATTTGTGTGGGCTACTCAGCTTTTCCAGACCAAGCAATATATCATTTAGATAAAAATACACAGAAAGTAAATCATCTCTTAAAAGAAGGAAATGAGTCAGGCAAAGATAGACAGTGGTTACCTGGAAAATAGGAGATAGGATGAGACTGGATGCCTTTGAAGAGGGACATATCTGTAGCTCGGATGGGTAAACAATCTTTTTGTAAATTCATGCATTTTTAATTTTATCTAATGGTATATATACGTGTATATATATATATATATATATATGTTGTTGTTGTTCAGTTGCTGAGTCCTACCTGACTTCTTTGCAACCCCACGGACTGTAGCCCACCAGGCTCCTCTGTCCATGGAATTCTCTAGGCAAGAATACTGGAGTTGGGTGACATTCCCTTCTCCAGGGGATCTTCCCGACCCAGGGATCAAACTTGCATCTCCTGCATTGTCAGGTGGATTCCTTACCACTGAGCCACCAGGGAAACCTGTATATATGTATACAAGTGTGTATTATACTTTTATGGTTAAATTTTACAATAAAAAATTAAATCACAGAGTAAAAATAATTTATAATACAGTCTCACAGATATAATCCCTTTCATCACAATAGTGTTTCCATGTGTGCTTGTGTGCACTTTGTGTGATCTTTTCAATTCTTTTGGCTTTATTTTGTTATTTTTTTCACTTAACAACACACTCCAGACTTCTCAAGACAAAATACATCCATCTCTTTTAAAGCAGTATATGAATGTGCTATAATTTATTCCAGTATTCTCAGTAGGCAACTTTCCATCTTGAAAATTTCCCCCTCTTGAAATGGAAATAAGTATATCTTTCCTTTTCTCTTTGCTCAAAAATACAGTAAAAACTGAAAAGAAAAGATTATAAAGCATTGAGAACTCAATGGAAGGTAAGAACAGTGGAGATGGCTCTGTTCCGCTCATTGAGCGAGATGACTGTTAGCATTAGTTTGCTTTTTTTAATTGTGATTTTATGTCCATACTTTTTTGGGGGGTTAAAGTGTTATGTTTATTATTGGGATTATACAACCTCAACAACTAATGTTCTTAAAAGAGAAATCTGTTATAATATTTACTTTATTTGTAATTATTGTTTGGGTATTTGGTACTCAAATGATACAAAATGCATAGAGAAGCTTAAACTCTCCCTGTCACCATCACCACCACTATGCTTTCTATTCCCACTGCCACCCACTCTCAAGGTAATGAGTAATAATAGTTTGGTATATATCCTTCTATACAGTTTTTGATGGAATTTTCTCTTTTAAAGAAGAGAAACTATTCACAGGACAAATTGTTCCACACAGCCTCTCTCGAGGCTTCTTAGCATCAGAAATAATAAGAAGCCTGATGTTCAGCTGGCACAACTGCAGAAACAAAGGGACTGGATAACCATCTTGTTCTTAGAAGTGCTTGAGATTCTTCGCTTTTCCCTTTATATATCCATCTACTGAAATCACTATGCAACTATGCCATTTTCTATTAACAGATCCACAGGGCCCAATTTCTTTGACAGGGACCATTTGAATCCATTCAGGAAATGTTTTACTCCCTTAAACCAACTCAGACTCCAGAACCCTGGGAACCAAGTTTCTTCCCAGCCTATATAGAAAAGATGGCAACTGCCAGCGACCCCCACGCCTAGGCTGGCTTCAAATCAAACAGTCTCTTCAGTAACCCAGATACCTTTAATTGACCATCAGGGCCTTTTACAAAGCAAAGCATTCACAGGAAGACATCGCTTGCTCTTTATGCCAAAGCAGCACAATGTCCTTCTTGAGTGTTTATTAAACTGGCACTGAGAAAACCCTTGAAGCCCCCAGATCATGTCCATAACCCCAGTTCAAACCTCTTCTCACCCCAGATCCTCTCTTGTTCCCACCATACTCTTCCCTTGATCCTTCCTGAAGTTAATAAAGGGGTTAATACCTTATAAGAAATAAAGAATCAAAACAGACCTGAAAATCTTGCCAAATGGCCAGAGAATTAAGCTGGATCTAAGATTCCCAAAAATTGATTAGGATCACTCATGCAGTGGTCAGAATAAATTCATACACCTTTTTTTTCTCTTTATAGATCAAATGGAAAAATGCAAACATCACTCAGAGGATGGGGGTGAGGGGCAGAATTTTTAAAGTTACTTCCTAAATCCTAATTCATCCACTGTTTGGAAACTTTGTATAATAAGCAGGATTAGCCACAAAGCATCCCTTCTCTGGAATCTGGTGAACAAAAACCTAAACATTTTTAGCCAAGAACATAAAATTTCGAAAATATGTTTCCTTAAAACTAAGTGCAATTAACAACTTTAAAGATATTCACCCATTTAATAATCAAAATTGGAAAAACAAAGGCATATATCATGCTTCATTCATTTGTCACTGTTTTCATACCATGCCATTTTCTTTTCTATTACTGCCATACTCAGATTGTGTTTTCCCAGTATTTTATCATGATGTCTATGAATAAATTATTAATTATTTGTATTGCTGCCTCAGATTTACTGAAGTCACCACAGTAATATTCTCTGGTACTATGTGAAATATGAAGCTAGTAACAAATAATCAAGTAAGAAAGGAGTTTAAATATCCTTCTTTTCTGTAGAAGTCCCTCTATTTCAGGGTGTTATTTTCACTGATCCATAGAACACAGCTTAGCCATCAGGCAATGAAAGTGAAACCACTATATCGTCTATTGGTAGCTAGCTATTCTTAATTTTATTTTCAAAGTGGGAATTTGAGGTTTCCATTTTACCTCTTCAAGAAATACATCAAAAATAGATCTTCTGTAGGGAAAAAAGTATAAGACATTTCTCAAAATAAGATCTATTTGAATTATAATAATACCAAATCTATTTGAATTATATTACAGTCCTCTGGTGGGAGATGAAAAAGGTTTTCCCTTCTATATCTATGAGCTCTCTGAGATCAAGGATCATATTTCAGTCACTGACAGTACCCAGCACAGTTCTTGGCACATAGTAAGCAAGTAATAACTGTGTGATAAATGAATAAAATTAAATAAAGGGATGAATTAACATTAATGTGTAAACAATATAACCTTCACATATTGCACTCAAAAATGAATAGATTTCTGATAAGACATGAGTATCTTAGCCAATATAATATTTTATGAATCTCTAGTTTATTAATAATTCATTCTTTAATTGCTTTATTACAAAAAGGGGCTTCCCTGGTGCCTCAGCTGGTAAAAAAAAAAAAATCCACCTGCAATGAGAGAGACCTGAGTTCGATCCCTGGGTTGGGAAGATACCCTGGAGAAGGGGAAGGCTACCTACTCCAGTATTCTGGCCTGGAGAATTCACAGTCCATGGGGTCTCAAAGAGTCGGACAAAACTGAGCGACTTTTGCTTATTACAAAAAGACTAAATGTTTTCTGTAGCTTCCACTGCCTTCTATACAGCATGAAATAATTTATATCCATATGGAAATACTCTCTATATTTTCCTTTTGCACTTTTTTGACTGAAAGGGGGAATTCAGAAAATGTTGGCAACCCGCCTCAATATCAGAGAGTAATAGTAAGGGGAAAGCTAGCCCCTACCTGCCAGATGGTTATCAGAGACTAGGAAGAACAGAGAGATCCCAATGTATCTGGTGGTGAACAAACCAGTTTCACTGTATTCAAAGACATTTTTGGCTGACAAATAACCTTTATGTGCATGCGTGTGTGTGTGTGTGTGTCACACACAGTCAGATTAATGGTGAGTCAGGAGGCAAGTAAATGCATGATATGGTAACATTATACACTAAGTGGGCTTCCCTGGTGGCTCAGATGCTGAAAAATCTCCTGCAATGCAGGAGACCCAGGTTTGATCCCTGAGTAGGGAAGATCCCCTGGAGAAGGGAATGGCTACCCACTCCAGTACTCTTGCCTACAGAATTCCATGAATAGAGGAGCCTGGTTCATTCCATGGGGTTGCAAAGAGTCAGACATGACTGAGAAACTAACACACATACATACAAACATTTTCCCATTTGAAATAATCTCAATGAAAAATGGAAATTTATTCTCAAATAGTGTTGCATTTTCAGTCAAGAAATAAGTATATATATATAATTATTTAATAGAATTATTCAACAAGTTAATAGAGGTCAAATTGAACAATGATCACTGTGCCTGGATGGAGAAATAATAACTGCTCTTATGAAATAGAAGGTCCTGGCTGTTTTTTTCCTTCTCTCTTAAGGAAGTTTATAATTATCTTTGCTGTTATTCTGTTTATAAACTATAAAGTAGAGAGAAAAGAGCAATACAGAAAGACAAAGGGCTAGAACATCACCAATTATTTTCAGTTATGCCACATGAGATAAAACTCAAACACTTCAGATGTCCTAAGCATAGAATAGTAGTTAGAAAGCAAAAATTTTCAGGGACAATCAGTGCCAAAAATTGAAGTAATTTAGAATTTCCACAAGTTCTACATGAAGTTAAAATAGAGAGAAGACGGGGGTAAAAAATCAGAAAGTATAAAGAGAAAAAATTTAAAGGGAGGAGAGATGAAAGGGAGAAAGATAAGCAACAAAATATCATATTTATGTCATGAAAAAAAGGAAGAAAAATAAATGAATGGCCCAAGTTCAGTCTGAAGGATGTTTCTTCCCACAAATCTCAGCATGTTCTAAATAGAAATGTTTGTTATTGTTTGTCTTTTCTAAGACATAAGGGAGATCACTGTATAAAATAAAAATCATTCTGCCTTACCTGCATTCTCATAAAAGTTTTATAAAGCAAAAATACATTAAAAGTACTTTAGAAAAAAATTACAAACTATTACAATTAAGATGAAAATACATTAAAATATGCCTCTACACATAATTACACACAGTATATACATTACATAACAAAAACACATCACACTGAAGCAGTCATACTCCATCCATCATATGTCCAGTAGTTTCAAGAATATGTAATTAACCGTCTTACAACACACAAAAAAAAACCAGTGGCAATTATTTCAAGCATAGAATTTTTTATGAGTTATTGGAGAAGTATTTTACCAATTAGCATAAAATAATAAATAATAATTCAAAAATTATATTGAAGTGTTCTGAATTAGAACAAATTCTAACAAGTTGGCAATAGTCTGCTTTTGCAATCTGCTTTTCATCTCTCTAAAAAATAAACTGCTCCTGCATAAACAATATTTCAGTAACTGACAGAGCTGGCAGCTAGGCTCAAGACAGCAGGGATATTAGCAACCATGACTGATAGCAAAATTGGGGATTGCAGAGAGAGGAGAAAGTATACATTCAAATTTAAGGAGTAGCTGTTGTATTTCGGATTCCTTTAAAAAAATGTGACATGACATATTGAGGTCACCATTGATTAAAAAGATGTATCTACAAGGAAGGCTTTCACCTACTCTGAAATCTTCAGGGAAACCCCTTGGAGACATGCTGGCCTACCCCTTCCTGCTACAGGCACACAATGGGTACCTATGGCTAAATTCCTCTAACCTGGCTTCACCTACTGGGTGGTGTGGCCAATTAGTGAAGGGATTTGAAGACACAGTCCTACTGAATGTAATGCCAGTATGAAACCTCAAACCTACCAGCATAGAGCTCAAAGAACAAGTCCTAAAACCTTGATGTAAAACCCCTCATTCAATTTTAAGTTTTATTCATCAATCTCTTCTCAACTATATTTACCAGTATAACCTTCTGAATATCATCTTTCAGTTAACTCCATAACAAAACCTATTCTGAAAATACAAGAGATATATATTTCATTTCCTAAGCTGCTTTCTCAACACATTTTTCTCAGAAATTTTATTATATACCTTGTCTTGAAAAAGAGATGGTCTACTTATTAAATGGAAGTGTGAAAAACAATATATTTTCCCAGTCTCCCAAAGGAAATCACTCCTCCATACAAATTTGTAGAAATTTCAATTATTTATTATCTAACTTAAAAGGGTGTGTTCAAATTCAGTATGTGTAGCAGAGACTACTAGCTGTCCCTCAATACCCAGCCTTCCCTCCTTCCCCTACTAATAACCCTTGATTTTAACTGGGAATATGATACAGAGTTAGGGCTTCCCTATGGCTCAGTGAGTAAAGAAATTGCCTGCGATGCAGGAGATTCAGGAAACATGGGTTCAATCCCAGATCAGGAAGATCCCTTGGAGAAGGAAATAGCAACCTATTCCAGTATTCTTGCCTGAAAAATCACATGGACAGAGGAGCCTGGCGGGTTATAGTCCAAAGGGTCACAAACAGCCAAACACAACTGAGCAACTAAGCACACACGTGATACCCAGTTACACATTCTCAGTGGCCATCACAGTTAAGCATGCCCTTGTAAGTGCATTCCGCCTTTCAGGATGGAAAGTGACAAGTACAACTCTGAGAAGCTGGCATCTTCTTCCTTTCAACCTCTCCCTACTTTTCATTCCTTTACAAAGAACAATCAATTCACATAGGGTGATTGTATATATTATATCACTGGTTTCCCAAGACATTCTTATTTGCTCCTGTTCCAGGATTTTTTTGGTCACCCTGATCTGAGACCATTAGATGGAAATTGAATTAAGGGTGGCTGAGTTACAAAACAGAAAGAGTATTGCTAGTTGGCCTTTGTTAGAGCAGCTAAAAAGGGAAGCGATATAAAATAAACAGAAAAAAGTCAGAAATCCTTGTTCAGTTTCAGAATAAGACACAGTTGTTCCCTTCTATTGAGATGTTTAGCACAAACAATTTTAACCAAGATAGGTTTTTGTTTTTTTTTTTTAATGTTTGGACACTTAAAAAGAAGGGGAAAAAAGCCAGTGGTTAAAGGTGGTCCCACAAAAAAACAGTAGTTTTTGTCTGAAGAAAGCCAAGAAATCTTCTTGGATAAGATAGCATTTAATCTGGTCTTTACATAATAAATATGAATAGGTTTTCAAAAGGCAGCAAAATGATTTTAGATAAGGAGATTAGCAGGAGCAAAGATATAAAGGTAGCAATATGAGTGACATTTCCAAGAAATGACTTGGTGTACTATCAGGTAGGTAGGATGTAGGAAAAGCTGAAACAAGTGTTATAACTGGGATTCAATTTCAGATAAATATGAATGCTATTCTGAGAGGTTTGGAGTTCATTCTGCAGGAAGTGTGAAGCCAATAAAGGTTTCTCTAAACCTTCCCTAGAAATGGCAAAATGAATTCAATATATATAAATTCAAATATTTTCAAAAATATACTACAGTGTTCATATCATGCAACTGGTTAATGAAGGGAAATAATTAATGATATGTGGAGAGGTGTTTTCTAAATAACTAATACTTGTCTCAATCTTCATTTTCTGTTATGTCTTGGCCTTTGCTTACCCCCACCCCCCTTTTCAGTCAGCTAGATTATTCTTTGCTTCTAAATTTCAAAAGCCAAGACCTTGGGAAATTCAAACTTGAGGAAGAAAAATAAATAGATTTGGGGGGAAAAAGCAGGAAGAGAAGTCAGTCTAGAGCCTTCCTTTACCAAACTACAAACACACCAAGATCCTAGTAGGTCTAGGAGAAGAGAAAGAAAGAATAGTCTTCTTTAGAACCAAGATGCTGATTGGTCCCTGAGAAATGGATTCTGTGAGAGCTCAGGGTAGAAGGGCCAGTTGCCCCTTTCCTAAGTAGAAGAAAATAGGAAACCCTCAGATAAGAAACCAAATAAAAAAGAAAAGACCAGAAAAAGTTGGCCAAATTCTCTATGCAGCATCAGTCAGTGAGCACATCCAGTTCAGCAAAACTTGCAGCTTCACATGAAGTGAGTAAGAGAAAGGAAAAAATACAGCAGAGAGGAAGATGAAAAACTTCACAAAGACACATCACAACCATTGGGTCCTTAAGACCTGAGGGAAGTGAGGGTGGAAACGCAGACTTCTAACAGATCAATACATGGAGGAGAGTGCAGCCCTGCAGGGGTGGAGGGGGGAGGTTTAGGAAGGTTCCATAACCTCTGGGAGCAGGTATGTCTTGTTATTGCCTCACTTTTATCACCTAGGAAACACTCTACCCATTCCCATCAAAACAATATCAGATTGATTGTGAACACTATTTTTATCTTTGGAAATGTAACATTTTAAACCCTGAGTATGTAAAAAGAATCAAAACTGAAAGTAAAACGCATAGATTTCAAATGTTTTACATTTGCTGCTGCTGCTAAGTCGCTTCAGTCGTGTCCGACTCTGTGCGATCCCGTAGACGGCAGCCCACCAGGCTCCGCTGTCCCTGGGATTCTCCAGGCAAGAACACTAGAGTGGGTTGCCATTTCCTTCTCCAATGTATGAAAGTGAAAAGTGAAAGTGAAGTCGCTCAGTCGTGCCTGACTCTTAGCAACCCCATGGAATGCAGCCTACCAGGCTCCTCTGTCCATGGGATTTTCCAGGCAAGTGTACTGGAATGGGGTGCCAAATAAAAATTAGTAGGCAATGAAATCTCCCCCCCCCCCCGAGGGCTAAAGATTTTTAAGCACCTATTCTCAGTAAGTGACATATAAAGTAAACATACTTACATCAAAATTAAAATCTAGTTTCTAGTTATTTTATTTTAAATAATATACTTTTCCCTCTTAATAAGCCACGTGATTTACTTTTAGTGAATTTATGAACATGCTTTTAAATAAAATAAGAGGTACTGCACAAACAGGCAAGAAGATACTTCCTCTGTATTAATTAGGGCTATTTTGTAATGCACTTAAAGTTTATTCTACTAATGTTCCCTACAAATAACATCAAAAATAGATATTTTACTTTTATAATGAGAGTTCATCATGAAATTGCACCATGAATTCTTGGGAAGAAAAAAAAAAACATGTTAAAATGTGCTTCAAAATAGAAGGATAAAAATCACAACAGCTGATTCATTTGCAAGGAAACATTCAATGTGAATGATTGTCCCCAGAAATTTAAAAAAAGAAATTCATTTTCAAGTTCTTTCTCCAGTCAGAAAATTTATGAGAAAAAAAAGAACTATTTATAAGAGAACTTCATACAAAATTTGTGAACACTTGGGATGCTGAGAGATTAGAATTAGGGTGAACCATATGAAAGCCCAAGTATTTGACCATATTTGACCCACACAAATGGAAACTTCATATGACTTGCCTAATAATTACCTTCTGAAACACAAAACCAGAAAAAAAAATAATTTAAAAACAGAATTTCATATTTCAAATGTCCCTGATAATGATATTAACCTAAAAGATTTCTTCCTGAATAATTGAGGCAGGACAAATGATTAAGAAAAAAAGATTCACATAAAGTCTTGTGCCAGAACTATCCAGATCTTCAAGATAAGCTACTTGAGGGAAGAAGCTTGCATATTTAAGATATAAATTTAAAAGATAAGCTTTGTGTAATCACATTTTAGGGAACTCAACATGTTCCTTAGGGATAAGATGTCAGAATTCCTCCAAATCATAATGTATGATTCTCCCCCAAAATGTGGGTCTGGCCTCTTGGGCTAAACTAAGAGAGGAAAAAGAATTAAGTTCATTAGATGTCATCTTAATAAAAGAAAAAGCTTCTTAGGAGGAAAAAAAAAATGATTCTGGGAAGAAAAAAAAAATAGAAAATGCAAACCAAACCATCCTAACCCTTCTTTCCCAGAACCTTATAGAGTCAATCTTTTCTCACTCATTTTTAAGAGCAAAGATCAGAAGGAACGGACAGCATTGGGAAAGGATATTATACAATTAATCTCCTTTAAATTCTCCTGCTTCATTATCTTTTCAAAAATTCCAGCAAAATTTGGAGGAGTCCATCAAGCACTGGGGCTCCATCTATCTTCCCCAGCTTTGTAGTATTGGGCAGCATAAGAGAAGTGGACTTTCCTGATCTCCGAGCATGAGGGTTTATGGACTTTCAAGCTGATATCTATCAGATGACTGATTTGTTTGTCAGTCTTGTGATAAGTAAATATTCAAAGGTTCAAGATGTTCTGCTCTTAAAACACTGAAACAATTAGTGCAAATGCTGTAAAATCTTAAGAAACGAGTTATTCTGAATCTATTTGGAATTAGCAAATGTTCCTTAGAGCTGGGAGATACACTTCCTCCTACATTAGTATTTGATGGGACCCTTTTAAAAATGCATTCTGTACTTCCCTGCCTTCCTAAATTATTAAATCATGCTGTAGATGGTGAAGGTTTTACAAAGCACTGTGGATGGTAGATGAGCTTGAACTGGGATCAGATCACACTAGCTGTGTAATTATGGGAACATTACTTAGCAGCTCAGAGTCACAGTTCCTATCTCTAGGCATCCATCTCTTTGCTGAGAAGCAAAAAATGTGGTAGTGTATCCAAAGTGAAAATCAGCGCCAACAACGTAAATTCTCAGTAAATGTTAGTTACTTTCATTCCTTATTTCCCCTAACCCAAACAGTAACATGTCTACCCTTTCCCCATCACAACTTGAAGCACAACTTAGAGATCAACTGTTGTTAAAGTGCTAGAGATACAAGGGGCTTTTTCCATCCACTCCCACTTTCTCCTCCTGCCCAGATTATCCTCTATTACTTTTGGCTTTTTAATTCATTGCTTTAGCATCTCTAGTTGGGATGTTAATTATCTGGCACCAACCTACTACTTTCTCAAACACATTTATGCCAGATAAACGATGTGGGTGGAAAAACAAAATTAAAAGAAAAATCCTGTCTCAAATTGGCTGAAGCAACTGGGACCTATATTCTCTCACATGACAGTAAGTTGAGAAGTAAAGGAGACTTCAGAACTGTCTGGTTTACCAAGACCCATTTTCTCTCCCTTTTCTGCCATATCTATGATCTGCTTCTCCCCAAAGACTATCTTACCTCAGTCACAAGAAGGCTGTTAGAAGCAGTGGGATTGCAGGCTTCTCTGGCACACCCAAAAGGAGAGAGGTGGGGGACACTCTTTCCTAGGCATGAAATGAAAGAACAATATTTCAGTACCACTAAGGTAGAGTTTTTCAAGTAGTCATGTATGGATGTGAGAGTTGGACAATAAAGAAAGCTGAGCACCGAAGAATTGATGCTTTTGAACTGTGGTGTTGGAGAAGACTCTTGAGAATCCCTTAGACTTGCAAGGAGATGCAACCAGTCTATCCTAAAGGAAAACAGTCCTGAAAATTCATTGGAAGGACTGATGCTAAAGCTGAAACTCCAATACTTTGGCCACCTGATGTGAAGAACTAACTCATTGGAAAAGACCCTGATGCTGGGAAGGATTGAGGGCAGGAGGAGAAAGGGACAACAGAGGATGAGGAGTTTGGATGGAATCACCGACTCAATGAACCTGAGTTTGAGTAAACTCTGGGAGTTGGTGATGGACAGGGAGGCCTGGCGTGCTGCAGTCCATGGGATTGCAAAGAGTCGGACACGACTGAGCAACTGAACTGAACTGAACTGAAGCTAGGTCACACTAATACCCTTTATTAGTGAAAGTCATCTGGGGAAATGCACAGACAGCTTAAGTTAGATTATTGAAAAGACGTCACAACTAAAATAGAATTACCATGATTGAATAAAAGTACTTAATATCTATTCTTGAAGTGTGACATGGAGTAAGGCTGGTCTCAATTTTCTCCTGTGTCACAAGAGCTAGCTTGGAAAGGGCAGATACCTAATACATGTTAATACCTGTGGTTTTACTGGACTGTGGTTATGTTAGACCAGCACCAAGAACCCACTGTGCTCCTGTTATACCAATCACTCATCATGCTGACCAGTTAACCTGACTCAGCCTCAAAACCTTCTCCACACCATGTATTAGGAAAGAATAATCCTGTTAAGACATTAAACAGGTAATGTCTTCTTATGATAAATGTGTTTTTACATGTAAGTCAGTTTGCCAATTGGGAAAGGAGTATGTTAAGAATGTATATTGTCACTATTTAACTTACATGCAGAATACATCATGTGAAATACTGGGCTGGATGGAGCACAAGCTGGAATCAAGATTGCTGGGAGAAATATCAATAACCTCAGATATGCAGAAGACAGAACCCTTATGGCAGAAAGTGAAGGGGAACTAAAGAGCCTCTTGATGAAAGTGAAAGAGGAGAGTGAAAAAGCTGACTTAAAACTCTGGTCCCAACACTTCAAGGCAAACAGATGTGGAAACAATGGAAACAGTGACAGACTTTATTTTCTTGGGCTCCAAAATCACTGCAGACAGTGACTGCTGCTGCTGCTAAGTCGCTTCAGTCGTGTCCAACTCTGTTTGACCCCATAGACGGCAGCCCACCAGGCTCCCCGTCCCTGGGATTCTCCAGGCAAGAAAGCATATTAAAAAGCAGAGACATTACTTTGCTGACAAAGGTTCATCTAGTCAAAGCTGTGATTTTTCCAGTAGTCATATATGGATGTGAGAGTTGGACTATAAAGAAAGCTGAGCGCTGAAGAATTGATGCTTTTGAACTGTGGTGCTAGAGAAGACTCTTGAGAGTCCCTTGGACTGAAAGGAGATCCAATCAGTCCATCCTAAAGGAAATCAGCCCTGAATATTCATTGGAAAGACTGATGCGGAAGCTGCAACTCCAATACTTTGGCCACCTGATGAGAAGAACTGACTCATCAGAAAAGACCTTGATGCTGGGAAAGATTGAAGGCAGGAGGAGAAGGGGATGACAGAGGATAAGATGGTTGGATAGCATCACTGACTCGATGGACATGAGCTTGAGCAAACTCTGAGAGTTGGTGATGGACAGGGAGGCCTAGCATGCTGCAGTCCATGGGTTGCAAAGAGGAACATGACTGAATGACTGAACTGAACAGTTTGCACAACTCCTGATACCCACTGACTCAAGGACATGAGTCCTCCATAGAAACAGCTGAACCCAGCCTAGAACTTAGAAATCATTACTCAGCTTTGTATTTCCACTTAGACTATTGTTGATAAAATAGCCAGCCTTTGTTGAGAAAGGAAAGTACATCCCCAAAGTTTCACTCCATGCATCAAAAGCAAGGAAGTCTGAGCACAAAGTTTCACTGAAAGTCACAGTGCAGGGAGCAGGGAGCAGAAAAAATGGGCAATACCTTCACAGGTGAGTAAAATGTCTTTCTAGGATTGGGGAGAGAAGAGAAAGAGAAAACAGGTAAAGATCAAAGTGCTTGTTTGGCGTCCCATATCTACTCCCACATCCTAGGTTGAAAAATTCAGAATGGTAATGTCAAAAACGATCAGAAAATTCTTGCCCAAGCAGAGGGCCCCTATCTTACTTTCCAAAGAAAAGTTTATTAAAAATATTGTGCCTTAAGAAAGGCTCACAACAAAACAGAATGGCAACAACAAAGTAGAAATTGCAGGATGACATAGTTAAGCAGAGAGAGGCATATCCCCACACACTCCAAGGAGGATGAAGAGGATAGATGAAGATCCTGGCTGTGAGCTCACCAGCAGACTGGCAGTAGGGAGGGTGGGAAGGAAGAGAAGCCACTCAGTGAAGGACACAGTGACCCTGTAGCAGAAGACCACAGGGCAGACTGCACAAGCCAGCAATAAAATGAGAGCCACAGGCCAGCCTCAGTGACAACAGCAGCATTCCGTTTCTCAAGCCCCACCACTACCCTCCAGAACGGTCTAATCCAGTCCACCGGAGTGGGGAGCAATGGGCAATGGAGGTGGCAGACCTGATGGCTAGCAGCAGAGGTGACCAGTGAAGATTTCAATACATCACAAAAGCCACGCTGTTAAGCAGAAACGGCAAGGGACTGTCCTCTGTATGTTTACCTTGCCCCTGTGCTCTAGAGATCACTACATGGTGGGACACGCCTACAACTCCAGCCCATCCACTCTTTCCCAGGGTCACCAAGTTTTACCACACTGGTCTCCTTTGTTTTTCTTGACTTACTGCGAAATGAAATGTTCTTCCCTTGCCTCTTTGTGTGGCTGGCTTCTTCCATTATCCAGATCTCAGTTTGCTATCGTTATTGTTGCTGCTTGTTTTGTTTTTGTACAGATGTATTTCAAACCAAGCCACCATGCTTTCTGCTGAAATCTTAAAGGAATTCCCATAAACCTTTAGGGAGAAGAAATAAAAAACATCCAATATCATCACTACTATTTCATATTTTCTAAAACTACAAGCTATAAGATATAATACACAAATATTGGCAAAATTTAGGCATAATTATGATACACACTTGATATAATCACATACTTGGAATATCCAAGAAAATTGAAAAACTACTAGAAGTGATAAGAAAATTAAGTAGTTGGCAACAGAACAAAAGCATTCATACATACAAGTAGTAATCACATTGAAAATACAGTGGGAGTTTTTAGATAAGGTTACAGATTGAATACACACCACTAATTTTGCTTTGCCCTGAACCTCATCAAAACCATAGTACAGGGAATTTTTTAAGGGCATAAGCTCACAGGGATAGGGAACAACAGGGAGAAAACAGCAGTAGAAATATGAAAGCTGTACCACAGGGAGAAAACAGATAACCCACTCAAGAAGGCCAAATCTCAAAACACTGGGGAAACACTGAGAATTTACCCAATTCATACAATAGATTCCTCAAAAGGTAAATGAAAGTACAGGACAGTCTACTTTTGGTCATATCTCTGCTGGATTTCCATATCTGGTTTTTTAATAACAGTTATACTGATATACAATTTACACACCATAATATTCATCAGGCCAAATCATACAATTCATGTTTCTTTAGCATATTCAGAGTTGTACAACCATCACCATAATCTAATTTCAGAACATTTTTGTAACTGCAGGTCTCAGTTCAAATGGGCCCTCCTTACAGACATTCTTCCCAATGCCCTTTAATAGATCGACACCCCACTTCCTGCTTCTTTTCTGCGGCACTAATAACGATCAGTAGATATTTTACAGAGGTGTTGGCTTACTTCTTTACTTTCTCACTAGGGTAATCTCCGTAAAGAAAGGAGTTTGTCTCTCTTGACATTTTTGTAGTCCAGCTGGTAGCACAGCCCAGGGCCCAGCACATAGTAAGTGGTCACTAAAAACAGTTGCTGAATGGATGAACTGGGAAGATACAATTACGATTGGCCAGAAGGTTTGTTTAGATTCTCCTACAACATCTTAATGAAAAAATTCGAATGAACTTTTGGCCAACCTAACATATGAGCTGAGCTCTGTATCTGATGCAGAACTAGCCATGAAAAGCAACAGCGTGTGGCACTGAGGGGGAACACAAGCAGGAGAGTTGAAAGATAAGTCACTGCAATGGGACTGGGAAGACTTCTTAGGTTCTTGGACAATTAGAGAGAGTGAGTGGTATGAGACAGTCCCACTGACAAGAGTGGATGATTTTACACATTTAATTGAAAAAATAAAACAACATGACAGGCAGTTTGCGCTGTACACACTACTATGTATAAGACAGATACCCAACAAGGACCTACGGTATAACACAGGGAATTCTGCTCAATATTCTATAGAGGAGAAGGGGACGACAGAGGATGAGATGGTTGTATAGCAATGCCAATTCGACGGACATGAGTTTGAGTAAGCTCCAGGAGTTGGTGATGGACAGGGAAGCCTGGTGTGCTATAGCCCATGGGGTCACAAAGAGTCAGAGATGACTGAGTGACTGGAATGAACTGAACTGAACTGAACCAGAAAGAGAATCTGAAAACTAGGATACATTTGTATGCATAACTGAATCACTTGACTGTACACCTGAAATTAACACAACATTGTTAATCAACTATGCTCCAATGTAAAATAAAAAAAAAAAATTTATTAAAAAAAGTAAAGTCATCTTGAAGATAAAAAAGAACAAAAAAATACGATCTATATGCAACTCATGTTGACAAATCACTCATATGGCTTATACTATTAATACATTAAAATATACAAAGTAAATATCCTTTTGATGCGTCTACCATCTGATATTGTTAATGAGATGCTGCGTACAGATAGTGCAAAGGTCTGGAATTAGAACTCGTTGTCCCATTCTTCACTACTAGCTATGTGACTTTGAGCAAGTTACTTAACTGCTTTGTGCTTTGACTTGTAAATTTATAATAGACATATTAATAGTTCTTACATGATAAGAGCTGTTGTATTAAGTAGAAATGATCCAAAATGTACTTATCACATACTGGGTGCCTTATAAAATTTATGCAATAGCCATAGAAGCAGCAGCAGTGGTTGTTATAGTGGAGGTACTAGTGGTGGTATAAACAGTAGTAGGTAGCAGTGAAATCAGAGAAGGCGATGGCAGCCCACTCCAGTACTCTTGCCTGGAAAATCCCATGGACGGAGGATCTTGGAAGGCTGCAGTCCATGGGGTCGCTGAGGGTCGGACACAACTGAGCGACTTCCCTTTCACTTTCACTTTCATGCATTGGAGAATGAAATGGCAACCCACTCCAGTGTTCTTGCCTGGAGAATCCCAGGGACAGGGGAGCCTGGTGGGCTGCCGTCTGTGGGGTCGCACAGAGTTGGACACGACTGAAGTGACTTAGCAGCAGCAGCAGCAGCAGCAGCAGCAGTGAAATGATAGAAGTGCAGCCCATCATGCTGTTTTATGTGGCCAGAGAGTCAGCTTTAGTTCAGTGTCAAGTGGTGTCAAATACAAAGTACTAAATTAATATTGAACTGACTTCTGCTCACAATGTTTCCTATCATAGTGCAAGATGATTTGACACAATTGATTTTTCTTCAAGAACTGAGTGAATCAGCAGATTTGTAGTCCCTGTGGTTGGCAAACTGACTCCAAGTAAATCATTCTCAACTTTGGCCCAGAGAGAGTTTCAGGACAGCTGTGTTCCTGAGTCCATAAATGTGTGTGCCAGAGATGGCATGCATGAAACTGTGATTCTGTGTGTTGCAAGAACGCAAGAACATCATACTTTTAGAAGCTAAGTGGGAAATGAATGGACAATCCTAAAAAAAATTAGCCTTGGTATTCAGAGATTAAGGAACTCATTTCTTTAGAAGAGACAGCCACTGGTTTCCTTTATAGACAATATTGTCAATGCTTTTTCTTCAAAGACAAATAAGAGAAGCCCTCATTTTAGTTTCTTAGTTAATTTCACAATTGATCTGTCCAGTGGAGTCCACATATATTATCCTTCACATACATTATCTAAGGAAACTGGAAAGCAGATCTACCTTAACAAGTGGATTTATCTTAAAATCTGCATCAATATCAGCTGCTAATCAGGGCAAGCCTCCAAAAAAGGTCCAAAAAAGCAGTGAACAAGACCAGTTATTTAATTATCCAAAGGGAATAGAGAGAAAGTTCTCTAAAAGAAGAGACTTTCAGCATAAACAAGGGAAGTGAGCTGCCTTCAAATTAAAAGTGAACGTGTTATTTTTTAAAATGCCTAGAGGGTTATTTTCTGTCTGCAAAATCTAGTGACTATTCTGCAGAATGATAAGTAGAATAAAGTGAAACACCCGAGAGAAGCATAGGCCAGCATCATACAGGCTCTGCTCTAAAGAGACAGGTATTCAGTGGTAAAGTAATGATAAATAACACTTAAAATAATTTGCCTGATTCTTCCATTTCTCAGTTCAGTTCAGTTCAGTCGCTCAGTCGTGTCCAACTCTTTGCGATGCCATGAATCGCAGCACGCCAGGCCTCCCTGTCCATCACCAGCTCCCGGAGTTCACTCAGACTCACGTCCATCAAGTCAGTGATGCCATCCAGCCATCTCATCCTCTGTCGTCCCCTTCTCCTCCTGCCCCCAATCCCTCCCAACATCAGAGTCTTTTCCAATAAGTCAACTCTTCGCATGAGGTGGTCAAAGTACTGGAGTTTCAGCTTTAGCATCATTCCTTCCAAAGAAATCCCAGGGCTGATCTCCTTCAGAATGAACTGGTTGGATCTCCTTGCAGTCCAAGGGACTCTCAAGAGTCTTCTCCAACACCACAGTTCAAAAGCACCAATTCTTCGGCACTCAGCCTTCTTCACAGGCCAACTCTCACATCCATACATGACCACAGGAAAAACCATAGCCTTGCTAGACGGACCTCTGTTGGCAAAGTGATGTCTCTGCTTTTGAATATGCTATCTAGTTTGGACATAACTTTCCTTCCAAGGAGTAAGCGTCTTTTAATTTCATGGCTGCAGTCACCATCTGCAGTGATTTTGGAGCCCCAAAAAATAAAGTCTGACACTGTTTCCACTGTTTCCCCATCTATTTCCCATGAAGTGATGGGACCGGATGCCATGATCTTTGTTTTCTGAATGTTGAACTTTAAGCCAACTTTTTCACTCTCCACTTTCAATGTCGAATTATTTATGGGAACTCAGTTCCTTTAATCTAAATGCATTCACTCATACATGAAAGTATGCATTCACATCTTTGTGGCAATATGATAAGAGTGAAAATTGACCTGACAATTCTAGGAGACAAGAACTCTTAA
The DNA here is from genome assembly GCF_032452875.1 of Bos javanicus. Lineage (NCBI taxonomy): Eukaryota > Metazoa > Chordata > Mammalia > Artiodactyla > Bovidae > Bos > Bos javanicus. The sequence continues at coordinate 34,884,077 of NC_083874.1, read as the reverse complement.
AAGAGTTAATAGGCTGTGCCAGAGGCACCTGGAGGCAAATGTAAAAGACAGAAAGCAAAGGCAAAATGTCTTTAGGAAGCAATGCAGCAAGAAGGACCTGGAGACTGGATTTGGGACGTGAAGCTGAGGAATGTGCCAAGAGTTTGCAGGCACACTTGCACGCTTCAGCTCCACTTTCACTTATAAGAGGGAGTAGAGAACTTCTCTGGGTTTGTGGTAGGGTTTAACATTTAGGATAAGATGGTATGGCACTGGGAAAGGAAGAGTGTTCAAGAGCAAGGTTCTACAACCTGAGAGCCAGGGTTTTCAGGGTTTCAGGGTTTCAGGGTTTTCAGTCTCTACCACTTAGTAACTGTGACATTGTGTCAGTTTCAATTTGCTAATCCCTTAAATGGAATAATGATTAAACCTACATTATAGAGCTGAAATAATTACTAAATAATTCATGTGGAGCACTAAGTCCATGGCTCATATAAGTTTGAGTATGAATTGTTGGTAATATTATTATTATTCAAGCCATGTTTATTGAGCACCTCTTACGTACAGTCATCATTCTCTATTCTAGGTACTGCGGATATAGAAGTGAAAAAGAAATATAGAAAAATAAATACATTCAAGAAGTGTTAGGTGCTATGAAAGAAAAACAAAGGTTAGGCTCATGGAGTGAGCCAGGGATAGTGGTAAGAGACACAGACGAGATTGGAAAGGAGAACAGGTGCTAAATCATGATAAGAACTTTGGACAATATTTTATTCATTGGAATACTGATAATGAGGGGGAAATATGATCCAATTAATGACCTAAAAACCATTTTGGCTACTAGAGAAATAGATTGTAGGGAGTAAAGAGTGGAAACAGGAAATCTGATTGGTAAGTATTGAAATTACTCAGAAGAGAGATTGTAGTAGGCTGGAATGGGGTCAGCTAAGAGTGGATACGGTCAGAGTGATAGGATTCAGGATACCTTTTTTGTTCCAGGTTATCTTTTGCTAGTAGACCTGGAAATTTTTGTCAGTAGATTGAATGTGAAGTGTAACAGAATGGGAATAAGCAAGGATGACTCCAAACAAAAGAGTGTGTTATGTGGCCATATAACGAGATGAGACTGACTGAGGAAGGAAAAGGATTGGTAGTAGAAATCAAGAGTTGAGTTTGAGACATAATAATTTGTGTCATAATAATTTGTGATACTTCAGTTCAGTTCAGTCGCTCAGTCATGTCCGACTCTTTGCGACCCCATGAATCGCAGCACTCCAGGCCTCCCTGTCCATCACCAACTCCCGGAGCTCACCCAAACTCATGTCCATCGAGTCGGTGATGCCATCCAGCCATCTCATCTTCTGTCGTCCCCTTCTCCTCCTGCCCCCAATCCCTCCAAGCACCAGAGACTTTTCCAATAAGTCAACTCTTCACATGAGGTGGCTAAAGTATTCGAGTTTCCGCTTTAGCATCATTCCTTCCAAAGAAATCCCAGGGCTGATCTCCTTCAGAATGAACTGGTTGGATCTCCTTGCAGTCCAAGGGACTCTCAAGAGTCTTCTCCAACACCATAGTTCAAAAGCATCAATTCTTCGGCGCTCAGCTTTCTTCACAATCCAACTCTCACATCCATACATGACCACAGGAAAAACCATAGCCTTGACTAGACGGACCTTTGCTGGCAAAGTAACGTCTCTGCTTTTGAATATGCTATCTAGGTTGGTCATAACTTTCCTTCCAAGGAGTAAGCGTCTTTTAATTCCATGGCTGCAGTCACCATCTGCAGTGATTTTGGAGCCCCAAAAAATAAAGTCTGACACTGTTTCCACTGTTTCCCCATCTATTTCCCATGAAGTATTGGGACCGGATGCCATGATCTTCGTTTTCTGAATGTAGAGCTTTAAGCCAACTTTTTCGCTCTCCTCTTTCACTTTCATCAAGAGGCTTTTTAGTTCCTCTTCACTTTCTGCCATAAGGGTGGTGTCATCTGTATATCTGAGGTTATTGATATTTCTCCCGGCAGCCTTGATTCCAGCTTGTGTTTCTTCCAGCCCAGCATTTCTCATGATGTACTCTGCACAGAAGTTAAATAAGCAGGGTGACAATATACAGCCTTGACGTACTCCTTTTCCTATTTGGAACCAGTCTGTTGTTCCATGTCCAGTTCTAACTGATGCTTCCTGACCTGCATATAGGTTTCTCAGGAGCAGGTCAGGTGGTCTGGTATTCCCATCTCTTGCAGAATTCTCCACAGTTTATTGTGGACTGCACAGTCAAAGGCTTTGGCATAGTCAATAAAGCAGAAATAGATGTTTTTCTAGAACTCTCTTGCTTTTTCCATGATCCAGCAGATGTTGGCAATTTGATCTCTGGTTCCTCTGCCTTTTCTAAAACCAGCTTGAACATGTGGAAGTTCATGATTCACATATTGCTGAAGGCTGGCTTGGATAATTTTGAGCATTTCTTTACTATGTGAGATTAGTGCAATTATGCGGTAGTTTGAGCATTCTTTGGCATTGCCTATCTTTGGGATTGGAATGAAAACTGACCTTTTCCAGTCCTGGGGCCACTGCTGAGTTTTCCAAATTTGCTGGCATATTGAGTGCAGCACTTTCACAGCATCATCTTTCAGGATTTGAAATAGCTCAACTGGAATTCCATCACCTCCACTAGCTTTGTTCATAGTGATGCTTTCTAAGGCCCACTTGACTTCACATTCCAGGATGTCTGGCTCTAGGTCAGTGATCACACCATCATGATTATCTTGGTCATGAAGATCTTTTTTGTACAGTTCTGTGTATTCTTGCCATCTCTTCTTAATATCTTCTGCTTCTGTTAGGTCCATACCATTTCTGTCCTTTATTGATACTTAGCAGAGATCTAAACAGAATAAAAATAGGTAGCCAAAAATATGAGTTCAGGGTAGAGGTAAGGACCAGAGATATAAATAAAGGAGTCATGAGCATTGAATGCCATACAAAGCCATGGAGTGACTGACATCACCTTTGGAGTATAGTTGGAGAGAATGGAAGGCTGAGGATCACACCCTGGGGCATTTCAACATTTAGATGTCAGGAAGAGAGAAGCAGTGAGAGGAGAGGCCAGTGAGGTGGCCAGTGCTTCCAAGCATGTGGTCTAACTGTGAATCGTAGTTCTCAGAATGTGTGGTTCCCTGAAGTGGAAGGGGGTGTTTCCAAAAGAAGGAAGTAAACAACTGTATCAAAACTGCCAAGAGGGTAAGATAAAGACTGAGAATGGCCGATGGGTTTGACAAGGTAGAGGTGGGTAAGGACTTTACAAGAGCTGCTTAAATTGAGTCTTGGTGATGAGGCCAGTTGGAGCAGACAGTGGAGACCAGCTGAGTCTAGCTCCTTCATGAAGTTTTGTTCTCAACAGAAGCAGGAAAGTCACCAAAAACTTTCAGAGGAATATGAAGACAGGTGAAAACTTTTCAAATAATGGAGCTATGATGGTATATTATATGCTTATGGAAATGATCTTATAAATGGAGAGCATGTGCAAGAGAGAGATTGTAATGAAAACCTTGCAATCCAAGCCAAATAGGAAAGTGAGGCAGTGGGGTGAGTGGATGGGAGGTCCTGTAAGGAGAATTATTGAAGTGGGAATTTTATATAAAGAGGGCTCCTGAACTAAGAAATGGAAATCAGAGAGCAGAATGGCTATAATTATGACTATTTCTAACAGTAATGTATCAGTGTTTTTCTGTTGCCTCTGCAGCATCCATTTACCCCTTCTAATAACCAAAGAAGTCTTGATAAATGAATTCATCCTGTTATGGATTAAATTATGGACACACACACAGAGTCCTAACCTCTGGTACCTGAGAGTGTAACTTTTTTATTAGGAAACAGAGCCTTTGTGGATAGAATCAAGTAAGATGAGATCATTCAGGTAAGCTCAAAGGTCAGGAAGATCCCTTGGAGAAGGAAATGGCAACCCACTCCAGTATTCTTGCCTTGAAAATCCCATGGACAGAAGGAGCCAGGTGGGCTACAGTCCATGGAGTCACAGAGTCAGATTAGCAACTAAACAACTTAGCAACTAAACAACAACAAATCTAATATAACAGGTATCTTTAATAAAAGAGGGAAATTTGGACATAAACACATGAAGAAGAATTCCATGTAGCAACAGAGACAGAGATAAGAGTTGTGCAGCTGCAAACCAAGGTATGCCAAGGACTGTTGGCAGAAACCAGATGTCAAGAGAAAGGCATGCTACAAATTCTCCCCTAGAGCCTTCAAGAAATCGTTGTCCTACCAACACCTTGATTTTGAACTTCTTGCCTACAAAACTGTAAGAGAATAAATTTATATTAAGTCACACACTTTGTGGCACTTTGTTACAACAGCTCAAGCAAACTGATGGAATCTACCCCTAAGTCAAGGAAATCAGCTAAGTCTATCTCCCTGGCCATGTGACTGCTTCAGGGATAAACATGTGACTCAACAAGAGCCCCAAAGGGCTTCAGGAGATACTTGCTAGGCTTCAGGAAAAGAAAAGCTCCTTCTTTTCCTGAGCTGCTGCCAAAACTCCCTTCCTGTCAGATGTGGAGAAGAATGTTTTAACCTAGAAACTGCTGGCCAACATCTTAAAACTCTAAGGGAGAACTGCTCACACTGGTGCCCGTATCAAGGAATCAAAGCAGAGATATTGAGAAAAAGGAACTCTCACCAAACCAAACTTGGGTCCGTTCACCCTCTCACAGTAAAGCCAATCTACTGACACCAGGTTGTGAGGAAGGAAAAACAGCATTACTGCAGGGCACAAGCAAGGAGTCTAGGTAGCTTGTTTTTAAAAGGCCCCAACTCTCTGCTGGCTTGCAGGGAAAGGTTTTTGAAGACAGGGTGTTGCAGGGTGTGTGATCAGCTCATGGACATTCTTCTGATTGATTGGTGGTAAGGTTATTGGGAGTCAACATCATCAACTTTCTGGTAATACTGGTCTGGGGTCTATGTGGTTGTGGGCAATATACAATTAACTTCTTCTACTTGGCAAGGGTTTCAATATCTGCAACACAGCTCAAAGGACATAGCTAAGAATATTACCTTTAGACCTCCAGGGGTAACTCAAGATCCTTGATTTTGTTTAATGGCTAACTATCATTATTTTGACTTGCTTAGCTGTTTTGCTCTGCTTCTGCATTTTCTCACTTCTCTGATTACATTTATTCTTTGGAACTTGAAGACGGTTTAGGAGGCTAGCGTTTTCCTACAAGCAAGAGGGAAGCAGAGGACATGGGGGAGTCTGTCCTAGGAAAGCTTCACAGGGTCTTGTTTGGTTACAAAAATTTTTCTGCCCAGAATCAAAACAAACTTTACCTAGAAGTTTCATTTACATGAACCAATGCCTCCTTTGTATTATTTAAGTTATTGAGTTGATTTTTAGGGAAGAAACCATTTATTTATTTATTTATTTTGGTTTTCATTTTTTTTATTTCTTTAACTGTATTATTTCTATAACATTTATAGAATATAGAAGGAAAAATTCCAGTGGAGTTTTATAGAGAGTTTCAGAGAAATTCTAAGAAAATTAACAGTCTATTTTGTTAAAGAGATGGTTTTATAATTAAAATGTATGACCATATAGTGAAGTGAAGTCACTCAGTCATGTCCAACTCTTTGCGACCCCATGGACTGTAGCCCACCAGGCTCCTCCATCCATGGGATTCTCCGGGCAAGAATACTGAAGTGGGTTGCCATTTCCTTCTCCAGGGGATCTTCCTGACCCAGGGATCAAACTGAGGTCTCCTGCATTGCAGGCAGACACTTTAACCTCTGAGCCACCAGGGAAGCCCCATATGACTGTATAGCACCTTGCATTAAGGAAGTTCAAAGCATTTGCCAGTGTATTTAACAACTGAATATTAGCAAATAAAATGGCAAACATAGTAATGAAGCTTTGGATTTCATATAGATAATTAATTTGTCTTTTCCATCTATCAAGAGTAGAAACTTACAAAGCAACTCCTAACAGGGGATAGAGGTGGTGAATGGAGTGATCGAACCATTTATTCATTTTGTGTTCATTTATTCAATCAGCAAAAATGTTTTGAGTGCCTGCTATGCTTTGAGCATCGTGTTAGGTTTCATGATCATGATCAGAGAATACTCAATGTTTGGGGAAGCAACCATTTAGATCTTTACTTGGTCTCACTGGTCTTTTAAACACTCCATCAGACAACCTAAACCATATTGAACAAGATGGACTTAATATACCCCTCAGTTCAGTTCAGTTCAGTCTCGTTGCTCAGTCGTGTCCAACTCTTTGCAACCCCATGAATCACAGCACGCCAGGCCTCCCTGTCCATCACCAACTCTCGGAGTTCACTCAAACTCATGTCCATCGAGTCAGTGATGACATCCAGCCATCTCATCCTCTGTCATTCCCTTCTGCTCTTGCCCCCAATCCCTCCCAGCATCAGGGTCTTTTCCAATGAGTCAACTCTTCACATGAGGTGGCCAAAGTATTGGAGTTTCAGCTTCAGCATCAATCCTTCCAATGAACACCCAGGACTGATCTCCTTTAGGATGGACTGGTTGGATCTCCTTGCAGTCCAAGGGACTCACAAGAGTCTTCTCCAACACCACAGTTCAAAAGAATCAATTCTTCAGCGCTCAGCTTTCTTCACAGTCCAACTCTCACATCCATACATGACCACTGGAAAAACCATAGCCTTGACTAGACGGACCTTTGTTGGCAAAGTAATATCTCTGCTTTTCAATATGCTATCTAGGTTGGTCATAACTTTCCTTCCAAGAAGTAAGCGTCTTTTAATTTCATGGCTGCTATCACCATCTGCAGTGATTTTGGAGCCCAAAAATATAAAGTCTGACACTCCTCTCGGCTGCTGCCCTGACCTCGGACGTGGGAACATACTCCTCAGGTTTACTAAAAGGATAGGTTAAAAGGGCTTCTGTGGTGGCTCAGAGGATAAAGAATCTGCCTGCAATTCGGGAGACCCAGGTTTGATCCCTAAGTTGGGAAGATCCCATGGAGAAGGGAATGGCTACCCACTCCAGTATTCTTTCCTGGAAAATTCCATGGACTGAGGAGCCTGGCAGGCTATAGTCCATGGGATTGCAAAGAGTCGGACATAATTGATCAACTAACTCATTTTTACTAAACGTTAGACAGGCTTCCTCCTGACTTTAGGTCCCTGAACTCTCTTTACTTAGAACATTTACTTTAGAAAACTTTCTATCATAAATTATTTCTCTGTCCCTTTGAATAAATCTTTCTAAAAGCTTCTTGCCCTTATTACAACCCAAGAATGTCTTTCTCAAGGGCCTGAAAGCTATCCCTTTGAAACATAATCATCAAGGAGACAGTATGCCTATCTCCCAGTCTTTGTGGAAGTACAGGAACTTAACTTCAATAAGCACCAATCAGCAAACACATGTGGCCTTAGCACATTGACCCGCCTCTGCCCTGATGTCTCCCAGGAATTACCACCGGTTCATCTCAGCACTTAAAATATTCCTGCCTTTCTTTCCAGGAGACCTGAGTTCAATCTGTCTACCCTATTATGTACATGCGTGCTTAGTCACTTCAGTCGTGTCTGACTCTCTGTGACCCCATGGACCATGGCCTGCCAGGCTCCTCTGTCCATGGGACTCTCCAGGCAAGAATACTGGAGTGAGTTGCCATTTCCTTCTCCATCCTATTGCAATGGTCTTAAATAAAGTCTCTCTGGCCTGTCTAGCGACATCCAGCACATTTTTTCTTTGATATCTCAGGATTTCCTCCACTTTACATCCTGCTTTAGTCACTACAAAAAATAATCAAAACATTCAAAATAAAATGCTTTGCTAGTGTACTCTAAGTCTGACATTTTCTTGACTAGCTTTGTTTTCATGAGACGAGCAGCTTCACTCCTTCACCCACAGAAGGGGCCCAGCGTTCCCAGAACGAGGACGCCAACAGCACTTTCCCACTGCACTTTGTTTGGATCTATTCCAGTTCATTTTATGCACTAAATTTCCTTTTTCTGGCTTCCTTCATGCCTTTTTCTCTTTACCCCGAAGCTTCCTCTCTCTCCCACAGCTAGGTTTTTCTTCCAAGTCAGACCACCTGAAGGCCTTTTCCTTGTTTATGGGAGGATAATCAGCTACATCCTCTCACACTGAGTGGGCAGGCTACTTCAAACAGGAAATGTCTTTGAAATGGCTGGCAGAGGCAGCCCGATTTAATTGTTCGGAAAGCACACCAGGGGCCAAACACTGTCGCCTATTTCATTCTGAAATATTTCTCTTGAGTGGACACAAGGCTGTAGGTAAAATTCTCAACTGAAAAATCTTCTTTTCTTTTTGTTTTGGTTTTATAGTACTAACATTTAAACAGCAAATGGTAAAAATTAGAAATTAGTCTTTCAATTAAAATTTTGCTCTGGTAACACTAGTAAGTCCTACCATTTAGTAAGAATGTTGCAAAGAGATAATATAATTAGCCTTTTAATTTTCTTGCTTACCCAGGTCACATCTTCCCCCACCTGACTAATTATCTGAGTGTTCTGTTCCTATCTGCATGTGTGCAGGCTCAGTCACTCAGTAGTGTCCAACTCTTTGCAACCCCATGGACTGTAACCCACCAGGCTCCTCTGTCCATGGGATTCACCAGGCAAGAAAACTGGAATGGGTTGTCACTTACTCCTCCAGGGGATCTTCCTGACCTAGGGATCAACCTGGGTCTCCTGCATTGACAGGTAGATTCTTTACCACTGAGCCACCAGGAAAGTCCCTGTTTTGTCTAGACTCCCCTTATTCCAGGCTCAGAATTTTTGAATTTCCTTGAAAGAATCATCAGAAGAAAAAGAATATAGGGCAGATCCTCCTCCTCAGATCTTAAGAGCCTCATGCTGGGTTGTGGGTAGAATCTGATGCTTTCTCAGTCTCTCCTTGGAGGAGAACTGCAGCAGACAGCTCAGCATCCGGTGCCTCTCATCTCATTGTCCCAATGCTGGGAGAGCTCAACCCCACTACTAACATTAATGAGGGAGCCATTATTGAGTCTTATGAATGACAGTAACACAATCAAGTTGTTGGTAGCAGATTTGGCTGTATCGTGGAGACTGCCAAGAGGGAGCCAGGAATAGATAAGGAAAATTAACTACTGGAGTGAGTTCTATCCAGATATGGGATAAAGATTGTCATATAAGGACACCCAGGTTTCATGTTGGTACATCAGGGTAAAAAGTAATAGTTGACATTCATTGATATTTTCTACTTGTCTAACACCATTCTCAGCCTTCTACATGTAGCCTTATTAACAAATTTTGAGGTATGTACAACTGATATTCATATTATACAAATTAAGAAATGGGAACATAGAAGATAAATAGTTTGCTATAAATCACAGAGCCAGTAAGTGTTGGAACCAGGATTTGGTTTGCCCATACTGTTTCAGAGTCAATGCTTCTAATTTCTATGACATTCACTGAAGGCAGTGTTTAAAACATAAGATGTTTACCTGAGTTCAGAGTAGGCTGAGCTTCAGGTGCTTTGGAGACAGCCTAGGAAAAAAGTTGCAAAAATCATTAACATAAAGAGTACTCAAACTCAGGGGTAAGGATCAGATAAAAAGTAGAGATTTGAGTCATTAGCATGTAGACAGCAATTGAAAACAAAGGGTAAATATAATTGATTGCCCAAGGAGAGGGCAGAAACAGAGGAGCAAAACTCCAATATTGAGTCCTGAGGAACACCAGTATTTAAGGGGAAGTTAGATGAGGAGGGACAGAGGAGCCTGGTGGGCTGCCGTTTATGGGGTCACACAGAGTCAGACACAACTGAAGTGACTTGGCAGCAGCAGTAGACAAGGAGGAGTTTAAAAAGGAGGTAAAAGAAGTTTTCCAAGAAGTAGGAAGAAAATCAGGATAGTGTGATGTCAGGAAAAACAAGAGAAAATAGTGGTCGTTGATGGCAAATACTGTTGGAAGAAAGGCAGGAATTTCAAAGTGTCTAGTGTTTTCACATAAGAGAACTAATCTTGTGTAACAGTTGGTAAGGATGAAGCCAACACAGAAGATAGAAGAAGATAAAGGAGAGAGGAGATGAGCAATGGACCAGGCCCATTGCAATCTATTGTAAATCCTGTGTAAAGGCTGGTAAGCATTTTCCTAGACTTGCCAGAATATTGTGAATATTATTTTTTTGATATAACCCAAAGTGGACAAGTGGTGGTTTCTCAAAGACTGGTTACAGTGAAGAATCTGAAATCATATTAGTGCCCTTTTCAAATCCTGTTACATTAAAATCCATTGATTTATCTTGCATCTAGTTCTATTAGATTATGTAAGAACAGGAATAAATTTAACTAAGTGGTTATACTTGGACCAACACTGTCCAATTTGATTATGAAATAGGAGACACTGGCAAAGAGATACAAACAAGATATCCGTCAATCATAGAGCACAAATAAGAGACTTAGAACAAAGTAAATGGTTTGGAATGAGGGTGACAGGTAGAGGAAGAGAGAGGACCTCATTGTAAGAAGTGGGGGACTTCCCTGGTGGTCCAGTCATTGAGAATATACCTTTGAATGCAGGGGACGCATGTTCGATCACTGGTTGGGAACTAAGATCCCACATGCCACAGGGTGATTAAGCCCATGTGCTGCAACTAGAGAAACTCACGTGCCGCAACTAAAGAGCCCCCACACAGCAACCGCTGAGGCCATGCACCACAATGAAGACCCAGTGTAGCCAAAACTTAAAAAAAAAAAACAAAACCCAAGCTGGGAAATAAGCTTAGGGCCGTGTATTGGTTGAATTGTGTGCCTCCAAAAGATATGTTAAAGTCCTAAACCTGGTATCTGTGAATGTGACCTTATTTGGAAACAGATTCTTTGCAGGGAGAATCAAGTTAAGTACAATGGACCCCTAAACCACTGTAACCGGTGTCCATATAAAAAAGGGGAAGATGCCACATGAACAGAAAGACACACAGGGAGAATACCAAGTGACAACAGTCAGAAATAGAAAGACACACAGGGAGAATACCACATGACAACAGTTAGAAAGGAGAGTGGTGAAGCTGCAATCCAAGGGATGCCAAGGCTAAACGCTACCACCAGAAGCCAGGAGAGGCAAGGAAGGATTCTACCCTGAGTCCCAGAGGATCATGGCCCTGTTAAGTCCTCAATTTCTCATCTCCAGCCTCCAGAACTGGGAGTGTTAAGCCCCCAGATTGGGCTTCTTTGTTATGGCGACTCTGGGAAGCTAATACAGAAGGAGTAGTACAATGTGGCCTGTTTCTAATTACTTATTCCTCCTTTCCACAAGAGGAATCCTACATCAACATCAGCATGCATTGTCATGTGACTTTAAGCACCTTTTATGGCAATAAATATACCTCCTTGCTTCACTGGAGTTGAGCCTGACCTCTGCTTTGGCCAGCAGAAGTAAAACTTGCCACATTGGAGCAGAAGATTTAAGAACCACCAGGCATTTCTGTTGGCCCTATTGCTCCTTGCCTTGTGCCAATAGTATGGTAGAGCCCAGGAACGGATTGTGCCTTTAGCCTGAGGCTCTTTCTTTTCCCTCTATGTCAGAGATACAGGCAATCCACATGGCATATCAACATGGTTGAAACCTATAGAGAATTGGAGTCATTTGTCACTGCAATGGAATTTTAAAGTATCTAGAGCCTCAAAAATATCAGATAATTTAATTCATCTTCTCAGACCTAGTGTTTTTAACATCAGATTGTCATAATAATCATTAAATGATTCCATGAGAGCTAGTTAAATATTGGCATATAATGTCTTTTCATGGTGTTCTAACACTGTACTGCTTACTGCAAGTAAATTACCTCAGTTTCTTCACTGTGAAACATTTCTCCAATACAAACCTAGCTTAGTTTTATTAAACTTATCAGTTACCTACAGATAGATGTTATATTCTGATTCTATTTTTTACACAGATGGAGTCCTGACATTGTTATCTCCTTCAGCAGTGAGTGGGGCATGTTTCACACAGAGGTCAAATCTAAAAGTATGAAACCAGGGGACAGCTGTGTTTCAGCCAAATTTCCTCACTTCTTAGAACCTAGTTTCTCAGCTTTTTAACAGGGAACGTATTACTATTTAATATTTGAGGAGAGGTACTCAGCATTTTTAATGTATATTTCAAGTTTAATCCTAATAAGCTAAGACAGTAAGTAGTTTGGAAATTGCCATAGAATGAATATTGTGTCCTCCCAATATACATAAGTTGAAACCTCTTCCACAGTGTGATGTTATTTGGAAGTAGGGTCTTCAGGAGGTGATTAGGGCAAAGCCCTGGTGAATGGGATTGTTGTTTTGTCCCTAAGTCATGTCTAACTCTTTGGTGACCCCATGGACTGTAGGGCGCCAGGCTCCTCTTGTCCATGGGATTGCCCAAACAAGAATACTGGAGTGGGTTGCCATTTCCTTCTCCAGGGGATCTTCCTGACCCAGGGATCAAACTTGCATTGGCAGGCAGATTCTTTACCACTGAGCCACCAGGGAAGCCATGAATGGGATTCAGTTCAGTTCAGTCACTCAGTCATGTCCGACTCTTTGCAACCCCATGAATTGCAGCACACCAGGCCTCCCTGTCCATCACTAACTCCCAGAGTTTACTCAAACTCATGCCCATCGAGTTGGTGATGCCATCCAGCCATCTCATCCTCTGTCGTCCCCTTCTCCTCCTGCCCCCAATCCCTCCCAGCATCAGAGTCTTTTCCAATGAGTCAGCTCTTCGCATGAGGTGGCCAAAGTACTGGAGTTTCAGCTTTAGCATCATTCCTTCCAAAGAAATCCCAGGGCTGATCTCCTTCAGAATGGACTGGTTGGATCTCCTTGCAGTCCAAAGGACTCTCAAGAGTCTTCTCCAACACCACAGTTCAAAAGCATCAATTCTTCGGCGCTCAGCTTTCTTCACAGTCCAACTCTCACATCCATACATGACCACTGGAAAAACGATAGCCTTGACTAGACGGACCTTTGTTGGCAAAGTAATATCTCTGCTTTTTAATATGCTATCTAGATTGGTCATAACTTTCCTTCCAAGGAATAAGCGTCTTTTAATTTAGTGCCTTACAAAAGAGACTCTTCGTCCGTCAGTGAGCTCCCTCTGCTTACCCTTTCTGCCATGTAAGATTACAGCAAAAGCATAGCCATCTATGAGCCAGGAAGCAATGTCTCATTGGACACCAAATCTACTGGCATCTTGATCTTGGACTTCCAGCCTACAGAACTGTGTGAAATGAACTTTTGTTATTAAAGCCACTCAGTCTTTGGTATTTCTGTCTTGGAAGACCAAATGGACTGAGATATAAATAAAGTTTATCTGTTCATGTGAAGAAGGATCATAGGATGCTATATATGACTTCAACATTCAACAAATATTTATTGATAATGTACCATGTAACAGGCATTCTTTTAAGTGCTGGAGACATAGCTATTAACAAAGCAAACATTACTTATAAAGCTCACATTACTAAATGATTTTATTTAATGTCTATTTTGTCCTGAGGTCTTGAATACAGATTCCAGTTGTTAATTTGTACTGCTAGTCTTTAAAAAGTACATATACACTATCTCTTCTAATGTAATTATAAGGCTCCCATATTGCCTGATTTTTCAACAGTATAATAACCATAACTGGTATCAATACCCATTTAGAATTACATTAGCAGCAATGATTTTACAGTCCCTAAATGGATATAATCAACAAAGGAAAAATATTTACTAAACATTAGTTAGTCTGGAGACATAGAGGATACCTTAATATTCATATAATGACAGACTTTACTTACAGACAATTTGAAAGAAATGCCACTCTCTTTATTCAAACGGTACAATAGTGCTATTAAAACAAGACATTTGTCTTCGAATGTGCCTTCTTTATCACTACTAACGCACAGGCTCATTAGTTCCAACACTGTGAATAGGTTTTCACTAACCCATTCCATTTAGTTAGTACACCAGATAATATATAAGAGCACACTTCGTACTGCAGCTAATAGTAGCTAATGGTTCTTAAAAAGAGAGAGTAATTGCTTACACTTTGATGGCTACACAGAAGAAAAAATACATATACATACACACACATTATATAAACATATAATACATATTTTAATATATATGCATTTAAAGTCATTGAAAAATGTCAAAACACAGCTCTCTTACAAGAAGCAAAGGCCATAATCATCCTCTAGAAATGAAGGACAGTCACAGATTAGGATAAATCATTGCCACACACAAAGAGCAAACATGTCCAAAGAAGTTTTATCCTTTTTCTGCCTCAATCACAATAAATATCCCCTGGCATTAGCTGGCCTGGGGATCATTTCATACTTCTTAATGAAGTGTTCAACTCCAAATATTTAAGCAATATGCTATGACATTTCCTTGTAATGTAGGCTGATATTCTGTCAATTTACTTTAAATATGAAATTGAATCAATATTGAAATCATATTCCTAACAGAAAAGGAAGGTATGTTTCTTGCTGTGGTAGTGTTCATTTTACACTTTAAAGGATTTAAGCTAACTCCTCTGCTAAATTCACTAACTCCTTAAATCTAGTCTCAATCTGCATCTATAGGCAGTTACAGAAATCACCAGGATATATTGGCAACAGAGAATTCTCACATTCAGTGAACCTCAACTAAGTAGCAGCTGTATGCCAGGATACCAAGTCTTGGCATTAAGACTCCACCCAGGCCTCAAGCTGCTGATGACTTTAGCAGAAAAAAAAAAAAAAAAAAAAAAAACAGATAAGGGGGCTTGTGAAGAACTAGGAAATAGTTTGGCTGTCAAAGAATTAGGCTTTGAAATCAACAGAGGGCCACATATTTGAACAATTTCCTGTAGTACCACATGAATATTGAAGCAACAGGTAAGTTATCAGATCAGAAATATGTAAAATCCTCTTAAAATGGTCCAAAGGCTCCTAGGCTTTAAATATATGATTGATTTAAGATACAGTGAGAGAATCAAAATCTTACATGAATGTCTGGAATTAGACCGCTAACATTAAATTAATGGTTCTAACAAATCAATGTCTGAAGCATTTCAGGAACAGACTGATTTTGAGTGTACCACCTACTGTCCCAGAACAGGTTCATATAGGCCTCATTGAATTTGGATTAGGTATAAACATATGTGGCTCAACTAGTGGCTCTACTAGTAAAGAATCTGCCTGCTATGCAGCAGACCTGGGTTTGATTCCTGGGTTGGGAAGAGCCACTGGAGAAGAGAATGGCTACCCATTCCAGTATTCTGGCCTGGAGAATTTCATGGATTGTATAGTCTATGGGGTCGCAAAGAGTTGGACAAAACTGAGTGACTTACATTTCACTTCCATTCATTAACACAGGTAAAGCTACAACACCTAGGATGGAAGAAGGACAAAGGATGCTTGTGCTCACAGAATAAGAGAGAAAGACAGAAAATTCAGAAGCAAATGCTTTCTGTCTTGTACTTTGAGGAACCATGAGATTTCAGAGTTTGGGGCTCTATCTCTCAGTCAAAAATGTTATGTGGTTGTTTATTTTGGAAAAGAACTCATAGAAATAGATTATTACTGACAAGGACTGATCTTTATTTTCACCAAAAGGTATAATCGAGAACTTTCACATTCAAGAAATCTCTACTAAGTAGTAACCTATTGAATCAGAAGTAGAACCAATTTCTATTTGGCTGGTTTTGGTAAGAGTCACATGTGGAAATCCAAAACTATTTAGACAAATTCATACCTTGCAAACCTGGCCAGTTGTCTAGCTAACTTGCCTATGGTTTAGCTCTGCCTATAGGGAGAAGAAACAAATTGGCCAGGCAGTTGCAATAATTTGATCTGCATGATAACCAGATTTCTCATTTTCAATAAATATGTCAATATTCCAGCTTTTAGATTAGTCTTGTGAGTTTCTCAGCATGAAGCCACAGCATCCCCACATCTAGCTATTCTGAGACTCTGATGAAACAAAGGTCTTGGTCCTGTAGAGCCAACTCTAGTCTAGGATAAAATTATCAATCAGATGAGTCCTGGTAATAGCCTGCTTTGAATAACATGACTCCTCAAACTCTGACCATAGCGAATTGGACCAAGGTTTGCTGTCCAAACTCTAGCAGGCTGTAAATAGCTTTGTCTCATGAAGTGGGTGAAAAAATACAGGGTCTGTTAGGGGTTTTTTTTTTTTTTTTTTTTTAAGGAAATATAGACATAACTTGAAGGAGTCAGTGGATATATGGACAGATAACACTGGAGGAATACAAAGATTCCAGAGGCAACAGAGATAACAAGACAGCAGAATTCATAATTTGAATCCATAACGTAAAGAGGAGAGCAGAGAGATCATTGGCAGAGAGAGTTGCTAAGGCCCCCTGACACTGGAGAGGATGCCTGTAGCTGTGGTGTCCTGCACAGCTCCCAGGTCTCCTCAGGGCCTGTCTGCAGTAGTGGAAACAGTTCCTTGCCTCATTTACTTCTGCATCTCCCAGAAACACCCACTAAACAAGATTGCTAATAATGTTTTATTCCTTGCAACACGGAAGAGTCTAACATAATTTTT
Organism: Bos javanicus; assembly: GCF_032452875.1. Classification (NCBI taxonomy): domain Eukaryota; kingdom Metazoa; phylum Chordata; class Mammalia; order Artiodactyla; family Bovidae; genus Bos; species Bos javanicus. Next base: position 34,867,538 of record NC_083874.1, on the reverse strand, counting down.
TTTAAGAAATATTAAAATATAGAGCTCCTCACACAAACAGCTTTTTGATTTCCACAAGGCTATTTTTAAAAGATGGTAAAACGGTTTCCTATGTTCCTGAGTTAATGTATTATTAAAAGAAACCCTTTCTTGAATGAAAAATTCTTCAGTATTTTCTTAGCTGAGCCAATAAACATATTTTTTACAAATATATGATTGAATAAATCAAAATGTTCAGAAGTATTTCTCATAAATAGAAAATCATTACTTGTTAGATGTTCTGAAAACAGAAAAATAATCCAACTGAATCATTTTCTAGTCTATGACATAGAAGATACTTGATAGTGTTGCTGTTGATTCAATACAGTTTATATCGTTTCTCAGGTTCAATAATTTGATACAAGTATAATCATTAGGCTCAATTTATTCCTATCCTTACATAAAACTTCTATTCTCATTTCTGTCACCAATTGAATCTGTCTCCAATTGAAGAAATACATATTCCTTTAAACATTAAATAAAAGCCTAATCTGTACATGCTGCACTAACCACTAGCCTCAACCCAAAATATAGGAAGAGAAGTCCCTCCAGTTAAAATAAAATTCATGTTTTTTAAACAAAACTTAACCACAGCGAAGAAAATTGGCTGAATAGGTACTAACTTTAGAGACTATACTACATAGTAACATAGACTGTCTATGAAAGTATTTTTTTCAAATTGGTGAAGCTCCGTGGCAATTCAGGTTATGTATGATGAAACAGGAAACTGATAGAAAGAGGAAATGTGGACTAGAGTTCAACTGGAAAAACTTCCCAGTGAATATGAGTGTTGAGTTGGGCTTGGCCTAAAGGCAGAATTAGAATGGCAGAGCAGAGGAGAGACCATCTCAGGCCACATGAAGTGGGGTCAGGAAAAGGCTTTACCCAAGTACAGGGGTCAGGATGAAGGGAAAAGGGAAACAACACAAGCCAGGAGGTGGGATTCATTGGTGAAACATCTAGCACATAATGCAGAAGTGCCTGAACCAGTAAGAACTGTGTATCTTAAGGAGGAAATCATCCTAATATAATTGGTTTCAGGAGGAGAGAGACTTTCAGGAGGAGAGATATTGCCAGCAGCAGGACCTACTAGGAGATAACTGAAAAAAATCTAAGTTCAACATGACAGTTATCAGACTACAGTCAGTTGGAATATTACTGTTCAGTGGCTGAGTCATGTCCAACTCTTTGCAATCCCATGGACTGCAACATGCAAGGCTTCCCTGTCCTTCACTCCCAGAGTTTGCTCAAACTCATGTCCATTGAATCGGTGATGCCATCCAACAATCTCATTCTCTATATCTCCCTTCTCTTCCTGCCCTCAAACTTTCCCAGCATCAGGGTCTTTTCCAATGAGTTGGCTCTTTGCATCAGATGGAATATGGCAAAGGGCAAATTGAACAGACACATAAGTGACTGGGTATTAATGGAATATGAGAGAGACGGGGGAAAAATTGAAGATAAAGATTAACCAGCCTCTTAGACCTATGTCATAAGTGTTTGGAAGTGAGGGTGGAAAGTGAGGGAGATGAAATGTTGGGGTGAGGATATTATAATTTTGAAATCATCAGAAAGTTATCCTGGGGGCACTGGACAGAAGAGAGAACAGTGTGTCTGTCGTTTGTCCTTCCTACCCAGCAATCACATGAATTCAGAGTCATTTTGAGATGCTCACTGACTGGCTATATACAAGCAAGTACCTGCATTATTTGGTAATTTAGTAAGGCACAAGCTCTCATCTATATAACCAATAAGCAGCATATAGAACAGGTCTAGAAAATATCAGAAAAGTCATGTGCCAAAGCATGGTAAGTACATGTATTAATAAGAGAAGCGTGGACACAGGCATCCCCTCAAATAACTAAGGGGACGTGACTCAAATAACAACAATGAATTTCTAAAGACGTTAGAACAGTGTGCTCAAAACATTACCCCAACCCTCCTTAAAGAAACTTTGACTAGCACTTACCATTATTTTTGGCAGTTAGTTTCTCTGAGCCAGATTTCCCAGTCAATCTCCATAGTGCTTGTCCCAGGTTCTCCCATCTTCTCCAGCATCTACTTGGCCTCATGCTCTGACACCCCCTTAGTCTTTGAAACTGGGATCACTGTGTTCCCCCGTGTTTGGTCTTGTCCCAGACTCTGAATCTGGTGCTATCTTAAAAGTAGGTAGAATTTAAAGAGTTCTATACTGATCCTTTTGTGGCTCAGCACTATAGCTCAACTGTACTGCTCATATTGTTTTGACATCATACACAGAGGATAGTTCAATAAGAGGATATTTGCCTTTTTCTGTGGGACCAGTCACCCAAGCCAGGTCACTTAGTCTGAGGTTTTGTCCTCTCCTCCCCTTTGAAATTCTTCAGAGTTCTAAGTTCTGCTCTGACCACAGATTAGTATATCTGAGTCTCCAGTTATTTGTGTGGTGTTCTGGTAAGCTTGTCAATCCCAAATATGCCATCCATACAGATAGATGGGTAAAACAGTTCGCTTTGTGAAGGTACTACTCAAACAGGACTGCCCTAACTTTCAGTGAAAGAAAGTGAAAGTGAAGTCACTCAGTCATGTCCAACTCTTTGCAACCCTGTGGACTGTAGCCCCCCAGGCTCCTCCGTCCATGGGATTCTCCAGGCAAGAACAGTGGAGTGGGTTGCCATTTCCTTTTCCAGGGGATCTTCCAGACCCAGGGATCGAACCCTGGTCTTCCGCATTGCAGGCAGACGCTTTAATCTCTGAGCCACCAGGGAAGCCCTAACTTTCAGTAGCATCATCTAAATTAAACTTGATTTAATCTAGAATCAAAACTACTTGAGTCAGAAAGCAGTATGACTTAATAAAATCCATACTCACATCATGGAAGGACTATATAAATTTATAACTGTATTTTGGTAGAATTAAAAGTATAAACACAAATCTTCAAATATCTGAAGAACTGGTTTCTTTTTATAATTCAGTGTACCCTACCCTAAATGATTTAAGTTTAACTAATCCTCAGAAATCTTCTTTTGATTAAGTAAATCAAATCTGAATGTTTTTCACCATGAAAAACATCATTCTAAAAAATCTATTTATAAGTTTGGTGCCTTGGATATTATGGCCACTTTCTTTAAAAAAAAGTTTCTCTTTTTAATCAGCAAAAATAATATCCAGCAAAGAAAACCTACCCATCAAAAGTAAACAAATCTGGCTCAGTTTTGTTTCAACTCCTATATCAAAGCCAGAGTAGAGACATTATGTATTTGGGTAATCTGTACTCAAATAAGGGCTGAGTTATAATTTAGGGAGGTTTTACCTTTAGTCTAGCTTCAATTTTGTTCTGTTTTGTTTTTATGTTTGTTGTGAGGGGGCCATGGTATTTAAAATTGCCCAAGTGGTTCTGGGCTTACCCCTTCTTTGCCAAGGAGCCTGAGAATAAGATCAGGGAAAATGCAAGGCAATAGAAATAAAACAAAAATAAACAAATGAGGCCTAGTCAAACTTACAAGCTTTTGCACAGCAAAGGAAATCATAAACAAAATGAAAAAACATATGGAATAGGAGAAAATATTTGCAAATGATGCAACCAACAAGAGCTTAATCTCCAAAATATACAAGCAGCTCATACAACTCAACAACAACAATAACAAAAACCCAAACAACCCACTTGAAAAATGGTCAGAAGACCTAAATAGACATTTATCCAAAGAAGAAATACAGATAGCCAAAAGACTCATGAAAAGATGCTCAACATCACTGTCAGAGAAATGCAAATCATAACTACAATGAGGTATCACTTCACACCAGTCAGAATGGCTTTAAAAAGTCTACAAATAACAAATGTGGAGAGGGTGTGGAGAAAATACAACACTCTTACACTGTTCAGTTCAGTTCAGTCACTCAGTCGTGTCTGACTCTTTGAGACCGCACAGTCTGCAACATGCCAGGCTTCCCTGTCCATCATCAATTCCCAGAGCCTGCTCAAACTCATGTCCATTGAGTCAGTGATGCCATCCAACCATATTATCCTCTGTCATCCCCTTCTCCTCCTGCCTTCAGTCTTTCCCAGCATCAGGGTCTTTTCTAATATGTCAGTTCTTCAAATCAGGTGGCCAAAGTATTGGAGTTTCAGCTTCAGCATCAGTCTTTCCAGTGAATACTCAGGACTGATTTCCTTTAGGATGGACTGGTTGGATCTCCTTGCTGTCCAAGGGACACTCAAGAGTCTTCTCCAACACCACAGTTCAAAAGCATCAATTCTTTGGCACTCAGCTTTCTTTATAGTCCAACTTTCACATCCAAACATGACCATTGGAAAAACCATAGCTTTGACTAGATGGACCTTTGTTGGCAAAGTACTATTGGTGAGTTATAAATTGGTGCAGCCACTATGGAGAAGACTATGGAGGTTCCTTACAAAACTAAAAATAGAGTTGCCATATGATCCAGGAATCCTACTCCTGGGCATACACCCAGACAAAAGTATAATTCAAAAAGATACATGTACCCCTATGTTCATAGCAGCACTATTTACAGCAGCCATAACATGGAAACAACCTAAATGTCCATCCACAGATGAATAGATACAAAAGATATAGCATATATATGTGATTGAATATTAATCATCCATAAAAAAGAAAGAAATAATGCCATTTGTAGCAACATGAATTGACCTAGAGAAGGAAATCAAAGAAAGACAAATATCATATGATATCACTTATATATGGAATAGAATCTAAAATATTACACAAATGAATATATCTACAAGACAAAAACAAACTCACAGATATAAAGAGCAGACTTGTTGCCAAGGGGGAGGCTGGGTAAGGGAATGGAAGATTGGGCATTTGGGATTAGCAGGGATGAACTACTATACGTAGAATGGGTAAACAACAAAACTATACTGTGTAGCACAGGGAAGTCTATTCAATATTCTGTGACAAACCATAATGGAAAAGAATATGAAAAAGAATATATATTATGTATAACTGGGTCACTTTGCTGTACAGAAGACATTAACACAACATTATTAATCTACAATACTTCAATAAAATAAAATAAAATAAAAAAGACCAGGGAAAGTGGCTTTGCTGCCCCTACTCAAGGAAGGTGCCTGATTGCCTATGAACCTTTCCAGCTAATAGTCTTCACTGACTGGCAGGCTGAGGGGAGCACTCAAGGGAGCACTAAGCCTTTCTTACCCAAGGCGCAGCCAGCTGATGTGGACTGTGCCCATCTCCAGCACTGCCACGCATCCTACCCTACTGAAGCTACACTGATGAGAGGTATACGTGCTTCTTTCACTGAGGAATCAGACAAGCGTCTCAAAGCAAACCAGAAAAAGAAGCCTTGGAACTGGGGCTCTATTTCTAGCCCATTTCCTCAGAGAAACCCAAGGAAATTCCAAGAAGTGAGAATTTAGGCCTTGGGCAGTTGCCACACATAGATACTCCCTTCTGACTAATTCTCTCATCATCCCAACTCTCCCATGGCATATCCTCTCAGCCTATCTGGAAGCCACTGTCTCTTAGCCAGCATTCCACCTCCCTCCTCCAAAGAGCCCCTCCCTCAACCATTTAAGCAAGGCTAACCCTCTATTCCAATTGGTTTCTGAAAATTCCAATAGTTTCTGTTTCAACTCAAGTTCATGAAGTTTTTATCTTGCCAATAGCTCCCGCAGGCTTCAAAAGGATGGATGAGCTCGGAGCTGTAATTGTGTAACAGTATAGAGCTTGATTTTGGTTGGCTCTCCAGAAGTGAAATGAGAGGTTGAATATAAAAACATATCGTGAGCAGCTCAGATACAAAAAGAGAATTATGACCCACCATCTGCAGCAACCACCGACACATGGTCTACAGCAACCAGCCCTGGAAGCCAGACTTGCAAGAGGTCAGATCACCAGCTCCAGCCACCAATCCAAGAAACCAAACAGCAACTCCTGCAACAATTAGCCCAAATAGCCACAATCTGATTAACAACTGATGTATCCCTTAATTTTTGTCCCCCTTCTACCTTGGGACCAACCACAAAAAGCCAAACATGTAACCCAAACCAATCACATAGGCTGCCCTGCTTCTAGTCAGCCCACCCAAGTTTCCCCAGGCCAACAATCTCAATTCAGGGGATATTGGGTATATTTGAAGCTTTCTTTTTCATCACTGTAAAGTTTTCCCACTCCTCTGCCTACCTTTGACTTTCTGCCAAAACGGAAGAGATGGTAGCTGACTTCCATAAGCTCTGAATAAATAGGCTTTGCTTGTTCCCATTTGGTTGGTCTTCATTTATTTCCACAGAAGCCTGGTGCTAAGTTCCTCCCTGACTAAAGGCAAGCACATCTCATCACAGCAGGAATTAATTCATTATTAGTTAATCAATTAATTAATTATCCTAGGGAGGCTCAGTCCACTATTCTCACATGAAGGAAACATGTTTCTCACATTAGATGCTTTTAAAGCTACCTCTTGAGAACCTTGAGAAATAACTGACATTATTTGCTAAAGAAACATTGACTCCTACTTGTTCCTGCTTTTACCACCAGGAGCCCATACATTAGCTGAGAATGGCTCTGTCTGAGTCAACCAGGATAGATGTGCAATCTTCCAATAGATTATTTATGATATTAGTTGGGGGAGGGTCATTTTGTTCCATCTCACTACATTTAATTTGCTTTTCCCCAATTTGAAAGCAAAAGATTTTTTGAAAGTCATACAAACCAACATAACAAAGGACATGCTGTATAAGATACTGCCTTTAGAAAGAGCCCAAGGAGAAGAAAAATCTGAAAGAAAAGTCTTTACCTAAAAGAAAATCTCACACACAGAGATTGTTTTATCAGTTATTTCCATTATCATGAAACGGGAGTAATGGGGACATGATTCAAGTATTTTAAGGGTTTCTTTAAATTGTTGAAACCATGTGGCAAACCAGAAAATAAAAGACCAAAACATTTATAAGGGAATGTTTTTTATATTTATTGATTTAAATAGAGATGTGTAAATCTTTAATTTATTTAAATTATATGTAGAGGTAGAAGCCTCAGATTGAGCATAAATTTTACAACCACTGTGATACAGTATTTGGAAAACAGAAGAGCCTACAGATTATGTATTTGCATGAGAAATTGAAGAAGTTTCCAAAGACCAAACAAACAAAAATATTCTGAAAGAGGAAATTATATCAGGCTTGACCCAATAGCACCATCCCAGTCACCAAAAGGGAGGAGCAACAGGGTTAGATTTGCTGTGCATAGAACTGACTGGCAAATGAATACTAAATGAGCTTTTTATTCTCATAAATCCCCAAAACTTTAAGTACTAGTACACCAGGAGGACAGAGACCACTTCATCATGGCCCTGCGTGGGGAGGGTTCTTCACTCTGAGTGCCGCCAGCGCAGGGCAGGAAGCAACCAAGAGGCATGGTCTTCCCCACTGGCAGCAGCAGCAGCACAACCACAGCAGTCAGGTTCCCCAGTGACCCTGCACTAAGCATTAGAGCAGCGGAAGACACTCTGTTTACAGATGACTGGAAACGACATCCTTGGCTAATCAGCATCAGCTCCATCATCAATGCTCGACACCCATGGAAGGGATAAGCAGAGCTTCCCAGAGAGCAGAGGCCATGGAGGAGGACTGGTCATACTATTCGCACTACACAGAGAAACATGTGAGAAAGAAGCATAGAAATAAATGCAGAAATTTTTGAGTGGGGCTAGAGTCCCCAAATAAGAGGGAAAGATGAGAAGCAGAAGAATGTTATTTATCATCATTCATATGATTCCATTTTTCTTCAGAATGATGTGTGGTTTGCAGAAACACTAGTTTACAGGTATATAATTTTCTTTTCAGAAATGCTATTCTGAAAATTTTTAAATGATGTGTTTTCTATTTCTCTCATTCCATTCATCATCACTTTGAAACATGATTTCTCTGCCATCATGACCCCAAAGAAAATGCCTTCAGACTGGACGAGGACATAAAGGAAAAAACCTCTATTTTTCTGAAAAGCAGAGGAGAGAGAGTTAAGGACGATGAGGCAGGTAGGCACAGATGTCCTACTTCCAGGTCCAGGTAAAAACCCTGAAGGACAGTAGTGGCGGTGAGATGGGGAGAACACAAGGACTTCCAGGCAGCAGTTGGCCTCCTCAGGGATGGCCCAGGAAAACCTGCCCACTTCTAGGAGTAGCCTGACATGTGACCCAGCGCCACATCCAGAGTGCGCAGGAGTACACTGGCTAATGGAGAGGGCGTGGCAGATGAGCCTGAGGTTCTGCTCTGGGTTTTCCACTGCCTTTGCATGGCTTCAGGGACTTGTGGAGGCCTGCATGTCTGCTAGGGAGCAGGCAGAGATGCAGAGGCACTAAAAGAACTGCCAAGAAAAGGGCCAGAGTCACAGACTTCAGTGGTGATAGCACACATTTCCAAGAGTCCAGGGGTCAGATGCACCTCAGTGCTCACCAGGCCGATCAGAACAGAGGAAATGCAGCGGATGCTTGGCAGAAAATGAGCCTCTCCACCCTGACAGCACAAGAAGGCATTAAGGCCCTCCTTACATAAGGCAAGATGCCATTTCAGAAGGTACAGAGCAAGAGAAAAGCTGCAAACCAAGCATTTACCTGAGAGAATGCCAGGCAAGAGAGATGATTAAGGAGTCAGAGGAATTATTTTGCAACTTCAGAATTCTTTCCTACCAGTCCCCCACCACACCCCACTGAGAAACCTAAGAGAGAAGCCTCACGAGGAAATTATATCCATTGCAGAAAAGACAAAAGTTCCATCTTACTTTCACATCCCAGTTAACCCCATATATGTCTATGCTATAATAGGATTCCCTCAAAATGTTTCAGTATTTTAAAATATGTCTTCAGTCATAGAGTTTATGAGAGGAAATGCAATTGACATGGAGCGAGGAAAAGAAAGCTCATGAGACAAATGGCCAAAGACTGTTTGGGAAAATTTCCTGTTTGGTAGAGAATAGCCAAGGGACTTTGATAGGAGGTCGAAGGTGAGGGCACAGAGAACACTGGAGAGAACTCCACACCGAGGTGGGTGATCACACAGCACAGGACAGCTTGTCAAAGAGAGGATTCATGATGGGCATGAAGAATACACTGGGACAGCAGGAGGTGTCGGCGTTAATTATGACACATCTGTAACTGATGGAGATACCGGCATTTTCAAAATGTGTTTCCAAAGTTTGATGAATCGACACCTTTACCTTCAAATGACAGCGAGGAAAATGGTAAGGCATTTTTTTCTGTATGCCGCATGCTAAACTTTAAAATTCAGTATTATTCCAGAATCATATTTTATTGATTCCTATGGAGTTTAAGGTAAATGAGTTGTCTAAAAAACAGAAACATGACAGAAATATCATTCTAACTTATTACAGATAGTGTATGGAGTTATTTACAATAAAGAAGGTGTGTGTTTCCAGGAAGAGCCTGGAATTTTGTCAATGCAATTTTTCACAATACTGCACTAGCTTTGATGTAGAAGAGTGGAATTACAAAGATGTTGTCTCTGGAGGGGCACACAGAGATCTGGAAGAGCTCTCCAAAATATCTCCTAAAAATATACCTAATCTCCAAACGTCACACCATTATCTACATTACTCTTAAATAGTAAGGTTCTTAAAATTTTTAGTTTAAATCTACACTGGGTTCATTCCTTGCTAGAAAGCAATTCTAAGCACTCCTGATAAAGTGGGGAACAGACCCCTGGAACGGGAGTTTACACGAGAAGCTCTCAAAGGGAGAGTGAGTCAGGCAAACACCACTAAGCCAGAGACAAACCCCAATCAAGGCAGACAACTGAGGATCCTGTGTACACACTAGGTCACTTGGTTTTCTCCTTCACCCTAAGTAGGGAGGAAGTAGAAATAAAAGCGAAAGATCTGTCCTGCTAAAGACCATTAAAGCAGAACTCGATAGAAACCATCTGATTGGAACAATAATTACACAAAGAGAGAAAAGCATTCTCCCTGACACAGGAACTGGAATCATTAGAAATCTGGAGAAGACAGAGCACGCTTAGCCCCTGAAAAGCCCCAGTGCCTTAGCAGAAGCAGAACACCATGGCCCTGGCAGAAGTGGCAGTGATCTGCAGGTGGGGCCTCAGTGCCGGATAGGGGAGACAGTGATGCGGGGAGTAAGAGCTATCCAACAGGGGGCATGAGCAAAGGCGTCGGGACCAGAGACGCCACATGACCACTGTCTGGCCTTGATCATGATCACAGCTGAAACATCTCAAGGACTTCCAGATATAACCACTTTGGGGAGGGAAAAGAAATTTGCAGAAGACAGAGCTCCTGAATGAGCAGACAGACACAAAAGATACACAGCACGGGTTATTACTGTTAACACCACCCTGAATGTAGGATTAGGTGAGTCTAGCTGGATAACACAAATTACATAGATGTCCAAGGTAAGTTTCCCCACAATCATCCTCAGACTTCCAGGAATTCATAACCTGGGGCCAAGGACCTTGGAACAATGCATTTTTAAAAATAAAACCATAATTTTTCAAAATTCTATGTATGTATCTTTATGGATATTTTTCTAACAAAAATATTCATAACTTCTGTCTGCTTCTCAAAGGGCTATATGACATTCCCCACCCCCCAAACTGAGAACCTGGAGTCTTTCTTGCTGTATCACATTTCCTAGGATGCAGCAGAGATGGGAAAGGCCTCTTTACTGTCCACTTTGAGAGCTTTGGAGTGGACAGAAAATAGCTTTCAAAGCTCTGTGATTAAGGGTACCTTTGACCTTCAGGATCTTTGCCCCTGCAATGTCAGAAACTCCCATCCAAGTGATGGTGTCATGCTTTCTTTCCTCCATCCTACAGACTTGGAGCACACAGCTGAGCCATCCAAGAGCCCCTGTACTGGGCTGACTCTACTCAAAAGATTCTCATAAGATCCAGGGTGACAGTGCAAGTTGCAAAAATATAGCCCATTTGCACATCATTTATAAACCTTTCATAAGAATTTCCCCCCAACAGCCCACTGAAAATTGTAAAAGCCAGAGCTGAGTGAAGACTGTAAAATCAGGCTCTGTATATTTAGCAACAAGCACTGTCTGGATAGAGAGATAAGATATTGGACCTGCTCTGGTGGACATTCTTTATAGGCAAGGAGACAAAAATGTAATTTTTTAGTTTTATGGTCACAGCAGCTTTAGCTGATAGCAGAGAAGAATCACATTTTCTTGTTGAGATCTGTAGACATTTTATATATGTCTTGGAACTAAAAAGAAAATAAAAAAAGCCTAAAGTCACGATTAAACATCAGAAGATTAACAGACATTTTTCTCTTTTTAGTGACTACATTCCAGCACTGTTAAGCTGGGACATTGTAATGACAAATCCAATCAAATATGAAAAAGTTGCCAGTCTATAAACTTAGTCCAGCACCACCGACCTTGTAGGTAATTCAGTTCTGGTCAGATAATTGCCAGGAGAACAAATTATAAATATAGGCCATTGCTACTATAAGCAAAATCCACTGCAAAAGCAGTTAGTTCTGAAATAAATTGCCTATGGAAGCTACCAGATCCCCAAGGTCTTTCCATTGTATTCAATAGTTAAGATTCTAACATGAGCAGTAAATCAAAAATTCTAGTTTCCAGGGATTTTTTCCTAAGAACTTTAAAAAGTGTCTTAAAATGTATTTTACTATGCATATTAAAGCCTAAAATAGAATTGGTCACTTCAAAAATTATTTCCCTGTGATCTATAGCATTGAGATAATCCAGCAAATTATGGTGACATATAAGGACATATTTATACTAAAAACGGAATTTTTCAAAGGACATTTCTTCTGATAAATTTGTCTTTTAGTGACAATAATTACTTATTTCAGAGATACTTAACCACTAATGGTGGGATAATCTCAAGATACAACTGCACATTTTTAGAAATTTAAGCCAAAATTAATCAATCTATCTAATTTAACTAAGGGGAGAAGAAATATTCTCTCAAGACCACACTTTCTTATGAGCCTATAAGTTTAAGGTGGCAGTATAATTGGAAAGAAATTTATTAAAGGGCCGGAAATTACCCTCAAATTAAAACATTTACAGCCTAAAGCTGTAATTAGAGCAAAGGTGAAGGCAAGAGATTCACAAAGAAATCTTGGCTGCTCCTGACTGCTCCTTGGATGCCATCTTTGCTAATTCATTATCTTGTTTCCATGGTTAATTACGGGGGCTCCCCAAGGTGTGATAATTACTTTTCTGCTTCTTTTTCCCTTTCCTCTATTTTATTCATTAACTTTCATGACTTGAACAATTCACATAGAAATTGAGCTAACATTGATAGATGCCCCAGATTGTAAAGCACCATGCTAGGCACTTTTAGAGTTAATTGTAAGCCTACGTGAAATGCCTAATTCCTCTGATTATTCCTTTCCACCAAACAGTTCCATGTGACTTCCTTAGCTCTATCAAGAGGAAGACAATGGGAAGTCAAGAGGCAGGGGTCTATTATTGATGAGGGCAAGTTATTAGATCTCTCCCAGTCTCACTCAGTAAAAAAAAGATGTTGAACTAGATCAAAAGTTGTAAAACTGATCCATTGGCAAATCCAGCCCTCAGATATATTTGTTTGGCCTGCACCATTATTTATAATCTGAAAGGGTATATAAAAATCTGGATTTCTATCTTCTCTTGAAAAAGTAGAAGACCTAAGCCTGATTTCTTTGACGGCAATAACTGGCTGCAGTCAGGCGGTAGCTGCCCCTTTAGATTATCCCCTACAATTTGCAAAATCCCTTGTTGTGTTACAAGTGTTCCCCTTTACTTGTTTACTTTATATGACTTGCCTGTCAACCAGATGGTTAACCTCAACACTAAAGTGCACTGGTTTTACTTCTAAATATTACTCATTGTTGACTTTATTTCAGGCTTTCTTCCCACCCTGAAAATACCTCCAGTACCATAAGTATACATTTGAAACCTACCACAAATTTTTCAGAGTTATTATAAATAAATTCATATCTTTTATTGTGGGCAACCCATCCCTTTGTAAAATCTGTTTGACCACTTTTGTCATATCTAAACTCCCAATACTTTAAAATATCTTTACATTCTTCCCTACTTTACTCATAACCCCTTCTAAGAAATGACAGTTTCCATCTCCTTATACCCAGTTCATTACACTCAAGGCCAATATTCTTATTAAGACTCTTTCTTACCAATTCCTAAATTGAAAATAAAAACAACCATAATCCTTAACACTCTATAAAGTTTCTAATAACTTAGTGCATCTCCTAACAAGCAACCACAGGTTTCAAGGATTTTTGTAGCAGAATGCAAGTTGCTATCCTAGAGCCATTCTCTCCTCTTTCCTTAGTTACCTGGGATGGCAATGCAAACAGTTAAAAGACCACAATGCATAGAAACTCTTAGAGCAAAGTATGGCCATGTGATTAAGCTCTGCCCAATGAGACAAGCAGAAGTCCTACATGGAAATTCTGGGGAAACTGCTTAAAACCAACTTCACTGGAAGAAAAGTTCCCCCTTTTGCCTCTTTTCCTACTTCTAGACTGCAAAACAGATTTGATGACCAGAGTTTCAGAAGCCATTTTGGACCAAGAGGTAATACTTCTGAGAATGAAAGCTATGACCCCAGATGAGAAGAATGATAGGAGCTTGGGTTCCTGATGACCATAAAGCATTGTACTAGTGTTACTGTGTCACATTAACATACTAATGTTTGTTTAATATTATTAAGTCTAATATTATTTAATTAATAATGTTTAATATTATTAAGTCTAATCTTTCTGATTAGCAGCTGAATCTAATTCTAAAAATCAAAGGTGGACTACCTTCTCCAGCTAACTGATTTTCCTAGTAATCCCTTATATTTTCTCTACTTAAATCATGATGACACTTCTTTTTTCAAAACTGTTCATATTTCAGCTCTTCTATGAAGACTATCCAATTTGAGAGTATCAAGCCCTTGTCATCCCTCTTATCCCAGAACTCTCTTTGTCCCTCATATTTCAAGTTTCTTTCCTAGCTATTTCCTCAGCACTGAGGTCAAAATGTTTTACATAAATGGATCAGAATCAAAGAATAGGGAGACCCTCATAGAAAGGTGGAGAAGGAAATGGCAACCCACTCCAGTGTTCTTGCCTGGAGAATCCCATGGACGGAGAAGCCTGGTAGGCTGCAGTCCACAGGGTCGCACAGAGTCGGACACTACTGAAGTGTCTTAGCAGCAGCAGCAGGAGAAAGGAAGAGAAGAAGAGTTGGAATCAATCTGGGAAAGAAAGGGCCAAGAAAGGAGAAAACATCAGTTGTTTCCCAATTAGCTGTGGAGCATTTGGTCTGGTTTTCACTCATGAAGTGTCTGCTTCCCCTCAGCACAGAGTGAGTCATAAAAAAAAAAAAAAGAAGAAGACTTTGGGGAAAGCTCCAATTAAGAAGGTATACTATGAAAGGGTTAGTCACTCAGTCACTCTTTGCAACCCTATGGACTGTAGCCCACAAGTCTTCTCCGTCCATGGGATTCTCCAGGCAATAATACTGGAGTAGGTGGCCGTTCCCTTCTCCAGGGGATCTTCCCAACCCAGGGATCAAATGCCAGGTCTCCTGTATTGCAGGCAGATTGCTTACCATCTGAGCCACCAGGGGTAAAAGAGGTACTGAATACCACAAGTGAAAGTTAATTACTATTGCTAAATGGCTGAAGGTTGGCCCTGAGCTTGAAACACAGATTGGGCTTCAACACAACACCCAGAACCAACCACCATTCTCACACAGTCCATAGTCTATAGGAGAAGATCCTAGGCATATTACTGATCTCAAAATGTGTTATCTGAACCCCACTTCTCAGGTCATCTTTAATTTCTCAGAAAACCACAAGATGCATGGTAGTAGGAATACTGGGCTCTATTACCTCTAACTACCTCTTCACTTTCCCTGCCATTCTGATCCCATTATAGTAAAATCTATTACAGAAAACTCTTTCATCATCTCTTCCCTTTATGAGCAGTTATCTTGTTACTTGCCAGCCAAGCAGAATGTCACAAAGATCACAATCAGAGAAAATAAAATGATATAACAATATCCACGATAGAAAAAGAAAAACTAATGGGCAACTGACCTTAATATATTTGTGCACCCAGGGGTCAGATATGTGAAATTCCTTGAAGCCTCCCCACTTTTAAAGTTATTGAAGAGATCACTTATTTGTTGAATCATTAAGCTTTCCTAAAATACTCAAGGGGAAAAGCACAGTTATTATATATCTTAGAACTTCATCCAGACTATAAAAAAGCATCAGGATTGAACATGAAACATAAGGATGTTCCAACAGGGTATGAACCCAGCACAGAAAACATGAAGGTGGGTGAAGTCAACCAAATACCCAGGCAACAGGTAATATCAAGAAGGATGTGTTACCAAGTAGCCAAGTCCAAGCACTAGAGTGAAATGCTCAGTTACTTTTCTTTTTTAATTCAAGATACTGAAAATCCAAGACAAACTTGTTAAAACAAAGCAGAGAAGAAATTGACTCAGATTAGGGTTAAGACATAGATGGTTCAGATATCTACACATAACAGAATCACTTTGCTGCATACAAGAAACTAATACAGTGTTGTAAACCAACTATACTTCAATAAAATAAGAGTAATAAAGACATGGATTCTTGGAAGGAGTCAAATGAATCCTTGTTGTGAATTCAAATTCACAAGATGCTCTGCCTCTGTCACCTCTACTCAGCCCTCCTCTTCTCTGTGTATAGTAGCTACATTTTTGAACACAGTCACCTTCAAAGGCCCATACATGGTTGCTGCAGCTCCATACCACACAATTCCTTACAACTTAGCTTGCAAGAACTAAAGCCTATGTTTCTTGATAGAATCTACAAAAGAGCTTTTATTCTCACTCTGATGGAACCTGCATGAGTCACATGCCTAGCCTTAAACCCATGTAAAGGGCTAGCAAATATGAATGACTTAAGACAAGGTTATGCCACAGAAACTGTGAAGTAATAAATATGTGTTGTTTGAAGTCAGAAAAAAAAACTGGGTCATCTATGCCACCTCTGTGACTGGGGAAGGCATGGCTTCTAGAGCAATTTGGGATGTGGTTACCAAAGAAGGCATAATGGATAAATGATAGCTATAAATACTCACTGCACAAGCATGTTGGACTCTGATTCTGGAAGTATGCATATGTAAGAAACAAAGATAGGGGCACCGAGAAAAAAACAGTAGAGAAGAATCATTTTATCAAAATTGTTAATCCTAGTTATTATAAAAGGTGCACAGGTCAATAGAAAAGTAACAGAAAGCAGAAATCTGGGTAAAACTCCCTAACTCCCACAGGCTAAGGTCAAGATTTGTCTTAGATCCTGGTCAGAGTATGGCTGTCTCACATCATTCATGGCAACAGAAACACCTCGGAGGCAGCTGCTGCTACTGCTGCTAAGTCGCTTTAGTCATGTCCAACTCTGTGCGATCCTATAGACGGCAGCCCCCCAGGCTCCCCCATCCCTGGGATTCTCCAGGCAAGAACACTGGAGTGGGTTGCGATTTCCTTCTCCAATGCATGAAACTGAAAAGTGAAAGTGAAGTCGCTCAGTCATGTCCCACTCTTAGCGACCCCATGGACTGCAGCCCACCAGGCTCCTCCATCCATGGGATTTTCCAGGCAAGAGTACTGGAGTGGGTTGCCATTGCCTGACATTGTTCTGCTGAAGAACGAAAGGGGGCTTGAGCTGGATCCAGAGTAAGAAAGATTAGCTTCACCTAATTCACTTAAACTCATGGTCTTTGCATTTCCTTGGCAATGATGAGGATGAGAAGAAAGTGCCTAGCTGCTTAGTTTTCATGACCCACGGAACAGTCCTTCTGAAGAAATCAATGGTTGCATCTAAGGTCCTGAAATTGTCAAAACTATGCAAACTTGGCCCAAACTGCAAAAAAGTGACTAAAGAAATTAGGCCAAGTGGCTAGAAAAGCAACTGAAGGCCTTGATTTGGATTCTGAACTTGTTTCTTATCTCAACTCCTATCAAAAGATGCAATTCAAAAGCCTGAGAGAGAAGGGCACTCAGTGAAAGCCCTTGTGTGTCAGCTGGGGGCTGCCTAATAGATGATGACAGCCTGACGCCTCTCCTGGAGAGCATCGTGACAGGTCTGGATACTTGAAATCATCAGCTGCCAGAGGCGAGGTTCCGAGCAGCTATTGCCAGGCACGGACAAAATGGAGACTCACGTGAGCAGGCAGCCTGCAAAACCCCAAGAGCAGCAACTGAATGGGGAAGGAAAGCGGGGTGTTGTGTCCTGATCCTGATTGCTACACAAAGCTAAAATCTAGCATAAGCAAGCACATACCTACTACCAGTGCAGCTTGAAAGGGAAATTGTTTTCCGGGGCTCTTCTAACTGCACTTCTGTCCTTGCTGGGTCAGACATTCCCACTCTCCCTCCATCAAGCCAGGTCCTTGTTATGCCAGGTCACTGCTGACTGTACTTCTCCCACAGTTCTACATGGAAGGTCTGAATTCCATCCTAATACAGAAATTTTCAATTTAATATTCTCATTCTAAAAAGTTTGGTTTTAGATCCCAAGATTGGTTTGAGAAATAGAATGCTGCTGCTAAGTCGCTTCAGTCATGTCTGACTCTGTGCGACCCTACGGACAGCAGCCCACCAGGCCCCTCTGTCCACAGGATTCTCTAGGCAAGAATACTGGAGTGAGTTGCCATTCCCTTCTCCATAAGATCTATTGGACTGAATACAAATATGACTGAGAAAGTCCACCTCCTTTAGCTTTCTTAAAAATCTACCTTATTTTGTCTTTCTCCATGTCCCCCATGAAACTGGATAGCTATGCTTGCAAAGAATGTCATGAAGTTACAGAGTTTTTATTTTTCCTCCAAAAGGAAAGTATCACTTCCCAGCTATCTCATATAAGATGAAACACATGAGGTGATTTTTATTCCTAACTCTACTGAAAATACATTTAATCTAGGTACTGACTTTGCTGTACATTCATATCTATAATTAGTAATATCAGTACATGTTTTTTTCTACCTTTTTTTTTTTTACTCTTTCTTAACCTTTCAGAGGAAAAAAAATTAGCATAACATATTTGAAAGAAAAGTCAACTTTTTTGACTTAGATTAAGACACTGTTGTGCCCATTAATAAAGAAAACCATATATCAATTAAGATCTTTAAGTAGATAATATAGTCCAAAAATGCTACTTTAATGAGAGGTTGATGGCCTTTTACCCAGAAGACTTAAAACAAGACAAACACAAATTGGCCTGGGAGCACAGTCCTTTAAAAATGAAACAGTAAAGTTCACAAAACAATAGTACTTGTTACAATGTGGTAGAGAGGGAAGAAAGGATAGGGATCAGAATAGTAGATTTCACTATCTGAAGATCATAGTCCTAGAGGAGTCCTCAGGTCCTTGTTGATCTCACCGTGTCTTCAAGTATTAGACACAATTCCCTTTGCAGAAAACAGGGAAAGAGAATAAAGGCCTCTTTGAAAAGCAGTGATAAAGAGGTCCCTGGAGGATTTCTGAGCTCTTGAAACAATCTTCATGGCAACAGCTTGACTCTGTTTCCTGCTACAGTGAAGGTTGCTGGAATATGAATTAGGGGCAAAGCTTTGGGGCTATTTGCAAGTTCATGTTAAAATTTGATTTCCCAAACTCAGGAATACAGTTGATTCAGAATTAAATCTAAGCAACACTTTAACATTGCCCTACAAAGAACCTCAGCACATTAAATAAGCACCAACTAACTTTGCTCTTATAAGCGGTCTTAGGGGGAAAACTTGGGGAGGATTCCATCATTCTCATGTTAAAGACCCAGAAATGTCTGCGGAAAACTGTATCTCACCAATGGTCATAATATCTCACAATGTCATAAAAAACTATGTATGGAAATTGCTTCTCAGGTCAATATACAACCATCCATATTACACCTCTTCACATTTATTTTTAAATTGTAATAAATCTAGTTACTATTTACTAGTCATAAATCTATTTACTATTATAACATCTCTTTCCCATGCCAAATCATTGCATGTCTTTCTTCAACAAGAGTACATACTCTAAAACAAATAAAAAACCAATAAGCCCTAAATATAGACAATGGGGAGGGGGAATGTATAAAACAGAAAATGACTAAAATCGGCACCTTGTATAAAATATGTAACATAGATACTTATTACCTGTATCTGTCTTAGAGCACTTTGGATATATGTGTTCACAATCTCTTATTTCCTCAGTTTCCATCAACTGTAACATTAACTAAACATTTTTGAAGATCAAATACTAAATCGTAATCCCTTTATTCTTCTGTATGAAAATGAGTTTGATTTTCTTATTTAACAAGTTTAAGATTGATGGTATTAAGTTCAAATGGTTCATCTGTACTTCCCATTTAATTAAGTTTGTTGGGTTATTGAAATTCTTTATTGAATTAGTGACTGAAAGTTAAATAGCTTCTCTTGCATGTCACCTGGAAGTTGGTGATAGGGGCATGTATACAGTGATAGTCCTTTATGGCATGAATTGTTCCCATAAGCACTTTCTAGCTTGGGAAAAAATAAAAATAAAGGAAGCTTTATCTCAAAGAGTGGTAGTTTCCACTATATAACCTTACTACCTACAATTTGACAGTGATCAGCATTCGTGTTCTGCTCCAGTGCTGTGCCACGCTATGATATTTTCAAAGGCATTTACATAACACACAGTGCTGCCAGCACCCGTAACGTAGCTGAGCACCCATGAGATGGGCTGACACTTTCTGTGCACAGGCAAGTATCTACGTGTACATGAAACCCATCCTAAATTTCCATCCTCTTATTGTTGGTTATCTGGTTTCTTTTGTTATTAATCTAATAGAATGTCTCCATTTCAGAAACTATGCTCTAAAGTAGACCTAAAAGGAGCTCATGTTATGCGCAAAGGACAGTGCTTTGTTAATGGACTGTTGCCCATAGATACCCTTTATAGAAAGCCTCCTTTTTGACAGTTGTGATAAACAGAATTTCTAAAATGAACTCTTAAAAAGTACTTTGCCCTAGTCCCCAGAAACTGTGGCACTAAGATATCACACACACGTATATGTTGTGTAACATGACAAAAAGGACATTGTAGATGGAATTATGTCTCCTGGCCTGCTGACCTTAACAGGGGGAGATTACCCTGGACTGTCTGATTAGCCCACTGTGGTCACATGCATCCTTAAAAACAGAAGATGTATTCTGGCTGGTGGCTAAAGAGCAAGTATAGGGGAAGTATGACAGATTCAAAGCAGGAGAAGGATTCAATGTACCACTGCTGCTTAAAGATGGAGGGGGCCACAAGGAAAGAAAGGAGTAAAGAGTGGACCCTGACTGATAACCAGTAAGAGAATGAGGATCTCAGTCCCAAAACAGCAAAAAATCACCTGCTTCTGCCAAGAAAAGAATGAGCTTAGAAAGGGATGTTCCCCCAGAGCTTCTAGGCAAAAGTCTAGCCATAGAAGACAAACTAGAAGAAAGGGACAGCCTCTTAGAGGGCTATAATCTCCCAAAATTGAACCAGAAAGAAATAAGAAATATGAACAAACAAATTATCAGTAATTAAACTGAATCAGTACTTTAGAAACTCCCAGCAAACAAAAGTACAGAACCAGATGGCTACACAGGTAAATTATATCAAACATTTAGAGATGAGTTAACACTTACTCTTCTGTAACTATTCAAAAAAAATTGCAGAGGAAGGAATACTTCCAAACCCATTTTATGAGGCCAGCATCACCCTGATACCAAAACCAAAGATATCACACACAAAAAAGAAAATTACAGACCAGTATCACTAACAAACACAGACACAAAAATCTTCAAAAAAATACCAGCAAATAGAGTTCAAAAATACATTAAAAGGATATTACATCATGGTCAAGTGGGATTTACTCCTGTGATCCAAGGATTTTTCAGTATCTCCAAATCTATCAATGTGACACACCACATTGACAAGAATGAAATTGTTAGAAGAATAAAACCCATAAAATCACATCAATAGATGCAGAAAAAAAGCTTTTGATAACATTCAACATCCACTCATGATAAAAGCTGTCATCAAATTTGGTATAGAGGGAACACATGTACTCAGTTACTTCAGTCATGTCTGACTCTTTATGACCCTATGGACTGTAGCCCACCAGGCTCCTCTGTCCATGGGATTCTCCAGGCAAGAACACTGGAATGGATTGCCATTTCCTTCCCCAGGGGCTCTTCCCAATCCAATGATCAAACCCATCAAGGGAACATGTCCCAATATAATAATGGCCATTTATAACAAATCCACAGCTAACATCATACACAATGGTGAAAATGTGAAAGTATTTCTTCTAAGATGAGACGATGGAGAACCATGTCCAATGAGTGTGAAGAGGCAGAATGATCCAGGTGACCTTGGAAGTGACCTGTGGCCTGCTAGAGGTAGAGATAACAATGTAATCACTGGAGCTGTGGAGGCAGGTTTTCAGGGTTTAGCTATCTGCACACATGATTAAGATTTTGTAGAATTTCACTTTTCAGGAGAGAAGTTCCTAAAGACTAGATCTTGAAAATCTGAAATTTTAAGTGGATGTTATTGTTAAAAAATAATTGTTCCTAGTTCAGAGCTTGAATCAAAAATCCTCAATATCATACCAAAATGACTCCCAGCCAGCCATGTTGGAGCCTGTGGAGGCCTGCTGGGAATAGGATTTCTAAATCAACAAACAGGTCTGGAAGCCTGTGGTCCAAGGCCGTTTTTTTCTGGCTCTACTGGGGGTGTTTTGAACTAGAGGTATGAATCAGTTCTAATGAGGTGGATGAAACTGGAGCCTATTATACAGAGTGAAGTAAGACAGAAAGAAAAACACCAATACAGTATACTAACGCATATATTTGGAATTTAGAAAGATGGTAACAATAACCCTGTATACGAGACAGCAAAAGAGACACTGATGTACAGAACAGTCTTTTGGACTCTGTGGGAGAGGGAGAGGGTGGGATGATTTGGGAGAATGGCATTGAAATATGTATAATATCATATATGAAACGAGTCGCCAGTCCAGGTTCATTGCACGATACTGGATGCTTGGGGCTGGTGCACTGGGACGACCCAGAGGGATGGTATGGGGAGGGAGGAGGGAGGAGGGTTCAGGATGGGGAACACGTGTATACCTGTGGCAGATTCATTTTGATATATGGCAAAACCAATACAATATTGTAAAGTTAAATAAAATAAAATTTAAAAAAATATTAGCTTCAGTATAAAAAAAAAAATCCAACAAATGAAAAATACAGTCGTTAAGAAAAATGGTTCTATACAGACATAGTGTTCATTCTTAATGAAGAGAACAAACTACAATATTTAAAATGATTTATTCTCAGAAATCTCACAGAAAGATCTGGATTACAAAAGAAACACAAAATTCTCAATCAAATCATTACTCAAATTTCTGGACTCAAATAGATGTTTGTGTACCAATGTTCAAAGCAGCATTATTAACAATAGTCAGAAGGTGGAATTTCATTGACAGATGAATGAATAAACAAAATGTGGTCTATATAAAATATTGCTTTTGGACTGTCACAATTTTTTAAATTAAAATCTTACTATAAAAATCATTAATTTTATGAATTCAGTTGATTCCTTCTATAGAGGAATCACAGTACTAGTAGCAAGCAGTATCAATAAAAATACAATAAGCTAATAAAAAAAATTAAAGGTGTTTATGCTCGAGATAAAGCTGAATTCTATGTAGTCAGGAGGTGTGATTATGTGCACAAAGCAAAGAATAACACAATAATTCCTGTTGGAAAACCAAAAAAAAAAAAAAAAAAAAACAGACTAGTTAGTCTGGGGAAATGTAACTTGCATTGATGGAAGCCGTGGTATGGTTCATGCCACACTCGGAAGCAGTCTTCCTGCTCAGTCCACTGGACACAGAATCTAAGTGATGCTATACCCTTCAAGGTAAACTTACTGAAAAGTAAACAAATAAAAGTATGGACTTGTTCTCTTGTTAAAGATAAAAAAGATCACCCCAAAATGCTTTTGTTTAAAGTGATTATTTCGGTGAACTCAGCCTACATAAAATTGAACATATCCTAAGTCATGCCAGGATTTTCCTTCTATCTCAATGATATCTAGAGACTTGGTTTAGTAGTATCTCCTTCTTTCACCCAATTTCACCCCCCAAAAAAAAATATTCCCTGTGCCAGAAGGATATACATTTAGCATCGATGAAATGACAACTGTTAGGGGCCAAGACATTTTATTAGGTACTGAAGATGATCAAAGATGAATAAGATAGAACACTCTTTTCTTAAGGAGATTCAAGAGATGGAGTAGTACAGAAGACCCAAAGCAAGGAAACATTAAATTACTAAGCTGTTAAAGATCTTGAGAAGATACGTAGAAATTGGAACCTAGAAGGCAAACAGCTTCCTGAAGTTAAAAGTGGCAGAGTACATAGAATGGTAAACTCTGCCAGAGCCCTCATAAGAGATGCTGTGCATTTGTTTAGTTTTTGGCTCACCTTTAAAACAGACTTCTATATATAGAAATGGTAGAGAAGTGTGATGAATAGCCTTAATAAATGAAAAACACAGGTGAGAAAAATACTGTTAAAATTTCATCTGTACACATCTTAGTCTAAGCAAAAGGAAAAATCAATCAGAAGATACTGGATCTGTGTTTTCCTAATACTGTTATTTCTATAGCTAAGCCAGCATCCTAAGAACTGGGGTTTGTTTTTCTTACTTGTGTTATTAATTTGTTAGTGTAAATTTACACATGTCAACACATATTTATAGCAGTGGAACAACCCACCATAAATATTATAGACTTTAAGGACACATAATAAAGAAATTGAAACACTTAAATTGCTTTAACACTTGCTAATATAATTCAGCTTCATTTATATGAGAATATAAATAGCCAGATTCCTGTTAGAAAAATTATTTTAGTAATCATCCTGATTTTTCCTCCTGACTTTTCTTAAAATGTTATTTTTAATTCTAAAGTTATTTTCATCTATGATTCACTGCTTCTAATACCAACTAATGAGGATGGTAATTTTGTCCACATGGGAAAGTAAAAGTGAAGTTGTTCAGTCGTGTACGACTCTTTGCGACCCCATGGACTGTAGCCTACCAGGCTCCTCCCTCCATGGGGTTTTCCAGGCAAGAATACTGGAGTGGGTTGCCATTTCCTTATCCAGGAGATCTTCGCAACCCAGGGGTTGAACCCAGGTCTCCTGCATTGTAGGCAAATGCTTTACTGTCTGAGCCACCAGGGAAGTCCATCCACAAGCGGACATTGCAGAAAGAAGGGCAAAGTTTTACTTCCTGTCTGGGGGCAGTTCAGATGCTAAAGAATTCTCATGCTTTGTAGTTATCTTCAGTCCAATTCATTATTTTATAACAAATGCAGCTCTTAGCACTGCTGCTTCAGCTAAGTCGCTTCAGTCGCGTCCGACTCTGTGTGACCCATAGACAGCAGCCCCCCAGGCTCCCCAGTCCCTGGAATTCTCCAGGCAAGAACACTGGAATGGATTGCCATTTCCTTCTCCAGTGCATGAAAGTGAAAAGTGAAAGTGAAGTCGCTCAGTCGTGTCCAACTCTTCACGACCCCATGGACTGCAGCCTACCCGGCTCCTCCGTCCATGGGATTTTCCAGGCAAGAGTACTGGAGTGGGGTGCCATCACCTTCTCCGTCTTAGCACTGCAGGTGTAAAATATAGGGAATCCACATGTGTGGGACTGTACTATAAAGGCTAACAGAGTATGAGATGACCCCTGCCCACAATAAGCATTCCAGGAAGTCCACAGAAGAAAGTTAGACTTCCTGAGTCTCCAGGACTTTGCTTCCAGCCACACCACTCCTCACTAGTCCCGCTCCTCATCATCTCCTGCCAGGATCACTGCAATACTCTGCCCTCCTGTCTACTATTCAAATACCTTTCAAATAATTGCCCTACCACGTATGTATACCAAAGACATTCTATGTGGGATTATACCACACCCCTGCTTAAAATCTTTCTACGGCACAAGAAACACTGAGTAAAATTCAAACTAATGAAACCCATGTCCTGTCCCCTGTTTTCCTTTCCCTCTAGCCTGTTCTTTGGATGTCCCATTGTCCTGCCCTCTTGATGCATGATCCATCGAGACTGAGCTCTGCAGCACACCTGTGGTCCCCAGCCCATGGGCTTCTTATTGCTGGGAAGTTTTCCCCTTTGAGCCTCTCTCAGTTCCCCTTCCCCTGAATCAAGTCTTCCTGGTTCCTGACAAATACCTGCTCATCCAAAGAACTAAAGGGTCATTCCTCTACAAAATCTTTTCTGTTTCCACAGACTGTTACCCCAGTGTCCACACGTAGATGCAAGAGATCATCGTTTCATCCTTTGTGTCTCTTCAGTATTTTCTGTAGACTTCCATCACACTCCCTATAACGGGTTACAAAATATGTGTCTCTTCATATCTGCAAACCCTGCGAAACAGTAATGAGGTAGAAGCTATGTCTTCTTTGTGTTTCTAGGAACCGCCTTCAAGGACACTCAACCATTGCTGGTAGTAGAAAACCCACACACGAAACAACTGCAAACACCAAGAAACAGTACCCAAGACAGTGCTAAGGGATGTATACCTTGCTCGAAGCACTTGGAAAGTCCTGAGAAGTCACACAGCATAGGAGAATGAGTTTTACAGTCAGACAGACCTGAATTCGCATCTTGACTGTCCTACCTCCTAGTTATGTGACTGTGGATATGTCAGTTCATTTCCTTATGCCAAACCTGATAATAGTACCTATTTCACAGAGGCCTTGTGTGGAAATCAGATGAGAGAGGTGAGGATCCAACACAGAAGTTGCTAAGAAAATATCCATTCTTGTCGCTTTTCCCTGAGAAAGGAGAGTGATTACATACAAGTGCTAAATGACTCAAGCACAGCTTCTTAGAGGAGGTGAAATTTAACCTTGACCTTTAAGCAAGGATTTGGACAAGTACATATTGATAGAAAATTAGGCAAAGGCAGATGATCTGCTTAAAACTCTTCCCAGATTCAGCCTTTGGATGCTCTATCATTCCCACAATTCAACCCCTCATAGCAATATGAGAGCAATTATACATGAACATAATCCAGCTTCAAAACCCAAGAATATTGCAAATTAGAAAGAAGACATAAAATCACTGTAATATATTTAATAGGGACTAGTTCTTTAGTGGAGGAATGTTTCCAAAAAATGATGTTGAAGGGTATTGAGCTGCTCACTCATTTGCACAGAAGCATCATACTAGCAAACAACAGAGCTGGCACAACAACATCAACCAGCGTTTAAACAAACACAGGGAAGGTAATAATCTCCATGTGTGCATGGCTCGAGTGTTAACAGAGCAGTCTAAAGCAATCTCATTTACTTTTATGGTTAAGCGTTCAGGAAACATCTTTTACTTTTTTAACATCTGAATGTTTTCATGGCTGAAGGGATGCCAGTATAGCCTGGAAAACAATTTACAATGATGTGTAAAGTAGTTACATCTTCCAACATAAGTCTGCTTGTTCAATTATTCCACCTATATTAATAGCTCTTAGTGTCTTGTGATGTGTAATAGTCTTGATCCAATCACCCACTTCAATGGGAAGATACCGAGTGCTACCCAAATGGAAGGGTCCAGTTTGAAGTTGATTAGAAACTCAAGCCTTTGTCCCAAGCGCTTCCTGTCGTTAGCTTGTTGTCATTGAGAAAGGGCGCTGTCTCAGACTGCAGGCTGGCCTGCCATCAGTCTCAGGCTAGCTCATTTCATTTCAGATCTGCAGCTAGGTGTGTGTTATCAAAAAACCCAAAGCTACTGATTTATTTCTACCTCTGTTGAGATAAGCGTAACGATCTGTAATTTGGTTTGACAAAAAAAAAAAATCTGGATGGCAGGAAAAGGTTTAAAGAAAGGGATAAAGACACAAAAGGCAATTTTCACAGTACCTTGAACATAGGAAGAATTTAAGAAATTTAAAGAGATTTACAAAGAATGGAAATTTTTGAAAATCCAAAGAACAGAAAGTGAAAGAATGAAGTGTTTGCTTTTGATACCATTCCTCTTGGGTTTTCTCATGTGTAGTTGAATGCAATAGACTCTGAACTGGGCTCCTTGCTCCTGAAAAATCTAATCTATGCACAGTATCTACCATAATTCTTTCTAAATGTTAAGTCAGATCCTATCACTTCTCTGATAAAAATTCTCTAATGGTGTCTAACCTCACTCAGAACAAAGTCTAGACTACACAGACCACCCACATGCCTCTCCTGAACTTTCCAGCTTCATACCTACCACCCTCCCTGGCTTACTCCAATCCAGAGGCTCTCTTAGCTCACAAAACACTAAACCAGCTCCCACCTCGGGTCTCACACATGCTGTTCTCTTCCCCACCCTACCTCCTTGAAAACTCTCTTCATTCAGGTCTCAGCTCAGATGTTATCTATTCAAATGTCACCTTCCCTGACCACCTCATCAAATACAGAAGCTTGAGTGCTATTTACTTCTTGCCCTATTTCATTGATCTTTTTAGTGTTTATCATTTATGTACATTAGATTATTTGTCTAGTTGTTTATCTGCTTACGTCTTGCCTGTTAGACTGATATCTACAAGATGGGGGATGCTGTAGTGCAGAGCCTGGAATACCAGGTGCCATATAATAGATAATAAATGTTGCAAGAGGGAAGGAGAGGGGGAGGATGAGAGGAAGGATTCCTTGTCCAACTCACATGTTTGTATCTTTGCTCCCCAAATAACTGGACACGAGACTGTTTGTACAGCAACTACTTATGTCTCTTGACCCGTTTTCCATATACCTTAACACCAAGAAAAAATCATAGGCTTTGGGAGTAAAGAGATGAAAATTTAAACCTCATCTCCATTACCAAGTAACTTTTTGACTTTGAACAAGTTTTTTAAACTCTCTATGGAATTTTACAGTTAACAAAACTTTAGACACTCATGAGCACTGGGCTAGGTATTTGGGATACCTCAGAAAAATTATTGAGAGAGTGAAATTAGCTAACTTCCATTAAAACTAACTTGGCAGAAAATGCATAATTGATGAATATTAGATCTCTGTCCCCTACACCCTACACCCCATTCTCTCAGCAGCTTTACATGGTATTATGCTCAATAACTGCACCTCGGACAAGCAAAAGAACTGTGAGTTTTTCACAGCTGTGAGTCCATGAGAACCAAGAGTGAGCAAACAAAACACCTGAGATGAAAATACTCACTTTTCACTGAGGTGAAAGTCCAAAGCAGGTACATGGTAATTCAGGGAACCAGGTACATGGTAATTCAGAACCCCTGCACCCAAGCGAAAGGAGATGATATGACCCACATCATTTTAGCTCCTTTCCACTGGGAGAACTAGTCAGGCCACTTGTGGAGTCGAGTGAGCCAAGGGGTCTGTGGCCAGGTAAGCAACCCTGTGTCACATGGAAAGGACAGTGTTAATTGTCAGTGAACACCCAGTCATCTTCACCACACCCCACCATCTCAATCAACAATGGAACAATAAGTGGCTATGAGAATATGCTGTAGATTATTTGACATAGCCACAAGCAAGAATCCTATTTTTAATTTGCTGCCACTGCGATATGTTCTTTTGAAGTACACAAATCATAACAAGTGAATGTACACTTGCCCCCTAGGATAGCGGATTCTTATCCATCAGGGAGTATGAGATTACCAGGATGCATGCTTAAAAAATAAATGTAGATTCCCAGGAACCACACCCAGAGATATTTTTACAAGTGAATTTGTTGCTTCAGGCCCAGAGACTACACTTTTGTGAAACACAAGGCATAAAACCACAGCTACTTCATGACTGGTGATTACACAATGGCTGCTTAATGTTAGATTGGAGACTGCCCCTCACAAAACCCCAGCAGAGGGGGTTTTCCTGCTCCTTGGAAATCTACATGGTTTCAGATTTTCCCCATTCAAGCAACACCCACTCCCACAAAGAACTTGTTTTGCTAACCAGGTTCTATTTTTTGGTCTCCTTGGCAATGCGGAAAAACAACTTGGCCTTTTACAGAGACTCAGCTGACTTCAAAAATGCCAGGAGTTGCCTCGCAAGGACAAAGGAGACAAAGATGGATGGGGCAGATCTAAGACCCAGAAAAAGTAATGTGTGTATTTAATAACTTTAATTTTACCTACAACACTGCAGCTTTCTCCAGAGCAGGGAGAAACTAGGGTAGGCAGCCTGGGCCTCGCTCAAGCCACGAAACAGTTGTTACTCATTAACCTTGTAGAACATGACATCTGATTCTTCCCTAACACAGGTAACAAATCACTTCTGATATCAGGTGGTTGCCCCAGAAGCCTTCACACTATTTTAAGCCTAGTGCTATGCCCCAGAAATCATTCTGAATGTTATCAATGGTGATCCCAAGGAATTCAAAAACAGTCAAAGAAAGTAATTCAAAATGCTTTCCACTTTGGTTGTCTTGAAAAGATCTTTTTATGAGAAAAACAGAAAAATAAGATTTAGAATGCTTGACTTCTTGCTGATTGTCAGGTTTTACAATTGCTTGTTGAAATTGATAGGATAAAAGAAAGAGATATCTGAGCACCTGAATGTGAGCTGGGGGACAGTGGAGACAAAAGTGAAACTGATGAAATCGATCAGACCTGTGGCAGGGCCCAGCACCTGCAGGGAAGCAGAGAGTCATGGGCTAAACACATGAAAATGCCCCCACCTACTTGAAGGTCTCCTCAGGCACAACACTTTAGATAAGGTGTCTTGAGAGCACTGCAGGGTAACCCAGCAAGACATACACACCCTCCTTATAGCCCTGGGAAAACTCCCATTTGCAGGGGGAATCAAAATTATTGTCCATGAGCTTCAAAACTGCCCTGCCCCTCACCCCCGTCCAGGCTCACAAGGATCATTCCTCCCAGCCGCCTGTAGCTCTGACCAGACAACCATCCCACCATGTTGCTTTCCTGTGCTCTGTCTCCTGCATACCTGATCTACTGATGTCACCAGTCTCCCTTCTTCTCTCACAGTAATCTCCACGTCTTTATCCACTAGGCATGAGGGGGTTCCCTGCCTGTTATGGTCACTCCATCCTCCAGATCACTGACTACAGAGTTCACCTTGCCTCCTTCGTGTCCTTTGCACTCCTTCATGCATGGCATAGACAACCTGGACAGGATCTCCCAAACTCCACTTTCATTTTCCAAGTTATCCCAGATTTGGGCATTGCTCCTATTCCCCTAGACATGTTCCTGTCCATGCCCTCTGCCACCAGTTCCTCTCCACTCTATTCTACCAATCAAACTATGCCCAGATGACTTGGAAAACTGGTAACCCTTAACATCCAATTGTATAGAATCTACGGTGTTAATGAGTGCATTAATGTTCCCAATTTCTTCCCTCTCCTTGATCCAGTTCCCTTCCTTTTGACTCAGCTTGGTCATGAGGCTTGTTTGGCCAATAACACACTCAAGTAAAAAGCCCTTTCATAATTGGTCTGGATTGCTCTCACTCTTCAACAAGTGACACAAGACCCATCATAGGCTGGCCTAATGGATGATAGACATGCAAATCGCTGTGGCCCAGGTCATCCCAGCAGAAGTTATCTTAGATCAATCAAAAGCCCAACACTATTATACAGAGTGAAGTAAGCCAGAAAGAAAAACACCAATACAGTATACTAACGCATATATATGGAATTTAGAAAGATGGTAACAATAACCCAGTGTACGAGACAGCAAAAGAGACACTGATGTATAGATCAGTCTTATGGACTCTGTGGGAGAGGGAAAGGGTGGGATGATTTGGGAGAATGGCATTGAAACATGTATAATATCATGTATGAAACGAGTCACCAGTCCAGGTTTGATGCACAATACTGGATGCTTGGGGCTGGTGCACTGGGACCAGTGCGTTGTAATTGTTGTAATACGCCAAGCGCGACGCTTCGCCCGCAATGCGCTCGAAGATGTCGTTGACAAATGAGTTCATCCAGAGGGAGGGTATGGGGAGGGAGAAGGGAGGAGGGTTCAGGATGGGGAACACAGGTATACCTGTGGCGGATTCATTTCGATATTTGGCAAAACTAATACAATATTGTAAAGTTTAAAAATAAAATTAAAAAAAAAAAAAAAAGCCCAACATTAGACATAGGAATGAGCATAGCTGAGGCCAAAATAACTCAACCAAACCCAGACTATCTTATCAACCTTCAGACTAAATAAATGCTTACTGTTTTAAGCCTCTGATACGTGGGCTGGTTTGTTATGAGGCATTATTGTTGCAACAGACAGCCAATATGGCCATACACAACACAAGCCATTTCAGAGAATATCTAGCACCTTCTTTGTCAGAATTGAAACTTCCCCTTTGTGTCACAACCATCTGTGGAATTTGCATATTCCTGGGGTAGCAGATAAAGTAGGTCAGATCTTTTCATACAGAAAACCATGACTTCACACTGGATGAAAGGAGAAGACTGCTGGTAATTTAGGAGATGGTCAGGGACAGGGAGACCTGGCATACTGTGGTCCTTGGGGTTGCAAAGAGTCACACACTTGGTGACTAAACAAATGAAACCGGTAAGTCAGTGGTGAGTAGGTTCCCTCACAGCCAGCTGGAACTGGTGACAGAGGGTATTTGCTTCAGTAACAGTTGAGGTTTCACAGTCTAGATTCTCAGAACAGGGGAAGGAACACTAAAATGTGCATCTGGAACTTTCCCTTATACTGACCCACCGCTTCCCAAATGGTCTAGTTCTTGCAGGATTTGTTTGTTTTGTGTCTCATATCTGTGTGCATGTGGGGAGGGGGAGTATCCAAGGGAGAATGTGGGAGCCATAGGAGAAGTCTTCGGGATACAGTGAAGGGATTTTGTGAGGATTTTGGAGAAGGGAAGAAACTAATTAGTACTTTGAAGTATCCCATACTATTTGTGCTTTCTCTTTCCAACTTGAATATGAATTCTTGAGAGCAGGTTCCCAATCCAATACTCTCTTGAAGTGGCAGTAGAAACAATGGAAATAAAACTATATTGCAAATCATGAACTCTGTGATTAGAGAAGTGACTTAATCTCTGTCTTCTGGTATTAGATAGAAATCATGATGTTGTGTTATATAATCAAAAATGATAGATAAGGCAGATAAGTGATAGATGGATAGAATAGCTAAATCAGCTGAATGTAACCTCCTTGCTCTAAGTCACAGCTTGTGTTACCCCAGACTGTAATTCTCTATTATACTACTACTTTTTTCTTCTTCATAGTGTTTTATCATCTAAAATTATTTTATACATTTATTCACATGTTTATTTTATCCCAGTAAATAAATTTGAGTTGAGTTCTCCCAACTCAAATATAAGCTCCACAATGGTAAGGTCTCCATGAGAGGAGGGACCCTATGAGGGTTTACTTCTTTACTACTGCATCTCCAGGTTTTAGAAGCTGTTATGTATGTGATAGTTACTCAAAAAATAATAATTGGAAAGACGGAGGGAAGGAGGAAGGAAGAAAGAAAAAAAGGAGGGAGAAGATGAATAAATGCATGGATACTTTATCTTTAGGACTACCTGACTCATATCAAGACCATAAAATAATCAATTTAGCCCTTCTGCACATATTTCCCTGTCTGCATAATAAAAGACTTGAGTAACATGATTTTTATGGATGCTTTTTAAATTCTATGATAATTAGCAGACTACCTTTCTGGCTGCAAGTTCTCCTCCAAGAAAGCATAATCTCTACCAGACATACTCTCAGAATTAAATAGTTACAGGAAAGCACCAGGGCTGCCCTGGTGGTTCAGCTGGTAAAGAATCCGCCTGTGATGCGGGAGACCTGGGTTCAATCCCTGGATTGGGAAGATCTCCTGGAGAAGGGAATGGCTACCCAGTTCAGTATTTTGGTCTGGAGAGTTCCACAGACTGTATAGTCCATGGGGTTGAAAGAGTCAGACATGACTGAGCAACTTGGACTTTCACTTTCACATGAATATGTTGAAAAGCCCTAGTTCAATCTTCAAGGCACTATGGTTGTATGTTTAAGTTTGCTGCAGACAAGTCAGCTGAAATTGCAAAATCCTGATTTAAAAATATCCCTCTGCCAACATTAATCTTGAATATGAGAATCACATGCCTCTGGACAGAGCCTAAAGAAACATTCTATATATCCAGAGGCCTCAACTCCCACAAGGCAGGCCCTGCTATGAGCTCCAGCCATAACTGTAGTAGTACAAAATGCTCCATGGTCTATAGAATGATCATATTGCTTTGAATTTTTCTGTAGGTTTCCTTAGAATAAAGCACAAATGAAGACCCAAATTGAAATTAGTGAAAAGTTCCCAATCTCTTGATTCATTTTCATCTCAGTAGTTGTTTTAGTCTGGGCTCTTTTGTCTGTAAGTTACAGGAAACCTCCCAGCAAGGTTCTTTTAAAGAGGACATTTGTATAATGGTGCAATGTTATCTCAGGGCAGAGATACACCTGAACCCAATAGGGGTAAAACTGTTGACTAAGAGCCAGCCAGAACATGGCTAACGTGTTGTTGGTCTTTCAGACACTCCTCTGCTCTGTCCATCAGCCTCAGATTCTTCTTCCTTTGTTATTGTTCAGTCACTCACTTGTGTCTAACTCTTTGCCACCCCATGGACTGCAGTACGCCAGGCTTCTCTGTCCTTCACCACTTCCCAGAGCTGTTCAAACTCATGTCCATTGAGTCTGTCCATCAACCTCAGACTCCTCTTCCTACAGATCTGATTTTTACCTTCACCATATCTGCAGCCACCATCCAGCCCCCAAGTTTACACTATCTGAGTTCAAGCCACATGCAGAGGTTGAGAAAAACCTCTCCATTCCAAACTCGTGGAAAAGAGACTCTGTTGGCCCAGATTGGGCCAAGAGACTTCTTTTGTTCAAATTAACTCTGATCTAGTGAGCAATCCTACGGTGCAAACATGATTGTGAATGATTCATCTGAGAGTCAAAGGGGGCAGGCCACGGAAAAATAAGGTCAGTGTTAAGACACTCCATAGGGAGGTTAACATAACATACCAAAAAGGACTCTATGAAAAAGGAGGCTCTGGTCATTAAAGGCTAAGAGATTGCCATAATTAGGACTATTCCCAACAGAGATTATGGGAACAAAGGCAGCTATACCACTAATATATACACAAATGTATTACCTTACAATTTTGTATATCAAGTCCAATATGGATCTTAATGTGCTAAAATTACGGTGTCAGCAGGGATTTGTTTCCTCTGGAGACTCTCAGAGAGAAGATATTTTCTTTCCTTTTCCATCTTCTAAGGGCTCCCCATATCCCTTGGCTCATAGCTCCCTCCTCTTTCTTCAGAGTCAGCAAGGTTGCATCTCCCTGATCATCTTCCACTACCACATCTCTTTCTCTGACCACAGTTGGAGAGTCTCTGATTTTTAAGACCCATGTGATTAGACTGGGCCCACTCAGGCAGTTCAGGATAATTTCCCATCTCAAGGACTTGATATTAATCCCATCTGCCAATTTCCTTTTCCCATCTAAGGTAACATATTCACCAATTTAAGGGATCATGATGTGGACACATTTAGGGAATCATTATTCTGTCTATCACAGACGGATTTTTGAAATTAAAAGATAGTTACAGTTCTCTTTTTCAAGCATTTTTTTCTCATTTGCCTAAATCTCAATTATTTTTCAACTTTTCAGCAGTCATTTCATAATGGAAATACATAATCCATTGATATGAAAATGTGAAGTTTTCAGCCTTACCTACAAAGGCCATATCAAAATTTGATTTGATTATTATCCAATGTCTGCAATCACCAGTTCTATTTTAAAAAAAGCAGAAGTAACACATTTTGAAACTCACCTAATTCTCAAACATGCTAAATTTCTCATTTCACTTAATTTTACTATGAATAAAACAATAATAAATAAGTTGTCCAAAGGTCAAACAAACAATAAGAGTGGAGCCAAGATTCAAATTCAAATCCCTGTCCAACGCCAGGGGTCCTATTCTTTCCTTTATATCAGACAGTCATTAAAGAATAAAACCTCATCCTTAGATGGACTTATAATGTGTGCTTTCCCATAATCAGAAATAATAACCACTCCATTAAGCATATTAATCATTCCATTAATAAGCAAATACTCTAGCAGTGTTGGACCTGGAGACTTCAGGTTGACTTCTGAGCAGAGCCTCAGTGAGTGGGGCTGAGAAGATTCTGAGGATGGCAAGCACCTTGCAAATAACTGCTTTTATTACTTGTTTATCATGCTTTAGGCTTTCTTTCTAATCCATTCCAATTACTTAGAAATAGACATGGATATGGGGAAGTGAAAGAAAAACAAGTGTGCCTCAATATCTTTATCCTTAAAATGGACAAAACCAAAGGCATTTAAGTAACCCCAAATGAATGTTGGGAGATTGTATTAGTTAATACATGCAAAGCACTTAGAACAGTGCCTAGCATACAGGAAGCATCATCATCCTTACCACCATCATCACCAGCATCACTATTACAACCATCATCCATGTCATTATCATCATCATCATCATCATCATCTTCATCAAAATTTCAGTCTTAAGGTTATCTTCAGATTTTAGTCAAAATTAGAGTAAAAAGAACTGAAAGAACTCCAGAGTATGAGCTAGATAAAACACCTCCTTGTATTTCTGATCTTCTTTGGTATCAAATATAGATATTTGTTAAACAATGACCACTTTCTTACTGGATTTTAGTTACTATGTTTTAATTACAGGCTTTCATGCCTTCATGCTATTTCTTTCGCTTAGTATTCCAAGAAAGTCTGAATCCCAGGATATCCATTTTAAGTTTATATGTGCTTAATTTCTTTTAAAATAAAATGGCATCTTAGAAGCTTCTCTGTATGGTCCAGTGGTTAAGAACTTGCCTAACAGTGAAGGCGACATTGGCTCTATCCTTGGTCTGGGAAAATCCCACGTGTGTAGAGCAGCTAAGCCTATGCATCCTAGCTACTGAGCCCACAAGCTGCAGCTACTGAAGGCTGTGCACCTAGAGCCTGCGCTCTGCAATAAGAGAAGCCACCGCAATGAGAAGCCCACACACCACAATGAACCCCCACTCCTCGTAACTAGAGAAAAGCCTACATAAAGCAATGAAGATCTGGCACAGCAAATAACAATAATAATAAATAAATCTTTAAAAACTAAGGTCAAATGACATCTTAAGCTTCATTTCTGGGAACATCTTAGGTACAGTTCGGCCTTCTTTGTAAGCAGGTAATACAAAACATGTCATGCCACTTAAACTGTCATCCAAACTATTTTCTTTTAACAAAAGTTGATTTGCTGCTGCTGCTGCTGCTGCTAAGTCACTTCAGTCGCGTCTGACTCTGTGCAACCCCATAGGTGGCAGCCCACCAGGCTCCCCTGTCCCTGGGATTCTCCAGGCAAGAACACTGGAGTGGGTTGCCATTTCCTTCTCCCATGCATGAAAGTGAAGTCACTCAGTCGTGTCCAACTCTTAGCAACCCCATGGACTGCAACCTACCAGGCTCCTCCATCCATGGGATTTTCCAGGCAAGAGCACTGGCATGGTTTGCCATTGCCTTCTCCGGTTGATTCACTATTTTCACTGAAAACATGTTTGAATATCTGCTTGTCCCATCTCTTCCAGACACTCTTTACTGCTTTAACTTCTATCCCAAATGTTCTCTTTGAACATTTTGTTTGTGCTTTTATTTTATGCCCCTCATTGTCTCCCACTGTCTCCAATTCTTCCTAGTATTTTTTTGGACACTTAGGGCCAACTGTTCCCCTGCTTCTCTGCTTGAGTTCTCCATCTCTCCCCTCAGTGGAGCTCCCCCTGCTGCTCTCAGAAACTTCCTGAGTCTCTCCTCCTCCCTCCTGCAGGTTTCCCTCTCCTTCACGCTGACTCCCTCTGCTCCTTCTTATTCCATTTGCCACTTTCCTCACTTCTCCTTGATCTGTAAACAGGAAGAGATTTGCTAGAGCTGCTCATCAACCTTCTTCTTGTCAGCACACATTTCTTTGCTTCAACAGAGTTGCAGCAATTTCAACCTTCTTTTTCCACCAGCGCCTCATAATTTTCATCCTGCTGTGCCACTTCCCACTTTCTCCTCTGCAAGGCTCCAACATCAGCATATGGTCTCACTTCCCCTCCATTTCCATCTCTTTATCTCTGTTCCTTCTCTAAGAGCTCCCCAATGCCTCTCCCAACCTAAAGTCTGCAAAAAAAAAAAAAAAAATACTATCTTCTAGGCTTATAATGTAATTCATTTCCTCGTGGCTTGCTACATGAGCAAAGTACTTCTTAAAATGTATGCAACTTGAGAAAAGAGACCGAAAGTCAGGTGTTGACTATGGAAACATGGGAGGCTAACATTCAGAGCTAGGAGGATACATGATGTAATAAACAGTGCATGGAGGTTCAGGCTGAAACTCAGTACTTAAGACTGATTCTACTTCTAACTCTTTATTTAAATAAAATGATTTATTTACACTCTCTGGCCTAAGGAGATTTCCAAAACATGATAGTCAAATTGCTATCCATTGTTCCAATCATCTTTGCTGCATAGCAAACTACTCTAAATTCAGTAACATAAAACAGCAACCATACTACCATGCTTATGGGTTCTGTGGGTCAAGAACTGGAAAGAACACAGTGGGATAGCTCTTCTCTACTCCATAATATCTGGGCCTTCCACAAGGAGACCGAAATGGCTGGAGCTAGAACACTGGAGAATGGAAGATCCACTTTCAAGACGACATCTTCATTTACAAGTTTGGCTGCCTCTCCATGTGGCTTGGACTTACAACAATGGCCTCAGGAAAGTTGAATTTCTTATAGGAGACAGGGAACTCCAAAAGGTGATGATCCTGATCAACCAGGGAGAAGGTGCACGATATCATGTGACCTAACCTTGGAAGTCATAGTGTCCCTTCCACTGTATTCTACTGAGTGAAGTGGTTCCCAGCTTGCTTAAATTCAAAGGAGGATTGGACCTTACCTCTGGGTGAGGGAAGTAGTAACTTCATACTGTAGAAGAACATGGTGGTTGAGAGTTATTATGGTGACCATCCTGGAAATACAACATGACACATCCATACATTCCCTTCTAGCTCTAAAAATCTAAAAACTTTAAGTTTTATTTAGACCCTCAGTGGATGTTCAATTAAAATTTACCTTCTGCTTCCAGAAGGCAAACTGAAAAACATGGAATATAGTTTTTATATATATATATATACAACACAAGAAGACAAAGTAAAACCATTCTTTAAGCATCAAGGTGTGTGACACAGTCTGAAGACTCATAAATTGTTAATGGGAATTCTAACAAGGGAGATGTTGTTGAAAGGTAGAGGGGTCTCAGACAGCATCTTAGAGTGAACCTAAATTTAATGATGGGCTCGATAAAGGACAGAAATGGTATGGACCTAACAGAAGCAGAAGATATTAAGAAGAAATGCACAAAAAAGATCTTCATGACCCAAATAATCATGATGGTATGATCACTCACCTAGAGCCACACATCCTGGAATGTGAAGTCAAGTGGGCCTTAGAAAGCATCACTACGAACAAAGCTAGTGGAGGTGATGGAATTCCAGTTGACCTATTTCAAATCCTGAAAAATGATTGTGTGAAAGTGCCACACTCAATATACCAGCACATTTGGAAAACTCAGCAGTGGCCACAGGACTGGAAAAGGTCAGTTTTCATTCCAATCTCAAAGAAAGGCAATGCCAAAGAATGCTCAAACTACCGCACAATTGCACTCATCTCACACTCTAGTAAAGTAATGCTCAAAATTCTCCAAGCCAGGCTTCAGCAATATGTGAACCATGAACTTCCAGATGTTCAAGCTGGTTTTAGAAAAGGCAGAGGAACCAAAAACCAAATTGCCAACATCCTCTGGATCATCGAAAAAGCGAGAGTTCCAGAAAAACATCTATTTCTGCTTTATTGACTATGCCAAAGCCTTTGACTGTGGGGATCACAATAAACTGTGGAAAATTCTGAAAGAGATGGGAATACCAGACCACCTGACCTGCCTCTTGAGAAACCTATATGCAGGTCAGGAAGCAACAGTTAGAACTGGACATGGAACAACAGACTGGTTCCCAATATGAAAAGGAGTACGTCAAGGCTGTCACCCTGCTTATTTAACTTCTATGCAGAGTACATCATGAGAAACGCTGGGCTGGAAGAAGCACAAGCTGGAATAAAGATTGCTAGGAGAAATATCAATAATCTCAGATATGCAGATGACACCACCCTTATGGCAGAAAGTGAAGAGGAACTAAAAAGCCTCTTGATGAAAGTGAAAGAGGAGAGTGAAAAAGTTGGCTTAAAGCTCAACATTCTGAAAACTAGATCATGGCATCTGGTCCCATCACTTCATGGGATATAGATGGGGAAACAGTGGAAACAGTGTCAGACTTTATTTTGGGGGGGCTCCAAAATCACTGCAGATTGCCGGGAGCTGGTATAAGGACCTCCACCCATGGCAAAGGTCATGAGGAAGGAGGCTCAACGTAACGCAAAGGCAGGATTGAACCTCAGGAGTCCCCCTGGAAATTCTCGAGCATCTACCCCCAAAATAGAGTCTGCCTACTTTACTACTTTGTGGTCTCCCCTACACCTCTGACTTTAAGGGGGGCTGTCCCCCACCACCTCTTTCGGAGAAGGAGTTAACTTAGAGCTCCAGTTAATAATAATTCCTGGGCGTGATAGGAGTGTCTTAACCTACAAACTCCTCTGAAGGTTCTCTAGCCTGCCTGACAGGCTTGTCCGGCCACATGTGATTGCTCACAGCCTCCCAACCGTAAGAGGCACGAGATGCTTTAAACCTTCTAAAAACAGGTTTTTTAGAGAAATTAGAAAACTATTAGCATAAGTATAGTGGGCTGATAAGAAATTGTATTGGTGAAGGGTTTTTCATTTGTTGAGCCAATGTTTACTGCTAAGTCTCCACATCTCCTGCCCTTATACACATTAATGAATATATAGAAGAAATAAGTATTAACCTTTGATATTAATCACGTTAGACCTTAGGCTAAGCAAATTCTTTCCTTAATTAAAACCCACTACACCCTCACCCTATAGGAATGTAACTTTATCTGGCACCTTCAGAAGGTGGCATCTGTTTCAAAAATAATCACCCCTGGAGAAATAAGTATTCTGGTTGACTGACTGCTGTCACAAGGAGAGGGTCATAAATTGTCAGCAGGCCCCCCTGGCCAGAAGATGATGTAACACCCCTAAGACCTCTGTATACATTTGTATGAAGCACCTGACTTTAATAAAAGTCAGGACTGCTGACCCCGTGTGACTTTTGTATAACATCTCAGTGTATAAAAACAGACCCTGGAAAAATAAAAAATGGATCAGTTCCTCGAAAGACTGGTCTCCTCATGTCGTTCTTTCTCTGACCTTCTAGCTGAATCATCTGGAACATGGAGGCTCGTCGAGCCTACTAATTATGCCTGGGCTTCTAAGATCTGACCAGGGAGGCCTTAGTGTCTCCTCTCCTTCGGGAGAACGGGAGGATGCCTACGGCCTACATAGGTGACATAAATTCCTTGCCTTGGAATTGTACTAGCTTTCCACGTAAACCAAGTTATTCAGCCTCTTTTCTCCACTGAATTTTCCTACTGAGCTATCCTCATTCTATTACTCTTTATATCTCTAATTAATATTTAATTAAAGCTATCGTATCCTGATCACCGAAGCCGTCTCTCCTTGGAATTTCCCTGGATCCACCGGGGCTGGACCCAAGCAGCAGATGGTGACTGCAGCCATGAAATTAAAAGACACTTACTCCTTGGAAGAAAATTATGACCATCCTAGATAGCATATTGAAAAGCAGAGACATTACTTTGCCAACAAAAGTCCGTCTAGTCGAGGCTATGGCTTTTCCTGTGGTGATGTATGGATGTGAGAGTTGGACTGTGAAGAAAGCTAAGCCCTGAAGAATTGATGCTTTTGAACTGTGGTGTTGGAGAAGACTCTTGAGAGTCCCTTGGACTGCAAGGAGATCCAACCAGTCCATTCTGAAGGAGATCAACCCTGGGATTTCTTTGGAAGGAATGATACTAAAGCTGAAACTCCAGTACTTTGGCCACCTCATGCGAAGAGTTGACTCATTGGAAAAGACTCTAATGTTGGGAGGGTTTGGGGGCAGGAGGAAAAGGGGACGACAGAGGATGAGATGGCTGGATGGCATCACTGACTAGATGGACATGAGTTTGAGTGAACTCTGGGAGATGGTGATGGACAGGGAGGCCTGGCATGCTGCAATTCATGGGGTCACAAAGAGTCGGACACGACTGAGCGACTGAACTGAACTGAACTGAATTACTCACATTACCTCATTTAACCCTTATAATAATCCTGAACAACAAATATCACACTTCCTATTTTATAGATCATGAAGTTGAGCCTCATAGAGGTTAAAGAAACTTCCCCAAGGTTCCATGGCCAGTTATCCCAGTCTCAATGACACACTAGAAGATGGAGCACTAGATTGAACTGGATTTGAAGGTGGACTCCCCATATAGGATTTTCTATGACTGAATGCAACATAGTCAATTCTTAGCTTTGGGACAATACAAATAAAGAGAAAATGTGGGAAGAACCAGGATAAATAAGAGGGGCAGTGGCAGGGGTTGGAGGTCAGGGGACATTGCTTGAGCTACTCAAAGAGAGTTGCTCCTGGGTTGCAGCAAATCCTCAGTTCTATCCACTGCAACAATGTCCATGTGTAACAGTGAAGTTACCTTAGTTAATCAGAGAAAGAGGACATTTATATATCCTGGCATTTGCCAGTCTCTATGAAGCCTCCCAAATATAGACTATTCTGCCTAATCTTGTTGATCACTTATGTCAATTGAGTATAAAGACCTGGTTCCTGGCTATTGTCATGCAAACTAGCATGACCCTTTAGCATTTCATGTTTACAAAATATTTGCCAATAATTTAGCAATACTAAATACACAAAGAGAAGTGTGTTTACATTCACAAAGAGAAGCGGCTAACAACCAGTATGATTTTCACTTGCCAAATGAAGACATTGGGCATTAAAGATGGGCATTAAAGCTAAAAGTTCAAGGTTTTCATTAAATCCCTGGAGCCACACAAACTCCCCCATCATTCCACTTTTTTAATCATTTAAAATGTTGAGCACTCATGCGATTCTTTAAAATTTTATAACACCATGCATTTTTGCCTTTGGTTTTAATTCTGTCATATTTTTAA
Organism: Bos javanicus; assembly: GCF_032452875.1. NCBI lineage: Eukaryota > Metazoa > Chordata > Mammalia > Artiodactyla > Bovidae > Bos > Bos javanicus. The sequence goes on along the minus strand of NC_083874.1, from coordinate 34,825,242 downwards.
GATTTCTGCAGTTAGAGATCAAGAATCCGAATTCTGGGGGGAGGAGCTAAGATGGCAGAGGAGTAGGACGGGGAGAACACTTTCTCCCCACAAATTTATCAAAAGAACATTTAAACGCCGAGTAAATTCCACAAAACAACTTCTGAATGCCGGCAGAGGACATCAGGCACCCAGAAAAGCAACCCAAGTCTTCGAAAGGAGGTATGAAAAAATATAAAAGACAAAAAAAGAGACAAAAGAGAGAGGGACGGAGTTCCATCCTGGGAAGTGAGTCTTAAAAAGAAAGAAGTTTCCAAAAACCAGGAAACCTTCTCACTGCCAAATCTGTGCGGAGCCTTGGAAGCACAGAGGGCAACATAACAGGGAGGAAAAATAAATAAACAATTAAAACCTGCAGATTGTGAGCCCTACGGTAACTCCCCCAGTGGAGAAGCAGCGCAGACGCCTGCACACACCATTAGCAAGCGGGGGCTGGGCAGGGAGGCATAGCTCGGGCTGCATCGCTTAGAGTAAGGATCTGGCCTGAACCCCGAGCGCTATCTGAGCAAAATAATTTGGGCTAGCAAACCAGACTGCGGGATATCTACTACGCAAAAAGCCAGCCCTAACCTAAGACACCGCCAGGCCCGCGCACAGAACAAAGGACTGAACAGAGATAGCAGGCTGCAGACCATCCCCCTCCGGTGACAGGCAGCCAGAGCCAGAAGGGGACAATCGCAGCCCCAGAGAAACATTATTTATAAAACTGTAAGCAGGCTTCTTTGCTAACTAAGACTTCTTGGGGGTCTGGACGGTCAACATCCACCTGAGAAGATGCGCCGGTTGTACACCTAGATAACTGAGCAGGGGAGAGGGGATAAGTCGCAGCAATCGCACTCGCCGAACACCTCATCACCGAGCTGCTCGGACCTGGGAAGGGCACAAAACCAGGCCCAACCGAGTCTGCGCCTCTGAGGACTACCCGAGCGCCTGAACCTGAGCAGCTTGGACCTGGGAGGTGCAAGCAGCCCAGGGCCGGCCACGGATGGTTCCCGGCGGAGCAACCTAGAGCCTGAGCAGTGTGGGCAGGGAGGCTACACGCACAGTGAGCGGGGGCAGACCCAGTGTGGCTGAGGCACTGCAAGCACACGCCAGTGTTATTTGTTTGCAGCTTCCCTCCCTCCCCACAGCGTGACTGAACAAGTGAGCCTAAAAATAAAAAAAAAAATAGTGTCCTCCACCGTCCCCTTTGTGTCAGGGCAGAAACCAGACACTGAAGAGACCAGCAAACAGAAGAAGTTATAACAGAGGGAAACGCCTCGGAGATTAAAACCCTGTGGTTACTACAGACTACATAGGAAGGGGCCTATAGATCTTGAGAAATATAAGTCGGACCAAGGAACTAGCCAAAAATGAACTGAACCCACAATATCGACACCAAAACCGGAGAAAGTCCTAGATATATTTTTACGATCATTCTTTCTTTCTTTTTTTTTTAATTTTTTAAAAAATTTTATGTCCTCTATTTTTCCTTTAATTTTCACTTTTATAACCTACTATTACTTTGCAAAAAAAAAAAAGAGACCCTTTTTTTAAAGCAAACTTCATATATATATATATTTTTATAATTTTTTTGACCTTTTTTTTTTTCCTCTTTTCTTTAACATTGTATTTTTGAAATTCCAAACTCTACTCTAGACTTTTAATTTTACCTTTTTGGTATTTGTTATCAATTTGGTACCAATATATATTTTTTTAATATAATTTTTGTGACTTTTTTTTTCTCTCTTTCTTTCTCTTCTTCTTTTATATAACATTGTATACCTGAAATTCCAAACTCAACTCTAGATTTTTAATTTATGCTTTTTGGTATTTGTTATCAATTTTGTACCTATATTTTCTTTATAATTTTTGTGACTTTGTTTGTTTTTGTTTGTTTGTTTTTTCCTCTCTTTCTTTTCCTTCTTTTCCTTAACATTATATTTTTGAAATTCCAAACTCTACTCTAGATTTTTAATTTTTGCTTTTATGTGTTTGTTACCAATTTTGTACCTTTAAGAACCCAATCTTCAGTACCCATTTTTCACTAGGGAGCGAGATTACTGGCTTGACTGCTCTCTCTCCCTTTGGACTCTCCTTTTTCTCCACCAGGTCGCCTGTGTCTCCTCCCTAACCCCTCTCTACTCTACCCAACTCTGTGAATTTCTGTGTGTTCCAGACGGTGGAGAACACTTAGGGAACTGATTACTGGCTGGATCTGTCTCCCTCCTTTTCATTCCCTCCTTTTATCCTCCTGGCCACCTCTGCCTCTTTCCTCCTTCTTCTCTTCTCTGTATAACTCCATGAACATCTCTGAATGGTCCAGTTGTGGAGTACACATAAGGAAGTGATTACTGGCTAGCCCACTCTCTCCTCTACTGATTCCACCTCATCTCATCCGGGTCACCTCTAACTCCCTCCTCCCTCTTCTCTCCTCCATGTAATGCTGTGAACCTCTCTGGGTGACCCTCACGGCGGAGAAACTTTTCATCTTTAACGTAGATATTTTATCAATGGTGCTGTATAGAAGGAGAAGTTTTGAAACTACTGTAAAAATAAGACTGATAACTGGAAGCAGGAGGCTTAAGTCCAAACCCTGACTCCAGGGAACTCCTGACTCCAGGGAACATTAATTGACAGGAGCTCATCAAACGCCTCCATACCTACACTGAAACAAAGCACCACACAAGGGGCACTAAGTTCCAGGGCAAGACATACCAAACAAATTCTCCAGCAACAAAGGAACACAGCCCTGAGCTCCAAGATACAGGCTGCCCAAAGTCACCCCAAAACCATAGACATCTCATAACTCATTACTGGACACTTCATTGCACTCCAGAGAGAAGAAATACAGCTCCACCCACCAGAACATGGACACAAGCTTCCCTAACCAAGAAACCTTGACAAGCCACCTGTATAAACCCACACACAGTGAGGAAACGCCACAATAAAGAGAACTCCACAAACTGCCAGAATACAGAAAGGACACCCCAAACCCAGCAATTTAAACAAGATGAAGAGACAGAGGAATATCCAGCAGATAAAGGAACAGGAAAAATGCCCACCAAACCAAACAAAAGAGGAAGAGATAGGGAATCTACCTGATAAAGAATTCCAAATAATGATAGTGAAATTGATCCAAAATCTTGAAATCAAAATGGAATCACAGATAAATAGCCTGGAGACAAGGATTGAGAAGATGCAAGAAAGGTTTAACAAGGACCTAGAAGCAATAAAAAAGAGTCAATATATAATTAATAATACAATAAATGAAATTAAAAACACTCTGGAGGCAACAAATAGTAGAATAACAGAGGCGGAAGATAGGATTAGTGATATGAAGATAGAATGGTAGAAATAAATGAATCAGAGAGGAAAAAAGAAAAACGAATTAAAAGAAATGAGGACAATCTCAGAGACCTCCAGGACAATATTAAACACTACAACATTCGAATCATAGGGGTCCCAGAAGAAGAAGACAAAAAGAAAGACCATGAGAAAATACTTGAGGAGATAATGGTTGAAAACTTCCCTAAAATGGGGAAGGAAATAATCACTCAAGTCCAAGAAACCCAGAGAGTCCCAAACAGGATGAACCCAAGGCGAAACACCCCAAGACATATTAATCAAATTAACAAAGATTAAACACAAAGAACAAATATTAAAAGCAGCAAGGGAAAAACAACAAATAACACACAAGGGAATTCCCATAAGGATAACAGCTGATCTTTCAATAGAAACTCTTCAAGCCAGGAGGGAATGGCAAGACATACTTAAAGTGATGAAAGAAAATAACCTACAGCCCAGATTATTGTACCCAGCAAGGATCTCATTCAAATACGAAGGAGAAATCAAAAGCTTCTCAGACAAGCCAAAGCTGAGAGAATTCTGCACCACCAAACCAGCTCTCCAACAAATACTAAAGGATATTCTCTAGACAGGAAACACAAAAACGGTGTATAAACTCTAACCCAAAACAATAAAGTAAATGGCAACAGGATCATACTTATCAGTAATTACCTTAAACGTAAATGGGTTGAATGCCCCAACCAAAAGACAAAGACTGGCTGAATGGATACAAAAACAAGACCCCTACATATGCTGTCTAGAAGAGACCCACCTCAAAACAGGGGACACATACAGACTGAAAGTGAAGGGCTGGAAAAAGATTTTCCATGCAAATAGGGACCAAAAGAAAGCAGGAGTAGCAATACTCACATCAGATAAAATAGACTTTAAAACAAAGGCTGTGAAAAGAGACAAAGACGGTCACTACATAATGATCAAAGGATCAATCCAAGAAGAAGATATAACAATTATAAATATATATGCACCCAACACAGGAGCACCGCAATATGTAAGACAAATGCTAACAAGTATGAAAGGAGAAATTAACAATAACACAATAATAGTGGGAGACTTTAATACCCCACTCACACCTATGGATAGATCAACTAAACAGAAAATTAACAAGGAAACACAAACTTTAAATGATACAATAGACCAGTTAGACCTAATTGATATCTATAGGACATTTCACCCCAAAACAATGAATTTCACCTTTTTCTCAAGCGCACATGGAACCTTCTCCAGGATAGATCACATCCTGGGCCATAAATCTAGCCTTGGTAAATTCAAAAAAACAGAAATCATTCCAAGCATCTTTTCTGACCACAGTGCAGTAATATTAGATCTCAATTACAGAAGAAAAACTATTAAAAATTCCAACATATGGAGGCTGAACAACACGCTGCTGAATAACCAACAAATCACAGAAGAAATCAAAAAAGAAATCAAAATTTGCATAGAAACGAATGAAAATGAAAACACAACAACCCAAAACCTGTGGGACACTGTAAAAGCAGTCCTAAGGGGAAAGTTCATAGCAATACAGGCATACCTCAAGAAACAAGAAAAAAGTCAAATAAATAACCTAACTCTACACCTAGAGCAACTAGAAAAGGAAGAAATGAAGAACCCCAGGGTTAGTAGAGGGAAAGAAATCTTAAAAATTAGGGCAGAAATAAATGCAAAAGAAAAGAGACCATAGCAAAAATCAACAAAGCCAAAAGCTGGTTCTTTGAAAGGATAAATAAAATTGACAAACCATTAGCCAGACTCATCAAGAAACAAAGGGAGAAAAATCAAATCAATAAAATTAGAAATGAAAATGGAGAGATCACAACAGACAACACAGAAATACAAAGGATCATAAGAGACTACTATCAACAATTATATGCCAATAAAATGGACAACGTGGAAGAAATGGACAAATTCTTAGAAAAGTACAACTTTCCAAAACTGGACCAGGAAGAAATAGAAAATCTTAACAGACCCATCACAAGCACGGAAATTGAAACTGTAATCAAAAATCTTCCAGCAAACAAAAGCCCAGGTCCAGACGGCTTCACAGCTGAATTCTACCAAAAATTTAGAGAAGAGCTAACACCTATCCTGCTCAAACTCTTCCAGAAAATTGCAGAGGAAGGTAAGCTTCCAAACTCATTCTATGAGGCCACCATCACCCTAATACCAAAACCTGACAAAGATGCCACAAAAAAAGAAAACTACAGGCCAATATCACTGATGAACATAGATGCAAAAATCCTTAACAAAATTCTAGCAATCAGAATCCAACAACACATTAAAAAGATCATACACCATGACCAAGTGGGCTTTATCCCAGGGATGCAAGGATTCTTCAATATCTGCAAATCAATCAATGTAATACACCACATTAACAAATTGAAAAATAAAAACCATATGATTATCTCAATAGATGCAGAAAAAGCCTTTGACAAAATTCAACACCCATTTATGATAAAAACTCTCCAGAAAGCAGGAATAGAAGGAACATACCTCAACATAATAAAAGCTATATATGACAAAACCACAGCAAACATTATCCTCAATGGTGAAAAATTGAAAGCATTTCCTCTAAAGTCAGGAACAAGACAAGGGTGCCCACTTTCACCATTACTATTCAACATAGTTTTGGAAGTTTTTGCCACAGCAATCAGAACAGAAAAAGAAATAAAAGGAATCCAAATTGGAAAAGAAGAAGTAAAACTCTCACTATTTGCAGATGACATGATCCTCTACATAGAAAACCCTAAAGACTCCACCAGAAAATTATTAGAACTAATCAATGAATATAGTAAAGTTGCAGGATATAAAATCAACACACAGAAATCCCTTGCATTCCTATACACTAATAATGAGAAAACAGAAAGAGAAATTAAGGAAACAATTCCATTCACCATTGCAATGGAAAGAATAAAATACTTAGGAATATATCTACCTAAAGAAACTAAAGACCTATATATAGAAAACTATAAAACACTGGTGAAAGAAATCAAAGAGGACACTAATAGATGGAGAAATATACCATGTTCATGGATTGGAAGAATCAATATAGTGAAAATGGGTATACTACCCAAAGCAATTTATAGATTCAATGCAATCCCTATCAAGCTACCAACGGTATTCTTCACAGAGCTAGAACAAATAATTTCACAATTTGTATGGAAATACAAAAAACCTCGATTAGCCAAAGCTATCTTGAGAAAGAAGAATGGAACTGGAGGAATCAACCTGCCTGACTTCAGGTTCTACTATGAAGCCACAGTCATCAAGACAGTATGGTACTGGCACAAAGACAGAAATATAGATCAATGGAACAAAATAGAAAGCCCAGAGATAAATCCACGCACCTATGGACACCTTATCTTTGACAAAGGAGGCAAGAATATACAATGGATTAAAGACAATCTCTTTAACAAGTGGTGCTGGGAAAACTGGTCAACCACTTGTAAAAGAATGAAACTAGAACACTTTCTAACACCATACACAAAAATAAACTCAAAATGGATTAAAGATCTCAACGTAAGACCAGAAACTATAAAACTCCTAGAGGAGAACATAGGCAAAACACTCTCCAACATACATCACAGCAGGATCCTCTATGACCCACCTCCCAGAATATTGGAAATAAAAGCAAAAATAAACAAATGGGACCTAATTAAACTTAAAAGCTTCTGCTCAACAAAGGAAACTATTAGCAAGGTGAAAAGACAGCCTTCAGAATGGGAGAAAATAATAGCAAATGAAGCAATTGACAAACAACTAATCTCAAAAATATACAAGCAACTCCTACACCTCAATTCCAGAAAAATAAATGACCCAATCAAAAAATGGGCCAAAGAACTAAATAGACATTTCTCCAAAGAAGACATACAGATGGCTAACAAACACATGAAAAGATGCTCAACATCACTCACTATCAGAGAAATGCAAATCAAAACCACTATGAGGTATCATTTCACACCAGTCAGAATGGCTGCGATCCAAAAGTCTACAAGCAATAAATGCTGGAGAGGGTGTGGAGAAAAGGGAACGCTCTTACACTGTTGGTGGGAATGCAAACTAGTACAGCCACTATGGAGAACAGTGTGGAGATTCCTTAAAAAACTGGGAATAGAACTGCCTTATGATCCAGCAATCCCAATGCTGGACATGCACACTAAGGAAACCAGAAGGGAAAGAGACACGTGTACCCCATGGAAGCAGCCTAGATGTCCATCAGCAGATGAATGGATAAGAAAGCCATGGTACATATACACAATGGAGTATTACTCAGCCTTTAAAAAGAGTACATTTGAATCAGTTCTAATGAGGTGGATGAAACTGGAGCCTATTATACAGAGTGAAGTAAGACAGAAAGAAAAACACCAATACAGTATACTAACACATATATATGGAATTTAGAAAGATGGTAACAATATCCCTGTGTACGAGACAGCAAAAGAGACACTGATGTATAGAACAGTCTTATGGACTCTGTGGGAGAGGGAGAGGGAGGGAAGATTTGGGAGAATGGCATTGAAACATGTATACTATCATGTATGAAACGAGTCGCCAGTCCAGGTTCGATGCACGATACTGGATGCTTGGGGCTGGTGCACTGGGACAACCCAGAGGGAGGGTATAGGGAGGGAGGAGGGACAAGGGTTCAGGATGGGTAACACATGTATACCTGTGGTGGATTCATTTCGATATTTGGCAAAACCAACAGAATATTGTACAGTTTAAAAATAAAATAAAATTAAAAAAAAAAAAAAAAGGAATCCGAATTCTATTGGGATAGAAGTGAGGAGAACTAAGACCAAGGCATGAGCCCATTCTTCCTTCATGTGTCAACTCCATTCAGCATGTATTTTTCACTGTCTTATGATGCAGGCCCACTAATTTGTTAGATAGCAAACAATCCAAGGAGGAGAAAAAGGATGGAGGAAAGTACTGTGGCCTGTAGGATGTTTAATTGCTATCCAGTCTCTGCTTTATAATCAAGAAATGTTCCCCCACCCCACCCAAATGCCCATGAATTTAAAAACTAGTTGACTAGACAATGGTATATCCATTCAGTGAAATACACAGTAAAAAGGAACAGAAAAGACTGATATATATACTCCTACAAGACATCTCCAAGACATATTGTTAAGTAAGCAAAAGCAAAGTAAAAAACTGTGCACAGTAGACCACACTTATGTGACAAGAAGAGGTGGAAACAAATATATGTACACTATCTTCCTCATATTTTTAACAATAAATATTGGAAGAAAAAATAATAAAATTGGTTATAGGGCATGGGGAAAATCCCTGACCATAGAAATGGGCACCAGAAGCTTAGGCAGGAAATAGGAGGGCTCTTTAAGAGAGCAGAAGTCCCTGGCAGAAAGTCAACAAACATCATTTCAGATCTTTCTGTTGCTCCAGAAAGCTCTTCTCCACTAATGATTCAACTCCAGTCCTGAATGGCTCTACAGTAGTTCTGGGTATGGTTTCAGTTGCTGGGACCAAGTTGTGAGACCCTTTGACAGCTGCCATGCCTCTGGGCTGGTCTGTCTGGCTCAGCTGGTGTCCATTCCTCCCCTGTCTGCAATATGCTTGTACCTTCTTAGGTATAGGAGGAACACATTACAGCCCAAAACATATAAGTAACCGCTGATCAGCTACAAGCTACTTAACACATAGACTAAAGGCAGTACCTCATTTCTCTTAGATCTACAAGGAATCAACCAGATTTGCTAAAAAGATCCCAGCCTCAACTGTACTTACTGATTCAGGACATAGACCTGTGGCCTTAACAATTATAAAACAGGAACCACTAGCTTTTATCAAGCACATACGAAATCCTAGTCACTCTACTAAGAGTTTCAAATACTTATCTCACTGATTCCTCACAATAACCCTAACAAGTACCTACCAAACCCTCCTATATTACCAATAAGAAAAAGTAAGGCCTCAAAAGGAATAGAATGTCACTCATGAGTGACAGAGTAATATTTGAAACCCAGATATCTTAAAACCAGGCTCATTTTTGAAATCTCTGTTTCTATTTTATAAACAAGTTCATTTGTATCATTTATTAAAATTAGATTCCACACATGAGTGACACCATATGATATTTATCTTTCTCTGACTTTTCACTTAGTATGATAATCTCTAGGTCTAAGGGATAAACTAGGAGTTTGAGATTAACATATATGCTATTATACATAGACCATATAACCAACAAGCATCTACTATATAGCACAGGGAACTCTACTAATATTCTGTAATAACTTATATGGAAAAAGAATTTCATAAAGAATAAATATATGTATAACTGAACCACATTGCTATATACCTGAAATAAACATGACATTGCAAATAAACTATTCTCCAATAAAATTTAAAATAAATGTGCTTGTATCAGTCTGTAGTCCTCTGTTCAGACAAGGGCTTCCTAATCCAGATAAAAGCATCACTGATTGAGGTGTTATATTGAAGCCAACAGAATAATGCCCATGGTCTCGGCTCTCTAGGTCAAGCTATTGTCAAGAGAAAATATCCATACCAACAGGAATAAGTAAATAATTGCACTAGACATAATGCTACCAAACTATCAGTCAGACCCTCAACATCCCAGAAAGTTACAAGACATTTCCAAAAATCCTCAAATTCATCAGTTCCTTTTTTAGCCTGCAGTCTTCCTTACCAAATATGACTACTTATGGCTTCATACCTGATCAGAGTACAGACAGACTGAGCAGCAGATGGAGCATGCTCAATCACGAAGTGACCCACTCTGTACACATTTTCAAAAAGATTGAAGTCCCTCAGCACAATCATCAATCCCCAGTGGACCAGGGACAACCTCAGATTTAAAATACTTAGACTTATAAATGATAATCCAGGAATTACCAAGGTTTAGTGAGTAGTTTTAAGGCCAAAATGAGAGAGGTAAATAATTAATGAAGGTATTGTCAAGTCCCCCTTCCAAATGACTTGCCCACTCTCTCACCTCCTTGCAAAACTCTTGATATTTACACCTATGTGTGAGGCTGAATTATATCCCCTAGAGATCCTCTTTGCCTTACTTTCAGCCTTCAGGACTCTTCATCAAAGGGGCTATGAGCTCCATCAAACCACACAGAGAGCATCTTAAACGTTTCACCAACACTGGGCAGAAGGATATCAGTTACTGTCAATTACAGATGCTTTCTGTCATAATGGGCTAGATTTTCTAAAGAGTCTCAACTGCAAAGTTCCCAAATGCCATGCACAAACCTGGTAATGGTCCATGCAAATTGCATACTTAAGGGTCTGTGTGAATTTCATTCCAGGGACTGCCTTTGAAAATTTAGCCTCATAACTCTAAAGCATTTGTAGCATCATAATCTGTCATCATTAGCAACAATGCTTGACTTAGTGCTCAACATTCTTATTAACCATGCAATTATGAATGCAGACAATGTTTAATCACTTTTACAAAAATACAGCTGTGTTGTTGGAGAGCTGTCACTTACTGCTCATTAATGATTGATTTTTTAAACCATCTAGATTGTTTTCATGAGAACAGGGGATTAACTATACGGAATTTATTATTGGTCATTAAGGGATATTAAAATGGAAAACCTTTACAAGATGTATCCTGTCTTGCTGCATTCGAATGCCTGAGACTCTCCTGCCAATGTGGGGAGGGAAACAAGAGATCACTCTTCCAGATCTCTGGCAAGGAGATCCAGTTGAGGAGAGGTGGAGTGAAGAGAGAAATTAAGAAAAAAAATCTATTTTTGCTGTAATAAAACACTGTTTACATTTTATAACAGCAATAATTTACCCCAAATAATCACTTCAGCTATTGTTCAGCTTGTTTTAGGGCTAACTGAACTGTGGCTACCAATCTATTCAGTGCAGATTGCTAATAATGGGCTATTTTGAAAACTTATAGCTGTTGCTCCATACCTCCCATATACTAGAAAACACTAATTCCCTTCCCACATTGCACACTTAATTAAAGATGAGTCAGGGCATTGTTTTATGGTCAAACTGTCCTTCTACCTTGGATTCAGAGAGCTGGGTTTTGTGCCATCAAATATCTCTTAAACATATTGTGATAAAATGCACTTTACCATTGCCTATCCACAAAGATAATAAGTTTCGAAACCTGTTAACACATTGGAAAGATCAGATTGCTCAACGTCATGCCCTTCCTGGGTTTTCAGTTCTGATGCTTACATGCCCACACCCAGGGCTCTATCTCCTCACTTGCTTAGCAGCTGCCAGGATCCTGGAAGACCTGACCTGAGGAAGAAGGTTTTTAATAAATCACAACTCCTCTCTCCTGTCCTGGCTCACCTTACTCCAGGTCTTCTCTGAAACTTCTATCTTCATATTTTTCAATATTTTGAGTTTTCTTCTGACAGCAAGTGTACTATGTATTGCTTTGGAAAATACAGAAAAGCACAGAGAAGAAATTTAAAGCTATCTGTAGTTCCCACATCCAGAAATAACTGCTTCTGGTAGACATTTGCTTCCAATATTTTTCCTATGAGCATTTTTTATATCTGCTGGTCTTTGGGTGAGTTACTTTTCTTTTCTGTGTCCAGTTTCCTTTATTACAAAATAGGGAAATAATAACACCTACCTCATAGTGTGTTTATGAGAATTAAATGAATTAATATTTGGAAAACACATGGAAGAATGTGCAATAAAACATAGCTACCTACATTTTAGCTATGATAATTCTATAAACTGTTGAGGGAGAAATATTATAAAGGAAAGAAAGATGCTCTAGTTAACTAGTAGCCATTTTAAAAAATTATTTATTCATGGCTGTGCTGGATCCTTGTGCCACAGGGGCTTTTCTCTAGCTGTGGTGAGTGAGGGCTTCTCCCTAGTTGTGGTGTGCAGGCTTACTGGATGGCTTCTGCATGGGCTCAATAGTTGCAGCACAAGGGCTGAATAGTTGCAGCTCCTGGGCTCTAGAGCACAGGTTCAATAGTTGTGGCATACAGGCTCAGTTGCTCTGCGGCATGTCGGATCCTCCTGGACCAGGGACTGAACCCATATCTCCTGCATTCGCAGGCAGATTCTTTACCACTAAGTCATCGGGGAAGCCTCAGTAACCACTTTTCAAAGGTTAAATTCCTGGTGATGCTGATGCTGCAGGCCCAGGGAACCACACTTGGAAAAACACTACATTCTATTATATGAGAAAAATCAACCACAAATGAGAAAAAAAAAAAAAAAACACCAACAAGCCATGGAAGTAAAAGTAAATATATTTGGCCTAGAAAGCTTTACCCTGGGAGAAGATTTTGGAGGGGTTTAAGAGGTATGTTGTGCTGAAAGAATGACACTGTGGGTGGAAATGATGACTCCCATTAGGTAAAAGAGCTGTAGGGATTGACAGGTGAATTATCATTTACTTCTCCAGTTGACTTTGGTCCAAGTCATTGCCAGAGAGAAAATCTCTTAGTTACATACCCACATTAATAAGCCCAGGTATTCTAGCATCATGCTTGGAAGGAATCACCACAAATTGGAAACCCAGGCCTTGAGAAAGCAGCTCCTCAAATACCTGTGCCTGGTCAGCGTCCAGAGCAAGAGAGACAGTCTGCTGATCTCCTTGACTTTGCCATCACCCTGAAGTAACCAGGGGATGAAGAAAAAGAGTCAAGGGAATATCTGTGCAATTTAGAGAGGATCATATTATTGCTATTGTGTTTTATCCAGCTTTTTCTCTACATGATATGAGCATTTTCCCACTGTATTTAAAAAACTTTAATCCACGTTATAACATTTCATCATATGGATAGGCCATAATTGCTAACTATCCCCTTCTGTCAGGGGCTTTTACTTCTTTAATTTTCTCTATTATAAATAATTCTTTGGTTATTTTTAGTCATTCTTCATCTTGTATATCCTTTACAAATATTATCAAAAATTCTCTGATTTGGAAGTCTGTATCTTAAAAACTAACACAGCACTCAAGTTTGGTAATTATATTAGAAACTCTAGAGTCATCACGATCAGTTTTCTAATGCCTATTATCCAACAAGATTAAAAAGTGTCAGACTTCCTTTATTGGAAATATAATTTCCTGTCACATGACACTTTAAAGCATTTGTTTCAAAGATTTGCAGGTGCCAAAAGTAACTCTTAAAAAAATGATTTGTTCATTTCCACAGTGTTTGGGGCTTCCCTTGTGGCTCAGCTGGTAAAGAATCCACCTGCAATGTGGGAGACCTGGGTTCGATCCCTGGGTTGGGAAGATCCCTTGGAGAAAGGAAAGGCTACCCACTCCAGAACTCTGGCCCAGAGAATTCCATGGACTATACAGTCCATGGGTCACAAAGAGTCAGACATGACCAAGAGACTTTCACTTTCACAGTGAATTTTGGTTGTGAAGATACTGATGTGTTGCTTTGTCAGACTGTTCTGGTACCTAATTAGTAAAAGGATAAAACAAATATTTTGACTCAGTGAATGACAATCTTGAAACATCTATTTATTAACATAAGTAGAAGTCACACAATATTGATTGAATCTCATAGTAAAGGAAGAGAAATAACTAAAAATTTCATTTCCTTGAGTAATATACATTGCTGTAGTCAATTTGACTTTCATACTTTTTACTGTTGTCAAGTTAGACATAAATAAGTTATAGTTAGGCCATTAGGTTAAAACAGAACATAAGTATTAACACACTCAACCATCATATTGAGGCCATCTACAATGAAACTGTCAGTTCCAGCTCTTTCTTCACAAGAGCTCCTAGACTGCTACATCATGGGTGATTTCTCCCATGATAAAAGGATCTCCTCTAATTATGCAATGTTAGAACAGAGCCATAATGTGCCAATGAGCAGTTCTCAACCCTTGCTGAATTATCTGGGGAACTTTTAAAGACTACCAATGCCCGGGTCTCATCCCTGGATAGAGTCACCAGGGGTGGGGCCCAGGCATTGGTTCTTCATACAAGATCCTCTCTTGATTCTAACATACCCCCACAGTTGAAAAGCACAACTTTAGAAGATGTAGATAACCAGGATAACACAACTTAAGGCACCCCATGCCTTCAAAAGGACAGTTATCTCAAAATCTCCTCCAGGAATTATTTTGCTACATAAAGACAAATTCCTTGAGGCATTGACTAGCTCTGTCAGGACTAGAAGTAATATATCTCTCCAGAGACCACAAATAAATCTTGTCAAGTTGCAAAACTATACAATAATATGAGAAAGAGTAAAAAAAAAAAAAGAAAAAACAAATTGTAATAATTTATGGGCAATCCTGGCACCAACATATTATTGCAATAAACTGTAAATATGGTACCAGTTATTTGGGATTTTCAACAGTTTTATTGTAGCTACTAAAGTGGAAATGGACACACTTGCACTCAAATTAATAGTACCCTTAAGTGGCAAGAAAATCTCTTCTCTGCTAATTGGGACTCATTATCTCCAAGGATTTCTGTGATGCAAACTGTACATTATTCTCAGAAAGCCACGACCCCTGAAGCCTACCAGCTTATCCCACTGAGTCAAATAAACTGGAAATCACAATCTGTTCAACTCTATATGAAGATGTAGAAGTTTGGTCTTAAGAGTGAGTGACTTATCATCTAATTTACTTTATTACTTCCATCTCTCTCTTTCTCTCTTCTCCCTTTATCTATTCATATATATTCAATAACAATACAAGGTGAGCAGTTAGCAGAAACAAATGCTGTTAGGTGAGACTAGATTATCATGCAGGGTCTTTGAATTAAATAGACATTTGACTCTTAAAGAAATGTCTTTTGGTCTCATTTTTCTCAATTGTAAGCCATAAATAAGAGTAAGTAATTTCTACAATCCCTTCAATTTGAAAACAAAATTTTTGTGAAAGCTCTTTCACTTCCTTAGAAATGGACTTTGTTAAGTATAGAAGTATGGGAACCTCAGTCAGTCAGCCAGGTCAGTCACTCAGTCTGTCCGACTTTGTGACCCCATGGACTGCAGCACGCCAGGCCTCCTGGTCCATCACCAACTCCTGGAGCCCACTCAAACTCATGTCCATCGCGTTAGTGATGCCATCCAACTACATCATCCTCTGTCATCCCCTTCTCCTCCCGCCTTCAATCTTTCCCAACATCAGGGTCTTTTCAAATGATTCAGTTCTTTGCATCAGGTGGCCAAAGTATTAGAGTTTCAGCTTCAACATCAGTCCTTCCAATGAATATTCAGAACTGATTTCCTTTAGGATGGACTGGTTGGATTTCCTTGCTGTCCAAGGGACTCTCAAGAGTCTTCTCCAACACCGCAGTTCAACAGTATCAATTTTTCAGCACTCAGCTTTCTTTATAGTCCAACTCTTACATCCATACATGACTACTGGAAAAATCATAGCTTTGACTAGATGGACCTTTGTTGGCAAAGTAATGTCTCTGCTTTTTAATAAGCTGTCCTTTTTCCAAGGAGCAAGTATCTTTTAATTTCATTGCTGCAGTCACTATCTGCAGTGATTTTGGAGCCCCCCAAAAAATAAAGTCTGTCACTGTTTCCACTGTTTCCCCATCTATTTGCCATGAAGTGATGGGACCAGATGCAATGGTCTTAGTTTTCTTAATGTTGAGCTTAAAGCCAACTTTTCCTCTTTCAACTCTCCTCTTTCATTGTCATCAAGAGGCTATTTAGTTATTCTTCACTTTCTACCATAAGGGTGGTGTCATCTGCATATCTGAGGTTATTGATATTTTTCTGGGCAATCTTGATTCCACCTTGTGCTTCATCCAGCCCAGCGTTTCGCATGATGTACTCTGCATATAAGTTAAATAAGCAGGGTGACATATATAGCCCTGATGTACTCCTTTTCCTATTTGGAACCAGTCTGTTGTTCCAGGTCCAGTTCTATCTGTTGCTTCTTGACTTGCATACAGATTTTTCAGGAGGCAGGTCAGGTGGTCTGGTATTCCCAACTGTTGAAGAATTTTCCACAGTTTGTTGCAAGCCACATAGTCAAAGGTTTGGCATAGTCAGTAAAGCAGAAGTAAATGTTTTTCTGGAACTCTTGCTTTTTCGATGATCCAACAGATGTTGGCAATTTGATCTCTGGTACCTCTGCCTTTTCTAAATCCAGCTTAAACATCTTGAAGTTCATAGTTCACATACTGTTGAACCTAGCTTGGAGAATTTTGAGCATTACTTTTCTAATGTGAGAGATGAGTGCAACTGTGCAGTAGTTTGAGCATTCTTTGCCATTGCCTTTCTTTGGGATTGGAATGAAAACGGACCTTTTCCAGTCCTGTGGCCACTTCTGAGTTTTCCAAATTTGCTGGCATATTGAGTGCAGCACTTTCACAGCATCATCCTTTAGGATTTGAAAGAGCTCCACTGGAACTACACCACCTCCATTAGCTTTGTTCATAGTGATGCTTTCTAAGGCCCACTTGACTTTGCATTCCAGGATGTCTGGCTCTAGGTGAGTGATCACTCCATCATGATTATCTGGGTTGTGAAGATCTTTTTTGTATATAGGTACCTGATAGACCTAAAGTTACAAGAAACCCATACACCTGCAGCCTACTAATCTATGACAAGGGAGGCAAGAGTATACAGAGCAGAAAAGACAGTATCTTTAACAAGTCGTGCTGGGAAAACTAGACAGCCACATGTAAAACAATGAGATTACAACATTCTCTCACACCATATACAAAAATAAACTCCAAATGGTTTAAAGACCTAAATGCGAAACTATAAAACTCCTAGAAGAGAACACAGGTGAAACATTCTCTGATATAAACGGTAGCAGTATTTGAGAGTTTGGGATTAAGAGATACAAACTACTATAAATAAAATGGATAAGCAACAAGGATATACTGTATAGTACAGAAAAATACACCTGTTATCTCATAATAACCTATAATGGAGTCTCATCCAGAAAATCCCGCAGCACTATGCATGCGTGCTCAGCCACTAAGTGTGTGTGAGCCTTTGTGACCCCACAGACTCCAACCCACCAGGCTCCTCTGCCCATGGTGTTTCCCACACACTAATACTGGACTGGGTTGCCATTTCCTCTTCTAGGGGATCTTTCTGACCCAGGGATTGAATCCACATCACCCGCATTGACCTGCAGCTTCGTCACCACTGAGTCACCAGGGAAGCCCACTCAACCACACTGTACGTCTAAAACTAATATAATACCATAAATAAACTACACTTCATTAAAAACATGGAACAAGTAACGATATTAACACAACCCAAGGTTTGCACAACCATGAATCCAAAGGCCACAGGCCTTCAGTTGTACCTGGGAAATGATGTAACAGTGTAAATGCAGGGAACACAAATACGATTTAACCTAGAGAACTGCGGTTTTGCAAACAGATTATTCAGTAACAGACATTTAACGTGGGCTCTAATCTTTTGGGGAATATTTTTCTTCAAACTTGTTTCTATTTTGGGACTTCCCTGGTGGTGCAGTGCCCAATGTAGGGTGCAGGGCCATTGGGTGAATTCCCAATGCAGGGGACCCAGATTTGATCCTTGGTCGAGAAACTAGATCCCACATGCCCCAACTAAAGATCCTCATGCCACAACTAAAAAAGATCCCACATGCTGCAAAGAAGATGGAAGATCCTGTGTGCCACAAGTAAGACCCAGAGCAGCCAAATAACCACAATTTGTTAATTTCTTTAAAAAAAAACTTTCTATTTACACTTATTCAGAAACTGACTAATTTGGAAATTTCACTCAGGGCCACGTCAGATCACAAATTAGATACTTCTGGAAACTGTATTAATATTTCAAAGCATTAATATCAGAAAAGCCTATATATTACATCAAATCTACTCATGAAGATTTTCAAGGGTGATCAAGACTCACCTCCAAACACAATCAATCAATGGATAAAGGCAAGAAGTCATTTCCTTCTATAAAATTAAGCTTCCTTTTTTTTAAAGGACCGAAGCCGGACATTGTCAAATGAACAAATAAGATCAATAATGGTCCATCCATAAAGAGTAACTCTGGTGATTTTAAGATCATAGAAAGCATTTTTTAAAAAGATACACACAAAGCTTTGAAAGGAATATTTAAGCCATGTCTGCAAAGCCTTCAAATAACAGAATCATAATGGAAACAATGATAGACCTTTAATGATAGAAACATTAGCAGGCTCTGTAACAATATTGTAATTCATTTCTAAATAACAATATTGATAAGATGGGCCTTTCAAAATCACCCAGGACACCTCTTTAACAGCTAATTAAAACTAGCAAGTAAAGGCAGCTCTTTTATCATTCAGAATATTGTAGCTCTGATCATCCCACAGTGAATGATTTTACTTCAGTAATAACCCTGATCTAACATTCAGTCAGCAATTACCACATCAGACTTTATCTACTGGTAACAACTGGTTCAGAAGATATTGCCTTGAATGCATTAATTTCATCATGCTAATAAAGTTCCCTGTTATAAAATGCAAAAACATATTAACCTGTCTAACGCAATAGAAGAAACAGATATATCTTTCTTGTAAAATGATGATACCCCAGCATTTCATTTCTATTTCAAAACTTAAGTGGGTAAAGTATATTAGAGGAACAGAAAGTAACAGGCTATAATCTGCAGTGAACACAATAACATAACTAAGCGCCAACAAATTTTCCTGTGAGTAATTGCACTTATTGTAATTTACACACATTCTATTACCTTGGTATTTGCATAACAATGCACAACTATTCATTTGCAAACACTGAACACTGTAACAGAGGAAGCATACGCATCTTGTCTTTTCCACAGAATTCAGAGAGGCCACTGCTGACTCCCATTAACTCCCTTGGAGCACCTAGCAAGCATGGACTGATGGAAACATTTAATAAAGATGTAGATGTGACTAATGATGACAAGCTAGTATCCCGAGGGCACAGTCCCTGGCACAGAGTAAGCCATCTGTGAAGATGTGAGGAATGAAGCAGGGAGGAGCTCTATGGTCTTGCTCAAAATGTAATAAGCATTTTGTCTGTGGTTCCAGGATCTTGTCTGGGATACCCTTTTCCCTTCCACCCTCTTCTTCCCCTCTGATCTCTCCAAGTACCATCCCCATCGTCAAGTGAGCAATCCAACGAAGAGGTGCCTCCCTTTCCCTTAATTTGTACTCTCATCCACCTTCACCACCTTTCTTGTCCTATATTTACGATGCAACACATTACCACTACCCACACTACACTCAGCATTTGTCTCGCTCTATTTCTTTCTCACAACCCCAGGTTCCCCACTGACTTGTTCTCCTTTCAGGATTTTAAACTTGAGGATGTTACGACTGTTAAAATCCCAGTGGAAAAAAAAAATGAATCGAGTGATTAAAACTAACACATGTGACATTTTGCTTTCCCATCTCCGAGGACTCATTCCCAATCATCAACTTTTTATTAAAGCTATGCCTTGTCTTTCTATAGGAGATGGTTTCACTGCTGGTGCTGCCAATGCCAATCATCCTACTGGAATGGAAAAAAAAAAAAAAAAAAGCTGTTACACAAACCCAAAACAAACACACTGCCACCTTCCATAGTCAAAACAGAGTGGTCACACACCCCACCATGGGGCGCAGCTGAATGCATCAGTCCACAAAGAGCTTTAGCCCTGTCCTGGGGTACCCTGGTCAAAGGAGAGCATTGTATGGGCTACAGACCTTCCTGTTTAGCACCTGGAGGTTTATCCACACAGTCTAGGCAGGAGGACTAAACTCTCTGGGGAAATGTGGCATTCTAACATATGATAGAGTATGGGCTGGAGGCCCAGAAAACAGGCACAGGAATATGGAGGATTTATAGACTGAAAACGTGCACACAGACAGCAGCACCGAGTCTGCTCAGGAAACACATGTGCTGCGGCCGCACTGTGGGAGGTCGTGGTAGGGCCCCCAGAGCTCGGCAGGAACTCTAGCGAGGACCCAGTGTGAATGTGTACAGATCAGAGCTGTAAATCTGGCAACAAACATTTCTCAGTGGTCTTACAAATATTGTGAAAACACAGGCTCTGGCTGTGATGTTAGGAAAGAAGGAGGCCATTTGGAAAGTTAACTTTCACACGGAATGGTTTCTAGACTTCCAAGGTGTACACGGGGCAAGCCAGAGCTGGCCTTCCCCCAGGCCCCAAAGAGACAAACATGTCTACAAGGCATAACTTCTGGATAGAGCTGTGCCTCTGAAGGGGAACACACTAACTTGAAGAGTTCCTTGTTCAGTCCAAAATGTTAACAAAGACATATCATGAAAATTTATAGTGAAATCTTTAAAAAAGATTATCGAGCCAAAATTTTACTATTTCATTAAATTGTATATTCTGTATTAACCACAGGGCTAAATTCAGAAAGCAACAAGTGGGCTAAAAGGAAAAGAAAGAGGTAGAGGTGGAGGAGCCCAGATGACAACTCGGCAATTCAGTTTCAAAAAACTTTCCTTAGTCGGCCCCACACGAACTTAGCCTGTGCTCTGGGCTTTCATAGCACTTTTGTTCTGAAATCTATTTCCAGAGTTTATGACTTCCAAGGTTTTATGGTCCTTCCCAAGAAAGCTTTCTTCACCTATTAATACACATTATGGTTCCTCTTGAATAGTGGTTCTTATGAAAGTCAAGTAATTTTTATGTGATAAACATGTAGCTTGGATGGAAACTTTTCAGTGGATTTGGGTAAGACTTTTGGTTTGTGTTTTTGGAGTGTGTGTGTGTGCATGTGTGTGTATGTGATGAATCGTGAGCAGATTCTAACAGTTCTCCCTATCTGTTTTACTTAGGCTAAAGAAAGAGGGCAAAGGAGGAGATAAAAATATTCAAACTGCAATTTTCATTTCAAACAGAATTATCTATACTGCTTGTCTTGTGGTTTTTTTAACACATTATTGGTCTGAAATTAGAGCTCATGAACACTTCATTTGCCTAAACTTAATCCTACAGACATAAGTGAAAAACGGTAACAACAACAACAACAGAAACCTCTCAGGCCAACTGTTCTGTAAATAAAATGGCCAATCATTTTACTTCCCAGTATTTCTCTTTTCTGGTCCATTTCTCTAATTCACCATCTAACAACACACCCGCCAATATCACAAAGGAATTTTGACAACCCAAGGAAGCAAATGCTCTCACTCTGGCTTTACTGGTAAGAGGATGATTGTCAACTCATGTAACCTCCAGGACTCAGCCAGGAAGAATGACCAAATTCTTAGAGGTTGTCCCTGTTTCCCAGAAGAGCATTGGAGTTCATATTTTTGTGTTTTGTTGTTTACATTCGGCCAAACAGCAGCTCATAGACACAAGTGTTACTACCTTCCCAAATCTGCCAATTTCCAAATAAACACCCTTACCTTTAAATGCTCAGTCACTAGCTATAGATTAACAGTGACACCTTTTTAAACAGGGTAGGTTCAACTTGAGGTAAGTACAGTAAGCAAATGCCTTATCAACTAAGAATTGTTTTTACTGCTTTGCTATGCTTCCTGAGTCATTTCAGTCAGGTTCTCAAAACTATATGCCTCCCAAGGACGATCTCATACCTTAACAAACATACATATATGTATACACACACACACATATACAATGGAAGGAGTGAAAGTCACTCAGTCATGCCCGACTCTTTGTGACCCTATGGACTATACAGTCCATGGAATTCTCCAGGCCATAATACTGGAGTGGGTAGCCTTTCCCTTCTCCAAGGGATCTTCCCAACCCAGGGACCAAACCCAGGTCTCCCACATTGCAGGTGGATTCTTTACCAGCTGAAGCCTCAAGAATACTGGAGTGGATAGCCTATCCCTTCTCCAGCAGATCTTCCCAACCCAGGAATCAAACCAGAATCTCCTGCATTGCAGGCAGATTCTTTACCAACCGAGCTATCAGAAAAGTGCACTTAGAGGGAATGGTAATAATAAAGGCAAATTTTCCTCAAGTTCTTATAATGTACCAGGTACTCCACTAAGCAATTTTTCATATATGTAGTCTCATTTAACTCTCGAAACACCTCAGAGGTGGGTACTATTCTTGTTACTGCTATATTACAAAGAGTAAAAGAAGGTATAGGGTAGCATCACAGAAGGAGTTAGAGATTGCAACTCACATCCTCTGACTCCAGGCTTTTAACTGCTATGGACTAGGGCATAGAAATAGAAGTATCACCTTAGCTTTGACTCAAAAGAAAAAAATCATAAGTATGCACAGGTATATCATAAATATGATATGCATATTTAGACCACACATTTTAAACTCCCCCAATTTTTCTACCTCTGCAGTATAATACGCACATAATTTGTGAATTAAAATTTAATCGAGCACACTACT
Organism: Bos javanicus; assembly: GCF_032452875.1. Lineage (NCBI taxonomy): Eukaryota > Metazoa > Chordata > Mammalia > Artiodactyla > Bovidae > Bos > Bos javanicus. The sequence goes on along the minus strand of NC_083874.1, from coordinate 34,802,575 downwards.
ATGAACAAATTACAAAATACTCAACACTTACATCAACTCAGGCTCCATTCCATTATCAAGAGAGAAGCTGTTTATGCATTCTTATTCTGGCAATTAAGGACAAGTATATTTCCTAAAGTGAAGGTTATTTTGACTTTGATAAGTATATTGCTCACTGTCTGATCACAAAGGGCCAGAGCCTGGAGATGAATAACACAATACTTTGTCCTTCACTTCAGGCATGATGCTGGACCTCCCTGGCTGTAAATTTACCAATATTTGATGGCCCCAGTGTCAGCGGCAAAATGATGCATAATAAACACAATACATTATGTGCCACTTCTTGATTTGGTGCCAAGTCAGGGAAGCAAACAGTCTGCTTCTGAATGGGTTTTCTGAGATAATACACAGTACGTCCTGGAGAAAGCTGAACAAAAGAACTGAAGCTTGTTTTTCATCCCTCTGTTTCCAAACTAGCCTTTGAAATTGACAGTCTGGAGTGATGTGAACCCTGGTACTGCCATCACCGGGCTGATATCAGGAAAAGCAGAATACACAGGCTTTTATCTGGCCAGGAAAAAGGAAGCAGCTTATTTTGAACAGGAAGGAAAAACGATATTTGATGAAAGCCAGAGAAACAAGCTGCCTAAGTCTTTTTACAAAGAAGCGACAAAATAATGCTTTGTGAAATAATATGCAGACCTAAAAATAATGTTTCAATAGCATTTTTTAATTGTTCCATTTTATCCAGAATGGTTTTTCCAAAGTTGAAAATCTTTCTTTAGAGCAAAAAGGAGAAAACACTATTTGAAGGCCTGCATCTATGAAAAAGTATTCCTTCACCACTAAGGAAATGAAAACCATGACAGGAAGTATACACACAGCTTCACGTTCCTCTTCCTGCATCCAGATCAGGGACCTCAGGAGTCACTGGGTCCAACCCTGACATTTCATAGATGACAGACTTAAAACTGGTAAGTCACATGCCCAAGGTTATGCTTGGAATTGTGTTCTTTTTATTCCCTGAATAGCAAGCAAATGGCAAATGGAAAGAGCAAAAGAGAACTTGTTACAATTTACCCAAAGATTTCCTATAAGAAAAATGGTGATAATAATGGTTCCTAAATTCACTTATCTAGAAATGCATATTATCAGAAATCCAAGAAACATATGAACAACATTTCCTAAGGCAAGAATCATTTTTTAAAACTCAGATATTCTGCCCGGTATACTTGCTTTATCAGTATCAGTTTAGGGTTGCCAGCTCAGTTGTCTTTTTCCAAAAAGGATAGTAAAAAAGTCCAGGAGTTCTCCTCAGGCAGGATAAACAAAGCCAAACATTTGAAAACCTCTTTCATGTGGGTCTCATGTCAAGTTTACAAGTGTAAAAGCACTTATACACCAGTCAACTAAATTCTTACTGGCAATAGGTAGAGCCTGTACCAGGGAAATGTAATTTTCCAGCTTCTCTGTACTCTATCACCTCATCCCACTAGCTAAAAAAAATTGCCCTATATGATTCTACAAAAAAACAGGAATAAACCCCTGGGTTGTTTGCCCTCTCCCTACCTCATCATCCTAGAACTTGGCCACATGTTCAAGTTCCAGGCGGCATTCATCTAGCCCTGGAGACGTGTTTTTCAGTTCACAGGATGGTCCACCCAAGGCCACTCTTTATGTGGAAGGTTCCTTGAAAGATGGGATAGACTTTATACATGCCAGAGGCTACACATCTTCCCTTCACTCTTAGACCCTGATCCAGGAAACATTATGCTGCTGCTAAGTTGCTTCAGTCGTGTCCGACTTTGTGCGACCCCATAGATGGCAGCCCACCAGGCTCCCCTGTCCCTGGGATTCTCAGGAAACATTATGGCGGCATTCAAAATGGTGAAAAGACTCCTGACACTCAAGTTTCTCTCACCCCACCCTCCTATCATCATAACTTTTCCACAAAACATTAAACATCAACATTAACTAACTTAAAGTTCAGAAGGGTTAATTTTTTCCTCAAGGACAGGCTCATTTTGACCTACTATCCAGGAACTGCCCATGACTTTTTACTTCAATAGGATGATCCCAATGACTATCTTTACAAGTGTTATATTCATGCAGTATTTTGCAATACTGAAGAGAGTGTCAATGGTCAGATTGTCCTCCAGCCCCTATTTCCCTTATCTTCTATAGAAGCCTAACTGCCATGAGGACTTACACTTACTTGGGAGTGTGGTAACTGAGACAAATCAAATTTGTTCTTCTCTTTTCCCCACCCTTCTTGATCTTTGTTGCATGCAGATAAAGTGGTGTGGAAAGAATATCAAAGAAACAGTGATACTCATTGCCAATAATCCAGGGTGTCTGTATGGACACAGAGGGAGGCATCCCTTCCCCATTTTCTTTAATGTTGGTGGGTGTGTGCGCACCATGTCATGTGTATATAAACCTTGGATCTTTGTAAGCACCAGCAGCTGGAGAATATCTCTCTCTCCAAACAGCATCAATAACATGAAGACCCTTCAAAGCAGGGCCAGAGCTCCCCCTGATACACATGATTCTCATACACATGACTAATAAAAAAACACAAAATACTATTTTGCTGCTCACCTCATTTGAGTCACCCATTATATATTAGGACCCAATTATGTATACAGTACTGGTTAGAACCTATGGACACTTAATGAACAAGGGCTAACCCTGCCCTTGTAGAACTTAATCTAGAGGATTTAGCTAGTATATCTTTCATGGCCTCCTCAATTAAGAAATTAACTGTTTAAATAAGAATGTGCCTATTGTAGGGCTTATGACCCAGTAAAGGGAGCATAAGGCTGGTATGGTGGTTGCCTATCCATTTCAGAGGGACATGTGTTCCCCACGCATGTGTGGGAGTCCCTGGGTGGCAGCTAGCTGTGGGAGTGAGAGGTCATGAACGAGGAGGAGGGTGTATGTATTTGACCCCAATAAAGCTCTGTAGCCAGGAAAAGTAAAGAATGTGCCTAGCTACCAAAGATAGGAACTTAACTTCCTTCATTTTTATATGACTTTAATGACTAGCAATTAAAATATTCCTGCACACAGTAGGTGCTCAAGAAAATATTGGTTGCTAAGTGCATGTTGAAAGTCAAGGCTATTCCCCAAAGCAATGTCCCCTTTTCTTTATGCTACACAGCACATGAAGGGAGACTGACAAGAAGAAATGTTTCTTTAGTGATTCTCAAGAAAGGCAAAGTTGTCAACATTTTCTCTTGTCAAGGATGTTCTATAACAAAAACTAGAGAGCAGCTTCCACAATGCCGAACTAAATGTGAAGATAATGGTCAGGAGGGCTCTGGGAGCTACCTGCATTCCCACTCTGAACACACTCTTAACAGGAACACATCTGCCAGGAGAACAGAGCAAACCTCATTTTGCTAGGAGACAACACACAGCTGCAGAGTTCAGCACTCCACTTAATCCCACAGATAAATTCACAAGTCCTCCTAAACATACCACTCTCCTGGGGATACAGACTCTACAGTGTCTGTTGTTTCATGTATCACAAATAATTCATATCTTTCCTTTCTCCCTCCTTCTCTCCTTCTCTCTCTCCCCTTCCTTCTCATTCTCTCTCTCTTATACACACACACACACACACACACACACACACACACACACTCACACAGAATATATACACAACCTTCTATCTTTAAAAGGCTACTTTTGAGTCTCCTTTAAACTCTCCACACAGGACACAGGAGGTCACCACACAGCCTGTTTCTTCACACAAGTGTACTACTATTTTTTCCTCAAAGAGGAATTGCTCCTGTCACTGCTCCTTCCCAGAAGTCTTCCCAAGCCTTTTTTTTTTTTTTTAAGTGCATGAGGTATGCTTTTAATTGGGCATTTCATTAGAGAAGAATGAGGCATAAAGGAAAACAAAATGAGCCGTAGTCATTTGTTTTGAGGAGATCATGCTAGTCATCAGCATCTGAACCCTGCTGAAGCACAGTTTCAATTTCCCCTCTCAACTGTGGGTAAAGCGATGTTGACAACACATATTTCTCTCTGTCAAAACATTTCACTTACTCGGCAATCTGTAGACAGTTTGAGAGTCATATCACCAATGAGCAGTGCCATAGTGCTCTTCCCATTATTTTAAAATCATAATGGCACATGCTTCAAGAGAGAGGCACAGCACAGGCCGAGATCCAAATTGAAAAGAAAAACACTAAGAGTCGGCAAGCAGTGAGGGCGCTGTAAATACTGGGCCTCCTCACTGAGCCACAGAGAAAAATGGCTGCCGGCGCCCCATTTCATCAGGAGAGCCTGGTCCCATTGTCCTCGGAGTTCAGCCTCTTGGGGAGGGGTCACGGAGGGAATTCTGGGAGTTTTGTGCTCAGTTGCAGTAACGGGCTTTGACTCACGTTTGAGAAAGGGGATTCATACCACTAGACCTAATTAAATGATGTTTTGGGTCTGGGAGAGGGGGAGGAAAACTAAAGTGATCTCTGACTAAAGAATTGTATTCAAGTTCCAGTGAAAGACTGTACTGCTGTGTGTCCCGGATACACAAAAGGCAATAACAAGGTGCTGAAACTAGACATATTCTGACAAAACTGCTTATGGCTCCCACAGAAAGACGATGACTGTGGTGCAATCTCCTCAAAATGGCTCATTTTCAGTGCGGAGTATTCAAAAGAGATAATGTTCAAAGAAATGGAAATGTGCTGCCTAGATAACAGCCTTGGGCTGCAAGACAGATACGGCAAGGCCTCAAGGACACAGCTTTGGCAGAAAACAAATAATGAAGCAATCCTGGAGCATTTACTGTCCAGGCCAGGGAGTACTGACCAGTCGCGAGGTTCAGATTCATGGCTATGATTATTAAAGCTCATGGGAGAAATACACTCCACAAGTGTCAAATATAGCCAATAACGTGCCCTATGAGCAGTGGGCAGGCTCACCAATGGGCAGCCACGTTTGTTCCCCTGCTCTCAGGGGAGAAGGCACTTGACCAATTATTGCCAGTTGGCTGGGGTTAGTGAAACTGCACAGACTCCTACTATCCACCTCCATTCTATCTTTCAATTCAATGTATCTTACTGAGTTTTGCTAAACTTATTTTTGAAAGTGAAAGTTGCTCAGTCAATTCTGACTCTTTGCAACCCCTGGAGTATATGTCCATGGAATTCTCCAGACCATTATACTGGAGTGGGTAGCCTATCCCTTTTCCAGTGAATCTTCCCAACCTAGGAATCGAACCGGAGTCTCCTGCATTGCAGGCAGATTCTTTATCAGCTGAGCTACCAGGGATAAAAATAAGCTTATTTTTATATATCTATAAAAATAGGTCAACCAGGTTGTGTATTGATCTAACAGTAGTAAGTACTTTTGCTATAATCACTAATATTCATCTGGCCGGGTTTCACAGGAAGTGTGCAATTTTAAGCATCTATAAAATCCCTTGGTTTGTCAAGTTTGTACCAGCTGTTATCACTTTAATAGAGATCACTGCATAATTTCAAAATATCTTATTCTTTCTAAAATTATCCTGATGCTCAAAACTGTCTGGAACTCGGAAGTGTGCTTCCTGCTTCTATCTCTAATCTGGATGGGTTAATTAATTTCCTCATCCTGATGTTAAGCTGTGCTTCAAGCCAGGCATCAGTATTTCCTTTCCACCATGTTCCTACAGACACAAATAGGTATGGCTAAGGGGATAACTTTATATTGTTCTTTTGTATTCTCTAGTGAACAGGAGGAACTGGAGGAAACTTCTTGGTGGGGTAGCAGGTGGCAGCCACTCAAAGTCCACTCATATGGTTGAAGGGAGAACCATAAAAAGGGATACAACAAGTATATAAAAAGTAATCAATAAATATTTCATAAGGGAATTTATTTCCTTACCTTTCTCAAAAAGCACATACCTGCCTCTACAACCCTAAGAAGTCTTTTAATTCTTATTTTGCAAGTAATACTGGTGGAAACTCACCTTTAATATTGTCCAAGTTGCCCAGTCAAAACCACTTTGTCATGAGACAGTGCCAAGGTCAAAGTGTTCACAGTCACAGCCTTCCGTTCCTTTGCTTCTCAGAGCTGAAGACCCAAGTTTTAGGAGACTAAGTCAGACTGGCAATGAAAAGATCTAAATTCTCTAGAGGGAATCCTGTTTATATCACCGTGGAGTGCCCTAGATGTCCAAGAGAGGCAGACAATATGACTATCACAGAGAAGTAAGTAATGGAGGGTGCCCACGTGTGCAGCATCATCGGACTGGATCCCCCAGGGTGGGGACACTTTTTTACTTCTGTTTGTCCTGGACCTTGTCTAGAACAAAACAAACTGTCTCTGGAACATGTGTTCTATTAGTCTCTGGTTTACTCTGACTCTGGTTTAAAATATTTAAATCAAATGGTAGAAGAGGGACTTCCGTGATGGCCTAGTGGTTAAGACTCCACACTTCTGACCCAGATTCAATCTCTGGTCAGAGAAGTAAGATCCCACACGATGCCTGGTGCTGGGGGAAAAAAGTAGGAGAAAAGGTGCAAGTGACAACAAGAGATGGAGACGGGGTGGGTCAAGGAAACAGTAGACAGGTTTGGGCCTTGAAATGCAAATGGTTCATTTATAGCAAATTAAGACCTCAGCCTATACCAATGAACTTACTAAAAGTCAAATTTTTGTCATAGAGACATACAATTGCAGACAAGTAAATAGGCTTATACTAACCTATACTGGGCTCCCAGTTTAAAGGTCACTGAGTACTTCAGACTTGCCTCTGACTGGCTGACTCTCCTTTTAGTCTATCTGGATAATGTCTGATAACACCTGCATTTCTCTTCCTTACAGAACACTTTGCACTCAGCCCCAGTGAGTAGCCACTGCTAGCATTTCCTCACCATATTGATTTGCCAAGTTGATACCATTTGGCTGTTTACCACAATCATGGAGAGGACACTTGTAGTTTGAGCAGAATCTCTGATGCCTGGACATCTATCAGTTTAGTTCAGTTCAGTCATTCAGTCGTGTTCAACTCTTTGGGAGCCCAAGGACTGCAGCATGCCAGGCTTCTCCATCCATCACCAACTCCCAGAGCTTGCTCAGACTCATGTCCATCGAGTCAGTGATGCCATCCAACCATCTCACCCTTTGTCGTCCCCTTCTCCTCCTTCCTTCAATCTTTCTCATCATCAGGGTCTTTTCCAATGAGTCAGTTCTTCTCATCATGTAGCCAAAGTATTGGAGCTTCAGCATCAGTCCTTCCAATGGATATTCAGGACTGATTTCCCTTAGATTTAACTGGTTTGATCTCCCTGCAGTCCAAAGGACTCTCAGGAGTCTTCTCCAACACCACAGTTCAAAAGTGTAAATTCTTTGGCACTTGGCTTTCTTTATACTCCAACTCTCACATCCATACATGACTACTGGAAAAACCATAGCTTTAACTAGATGGATCTTTGTTGGCAAAGTAATGTCTCTGCTTTTTAATAGGCTGTCTAGGTTGGTCATAGCATTTCTTCCAAGGAGCAAGTGTCTTTTAATTTCATGGCTAAGTAACCATCTGCAGTGTTTGTGGAGCCCAGGAAAATAGTCTCTCACTGTTTCATTATTTCCCCATCTACTTGACACGAAGTGATGGGACTGGATGCCATGATCTTAGCTTTCTGAACGTTGAGTTTTTAAGCCAGCTTTTACACTCTTTTCTTTCACTTTTATCAAGAGGTTCTTTAGTTTCTCTTCACTTTCTGCCATAAAGGTGGTATCATCTGCATATCTGAGGTTACTGATATTTTTCCCAGGAATCTAGATTCCAGCTTGTGCTTCAGCTAGCCTGGCATTTCACATGATGTACTCTGCATACAAGTTAAATAAGCAGGGTGACGTATACAGCCTTGATGTACTCCTTTCCCAAGTTGGAATCAGTGCATTGTCCCATGTATGGTTCTAACTGTTGCTTCCTGACCTTCATACAGATTTCTCAGGAAGCAGGTCAGGTGGTCTGGTATTCCTATCAGTTTAAGAATTTCCCACAGTTTGTTGTGATTCACATAGTCAAAGGCTTTGCCATAGTCAATAAAGCAGAAGTAGGTGTTTTTCTGGAACTCTCTTGCTTTTTTGATGATCCAACGGTTGTTGGCAATTTGATCTCTGGTTCCACTGCCTTTTCTAAATCCAGCTTGAACATCTGGAAGTTCATGGTTCATATACTACTGAAGACTAGCTTGGACAATTTTGAGCATTACTTTGCTAGCATGTGAAATGAATACAATTGTGTGGTAGTTTGAGCATTCTTTGGCATTGCCTTTCTTTGGGATTGGAATTAAAACTGACCTTTTCCGTCCTGTGACCACTGCTGGAGTTTTCCAAATTTGCTGGCATATTGAGTGCAGCACTTTAACAGCATCATCTTTTAGGATTTGAAATAGCTCAACTGGAATTCCATCACCTCCACTAGCTTTGTTCATAGTGATGCTTCCTAAGGCCCACTTGACTTCATATTCTAGGATGTCTGGCTCTAGGTGAGTGGTCACACCATTGTGTTTATCTGGATCATTAAGATCTTTTTGTATAGTTCTGTGAACATCTATATACCAGTGTATGTTTATGGACCAAGGAATCAACAAATGGCCAATGGCAAACACTTCCCACATTAGGGTAACATGCTTGTTTTTTCTCCTTGCCCTCATAGTCATCTAAACCTAGGTAAAGCCCTCTGCACATCAAAGGCATATTTTTCTGTGTAGTGACAGACAGACCCAATAAAATCCTCCTTCCAAGATGTCTGAATGTTGGAAACCAAGAACCACAGAGAAGCAGAAGCAGCAATGAGACAGTGAAAACCACCAGTAAAGAGAAGCCCCAAAGTAGGGAATATTAGAAATGAGAGATAGCAGTCAACAGCCTCAGAAGCAGAGTCACAGTGAATACAGCAGAGAGCAGGGACCAAAAGGCAAGACTCCTGAGCAAAGAGTGTACTCCTCTGCTTCTGTTGTGCCTGAACACGGTTCCGTTCCTCTTTGAGACCTCCTGAGGGGTAACTAAGGTGGTTTTTCCTTCTCCCTACTCCTTACATCCTAACAAACTCAGGGACCTCCCAATTCATTGTAGGAACACCATGACCACTGCCCAGAGAACAGGGAAACTCTTTGGGGATTACTTCAAAGCCTGAAAAAGTCCTCCTTGAATGCCCATAAAGTGAAGTAAAATATTTTACCTCTGATGAATGAAAAGTGTGAGTTTTGAAAACTTGGAAAAAGTTATTCAGAGTCAAATTTGTGGAAGAAGGTAGGGAATCTAACTGAAGCCTCTTTATAAATAATATCAATATATAAATATAGAGACATCTGATTCTAAAGACATGATTCTTTAAAGGACCAAACAGTAAATATTTAGGCTTTGAAGGCCATATGGAATCTGTCAAAACTACTCAACTCTGCCACTGTAGCATGAAAGTAGCCATTGACAGCACATAAACGAATAAACATTGCTGTGTTCCAATAAAAATGTTATTTATGAATGCTGAAATTTGAATTTCATACGTTTCATGTGTCACAATATATTATTCTTGTTTTGATTGTTTCAACCATTTAAAAATGTAAAGACCATTCTTAGGTCTGGGGCCATGCCAAACAGGCAGCAGGCTGGATTTAACCAGCAGGCCATACTTTGCTGACCACTGTTCTACAGAAATGAAACTGACAATGATTGCACGTGTGTGTGTGTGTGCATGTGTACATGTGCAAATGTGTTAAGATGCCTCCAAAGACAATTTCAAAGTAGTTCTTAAATGTTTAGCAAGATTGATCCCATTGAAAAAAGACAATACAGTCCCAAGGTGATTACACTGAAGTGAAAGATTATTACAGTATACAACCTCCTTGGGGGCAGAGACTACATCTTATGCATTTTAGTTTCCCTCACTTGCCTTATGAATAGTACACATTCAATTTATTTTTAGTCAATTGAATGAGTTTTAATGAGTTTGTTAAAAGCCATCTCATTACATGACAGCCATCTCTTGAATACTAACCAATGATTCAAAGATTCTTGAACAATTTAGATCAATATTCCTTTAACAGAGTATTAAAATATCCATCATTAGCATTTGATTTGTTCACTAGCAATTTCAATCCGAAAAACTGTAACCTATTTTTTTAAAACATCCTCTTAAAATGACTGGGAAACCAAAATCATTCTTTTCCATTCCTTACCATGCTATCAAAATTCTATTTGGCAATAGAAATACACTATTCAGACTTCAAGCATCCAGTCAACTATATAGCCCAGACTTAAGATGGAGTCAAAAGTTAAACTGGTTTTCAACTCAACAATATTCTTTCTTTAAATTTTTAGGGTAATCCTCATTAAAATCAGAACTACAGATAACCTCAGAAATCATATACAGCATCCCAGTGTCCAACATCTGAAACACAAAAGGGAAGGAGAGTTTTGTGGGCTTTTTCTTTTTTTAATTTTTCAGGAATTTCACTTTTATCCTCAACTCAGGCAAGGCACACCTAGAACATTCTCTACAAAACATTCTGGAAGAACAGGACTCAAATGTGGAGTGCTCTCGCTGCGTCTCCCTCTGTCACGCTCCTTCCTTTGTCCTCCCACTGCCCGCAAACCCACATGTGCACACACACTTGAACGTACGTCTTCTTCCCAGAAGACAACCCTATTATGAAAGTTCCTCAGAAAATTTCTTCAAATCCAATTTTCCTTCCCCAAAGCCCAATTTCAAGAGACCAGCCCCTAGGAATGGCCAGGATTGTCATGATGCCTTAAAACAGAAACAAGAGTAAGCTTCTCCCACAGATGCCCCCTCACTGAGCCACACACAGCACAGGGACGGGGGGTGGGGGCAGTTTTACATGAGGAGGGCCAGCCTTAGCGAGACACTCAGTGTCAAGTTACACACAAACTAAAGACTAGAAATAGTGCCATGGCCAGCATCCCACAGAGCTGCCAGACTGCCACCCCAGACCACCATGACACACCAGGAACCTCAAGAAACACACCAGCATGGGACATTTAAGTGTGCTCCAGGACAAATGATCAGCCAGCTTTACCACATCAGGGAGAGCCAGGAGCCGGTTTATAGTGACTGAATCTTACTGTAGTCAAGTCTCCACACAGCGGCCTGAGTAATCTCTTCGAAACAGCCACTCTCCTTGTCAAAATCCCCTAATGCTTTCCATTATCCACAGGATTACAAGACAAATTTGTCAGCAGGGTGAGCTAGACTCTTCTCCATGCCTTTGCACAATCACTCTTAGACCTGTATCAGTGGGCTCCCTGGCCTCCTGCTTCTGGTTATATTGGCCAGTGGGAGGCACCTATGGGAACTCTGAAACAAGGAGGGCAGTGAAGACATGGCTTTCCCCCAGCTTTTTCTTGGCTGGGTCACTGTGATCTGGTTGCATCCCTCCAGAGTCAGGAGCTGCCCTCTCCCCTTGCTAACCTCCTTTACCAGCCCCAGCATACTGCACTAACCTTGTTGCTTTTCCGATGCCTGGCCCACATCAAAACTCTCTCCACATAACTCAACTAAATTATGCTTTTCATTTCCTGCCAGAACTCTGGCTGATCCATGTGGCCTACAATGCCCTAAATGACCTCACCTTTGACCTCCACTCCAGCTTCATGTTGTTAAACTCATCCTTACTCACTTGCCCCCGACCACTCAGGGCTTCTCTCTGGTCCTTAAATACTCCAAGCCTGTCCCTATCTCTGGACCCTTGTCTTTGCCTCAACTGTCCCCCCCTTCTCACTACCACCACATGGCTGGGAGCCTTCCCATCTTTCAAGACTGGTTCAAACATTCCGCACTCAGGCCTACCCTTACCACCAACCCTGTCAATCTCTAGAGCATCATGCACAAAGCACTGTCTAAAATGTCCTGTTTACTTGTTTGCATTTAGTTTCTGTCTCTCTCCTCCTGCTCTCCCAGACAGCAAGAGCCTTGCCTATCTTATTTATCCCTTTAAACCCTGATCCCAGAACCATCCTGATACATAAACTTGATGATGCAAAATCATTTGCTGTTGAATTAGTAAATAACATCTAATATGTTCAATCTCACGTCTAATAGATTCCATGAGAGAAGTGGAATATAACCACAGAGAGGCCAAGTAGAAGAACATAATTAAACCTATCCTGGAAACTTTAGTCTTTCAAGAGTAGCAGATTATTATTTTAATTGCTGATGATTTTTTTTTCAGTCAATGAACGCCAGTCATTGGGAAAACAACAGCAAGCAGGATAGAGCTCATAGAAACTTAGGAAAAGAGAGAATTGAATCAAGAATCAGAATACAACAACTCCCCTTGGGAAGTACAGAGTGATACAGAACACATAACACACCTCATCTCACCCAGAGAGGGTCATGGAGAATCAAAATGCAGAGACACAGACTGAACTGAGCCAGCTTGAATGGATACTCTTGGTGGGCAGAGTGGTGGAGGAAACCAAAGATCTGAAGACAAATCCCCTACCATATGCAGTAAGACAGGCTTTAATCATTGCCACCCAGGCACATACCAACCAGTCCTCACCTGGGTCTTCCACATCTGAGACTGCCTATTTATGAGGACAGAATCTCTTTTCTGTATCACCTCCTCTTTCTCATTCATGTATTATCTCCAACTCTTATCTCTCTTTTAGAACAGGAGTCAGGTTTTATCTCTCTTGCCACATGCCAGAAAACCCAGCACAAGAAAAGAGGCAAAAAATAGTCTTCCTTATCCACCTCCACCCAAAATCATGTTTGAAAATAACAAAAGGTACATTAAACAGAGCCAATTATACACACAGCCTTGATATTTTATCTAGGAGTAATCGGTTGCATCTGATTATATAATTCTTTTAAGAATTAATAGTACTACTATAATATTGTATTGAAATACCCAATACATAGAAACAAGTTCAGGATCTTTTTTTTTTACTCTGAAAGAAAGTATTTTAGCTCTCTGTCTTTGAATCTGCATGCAGTTTTGGTCATTTATTGCCAGTTATAGGCAGGAAAGCAAAGGTGCTGAAACCCTGGTGTGTTTTCAGACGCCAAAGCCAGATCCCGCTGGTCAGACCACCTCAGCCATCAAGGCTTGTTTGTGACATCACAAGGCCTGACTCACAGTAGGGTTAAAATCACCCACAGATCCACACCGACTGGCCATCAACAGAAACGAAGCCAGAAAACTGCAGGATTGTAGCTCATGTGGGCCTCCTTCCACCATTTTTAAGTGAAGCAGCTGAAGACTTGTCAGGCTAAATGACTTGCCGGGGTCACACAAGCTTGAGTGGCAGAAGAGCAACCAGAGTTACTAGGTTAACCTAGAGACTCTTTTGAGAGACTAGCTCAGTTATTTGGTCACTGGAAAGCTCTGCTGAGCTGGGAAAACAATCTCTCATCACTCATTGCTTTCCTCTAAAATCTACAGCTACATGCCTGAGGTAAATTGGCTTAACAGAGCCTCTTCAGGCATGGTTGTCACCTTGTCTGAATAGCATGAGGTGATTCTCAGACTAAAAAAACAAATGAGGAGTTTCTGGCTCAGTGCTAAGGAAAGCCGAAACCCATTCAACCCTCTGCTTTTCAGCCTTGCTGGTGTATCCTTTTAACCATGATTGCTTCAACAAGCATTGCTGAACTGCATTAAGTCAGGATCAATCCAGCGCACAGTTCTGAGCCTACAAATGTATGTTTCAGTGGATTTCAGACATGACTCACTAAATCAATCTTTCTTCCTCAAAAAAGTACAGCTAGAAAACAGAGGAGTCAGTCTTTTCCTGAGACACACAGACCAGCTGAGCCAAAAACTGATCCTCCTTTTCTAAAGACCACCTTCTCAATTCTACCCTGTACTGTGCCTTCAATATTTCAGCAAGAGCCCTTGTAACCACAGTGGAAAAGGAAATTCATCTTCCACCCCATCTGTGGCTTTGAAAATGACCCTTGCCTCTCCCCCAATTCTTCCTGCAGTCCTTACTGCATCTGAAGAACACTTTGGGCAATGACTGGAAGAGAGATTTGAGAGAAAGGAGAGGAAAATGGAGTTAGAGTAGAAAGAGAGACAGAAGTAATGTTTACAAAATTTAGCCTTGAAAACGCTAATGGAATCAGAGGCAAAGCACTCCAAGGCCTTGAGACTGCATTCCACTAAACTAGGAAGAAAGCGGCCAGATGTGGGTGAGGGAGTCAGGTCAGGATACCCTGCATTACGGGCTGCTCTACTCTAACAAGGGGAGGGGTGCACCCTTGTTAAGCTGGAGCACCCTTACAGTGCATAGAAGTCTCACCTTTCCTAAGACTGTCTAAGCGTATTTTAAAAGATTACGTAAGGACTTCCCTGGTGGTGCAGTGAATAAGAATCCTCCTGCCAATGTAGGGGACACGAGTTCAGTCCCCGGTCTGGGAAGATCCTACATGCCACAGAGCAACTAAGCCTGCAAGAGAAGCCATCACAATGAAAAGCCGGCAACTACAACGAAGAGTAGACCCTACTCGCCACAACTAGGGAAAGCCCACATGCAGCAACAAAGACCCAGCACAGACAGATTACGTAGGTCTCTATCTAAAGTAACCCGATTACGTAGGTCTCTATCTAAAGAAACCCAGCTACTGTGCATTGGAATACCAGAAATTGGACAGGAACAGCTGTAGCTGTTTAATGAAACTAGCCACGCGACATAGGGTACAAGCAGAAAACAACTGAATCTTTCATTTACTACCTATTCAAAGCTCATCCACAGACTCATTCTTCCCTGCCTATTGGATGAAATCTCTGGCAGATCCCTTCATTTTTTTTTCAGTTTGTTTTAGGCACAAGAACAGTTTTATTTGGGAAATGATTGCCCAGTAGAATATGAAAATCAAAATCCCAAGCTCTTCTTTAATTTAGAGTCCCTTTCCTTCTCTAGCACATTACTGTTTTAAGGCCTAGAAACCAGGGGTGGGGCAGAGCAGGCCAGTTGGGCTGCCTCTCTTTTCCCCAGCTTTGTTCTTCTAGTCCGCCTCTCAGCCATAGTCAAGGTGTTTGATCCTGCAGGACTGGGCCCAAGGGAGGAAGGCAGTAGGGGAAAGGACAATCCTAGCATGGCTGGTTTTGTGTGTGTGTGTGTGAGTGTGTGTGTGTGTGTGTGTGTGTGTGTGTGTTTGATCTGACATTGGGCAAATATTGACCCAGCTCTTTATAAGTTGAGGCCCTGGAGGGTAATATGGAGACCCTCTTCTGGTGACCTCTCACCCAGGTTCCCTGTACATGGATGACACTCCCTCATCAGGCCGGTTTCAACCCTTTCAACTCCCAGACCCCTAGAAGATTCCCTGAATAGACTCCACTATACTGTCACATCCATGTGGGCTTCCTAAACTGAGCCCAGGTCAGCTCCCCTCCACCACCGTCATTAGACAGCCACACACCCCACGGAAAGCACAGGCTATTTTTTTGGTTCTGATGTTGAAGAAGGGAGAAATGGCTTCCATGCAGTTTTGTATGTATGTCATGACAGCCAGGCACACAGCTCCAGCCACATACTCAGAAATGAATCAGTCATCACAAATGTCCCTTATGCCCCTGCAAATTCCACAGAAGAGTTAAAAATCCTGTAAATGGACATCTTGAAGCCCCTCTCTCCTGCTTGAGGTGAAGACAGCATGGGTCATGGGAAAGTGAGTCACAGCTCTCCGACAAGCTTTCTCCTGAAACATTCTGTCCTTTTTCACCACCCCCCGCTTAGGTATCCTCCAGATAAAACTATAGAACTTATTTGGGTCAACTTCTTATGCCAGTCCTGCACAAGAGACCTGACGCTCACTTTGAGATATGGGTTCTACAGTTTTGTTCTCTGATTTTAAGACCTCAGCAAAAGTGAGAGAAAAAAATGTCCCACTCTGACAACCGATTACACAGTCATGGTACTGCCCTGATGTCAAATGGATCTCTTCTTGAGCCCAGGTGGAGCAGAAAGGAGAAACCTTATATAACCAATCCCTTCTACTTACCTATGAGAGTTCTTGCTTTTGAAAGGGTTCCAGGACTTTTAGTTTAGACTGTACCATTACAGATGTCACAGGAAGCTTCGGGTACCTAATGGGATCTAATGGAATTTGCCCACTGTTTTATCACCTTTAATTGCTAAGGACCAGAGCTGTAAACAAAGGCACAAACCAACCCATGTTCGCAGTGCAGAGAACTGCCAATAGATATGGCCTGTCCAATGTCACACTCTCTCACCTTTCTCTCTTTCTTCTTCTCTCTCTCTGTGTCTGTCTGTCTGTCTCTCTCTCTCACACACACACACATGCACAGAAACTGCCAAAACAACTTACCACAAACTTGGTACCTTCAAACACACACATGTATTCTCTAACAGTTAGGAGGTCAGAAGCCAGTATCATCTTCACTGGGCCAAAGTCAAAATGCAGGCAAAGCTGCACTCCTTCCTGAGGCAGGGGAGACTCTGCTTCCCCACCTTGTCTACCTTTGGGAGCTGCTGTCATTGAATTATGGTAGCTTCTTCTATCTTAAAGCCTAGAAAAATGATCTTACTTCAGTCATCAGACCACCTCTATTTCCAGTCAAAGCTCCCTGTGTTCCCCCTTAAATGGACATTTGTGATTACATTTAGGTCCCATGTGGATAATCCAGGTAGTCTCCACATCTCGGGATCCTTCAGCACATCTTCAGAACCCCTTTCCCCATATAAGGGCTATAAGGATTCACGTTCAAGCTGCTGAGATTAGGACCTGGTTATCTGTGGGGGCATTGTTCAGTCTTCCAAAGGAGTAATACTGTTCATGGAAAGAGAGCCTCCTCTTCCTCGTACTTGCCCCAGAGCCAAGTAAGAGAGCCCTCCATAAAATCAGGTGTCATAGAAGATACTGTTAACTGTCTCACCCCTCAACCAAGCCCAAGCTACTGCTCTTCCACTTGTTCAACTATAAAGGTTACAAAACTGAACACTCACTATGCCAGCTCCCTTTGTAGCTAGAGATAGTCATGTGGCAGAGTGCCAGGCAGGAAAACCCAAGTGAAAATCTCATGAAAGCATCCTTCCCTTTATTGCCGGCCTTGAAGGTAGAATATGATAGCCAAGACTACAGACGCCACCTAGGAGGGAAAGCTCAGGAGACTAGCAGAGGTGTTGGCCCTGACATGTCTGAGTCGATAAACTAATTCCAACCACTAAGTACACCGGACAGGAAGTGACTAAGTGAGAGCACAGACTCGGGGGTGAGGCTGATAGGGACAGACCCCAATCCCATTTCTCAACAGTTAAGTGACCTTTTACAAATCACTCTGTACTTTATCACTCTCGTCTGTCATCGTGAAGATTATAAATGAGATAATGCAAATGCCAGTACACCACAAGCACTTGCCAAGCGTCAGTGGTGGTATTATTTTAACCTCACCCTATTCAAACACTGTACCGATTCCTTATTCAGAAGGGAATTTACAATTAATATCATCTTCTGTCAAAACACATGGTCCAGAAACTTGAGTCCTATGGGCCTGACCATGGACAAAGGCAGCCAAAGAGCACATGCAATCACAGGGGTCCTGCTGCCAGCAGCTGACCTGGGGGGACAGTAAGGTTTTCCGCCTGCAGCAGAGCAATGATACTGTTCTGCTGCCCACCCAACCATATGCATAGAACAGCACTGAGACCTCCTGTGCCACCCAGAACACAGTCGGGGCCCATGAAAACCCTCTTTTGTTTTTCCCCAACCACAAACATACACTCACAGGAATGGGGTGAGAAAGTTCCCAGGAGGCAAGTCCAGTGCTTAATTTTCTTCTATTGCTCAGCATCTTGTTCAACTCAGGACCTGAATGCTCTTACTATATATTATCCAATAATTAGGACCAGAAAAATACAAGCAAGATGACTAGGTACTAAGGGTTATTAGAAGAAAGGTGTCATTCAGATGCTCTTCCTGCTACTCATGGATTACCAAAGCAGGACCACAAGGATTCAAGGACTTAATTGCAAAGATAGAATGGGCACCAAGGGAAGGTAAGTGAAAAATCGAATTTTGGCCATTACCATGACATCTCATTTCTGGCCCCTTTTGGAAAGATTTACCTGCAACTCTCTAGGACTATTTCCTCCCCTGAAATCCCGAACTGAGGCACAGTGGAAAAGTCAGTAAGCATCACAAAGAGTCCATGGGTTGGAGGTAAAATATAAACCCTGGGCATTGACCTGCAATGGGTGGGCTCCATTGAAGTTGGACAGTTGAAGGGATCAGGGGTCAAGAAGGGAAGAATGAGCAGAGGCTACAGTGGGGAAACGCATGACAAGGGGACTACCTAGAAAAGATGGCCTGGCTGGAAGAAAGAAAGCATTTTGATGTCAGGGGAAATAATCTTGGACAGATAGGGAGAGCCAGCTGAAAATAAGCAGTAAATTATAATATTATTTTTTTCACAGAAGACAGTCTGACATTCTGGGCATTTTTCATCTGGTCCTTGGAACGGCTGACATTTTGCTATGAGACCAAAAAGATGGCCAGAACTGGTGTGACTTCCTGAGTGCCGTGGGGAAGTTCCCAAGACTCCAGACCAATACATCGGATTTCCAGGGACAGCAGAGCATGACTACTTAGCCCTGGGTCCAGAGAAATCTGAAACTATCTCACAACCATCCTCAGGAATGACATGACCCAAACACTCTTGGTTTTAAATATTGCAAAACCTTCCCTTTCCTATGAAGAGTTAATTGGGCATACACTCACTTCATCTGACCCCTGGTGCTTGGAAGGCAAGAGTGCTTCAGGTGGGGAAATAAAGATGCTCCTAATAGGAAGTGCCTGTGGAGGAATGGCCTGGACGGGGCCTCATGTGATTTATCTTCAGTAATAGATTCTAGAAGAGACACTATGGTGAGAATGAATTACATCGTAGGTAATGTTTTGCTTCAGAGGACGCTTTGCCTCATTTTCCTGCTGCTTATACATGCTGCAAATGAGAAAGTACCCAGCTGACAACTTTCCCCCTGATTTATAGGGAAGGTCATTTAATCCCAAGTAAGAATTTTGCTCACCCATCTTCACTACTCCCTCCCCCGCTCTCTTCATGTTTTTTCAGTGTACCTTGAGATTCTCATCTGTACCTATGGCAGGAGTAACAGAAAGGTTCTAATAAATATTGCTCAAAGTGATTTGTTGGCATGAACATGCAAAATTTTGAGGGGAATAATTCAGGTCATATATGTACAACTCCTGATTACTTTGAATATAAATATGATGACACTATATATTTGTCATGCATACAGCTAGACTATTCATGGAATTAAATAGTAAATGTATTTGTATCAGTGATATTTTCATGTAGTATTTATGGCCTTGCCAAAAAAGAGCCTGGATTCTGCAAAGTACAACCATACTAGGGGAATATAACCCATTTTCCCTTGCTTGTTAACTTCAGAATTTTAAACTACTTTCATTTAATTTTGGTTCAAGTTTAAAACCTGCATAAAATTATTAAATATAATTACTACATTTTTCAAGTATATCCCTTTAAATGTAAATAATGACCTACTTTTCCTTTCAAGTTTTAATGACATCATTTGCAATTACCAGAGACCCCCAAGGATAGAAAATAACAGAGTCTCAAGACAATTATCTTCCTTAGAGGCAGAATCCAAAAGAAAAAAACCACCACCAGAGATATCAGAAAATAAATGAACAGAAACAAAGATATTTCCATCTCCTCAATAAAGGTGTATCATCAGAAAGCCAGAGCATAAATAAAACCAGAGGAAAAACCCTTGCACTTGCCCTCAAAAAATTTTGCTGAAGTGTCCAGAACTGCACCGCTCTATAACAGTTTCTATATTAAAATAGTATATCACACCTGCCAAAAGACCAAGGTGAAAGCGGAAGGTCACTGGAGATCTTTGCTGTTGTGTAATTGTTTGCCTGGTAGCAGAGTTATCAAGAAATGGGTCCTGCAACTGAGACCTGGCAGAAGAGGTCTGGCAATGTAGACTAGCATGGGTACCTGTCAGGTCACAAGGAGGGACACCAGACCAGCTTAGGAAACTGGAAAACCGCAGGTTAAACCAAGTTTGCCATTGAACCTCACTAAAGCCCCAGATTGTCTGCAGCTCAACCCAATGCTATTATTATTCCTCTTCAAGTTCTAAAGGCTTTTTTTTCAATGCAAATGGCTATTCTCAAAATTAAATTGAGTTCATTTTGAAAGCTGAATTTCATGACACACTGCATTCCAAGACAATACTTCACCCCATACAAATGTGTTCCTTCTCCTGTGTTCCCTTGATCCAATTCCATCAAAACAGTTCAGCTGTGCAATTCTATTAAGACCATTATTTGTCTTACATTTGACATATCCACTTGACTTGTATATTAGCTAATCTGGGGGGAAGAAACCTTCCCTGAAGGCATTACTGCCTGCTATAATAAATTGTTTCAGATTTCTCTTTGATATCTGCTCTGATATTGTATTCATTTGGACCTCAGAATATCTTGTGATTTCTGGAGTCATTTTACCCTTCATAATAATGCAGTTGCTTTGTATCAGAACAAATCTCTATAGATTTCTAAAAATAAGTTCACTTTTGCATTCACTGAGTTATGCTAATTCCCTAGCACCTGAGAATTTTGGTTGTTCTACAAGAAATGGTCATCTATCATGTTTAACTTTCTTTTCAGATATTTTCCATGTTAAAAATATGAGTCTACTTTCCCAGCCATGGCAGAATCATCACTTTGCTTCAGGTACCTAATTGCCATAGTGAGCATCTTCAGACTGCAGAGTAGACCACAACATGTTCTGGCATCCCCTTTTCCCGAGTGTGAGCCTGAAAGTAGGGTGATACTTTGTTGAAATACACCCTTGCCACATTCCTCATACTGGATGACAGTGGTCTTCAAAGCAAGGTATGGCTACTCCTGCTGCTGCTGCTGCTGCTAAGTCACTTCAGTCGTGTCCGACTCTGTGCAACCCCATAGATGGCAGCCCACCACGATCCCCGTCCCTGGGATTCTCCAGGCAAGAACACTGGAGTGGGTTGCCATTTCCTTCTCCAATGCGTGAAAGTGAAAAGTGAAAGTGAAGTTGCTCAGTCGTGTCCAACTCTTCACGACCCTATGGACTGCAACCTATCAGGCTCCTCCATTCATGGGATTTTCCAGGAAAGAGTACTGGAATGGGGTGCCATCACCTTCTCTGATGGCTACTCCTGAGGGTACCACAAAGACATTCTAAGGAGTGTGAGGCTGATGAGTAGATCCTCAACTCCTCTGTGTACATTCCTAATACTCTTCTCAAGACAGACAGTTCTGAAGGTCATACTGGTCCTCACCCCTTTCACAATATACCTTTTGCTACTTAACAAAAGAGAAATATCCTTGGCAAACCTTACTTTGGCATAACAAAGGAACAGGATGAATGTTCTTTTAAGCCAGCCGTTTTAACAACCTTCCCAATCCACTTTTATCATGGGATGCATTCCCAATAAAATTCTACTTTTGTGCATAATAACTGATCATATTTTATAGTTAATGCATGTTGTTTGGTCTACAATTGCTGTTGTTTAATCACCAAGTCGTGTCCGACTCTTTGCACCCCATGGACTGCAGCACGCCAAGCCTCCCTGTCCCTTACCATCTCCCTGAGTTTGCCCAAGTTCATGTCCATGGACCTATTATTTTAGACCATACTGTTACAGATAGGCTATAAATATCACCACACACACACACCACCCAGTGGGGTCAAATTTCCCAGCTCCTATGACTGTGAGGAGGGCAGATACCTAAATAAAAGCCAGTCAACTGAAATTAAACGGTGAAAAGAAACAGGTAAATTAAGCAAATTGGTTCTTCACTGAATGTCTTTTAGCAAATTAACCTAATAATAATCTAAAATAAATATATTCAGACTTTAGAGCCACAGGTCTATCAGTCAGTTCAGTCACTCAGTCGTGTCCGACTCTTTGTAACCCCATGGACTGCAGCACATCAGGCTTCTTTGTCCATCAGCAACTCCTGGAGCTTGCTCATACTAATGTCTATCGAGTCAGTGATACCATCAAACCATCTCATTCTCTGTCATCCCCTTTTCCTCCTTACTTCAATTTTTCCCAGCATCAGAGTTCTAATGAGTCAGTTTTTCACATCAGGTAGCCAAAGTATTCTAGCTTCAGCATCAGTCCTTTCAATAAACATTCAGGACTGATCTCTAGGATTGACTGGTTTGATCTCCTTGCAGTTCAAGGGACTCTCAAGAGTCTTCTCCAAAACCATGGTTCAAAAGCATCAATTCTTAGGTGCTCAGCTTTCTTTGTGGTCCAACTCTCACATCCATACATGACCACTGGAAAAACCATAGCTTTGACTAGACAGACCTTTGTTGACAAAATAATTCTCTGCTTTTTAATATGCTGCCTAGGTTGGTCATAGCTTTTCTTGCAAGGAGCACGTGTCTTTTAATTTCATGGCTGGAGTCACCATCTGCAGTGATTTTGGAGCCAAGAAAATAAAGTCTGACACTGTTTCCATTGTTTCCCAATCTACTTTCCATGAAGTGATGGGACCAGATGCCATGATCTTAGTTTTTTGAATGTTGAGTTTTAAGTCAACTTTTTCACTTTCTTCTTTCACTTTCATCAAAAGGCTCTTTAGTACCTCTTCGCTTTCTGCCATAAGGGTGATGTCATCTGCATATCTGAGGTTTTTTATATTTCTCCCAGCAATCTTGATTCTAGCTTGTATTTCATCCAGCCCAGCATTTCACATGATGTACTGTGCATATAAGTTAAATAAGCAGGGTGACAATATACAGCCTTGATGTACTCCTTTCCCAATTTGAAACCAGTGTGTTGTTCCGTGTTTGGTTCTAACTATTGCTTCATGACCTGCATACATATTTCTCAAGAGGCAGGTCAGGTGGTCTGGTAGTCCCATCTCTTTCAGAATGTTCCAGTTTGTTGTGATCCACAGTCAAAGGTTTGGGCATAGTCAATAAAGCAGAAGTATGTTTTTCTGGAATTCTCTTCCTTTTTCTATGATCCAGTGGATGTTGGTAACTTGATCTCTGGTTCCTCTGCCTTCTCTAAATCCAGCTTGAACATCCGGAAGTTCACGCTTCACTGATTGCTGAAGCCTGGCTTGGAGAATTTTGAGCATTACTTTACTAGCATGTGAGATGAGTGCAATTGTGTGGTAGTTTGAGCATTCTTTAGCATTGCTTTTCTTTGGGATTGGAATGAATACTGATCTTATCCAGTCCTGTGGCCACTGCTGAGTTTTCGAAAATTGCTGGCCACAAGAGTATAGGAAATTTTTAAAGTTAAATTTATAGAGTTATTTCTGTCCTAGAGAAATATGATGAGGTTGAAGACTTTCAAACATAACAATATATTACATTAGATTACATTTCAGTATAGGAAGTGAAATAGAAATCTGATCACTAGGACAAGAAGAAATGATGTAATATTTTCTATTAAAAAAGAGTTTCTTCATACATTTTTGAACAAGATGATAGTGAGAATCAAATTATTATGGAATTTATATTTGTTGGATACATTTAAAAGAGCCATCTGAAAGTTTTGTTTTTAAGATGTCAACATTTACCAAATACTGAAAATTATATCCTTTGGAATATTTGAATATAGAATGAAAAATTTTAAGTGACAACTTAAAAATGTGAAAGGTAGTAAGTATGTAATCTGCAGAGTATTGTCACATACTATCTAGTATCTGAGAGACAGAGACAGAGAGATGGAGACAAAGTGAAAAAGAGCTTACAAGCTTCCATTCCTGCAAGGTGAGTGAAAGGTCATCTCTGACATCCACCAAGAGGCTGAAATATTGTGGCCTGTTAGTCTAGAAAGATTAAATAATCTTATAGTGGTATTTTTGTGTCAAATAATCCAATATAAATAAAACTTGAAAAAAGCTATCTAGTCAAATTCCACTTATTACATTCAAGTCAGTAGATCCAAAGTAACACAATTCACGGTTGGCTTAGACCCCTGTGGTTCTGACAACAGCCATGAGGGTTCCGTACTAAAAGAACAGTGAACAGGCCAGAGAAGAGTGAAAACCAACTAAGACCCCAAAACTACAAAGGAGAAATGTGACTAGGAACTTGTGCACATTAGGTTATCAAAAGATGTCAAGAGACAATATTTGCTACTGAGCAGGGATAAATCTGACAGCCTGGCTTCCTTTATTTCTGGACATCTCAGCTTAGCTGTCTGACCCCCTTGGTGGAAGCCTGAGCATGTTAATTCATGTAAACTGGGCCAGTCCTAGGGGTTTATTCCTCCCTCTCCCACACTCTGACTCATTTGGGTCAGCATGCCATCCTTATCCCTTCTCTTTCTCCCTGGGGATAATCTGGCCAGTCTGGTGTGCTGGCATCAGGAAGAATAAGACATCTTGCCCATAAGAATTCTCTGCCTGCATTGGCCTCCACTGAGATGTAATTCACCTCATCCTGGACTGCATATTCCATGCATCCAGGATGAAGTCTGCAATCCTGCATGGTCTCGGATGGCCAGGCCCTGCTATCTGAGTCCTTCTCAGTCTAAGGCAGAACCAGGCAAACTTGTGTCATCTAACACCAGGAACATCAAACATGGCCTGGATTCATCAGGACTTACACTTCACGTAGGGATTGTTTTAAACATTCTTTTAACTTCTGCAAATCAATGCTGTAACACCTATAAGATGGCTACTAACTATTCCCAAATAAACCATGGCTCCCCCCAAAACATGTGGAAACTTTGAAAAGTATAAAAGTGTTCATCACTCAGTCACGTCTGACTCTCTGCAACCCCATGGATTGTAGCCCACCAGGCTTCTCTGTCCCTGGAATTTTCCAGGTAAGAATACTGGAGTGGGTTGCCATTCGCCTCTCCAGGGGATCTTCCCAATCCAAGGATCTAACCTGGGTCTCCTGCATTGCAGGTAGATTCTTTACCATCTGAGCCAGCCCCAAATAATGTATTTTAGCAATCACAGTGAACAGGAATTTCATGAGGGCCACTTTCAAATGTAGGTGGCCAATCTTAAGACAGCCTCCCCCGTCCTCCCCATTCCTTCCCATGGAAGCCACAGTTCTGCTCCCTCTCTCTACCTCAAGAAGGACCTCAGTGCTTCCCCTGAGTGTCCCTGTGTGGTGTGATATGTTCTCTCCAGGGAACAACAAAATCACAAAATTCTCCTTTTTTTTTTATGATCTGCAACTGGCCTCACCCTACCTCACCCAAGGAAATATGGTTAAAACAGAGATGGGGTCAGGTTTCCCAGGTCCCATGGCTGTAAGGAGAGTAGACACCTAAAGAAAATGGAGGTTCCATAAGGAAAGACATGGTGTGGGACAAAGGAAGTTAGGTGAGGAATTGGCAAACAGTGTCCAGTTCAAGAAGCAGGGAACTAAGGCAGAGACAAGTTTCACATTCCTTAAATGCTGTTAGGAAGACAAAAGAAAAGCCTGTCGACTAAAATTAAATAGTGAAGAGAAACAGGTAAATTAAGCAAATTGGCTGTTCACTGAATTGTCTTCTGGCAAATTAACCTAGAATGGACATAATTGGTAATAAAGAAGGAATGGAATTTAATGAAGGTTTAGTAATTGTCCCTGGGGGATGACCTAACAATTGCAAACATTGGATGTCATTGTAAACAAGCCTTTTAAAGATCACTTTTAAAGGAATACAGTGAGTGGTTAGAGTGTGGCAATCATAAATACATACTCATGGGACAAACAAAAATAAAAACTGTTCTAATGTTACACAAATGGATTCCAGTGGCTTGGGATAAATTTCCAGTGACAGCATCATGCATGATTCAAAAAGTGCTGTATCTCAAACAACTTAGATAAAAGCGAAGGTGACAAGCCTCACAGAACTGCATTAGAGAATTCAAAGAGTAGCTTTACTGATGATGGAGACACGATGTCAAAGATGAATGTGAAGAGCATGGAAAAAAAAAAAGAAAAAAGCATGTCTCTGAATTCACATTATTTTATATAATATGATTTTAAACATGTAGCACATGGAAATTAAATATAATAACTAGATCATTGACTGTTTCATATATATCTCTTAAAGTTTACTGATTCATGTTTGAAAAAAAAAAATTGAATCTTCTCACTGAGAAAAGAGAGAATTGGAATCACTTGACAGGTGGATGTTTACAGCAAGAGGTACATAGGAAAGGGCCACAGTCTTAAAAGCTTGTATAACAGAGCATATGATGTGACCCTGAAAGCCAGGAAGACTGCGCTGGAGAAACACTGTTTAAGCTGCTGTCAAGATAAAGGGGGAGGAAGGGGAGGAAGGGTGTTCCAGATCAAGTCACACACAGGTACAGAATCTCCAGGGCTGAAAAAAATGCTGAAACACTGAAAAACACACTGTAGTTGATCAGAGGGAATAAAGGAAAGTGTAGAGGAAGATGTGGCTGGAGAGTCAAAAGGGATCCAATGCACAGCCAGGCAGGGATGCTAATCACTTTGTTCCATCTAAGAGTGAAATGAAGCCAAATAAAGAGGCAGCTACTGCAGTAATCCAAACAAGAGATGTTGGCATCTCCACAGGCAATGGCCAGATCCCAGGTCACAGAGACCCGTGCAGACCATGGCAAGATTTCAGGGATTTTGGGTTTGGTTTGGTTTGGTTTTTTGTTTTGTTTTGCTAAAGTACAATGGAAAAATTTGTAAATACAAGAGCAAAATGATCTTTTAAGATATTTCTACAATAACCATCTAGTTGCTGAAATGAATAGTGAAATAGCAAGAATTTTAAAAAGGAGGACAATTGGGTGGTAATTATCCTGATCCTATATTACAGATGAGAGCTTGGTCACGGTGGTAGCAGTGGCAATGAAAACAAGTAAACACATTGACAAAAGTGGGGGAGTTTCAGAGATGTCTGCTAGGCTTCTGTATTACCAGGATGCTGGTTTATTTCACTGTGATGGAGAACACTGAGGAAGAACCAGCTTTGAGGTGGAGAAAAGCACCGGACTGGACACAGCATAAATGAGGCAGAGTGACACCTGTGCACATTTTTCTTTCACAACATCATGTTCATGCCACGGATATTTCAGGCATGGAAACATTCATGTTCCACTTGTTATATAAACAAAGGAAAGTTCTAGGATACACTGTAGAATCACCCAATTTGCTCCATGGGATACAAAATTTGGAATGATGGCCATTTGACCTGCTTTGGAAAAAAGGAGGTATGTACAGTACCTGGAAGGAAGCTCCAGGGTTGCCACCACGTGGTTGATCAGAGAGGACCTCCTTAAACTCCTAATGACCTAAAATATCTTTTTTCAGAAAGGAGAAGTCTGGTTTTAATATAGAAATCTGGTATAAAAGAAGGAAGTTTTCGTGTTTGTCACCCATTCTGATGGCTTTCCATTAAGTCCAATATTCCTATTCCATTCAGAATATTGTAAGAAGGGTGCTGGGGATAAATGGAGAATGCCTTTGTCTACGACGCTGGGGCCACAGGCAGGCAGTCAGCACTGACACCAGGGACCAGTACCTACTCAGAACCCCAGGCTATATAAATAATACAGGTGCTGAGCAGACAAATCCCAATATGGAGAAACACATGGATTTGGGTAAATGCCCTTTCTGTGGGAGAAGGAAGAGACAAAGTAGATCTCTGACATACTCAGCAAACAGGGAGTTAAGTTTTCTGGGCCATCTTCCCTAATGTGTGGGTAGTGTGAGAGTCGGCGAGGTCACCATGGATACATCTGGCTGCATCTGCCTGAGTTATTTGTATTGAACAGATTGCTACAGGGTGTTTTTTTCTGGTCTCATTATGTGTGTGTAATGCCAATTAAATAACAGGAATGAAAATTAAAAAGGAAAATATCTGCCCCTGCTGGGTATAATCTCATTAGTGCAAAGTCAAATGATTAGTCCTAAAAAGGGCTCCAAAAGGCAGCAAAGACAGCGTTAAAGTTGCAAGTATCTTTTGCATCACAATGAGAAAATGAATCAGAATTGTTCATTCTGTTGAAAACACCAGAGCCATGCCTATAATAAGACCCGTCGTGTTACGGGTTGAGTACCATTGTATCTTTACCTAAATGAACAGCAGGAAATTACCATGATACATCCCAAACTTCAAATTTATAGCATAAAATGACTGCGCCCAGCATTTTAAGGAGAGGTGACATATTTCCCTGAGTTGACTGTGAAAACTGATAGGTGCTTACTTTATAGTACTTGATGACTTACATAATATTCAAGCATCAGACTTTTTTCTAATTAACCAAGCCAACCAGCTATAAATTTTCCAGCAGCACTGGGTGGCTCTCAGAGAAAAATTCAGAATGGGAGGGTCTGTCCTTCTTAAGCCCCAGAGTGCACTTAAAATGAAGGGCCTGAGCAGCTGGAAAGGATACCAGCAGGCAGCTGGTCTCCAGCTAAGCCTCAGGAGGAACACCCAATTTTCCCTTTTTCAGAAAGTTTGAGAAATATCAGTGACAGCTGTTATGAAGCAAGATGATTCAAAAGGAAGATTTGGTATGATGGGCTATATAAAAAAATGGCCTAGCCCAGAGAAGTCTCCTCAGGACACAAGGGCAGGTAGCTTCACTTTTAAAGTTTTCACACCTTAATCCCTTTTACCTTCGCTCTGAAAAGCAGAGAAAAGAGGAATCATGACAATATTTCAGATGGAAAATTGAGGCACAGTACAGACCCCAGCCAAAATGATCCCCTGTAGTAATTGCCCCCACTGAGCTCACCAGTCCAAGGAAACCAGGCACACACACATGCAAACATTCATCTAGAAAAAATTCCACCTGGGATAAAGCATGGACACCATGCTCTGACAGGGTCGTGAAAAACGACTTTGTATACCCAGGATACAGAAAATTAGACGCCTTCCTAGCCCCTGACCTGTGAAAAGTAATCTTTACAATTGAATAACCTTTTACAGAGATCCAGAGTTAGGCCTCAGTGCACCTCTGAATTTTCTGTAATTATTATGCAAAATTTTGTGTTATGTTAAATTCATAAGGAAAACTTTCATCAGACTGTCCACCTCTGAAAACTGTGAAGGGTAAAGAATCCTGATTTCTACAGATGAAGGGATTCTACACTTACTTTGGAGAAGCTAAGGAGAACACGTGAACTGTCTACCTTAGCATAGAATTAGAACTAATAAAGAGAGAGGGCCCTGTGTGAGACATCAAGGTGTTCCACCAAAGCTGGAACGTCATCAGCTCTTCAAAGCAATGGTTCACTCTCAAGGGGAGGTGATGCTCTGCAAAGAGAGGATCACAGTATTTTGGACTTAGGTAGATGTAGGTTTACCAAGATTAACCTGTGATTTTGGCTGAGGTATTTCACATCTCTGAAGTCCAGTTTATTCCTCTTTTAAATGAAATAATAAAAATAGGGGAAAAAATGAAAATAACCAGTCCCATTGCTTAGCATTGTTTCAAGGATTCAGTGACATAACATAGGTTAAATTCCTGGCAAATAGAAGATCCTTGGTAAAAGTTGTTTCACTTACCCCTCTCCTGTTTCAGAGTCTTGAGAAAAGATAATAAAAAAAAAAAAGAAAGGAAAGAAGGGAGAGAGGAAAGGGAAACGGGGAGAAGGAGGAAGTGGGTAAAGCAGGAAGAAGGAAGGAGAGAAAGAAAATTTTTGACTTGCCCCTGGCCTGGAAAAATTATAAGGAATTGGAAGAAGAGGGGCACAATGAGGCCTGACAAGAGATTTGAGAAAAAACAGAGAGACTTCACAGAATCAACCAAGCAGTGGACAGAGGTCCAGACACCCTTGGACCAGCCCTAGCAGATAGGAACCTGGACAGCAACCTTGGGATGCCTGGTCCAGGACTATTTCCACGATTCCTCACTCATTCCTGCTCACACACATCTTATTGCTTTGTGCTTGCACTCTGCCCCTCTCCATTTAATTATAAGGCTAAAAACAGTTTGCAATTAAATGAGTAGATCTATTAGCTCTAAACAACAAGAGGTAATGTACCTGTATAACATAATAGCCGTATCACGAGCCAAAATGAATGAGTCAGCAAAGAGGTTTTTAGCACCAGTAAATCATGCCATGTGGAATGATCAATGCACAGTGACCGAAGTACTGTGAGGCGAGAACTCCATGCTGGGAGACCGGCGTGTACCCTTCTTCCTCATCACAACTGGGAGGCCAGCAGGAATCTAGTAGAGTACTTTCCAACAAATCCTACTCCCTGTGACCTGGATTCCTTAGGATGGTTCTGCATTTAAATCACATAGTGTGATAGTTCCCTTGAATCCTTGCCAAAGCAGTGGAAGTGAGAAGATCCTTGACATTGGGCCTCACAACAGCTGAAAGCCAAGAGGCTGAACCTGAGAGGGTGTGATAATGAGAAAATGTCATCTTGACCAGAGGCAAGAGATGATACAGAACATGACCAAGAGCTCTAGACCCATTGCTTCTAAAGAGGGTAAGCACTGAGACTCAGGCCAAGAGCGTGTCTTCACACACTCTTTGGGTATATTTACTTTCCTTTGTCAAGATAACTAACACACAATAAGGTAACTTATAAAGTTTTTTTTATTTATTTATTTTTAATCAAAGGATAATTGCTTTACAATATTGCATTGGTTTCTACCAAATATCAACACAAATAAGCCACAGGTTTACCCATGCCTGCTCCCTCCCACTCAAACATCCATAAAGCTTTTTTAAAAAATAAAATAAAGATACAGTTCTCCATTTCCTTCCTCTTTCCATATTTTGAAGGTGATTTGTTCTAATCTGCACATGTACATGGACTTGTAGTTCATCTTCACATCTCATTAAATATTTCTTACTGAAAACAATTAAATGGCCCATCGGTAGGATAATAGATAAGTTGGGTTTTATACATAAAATGTATAAATACTCATACATACATATATATGTGTGTATATATATATATATATACACACACATATAAGAATCTATATATACTTGCTATATACATAAGACATATGGGCTTCCCTGGTGGCTCAGATGGTAAAGAATCTGCCTGTAATGCAAGAGACCTGGGTTCAATCTCTGGATCTGGAAGATCCCCTGGAGGAGGAAATGGCAACCCACTCCAGTATTCTTGCCTGGAGAATCCCATGGACAGAGGAGCCTGGTGGGCTACAGTCCACAAGGTCATAAAGAATTGGACACGACTGAGTGACTAACACACACACACACACACACGTCTGTATACATATATGTATATATTTATTCAGAGCAACAGCAACCATCACAAGAAAACTAATAGTTAAGGTGCCTAAACTTATTAGAAACACATAAAAGTTACTCTCATTCTTTCCTAAATATATATTGATCATTACCTCTCCCAGCTCATACAAATGCATGGATACATGCCTATCCTAGAATTAAAGTGACCTCAAGATAGCCAAAATGAGTAATGCTGTTTATTCCTCTGGTGACTATCAGAGAATGAAGACCATAGGGAAACAGAGCCT
Organism: Bos javanicus; assembly: GCF_032452875.1. Lineage (NCBI taxonomy): Eukaryota > Metazoa > Chordata > Mammalia > Artiodactyla > Bovidae > Bos > Bos javanicus. The sequence goes on along the minus strand of NC_083874.1, from coordinate 34,771,134 downwards.
GATAAGGTTTGGATGAACTAGAGAAGCAGGAGTCTGAAAGCACTGGACTCACCAAGACCTGGGATGGAGACACAGGGCAGAATGGCGGGCAGGATCTGAACCCCCCGTCTCCTCTTGACTGGTGTAAAGCCGACAGAAACCACAAACCAAGGGGGAAAGGATGGAGAACAGCCCTATTTTCTGTTGTTCAGCCGCTCAGTCATGTCCAACTCTTTGAAACCCCATGGACTACAGCCCACCAGGCTCCTCTGTCCTTCACTACCTCCCAGAGTTTGCTCGAATTCATGTCTGCTGAGTTGGTGATGCTATCTAACCATCTCTTCCTCTGCTGCCCCCTTCTCTGGCTCCACACAAAATAACGCAGCCTAGGCACTGTGTTTTATCCCCCTTTCTCAGGCTGCCCAGTCTTGGTACTCTGACATACTTGGATATTTTCTACCAAGTAAAACAGAGATATGCATCATCTTAAGTTTTGTTTTGCTTTGTTTTGTTTTCAACACAATACTCAGGAAGTTCCTGCTGAATCTATTCTGGTGCCTGACACAGGGGGAATTTGACATGTAATGCTTTCTGATTTGGAAATAAATACTCTGAAGGTAAATGAATACTTTCTCCCTTACACATAGAAGGTGCTAAGGAAATACTGACATCCTGGTGTGATGGGAGTTAGCTCTTGTATTAGAACCCTCTGACAGTTCAGTTCAATGACCCTCTACACTGAGCCAAAGAGGATCCTTGAGACCCTGTGTTAGATTTTTCAACGGAAATTCCACCCTCAGCAAACCCACCACAGATCTGCCTCCAACAAGAAAATGACTGTGACACATTTGTTCAGCCAAGTGGTAACAGAGAACAATGAGGTCTCTGTATGCAACTGTGAAACGACCCTCCAGGAAATGCCAGAGCAGCTGGAGGACTTAGACCTCTAATCAACACTTTGAATCCTTCTTGGTAATAGGGAATAACTTACATACAAAGTAAATTAAGGGAAATTTATCCAATGTGTAGCATTTGGGGAAGAAGCAGAGGTCTTGGGAATGAGCCTACAGCTTCATGTAAGGAACCATAGTCATTCCACTGATACTAAAAATGTTTCTTGGTTATCAAGTCAAACAGCCACTGATAGACATGAAATTTGGTGGCCCATATACCAGCAAATGGAATGGCTAGGGTTTGAGATAATGAAAATCTCAACACAAGTACTTTTTGAGCATTTACTCTAAAGTGCGAATACTCAGGACTATTTCCAAAAAGTTAAATATATACCAGATATACTACTTTAGTTACTGCTGACTTACTTAATTCTCACAACTTCATGCGGTGGACCTTTCAAGGCACAGAGAGGTTAAATAACTTGGCCAAGATCATCCAGCTAGTAAGTGTCAGGGCCAACATTCAAAGCCGATCCAGCAGTTTGATTCCAGAGGTTTGCTTTTATCTACTATCCTATTTTGGGGTCATTTAGTAATACCAAACTTGCATTTAGATCCTATTTGGCATGCTGTTTATTCCTCTCAAGTAATTCTTTCAGAGGATAAACTGTGAGTAACTTGAAAGGAACTGCTTTTTAAAAAAGTCCTGTTTATTCTTCCCAGGAGCACCATCTTTTAGAAGAGGAACATTGGAAATAACCACACTTCAGACACCTGAAGCAATCAGGCCTCAGAATGTAATACTATTAAACAATCTCAAGTTGGGTTAGTACTCAAACATTTGAGTGTTGCATTACCAGAAACATTAGCCTCTGTATAACCTCCTTTAGAACAATATGAACATTTTTCTCCTGGAAGTATAATATATCACGTTTAACGTGTATCAAACATAGCCCCATTTTATCCTACATTCCTTTCATCTGCAACAATGATCTTGAAATAGAAAATGCATGTGCTCACTAGGGAACTGCAGAAAATTAATCCCCAGCAAATTTTGTCAATGACTGTCACTCACTTTCTCCCTCAAAGGATGGTTCTGTTGTTGCCCAGACACATCGTTAGGCATTGCTGTGAAAGGAGATAGACAGCACATTCCTATTTTGCAGGACTTGAGTCTAAAGGGAAATCAGTCTTGCTTAGTATTGTCATAGTTGTATAATTGCCCTTAAAATCCAACTGTGAGTCATGTTCCTACATGTAGTTACATGCGACCCACGTCTTTTCTGAGCTGAACACACGAATACCCTCTCCTCTGGCTTGTTGAGCTGCTCACAGGCACTGTCATTTTTCCCACTTCAGTTCATTTGCTTCACAGACAGCACTGTCTTTGATCAGACTCACTCACTGCTAGATAGATTCCCCTTGAAGGCAGGAAACCTGCAGTTTATTTCGTGTATCTCAAGATGCTGATGTGTAATTACTGTATAGTCAATAGCTAATGAATGAATGAGTAAATTATACCAACCATGGGTCCATAACCTATCATTTCTTTCTAAAAGTCCGTGACAATGCTGCAAATCTGTTATGCTGTAATGCATCCCTATATTTTTCTTATCCAGTGATATCCTGCTAGACATAATACGAGGGGCACAATGTGCCTCATTTCAGCCTATTGTGTGACAGTTGCTTAAAATATCACCCAGGAGCAAACAAGAGAAGATAGTCATCTAATCTGGTTATATAATTTTTTTTATAATGATTACCCTAACCCAGTTATTCGAGCTCTGGCCTCCAAAATGTGAGTTCAACTTCCATTCAAGTTAAAATCCCCTGAATTGACCAGGCAAGAACAGAACATCACAAGGGAACTAAATCCTCAGCATTGACTGACAGTCTTGGCTACCAACCTGAGAAAATCAACTCTGACGGCAAAGGCTTCAAGGCACCCATGAGAGAGCCTGGGAGGCAGATGGGACACTGCAGGAGGGAGAGGCAATCTAAAGGAGGGGCACTTGGCACACAAGGAACAGATGGACCTGGATGCTCTCCACCTTCCCTGTTTGTTCAGGCGAGTGCACAGAATTTTGTCATCTCATCAGTACGCCCGAGCTCCTGACCATCACAGAGGGTATATTAAACTGTTTAGCTTCTTTGCTAAAAATAATGGATTGCACTCAATAACAGGCACCAGAAAATGGCAGGGGTTTTGATTTAATATAAAAGAACTGTTGTCATGGCTGTCACCCAATTATTAATTGGTTATCTACAAAGAAAGCCCAGAATTACCATCATTCCCCAAACACCTATTATGGCATAACTACAAACCCAAATACAAATTTGGTCAGTAAAATTTGCCTAAATACAAAATACACACATGGAGAGCTGATTTTCTAATTTTTTTCTAAAACTCACCATTATGTTCATTTTCTGGGAGACTAGATTTCATACATGCAATAAATTATTGAGAAGCACTCTTTACCATTCTCAGAATTCAGGATGAAATGAAAGCAAAAAATTACTGACTATGAACTTTTGTTTCAAGCCCTATTCCACCCAACAAAAGTAGTAGGAAATACAAAGGGACACGGTTTGATATTATGCCATCACCAGTTTTTGATATCAGGCAGGCCTCAAAAAAATCCATCTGGACATGACCAAAATACTTGCCAACAACATGCACACCATTTGGAGGCTCTGATACAAGTGTATCGGCCTTAGTGAGTAGGGAAAGCGCCATTCAGTCAGAGAGCCTCCTTTTCCTACTCTCGTGTCTGTAGCAATACAGGGAAAATCACCTGAGATAAGAACCGCATCTGCGTCTGGACTCTTCAGGATGGATCCATAGAGGAACATTGACCCCACTTTGCGACCAAGAGTGGCAGTAACTCACCTAACAATACTGCCAGCCAGAGGAAAGCTTAACACTTAATTACCAGGCTGGCTTCTGAACCTAAGGGGGATCTTAATAGACAGAACTAATTAAAATCAATACTCATACGGTAATTGTGACAGGAACAAAAGGCTCAAGATAAATTTTTAAATGGAGGAAAATGAACAATCTCATTTCTTCATGCCAACCTTGCTGTCTGGCTCATCAGGAAATGCAGGGTAACAGGCAGTCTTTCTGGGAAGACCTAAGCAAATGATAGGAAAGAAAGCATACACAAGAAGCCCACCAAAATGATTTCCTAAGCCTTGGTTAGTGTGATCTGGTCAGTAAAACAACATTTGCAAAGATAGGGCCATTCTAACCTTAAGTGTTTTAATGACGGAAGTAGGAAAATTTGACTTTTCTTCTAGTTGTGTGTGACCTTGGGAAATTTAATTTAATTTCTCTGGGCCCCAGTTTTTTCATCTATAAAATAAGAGGTGGCGGGGGGGACAGTTGACCTCTGAGATTCCTTCAGTTGTGTGATTCTGGAATACTATATTTCAGAGATGCAGATGGAGTCTAGAACATACGTTCAAGGCCACAGATGCAAAAAAAAAAAAAAAAAAGTCCATCTTTTTTTTAAAAAATAATGTCTCTTGTTCTGATTCTCCTTGAGAACAGTGAAAGAGTAGCACATGGTGGTCTTTATTAATAGCTCCCCCTGCTTCATACTAATGTGTGACCTTCAAGAAAAACGTGGAGTTTGGTTTTATTTCAAAACTATCTTTTGTAAAGTTATAAATGGAATCTTGGGGCTCCCCCAGTGGCTCAGTGGTAAAGAATCTGCCTGCCAATGCACGAGATGCAGTTTCAATTCCTGAGTCGGAAAGATCTCCTGGAGAAGGAAATGGCAACCCACTCAACTTTTCTCACCTGGGAAATCCCACGGACTGAGGAGCCTGGTGGGCTACAGTCCATGGGGTCTGTAAAGAGTCAGATGCAACTTAGTGACAAAACAACAATAGAAACAGAATTTTTAAATCGGGGCCCCAAACTTGATGTTAACAATGTATTCTGGTTTCTCTCCATACCTTTATAGCACTACTCACTGTAGGACAGATTCTGGTAAAAGACACATCTTCCTAATGCAGCAAAATTGTTCTAGCACACGATTCCAGTGTAGGTGAAATAACATTTCAGTTCTTTTCCTTTTCCGTTTAATAATATATACTAATGCCAGACAAGGACAGTTCTACATGACCATATAACAGGATGATAAGAAATGAATTTGGCACATACTAGATGTGAGTGGCAGAAGAGAAAGAAATATTTTTATTGCACTATGTGTCTTTTAATTGTTAATTTTTTATTGGTCTACACATTCAGGTACAACATTTGGTTTGGTTTAGTCGCTAAGTTGTATCTGACTCTTGTGACCCCATGGACTATAGCCCACCAGGCTCCTCTCTCCACAGGATTTTCCAGGCAAAAATATTGGAATGGGTTGCCATTTCCTTCTCCAGGGAATCTTCTGGACTGAAGAATCAAACCTGGGTCTCCTGCATTGCAGGTGGATTCCTGCAGCGCAGGCTGATTCTTTACCAAACTGACTGAGCTGCGAGAGAAGCCCGAAAACATTTAGATAACTAAAAGAAACAGTGAAAACTCTGAGTATCTACTGTATAGCACAGGGAACTATACTAAATATTTTGGAATAACCTATGAGGGAAGAGAATATGAAAAAGAATATACATATATATCACTGAATTGCTGTTCTGTACACCTGAAACAAAAAAGACAGTATAGATCAACAATACTTCAATCAAAAAAAAAAAAAAGAAACACAGTGAAAAGTTAAGTTTCCTACCCTCTCCTGGCCCCAAATATGCAGGCACTGGATATGTCCCCAGGGGCAGTCACTGTCATTAACTTCTTACATGGCCTTCCAGAGATACAAATGATGAGTGTATATATAGGACTCCTTTTTTTAAGCACACTGGCAGACAGGTTCTTTACCATAGGGTCACCTAGGAAGCCCCTTAAGGACATATATTAGCATATTTTACCATTGCTTTGTATCTTCTTCAATTTTTTTTCTGGCTGTGTTGGGTCATCCATCACTGCTGCACAGGATTTTTTCTAGTTGCAGAAAAAGGGGGCTACTCTCTAGTTGCGGTATGCAGGTATGCAGGCTCCTCATTACAGTAGCTTCTTTTGTGATGGCTTCTCTTGTTGCCGAACACAGGCTTTAAGCCATGCAGGCTTCAGTAGTCTGGCACATGGGCTCAGTAGATGCGGCTCCCAGGCTCTAGAGCACAGGCTCAACAGTTGCAGTGCACAGGCTTAGTGCTCCACGGCATGTGGGATCTTCCTGGATGGGGGAACTTCCTTTTTCCTTATCTAGTATCATTGTTGGAGATTTCTAAATGAGTTGGGGAACTTATCCTCAATAAGGACTTAGCAGCATTCTCTGTCCATTTCCACTCAAAAGTCACTTTAGCTCTTCAATAGTCACAGTTGGTTTTGGTTTTGTTTTTTAATGTTCAGACTGTAGTTCCTTTGACAATATAATGCTCCTGAAAACTTAACTCTGTTAACAATTCAAGACGTGCTGGCTCCTTGTACCAATAGCCATGTCCATGGGTCTCTTCAGACACACTTCTTAGACCTGCTTATTCTTTTGCTTTCTCACCCTCACGCCTACACTTCCTTCTCTCCCTCTCTGTGTCTTTGCATCTTTCTCTCCCTCTCTCTGCCCCTCTCTTATCTTAGTTACAGGGACCATATCTCTATCAGACTATAGAGTCAGAGTGGCCCTATTTGTCTATTTACTTGAGCCATTTTGTCTCATTGAAAGCATTTTTTGGATACCACCTCATCATTTGGACCATCATTCCAAAACATTTTAATCCATCCAAAGGTTTTAGACGTGTATACCAATCATATGCTTGATTTGCTATTTGCTACGAGGATGATTTTTAATCAACCTTTGTTGCCCAGTTTCATCTTTTACCAGTTGGGTTTGAAAATATTTGTCCCTTCCAAGTCCACCAGTTGCCAAATTTCTGGACTCCCTCTCTTCCCTTTAACTCCTGCTTGGGCTGGTCCATTCTTTTCTGAGCCTGCTAACCACAGTACATACCAAGAGTGTGTTCTCCAACCTCTTTTCTTAAGGTTACAAATTTATAAAGTAAATGATTTAGTTTCAGAGTTACTGCAAGGAACACTTTTACCAAATGTTTGCCCACTACCTATCAGTTCAGTTCAGTTCAGTTCAGTCGCTCAGTTGTGTCCGACTCTTTGCGACCCCGTGAATCACAGTACGCCAGGCTTCACTGTCCATCACCAAATCCCAGAGTTCATTCAGACTCACGTCCATCAAGTCAGTGATGCCATCCAGCCATCTCATCCTCTGTCGTCCCCTTCTCCTCCTGCCCCCAATCCCTCCCAGCATCAGAGTCTTTTCCAATGAGTCAACTCTTTGCATGAGGTGGCCAAAGTACTGGAGTTTCAGCTTTAGCATCATCCTTCCAAAGAATCCCAGGGCTGATCTCCTTCAGAATGGACTGGATATTGATATTGGAATACATTCTTAAATAAATGTGGTTATGTTATATATCATTTTAATGTGCATTTCTCACTTTATGTTTTTTTTTTTTTATAATGACCTATTGCTTGCTGTTTGTTTTATATTTATTTTGGACCTGAGAAATGATGCTAGACAAAAAGCAAATTCAAGCAATTTTTATATTCAAGTTCAAAATGGGTCTGTAAAGCAGCAGAGACAACTCAAAACATCAGCAATGCATTTGGCCCAGGAACTGCTAACAAACGTACAGTGCGGTGGTGGTTCAAGAAGTTTTGCAAAGGAGACAAGAGCCTTGAAGATCAGAGTGTAGTAGCGGCCATCAGAAGTTGACAATGACCTACTGTGGGCAATTATCAAAGCTGATCCTCTTACAATTGCATGAAAAGTTGCCGATGGTCATATGAGATTTGAAGCAAATTGGAAAGGTTTAAAGCTTGATAAGTAGGTGCTTCATGAGCTGACCACAAATCAAAAAAATAATCATTTTGAAGTGTCTTCTCTTTTTCTACATAACTACAACTAAACCATTTTTCAACCGGATTGTGACGTGTGACAAAAGGGGATTTTATATGACAGCTGGTGATGACCAGCTCAGTGGCTGAACTGAGAAGAGGCTCCGAAGCATTTCCCAAAGCCAAACTTACACCAAAACAATTCATGGTCACTGTTTGGTGGTCTGCCACCTGTCTGGTCCACTACAGCTTTCTGAATCCCAGGCAAACCATTACACCCAAAAAGTATGCTCAGCAAATCAAAGAGATGCACTAAAAATTGTGATGCCTGCAGCCGGTATTGGTCAACAGAAAGGACCCAGTTCTTCTCTACAATAACACACAATTGCATATTGCACAACCAATACTTCAAAAGCTGAAAAAATTGGGCTATGAAGTTTTGCCTCATCCACCATATTCATCTGACCTCTCACCAACTGACCACCACTTCTTCAAGTATCTCAACAACTTTCCACAGGCATAACACTTCTCAGCCTGGCAGGAGGCAGAAAATGCTTTCCAAGAGTTTGTCAAATCCTAAAGCATGAATTTTTTACATTACAGAAATAAACAAACATTTCTTGTTGGCAAAAATGTGTTGATTGCAATGGTTCCTGTTTTGATTAATAAAGATGTGTTTGAGTCTACTTATAATGATTTATTGACAAAACTCATAGTCTGAAACCGCAATTACTTTTGTACCAACCCAATAATACAAATCATGGTCTTTTCAGCCTCTGACAAGTTTCTTTACTACTTAGCAGCTGGGTCAGAGCCATCTATTTTATAGTTTTCTCCATATTAGATGGGATAAGTTAGGTTATGCTATGGGCACAAAATTCTCAGTGCCTTAACAAAGATTTTTATTTACTGGCCACACAACATGCCATTGCAAGTTGGCAGAGGGACTCTGCTCATCACTGCCACTCAGGGATCGAGCTGACAGGGCTTCATCTCAACCAGCATGTCTAAGATAATAGCAGAAAGAAGGAAATGCGGAGAACCACATTCTTTCCATTTCTGCCTGAAAATGGCACATATCATGCCCCCTCATATTATAAGCCACAAGGCCATGACTAACATCTGAAAGGGGGGAATGTAATTTGCACATACAGGAATAGCTAGAAATATTTAAAGGACAGGACTATAGTTATAACAACCATTATTTTCTCTTTCTACTCATTCTTCTCCCTTCCTCTCCTCTTCCTAATTCCCCCCAAATCCTCTGTCTTATCCTCCTCCATTTCCCTCAGCTAACTTTCTCTCCCAAGGCTTCATTGCCAAAATCCTATAGTTGACTTTAGTAGAAACTATGCCATTCTTTCCTATGCCATCCCCAAGTTCCCTCTTACAGTAGTCACTAATAAGCACAGCCTTGCAATTCACAGGCACTGAAACCAAAGGCTTAGAGTTGATTACAAAGTAGTGTAAGTTAATATGGATAGGCTGGAATTTTTCATTTAAAGGAAATCTGCAATTTGGTTGCTTGGTCAGATTCCTAGAATGAAAGGATTCAGAAGTCCACTGTATGAGCCGAGAGTGAGAGTGCTTTCCATTTGCACAGAATCTGTATCCTGGCACCACATGAAAACTGGGCTTGTTCGGGCTATCCTGCCAGCCTATAGCTACAATTTAAGACACATTTACTTACAGATACAGGGGTGTACACAAATGCCCCCATGTGCTAATGACAAGCTCACAGAAGTGCTCTTAGTTATCACTTTCAGCCAAAGATAGTTAGCGCCCAAGGTAAACTAATTAGGTTTGACAGAAATGCTGTCTCCTTCAATAAGTAATCACTATTCCAGCATGTTTGACACATTGATAAAATATTTCCTACTTAACTTTGGGAAAAGTGGTTTCAATTACACTTTTTTAAAAAAAAAAACTAATCAAAGAAATGCTGTTACTTAAAGTACTAATTTTAGATCCACAGGGACTTGGGAAATTGGTAATCGAATTCATTTGCATTTAGTAAGAGATCACTTCCTTTGGCCTCTGCTGTAGATCTTCTGTCTTACCTGACATGCAGTGTTACAGGACCTCAGTTTTAGGTCTTTTAGAACAAGGACAGCACCATGCTAAGATAAATAACTCAGATGCTAGTCTTGGTTGTTCTGCAAAGTCATGGTAAGGGTTTTGGAAGTTAAACTTCTCTAAGATATGATTTCCACAATTGCAAAGTAGATAAGTTGGAGTGAATGGTGAGTAGAGTATATCCCAAGTTAATTTTCTGGGACTCTGATCCACTTGAGTACCTGACACTCCATGATTTAACATTTCCATCCGTCTTACTCCAAATACTGTCATAAAGAGATCAAAGTTGAAGCGTTTTACAATTTTTTTTTCGCCAGTCAAAATACTTTAAAAAAAAATGTATGATACTTTCTGAGTACCACTCTGGGAAACAAAAAAGCATCATCATCATGACAACTCTCCCTCCCACTCTACCCCATCACTTCCACCCCCACCACACTACTGAACCAATCAAGCTTCCAAATGAATCTGGCCTTACTTAAGCAGGTTCTGAATTTTATAATCATCTTCCTTGATCCCCCACTTCTGGGCTGCCAGCCAGAATGTGCACAAGAAATGTTTAGGGTCATTTCCTGAGGTGAATGCTGAAAGTTTTTCAAAGTGATCGTGGGTGGCTTGGACTGCCTCAGCTGCAAAACCACTTTTCCTGTTTGCACGCTTGATCTTGTGTGTCGGTGCCCAGCGTGTAGGACTGAAGCTCTTTCAGCTGTGCCAGGTGCGGCTTCTGCCCCTCCCCACCTTTCCCAGCTCCCTCTCCATGGGTCGAGCTCTGCTTCAAACAATGCCCTTCGCTTTCCAACATTAACCACTGTCATATTCAAATCTAGGTAGCAAAAACTTAGTTCTTCCTTCTTACAGCAACCTTGCACTCTGAGAATTCACTTCCACAGAAATGGATCTCCCAAGTCCTAACAGAACTTACCTCTGTTCTTAAATAAGACTTCTTAAATAAAATATTTACTTGAAGAAATCCCTTAAATTTTTCCTCATTTCTTTAACAAAATCAATTTATTTACTCTGAATATATCCAAAAACAGAATAATGTCTACATATCTGATATTTCAACTTCTATAAACCCATACTTCCACTATATAGATATATATTTTTATATTTTCATTATACATGTTTGAGACAGAAAATTCCATACTCAAGAAGAGATTTATTTTTCTGAGATATTTTGTCTATTATTTGAATATGTGGCCATCAGAAAGAGAAAGAGTGTATGGTCATAGTAGCAGAATTTACTCAGTATAGCCATAAATATGAACTAAAAAAAAAAGAGAGAGGAGAGAAGGGATACTTTTGCTACTCAATAATCCTTTTACCTAAAAATAATAATAATAAAAGCTTCGATATTAAGCCCACTAAAGTTTATTTTCAACAGTATTCTAAGTCTCTATATATTTTTAAGGACATTCAATTAACACAAGATATAAAGAAATATAAATATCTGGACTACATTTAGTTTTGTTATTAAGTCTTAGCAGCTCATAAACAAATGCTTTTTCTAACCCTGAGTTAGCATAACACCATGCTTTTATTTAGTTTTCCTATCAACACTAGGTTGGACATCCTTTCTATTGGAAACAAAAACACAGAATCCAAATAGTATAACCTGATAGTCTTTAACATGAAATCTCATGATGGTCATTTTCATAAGCACAAGGTAATCATTTCACTTCTTTTCATCTAATTTATTTGTAGCAAAAGCTTCTTCTTTGTCTGACTTAGACTAAGTAGGTCCTTATTTTGTACCATAAACCAAAGAACAGATACACAACTGCTTTCTATCAGAGTCTGGAACTGAGAAGGGAAGCTTTCCAAAGCATAATACTTAGAAATGCATTGAGTCATGAACTGCTGCTGCTGCTAAGTCACTTTAGTCGTGTCTGACTCTGTGCAACCCCATGGACAGTAGCCCACTAGGCTCCCCTGTCCCTGGGATTCTCCAGGCAAGATCACTGGAGTGGGTGAGTCATGAACTAGAGGTCCCTAAACAGTGACATGATTATCTCAGCACCAAACAGGGACTCTCTGAGCCTTTCTCACTAACTTGACTGGAAATACTTCTTCCTTCCTTCTGAAATTTCCCTCCTCTGAAGGGTGTCTACCAGTATAATCCCTGATCCTAAACTCACAGTCTTCCTGAGACAGGGAACTTTGGGGAGCATGAAAGTCATGTTAGGCTCAGTTCAGCCACATCCCCAATGTGTTCAAGCACATATTTCTCTCCACTCCCCATGACACGAATTGTGCAGAGTCCTGCAAGGAGAAGCCTGCCCCACTCTAATGCTAACTTGAACTGAATACCTCAGTTCAGTTCAGTTCAGTCGCTCAGTCGTGTCCAACTCTTTGCGACCCCATGGACCACAGCATGCCAGGCCTCTCTGTCCGTCACCAACTCCCAGAGTTTATCCAGACTCATGTCCATTGAGTCAGCAATGCCATCCAACCATCTCCATCCTCCATCCTTCTCCTCTTGCCCTCAATCTTTCCCAGCACCAGGGTCTTTTCAAACCAGTCAGTTCTTTGCATCAGGAGGCCAAAGTATTGGAGTGTCAGCTTCAACATCAGTCCTTCCAATGAACACCCAGGACTGATCTCCCCTAGGATGGGCTGGTTGGATCTCCTTGCAGTCCAAGGGACTCTCAAGAGTCTTCTCCAACACCACAGTTCAAAAGCATCAATTCTTCAGTGCTCAGCTTTCTTTATAGTCCAACTCTCACATCCACACATGACTACTGGAAAAACCATAGCCTTGACTAGACAGACCTTTGTTCACAAAGTAATGTCTCTGCTTTTAAATATGCTGCCTAGGTTGGTCATAACTTTCCTTCCAAGGGATAAGTATCTTTTAATTTCATGGCTGCAATCACCATCTGCAGTGATTTTGGAGCCCCAAAAATAAAGTCAGCCACTGTTTCCCCATCTATTTGCCTTGAAGTGATGGGACCAGATGCCATGATCTTTGTTTTCTGAATATTGAGTTTAAGCCAACTTTTTCACTCTCCTCTTTCACTTTCATCAAGAGGCTCTTTAGTTCTTCTTCACTTTCTGCCATAAGGGTGGTGTCACCTATATATCTGAGGTTATTGATATTTCTCCCAGCAATCTTGATTCCAGCTTGTGCTTCCTCCAGCCCAGCATTTCTCGTGATGTACTCTGCATATAAGTTAAACAAGCAGGGTGACAATAACCAGCCTTGACGTACTCCTTTTCCTATTTGTAACCAGTCTGTTATTCCATGTCCAGTTCTAACTGTTGCTTCCTGACCTGTATACAGGTTTATCAAGAGGCAGGTCAGGTGGTTTGGTGTTCCCATCTCTTTAATAATTTTCCACAGTTTATTGTGATCCACACAGTCAAAGGCTTTCATATAGTCAATAAAGCAGAAATAGATGTTTTTAGCTAAGTCTGCCTAATTTCGACGTTCAATATGAACCTGACCATTGAGTTAACAGACTTTAAACCATCCAACTCATCTAAAACACAGAAAAGGAAGAGTGTGTGTTCTGTTTCTAATACGGGACCCAAACTTATGTGACACACATATAATTAGGACTTTAAAGGAGAAACATGCATGCATTAATAGACTTGGAGACCATGCAGATGTCTAGAAGTAGATATGTGTTGTTATACTACAATAACTAGAAGCATTCACTTACAAGGAGATTGTCAATAAATTCTGGATTGTGCTACAAACTTAACTCATTATTAGTATATGAAAACCCAATAATACTATACAGATAATCCATACTTTAACCATACTGCATTACAGACAACCAGTAGCAAAAAAAAAAAAAAAATAGAACAGATTGCACCCTCCCAAAGGTATAATGTTAGAGCTGGAAGTTGTAAGCCTACCTAGAAGACAATATCAGATTGACCAGAGGCCTGATTAACAAATATCTATTCAAATATTAGATTTTGTAAAATTCAGGTTAAATAGATTATTTGGAGCTATTTTTCCCAAGGGTATCCTATGAAACATGTCTCATGAGATGTTTCTTTAAATATCAAAAGTTTCCTTGCTCAATAAATCTTGGGGAACATATACTACTGTTTCTCCTCTTGAAATTTGGTAAAAATCCACTACCATATTAAAGGCTCTATGAAGCCTTGCTTAATTTGTTTTAATCCAGTATTCATCAAAAACATCCTACTACACATGGTATACACAAACACACATACACACACACACACCCACAATGAAATACCACTCAGCCATAAAAAAGAATGAACTAATGCCATCTGCAGTAACATGGATAGGCCTAGAGATGATCATACTAAGTGAAGTGAGTCAGAAAAAGAAAGACAAATACCATATGATATCACTTACATGTGAAATCTAAAATATGATGCAAACGAACTTACCTATAAAACAGAAACAGGCTCCCAGACACAGAAAACAAACTTGTAGTTGATGGTGAGCAGGCAGGGATAGATCAGGAATTTAGGATTAGCAGATGCAAACTATTACATATAAAATAGATAACACTAAGGCCCTACTATAGAGCACAGGGAAATCTATTCAATACCCTGTGATAAACCATAATGGAAAAGAATATGAAAAAAAGTTTACATATACATATAGCTGAATTACTTTCCTGTACAGTAGAAATTAACATAACATTGTAACTCAAATATATTTCAATAAAATAAATTTTTAAAAAAATCTATAACCATAGAACATTATTTTGGAGTAGCACCAATTAATTCCCATAGAACACATTTTAGGGAATGCTACTTTTAACAGCAAGTAGTAATAAATGCAACACCTGAATTCCACAAAGAATACTGACAGCATATTGCCCTTTTGCACACGAGTTTTTATAAAATGCAGGGAAGAGAATCAACCACACAAACTTCATTGAGTTTATACGACATACATACCAAACATTACATGATGAAGCTCTACAGACACCGAGATTATCTGGGACCTTTATGTGTATGAAACCCATGCACTTTACCAGCAACCACTGAGGCTGGACACCTTCATGTGAACTTGACTCTGTCTTCCCAGGACCTTCACAATACTCAAGTCAGAATAAGCCAAGATTGCTCTCTTGGTTCCTTCCCAAGAGAGCCATCATCCTTTTCCCCTGCTAGTACCACATCTGCATTTCTGCTTGCTCAAACTGTAATTTCTCAACTACCCACCATCTGGATAGTGACAGGCAATCGAGAAGGTTTTAGCTGCTCAACCTTCTACTGCAGTGGAATTTTTTAAACTCCACCCTTTATGTTTCATTAACTAACCTTAGAGTCACAGTTGTCAAACTGTGCACCAAGGCACCCTGGAACACCACAGTGATCTCAGTTGTTTTAAATTTTTGAGGAAAAAAAATATTTGACAGCTTTTACACATGGCACAAACTGCGAGCTTGAGATAGTTCATAGTTTCAACGTTAGATCACACTATATTCCTTCCATGATGGTCACATCTCCATA
Organism: Bos javanicus; assembly: GCF_032452875.1. NCBI lineage: Eukaryota > Metazoa > Chordata > Mammalia > Artiodactyla > Bovidae > Bos > Bos javanicus. The sequence continues at coordinate 34,755,822 of NC_083874.1, read as the reverse complement.
AAACTACATTTTGGGCAGTTGCTGTGATATAAAACAAGTATTTCAAAAAATCAATATGGAACAGAAAGTGAGGAAGATATAATCTGCTTCCCAAATCTGAGAAACTGGGAAGCACCAAACAGATGCCCACATCCCATTAATAAGCAACTGTGGTTAATTAAGAATACGTTTTTTAAATTTTCAAATGGCTATTGGGTTGTTGAGTATAAATGCTTGAGTTTTCTGAACCTAACTAATTAGTAAACAGAACAGTCAGGTATTTCTTCAGCCAAGATGTGCTATCAAAATGCACTGGAATACTAAGGGCATCATGACCTGAAATTTGAGAACTTCTGCCTTAGAAATTTACAGTAAGAAAATATAAAAGATATTTCAGCCTAGGCAAGAAACATCCCCCTACAGATTTTTTTCTCTCTTCCTTTCTTTACCAAAAAAAAAAAAAAAAATTCTAAGACAACGTGAAAAATCTAAAAAGTGAGAATAACATATCTAAAGATCTCTCCTCTGATACACTGAAACTAACCCCCGCAAAATAACTTTTTAACTTTATTTGAAACTTTACCTCTGTGTCAGAGAAAGTAATTAGATACAGTCTCCATGTTATGAGTCTGAGAAAGAAATACACCAAGGACAGATACATACTCACTTTTGATGCTTTAAAGAGGAGGAACCAATGACAAGCTGGTTTGCCTCTGCAGCACAGAAGCTGGGAGAGTCCCCACTGCTATGGCTGGTGTGTATCTATCCCCTGAGGCTGACCTCTCTTCCTTGGTTCTCTTCAAGGTCACAGTTATATGTGCCACTCATACAGCTATAACCATGATCCACAAGGAGTGATTAATATCTCTCCACTCTATGCCACATTTCTCCTAACAGAAGTAGACCTGGATGCATGAAAGACTGCATCATGCTGCCAAGTACCAGGGACCAAAAAGCTAAAATAAGATCACTGCAGTTCTTCCTAACTTTTCCTTTTTGCCCAGGTACCTAAGCATAGTTTTCTACTCTTCTGTAAGTTCTCAGGGTTAAGAAGCTTAAATAATCTAAAGAAATCAGAAATAAGCTGTCACTTATTGAGTTTAGTCCACTATATATAATAGCAATAACCTCAGATACGCAGATGACACCATCCTTTGGCAGAAAGTGAAGAGGAACTAAAAAGCCTCTTGATGAAAGTGAAACAGGAGAGTGAAAAAGTTGGCTTAAACTCAACATTCAGAAAACTAAGATCATGGCACCTGGTCCCATCACTTCATGGGAAATAGATGGGGAAACGGTGGGAACAGTGTCAAATCAGATCAGATCAGATCAGTCGCTCAGTCGTGTCCAACTCTTTGCAACCCCATGAATCGCAGCACACCAGGCCTCCCTGTCCATCACCAACTCCCAGAGTTCACTCAGACTCACGTCCATCGAGTCAGTGATGCCATCCAGCCATCTCATCCTCTGTCGTCCCCTTCTCCTCCTGCCCCCAATCCCTCCCAGCATCAGAGTCTTTTCCAATGAGTCAACTCTTCGCTTGAGGTGGCCAAAGTACTGGAGTTTCAGCTTTAGCATCAGTCCTTCCAAAGAAATCCCAGGGCTGATCTCCTTCAGAATGGACTGGTTGGATCTCCTTGCAGTCCAAGGGACTCTCAAGAGTCTTCTCCAGCACCACAATTCAAAAGCATCAATTCTTCGGCCTTCTTCACAGTCCAACTCTCACATCCATACATGACCACAGGAAAAACCATAGCCTTGACTAGACGGACCTTTGTTGGCAAAGTAATGTCTCTGCTTTTGAATATGCTATCTAGGTTGGTCATAACTGTCCTTCCAAGGAAGAAGCGTCTTCTAATTTCATGGCTGCAGTCACCATCTGCAGTGATTTTGGAGCCCAGAAAAATAAAGTCTGACACTGTTTCCACTGTTTCCCCATCCATTTCCCATGAAGTGGTGGGACCAGATGCCATGATCTTCATTTTCTGAATGTTGAGCTTTAAGCCAACTTTTTCACTCTCCTATTTCACTTTCATCAAGAGGTTTTTGAGTTCCTCTTCACTTATTGCCATAAGGGTGGTGTCATCTGCATATCTGAGGTTATTGATATTTCTCCCGGCAAACTTGATTCCAGCTTGTGTTTCTTCCAGTCCAGCATTTCTCATGATGTACTCTGCATATAAGTTAAATGAACAGGGTGACAATATACAGCCTTGACGAACTCCTTTTCCTATATGGAACCAGTCTGTTGTTCCATGTCCAGTTCTAACTGTTGCTTCCTGACCTGCAGATAAGGTTTCTCAAGAGGCAGGTCAGGTGGTCTGGTATTCCCATCTCTTTTAGAATTTTCCAAAGTTTATTGTGATCCACACAGGCAAAGGCTTTGGCATAGTCAATAAAGCAGAAATAGATGTTTTTCTGGAATTCTCTTGCTTTTTCCATGATCCAGCGGATGTTGGCAATTTGATCTCTGGTTCCTCTGCCTTTTCTAAAACCAGCTTGAACATCAGGAAGTTCACAGTTCACATATTGCTGAAGCCTGGCTTGGAGAGTTTTGAGCATTACTTTACTAGAGTGTGAGATGAGTGCAATTTTGCGGTAGTTTGAGCATTCTTTGGCATTGCCTTTCTTTGGGACTGGAATTAAAACTGACCTTTTCTAGTCCAGTGGCCACTGCTGAGTTTTCCAAGTTTGCTGGCATATTGAGTCCAGCACTTTCACAGCATCATCTTTCAGGATTTGAAATAGCGCAACTGGAATTCCATCACCTCCACTAGCTTTGTTCATAGTGATGCTTTCTAAGGCCCACTTGACTTCACATTCCAGGATGTCTGGCTCTAGGTCAGTGATCACACCATCGTGATTATCTGGGTCGTGAAGCTCTTTTTTGTACAGTTCTTCCATGTATTCTTGCCATCTCTTCTTAATATCTTCTGCTTCTGTTAGGTCCATACCATTTCTGTCCTTTATCGAGCTCATCTTTGCATGAAATGTTCCCTTGGTATCTCTGATTTTCTTGAAGAGATCTCTAGTCTTTCCCATTCTGTTGTTTTCCTCTATTTCTTTGCATTGATTGCCGAAGAAGGCTTTCTTATCTCTTCTTGCTATTCTTTGGAATTCTGCATTCAGATGTTTATATCTTTCCTTTTCTCCTTTGCTTTTCGCTTCTCTTCTTTTCACAGCTATTTGTAAGGCCTCCTCAGACAGCCATTTTGCTTTTTTGCATTTCTTTTCAATGGGAATGGTCTTGATCCCTGTCTCCTGTACAATGTCACGAACCTAATTCCATAGTTCATCAGGTACTCTATCTATCAGATCTAGGCCCTTAAATCTATTTCTCACTTCCACTGTATAATCATAAAGGATTTGATTTAGGTCATACCTGAATGGTCTAGTGGTTTTCCCTATTCTTCAATTTAAGTCTGAATTTGGCAATAAGGAGTTCATGGTCTGAGCCACAGTCAGCTCCTGGTCTTGTTTTTGCTGACTGTATACAGCTTCTCCATCTTTGGCTACAAAGAATATAATCAATCTGATTTTAGTGTTGACCATCTGGTGATATCCATGTATAGAGTCTTCTCTTGTGTTGTTGGAAGAGGGTGTTTGTTATGACCGGTGCATTTTCTTGGCAAAACTCTATTAGTTTTGCCCTGCTTCATTCTGTATTCCAAGGCCAAATTTGCCTGTTACTCCAGGTGTTTCTTGACTTCCTACTTTTGCATTCCAGTCCCCTATAATGAAAAGGACATCTTTTTGGGGTGTTAGTTCTAAAAGGTCTTGTAGGTCTTCATAGAACCATTCAATTTCAGCTTCTTCAGCATTACTGGTTGGGGCATAGACTTGGATTACTGTGATATTGAATGGTTTGCCTTGGAAACGAACAGAGATCATTCTGTTGTTTTTGAGATTGCATCCAAGTACTGCATTTTGGACTATTTTGTTGACCATGATGGCCACTCCATTTCTTCTGAGGGATTCCTTCCCTCAGTAGTAGATATAATGGTCATCTGTGTTAAATTCACCCATTCCAGTCCATTTTAGTTCACTGATTCCTAGAATGTCGACATTCACTCTTGCCATCTCTTGTTTGACCACTTCCAATTTGCCTTGATTCATGGACCTGACATTCCAGGTTCCTATGCAATATTGCTCTTTACAGCATTGGACCTTGCTTCTATCACCAGTTACATCCACAGCTGAGTATTGTTTTTGTTTTGGCTCCATCCCTTCATTCTTTCTGGAGTTATTTCTCCACTGATCTGCAGTAGCATATTGGGCACCTACTGACCTGGGGAGTTTCTCTTTCAGCATCCTATCATTTTGCCTTTTCATACTGTTCATGGGGTTCTTGAGAACCCCATGAACAGTATGAAAAGGAAACAGTGTCAGGCTTTATTTTTTGGGGCTCCAAAATCACTGCAGATGGTGATTGCAGCCATGAAATTAAAAGATGGTTACTCCTTGGAAAGAAAGTTATGACCAACCTAGATAGCATATTAAAAAGCAGAGACATCACTTTGCCAACAGAGGTCCATCTAGTCAAGGCTATGGCTTTCCCAGTGGTCATGTATGGATGTGAGAGTTGGGCTATGAAGAAAGCTGAGCACCAAAGAATTGATGCTTTTGAACTGTGGTGTTAGAGTAGACTCTTGAGAATCCCTTGGACTGCAAGGAGATACAATCAGTCCATCCTAAAGGAGATCAGCCCTGGGATTTCTTTGGAAAGACTGATGTTGAAGCTGAAACTCCAATACTTTGGCCACCTCATGCGAAGAGTTGACTCATTGGAAAAGACTCTGATGCTGGGAGGGATTGGGGGCAGGAGGAGAAGGGGACGACAGAGGATGAGTTGGCTCGATGGCACCACTGACTCGATGGAAATGAGTTTGAGTGAACTCCGGGAGTTGGTGATGGACAGGGAAGCCCGGCATGCTGTGATTCATGGGGTTGCAAAGAGTCGGACACGACTGAGTGACTGAACTGAACTGAACTGATATATATACATATACATATATATCCTACAAATCTATCCAAAGCATGAACATTTCCAAACCCCTGCCTTGCATCACCAGAGGGTAAGGACCTTAATTACTTTCTCCAGCGGTCACCATCTTGTTTCTATTTTCCAGCCTGTTTTTTCTTCCTTAACAAATTTTTCAGTCCTGTCACCAAAGTCTGCTCCAAGAGCTTCTCTCCTTTTATCAGCCCTCATTCATGCCAATCTGCAAATCATATTGCTGTAATCCTGCTTCAAATGTCTTCTATAAGTTTTCTATAAGCATTGTCTTCTACAAGCATTCAAAATCATCAAATTGAGTTCAAAGTCATAACTTAGATATTTTTCACATCATCTTATAACCCAACTCTTTGATTCTTCAGATGATGAAAATCAGTAGCATACTAAACAGCTTACCTAAGTTCACATAGATTCAGGGAAATATAGGTATAGAATACACCTCTTCTGTCTTGCTATAGTACATAGTACACTTTTTTAAATTCTCTGGAATAAGCACAAATATAAACCAAATATTGATGCCATGTAAGGATTATTATATTAATCACTGTCACAGCTCAGAAGTTCTTCAATTCAGCTGCACAGGAATGCCCTCTCCCCCTGACTGACCAGAACCCTCCACCCCTTCCAGTCTTACAGACAAGCCGGAATGCTGTGAGAAGAGGACGGATGTCCACATGGAGTAGGTCAGCCTCCATCCTGGGGAGGTAGTTCTCCCCATGGAAGGACTGCTCTAGATTTCTAAGTGAAAATCTTCAGAGATGTCCATGGACAGGAGACCTAGCCGAGTCCTCAGGCACAAATATGGGCAGTTCGCCCTCTAGTGACAGCTGTCTAATCTGCAGGAAAGACTCAAGTTGGAAAAGCAACCCAACTTTGAGGGTCCTTTGGACTCCAGTACTCTTGCCTGGAAAATCCCATGGACGGAGGAGCCTGGTAGGCTGCAGACCACGGGGTTGCGAAGAGTCGGACACAACTGAGCGACTTCACTTTCAGTTTCACTTGGTACTTCCTTCCCCGATGGAAATCTTTCCATCAGGAATCTTTTACAGAAGTGTGTGGTCTCATGGGCCCAGAAGCACCAATCAGCTATTTCACTCAGGGCTGGGCTTCTGGAAATCCACACCCAAGGCCCTTCTACCAGGACTAAAGGTCTCTTACCCCAACTTCAGTTCTGTTCAGTTCAGTCACTCAGTCATGTCCGACTTTTTGCAACCCCATGGACTGCAGCATTCCAGGCCTCCCTGTCCATCACTAACTCCCAGAGTTTACTCAAACTCATGTCCATTAAATTGGTGATGCCATCCAGCTATCTCATCCTCTGTTGTCCCCTTCTCCTCCCGCCCTCACTTAGGGGACATTTTAGATAAGGAAAGTTCTTTTCCATCATGTTATCAAATACATTTCCTCTATCAATTAGTTTTTCTTCTTTCTTCTTGACATACTAAAAGTGTACATGCAACTGCCTGGAAAAGAGCCTGATTAACTGTTAAGTACTCAACAAGCATGAGCTGCTTTTATTCTCTCTTCAGTCTTTCATACTAGGCCTGCAGAGCACATTATTCTAAGATCTTGAGTCAAAGATCTGGATATATAATTATTGAGCAAAAGTGATTATTAGTCATTTGGCTAAAAATAATATCCAGTGTTAATTGAACATTTACTGTAGGTAGTGCGTGGGTGCTAAGTAGCTTCAGTCACATCCAACTCTTTGTAGCCCTATGGACTATAGCCCGCCAGGCTCCTCAGTCCATGGGATTTCCCAGGCAAGAATACTGGAGTGGGTTGCCATTTCCTCCTCCAGGGGATCTTCCTGGCCTAGGGGTGAAACCCGTGTCTCCTGCACTGGCAGGTGGATTCTTTACCACTAAACCACCTGCTAAGTATGTACTGTCCTAATAGCTACATATTATTAATATATATTAACTCATTTAGTTCCCACATCTACTAGAGGTTGGTATAATTTTTATCCCCTTTTATAGACTGGGGAACTTTGGCACATAAAAATAAAATAATTTGCCCAAGGCCATTGTAGCTAATAAATGCTGGAGCTGGGGCGTGAACTTATATAAGTCTGTCTCTAGAGCTTACACTCTTAATTCTTTTACTAAACTAACTTTTCAAGTTCCTTCTCCCTTGAAGGCAGAGAGAACTTATACTTTAGACTTTCTTATGGAAACAAAGAATATCAGTTCAGTTCAGTTCAGTTGCTTAGTCGTGTCCAACTCTTTGCAACCCCATGAATCGCAGCACGCCAGGCCTCCCTGTCCATCACCAACTACCAGAGTTCACTCAGACTCACGTCCATTGAGTCAGTGATGCCATCCAGCCATCTCATTCTATGTCGTCCCCTTCTCCTCCTGCCCCCAATCCCTCCCAGCATCAGAGTCTTTTCCAATGAGTCAACTCTTCGCATGAAGTGGCCAAAGTACTGGAGTTTCAGCTTTAGCATCATTCCTTCCAAAGAACATCCAGGACCGATTTCCTTTAGAATGGACTGGTTGAAATATAAAGAACAATAAAATTGTTAAGCTTCATATCAAGCGGATGTTCCTGTTAATGCTGATATAGGACTTATCTGAGAAGCTCCAAAGTACTATGGCATATACACAACTCTATCATCATTCTGACAATTCTAAGCACAAATTATAATTTATAATAAACATTAATTATCAGCTGAGTAACAGTCATTTTTCTTGCCTTCTTAGAAGTCGTGAATTATTGTAGAATTCATATTTTTACAATGCTTTAAGTGCATATTTATTATTAAAATATATTTATAAATAAAATAATAAATTGTTATATGTGGCCTTGTCCAAACCTTTTAGCTCTTCTGTTTTTCCTAAAAGTTAGATATGAGCTAATTCCCCAATGCATATTTATCACAGGAAGTTTTATGTTTAAATGGTATAATCTAGCATCTAGAGTCATTACTTTGAGAAAAATATTGATTTTAACTGTAAGTGCTTAGCATTAGAAGTATTAATAGGGGTTTAAAATTTAGTCATACAACTCTGTCATGATCTAATTAACCACAGCTTTAAAAAACAATTATATATACTTTAACTGATGGCACCTAATTCTATTAGACTTGGTGACATGTGTATAGTACAAAAATGTCTGTGGACTGGGATGGGCATAGACTACCTCCTATGGACATTTCCTACTGGAAAGTTGTCAAAATAAGGTCTATCCAAGGTTCAGAGTCCCGACAAGACTACGTTCATCAAAGAGCAATGTCACATGGCATTAAGATCATGCATCTTGGTTCTTCTGCCTCTGAGATGCCCAGTGGGCACTGAAGATGCAATGTGTCCTAAACTGTGGGTACCTCTTTCTCTCAAATCTCTTCAGCATCCCTCTGCTCTGTCATCACGAGCACTTACAGCCCAACACAGAAAACTGCCAGCCAGGTACATTCCCCTTCCTGTTGGTGGTGGTATGTCCTGTCTTATCACTTATGTGCTGTGTTATCAAACGAGCTAGCTAACGTCTCTGTGCCTTAGTGCCTTGTCTTCAACAGAGATGACAACTATAGTATGTCTACTCCATAGAGTTGGTACAATGATTTAGTGAGTTAATATTTATAATGTGCTCATAACATTGTCTGGTCTATGTTAGTATTACTAAAAATATCTGTTAAATAAAATTTAAAATAGTCCATGACACTAATTATTAACCTATAAACACATACCACAATTTAGTGTATTCCCAGCCAGCCCAGCTTTGCTTCCAACTCCTCCTTTACAGCCAGTCTTTGTAAATATTGGAACTACATACAGAGATCACAGCTCACCAAGTTAATCATTCATTTTATGGGTAAAATTTCAGTTTGTTTAAATCTTCAGTATTTGGATTTCAAATTAAGTGTATGATCAAGCATTAGTGATGTGATGATGGTTAACCTTAAAATGGGAAATACTTTTACAAAAAAATTTTCATTCCTTTTGAGGCAGTGAAAAATTATTTATTATGTATTAAATTTTTGCTCTGCAAAGCAATAGCAGATTGATGAGCTGTTAGGGCCTGAATTATTTTCCAGGTTGAAAGATGTCTTTTGGTTTTATTAATCATCTAGCCTAGAACTAAACTAGACACGAGGGAGCCTTGCTTCTGCTAGTCCTGACACAGCCCAGCCCAGCCTACACCAGTTTCCACTCTATGAAAGCAGATTTCTTCCCTGCAGCACTGGGCAAGCCAAAGGTTCCCAATCCACGTTATCTGCATCCATCCTGCAGCATCCATGAAGTCACTAGTTTAAATTGATTTTATCTTTGCAAAACTTTTGTACTGGGATATGGGTGATTAACAAACAGCATTGTGATAGTTTCAGGTAAACAGCCAAGGGACTCAGCCATACATATACATGTATCCATTCCACACCCCCAAACTGCCCCCAGATCCAGGCTCCCACATATCATTGAGCAGAGTTCTATGTGCTATACTGTAAGTCCTTATTGGTTATCCATTTTAAATGTACATTGATTTTAAAGGTTTGAATCAAAAATTCTATTGAAGATTAAAATGTCATTTTAAATCAAATAAAACCCTATTTTTTCTGAAAAACTTATGTAAAGAATTTTCCTCTCAGGAGCACAGTCCCACACCACTGATCCCACTGGGCTCCTGTTCTCTCTTCTTCCTCACCTCCTCCTCCACCTGACTGTCTTAACATGGTCACTTATAAGGAAAAATTACCAGCAGCCTCATACCTTAAGTAAATGACTATCTCAATAAAAGTGTTAAACACTGGCTTGAAAAACAAGCATGCATACTTTCTGATATGTGATTATTTTTACAGACAGATGATACTCATAGAGCAAGGAGAGATAAGAAAGCCTTCCTCAGTGATCAGTGCAAAGACATAGAGGAAAACAATAGGTTGGGAAAGACTAGAGATCTCATCAAGAAAATTAGAGATACCAAGGGAATATTTCATGCAGTGATGGGCACAATAAAGGACAGAAATGGTATGGACCTAACAGAAGCAGAAGATACTAGGAAAAGGTGGCAAGAATACACAGAAGAACTGTACAACAAAGATCTTCATGACCAAGATAATCACGATGGTGTGATCACTCACCTAGAGCCAGACATCCTGGAATGTGAAGTCAAGTGGGCCTTAGAAAGCATCACTATGAACAAAGCTAGTGGAGGTGATGGAATTCCAGTTGCGCTATTTCAAATCCTGAAAGATGATGCTGTGAAAGTGCTGGACTCAATATGCCAGCAAACTTGGAAAACTCAGCAGTGGCCACTGGACTAGAAAAGGTCAGTTTTAATTCCAATCCCTAAGAAAGGCAATGACAAACAATGTTCAAACTATTGCATGATTGCACTCATCTCACACGGTAGTAAAGTAATGCTCAAAATTCTCCAAGCCAGGCTTTAGCAATACATGAACCGTGAACTTCCAGATGTTCAAGCTGGATTTAGAAAAGGCAGAGGAACCATAGATCAAATTGCCAACATTTGCTGGATCATCGAAAAAGCAAGAGAGTTCCGAAAAAACATCTATTTCTGTTTTATTGACTATACCAAAAACCTTTGACTGTGTGGATCACAATAAACTGTGGAAAATTCTAAAAGAGATGGGAATACCAGACCACCTGACCTGCCTCTTGAGAAACCTGTATGCAGGTCAGGAAGCAACAGTTAGAATTGGACATGGAACAGACTGGTTCCAAATAGGAAAAGGAGTTCGTCAAGGCTGTATATTGTCACCCTGCTTATTTAACTTATATGCAGAGTACATCATGAGAAATGTTGGGCTGGAGGAAGCACAAGCTGGAATCAAGATTGCAGGGAGAAATATCAATAACCTCAGATATGCAGGTGACACCACCCTTATGGCAGAAAGTGAAGAAGAACTAAAGAGCTTCTGATGAAAGTGAAAGAGGAGAGTGAAAAAGTTGGCTTAAAGCTCAACATTCAGTAAACGAAGATAATGGCAACTGGCCCCATCACTTCATAGCAAATAGATGGGGAAACAGTGGCTGACTTTATTTTTGGGGGCTCCAAAATCACTGTAGATGGTGACTGTAGCCATGAAATTAAAAGACGCTTACTCCTTGGAAAGTTATGACCAAGTTAGACAGCATATTCAAAAGCAGAAACATTCTTGGCCAACAAAGGTCCATCTAGTCAAGGCTATGGTTTTTCCAGTAGTCATGTATGGATGTGAGAGTTGGACTGTGAAGAAAGCTGAGCACCAAAGAACTGATGCTTTTGAACTGTGGTGTTGGAGAAGACTCTTGAGAGTCCCTTGGACTGCAAGGAGATCCAGCCAGTCCATCCTAAAGGAGATCAGTCCTGAGTGTTCAGTGATATTGAAGCTGAAACTCCCATACTTTGGCCACCTGATGTGAAGAGCTGACTCATTTGAAAAGACCCTGATGCTGGGAAAGATTGAAGGCAGAAGAACAAGGGGACGACAGAGGATGAGATGGTTGGATGGCATCACTGACTCAATGGACATGAGTTTGGGTAAACTCTGGGAGTTAGTGATGGACAGGGAGGCCTGGCATGCTGCAGACCATGGGGTCACAAAAAGTAGGACACAACTGAGCGACTGAAATGAACTGAACTGAATGATACTCATTCATTTTCACTTATCTAACATAGACTCTGGAGATATAGGGGTAAGATCAACATGATTTATGCCTTCACAGAGCTATATTCTGCTACAAAGCATAGACAAAATAATGTATCAGATAATAAATAAGACCCTCACAAATTATGGTTAAAGTAAATGATGAGATCAAATGAAAGTCTAGAGACAACAGAAGAGAGGTTACCTATGAGGTCACCACATTATAATCTCCTGGGGAGCTTTTAATACTCACAAGTCACGCCCCAGATCAATGAAAGTATGTCTGGGAGGTAGGATCAGGCATCAGTTTTTAAAGCTCCCCAAGTGATTCTAAAGCACAGCCAGGAGTGAGAATCATTGCTTTACTCTTCCAGAAAAAAGCTACAGAGCTACAAACACCTAAGAACAACATGGTTCCCTTTTGCATACATTTAACCTATTATTAATACTAGTTGTGTGACCTTAAGCGAGTGATTTAACCTCTGTATACTTCAATCGCCTCATTTGTAAAATGGATGTGATAATGTCTTTCTGTGACTACTGTATTAAATAAGATTATGAATGTTCAATGCTGACCACAATAACCTACACCTAGAAATTGCTCCATAAATGTCAGCTGTCCATAGGATCACTGTGGCTGCTGCTATCTCTGTCATTTTTATTGTTATTTTTACTTGCTCTATTGCAGAGGCTTGGAATTTCCTTAGGGCCTCAAGCTGTCCACCACACAAACTTAGCACCAGCATTTCAGCAGGGTTTTCTTGGGCCTTTAACAACCTGCAAAGATTTACCTTTGGATTTCTCCTTGTTGATTGTACCTCCCTGGCACCCATGTTTCTGTTCTATGCTTTTCCCTCCAGCCTTGAAGAAAAGGAATTGCCAACTCTGCACAAAAGAGACAAACGGGTACATGACTTCCCTGAGGCTGTGAGACACTGTGAAGACAGGCCTTTTCCTGCCCATAACCCATCAAATCTTCTGACAGCTGAACTTTCCCAACTCAGCCTAGGATCTACTTCCCTAATTAAAGCTCAACTGCCATTGAATCTATTTCTTTGCTAATAAGCTGAGCAATTATCTACTCCTTTCTACTCCTGACCCCTGGATGCAGACTCAGGGGAAAAAAAAAAAAAGCTTGTGCTTTTTTTCAAATGTTCAAGTTTATATATATATATATATATTGGAGAAGGCAATGGCACCCCACTCCAGTACTCTTGCCTGGAAAATCCCATGGACGGAGGAGCCTGGTAGGCTGCAGTCCATAGGGTTGCTAAGAGCGACTGAGCGACTTCACTTTCACTTTTCACTTTCATGCATTGGAGAAGGAAATGGCAACCCAATCCAGTGTTCTTGCCTGGAGAATCCCAGGGACAGGGGAGCCTAGTGGGCTGCCGTCTATGGGGTCGCACAGAGTCAGACATGACTGAAGTGACTTAGCAGCAGCATATATAAATATATATATAAAATGATGATATGCGGCATTTCCACACAACTTCTAACTTACTCACCTATAAAATGAGGATAATGTCAAGAATTATCAGGCCTTTATTGAAAATATACTGCTATCCATGGTAGAGGTATAATGTTACCAAAAAATCTGTCTCTGTGACAGAACTATGATCCGGTCCCAGCTGATAGAATACTTATTTTGGGTGATATCAGATAGAAGAAAATGATACTCCTATAAAAGATGTAGACACACATGTTAAAGCTTGCAGGGGTGTAGCTGCACACTGCTTTTTCCATGTGATAGAATCAGTCATTCATCTGAAGACTCTCAGCCGTGTGTTCATAGTCCTTACTAGCATTACTTAGAATGAATTACAGCCAGTGGCCACCAATGTGATAGATTATTAATACTCATTTTCATTTCAAATCACTTCTCTTAGTTTCACATATAAGCACTGAGACCCACTGTGGTAAGCAGAGTGGAGGAAGCAAATAAACAATATGTCAAATTGATGTACTACAAGTAGTAAGCACACAGCCCCTACCACATTTGTGGCAGCCTAACCTTGGATGTGGAGAAGGCAATGGCACCCCACTCCAGCACTCTTGCCTGGAAAATCCCATGGATGGAGGAGCTGGTAGGCTATAGTCCATGGGGTCGCTGAGAGTTGGACACAACTGAGCGACTTCCCTTTCACTTTTCACTTTCGTGCATTGGAGAAGGAAATGGCAACCCGCTCCAGTGTTCTTGCCTGGAGAATCCCAAGGACGGGGGAGCCTGGTGGGCTTCCATCTCTGGGGTCGCACAGAGTCAGACACAACTGAAGCGACTTAGAAGCAGCAGCAGCAGCAACCTTGGATGCCTACAGACATTTATGAAGTATCTATTACTAAGCCATGAAAAGGTAAGGTATACCATTGCTTTCAAATTTGGTTGCAAAGGATGAAAAGAAAATATCTGATAGAACTACCCTGGTGAATGTCAACTCATATATCTACAACATAACCAACACTCTCAAATAGTTGGTATAGTCACATGGACCACTGGGTTAAGAAGTTCCAGAGACATAGTAATTTTTCCATCTTTCTTCCTCTTGCTCCTTGTCTCTTTGTAACCCACGACAGTGCCTCTGCTGAGAATAACAGATTGACTGCTCTCTGTCCCAGCAATCAGATTCCAAAGGTATTATTCAATTACCTGATGGAGACTGGGTTGGAAACATTAGAGGAACTGCTAATCGAGACATTTAGTTCAGTTCTTAGATACAACAAGATTGGAAAAAGGAAAAGAAACAAATGAAACTCAAACACAGTGAGAACAGAAGACATTTTCCAAAGCTCAAAATAATGTCAACTGAGGTTTAGAATGAAAATCTGGTTCTTGCTTTAGCCATTTAAGTCATTTGCCCCAAATCAAAAACAAAGAATGGCATTTATTCTTTATCAATTTTTATTTCTCATCTTCAAAAGATTACAAAATAAAGATCTATCTTGAAAATCAACATAATAGATACAACAGATGCAGGGGGACAGCCAGGAAGTGGTTAGTGGGTGTACTAGTGAAAGGAAAATGCAACATTTTTGAGACATACATTTCAGACTATTCCTCACCACCATCAATTTCTGTTGTTAGGAGGATGCACTCTGGCAAAGAATAGTTGCCTCTGGGCACATATTACACAGTGAAATAGAAAGAGACAGTACCTGCCAAAAGAATTTATAATCCTCAGGGAGAAGATAAACATCCCACACTCATACCTTGTTAGTATGCATAAGCGCACAACCTAATTGTATAAAAAGGATTTAATATTCTGGGTGCTGATGCTCCATCGAGTTTAAGCATCAATGAGCAGATGTAAGGGAGCTCAGTTATTCAAGAAACTTTTTCCATAACTTTCTATTCAAATCCATTGTTTACAAATTATCAGCAGGAAATACACAACATGCCAGGGATTTGAGTAAGTATTCTAGCTCATCCTGACCTCAGGCATCAGAGTAAAACCAAGGACAAGCAATAATCCTTGAGAAATGTGCTGATAGCTGGCTCATGTTGCTTGAGATGGAATTCCCTTTCTCCCAATGAAATGCCTCAAGGAAACTGTGTGAATCTCAGGCCCAAAGCCTTGGTGCTTCAGAGTCCACCAAGCCTGTGCTTCTCTCCTTGTGATTTCAGAGAGAAAGGGTGGTGTAGAATTGTGATACATTGTTTGTGAATCCAGGAGGATGCCATTAAAATATCTCAGAAAAATAAGCAAATTTGGAGAAAATAAGCGATTGTAGTAAATTACCCATGGCCCAGAGTGGATGTAGCTCACGAAGACACCAAAGAATACACCTCACATCGCACAGCTCTAGGAGTAACTCTTTACATGAAATTGGTGGTGCTGTTCACACAGAGCACAATGTAAACACTGCTCGGGGAACTGAAGCATGGAAACCCCAGGCCACTACCCAAGCTCCATATTATCTGCTGTATAGAGAGATTTTAGGTATGATTTTATGACAGTCCGACAACACTGATCTAGGTTACTTTGAGATAAACCATATTGCCTAAAAAACTACATTTCTTCTACTTGCGATTTTCCTGCTTTTTCAGGAAAAGTAAAGAGGGAAAACCTATAAACTTAAATGTGTCATACACCATGGTAAGGGCTGAGCACCTCAAACATGCATAATTGCAATTAATCATCACAACAACTCTATGCTTTGGTTGTGAGTATCCTAATTTGCAGAATCTCACTGAAATCTGAGATCCAGAGAAGTGAAGGGGCCTCCCGAAGCTAGGAAGCGAAAGCTGCCTAAGTATGAAGGCAGGATATGTTTTTATTTTAAATTTACTTATTTTTTTAAGTGAAGGAAAACTGCTTTATACAATTGTGTTGTTTTCTGCCAAACATCAATATGAAACAGCCTAAGTGAAGGCAGGAAATTTTTTAGTTTTAAATTTATTTTTTAATTGAAGAGTAATTGCTTTACAGAATTGTGTTAGTTTCTGACAAACATCAGCATGAATCAGCCATAGGTATACACATATCCCCTCCCTTTTGAACCTCCCTCCCACCTCTCCCCCCATCCCACCCCTCTAGGTTGTTGCAGAGCCCAGGTTTGACTTCCCTGAGCCATACAGCAAATTCCCCACTGGCTACCTATTTACATACAGTAATGTAAGTTTTCACGTTACTCTCTCCATTACGTCCCAAGCTCTCCTTCATCAAGGCAGGATTTTAACTCTAATATTTGTGCTCTTGCAGCTACATCTTGCTTTCCAAGATGGTAGGACTCATGATGCCAGGGAAGTCTCTGAGAGCACTGAGCTATGTCAATTGCTCAAAATTAAAATTCTGTCATTTGGGGCTACATTGTAGATCATTTTGTTTCAGACTGTACTGTAGCAGCAGCAGAAGCCAAATGTTTGACAACTTGAATTCTATCCATTATTTTTCAATAGAAATTAGGGAAACCATAGTTGTTTTATTTTTGAATGAGAACCTTCTTATTCAGGAGGATAAGTGGGCGAATTCCAGATGAATCCCAAGGAAGTTACAGGCTGCCCTGACACAGTTCCTTCCCTACAACCACACTAATGGGAGGCCAGTTCTTCTTTCCACCTGGCCTAACCTTCCCTTCTCTCCAAACCTTCCCTTCCATAGCCCTGCTTCACTGTACAGGGACACATAAAAGCCTAGAAAGCTCAAGGATCTGTGTCCTTTTCCATTTTAAGTGAGGGCTCCATAGCATCCTAGAGTTGCGTCTTCAGTGTTTTTCAGGCAGTATTTTTGTGGAATCACTCCATTTTCCTATTTTGTGTTTGAGATAATTCTGAATCTGTTCTGTCCAATTTTTCTGCTCCCCCTTCACCCCGCAATGATGACTGTATTCTCAAGTACCATCAGAAGTAGAACAATGTACAATTACCACTTGATCCACGTTCAAGAGGCGCCCTTCGAACAGAAACACTCTTCAGCTGTATCAAGTTGTAAGGCCTTTATCCTGCTTCATGCTGCCACCTTCCGTCCTCCTTTCTCAGTCCCATGTGCTGGGACCAAGTACTCTACTCCGTGACAAGCAGAGAAAAACAAGAAATGGGAAAGTGAAAATACACTGGGACAAAAGGGGAAGAAGAGAACGGAAGGGTGGTGTTATGCTTGTGAGAATGTTCCTTTGTGCAGGGCACCTAAAGTGGAGTGGGTGGTGTGTGACAGAGAGTGGCAGAGAGGGAGAGGGTGGGGAAGGAGCAAACAGGTTGGCAGCATGGAGTATCTGGGCTGCAGACACAATCAGTGTGAATAAATACACCCAGAATACACATACAAAGAAGTCAGGAACCATTAAAGGTGAGGGGAATTGTTATTTAGCTGCTAAGTCGTGTCTGACTCTTTTGCAACCTCATGGATTGTAGCCCTCCAGGATCCTCTGTTCATGGGGTTTCCTAGGCAAGAATACTGGAGCGGGTTGCCATTTCCCTTATCCAGGGGATCTTCCTGACCCAGGATCAAACCCACGTCTCTTGGATTAGCAGGTAGATTCTTTACTGCTGAGCCACTAGGGAAGCCAGTGAGGGAAATTAGAATTTTTCAAACATCTACCTTATGACAGGTCTACATGCACTTATCAAATCAGTCTAAACAATTCAGTAAACATTTATAAAACAAGAAATATTTTTTCTCACACCCAAGAACCCCAAGCTCCTGAAAATCTAATGTGTCCACCCTGGGACTCACTTGCTAATTCCCTCGAGCAGGTTGAACAACTCATCCAAATGAAGTCTGAAATTACAAGTGGATCTTGGTGTAATAGACATTCCTTTCTGCTATTTTCATAAATTATCGGGTTGACTATACAGAGCCATTTTAAAAATAAGTTGGCATTCTTAACTACACAGCTGGCAGAGATGTTTACTCACCCTGGGTTACTTTGACTTGTGAAACTGATCTACATGTAGATGTAAAAATCTCTGTAGATACAGGAACATTCTTAAATGGCCACAAATGTGGGCTATGAAAGCACATCTAGTAGTAAGGACCATCCTCGGCTAAAAGGTTAATTCTTTCAGCAGCTGAAAAGTCAGGCCTCTTGGGCTTTGCTCAAAGCTGAGAACTTCCTACGTAAGACACAGTCTCATTGGACACGCAGAGTAAACAGCCTTGTTAAGACTGTTGTGTGAAGAACTGCTGTTCAGCGAGGTCAAAGAGGGTGAACAAGGTAAAGGGTGGAGGCAGTCAAGGGTAAGGCTGCTTTGGGATGTAATTTATGGGGCTTTAATAATTTGGGCATGTCCAGTGGTAAGAGAGCTATTTGCCTGACACAAGGCAGGTACTAGTGAAAGCACCCAATGAGGAGACCTCAGTGTAAGGATGCGAAAAATCCACCCCAGTGAATTACGGGGATGATGGCAAAAGGGCTCTGCAGGGTCAGCCAGCCTGCTGACCAAAGCTGTCACAAAGGCCAGGCTTGAGGCAGCTAAGAAAGAGCTTAATTATCTAGCTGTTTTCATTCAAGTTGGGGCTAAACAGCAGGAGAAGTGTGCTGGACCACCAATTAGGATAGTTAGGAGGTTATTCAGCCCAAGATCAGAAATAGAGGTGAAGCAGAGCCTGCGAGGGCAAACATCAAAGGTCCTCTTGGCCATCAGGGGGTTCCCCTTCCTACTGGGGACCAGGCCATTCCCATGACCTCACACACCAGTAGGTCTTAATTTCTGGCACTACTGAAATTCTGACCTTCTCATTCAGAGAGAATGTCATAACCTATGATGCCTACTGAACTTGAGTCAGTATCATTTTAAAATATTTTACTGCATATTGAGTTTTACCACCAAATCCAAATCTTATTACAATGCTCTATTTAATAGAACTACACTATAACAAAAGAAAGTTTTCCTAACAGCTGCCATCATCTGAGTTCACCACATGAACTTCAGAAGCAGGGCAACACAACAAGATATTTCAGGCAGGAAATATTCATCCTGGTTCCCACTTCAATTATGTTCCCAGAGAAACCCTCGTCCATACTCTGAAAATATCCCAAGTCCTTAATAACAGAATAACTAAGAATAGTATGAATACTATGTTGTGCTCAAAATTACAATGGAGAATTTGGTGGATGACAGAGTTTAACAGAATTTTTGGTGACTCAACTATTCAGAGGGTCTTACTTTTACTGTACTATTGAGTGCAGACACACGTTTGGTTGGCTGCTGCTGCTGCTAAGTCACTTCAGTCATGTCCGACTCTGTACGACCCCATAGACGGCAGCCCACAAGGCTCCCCCATCCCTGGGATTCTCCAGGCAAGAACACTGGAGTAGGTTGCCATTTCCTTCTTTAATGCATGAAAGAGAAAAGTGAAAGTGAAGTCGCTCATTCATGCCCGACTCTTCTCGACCCCATGGACTGCAGCCCACCAGGCTCCTCCATCCATGGGATTTTCCAGGCAAGAGTACTGGAGTGGGATGCCATCGCCTTCTGCGTCTGGTTGGCTAAATACCCTAAATCTGAAACAGATAAACTCTCCCTGAAATACACAAACTCTACCTGAAGTACATAAACTTCATACCTAAAATATATAAAAAATCCTAGCCAACAACAATCCTAAAACCTTATAATCTCACTTTCGATTTTTGGTTGAAAGATATATTCATACTCAAATACAAGAGTTCCTAAGATGTTTTGATCTCCTACTTCTCACCATAAATAAGTGGGCAGTAGAAAATAAATCATCTATCTGATATCATATATCTTTTTAGTAACTTTGAGAATGTATACTGTAAACATTTAGATTGAATTAGTAAAGACTGATCTGTACTATAGTAATTGAAAGAGAAAGTGTTCATCACTCAGGCCTGTCCGACTATTTGCAGCCCCATGGACTGTAGCCTACCAGGCTGCTCTGTCCATGGAATTCACCAGGAAATATAGCAATTAATAATTTTTAAATGTGATGTAATTTATTAAGATTATGCTTATTGTAATAAATAATATTAATATTTTAAGATTAATAATTGATAAATAACTATACATAATGCTTTCATTTTTTATACCCTAGCCAGTGAAGTGGGTCTTACTGTTATAATAATATAATATATTCTATTTTTAAATATACTATATTTTACAATATATTTTTTTCTTTACTATGAGTTACTTTTTTTCTTCCAGTTTAAAATATGTTGTGAATTCCATATTGGTTTGAGGAGAAAGAAAAATCCATGCTGTTTCAGTGAATAGGATGTGGATAAGAATAAACTCCCATCATTTTACCCCTTCATTAAAATTCATCATTTTGGTATTTGTTGGGGTTGGGGGCAGGGGGAAGAATGGCTCTGTCCTCTGCATCACAGCAGCTTTCCTTCCAAATGGAGATATGAAACGCAGCCTGACCCAGGACAATAGCTCAGTATAATACATGCCACTTGGTGGATTAAAATTTTATAGGATATCTTTCCATCTCTGCTTAGAATACAAATGAACATATTCTTGTTTCATTTAAAGTGATTTGTCACTTGAGGCTAAAGAGATGTGTAACACCTTAAATTCTACGGGTTTTGCTTTTCTGATTATATTACCCAGGAAATAAGAAACTAGAGTACTTGGCAAGAGAGTCATATTCCACATACCAACCACATACAAATAATCTCCCTTTACATAAAAGTACCAGTAGGTTGGGGTGATACAGCTTCACTATCACACGTACACACACACACACATAGCTATACAATGTCAATATAACATTTTTCAGTAAAGATTTCATTCCATATTAAGTGTATGTGTGCGGGGATATACTTAACACACACTATATGTAACATAACAGTGATTTCATGTTTCCAAATGTCGATTCATGTTTCCTGTCACCCATGTGACAACACCCAGATAGAATTCTGGTGAGGGGTCAGGGGGCCAGTGCATGCCCACAGGAGCACAACAGAAGTCTGGAGCCTGGTTCTTGCCTCATAAATCACCAAGAGAGGAAACATTTTGTAGCGAGTAGTCAGTTAACTTTGTTTAAATACATCAATAGAGAAAATTCTCTTTCCCTCTTAAGGCAAAAGTTGAAGTTATCTACAAATATGGGGTTACCTTTTGAAAGATTTATGTAAGTTCAGTTGGATCTCTGATAGTGTTGATTAACAACACTCCTACTAATGAGAGCATGTCCTTCCCTGAGGCCTTTCTCTTTCTTACCTCGCCTTGTATTGCTGTAGCTACTAAAAGAGAATGCAATAACATCACAATTTCTGCAATGAAAAATAACTCTGTATATAAAGATTTAGAAATGACTAAAATCATTGTAATATCTGAGTAATTTTGTGCTCAAAGATTTTTGTTAAAAATAAATTATTTTTAATGAATAAAAGTATTACTCATGGGACCGGGGTGGGGAAAAAAAGAAAGCTTTTTAAAGGCATTAGTCAAAGAATTTGGGCAGAGAGCAAAAAGAAAAAATGTTTAAGACAAAATAAAAAGTGAATTCCTATAGTCATGTAGCAAGAATGAAACCTAAGCCCCAGGCTCTCAGAGATGGAAGGAAAAGGCTAAGAGTTTCAAGGTAAAATTGCAATTGAGAAGATATTTAGCTTGCCTTTATAACCATCTGAGGTGATGAATGCAACCTCAAATACCCAGCAAAAGACAGCTATCAGAAGTCAACAATTTTTCATACAACTAGTCTTACACACACATGCATATACTGTCCCAAGTACATTTATTAGCTGCTAGCTGGAGAAGGCAATGGCAACCCACTCCAGTACTCTCGCCTGGCAAATCCCATGGACAGAGGAGCCTGGTGGGCTGCAGTCCATAGGGTCGCTAAGAGTCAGACACAACTGAGCGACTTCACTTTCACTTTTCACTGGCAGGCACTGGAGAAGGAAATGGCAACCCACTCCAGTGTTCTTGCCTGGAGAATCCCAGGGACAGGGGAGCCTAGTGGGCTGCCGTCTCTGGGGTTGCACAGAGTCAGAGACGACTGAAGCGACTTAGCAGCAGCAGCAGCAGCTGAATCATGTGTCATTTTCCCTAATCTTTTCATCAAGTCCTTGGAAACAACAACAACAAAGACACACAAAACAACATTCTATCTCTGTGATTTCCAATACTACAAATAAGTTCCAATAAAACTCCATCTGAAGTAAACAACAGGACTTTATACCTAAACATTTTCCTTTTTTCAAAGATTTGATTCCTACAGCTAGAATTTTGGAGAGAATTATAGAAGCTTATTTGAAGCTTAATATGATATGGATTTTAATTTGGCAGGGAGAATAACTCCAGAGAATCAGCTGAAAACTATTAGAATTAATGTTTTAGAAACTCAGTAAAAAATGATTGCAAGGTATATTTTTAAAGGTCACCTTTCATAAACCAACATAAACCAGTTAGAAAATATACTGGAATAATAACTGACATTTACAATAAAATAAAAATATGGTACATAACAATAATCCAAATAACAAATGAATACAATTTAAATGAAGTAAAATAAGTTTGCTAAGAAATATTTTTAAAAGAGATAAAAAAAATGAATAGATAGCATTTCCTGGGAGGGAAAAAGACTTAGTCTTATAAAGATGACAGTTCTTTCAAAATCAATTTATATATTTTATGTGACTTAAGTCAAAGCCCCAGAGGGATTTAATTTTCTTAGAACTTGGCCAAAAAAAAATGTTTAATTTATCTAGAAGAATGAACAGGCAAAACTAAATAAAAATAGTAAAGGATAGAAATGAAAGAAACCAGTTCAATCAGACCCCCATATATATCATGAAGCTACAATTATTAAGTCTGCGACAGCACTGAGGAAAAAAAAAATCAACAGAAGAGAGAAAAAAAACAAACCTAATATATAGAGCAGTTGTCCAACAGAAATTTAATGAGTCATATACAAAGTTTACAAATTTTCTAATACCCACAATTTTAAAAGTAAAATGAAAAAGTCAGATTATTTTAATAACATTTATGTATTATTTATTAATAATTGTGTGTGCTTAGTCACTCAGTCATGCCCTACTCCTTGTAACCCCATGGACTGTAGCCTGCCAGGCTCCTCTGTCCATGGGGATTCTCCAGGCAAGAATACTGGAATGGGTTGCCATGCCATCCTCCAGGGAATCCTCCCAATCCAGGAATCGAACTGGGATATCCTGCATTGCAGGCAGATTCTTTACCAGCTGAGCTACCAGAGAGGCCCTTATTTATCATTAATATACTAATATCTTATTATATTAATATATATCTTTTTTATACCCAAAATGTTATCATTTCTATGTCATAAATATCAAAACATTATTGAGATATTTTTCTTTTTTGCTGCTGTTTTTTTCAATATTTGAAATCCAGTATATATTGTACACTTATAGAAGATTTCAGTTTGGCCCAACCATGTATTGAGGTGCTCAACAGTCACATATAGCCACAAGCTACTGTGCAGATATAGACCAATTAATATGTGGTCAAAGGCGTACAGTGACTTCAATAAATGGCATTAAAATAGATTCTCCTTTTATTAAAAATTGTTAGCTTATATGCATATGTCAAACAATGAACAGTACACACTTAGAGTGTATAAAACAGTTAAATATTTAAAAAATCCAAACTGGCAAATTTTCACACAACGTAAGTTACCATCAAATGTCTACAGAGGAAAATTCTCCAACCTTAAAAGCAACATAAAAAGTCTTAAAATATGTAGTCAATAGGTTTGATTATATAAAACTACAAAACTTTTCATATCTGAAATAAAAAGACAACTGGTAAAAAATATTTTACAACATATAGCAAATAGGTTTTAATAATTTTGAGGAACTCTTGTAAATCAAGGCACCAATCAGTAAGAACTTCAGCAGATAAATGGACAAAAGACAGGAACAGGCAATTTAGAAAAGAAAGTAATCAAGTAGTGAACGAACAAATGTAAGGAGGGGATCACTGCACTAGTAATCCCAGAAATACAAATTTAAATAATAAAATGGTTTAATGCCCCTTCCAACATCTAACATTCATTTCTGCTAACTTTCCTCATCTTTGATGCAACCTATGAGGATATAGCTCTGATTAGCAAATACTATGACACCATATCTTCTGCCTTTAAAAAGAATTCTGTTTAAATAGATTTTTAAATGACTAAAATCATTGTAATACCTGAACTATTTAGTGCACAAAGAACTTTGAGAGAAAGAGAGGCAAAAAGAATATTATGGCATATCTGAGTGGACAAGAAATAAGCCATCTGAAAAACAGTGAAGGAATGAAAATGAACCCATACTTAAAGATGAGGTGTTTTTGTTTCCCAAACTATCACAATTACAGATATCACAAGTAATCTCAAATGTTCAGCTGCTGCAGTGACATATAGCAAAAACAATAAAAAGACTAATGATCAAAGAGATAAATGATAATGAATAAAACAAATCCTAAAATAGTACCCACTACATGCCCAAGCACCAATCTAATCTAACCTTCACAATAAGCCTATACTGTAGATATCATTAATATTCCCACTTTACAAATTGGGCATCTTAGGTACAGAAGAGTTAAGTAACATTTTTAGGAACACATTGCTAGTAAGAGTATGGATTATTTACTATCCTGCGCATTTAACCACACTCTAAAAAGCAGGCTAAATTTTTAGCTAGTCACTCAGTCACGTCCGACTCTTTGTGACCCCGTGGATTGTAGCCCACCAGGCTCCTTCATCCACAGGATTCTCCAGGCAAGAACACTGGAGTGGGTTGCCATTTCTTTCTCCAGGTTCCTGACCCAGGGATCAAACCCAGGTCTCCCTCATTGCAGGCAGACGCTTTAACTTCTTCTTTTTTTTTTTTTTTCAAATTTATTAGATGACAAAGCATTTTTTTTTATTTTATTTTAAAACTTTACATAATTGTATTATTTTTGCCAAATATCAAAATGAATCTGCCACAGGTATACATGTGTTCCCCATCCTGAACCCTCCTCCCTCCTCCCTCCCCATACCATCCCTCTGGGTCGTCTCAGTGCACTAGCCCCAAGCATCCAGTATCGTGCATCGAACCTGGACTGGCAACTCGTTTCTAACATGATATTTTACATGTTTAAATGTCATTCTGCCAAATCTTCCCACCCTCTCCCTCTCCCACAGAGTCCATAAGACTGTTCTATACATCAGTGTCTCTATTGCTGTCTCGTACACCGGGTTATTGTTACCATCTTTCTAAATTCCATATATATGCGTTAGTATACTGTATTGGTGTTTTTCCTTCCGGCTTACTTCACTCTGTATAATAGGCTCCAGTTTCATCCACCTCATTAGAACTGATTCAAATGTATTCTTTTTAATGGCTGAGTAATACTCCATTTTGTATATGTACCATAGATTTCTTATCCATTCATCTGCTGACCCCAATGTTCATCTCAGCACTTTAACTTCTGAGCTACCAGGGAAGCCCCAATTAAATATTTAATGAATGCTTATTGTGTTAGCTATTGGCTTTAATGAAGTCCAATTAATGACACAACTGAGTTTAATTTCCTATGCTTAAGCAACACATGATACTGTAGAATTTCTTACATATGCTGAGATACAAAATACATTAAAATGATTTTATAAGATTTAAAATAACTTTATTATAAATAAAGTTTTTGTAAAGTTTTATGGTAGTCTTATCTTTCCTTTGAGCGTTTTGGTGGCTTGTATCAACGGCCTAGTTTTAACCAGAAATAAAAGCTCCTGGCATTTGTATCACTGGAATAATCTATGTATTTTCATTTCCCCTGTAGCTCTAGGAACAGGAAAGAAAAAGATCATCTCATTGAGGAAGTGAATAGGCCATGGAGAATATCCCACAAAACAAAAGGGGAGATGAAAAGCCTCCTCTATCCAACTTCTTTGGATCTGGCTTTTCTGACCACATAATACAGTGTCTCAAGTCACAGAAAAGAAAGTATGATAATTAGGTTGAATAGAAAACACAAAGCACACCAGAGCTGTGGCCATATCCTTGTTTGTGACTAAGAGAGCATACACACTTACACACCCACCCCAACCTGCTGCTGCAGATGGAAGTGATGGCACACACTATTGAGGAAAGGGAAACACTAGAGTTAGGGCTCCCCAGCCATCCTGGGCTCCCATGTGAGATGGAAGAGCCTTGATGGTCTCCCAGTCCAGGGAAGTTGTAGAGTGGAAGTCAAGGATGATCTGTCTCAAGAGTTTTTTCAAGGGTTTGTTGTAATGGAGTGAAATGACCCCAGGCTCTGGGCTACAGAGCAGGGCACCCAGGCTGGAGCTGAAAGGGGGCACACTAGACCTCAGGTGAGGGGTAACAGCCAGCAAGAACTAAGCTGAGGCTTCATCAGACTGACAGAATACATCATAAATTCATCAGCCATAGACATGAGAACTAAATGCCAACATAAAGCCAACAAGAATGACCTCAGAAATCAGAGGCCCAGTGGAAAGGCCTGCACTGGGTCTCAGGCCACCTCTTGCTGCCGCTTCAAGAGTAACCATTTCCCACACCCAACACCATTCACCCAGGCACTGTCTTGGAGACAAATCTAGAAGGAGAAGACAATCTGAAAAATATTACCATTTATCTGAAGGAGACTGTCACTACTGTTCTAAGGTCTTGAAGAGGATTAAAATTTTTGTGTGGGACTATATTTGACTTGTTTAGTATTCAGCAGGAGCTCAAGGAGTAGAAGAAATTTACAGAAAAAAATAAATAAGCAACATTTTTGTGTGTATATGAATGTGGTATGTACCTGTTATTACATCATCCTAGTAAAAATTCCTATGGCAAAATGGGATTTGCTTTACAGAGATCTGCTTTATGAAAAAGTTTCTTCAAAAGATTTTCATTTTGTTGCAGAGACAGACAAGAAGAGATTAACTCTGCTTTGGAATTAAAGTTTGTTTGCAGAAAATCTGCCATAAATAAAAAGCATCACCTATCCCTTATTATGTGCTGAGCACTGTTATAAATACTTTCACTGTTTAAATACTAAAAGTATTTTCCAAATACTTCCCCATTTAATCCTCATAATCGTACCACGAGAAAGGTTTTATGATTTCAATTTTACAGACTGAAAAAGCAAGGGCTGGAAAGGTTAAATAACTCACTATTGTTGTTCTGCTGGTAGGTGATAAAATTCACAGTTTACACTTTTATTGTCTATCTTTGCTACCTTTGGGGCAAATGAGTCACTTCCAGGCTTTTCTATTAGTTCTCTGTTAGCTAAGGGTTGCTCACTAAAGACAGAAGCCTTTGCCTTGCACTGGAGCCACGCTTCTGACTGACCTGTCCCCTGAGTTCCAGGACCTGCCTGCTGGGCATCTCCACTTGAACGCACCATCATCACCTCTAGCTCAGCGTGCTCCAAGGGGGACACAGGCTTTTCCTCCCAAAATCACTGCTATTTTTTCATTCTCCATTTCTAATTGTCACCAATATTTTCTCAAGTCACATCTGGAGTCTATCCTAGAACCATTTTTTGTTTCTCATCCTCCACGTCTAATCTGTCATTAGGTTGAAGGTTAGATCTCTCTATAATCTCTCAAATTCTCCCTCATCTCCTCAACTTATCCTAGAGGTTAAGAACAAAGTCTCCAGAACAATAGCTACTAAAAATATGACTTTCAACAGCTTATTAGCTCAGAATACTACAACAAAAATACCATAGATAGGATGGCTTAAAGAGCAAACATTTTTTTTTCCCTTTTTAAATTGTGAAAGTATGACAACACATTTACAGGAGACTTGGAAAATAAAGAACAAAGTTACACATAGTTCTACTATATATTACAATTATTTTTTAAATAGATAAATTGAGATTTTTAGTTGGAGTTTCAATACCAAACTCTCAAAAATCAATAAAATGAATAGACAGTAAAGTAGGAGGATATAGTAGACCTGAAAAGCAATATGAACCAATTCAACATAATTAAGATTTATACAACTTCACACAACAGCAGGATACAAGTTCTATTCAAGTTCTCACAAAACAGGAGACACTGGAACATACCCAGGGACATAAAACAAGGTGCAAAGTTTCATGCTCTAAAGGTATTGAAATCATACAGACACTGTTGTCTTATCACTATGGAATTGTGTTAGAAATCAATGTCAAAAGATATTTGAAAATAACCCACGTATTTTCAAGTGCAGTGTGACATTTACCAAGAGAGAACTCTGACTTAGCCATTGAAAATCTCAATAAAAAAACTGAAAAAAAGTCTTAAAAAACTGAAAAAAACACAGAGGATAATTACAGAAAATAAAGCATTTAAATAAGAAATTAATATCAAAATGAGAAAGTAATATCAAAGGTACATTTAAAACACCATGTATTTGGAAATTAAATGTCCACTTTTAAAAGATGGGTGGTGTTCTAAGAAGCCACTGACAAGGAAAATCAGAAAATATTTGTAATAGAATAAAAATGAGAAGAGAATTTATCAGAATTTGTTGTATGCTGCTGAAGCTGCTCAATGCAACTAAATACAATGTGAAATGTTCAATAAGGTATGAAAACACATAGTGAACACTAGTATAAAATTTTGTGAAATTTGAATGAAATCTGGATTTTAGTTAATAATACTGTGTCACATATTAATTTCCTTTTTTTTTCAACATAGTATTTTTTTATATTCTTAGAATTGGATTAGAAGTCTCAAGCCTCATTCAAACTTTTTTTTAAAAAATCACTAAAATAATAAACTTTCTAGACTTTTAGCGGTAATATTAAATGCCAAAATAAATGGAAATACATCAAAGTTTTGAGTGAAAATAAATTAGAAATATAGTATTCTATTTATAGTTAGTCAAACGAGTGGAACCAAAATGTCCTAAAATTTTTAACTAAGCAAAAATTTATGTTTTCTAAAATTAAGTATTATAATACACATAAGCATGTGCATGCTAAATCACTTCAGTCCTGTCTGACTCTTTGAGATCCTATGGATCATAGCCCACCAGGTTCCTCTGTCCATGGGATTCTCCAGACAAGAATACTGAGTGTGTTGCTCTGCCGTCCTCTAACCCAGAGATCAAATCCATATCTCTCATGTCTACCTGCATTGGCAGGTAGGTTCTTTACCACTAGCACCACCTGAGAAGCTTATATATATCTGAACTTTTCTTCTACACTTGATAAAGACTTGAGAAAGAACAACAAAAAAAGCAATGAAGAAATTAGAGAACATAAACTAAATGAAATGGGAGCACTAAATATGAAATAGAAAAAGTGAAACAAACCAGATAAAAGATATATAGTCCAGTTGTTTTTAAACCTGTAATGGCCTTTTAAAATTCATATGCACATTAAAATTATCTTGGAGTTTTTTGAAAAACATAAATGCCCAGGTATTGTTGTTTCTTTTCTCCAAAGCTCCAGATATGATTCCAATAAGCAGCCACATTTAAACACAAACATTTATTTCTGATAGTTTTAGAGTCTGGAAGTCTGAGATCAGGGGGCTGGCATGGTTAGAATTTTGGTGGGAACCCATCTCCTGCTTTACATATTCTTGATGATTTTTATTTTTATTTTATTCTTGATGATTCCACACATGGTGAAAAGGGATTGCTCAGGTCTCCTCTTCTCTTATAGGGGAAGTAATATGATCATGGGGGATCCTCCCTTTAATCTTTCTACACCTAAT
Source organism: Bos javanicus (assembly GCF_032452875.1). Classification (NCBI taxonomy): domain Eukaryota; kingdom Metazoa; phylum Chordata; class Mammalia; order Artiodactyla; family Bovidae; genus Bos; species Bos javanicus. The sequence goes on along the minus strand of NC_083874.1, from coordinate 34,726,154 downwards.
TACCTCCCAAAGACCTCACCACCAAATACCATCATATTAATGATTAGGGCTTCAACATGTGAACTTTGAGTGGACATAGACATTCAGTTAATAGTAAGTGTCTTATTTAACCTTTTTTTTTTTTTTTTTGGCCTGAGTTTCTCCATGTATAAAATTGGGATAAATAATAGTACCTATTGCTCAGGATTCATATAAAGATTAAATCATATCTGTAAAACCCTTGGGAAAGTGCCTCTTACATAATAAACATGTTTCCATAGTGCTATGACTAAGGTTCACCTCCTCTTCACCTTTCACCTGAAAACATTACAATAAACATACAGCGCCTTCCAAAGTCCTCTTGCCAACCCTACACTTCTCCAACCCAACATGCATGTTGCTATAACTAAAACGGAGGTTGGATGGTATTGGTAGATAATTCCCCAACACCAGCAAAAGAAAGGAGTAGAGAAAGCCTCTGATATAAAACAAGCAAGGCCTTCAGCGACACAGGTTCAGCTACCCTAGGAGCCTCCACGCCTCTCGTGCTGTGCTCTAGCCCTACTAAATTACTCACAGTTCACGGAAAATGCTGTCATACTGAGTCTCTAATTTTTTTTTTTTCCCCATACTCCAGCCCCTGCTTGACATATTTTCTCCTCCTAACTCCATCCTTATCTCAGCACACTTGGAAAGTTCCTAATCTTCTCTAAAAACTGAGTTCATATGTCACTTTTCTATAGAGAATGTCCTATTTCTTCCCTCTCCCACTTCTTCTACCTAATTTGGAAATAGAAATAGCCACTTTGTCCCACTAACCACTTTTGTCCCACACCATACCACACTCACAGTGCTTCCTTTAGACTTTGTAAACTAGCGCTCCTGTTCTCTGTAACTATAAACTAGGCCCAGTTCTCTATAAAGTCCTACTCTGTCTTTACCTACCATGGGGCAAAGAAGCCAAGGGAGAAGTACAGGGACTTGAACACCCGAAGTCTGAGTATGTCTACCCTCTAAACCCAGTAGTTTTTTAAGGAATCTCCACACTGTTCTCCATAGTGGCTGTACTAGTTTGCATTTCCACCAACAGTGTAAGAGGGTTCCCTTTTCTCCACACCCTCTCCAGCATTTATTGCTTGTAGACTTTTGGATCGTAGCCATTCTGATTGGCGTGAAATGGTACCTCATAGTGGTTTTGATTTGCATTTCTCTGATAATGAGTGATGTTGAGCATCTTTTCATGTGTTTGTTAGCCATCTGTATGTCTTCTTTGGAGAAATGTCTATTTAGTTCTTTGGCCCATTTTTTGATTGGGTCATTTATTTTTCTGGAGTTGAGCTGTAGGAATTGCTTGTATATTTTTGAGATTAGTTGTTTGTCAGTTGCTTCATTTGCTATTATTTTCTCCCATTCTGAAGGCTGCCTTTTCACCTTGCTAATAGTTTCCTTTCCCAATGCTGGGCACACACACTGAGGAAACCAGAATTGAAAGAGACACGTGTACCCCAATGTTCATCACAGCACTGTTTATAATAGCCAGGACATGGAAGCAACCTAGATGTCCATCAGCAGATGAATGGATAAGAAAGCTGTGGTACATATACACAATGGAGTATTACTCAGCCATTAAAAAGAATACATTTGAATCCATTCTAATGAGGTGGATGAAACTGGAGCCTATTATACAGAGTGAAGTAAGCCAGAAAGAAAAACACCAATATAGTATACTAACACATATATATGGAATTTAGAAAGATGGTAACAATAACCCTGTGTACGAGACAGCAAAAGAGACACTGATGTATAGATCAGTCTTATGGACTCTGTGGGAGAGGGAGAGGGTGGGGAGATTTGGGAGAATGGCATTGAAACATGTATAATATCATGTATGAAACGAAAAAAAATAAATAAATAAATCCAGTAGCTAGGATCCTACTATTTCCTGCCTAATGTCTCTGAGCCCTCTTCCAGTGTTAACAAAGGCCTTTTCCCTGGCCTACCTCCCAAGTATAGACCATAACACCAGTATATTCACCCCTTGGCTACAAGTATCACCAAGGGGCAAATATTTGGAGTAAGGGCTCCAAGTATCTGGAGGCAGGTATGAAGAAGGCTTGAACATGGAGTCTGAAGTATTCACACATGCATGCAAGGTTCTTTCTGGTGCAGAATAAAAAGTCAGAGATCGGAAGAGGATGGAATTGGGGGAACCACCAGTACTCATCTGCAAATGCTAAGAGCAGGTTTGTATAATTTCTGTCAGAGAATCTACAAAGCTTTAGTGTTAACCATGTAATCTAATGAATATTTCTACAATCTGCAACAGCTAATATAGTCCTCTCATTTACTCTTCACGGAAACTTTTTTAAAAACCCAAAGTACACTGAACTCTCGTTATTCACAGTAGTTATGTTCCATAATGTTGCCTAGAACTCTGAGTTAGTGAATATTAAACCATTGCTCCTAGGGGAAACACAGGGTTAGGTTCCTGTAAGCCTCTAGTCACAACACTTTCACAAACAAATCAGTACAAAACCTTGTTTTATATCTGTTTCTATTTAAACAATCCCTTTTTAAATATATATTGGTGGCTCAGTGGCATTGAACTCACAGTTGACAGCACTAGTAATTCATTGAATGATGAATGACAGTTGACAGCATTAGTAATTCATGTCTGAATGAAGTTTATCTAACATTTTTTTCTGTAAGCACATTACAGCCTTTTTGTACTTAGGACCAATAGACAGCACTTCAGCATTATACTTGGGAGCCATTTAAACAGTGAAGTCACCAACAAAAAGCACACACACACACACAAAATACATACGTGTGTGTGTGTGTATATGTGTGTATATATATATATATATATATATATATATATAAAGTGAAAGTCACTGTTGTGTCTGACTCTTTGCGACCACATGGACTATACAGTCCATGGAATTCTCCAGGCCAGAATACTGGAGTGGGTGGCCTTTCCCTTCTCCAGGGGATCTTCCCAACCCAGGAATTGAACCTAGGTCTTCCACATTGCAAGCGGATTCTTTATCAACTGAGCCACAAAGGAAGCCCAAGAATACTGGAGTGGGTAGCCTATCCCTTCTCCAGCAGATCTTCCTGATCCAAGAATCAACCCAGGGTCTCCTGCATTGCAGGCAGATTCTTTACCAACTGAGCTATAAGGGAAGCCCATATATAAAAAATATGGCACTAAATAGACCATTGGAGAAGGAAATGGCAACCCACTCCAGTATTCTTGCCTGGAGAATCCTGTGGATGGAGGAGCCTGGTGGGCTGCTGCCCATAGGGTCACACAGAGTCGGACACAACTGAAGCAACTTAGCAGCAGCAGCAGCAAATAGACCACAAAAAAGACACATTTACAGTATGAGAGCAGAAACAGTGAGGCAGGGTGACATCTTGGTCTGTCCAGCAGGGAACATGTAGATTGGGCAATTCACATTTTTGTCACTCTGTGGATTTTTGCAAATGACTTACAAAAGTGCTGAAAGCATTAATTTGCAAGATATAAATAAATGTTAGCAAGTAGGCAAATTCACAAGTACAGAATCTGCAAATAAAGAGGACTGAATGCAATTGGGAGCCCTGGATCTCCTTCCTGGGGATTCATCCTACCATGTCCAAGAGCCTAAGGATAGAGAGAGTCCAGAAAGGGAAGTCAATCCTGCTTCCACACCCAAAAGGAACACAGCCTGGGCTCACTGGCTTATACAGTCTACATGTATTTACTGAGTGCCTGTTAGGATCCAGACTGTACTAAGTACCAGGGACAGAGAGTCACAAGTTTGTTCTGATGAAAGCTTAGATGAATGGAGGAGACAGACTTTAGCAGTAACATTAATAAATATGTAACAACAAACTGAAAGAAATGCTCTGGAGAAAAGAAACATGGTTTAGAGGAGCTTTTACAAAGTACCCTCCCAGACTGGGGATGTCACCGTCAGAGTGGGTGACCTGCACAACAGCCTCTTCTCTCTCTTCCTGGCTGGCAGAGTTGTCATTCTGTGTGTACCCTTCCACATGGATCAGGAGGATCCTAGAATGAGCCCAAGTGTAAGTCCTTAGTGGTATGAGGATATGTATATGTACGTATATGCATACATAATACACATATATGCATGTAGGGCATAATACACCAAGATAAGACTACTGGGGTTACATCTGTGAAATAGGTACTTGCTTCTATATGAGACATGTAGCAAGAACCAGACCCTCTTCTTTCAGTGTATACATCCTGTGGCAGACAACTTGGAACCATGAATAAAGCTAAAATTACACAATGAAGATCATAAAAGATAGACAATACCATCACTGAGGAGAATTAAGCAATCTTCAAGTCTCCCCTCCTACCACCAGGATACCCTGATACATCCCCTATGTAAGATATTAGTAATAATTTGATCTCATTATTTAAGCCAAAGATGGCTGTCCCACCTAATCCCAAATGACCCCATTCACATCTGAGTCTACTATGAGAATTTACGGTCCTAGAGATGTACAGCTTAATCCCTTATTTAAACTGCACAATAAACAGGCCAGAGTGAGATTCAAAGAAGACTTCTCTGAGGAAGTGATGGCTAAATTAACATCTAGGGGTGATAAAATATCAAGATGTGGTAGGCAATATCCAGTCTTACTGAAACTCAAATGAGCTCAGAAACATAACTGGTACAATCAAGCATTCCTTTCATGATTACAATGTAGGCCCCTGAATTGCGATGTTTCCTTCCCTCCCTTGCATCTAACCTAAAAGAAGCATTGAGCCCTATTCAGTCATCTGACTCTTTGAGTTTCTCTCCTGCACAAAAGAACGACTAGATCATTCATACTGTCATGTAATGTTGATCTAAATTTGACAGATCATCAAATAAAAAAAAAAAGATCCATATAATAAAGTGAAAATAACCAAAGCTGAGTTCACACCCACATTTTGCCCACTCTCAAATCTGTGCTCTAGACTCCAGTAGGGAAGAGCCTTCTATGTAGAGAGTAAGATACAAACAAAGAATTTGTGGCAGAAGGAAACCTAGTGGGTTTAAGAATCTGAAATAGGGAGAGGGTTGAGATGTGGAGTGACATGCAGCTTGAAGGAACAGTCTAAACAATTCAGGGTCCTGTAAGCCAAGTTAAGTTTTTGAGTCATTATTCTAAACCAATGGAAAGCCATCGAAAGGTTTTAAACAGGGGCAATATCATCAGGTTTGCATTTTTTTTTTAAATATTCTGGCCACAGTTTTGAGAAAGGAATGGAAGAAGGGAATAGTAGATATTGGTCACCAAGTTAGGAAGCTTTTACATTCATCCAGAAGGATGTTGGTAATTTGGACTAAGGAATAATAGGAGAAAAAGAAGTTTACATAGTAAAATTTTAAAAGACTTCTTGATAAACTGGATATGCAACAGGGAAGGTGTGAAAAGTATCAACTCCTTGGCTTCTGATTCACTTAACTGATGGATGATGGTGCCATGAAGAGAAAAGAGAAAGGCTTGACATACACACCATGAGTTCAGTCTTGAACATGTTGATTAAGATGCTTTGGAAATGTCAAGTAGGTAAATGGAAATAATAGTAGAGCTCAGAGGAGAGTTCTGGGCTGGAGATAAAAGCTGGAAAATCATCTATATGGGGATGACACTTGAGGCAACGGATATGTATCAGTCACAATTTTTTGGTTGCAAGAATTAGAAATCCTCTTGGGCTATATTAAATAAAAAGTGATGATAAAAGAACTTAGTACAAGGAAATATGGTATAGGTCTCAAGAAAAGATTTAAGCCTAAGAAGGAAAGTACCAGATTGGCTCTGGGGACTGAGGCAATAGAAATCAATGAATGGTAACTTCAAAGCATTACACCACAGGAATAATTCAACCCCAATTTTTTCCATCCTCTGGCATTTGAGGCAAATATTCCCAGAAATGAATTTCTAATTTTGCTCTTCAGGTAAGAGCAGAGATCTTTGACTGGTGGTCCCATTAAGACTATGCACAATGACTATAAGGGAGGTGATTCCTCTCCATCAGGAAAAAAAAAAAAAAAAACTATGGGTGAGATGGCATTAAAAGAAGGAGTAAGAGAAACTGGATCAGTAAAACTGTCAACAAAGTTACTAAAGATGGGGATCAGAATGGTCAGGGAAAAGAGAGAAGAGATTAAATCCAAAGCCTGAGGAATTAGGTCCAAAGCTTGGCCAACATTCAATGGCCAGAGAAAGGAAGATACAAAAGACTGTGGTCAGCAAAGTAGAGGCAAACTAGCAGAGTGTTGCTTTATCAGAGCCAAGAGAGAGAATGTTTAAAGAGGAGGGCATGCTATGAATAAGTTGGATAAAATGAGGACTGAAAACTATCACTGGCTTTAGTGACAGAGAAGTCACAGGTGACTTTAATGACAGCTGCTCATGTGGCTTGATGGGTGGAAGCCAAAATGAGTGGAAGGTAAGGAAATGAGGACAGTTGTACATAAACAACTTTGAAAAGCTAGGTCCCATCAACAAAAGGAATGGATAAAAAAGATGTGGTACACATATACATGGAATATTACTCAGCCATTAGAAGGAACAAAACTGTGCCATTTGCAGAGATGTGGATGGACCTAGAGATTGCCATACAGAGTGAAATAAGTAAAAAAGAGAAAAACAAATACAGTATAATATCACTTATATGTGGAATCTAGAAAAAGATACAGATGAACTTATTTGCAAAGCAGAAATAGAGACACAGATCATAGAAAACAAACATATGGATACTATAGAGGGGAGGTGAAGAGGGGGTGGAATGAATTGGGGAATTTGGATTGACATATATACACTACTGATGAAAGTGAAGTGTGAAAGAGTTAGTCACTCAGTCGTGACTAACTCTCTGCATCTCTCTGCAACCCCACGGACTGGAACCTACCAGGCTCCTCTGTCCATGGAATTCTCCAGGCAAGAACACTGGAGTGGGTTGCCATTCCCTTCTCCAGGGGATCTTCCCAAAGGAGAGATCAAATCCAGGTCTCCCACATGTGCAGGAAGATTCTTTACCATTTGAACCACCAGGGAAGCCCATACACTATTGATACTATGTATAAAATAGATGGAGTTTCCCGGTGGCTCAGCAGTAAAGAATCTAACTGTAATACAGGAGCCACAGGAGATGCAGGTTCGATTCAATCCCTGGATCAGGAAGATCCCCTGGAGGACAACATGACAATGCACTCCAGTATTCTCTTCTGAACAATCCCATGGAGAGAGAAGGCTGGCAGTCTACAGTCCATAGGATCTCAAAGAGTTGGGCATTACTGAAGTGACTTAGCATACGTACATACACATGCACACACACATATAAACATATAAAATAGATAACTACTGAGAGCCTACTATACAGAAAAAGAAACTCTACTCAGTACTCTGCGGTGACCTAAATGGGAAGAAAATCCAAAAGAGAAGGGATATATGTATATGTATAGCTAATTCACTTTGCTGTACAGTCTAACACAACATAGAAAAGCAACTATACACCAATAAAAATTAATAAATAAATAAAACAAGTTAGATCTTGAAGTGAAAAAGCTGGCTTAAAACTCAACATTCAAAAAACTAAAATCATGGCATCCGGTTCCATAACTTCATGGCAAATAGATGGGGAAACAGTGAGAGGCTTTATTTTCGTGGGCTCTAAAATCACTGCAGATGGTGACTGCAGCCATGAAATTAAAAGAGGCTTACTCCTTGGAAGAAAAGCTATGATCAATCTAGACAGCATATTAAAAAGCAGAGACATTACTTTGCTGACAAAGGTCTGTCTAGTCAAAGCTATGGTTTTTCCAGTAGTCATGTATGGATGTGAGAGTTGGACCATAAAGAAAGCTGAGCGCCACAGAATTGATGCTTTTGAATTGTGGTTCTGGAGGAGACTCTTGAGAGTCCCTTGGACTGCAAAGAGATCAAACCAGTTCATCCTGAAGGAAATCAGTCCTGAATATTCATTGGAAGGAATGATGCTGAAGCTGAAGCTCCAATACTTTGGCCACCCTATGCAAAGAACTGACTCATTGGAAAGACCCTGACGTTGGGAAAGATTGAAGGCAGGAGGAGAAGGGGACAACAGAGGATAAGATGGTTGGATGGCATCACTGACTCGATGGACATGAGTTTGAGCAAGCTCTAGGAGTTGGTGATGGACAGGGAAGCCTGGTATGCTGTGGTCCATGGGTCACAAAGAGTCGGACACAACTGAGAGAGTGAAATGAACTGAGGTCTTGAAGAGAATGAGAAACTAATTGCAAAAGATTTGAGTTGAAGGAGGTTTTATTTTCAAAAAATTTGTTAAGGTTTAAATCTGGATGAGAAGGCTAGAGTTGAGGAATCATAACTAAACATACAAGCTAGAGATGGGTTAAGTATGGAATGTTCTGAGGACAGGAAGCCTTGGCCTGTACCTGGAGAAAGAACACTTCCCTAATATAAAAGGGGAAGAGAAGGGGAGGAGCTGAGGAGGCGGGATTTGGAAGTACCACAGGGAGGAGCTGAGGAGGTACTTACTTCCCATCTCCAGAGTCTATCACAATGTCCACCACATAGCAGGTCCAAATAAACTCTTGTTCCATTCAATTGATAGTGCATGGACAGGTATACAAGTCCGTATTCAAGAACTATCCTGCCTCCCAACTATAGGGGATCCTTTTGTTAGAAATATTCTAGAGTTGTTTATTGGGATGGTCTACAATATAATACAATTTCTGAGCACGACATTTAAAGGACTCATTAAAATCTAGCCTTTCTGCTCAGCCTTCTAATGCTATCACATGCTATATTTCAGTATCAGATCTTGGCATTGTCTGAGTACATTTTAGCTTTTTTTGTGCTGCTAAAAGGTAAAGAAATGTCCTACTTTTTCAGTGGTAATAAACTGCCCCCCACAATGTCTCTAGAAAATTATACATGTCTATTTCAAGTGTGTAGGAAAGTTCAGCCACCCTTTATGGGACCAGCCACAGCTATGTGGTCTTCCCTGTTTCAGCACCAGTTGCTCTGCTATCACTTTGCACAGGCCAGTTACTGCCTGAAGGAGAGCAACCCCTCCAATGACAGCTTGGAGTGTCATCATGCTTGTCCCTAAAAGGCTCAATGTCTTCATTAAAGCTGTTACTCGCTGTTAGCCCAGGTTTCAGACTCTGTTAATAATTCTAAACAATCGCTAAGTCACTTCAGTCGTGTCCGACTCTGTACAACCCCATAAATGGCAGTCCACCAGGCTCCCCCGTCCCTGGGATTCTCCAGGCAAGAACACTGGAGTGGGTTGCCATTTCCTTCTCCAATGTATGAAAGTGAAAAGTGAAAGTGAAGTTGCTCAGTTGTGTCTGACCCTCAGCGACCCCATGGACTGCAGCCTACCAGGCTCCTCTGTTCATAGGATTTTCCAGGCAAAAGTACTGGAGTGGGGTGCCATTGCAATGGAAACCCAAAATAGGGAATGCTGTCCTTAGAGATAATTCAGTATTCACAGTTGCTAATTATTTACACTTAGTCCTCCTTCATTCTCCAACTCAGACACAATGATCTTTGTAAAATGTCTTAAGAACCTTCCAGTAAATAAAAATGATAAATCTTGACCTTCATGGTATCTTTCCAATCCTAACAAATATAAGATTAATTTCCTCTCAAGACTTCACATTTTTAAGGTCTAAAGTGGTTTAAGTAACAAACCGATGTAAATAGTAGGTAATGGGCCCTGATATATGTTCTGAAGTGAAAGAATAGCCAAAATGAAGAAAAAAGTAGGAAAATATAATAACGTTGCAAATATATTAATAGTTGTCATCAGAGATGTTAGGAAGCCTCAAAAACTGACCTTTGAGAGCAACTTATAACTAAGCAGTCTGTTAACACAAGCAGATACCATTTCTTGCCTTCCCCAAACTGTTCTTTCAGAAAGTCAGTGGTTTTAACATCACTATTCCAAGTGTCAAAATGAACCACTAGGAAGCCAGCTGCTTCCAGGGCACTATAATATCAAGACTTGGGTTTGCTAAAGGTGTACAGATTGTTAGCAGCCAAAGGGTGATTGTATTCTGGCCAAACATTCAGTCTGGCATAAGAAATGTATTTTCATCTCTCCCCAGTACAAGGGGAACTTTTACCTAGAAATTGGACAAAACAGAAAAATCAAATCTATTTTTGGTCCTGGATGCTCTTCCCACAGCTTCCGTCTCTTTCCCCCAGCCGTCTTCCTGGCCAGCCTTCTCCTTAGATATTCTGGGATGGATATTCTGGGACCAGTTCCATAGCTACCATTTTCATTCTACCTTTTTGCATCTGCTGAAAATAAAATTGCCCAAGATGTGGAACAATTCCTCTGAAATTCCCACAGCATCTTTCTTTGCTGCTCTGCCTGCTTCCATTTTCCTGAACCTCTCACACTCAAAATCTGTACCTAACACCTCAGATACAGGGACATAGTTTAATCTTTGCCCTTCAACTTCCTCCATCATCATGTTTTTTATACACTGACTACTTAAAATACTCACTAATGGGAAGCTCTTAAAGAATTCCATAAAACTAGTAAAATTATCTACTGTTTACAGTAAGTGTTCACACCCGAAGACTGGTGGGATATAGATGGGAAAATATTCATCCTTTTAGTCCCCTATCTGGTTAAGAGTGAAATCACAGTCTTACTAAACATTCCCTTTGTGTGCTGATCTGTGTTCTTTGTTCTGAATCATCATAATGACATCCAGAACACTGTCATATTTCTTTCATAATTTTTATTTAAAGAGCTAAAAAATAGTCCTTTTCATTTGGCAATGGATAGAAATGACTAACATTATAAATTCTGTGTATTTTTGTTTCCATAGAGCAGACATTCTCTTGCTAGTTTTTTTTTTTTTTTAATATAGTACATAAGGACTAATGAGCTTAATGTTTAAACCACTGATATCATCTACACTGGCTTTTTTTTTTTAATCACTTTCTATACATCCTTGGGCCAGGAAGAGCATGATTTTCTATCTTCCAGGTTTTAAAGTTGTTTCCCCAAAGCACTAAAGAGTCAATAATTTAGAAGGGAAAAGCTTGCCATAGCATCTTATTGATGAAGAGTATCTCAGCTGTTTCCAGAATGTTCTTTACAATGCAATACATCAGGGTTCATATTCTACTTTTCAATAAGTACATAAAAGGATCCTAGTCTTATTAATCCTAAAAAACAGCATTCTATATTTCCTTCTTTCTGCTTCCAGCCTTCAGTGTGTAATGACATTATATACAAACCTGCACTTTCTTCAAGAGGCCAATTCCCTCCCTATTAATTAACCTCAGTGCTAATTAGGTTATGTAAGATCTGTTTGTAGAGTTTACAGAAAATAACAACATATCCATTATGTCAGCAATCAAAGGCAAACAATATTGGGAAGATGCCAAGGATCAAAGCTCATCAGTAGATTCAAAGACAAGGAGGAAATTGTACTCTAACTTCAAAAAACTTTGCATGATAGTATTAGTGGTCACTCACTTACTTTTAAGAGCCATTTCAGAAGGATAATAGGAAGAATAAGCTGAAGGAGTATGTTCTGGCTATAAGTCAGTGCCACTCCACCCTGATCCTTCAATCCATTCAGCCTCTACCCTTCCCAAATCATCCAACCCCCACGGCAGGTGGAACTGTCTGACTTACCAGAAATACTTCATTTGCCCAGACTAGGAGAGACAACGGAGAAGGCAATGGCAACCTACTCCAGCACTCTTGCCTGGAAAATCCCATGGATGGAAGAGCCTGGTAGGCTGCAGTCCATGGGGTCACTAGGAGTCAGACACGACTGAGCAACTTCACTTTCACTTTTCACTTTCATTCATTAGAGAAGGAAATGGCAACCCACTCCAGTGTTCTTGCCTGGAGATTCCCAGGGATGGGGGAGCCTGGTGGGCTGCCGTCTATGGGGTCACACAGAGTCGGACACGACTGAAGCAACTTGGCGGCAGCAGCAGCAGGTGCCAAAAAAAAAAAAAACACAGCTCATGTTTACTGAAGATCCAATAGATCATGGTACACAGTTTTAAAGAAAAGGTTTTAAAGAAATTCCTTCCCTTGCTAAGACATAAACCATGATGTCCAAGCAGTTTTACATGATCAATAAAGCGGTATTACCTAATAGTCCTGGGGTCAGCTTACCTTCTCATTTCCAGTACAGGGTGGGATAATGTAGGGAACTATAGAAACTACCTTTTAAATCCCATCCTCTTTGAATTCTTCGCCAAAAAAATGTTCCCTGAGCCACTAAGCCACCCCCAAATACCAATGCTATCAATTCCAAGTGCTTACTTATCACTCTACTAAGATCCATGAGGCAAACAGAAATACTGGGTTGGCCAAAAAGTTCATTAAGTTTTTCCATAAGATGTTACAGAAAAACCCAAATGAACTTGGGTTTTCTACCCAATAGTATTGAAGGCAGGTGGAGAAGGCGACGACAGAGAATGAGATGATTGGATGGCATCACCAACTCAATGGACGTGAGTTTGAGCAAGTTCTGGGACTTGGTGATGGACAGGGAAGCCTGATGTGCTCAGTCCATGGGGCCACAAAGAGAGGAGGGATTCAATTATAATGATCTCCCCCTCTTGAATATCACCTGCCATTCTCTACTTGCTGATAAACAGTGACTCCCACTCAGAGCAGAATCATATCCCTTTAAAACCTCACGTGACTGAGCAGCTGAACTGAACTGAATAGTATAAAATGGCATTATAGGAGTGTATGTGTGTGTGTGTGTGTTTGCATGTGTGCACGCCCTCACACATGGCTGTACAACCCCACACCCTTGGTTTGGGTCTGCTCCCCAGTTTCTGATATCCCTAGGGCATTCCTTCTAGATTGCCTCCTCTAACATCACCCAGCCACAACCACTGGTTATTCAGAGTAGTTCAGCACATACAAGTCAGAGGGGCAGCCAGAGAGTGAAGGAATTTCACACAAATCATATTCCACTGAAGTACCACAGTGCTTACACTTTCACATTGTATGGTCAGCACAGCTCAGATTTAATTAAAGCACTCAATCGCACCATTACCATTTTTAGTGACAGCTCAGGTATAAATATATTAAGCACAATTCTTTCCAGGCACTGCTTGTCAGCACTCTCCTTAAATGCCCTTTTGTCTTCTCTAGCCTAATTCTAAAAGCCTGAACTTTTAGCTTATAAATGATTAGTATCTACACACTTCCATCTCCAATTCCCAAGTTAAATTACCAACTTTAGCCTTTTTCTGGATTCCTCAAGAGTAATAAGTCTCTTCCATTGGCCCATAATTCCTCCCTTTTAACTTTAATCAAAACTGCATTGACATCCCAACCTCATTCCTCACAGCTGACTTCTCTATATCTCCTCTTTCACTGGCCTGGACATAAGTTTTCTCTCTCTCCATAGATGCTGGATGCTGCATCCTATTTTCTCCACCCCAGGCTTTTACTGCACAGTTCCCTAGCTTCTTCCTCCAAACTCTGTGTCTCTTTAGCTTTTCCATTTGCTCTTGAAATCCTTTTCTCCCATTCATTCATTCAACTATTTATTGAGCACCAACTATGTGCCAGGACCTGTTCTGGGGCCTTAGGTACATCAGCGAACAAAATAGATTAAGATGCCTGACTTTGCAGGGCTTACATTCCAGACAGGAGAAACAAAGAAAAATTAAAAAATAAGCATCCAACTTAAATGTCAGTAGGTTGTGGTTAATACCTTAGAAAAAGAAAAAGTAGATTACGGCAAGGAGAACAGGAGTATGATGAGCGTAACTTCTAGGAGGAAGACTTGAACTTGACAAGGAATTAGCTAAGCAGATTTCTTGGGGAAGAGCATCCAAGTGGGAAAAACAGCTCAGTTCAACCAAAGGCTCTCAGGCAGAAGGGTAGGCCTTGCCTGGAACATTCAGCAGACAAGATGGTAGCCAGTGTGGCCAGACAGTATGGGTGAGGGGGAGAAGAGGGATTCAATGACAATGATCTCCCCTTCTTGAATATCACCTGTCATTCTCTACTTGCTGATGAACAGTGTCTCCCACTCAAAGAAGAATCGTATCCCTTTAAAACCTCACAATATGCATCTGCTATAAGTAATTCCTCAGGCTTCCCTGGTGGCTCAGCTATAAAAATCCACCTGCCAATGCAGAAGACACAGATTGATCTCCGGGTTGGGAAGATCCCCCAGAGAAGGAAATGACAACCCACTCCAGTTTTCTTGCCTAGAAGATCCCCTGAAAACAGGTGCCTGCAGGCCACAGTCTATAGGGTTGCAAAGAGCTGGACATGACTGAGTGACTGAGTGAACTACCAACAGCATAGGTAGTTCCCATATGTTTAAAAAGTAGTTGCTCCAAGTTAATAAAAAAAAAAAAAATCTTGACAAAGACTACTTTGCATCACCTCCTCTAGATGTGGGCTGTTTTCTTACTTACAATACTCACATTTCTGGGGAGTATGAAATACACTTCCTCTCAATCAGCAGAGTATTTCTCCCATAGGATGCAGTAGGAGAAGGCAGAGCCTGAGTGGAGGACCAGACTAGGGGCAATGGAAAAAGAAAACGGGTGAGCCAGCAGGCAAGAGAGACGAAGGGTAAAGTGATTTTCCTCTGCCACTGCAATGATACAGCCCTTCTCTGCCCCTTCCAGAAACCCCTAAACAGTTCACAAATACTAGAAAGATCCCAAGCATCTTGTAGTAGACAGTGTTGAGGCAAAAAGTTGCATAAGAGTGTTTTTTTTTAAGTATGTATTCATGCACTAAACAAATATTTATCACACATTAGTCTGTGCTGACAAAAATAAGCACAACATGACTTATCTGATTCTGACGAACTCACAACCTCTCTAGGGTGAAAACTCAACAAAAAAGCAGCAAATAACTTTATAAATCCTCTTACTTTTATGTGCTGCTGCTGCTGTCAAGTCGAGTCAGTCGTGTCCGACTCTGTGCGACCCCATAGACAGCAGCCCACCAGGCTCCCCCGTCCCTGGGATTCTCCAGGCAAGAACACTGGAGTGGGTTGCAATTTCCTTCTCCAATGCATGAAAGTAAAAAATGAAAGTGAAGTCGTTCAGTCGTGTCTGACTGTTCTCAACCCCATGGACTAAAGCCCACCAGGCTCCTCCGTCCATGAGATTTTCCAGGCAAGAGTATTGGAGTGGGGTGCCATTGCCTTCTCCAACTTTTATGTGCAGGAGTTCTAAATCAGAGTGCTCTTTAGACTTCCCCTCTGGAGATGTTAAACATACACAGTGGATTCTATCATGGAACCACCAACCCATTTTTTTTTTACTTTCACTGCATGCATATTGGAATCACCTGAGGAGTTTTTAACAGAAGATTGAGAAGATTGTCTGGGTCCAAGCCCAAAAATTCTGATTTAATTGTTTTGGAATGTAGTCTGGGCATAAGAATTTTTAAGCTCTCTATATGATTGTAATGGAGAAGGCAATGGCAACCCACTCCAATACTCTTGCCTGGAAAATCCCATGGATGGAAGAGCCTGGAAAGCTGCAGTCCATGGGCTCGCTGAGGGTCAGACATGACTGAGCAACTTCACTTTCACTTTTCACTTCCATGCATTGGAGAAGGAAATGGCAACCCACTCCAGTGTTCTTGCCTGGAGAATCCCAGGGACGGGGGAGCCTTGTGGGCTGCCGTCTATGGGGTCGCACAGAGTTGGACACGCCTGAAGTGACTTAGCAGCAGTAGCATATGATTCTAATGTTCAGCCAATTTTAAAAGTTATCTTTTAAATAAAATATTTTATTTTACCTTCATTTATCCCTTTTCCAATATACTTCCTTTCTTTATGTAGATACAAATATTTTACCCGAAGAACAATCTTTTATCATTTTTTGTAATGCCAATCTGCTGACAAAGAATTCCCTTGGTTTTTGTTTGAGGAAATCTATTCGCTTTTCAATTTTGAAGGGGATTTTGGCTTCATATAGAATTCTAGGTTGGTGGGGATTTTTCCTTTCAAAACTTTAAATATTTCACTTTGTTCTCTTATTTTCATGGTTTCTTATCCTTGTTTTTCCGTAGATAAGGTATGTTTTGGCTCTTTTTGTTTGTTAACTCTTGTTAAAAATCTCTTTGTTTTGGGTTTTCTGTAAATCAACTATAATATACCAAGATCATGGTTTTGTTGGTTTTTTTGTTGTTGTTGTGTTTTTTATATTTATTCTGCTTAGTGTTCTCTCAGCTCTTGGATCTATGATTTGATATGTCATTGATTTAAGAAGGTTGCAACCATCATTGCTTCAATTATTTTTTCTGCTACTCTCTTTTTTCTTCTTCTGTTACTCCAGTTAGGTATGTTACAACTTCTGAAATTGTTCCACAGTTCTTGGATGTTCTGTTCTGATTTTTTTCACTTTTCCCTTTACATTCCAGTTTGGGAAGTCTCTATTGTCCTACCTTCAAGGTCACAGATTTTTTTCATTGGCCATGTTGAGTCCACTGCTGCTGCTGCTGCTAAGTCACTTCAGTCGTGTCCGACTCTAGAGACAGCAGCCCACCAGGCTCCCCTGTCCCTGGCATTCTCCAGGCAAGAACACTGGAGTGGGTTGCCATTTCCTTCTCCAATGCATGAAAGTGAAAAGTGAAAGTGAAGTCGCTCGGTCGTGTCCGACCCTCAGCGACCCCATGGACTGCAGCCCACCATGGGATTCTCCAGGCAAGAGTACTGGAGTGGGGTGCCATTTCCTTCTCCATGAGTCCACTGATGATCCATCAAAGGTATTTTTCTATCTTGATGTCTAGCATTTCCTTTTGATACTTTCTTAGAGTTTCCATCTCTGTTTATATTACCCATTTGTTTTTGCATGTCATCTACTGTTTTCATTATAGCTCTCAATGTATCAATTAGAGTTAATTTTAAATTCCCTATTTGGTAATTCTATTTAAGTCTGGTTTTGATGATTGCTTTATTTCTTCAGATTGTTTTATCTTAGCTTTTAGTATACCTCAGGTAATAGGAATTGAGGTACATAGGCCTTCGGTGTGACTGTTTAAATTAATCTGGCTAGAAGTTTGGCTATGTTTAATGTTTGCTGTAGCTTTTGATGCCAGAAGCTTCAAATTCTTCCTGTGTTCTCATTTTTATCTCCCCTCTTGACTTTGGCTTTAGTAAGTATTGTCCTCCCCACAGAGAATCTGTGTCTTGCAGCTCTTTCAACTATGGTTGATTATTACATACTAGATCCTTTTTGATATGGTGGTGAAGTGTAGGAGAGGGAGAGTGTTCTAGGATTTAATTAAACCTCAAAAATCTTCTGATTGGTCTGCATACTGGGGCTGCGAGTTTCACAGTGTTTCTCCACAGTTTCTTTTTTCTTCCTGATCAGGTCAATTATTCCACTCCAACCTCCACACCTATACCACCTTTCAGTGAGACAGGGAGCCTGGAAGAACCTGGAGTGAGAGAAATGCCCCTTCCACAGTTGGAATATGGTAAGTTTTTTGCTCTGGAGAGTGTCCCTTGGTTATGGAGAAGCTTGTATGAGTATTTCATAATAATTATTCTTCCCTTGCCAGTCAGAGCCATAAGAGGACCCTTCTCAGATCCTCACCATGACAACCTGCTGGGGACGTAAAGCTCATAGTGTGGGCCCCAAGGTGTTTCTCACTCTCAAATTAGTACACACTCAGTCTTTAGCAATTAATCAAAGTTACCACTTAAGTGTTCCTTCCAGTCTATGGCTCCAGCAGCTTCTTTTCAAGGTAAATAGATCTTGGTTATAGTTTTCCAGATGTACTCATTTCTCCAAACTTCATGGTGGTGCTTTGTCCTGAGACCCCATTTCTCTGATACGCCAAAAAAAAAAAAAAAAAAAACTCATTGATTTTCAGTATGATTACCTTTTTTCTTGATGTAAGGATGAAAGTGATGACTTTCAAGCTTTTTACACATCAGAATGATGCTGAAGTCTATTAGAAGATTTTAAGTACAGGAGTGATGTTATATGCTTTATGTTCTTAAAAGATTGCTCTAGGCATTATATCTCCCTTGAAGACCTCAAGAGGAAGTAGCCTGGGCCAAGGTAGGTTTCAGATATTTTATTTATTTATTTACTTTAAATTTTATTTTATTTTTAAACTTTACAATATTGTATTGGTTTTGCCAAATATCGAAATGAATCCACCATAGGTATACATGTGTTCCCCATCCTGAACCCTCCTCCCTCCTCCCTCCCCATACCATCCCTCTGGGTCTTTGAAGTGCACCAGCCCCAAGCATCCAGTATCATGCATCGAACCTGGACTGGCGACTCGTTCCATATATGATATTATACGTATTTCAATGCCATTCTCCCAAATCATCCCACCCTCTCCCTCTCCCACAGAGTCCAAAAGACTGTTCTATACATCATTGTCTCTTTTGCTGTCTTGTATACAGGGTTATTGTTACCATCTTTCTAAATTCCATATATATGCGTTAGTATACTGTATTGGTATTTTTCTTTCTGGCTTACTTCACTCTGTATAATAGGCTCCAGTTTCATCCACCTCATTAGAACCGATTCAAATGTATTCTTTTTAATGGCTGACTAATACCTCATTGTGTATATGTACCACAGCTTTCTTATCCATTTAATTTCCTTAACAAACAGTATCTTAATTGCAACCCAACATGTACAAAACTTAATGGAAAAAGAGCATGCAATAGACATTTTAATTCCATCTGAGAATACATGGACTGCCCTGTAGGGCAGGAAATCTGAGGGTATGAAGATTCATCCCTCCCTGATGATTTCTTCAAAATACCTTGTCCGTGTTGCCATGACCTCAAGTCAAAAACACCTTCATTGTAGTGTCCTGTAGCAATATGGTTTGTTTGTGTTAGTAAACCCCCTCTGCTCTGTTCCTGCTGCTCATGGCATAATTGGTACCATCTCCATGCATCTGTTTATGTTAATTTGTTCCATGTTCTTACTGGAATGTCCATATCTTGCCCAGACTTCAGAGTCCAACTCATTTGTCACAAACCCAATAAAGCTTTCTCTATCTAGAACTACTTTCTTTTTTTGTCTCCTCCCTAAATTCCCATTAGGCACACAATTAACACCAAAAAATGTAACTTTGGTTTATTCTTAATTGGATTAAGATTTTTAAATTTATTTAATTGCCCTAAAAGTCCTAGCACAGTGTGAACACATATTGGATGTAAAGTAGTAATGGCTTGTTAATTGAGAAAGGGATTGATAGGAGTCGGCTTCGGTGGGCAACTAGTTTTGCAGGCTGTTGAAATTTATAACAGGATCATAAGTAATTGGGATAATGGAATGAACAGTTCCATTCAGTTCAGTTCAGTTCAGTCGCTCAGTCATGTCTAACTCTTTGCGACCCCATGAATTGCAGCATGCCAGGCCTCCCTGTCTATCACCAACTCCTGGAGTTCACTCAAACTCATGTCCATCAAGTCGGGGATGCCATCCAGCCATCTCATCCTCTGTTGTCCTCTTCTCCTCCTGCCCCCAATCCCTCCCAGCATCAGAGTCTCTTCCAATGAGTCAACTCTTCACATGAGGTGGCCAAAGTACTGGAGTTTCAGCTTCAGCATCGTTCCTTCCAAAGAACACCCAGGACTGATCTCCTTTAGAATGGACTGCTTGGATCTCCTTGCAGTCCAAGGGACTCTCAAGAGTCTTCTCCAACACCACATTCAAAAGCATCAATTCTTTGGCACTCAGCTTTCTTCACAGTCCAACTCTCACATCCATGCATGACCACAAGAAAAACCATAGCCTTGACTAGACAGACCTTTGTTGGCAAAGTAATATCTCTGCTTTTCAATATGCTATCTAGGTTGGTCATAACTTTCCTTCCAAGGAGTAAGCGTCTTTTAATTTCATGGCTGCAATCACCATCTGCAGTGATTTTGGAGCCCAGAAAAATAAAGTCTGACACTGTTTCCACTGTTTCCCCATCTATTTCCCATGAAGTGATGGGACCAGATGCCATAATCTTTGTTTTCTGAATGTTGAGCTTTAAGCCAATTTTTTCACCCTCCTCTTTCACTTTCATCAAGAGGCTTTGTAGTTCCTCTTCACTTTCTGCCATAAGGGTGGTGTCATCTGCATATCTGAGGTTATTGATATTTGTCCCAGAAATCTTGATTCCAGCTTGTGCTTCTTCCAGCCCAGCGTTTCTCATGATGTACTCTGCATATAAGTTAAATAAGCAGGGTGACGATATACAGCCTTGATGTACTCCTTTTCCTATTTGTAACCAGTCTGTTATTCCATGTCCAGTTCTAACTGTTGCTTCCTGACCTGCATACAGGTTTCTCAAGAGGCAGGTCAGGTGGTCTGGTATTATCCAGTTCCATTATCAAAGTTCAATTCAATTACTAATAAAAATATTATGTTAATGTATTGCATATATGTGTGTTTATGTTTCTCTTTATATGCAAACATATTTTCCTTTTTTAATAAGGAAAACAAAGATAAGTGTAATTTTCTGTCCTATAGGCTTTAGAGTTCTACATTTTAATTTATGTAATTTAGACTTGACCTGTTCTAAGAATGGAAGTCCTGAAGTAGCAGAATATAAATCATGGAATAATGGAATCTGAGAACTAGAAAGAATGTGAGAGTTCATCTGGTTCAATTTCTTACTTGAAGAAGGGAAACCAGAATTAAAAAGAGATTAAGGATCTCATCCAAGCTCAAAGTGCCATTGTCTGCAATCCAGGCTTTCTAGATATTAATAGTATTCTGGAAACAGTTGGCCATCACTAAGTGCTAAGTACACCAGTACAAAGGCGGATATGACAATGTGATCTTGGAATACAGGTATCTGCCTGGTTCTTTGAGTTCTCACTGAAATGAGATACAGTGAAACCATCCCTGCTGTCTATTCCCAAAGACAACCTATTTCAACATGTGTAGAAAATATTCATAGGCTACTTGGCTTTTTTAGAGGCCTGGTATTAATTCCTTTGTGGAAACACCTACAGCATATAAGGTGTTACACTAAATTGTCTGTTAATATCATAAGAGGTCGGCCCAAGTGGGCAGCCAAATTACCTATAAACACACTTGCCAAAGAATGCCTCACACAAGAAGAGTTTTGGGTTTTTTTTGTTTCTTTGTTTGTTTTTTTTAAACAGGACAATAAATAACATCAAAATCGGCATGTATCCACTGAATAGCATGCAGAAAAGTCAGCACCAATTAATAAAACAATATGCCAACAAGCACACAGCATAGATAAGCCATATTAGGAAAGCACATGGCAAAAATCTCTGAGCTCCAGCTCTAAAGGACTTCTGTTTTAGTCTCTCCTAGTTCTTTATATTTTTTAATTAAGCTCTTCAAACACACTCTTGAACCAAAAAAAGAGGATGAGTGGAAGGGCAAATTTTCCTATAATCCTAAATCCTTTGATTAAGCCATAGCATAAATAGAGAGCAGATTTCTGATTAATGGTGTTATTGTTTTTGAGTATTTGTTTGTTTGTTTTTAATTTTATTTTTAACCTTTACAATACTGTATTGGTTTTGCCAAATATCGAAATGAATCCGCCACAGGTATACATGTGTTCCCCATCCTGAACCCTCCTTCCTCCTCCCTCCCCATACCATCCCTCTGGATCATCCCAGTGCACCAGCCCCAAGCATCCAGATGCTATTTAAATCCAATTCATTGGTAGAAACCTTATATGTCTTTTTCTTCTGAGGTTCCTTTTTCTCCTTCATCAATCACTAAGGTAGTGAATGGAAAGCTGATCCAATGAGGAAGACAATGAGGAAGAATGAAAAACAGGCACTGCCCTGAAGTTTGGACTTCAGCTGTGTCTAACTTCTTCGTCTTCCCCCATGTAGTTTCACTTTCATGTGCCAAACAAAGACTTTTTAAAGAATTTTTAAAACGTGTTCCCTTAAGGATTTCCTTTCAAAATAAAGCCCTGCTTTATACATTTCTTTTGTGCATGCTCTGCAGGATGGCTGGATAGTTTCCAATGTTGCCTCAGCCTGTAGACTGTCATACTTTCTTTCTGACAATGTCTATCCCATGCACACTACAGAGACAGTTGACACACAAAACCCTTCAGTAAGGTGCAGTTTTAAGGAAAGTAGCCATGGGCAGAGCTTTGATTCTTTATCTTCCAACAACAGACAAACAGGCCCACAGAAAGTCACTACCAGCCCTGGAATCAGGTGGAACAAAAACATCAGATTCAAAGGCTTCTTGCACTTTAGAAATGGGTCTTTTCCTCTGTTGTTTGTTGTTTTTGTTTTTGTTTTTTTTTCCTTTTTAGTTCCAAGTCTCTGCACTACCTGCTTTGGCCATTACAGGAATTACTTAGAAACTATCGCATTTCCCACAAAATGCGTTCCTTGGTTACAAAGGCATAAAGCATTGAAAGATAATTCTTCTGTGTCATCTCACCCAATTTTGGGATTTAGCTGTGCTTGGTCAAATCAGGAGTATGAAGGGTTCACTTATAATATTGCATTTTTTTCCCTTCAAGATTTCCAGTTGATTTTTAAAAATCTCTCTGCTTAACCATTTGAAGGCCTGACGAACTGTTTGCTTAAGCAGTTGCATCATTTTACATTTTCACCAGAAATTTATGAAGATTTTGATTTCTCTGCCTCCTCATTACCACTTGTCATTATATATTTTTAAAATTTTTTATTGACATATAGTTGATTTGCAATGTTCTGCTAGTTTCAGGTATATAGCCAAGTAACTCGGTTATACATATATATTCTTTTTTAGATGATTTACCATTATAGGTTACTATGGGATATTGAATATAGTTCCCTGTACTATACAGTAGGTCCTTGTTGGTTATCTGTTTTACTTATAACAGTGTGTATCTATTAATCCCAAATTCCCAATTTATCACTCTCCACTTTCCACTTTGGTAAACATAAGTTTGTTTTCTGTGTCTGTTAGTTTATGTCTGTTTTGTAAATAAGTTTATTTGTATCGTATTTAGATTCCACATATAAGCTATATCCCAGGATAATTGTTTCTCTGACTTACTTCACTCACCATGACAAGCTCTAGGTCCATCCTTGCTGCAAATGTCATTATTTCCTTCTTTTCCATGGCTGAGTAATAGTCCCTAGTGGGTGTGTATGCATATATACACATACCACATCTTCTTTATCTATTCCTCTGTTGATGGACACTTAGGTTGCCTCTATGTCTTGGCTATTATAAATAGTGCTGCAGTGAACACTGAGGTTCATGGACCTTTTTGAATTATAATTTTCTCCAATTATGTCTTTTTGACTTTAGTCATCCTCATGAGTATGAAGTAGTATCTCACTATAGTCTTGAAATGCATTTCCTTGATGGCTAATAATGCTGAACATCTTTTCAAATCTAATTGGCCATTTGTATATCTTCTTTGGAAAAATGTCTATTCTGACCTTTTATTTTTTAACTGACTTGTCTTTCTATTATTGAATTATAATTATTTATATAATCTATATGTAAATATTATATCAGATGTACAATTTTTGAAATGGTTCTCCCATTCTATGGATTGTCCTTTCACTTTCTTAGTAGTGCCCTTTGAAGCATAAAAATGTCTTATCTGATGATATCATGGATGCATTCTTTATTCCAGGCTCTCACTGAACTTCAGTTCAGTTCAGTTCAGTTCAGTCGCTCAGTCGTGTCCGACGCTTTGCAACCCCATGAATCACAGCACGCCAGGCCTCCCTGTCCATCACCAACTCCTGGAGTTCACTCAAACTCATATCCATCGAGTCGGTGATGCCATCCAGCCATCTCATCCTCTGTCGTCCCCTTCTCCTCCTGCCCCCAATCCCTCCCAGCATCAGAGTCTCTTCCAATGAGTCAACTCTTCGCATGAGGTGGCCAAAGTACTGGAGTTTCAGCTTTGGCATCAGTCCTTCCAATGAACACCCAGGACTAATCTCTTTTAGGATGGACTGGTTGGATCTCCTTGCAGTCCAAGGGACTCTCAAGAGTCTTCTCCAATCCCACAGTTCAAAAGCATCAGTTCTTCGGCACTCAGCTTTCTTCACAGTCCAACTCTCACATCCATACATGACCACTGGAAAAACCATAGCCTTGACTAGATGGACATTTTTTGGCAAAGTAATATCTCTGCTTTTGAATATGCTGTCTAGGTTGGTCATAACTTTCCCTCCAAGGAGTAAGCGTCTTTTAATTTCATGGCTGCAATCACCATCTGCAGTGATTTTGGAGCCCCAAAAAATAAAGTCTGACACTGTTTCCACTGTTTCCCCATCTATTTCCCATGAAGTGATGGGAACAGATGCCATGATCTTCGTTTTCTGAATGTTGAGCTTTAAGCCAACTTTTTCACTCTCCTCTTTCATTTTCACCAAGAGGCTCTTTAGTTCCTCTTCACTTTCTGCCATAAGGGTGGTGTCATCTGCATAGCTGAGGTTATTGATATTTCTCCCTGTAATGTTGATTCCAGCTTGTGCTTCTTCCAGTCTAGCATTTCTCATGATGTACTCTGCACATAAGTTAAATAGGCAGAGTGACAATATACAGCCTTGATGTACTCCTTTTCCTATTTGTAACCAGTCTGTTATTCCATGTCCAGTTCTAACTGTTGCTTCCTGACCTGCATACAGATTTCTCAAGAGGCAGGTCAGGTGGTCTGATATTCCCATCTCACTGAACTTATTACAACATAAAGCCAGAAGTTCACATTTTTGCCACTCCTATGTAGTGTTCTTAGCTAAGAACAGTTTTAATGATTGCAAGAGAATGGAAAGGAAACACCCCATAGTGATCTTAGAGTAAAACTTTATTTTGAGATATTTCACATCTCAGGATCACAACTTTTCTCCCCCTAAAACCTATGTCTGAAATTTGTTGATTACTGAACTCTATAGAAAAAGAGGACAAACTGAACATTTCAAACTCAGGCCATAGAAGGACATTTACCCATAAGGATTGATCCAAATAAGCTCTGGTTGCTATAACTACTGCCATTCAGAATTATAGGTTTTATTCAGACTGAAAAGGACTTCAAGATAAGAGATACCATTTGAAAAATGCAGCCAAAATTCAATCAAAAAGTTTGTTGCACATTTCTTTGTTTGGTAAGGTTAATGCTTGTGCAATTTTATTTGATTTAACCCCGTTAAATGAGTTGTGCAGATACCAACAAAACAATGGAGATTCTTAAAAGCCAAGTTACTAATTTGAGTCGTTTCAGCCAGTAGTGCTACCGAGAGCTTTTTCAACAAAGGAGACCGAAGACTGAAATGGGTTTAATGAGTCTAGAGTACGTGGTGAGCCAGGAATGGGTCATTATGCTCTGAAGCTGTCTTTCTGTAAACAGATCAATTCTCATAGCACTTGTTTTGTTAGGGGGAAGAGTAGTGAAGCCAGGTAGGGCTATAATCATTTGTTCTGCTGCATGACCACAATTTATCTTTTTTGTTTTCTCCCTGTCACAGCAGGCCTTGATCATGTAAGAGCCATATCTGAAAGTGACCACTCACAGCCTCACTGGATGAATTAAACCTGCCAGGATGAAAGGGATTACTGTACACTCACTTTGCAGGTAAAAACAATTCAGTGCTGTTGATAGATTACCTTAAAAAATTCCAGCCATTTCTTCTGCCAGTGGCAAAGATTTCTAAGAAATTCTGTCTAACATCACCAGGAAAATGCCTTTAATTAGATTGTGGGGGGGGGGGGGGTTGTTTTCCAGACCCTTTTTAAGCAAAATTGCCATCTCCCTCCCACAAAGAAAAAATAATGAAAACAGGTAAATCAATGCTGTGTGCTCAGCTCTATAATTCTACCTTCATCTTCCAAAACATAGTCCACAGGGGAGAAAGGATAACTTTCTCTAGAATTATAAATGAGGCATTAAAGAGCATATTTTACTCTCCCAACAAAAACTTTAGAATTTTTGAAAATTGTGTCTCAACTTCTTGACTGTGTTTAAAGTACCAGAGTGGTTGGCAGAATAAAAATTGCTACACTATAGTGATAACACCATCAGTCCACACAGCTCTGACAAACTTCAAGCACATTTGAGAATACTATCTTTTCCATGGACCCAAGACACGCAGAGGAAAGAATGATTGTATCTGCTGTCTCAGAAACTGAAACACAGACTATTTCAACAATGTTAGTAATTAGTGGCTCTTTGATTGCTTTATCTCTTGCTGTTTCTACACTTCCTGTCTTCTATACCTGCTGCTTCTCCCCTCAAACTCTTCCAATCTGGGTAAACCATGCAGAGAAACAGCTTCTCTGTTCCCCTAAAATAAGTTTGTAGCATAAATGTAACAATGTGATAGAGACCAGGTACCACCTGTTCAGGTCACCTTACACAGAGTCCAAACACACTCACCAAGTTGTAAGGTTGCTGTTTATGTCGCTCTAGCTGTCAGCCAGAGGGCCAAGAGACCTGCAGCCAGCAACCCCCTGCTCTAACACACACACACTATTGCTTTCTATTGTCCTGCCCAGAAATGGCCCCTCTGCCACAATCATGTCTGTCTTCCTTTTGTTCAAGATCATACTTGCACATACCTGGAAGTCACGGTGACCATCTGTCATTATCCCTGGGCTAGAAGGAGAGAGTTTATGGAATTTGTGGTAGTTCTCCACTTGTTGTGGCATCTTCCAGGAAGCAAATCCCTGCACACACATGCCTATTCTTGGTCCTCCAGGGCCAATCCAATGAAGCTGGTCCGCCTATTCATTCCCATCAACACAACCAGTGAGCTGCGTAATGAAAGGAGAAGAGCTTTGGCATCAGGCAGATCTTTGATCTGAGTATCAGCTCTAATGAGACTTAAACTTGAATAAAGGATGTAATCCCCGTGAGCCTAGTTGTCCACATCTTAAAAATAGAATACTGCTTTCCCAGGATGTGATGAGAATTAAGATATGTCAAATATGAAGCACTGAGCACAGAACCTGACACTGAGGCCTGGTGTGGGGGGCACAGGCTGTGAGATGATGACTAATGAGCAGTGAGTGGTCTCCAGGGATACCGTGAACACGTGAAACTCTGTTTTTCATAGATCTGTCGGTTGCTGTGGGCTGTGGGGGTGGTGGTGGCGGTGGTTTAGTCACTAAGTCGTGTCTGACTGTTGTGACCTCATGGACTGTAGGCCACCAGGCTCTTCTGTTTGTGGGATTTTCCAGCCAAGAATACTAGACTGGGTTGCCATTTCCTTCACCAGGGAATCTTCCTGACGCAGGGATCTAACCCACATCTCCTACGTTGTAGATAGTCCCTGCATTGCAGGCAGTGCTTTATTGTTGAGCCCCCCAGAAACTGTTCTGTGTCTAGGATTTCATCTATCTTGAAACCACCAAAGTTTAGAATCCAATAATTTAAATCACAAGACTGATGGCAGCTACCCTGACTACAGGACTCCCTTATATCTTAAACTCTTAATAGTTGAGTGACCAAACCTAAATACTTGGCTTATAGTTCCTTTTATTCCAAGAAGCATTTATTGGGTGTGTAGGGGGTACAAGACACCCATCCTGCTTAGTGTCCAGGAAAACCAGGATGGATAAGTGCATTTGCTTTTTCCAAGGAATCACAATCCACTGAGGAAGTTAAACATACAGTCATATGTGATGGTGACAGACAAAATGCAATCCAAGATACCATAGTCATAGAAAGCATGGGCCTTCCATGGGCCTCACACAGACTAAAGCATGGACAACGTGGTTAGGCCTGAGGCCCAAAAGTAAAGCACAGCAAAGAAGAGGCACACGCACTGGTTTTTGTGAGCAGAGAGACTAGCACCCTCCTCCCCCAACCCCAGCCCATCTCACTGGACTTTCTGCTCTCCACATGTGAATGGGATATGGTACAGCTGCCAAATACTTGTGTTCTCATGTATATGCACTTATTCTGTCTACCTAGTCTCAAAGGGCCCTGAGCTACACAGCCAGGCCTGTTTTCCTTGGTTGCCCTGCATCATCTGCATGGGTGTCTGGTAGTCCCTTGTCCAGGGCCCTGCAGCCCTTTGCAAGCATGAACCAAGATGTCTGCTTTCAACACAGGAGGAGTTTGCACACTCTTTGGCAAGTCCAAGTATCATGTGAGTCAACAAAGTACACGCTGAGAGTGACAAGGTCATTCAAGGGCATGGACAGAAACTGCAGGGCATATGGATGGCCTTGTTTGGACACCTCAGCCAGACAATGAGCAAATCCTGACTGATGGTGTCCCGTGGAGCTTCAGTTCCTTCCTATCAGCCTGTGAGGGAGTTGGCTCTCTCTCTCCATTCCTGGCGAGCCTGCAACTGCCAGCCCCAATCTGGACACGAGATTGTGCCTTACTCAGAAGAAGCGGTGAGGAGCTCCTCTCTGGCCTGCTGAGGCCCTCACAGTGGGGGCCCCGCTTTAGAGAGCAGCATCTGGTGTCCTCTCATCACTCACTCCTAGCTCAGCAGCGTCAGGATCCACATCCGCCAGCCTGGAAAACTCCTCCAAATACACAGCTGGTGGCCCTGTCAAGAAATGGAAGCATCTCGACTGGTTTTTGCCCTCTAGTCCAGTGTTCCTCAGCCAAGCCCCACATAGCAGTCAAAGATCCTTCTAAAGCAAAGTGCTGATGACTTCACTCTACTGCCTCAAAGGCTCCCATTTCCCTGCCAGTCTTCACAATAATATCCAAATTCCCTTCTTCTAAAGTACAATATACTTCATGATCTGCCCTCATCCCACTTTCCAGCAGTCTCCTGCCATTTCCCCCTTCCTCTCCAGGCTGTACCTATCATGGTGAATTCCCTCTAGTCCCATAAGAACATTTTAATTCTCTCTTTTTTCTCCCTTGTTCTTTCAATCCTGGTGCAAAGCCTTTTCCTCTGAATATGACCCAATGTGCAGCTCTAAACCCTCATCCTCTTGCTCAACAGAACTCTTCCAGGGCCAAATTTCAATGTCATTACCTCTTAGAAGCCATCTTTATCTATTCTAACCTCAAAGACTAAGTGAGTTATCCAACCTTTGCATTTCCAAGGCACCCAATACTTCATAATTATGCAGTACATTGTATACTTGTTATTGGTTCATCTGTATCAGTTATCACCCTTACTCTCCATATACATAATATATGTTGGGCTGCTTGGAAGCAAGGCTATGCTATTCACCAATATAGGGGTATCCTTAACCTACCATAGTACTTAAAACTTAAGTACATACTCTAAATATCTATTGAATGAATGAATGACAGGAAAGTGAATCAGTATCAAAGTGAGTAAAGGACTTCCTTATAACTTTGGATCAAGAATAAATAAAGTATCCAATTCACTTTCTCTCCTTTAAAGATAAGGGAATGGTGCCCATAGAACTTAAGTGATTTCCTGGTTGACAATCAGTATCCCAACCTGAATAAAACCTAGTTTCCTAAATTCACCACAAAAGCTCATGAACACCAAAAAAAAAAAAAATATCAAGAATTCACTCTAAAGGGTATAATTTCTTCTTTGGAGATTGAGATCCTTAAGACTCTAGCCTCAACTGAAACTAAAATTCAATAGTACAATTGGAGGTTAAAGGAAACCCCATCTTTAACCTATTCTGTAGGGTGGCACAGTGGTAAAGAAGCCACCTGCCAATTTGGAGATGCAGGTTTGATCCCTGGGTCAGGAAGGTACCCTAGAGAAGGCAATGGCATCCCACTCCAATACCCTTGCCTGGAAAGTTCCATGGATAGAGGAGCCTGGAAGGCTACAGTCCACAGGGTCGAAAAGAGTCAGACAGGACTAAGAACACATGCCCATACATGGGGCTTATCATAGTATGTAGAGACCCACGCACACTGTTCTTTAATTATTCTTATTCTGTGCTGAAATTTCAGGATGGACATCGACAACCAGACTAACTGTGCCATTGCAGTACCCTCAAAACCCCTTTATGGTTTAGCACAATTAAGCACAACAAGACAAATCTAGGGTTTGCCTCTCTGAGTTCTATAGGTGATTTACTGAGTAATTTATGACAAATTGATATATGATGATACTATAATCATCACATTTGCTTCCTATGGAGATTTATTTTAACAGTATATTATAATCCAAATTGCAGCATTTGGTGAAATTAAGTGACTGGACTTTATAAATATTCCATCTGGAAGCTGAATTCAACTTCCAGCTTCTTTCCATGCTGCAGACACGTGAGCAGAGAGAAGTTAGCTGGCTGCTGGTCCTGAACCGAGGCGGAATAACCGGGAGTCCCTGACTGTTCAGCACTAGCTGGTTGAGGGTGTGGTCCCTCCAAGAAGGAGGGATGTTACATTACCCTTTCAGTTCAGTAGGAAGTCCAGAGTGATCGATCTTAATAAAGTTATCCAAAGTCCTACTGAACCCAGCTCTTGGCTTCTGGTATTGACAAAAATGAGAGTTAAAATTTTCATAAATTTTTAAAAAGTATAAGTTCCCCTGTTCAAATAATCTCTCTGAGGCTTTTCTAAGTTCTAAAAGTTCCACCCCCTGATAGAAGCTCTCCTGGCCGCCGGGTGAGGGGCAGTTGCACGGTTTGTTCCTCTAGGCCTACTTCAAGGCCTGCAAAGGTTCTTGCCTTCCATCATCTAATCGCCCACAGTAACTGAAAAAACAGCTTGCCTCAGGAGACAGTGATGCTGGAAAACTTAGATGTGTCCTGCTTCTTAGCGTAGGAAGAAACAGACAACTCTGCCTCCAAAAATATCCCGTAAACGCCAGATGTTTGAATGGCTAATGTCATATTCAAGGAATACTCTATTTACAGAAAGAATCTGCAGCCAACTCATCAGTGACATATATGTGCTTTATGGGGAAAACAATAGAATTATTGCTCTCTGAGGGAAAAAATCATAAATAATCAAATAAGTTTTATAAGGGGCTAAGAAAAATAATCAGTTGTTCTACTTCCTTCCCCTTTATTTAAAGTTACCATTTCACATTCTTTCATACAAATGATTTTTAAACGAGAGAGATGGCATACTTTTAAAATCTGAAATAGGATTCAGTTGCAGATGATGCAATTTTCAATTAAGCAAAGATACCCCCTACTAGATCCTACTTAGTACTTCACTTGATCACATCTTTCTGCTGGGGTTGCTCTCAAAAAGACCCTGAGCCCACTCCCTAGCCCTTCCTGGTCTAGTTCTGCATGAGGCAGTTTTTCCACCCTGCCCTCCATCCACAGGCCCCAGTTGGAAAGAAGTCACATCAGTTCTGTGAACACAAATTTTTCTAGGGTAACCTTTATTATATCAAACAAACATACCTACCCTCTGAAATGCTCTTTTTTTAAGAAAACAAAATGAGGTGTCTCCAGAGCCCTGGTACATTCTCACTTAAAACACTGCAGATGTCAGCTTTCCTTAAGAAATTTTTTTTCCTCACAACAGAAAACAGAAGTTTCTTTCATCCTGCCTTCCAACTCTGTTCTTATTTGTTTGATGTGAAAGAGGACTTTGAGAAATTATCAGCAAGGGACTTCTAAGAGTAGGTTTTTTTGTTTAGATGTTGGTCTCTTCTATGACAGAAACAGTGACCTGCTCATCTTTGTATACAAAGCCTGTGACACAACTCCAGGGTCATTATAGTGGCTCAATAAACCCTGTCGAATGCGGATTATACTTCATAAGAAACAAGAGAACACAATGTTTGGATAAGCAAGTTGCCATTGACCCCACTGCTGCTGCTGCTGCTGCTGCTAAGTCGCTTCAGCTGCATCTGACTCTGTGCGACCCCATAGATGGCAGCCCATCAGGCTCCACCATCCCTGGGGTTCTCCAGGCAAGAACACTGGAGTGAGTTGCCATTTCCTTCTCCAATGCATGAAAGTGAAAAGTGAAAGTGAAGTCGCTCAGTCGTGTCCGACTCTTAGCAACCCCATGGACTGCAGCCTACCAGGCTCCTCCGTCCATGGGATTTTCCAGGCAAGAGTATTGGAGTGGGGTGCCATTGCCTTCTCCGATTGACCCCACACTTCCATCCAAAAGGAGGAATCATTTTACAATATCTGGCTTCTGTGTGAGTTCCAGTAACAAGAAGTTGCCCACCCTCTTGCTCTGGAATATCCAACTGCTATGCTGAACTGAAAGCAGCCTCCTTGAAATTTCCATTTGATTTGGTACAAATTAGGTTTGAAATACACACCTTAAAATCAACTTGGAGGCTCTGCTTGGATTTTGATTTTAGCAATGGAACATCAGCTTTTGTGTATTCTAAGAACATAGATATTGCAAAAGCAACTTTGGGAAGGGTAACAAAGTAATACGTTGATCTTCACATATCCCTCTGGACCCTGGGAGGAACCAAAATGAAACTAACGGAAACCTTCCATTGCTAATGCAAGAGAGTCACTTGTGTTGCAAAGGCCATGATGAAAGGACATTTCTCCACACACTGAGTATCAATGTAACTACAGTCTTTCCAAAGTGTTTAAAAATATTTGGCCATTTATTCATTCTTAAGTATCTCTTATATCCCTACTAAATGCCAGGCACTGTGATAGGTATTGGACACAAAGAAATTGAAGATACAATCAAGGCTCTCAATAAAGTCACATTCTAGTTTCAAAGAAGTAAACCAGTAAACACCACAGTCTGCAAGAAATGCTCTGCTATCTATAGACACAGAGTTCTAAAGAAATTTAACCAGAGACATATTTAAGTCAGTCCGCCAAGGTCATGGAAGTCTTCACCAAATTGGAAAAGCTAAACTTGATTCACCAGATGACAGAGTAAAATTGGGCCAGCCAAAGAAAAGGAAGGGTGTTTGAAGCACAAAGACTGTCTAGCATGGAGGATACTATAGAAAAAAAAAAAATTCAGGCTTACAAATGGCTTAATGTATTTGGAATATGGGTTGAAATAAGAGACTGACAGAGAGACAAAGTTGAGTGCATATGCTAGGGCCTGACGCTGAAAGAATTCATATGCCATGCTAAAAATTTACCTTTATCCTTTATAATAGAAAGTCACTGAAAATGTTCGAGAAGGGAAGTAGCAATACAATATTTGCCTTTTCGAATGATCACCCTCATGGCATTGGAGAAAGTAAATTAATGGAGACAAGAGTGATACAAGAAGAAAGATTCGGTTGGGATGAACTAGGATAGAGTAAAGCAGGCAGTAGTGGGAACAAAGAGAAAGGGGCTGACTTAAAACACACTGAGGAAATGGAATTGATAGGACATAGCAGCCCTTTGTGGTGTGAGTTGAGATGAAGAGACGAGTTTAGGATGATTCCAAGGTTTCTAGTTCATGTGATGAGGTGGAAAGAGAGGCATCACTAAGCTGCTTTTCTCAGTGTTGTATGTGGACCACAGACATCAAAACCACTACAGGTATTTGCAAACAATGTCAATTCCTCATACCATCCTACATTGAATGAGTCAGAATTTATACATAATGATGTTTGATACACTGAACACAAGTAAAAAATACAGAAAGAGGAGCAGAGAAGATCAGTTAAGTTCAGTTGCTCAGTCGTGTCCGACTCTTTGCGACCCCATGAATCACAGCACGCCAGGCCTCCCTGTCCATCACCAACTCCTGGAGTTCACTCAAACTCATGTCCATCAAGTCAGTGATGCCATCCAGCCATCTCATCCTCTGTTGTCCCCTTTTACTCTTGCCCCCAATCCCTCCCAGCATCAGAGTCTTTTCCAATGAGTCTACTCTTCCCATGAGGTGGCCAAAGTACTGGAGTTTCAGCTTTAGCATCATTCCTTCCAAAGAAATCCCAGAGCTGATCTCCTTTAGAATGGACTGCTTGGATCTCCTTGCAGTCCAAGGGACTCTCGGGAGTCTTCTCCAACACCACAGTTCAAAAGCACCAATTCTTCGGTGCTCAGCCTTCTTCACAGTCCAACTCTCACATCCATACATGACCACTGGAAAAACCATAGCCTTGACTAAATGAACCTTTGTTGGCAAAGTAATGTCTCTGCTTTTGAATATGCTATCTAGGTTGGTCATAACTTTCCTTCCAAGGAGTAAGCGTCTTTTAATTTCATGGCTGCAGTCACCATCTACAGTGATTTTGGAGCCCAGAAAAATAAAGTCTGACACTGTTTCCACTGTTTCCCCATCTATTTGCCATTAAGTGATGGGACCAGATGCAATGATCTTTGTTCTCTGAATGTTGAGCTTTAAGCCAACTTTTTCATTCTCCTCTTTCACTTTCATCAAGAGGCTTTTTAGTTCCTCTTCACTTTCTGCCATAAGGGTGGTGTCATCTGCATATCTGAGGTTATTGATATTTCTCCTGGCAATCTTGATTCCAGCTTGTGCTTCTTCCAGCCCAGCATTTCTCATGATGTACTCTGCATAGAAGTTAAATAAGCAGGGTGAAATATACAGCCTTGATGAACTCCTTTTCCTATTTGGCACCAGTCTGTTGTTCCATGTCCAGTTCTAACTGTTGCTTCCTGACCTGCATATAGGTTTCTCAAGAGGCAGGTCAGGTGGTCTGGTATTCCCATCTCTTTTAGAATTTTCCACAGTTTATTGTGATCCACACAGTCAAAGGTTTTGGCATAGTCAATAAAGCAGAAATAGATGTTTTTCTGGAACTCTCTTGCTTTTTCGATGATCCAGCAAATGTTGGCAATTTGATCTCTGGTTCCTCTGCCTTTTCTAAAACCAGCTTGAACATCTGGAAGTTCACGGTTCATGTATTGCTAAAGCCTGGCTTGGAGAATTTTGAGCATTACTTTACTACCGTATGAGATGACTGCAATTGTGCGGTAGTTTGAGCATTCTTTGGCATTGCCTTTCTTTGGGATTGGAATGAAAACTGACCTTTTCCAGTCCTGTGGCCACTGCTGAGTTTTCCAAATTTGCTGGCATGTTGAGTCCAGCACTTTCACAGCATCATCTTTCAGGATTTGAAATAGCTCAACTGGAATTCCATCACCTCCACTAGCTTTGTTCATAGTGATGCTTTCTAAGGCCCACTTTATTTCATATTCCAGGATGTCTGGCTCTAGGTGAGTGATCATACCATTGTGATTATCTTGGTCATGAAGATCTTTTTTGTACAGTTCTGAGGAAGATAATCAGCTTAGTTTAAAGCCTGTTGCTTTTGAGAAGCCAGTGGAATATCTACATGGATGGGTTCCACAAGCAGTAGGCAATACAGGACCCAAGCTTGGGGAAAGAAAAGGTCTGAAGTTGTTTTCTTTAGGAGTCAACAGCTTTTAAGTGACAGCTAAAGATATAGGTGGTTTTTAAAGAAAATCATCCTGGGGCATACAGAAGGAAAGCAACTAGAAAAAGCCTGAAATTAACCCGGGAATATTGAGTCATAGGATATTTCAGGGGAAGGTAGCTCACAAGTAAACACAGCATGTAACAGCACAAAAAACTACTAGGTTCAGCCCTGATTCTACTGAACCAGCAGAGATAAAACCTGTGCAAGCATGGCTTTCCTGATTATTTGAATCCATTCTATCTCTAGAGAGGATAGGAGATTATGTCAGATGGTTACCATTTAAATCTGCAGTGAGAGGTTTCATAATGCCTTTATCGTGAAAGGCTCAGGTCAGTTTCTACCTACTTATGCCCCCAAACAAAAATACTTTGGTCACAACAAGGGAATGCACAGTAGCCAGTTGTGTGGTTGTATGCATATAAGCTTCATGGACACTTCTCAGATCCCAACTTAGCCCAGGAATGTGGGAAGGAATAATAGGAAAGGCGGGCTAACAAAACTGTTTCTCATGTGTTCTCTGGACCACAGACGGTTAGAGTTGTTACTGGGTTCTGGGCCCCAAAAGACATAGTGCGTGAGTGCTCAGTCATGTCCAATTCTTTGTGACTCCATGAACCCTGCCAGGTTCCTCTGTTCATGGGGTTTCCCAGGCAAGAATGCTGGAGTGGGTTGCCATTTCCTCCTCCAGGGGACCTTCCCAACCCACATCACCTGTATTGGCAGGCAGATTCTTTACCACTGAGCCACTTGGTAAGTTCCAAAAGACATAGACCAGCCTCCAAGTGCCTTAAGAGCAAATGGCTGCAAGAAATTCTTCAAAGGCAATCATCAGAAGCTAAACCCTCAAACGCATTCCAGGTTAACTTCTCCACTTGAAGCTGGGCAATGCAGCCCCATAAGGTCCCTCAACAACAGGGACAGAGAGGACTTAATCACTTTCCTATACCCCAAATGCATTCAATTCAAATACTTCAAACATTTAAACTAACCCAATCTATGCAGACTTCAAACAGCAAACTTAGAACAGCGAATTATTATCATCCAAAACATTTTCTTCTTATGATCAATAAAATGCATTATATTTGAAAATTCAGACAATTCCCACAATATAACACTTAACCATAAAAGACCCATCCCAAAGCAATCATTTCAAAACACAATTTATTTAAAACTATCAGAACTGCTAATGACCTTCTAAGCCATCATTTATGGAAACACTTTCAAGATTTCTATTTGGGCAAACAAACCAACAAGGGGCTTTTGTGATTTTATCCTTGGAGAACAGGAGAAAGCTGACTGGCATAGCTCTGTAGATGACAGAAAGACAGTGGTTATTGCATGTCCAATATTTTAGCTTGTATTCATCAAGAGTTAGAAAGGTAGAAAGCTAAGCTGGACTGATTCTGACCCCAACATACACAATGGTTTAGCAAGTTATTTACTGAAGTCTCTCAGCACTCTCTCTCTGTGCCTCAGTCTTCTCGTCTATAAAATAGGGATAATATTTTATGTATCTTGTATGAGTGTTGAGAGTGTTAAATAAGGTAATCAGTATAAACACATAGCAAGTACTCTTATGTGTTTGCTCTAATATTTCATTATAAAAATGAAAAAGTAAAGCACCATTTCGATCTGCATATCATGTGAGTTAAAAGAAATTAAGGAAAAAATCCTCAGCTTGAATAAGGTATTTTCATTTTTTAAAAACAAAGCTTTTAAACACATGCTTCTAAAGTCCAAATGCAGCCTATTTGATAAAGCTAGTATACATTATCTCTTCAGCAATATTTGACTTTTAGCCTAAATAGATGCCACAGAATTCCATTGTGTTGGACAATTTCTTGTAGAGGAGAATAAGTACTTTTATATAAATATAAGCCCAAGTCCCCTTAATTTCAGGCTTTAAAGCATTGAGAAAGGTTCTTAACTCTGACCCCATATCCTCGTTCATGGAAAGGAAACCATTTCACTAACTTGGAAGCACTTTCATTAAGATTAAAAATTAGATGATGTAGTAGTTTTGTTACTGCATTTCTCTTTCTCTTTCAGTAGAAACACCAAACTTGTCCCAGAGTTTATCATTTATGGAACATATGTCAAGAGCTAAAGTCAAGAGCTAAGGCCTAGCAATGGTGAACTACAATCTTCAGATATCAATAAAACCACTATTTTTCTTTTTTTTTTTTAATTTTATTTTATTTTTAAACTTTACGTAATTGTATTAGTTTTGCCAAACATCAAAATGAATCCATCACAGGTATACATGTGCTCCCCCTCCTGAACCCTCCTCCCTCCTCCCTCCCCATACCATCCCTCCAGGTCGTCCCAGTGCACCAGCCCCAAGCATCCAGTATCGTGCATTGAACCTGGACTGGCATCTCGTTTCATATGTGATATTTTACATGTTTCAATGCCATTCTCCCAAATCTTCTCACCCTCTCCCTCTCCCACAGAGTCCATAAGACTGTTCCATACATCAGCGTCACTTTTGCTGTCTTGTACACAGGGTTATTGTTATCATCTTTCTAAATTCCATATATATGTGTTAGTATACTGTATTGGTGTTTTTCCTTCTGGCTTACTTCACTCTGTATAATAGGCTCCGGTTTCATCCACCTCATTAGAACTAATTCAAATGTATTCTTTTTAATGGCTGAGTAATACTCCATTGTGTATATGTACCACTATTTTTCATCCTTATTATTCATTGCATTTAAATCATGATAGTTCAAGCAATGCCTCGTCACATATCATCTCAGTGGGGGAGATAAATCTTATTAGACAGAGTTCATTAAATATTAAGTATGGAATTGAAGCTCAGCACTTATACCAATGATCACCAACACAAGTACAGGGATCATCCATATAATGGAAATAAGAGAAGCAGGTTGGGAAAGGGGAAGACTGCGACAAACTAGAGTTCATGCCCTTTCTAAAGTGAGCAGTGGCAGCAACATGGTTTACTTCAGTCCTCCGTATATAAGAACATAAGCCCAGTGTTGCCAGAGCTTGGTTTTTTAAAAGCCTGAAATCACATTTGTATGTAAAATATTCTGAATTCTAAATATCAGCATCAAGTTCTATGAAAAACAAATGAACAATAGAGGCCAAACAAAAATCCTTTGTGCCAAATTCAATCCATGGGCCATCAGATTACAATTTCTGATTTATAAATCATCATTATGATCACCATATGGCCAACCCTGGCAGAATCTCAAGAGTGGCCACTAATGTGAACCCTTTCCTTCCTACTACCTGTGACTAGCTTTGTTCTTCCCTCCATATCAACCAAGACTCACCAGATAATGTTAAACAGAACTTGGAAAAGATGTTTCAAAGAAGTAAACTTGCCTGACTAATTATCTCCAGTCCATCAATTAAATTCTTTTAATTTACCCAAGATACCCTCAAATGCCTTCTTTGGCAAGTCCTGGGCCATTGGTATTAAAAGGTCTGCCTGATGATGCAGGAGCAAAGAGGCAGGTCTATCTCAGTTCTGGAGGTCCCCTCCCCCATCAGGCCAATTGACCTTGACAGGAAGGGTGGTGAAAAATGGCTGGCTCTCATGCCCACTGACATTTGGAAGCACAGGTGCAGCCCAGAGCCCTGGCAGGATTCAGCCAGGCGCTCCTGTGACAAGCCCAAGCCTGAGGGGTGGACTCCCCTGACAGTCTAAGCAGGAGGCTGAATCTGTCACTGTCTGGCTGGAACGGCTGAAGCGGCTGTCTGGGACAAGTGCTGACACCAGACGCCTGAACAGGGGCTCAGTCAAGCAGGCATTTGTTACAGAAAACTCCCCTAACTCATATTTCACAGTGATCAGAGGCGGTGAGGCGGAGACCCAAAGAGGCTCGTCACTGGAGTATTAGCCATGGTGGTTATCACACAGGGACAGCTGGGCTGAAGCCAGAGAAGCCCTCTTTGGAGACAACAAATGTTCAGTGCCCTGGGGTGGTACATCCTTCCCATCCCCCATCTCCCATCCGCCAATGCGTGGCACTCCAACACCCCCTTGAGGCTCTGAATGGAAAGAACACAAGGAGGATGTGCTGGGCAGGGGAGGAAGGCACAGACTTGGAGGTAAGGAGAGCCTGGAGACTGGGCCCTGCCTATGGTCATTCAGACCCAGACCCTGGCCTCTTCTTTCTATAGCCTCTCCTGATTTAAAGCAATGAGAGTCCTTTGGGACTTATCCTTATATAGAAAAGGGTTTTATTTTTTTTCTTTCATCAACGCTGCCCTACAGGGCACTCCACAATGCTCATTTCTGAGCTCAGTTGGTCTGATGGAATTGAAAGACAAATGAAAGAGGCAGAGGAAATGTCATCAAATTTAGTTTTTGTCTCAGGAGTTTCACAAACAACTGCATGCCCCTCCCCAAGCCATTTTTCTAATTACATTGGCATGGCAATCAAGAGTGGTGATCATTTCCAAGCATCTCACCCATTAACTATGGATGCCCCACAACCCTGCTCCAAAGGCCATCCTGTATTGTTAGTGATTTTCCTCCTTTGGGAAACTTGAGAACCAAGTTTAAAATAAGAAAAGAATAAAATAAGAAAAGACAAAATCTTTCTAGAATAACCCTGACTCTTTTGAATTCAAAACCTAAATAGCTTTGACATGACAAGAGATCCTCAGTTACACACTTACAAACTGGACGATAGAAATAATTACTAGGATACTCACAAATATCTTAGTATCATATTTAGTCATTATGGTGACAGTAATAATACTAACAGTAACCACTTACCTTTACTGGACACTTAGCATGTAATAAGCCTTCTTCTAAGCATTTACATGGACAGTAATGAATTCTCACAATAACAAATGAGATAGGAATATTATTATCCCAATATTACAGGAGAGGATACTAGGGTCCAATCTTAATTGTTCAAGTTACATAGCTTGAAAGAGGCAAAATCTGAATTACAAGAAAACAGTGCCTTTACACATAGTACTAAAAATGTTTATTGACTAGTGTACTATGGGATGATGGTGAAAGAACTCAATTTAGAATTAGAACACCTTAATTTAGTCTTAATACATATGCAACACCTACCAATTAATGAGGAAAAAGATGACTACTCCAACAGAAAAGTGAAGCAAAAAAACAGAAAATTTACATAAAATTTTAACAAGTGACTGAAAAAAACACATATAAAATCTCACTAGTATTCAGATATTTGAAAATTATACCAACATGATATGTTAGCTTTTGCCTATCAAATTGAAAAATTGTAATATCCAGAGTAGGTAAGAGTATACTATCAGCCACTAGGGGAAAAAATGTTGATTTATATAACATTTCTGAGGGGCAGCCTAATAATATATGTCAAAATCTTGCAAGTGGTTTATATCTTCTCTGGTAGTTTTAAAACACCGATATAAATTCTTTGACCCTCCCTTCATTGAGAGGTAGCGAATCTACATTCTCTCCTCTCTGAAATGGGGCGGGGTTGTGACTGCTTCAACCAGCAAAAATGATACCAAGTAAATAAAGCTTCCAGGTTTTATTTTTTGGGGCTCCAAAATCACTGCAGATGGTGATTGCAGCCATGAAATTAAAAGACGCTTACTCCTTGGAAGGAAAGTTATGACCAACCTAGATAGCCTACTGAAAAGCAGAGACATTACTTTGCCAACAAAGATCTGTCTAGTCAAGGCTATGGTTTTTCCTGTGGTCATGTATGGATGTGAGAGTTGGACTGTGAAGAAGGCTGAGCGCCAAAGAATTGATGCTTTTGAACTGTGGTGTTGGAGAAGACTCGAGAGTCCCTTGGACTGCAAGGAGATCCAAGCAGTCCCTTCTAAAGGAGATCAGTCCTGGGTGTTCTTTGGAAGGAATGATGCTAAAGCTGAAACTCCAGTACTTTGGCCACCTGGGAGGGATTGAGGGCAGGGGAAAAAGGGGATGACAGAGGATGAGATGGCTGGATGGCATCACGGACTCAATAGACATGAATTTGAGTGAACTCCAGGAGTTGGTGATGGACAG
Organism: Bos javanicus; assembly: GCF_032452875.1. Lineage (NCBI taxonomy): Eukaryota > Metazoa > Chordata > Mammalia > Artiodactyla > Bovidae > Bos > Bos javanicus. The sequence continues at coordinate 34,684,979 of NC_083874.1, read as the reverse complement.
GGAGGCCTGGCGTGCTACGGTTCATGGGGTCACAGAGGGTCGGACACGACTGAGCAACTGAACTGAACTGAACCTTCCAGGCTAGTTCATAAAGCCCATATATACCTGCCTTGTGCCACTGACATATTCTTGGAACCCTGAGCCAATTAATAAAAGTACTAGATGAATATCACCAGGCTCGAGTGGCCACATGTAGGAACAACATTCAGCAGTCCTAGCAGAGCCCAGCCTCTGAGTCTCCCAGCTGAGATCCCAGACCTCACAAAGCAGGAAACTACCACCCCTGCTGTGTCCTCTCTGAATTTCTGACATTCAAGAGCATAATAAAATGGTGGTTATTTAATGCCGTTAAGTTTAGGGTTGGTTTGTTACACAGTAACAGATAACTAGAATAACCTCTTACACAGGAATGACTCCTCTCAATTCTACTCTAAGGAAAGAGAGACATGCAAAAGAATTACACACAAAGATATTTGTGGCATCATTGTTTAAAATAAGGTAAAATGGGAAACATACATTTAAATAATAAGGGCTTTCTTCATCCACTAATGAAATGTGGCTATTTAAAATCAAGTTTTGGGGACTTCCCTGGTGGTCCAGCAACTAAGACTCTGCACTCCCAATGCAGGGGCCCTGGGTTGGATCCCTGGTCAGGGAACTAGATCCCACATGCCACAACTAATTGTTCATAGGCTGCAACTAAAGATCTCATGTGCCACAGCTAAAAAGACCCAGTGCAGCCAAATAAATATTTTTTAAAAATAATAATAAAGCACAGCAATGCAGATAATTTCAATGAGCCCTTTAAGAAAAAGAAATCAAGTTTTATAAAACTATTAATATGGGAAAAAACCCTTCATAACATATCTGAGTTTTTAAATAATATAGAATGCAGAAGTTCACTTTTTTGGGGAAGTAAACATTAAATAAAATGCAATAAAACTGGATGAAAATATTCCAAAATTAAAAAAAAAAAAAGAAAAGAAAATATTCCAAAATTTAAGTAATGGTTAATACTGAGTTGTCATATTATGGGTGATTTTTATTTCCTTCTTGATGATTTTCTGCATTTCTAAAATGCATAAAAGTAGTAGACAGTGTGCTAATAATACATGATATGACCTCATTATGGAAGACTTAAGTTCAAATTCCAGCAACATCTATCTTATCTATCAAACCAAGATAGTAACATCTACCTCAAAGGATTATTATGAGGTTAAATGATATAATAACTAAGTTCCTGCACCATGAACCCGGTAGGTATTCAGTCAATGGCTTTTTGAATTCAATAATAAGCACTATGGCCAAATCTTCAAACACAAATCAGAATGAGCATTTGAAATAAATTCTAGAGCTCCCAAAAGAACAAAGAACATTAAGGTTTGACCTTGTGTTTCACCACTCATCTAAAATAAGTGGGATTTGGCCAAATTGCAAACCACTGTGGCAAACTACTGTGTCTCTCACTGCCACGTTTCGACCTTTTCTTTTCTCCCCCCCTCCAGAAACATCAGTAGTTTAATGGATGGAGGAGCTTACATGTCTGTAGCAGGGTCCTGGAGTGACACCCCACAGTGTGCAGCAGACAGTGGGCAGGACTTGGTGGCTGTCTTCTCTTCAGGGGAAGGGGAGATTACCAGTTACAAGAGAACTGACGTCAGGTTTTGCCTCATTAGTTACCAGGGAAACCACCAGAGGGGCATGCCCTTTATGCCCTTGTTTGATTAAAACAATCATCAGCTGGGGCCTGGGGCAAGTACTTAGGAAGGTCAGTCAAATGTAAATGGCATAAGTGAAACAGGCATTTGAAGGGCAGAAGATGTACAGAGAGCAAGAGAACAACCACCTTGAGTGGCATGACCATACATTCTACCCCAATGTACCCTGCATGACCCTTAAAATCTTGGTCCTCCTCTCTTCTGCAATTCCCTGGGATCAGGTGTGTAGAGGGGGACTGCAACCAGATACCATAAATGCAATGCAGACAGCAGCAGCCTAAGAGTATCAAGAGTAAGATACACCTGATCACACCTGCTCACAATGTAATCAATAAAGAAATCTGGTGACAAGAATTATGACTGTTTATAATCTTAACCCTTGAAAATCCTAATATCTGGCAAAAAACAAGAAGCAAGTTATTGTGATTTCCTGATTGGAAAAATGAATGCTTCAATCTTCAGCCAAAGGAAGGTAAACTGAGACCCGTTCAGCAATTAGTGTTCCAATATTTTATCCTATTTAAAATGACCCATGAATTCTCTTCTTCTAACTTTAGTTTCAAGTTACCAAAATCCAAAGAGACTATTTTAGATAGACGTTCCCCCAAACAATTATTTCTAAAGAGTTTACCTAAAATCTCTTTTATCTCCTTTATTCTTAGAGATCACAGAAGATTAAAGTTTCAGAGAGGTCAGATAGATCATTTACATCTCAAAGGCATAATAGAAGTACCAATTCCTTCTAGAAAGCTAGCTTAACCAATTATAAAAAGCTCACTTTGATACAATACCAGAGCCATGAGAGGCCATTGTCCTCTAGATCTCTTGGCAGCTCCCATTAAACCAGGACAGCCCCCACAAGGCCCTGTCTACATAACAGTAGACAGCCACCTACTCCAGAATTCCTTCCTCCCTCACAACATCTTTCAGAGTCATCCCTGGAAGTTTTGGGCCCCGCATGTCAGCTGTCGGCCAGCCAGGAATCATACCTGCAACTCTCAGGCCCTACATGCTAGTGGACAGTACCTGCAACTCTCCATTCCAGTCCTATATTTCTTGACATCTCAGCTCTCACGGGAGTTTCCTTGGTCTCCTGGCTGGTTCTGCCAATTGTTAGGTTGCACCACACAGGTCTATGTGGCCTATACTTACCCAGCTTCAAGACCAAAGAAAGAGCTAGGAGTCAGCAACAGAGAAATCAGTGGTCTAATGGATGGTGAAGCTTACACATATGGAGCAAGGTCCTGGAGTGACACCCCAGCATGTGCAGCAGAAGGCAGGCAGGACTTCGCTATCTTCTCTTCAGGGGGGAAAGGGGAAATTCTCATCCTGACCTTATTTATTACTACTGGTAATAAATAGTAATAAATTTACTGTTAATAAATAGATGGACAAGCACCAAGTTCTTCTGCTATGCCTAGTAGATGACAAACAAATAGTTGAGGTAAAGTGAAGAGGCTGGGCAGCAGTTGACTTTCCTCTCTGATGTGGAAGCCCTTTTCGTTATTAACTCTATCTGTTCCCACTGAGAGTGTGAAGAACATCTTAGACTGAAAGCCTTCCAGTGATCTATAAAGAACCATTCCTCTTACCTCCCTGGTTCATATTCTTCTCTTCATCCCCAGGCCACATTGCTGTGACTTTGTTAAATTAACACATATTAGGCAGAGCCCTAGAGTGTCAAATGATGAGCCATAGTTCAACTAAAGATCACAAGGAAACCAGAATAGAGAAGCTTATCACTCAAAGGTTCCAGAGAAGGTACACAGCACATACCTGGAGGTGCCCATGGGGAAGTCAAGACGGTGCAGGCAGAGAGCACATGGCTCTTTTAGGGACCGTGGATGGACTGCTTTGGGATTCCCAGACTAAGGTCAGATGGCTCAATTCAAAGCAAAAATAGCAGGGTTTCAGTAAGCTCCTAAGGGCACACAAGGGGGAGGAAAGCCCTGGGAAGACTAGTGCTCACAAAGACTGCTGGAGAAGTTATATCAGTTTATATTTGTTTGTGACTGTGTGCTCTGTTCTCTACAAACTGTCATCTAGGGCATGCAACTTTGGGATGGGCTAGTGTCAGGTCACGGAGAAGGCAATGGCACCCCACTCCAGTACTCTCGCCTGGAAAATCCCACGGACGGAGGAGCCTGGTAGGCTGCAGTCCATGGGGTCGCTAAGAGTCGGACACGACTGAGAGACTTCCCTTTCACTTTTCACTTTCACGCATTGGAGAAGGAAATGGCAACCCACTCCAGTGTTCTTGCCTGGAGAATCCCAGGGATGGGGAAGCCTGGTGGGCTGCTGTCTATGGGGTCGCACAGAGTCGGACACGACTGAAGCGACTTAGCAGCAGCAGCAGCAGTGTCAGGTCAAGGCCCTGCAGGCCACTTGGCACCAAATCATGCCAAGACAGCAATATCATGGAGTAGTTTAGCTGACTTCTTGGCACATATGCACATTCTTGATCATAAACAATAAAGAACATAAATGAATAAACAATATAAATAAATAGCAACAGGAGCTAAATTCTGTGGAGACCCCCTCTGTGACAGCACTGTTCTCAGCACTCTGCTGGCATGAGCTCCCTTAATCCTCACCGTAATGCTATGATGCTATTAGCAGTGCTGCTCCTCATGTGAGGAATCAGAAACACAGAGGAGGGAAGTAACCTACTGAGCTAGAGAGCAAGAGAGCATGTCTTCCCCTAAAAAGAAAAGAAAGAATGGAATGCTTATGCCCATTTTCTCCTTCAAAGACTCCAATGAGGTGGCTGTAGAAGAAGAAAAGAGAAGAAGAGACGCTGTAGAAATTTATCCCTCCACCCACTATGACTTGGGTGAATGAGAATCTGAAAAGTTATGAAGAGAAAGCTTTGGTAGAATTGAGGACAGCTGATAGATTTCCTCATTAGGTTGAGTACTTAGTTATCATAAATTAGTCACATTCCTGTTTCTCATCTGTATAATGTATATATGTTGCATTTAACATCAACAATTAGGAAACCAGAATTGAAAGAGATGTGTACTCCAATGTTCATCGCAGCACTGTTTATAATAGCCAGGACATGGAAGCAACCTAGATGTCCATCAGCAGATGAATGGATAAGAAAGCTGTGGTACATATACACAATGGAGTATTACTCAGCCATTAAAAAGAGTACATTTGAATCTGTTCTAATGAGGTGGATGAAACTGGAGCCTATTATACAGAGTGAAGTAAGCCAGAAAGAAAAACACCAATATAGTACACTAATGCATATATATGGAATTTAGAAAGATGGTAACTACAACCCTGTATGCGAGACAGCAAAAGAGACACAGATGTATAGAACAGTCTTTTGGACTCTGTGGGAGAGGGAGGGGGGGATGATTTGGGAGAATGGCATTAAAACATGTATAATATCATATAAGAAATGAATCGCTAGTCCAGGTTCGATGCAGGATACAGGAAGCTTGGGGCTGGTGCACTGAGATGACCCAGAGTGATGGTATGGGGAGGGACGAGGGAGGAGGGTTCAGGATGGGGAACACGTGTACACCCATGGCAGATGCATGTTGATGTATGGCAAAACCAATACAATATTGTAAAGTAAAATAATAATAATAATAATAATTTAAAAAATAAAAAGCCAAAACTCTAAAAAAAAAATTTTTTTTTCAGTTTTCATTTTGTGTTGCAAACCCAGAGGAATTAAGTATCACATAAACAGAGTATTCAGCTCCAATTCTTATTGTGTAACATAACCCTAACCTAGCCTGTAAGCTTTATAAAAATACAGATTCTTTTACTTCATTGTATTCCCTACAATACTATGTATACAGTGATTTATCTACAAAGCTTTCCCGTCAATGAACTTATGACAAAAGAAATTGTAAGGAAAACATCTCATTGGCTATTCAACTTACAACTCAAGAAGGAAGAAAATACACGCAGCTCGGCTTACTAATTATTCATTCACATGTCAATTTGAGGCATAGGAAAATATTTTCCCATAGAAGGTGTATAATATATGTCTTTGAATACAAAAATAACTAGAGTTCAGATTCATCTAAGTTTCAAATGAAAGCACTAACATCTTATCCCACAAATAAGACATTAGCATTGCACTTCTGGACCTGGGGTGGCACATGAAATATAAAGAATGGAGAATGGGGGAATGGGGATGAAACATGGGCACCGTGAGTCTGGAGACTAAGAGAGCAGTCCAAGGCAGGTACTACTTAGTCAGCTCTCCTGCCCCAACTAGATGCTCCAGCCCATCGCTACAGACAAGTGGCAAGCTAGAGGAGCTGTAGGTGGGAGTGATCTTGGTGAGGCAGCAGTGAGCAGTGGCATGAAATGAGATCTTAATTCCTCTTCCTGGAATTGAACCTGGGTAGCCTGGATGAGAACCAGGAATTCTAGTCACCAGACCAGCAAGGGTGAAAGGCCAGAAGGTATTTTTCCCTGGATCTTTGTCTCCAGTGAAAAATGCATTTGTTATGGAGGCAAAAACTGTAAATGCAGGTACAAGGTTTGCCATTAGAACTAGCTCAACAGTAAGTGGGAGATCACACAGAGAAATGGTTTGTTTAGTTAAGATAGAAGCAACACAGAGATGCATACTTGGAGAGAAAAGGTGTGGGTGTCCCCGCTAGTGAGGAGGAGTGCAGTAACTCTTTCCAGTCTTTGCTTACCTTTAGCCAATTATCTGGTTTCTTTTGCCACACCTGACCTGCCCTGGGACCCTCCCCTAGGTACACATGCACCCCTCAGCCAAAACAGATCTTGAATCAAAGGTTTCTGGGAGGAGCAAGACTCATTATGGCCTGGTATTATCCCCTGACTTTTTGACCCCCAAGGACCCTTTCTGCATATGCGTAGTGTCTTCCTTGTCCCAAAACATGGGGAGGGGGAGTGGAGATCCCTTAATCCTTTACTCAGACAGGGTTTTGCCCCTTTTTATCCTTGCCATGACAATTCTCTCAAATTGTTTAAAAGAGAGAAACACTACCCATTTACTCTGTTTCTGTTGTTACTTCCATTTCAGAGGGCAAACAGGAGGCTGGAGCCCACCTATCTCCTCTCTCAGGAAATGCAAACACGAGGCCTGTTGTAAATGTCTAACCTGGAACCCATCTATCTCCTCCCTTGGGAGGAGACAGTTCTGTAGCAGGAAAGGAGAGGGAAAGAAAGGGACCAGGGAAGCACTGTTGTCCAGTAGGAAGTAAGGCAAACCCAGCCACCTATGGCCAGGGAGGGCTTTCTTGTGTTACCACCTGGGAGACCCTGGGCTCATTATTTAATCTCTGCCTGGTACACAGCAATAATCAAGTATACACTTCATGATGAATACAGTTTTAAGCACTTTACAGGTATCACCTCATTTAATTCTTAAATATTCTTAGGAAAGAGAGGTCCAGAGAAGCTAAGTATCCTGGACAATGATGCCACCCAGGTCACCCCTTCTGAAGGCCTGTTGCCCCAGCTGCTGGCAGAGAGCTGTCCACTCCCAGCCCCTCGAGGATGCCCCGACAACAGAGCTGCCTCTACTCAAGTCAATCCCCCTCAGGGTGACCCACCTCCAATGACTGACCCCTGCGAGTGTCTCTTTGCCCTGCTTAAGGCTCCAGAGCTTCACTTCATGGCTGCCCATCTTGTCCCTCTGCCCTGTCCCGCTTCTATTGCCTTCTTCTTTCATTTGTTAGGCCAATAACACACCAGAATAAAAAACCTGTACACTAAACTCAGGCTTCACTGGTGGCTCAACAGTAAAGAATCCGCTTGCAATGCACGAGCCACAAGAGATGAGGGTTCGATCCCTAGGTTGGGAGGATCCCTGGAGAAGGGAATGGCAACTCTCTCCAGTATTCTTGCCTGGAGAATTCCATGCACAGAGGAGACTGGTGGGCTACAGCCCATGGGGTCACAAAGAGTTGGACACAACTGAAGTGACTTAGCATGCACACTGCTGCTGCTGCTGCTAAGTCGCTTCAATCGTGTCCGACTCTGTGCCCACCAGGCTCCGCCGTCCTTGGAATTCTTCAGGCAAGAACACTGGAGTGGGTTGCCATTGCCTTCTCCAATGCATGAAAGTGAAAAGTGAAAGTGAAGTCGCTCAGTTGTGTCCGACTCCTAGCTACCCCAGGCACTGCAGCCTACCAGGCTCCTCCGTCCATGGGATTTTCCAGGCAAGAGTACTGGAATGAGGTGCCATAGCATGCACACACACACATACTAAACACATCTCAGAGTCTATGTCCGAGAAAATCCAAACTGGCACACTAAGTAACTTGCTCAGGACACAAGGATCCCCAGTGGGGACCCCAATCCAAGCATAATGGTTCCAGAGCCTGAGCTCCTAACTGCTCTGTTCCACTGCCTTACACCCAGAGCCTTCATTACCCAAGACTCCTACCACAGTCTACACAAACTCTGACTTTTCATTAGGTAGATGGTTCAGGTAAAGATTTTGCCTCCCAACTGCCAAACAGAATTTTAGTTATATAAGGGAGAGGCACGCAGCCTTCTGTCTCTGGGAATAGATCTTATATTAACAGAATCTACCCTAATTTCATCTCTCCCCCTTTTTCAAAGTATTCTCAGCGGCATGCCAAGTCAGTAAGAACTTAAGATTTCCTGAACTTCACAACTGAAGATTAAAAGGACAGAAAATGAAGTCCACAGAGCAAGCTTCCTCTTTGGATATCCTAGCTTAAAACTGACCATTTTAAAATATGGTGAGAGATTGTCTACCCAGTCTAAGAAGCTAATTTTCTAAAAGATAACTTTCCATGATGGACAGGCTAAGATATTTTTCAAGTTAGTATTTTCTTCCACTCTGTTGATATCCTCAGTTTAACTTCCAATTTCCATAATATAGAAGGCCAAAATACCCTAATGTTGATTTAAACAACTGTGAGTTCCCCAATATACCTTGTTTTGATTTTGCTTTCTTTCTTCTTTTGCTATGGGGTTCATAGATGCCTCTTCTACAGTCACAGTATTTCATTTACAAACATGTCACACTGTCTAAATTTAACCTAATTAGCAAGCCAGGGCACCTAATCCTCAGGCATTTTCCCACTCCTCCAGACCCCCCTCACTCCAATAGTCTCAGTTGTCAATGCAAAGTCATTTCCAAAAACCAAGACAGGATAAATGGAAACTGGTCTTCACCACAGAGAAAACAGTCCCATCCTCCCTATTTTCTGGGACCTGAGTTTCTTCAGGGGTTTTTAAATCTCATTAAAGACTACAACAAGTCCCACAGCTGCTGAGGAGCCTCAGGATCATTCAAGCTGATGCCTTTCATTCCACTTCCTGGAGTGTTGGTAACCAGGATGGGGCAGTCACTACTGTGAACCCCATCTTAGATCTGTGCTGTTCAGCGAAGTCATGGTGTTCAGTCATTATGCAGCGCATTTTCACCCTGCCTCCAATTGTTCTGGTCATGTCAAAAATGTAGCTTTGATGCCTACATTGCATTGAAGAAAAGAGGAAAAAGTAATAGAAAGAAGGGAGTAGGATTAGCAGCTCAAAAGTTTTAAAAATTTTGATCTCATTGAAATGAAAACATACTTTATCTACCTTCTTCAGATGTTACTGATTGCATTAATTCCAGACATAAGTAAGTCAGTAGGTGCCTTTTTTATTTTCCAAGCTGGTGACGTTTTTCTACAGGGAGCCTGCAAAGGAAAACTGTCTCTCTCCTAGTGCTCCTAGGCAAAGCATTGAAGTACAATCCCAACAAAATCAAAGTGACAGCTAGAAGGCACCCCTAATTGCCAGCTCACTGAGTTCTTTCAGGGCTTGAATACAATTGTCAATTATCAAGGTCTCTTTGTAGACTAGACAAGTAACAATGAATGTAAGGTCTAAATTAGACTTTCCAAAAAGACATTGCTACCTTTTCACATCTGATAGCAGTATTCAACGGCAAACCCAAGATCAAATGTAAACTAAGATATTAGGAAAAGGCATCAAAGCAACTATAAAATAAATTATTAAAATCTGTTAGTAACTGTGTTTAATGCAAAGTCACATAGTCACAGTTAACATATTTTGCACACTAAAAATGAACACATACCTAGTACATGGTCTGACCATAAAAATTACTTCAATAACTCTCTAGTGAGTGACCCCTGCGTGCTATGCACTCACTTTTCTCAGCACTGCAGGTAAAGTTGTGAACAAAACAGGCAAGGTCCCTGCCCTCATGGAAGTTACATTCCAATAACAGTTATACATAAAATTTAATATTCCTTAATCACATATCTTTCATCCCCTTTGCATATAAATCATAAGAAAATAATGGGAAAGGGTTGTAAATTGGACCAAGAAATACTTAGGAACTAAGTCGCTGGGGGACACTGAAGGGACTCACTCTCTTTACTGTCATCTCACTTCACAGATTAAATGACAGAACTTTATGTCCATCCAGTCCAGTCCCCTTCTATGCCGAATCACATTCAAATCATTCTAGACTAAAGAGAATCTGTGCCACTTTTAAATGTCTTACATGGCATTTGAAGGAGATTGGGTCTACTGGACAAGAAAAAGGAGAAATGGACCTGTCTCTTCCTCTCTAAGCTTTTAAGACCACAGTTATTTCTGTCAGGGGAAATGAGAAAAGAATCACATGACTTACAAACCCCTGGAGGGAGATCTTACTGGATAAAGCATCATTGTTACTATTTAATACACAGTATTCAGATAGCTGAAAGGAAGCAGTAAGCAGGTATCCATGTTCTTGACACTTGGTTCTGTTTGTCCAAATTCTCCTTTTAATGTTTCCCGCTTTCCTGTTGGCTGTTGTAGCATGCACTCAAAGTAGAAGTAGGGTTAGTAAGTTGGAAATACTGTCTCACTTACATGGCTTTTTATTGGAGAAAATGAGAATGAAAGAACTGATTTTCTTCTCCCTCTCTGTATACACATTCCCTAAGCATCTTCACTCATTCTTCTGATTCTATCCATCATTAACTCCAAATTTGTTTAACTCCAAATCTCTGCATCTAAGTAAATTTAATAGATGCCATACTAGTATTTAAAACTCAACAGAGCCAGCACTGGGATCATGGCTTCCCCCATGCTCTACATACTGATTCTCTTCATGTATCCTATGTCTCAATGAAGGGCACCACCATCATGTCCAAAGTCACCTACCACTCAAGAAAAACTATAACAGGAACATGCAACAGTCACCTACAACAACAGTTGAGAACCAGGAAAAGATACTGCTGAAAGAATTTTTTAAAGACAGAAACAAATGGAAAAATATCCATTTTGATGGATTGGAAGACATAATATGGTTAAGATGTCCAATTTCCATCAATGGTGGTGCCATAAAAAATTTGAGAAAGAGAATGAATGAGAGGCCACATTATTAGAAAATAACTTTGAAAAAAAGACTGATGTGAATGGACAGGGGAAAACAGGCAGTACTGAAAAATGGATGCTGGACTTGATATGTGAGCCTCTCCAGCCCTTCCCTCCTACTGTCAGAGTTTAGAGAGGGTTGAAATATGGGAAGAGATTAAGGGAATTGATCTCTACATCTACTTCCTTGCCCTGTCCCTATTTAAATCCATCCTCTTTAGCCATGTCATTTTTCTTTTTCACTTAAAATGTCTTTCACATGACACAAATCTGGGTTCATGGTGACAAGGGGTACAAAACTTGCAGCCTTCCTATGAACAAACACCCAACACATCCCTGCACTTCCATGTGGCTGCTGGGCAGGACCAATGGAATGGGCTGAATAGTGGAAGAAAAGCTACAGTATTTAGTGGGGAAGCTTGCCACCTACGGCCTGTCTGGTCCATGCATGGGTGGACCATGAGAGACCTTATAAAGGCTTTGAACGGAGAAAGAAAAATAGATTCCAAGTACATGCCATTCTGAAAAAAAAAAAGCAAAACTATGGAAACAATGATAAGATCATTGGTTGCCAGGAGATTTGGGGGGATGAAAAAAGACTAGTTTTTATAAGCAGTGAATATACTTTGAATGACATTATAATGATGGATATATGTTATTAAACCTTTGTCCAACCCCAGAGAATGTGCAACACTACTTATTTCATTAAAGTTAATCCTAAGATGAACTGGGGGGAAAAAAGTCTTTGATTTTTGTTATCGTCCCTACTCTGCCCAACAGAAACCATAGTAATCAATTCTCTGTTCCAAGTTATTTATATAAATATGTTGAAAAATTCTGTCCTCAGGTTTGATGTGTTCAGTGTACACTTCCTTTCTGTCCACTTTCTAAGCCGAAAACAATACCCTACCAGTTATCACCCAATGAGCTGTAAAACATTCAAGGTTGCACTTTCTCCACAAAGTGAAGAGAAGGCCATAGAATGTCTTAAAAGAAAATGTACACTTCAGAAAAATGTGGAATGTGGGGAAGGATGGGGAATAAGCTCCCCCCAACCCAAGAAGGAGAGACTCATAAGACTACACTGTTTCCAGTAGACAAATTAGCAGGACCTATGCAAGTGATTTTTGCATAAACAACAAAGACCTCTCCAAGTATTTCCTTCAGTCCATTGAGCAGTAAGCCCCAAAGCAGCCCTGACTGGGAGGAAGAAGCCAGAGGCTATCAGCCAAGGGACACTTGAGTCTTTGCTTTTATGTCATTTATTTCTTTTAAGTGACCTCTGCCACTTTGGCTTTATGTGTGGGCACTCATCCTTTACAAGCAAATACAATTGTGAGGCATTTTCCTCTGTGTATAGTTAGATAATGAATTCTTCCTGTTGAAAAGTGACCTCAAGAGCCCGGGACCTCATTTCATTTCAATTTGTGCCAATGAACCACTTGACAAATAGCTCTTTTTAGAGTCATGTATAACTTTGGGTTTTAGTCCTAAGCATTGTTGTGCTTCTGACAAGGACAAATCGGGCTGTACAATGTGTTTCCTATCCTCTGCAGGGCCAGTGATTACAGAACTAGCTGGGTGGGATCAGCATTGAGTATTTCGCTGTGATTCATTTGCTTTGAGTACAATTACTACAAAATCACAAAGTCCTGGATGGGCTAAAAATCACCAAATAGAAAGCAAACTTACTTTTAAATATATAAACACACAAAGATATACACACACATGAAGAGTCCTGATTCAAGAGTGTTCTTGGAATTCCTTAGTGTCTAATGCAAATAATTTCACATTTCTAGTCAGTTTTTGTTCTATGAGACCTAGAGTTATGTTCCTCCTGGTACTCTTGAAAAGCACTGAAGTTCTCCTGTTAGAATTCTGTCAGCTCTTTTTTGAACACAAGTGATAAACCAAATTTGCACACTGTTGATCTAAAATTCTAGTCTTTAATATGAGTGTAATAAAATGACATTAGGAGTCATGCCTGTCCAAACACCACAGGAACTCTGCCAGGGATGCTTGGAATAGCTGCCATTTGCTCATCTCTTCTCAGCCTGAAATTATTTAAACTTTACCTGTTTCCATCTCAAATTATCTTATAACTGCCTTCATATTATAGGTTTATACCCAAAGTAGCTACCATACCAACTGGCACCCAGACATCAGGGACATGGAATTGGCTATCTCTTTTTTCTCACCTGATACAGTCTGATCAGTATTTACAGAATTATCTAAGAAGAGAAAAATTGCCTTCAATCTAGAAACTTACTAAAGGAGTCATCTAATACATTCTTCAGTATGAAGTGCTCCACAAAGCTTTATTTTCAAAAACTGCCAAGTTATTTGCTGTTTAGAAAATATACCTGTATAATTTGATTCTTGTTTTCCAAGTGAGACTACCGAAATTACATTATGATTAATGTACACTATTTTTAAGATTTTTATCTAAATTACTAGAAATTAAAAACTACTTTCAAAAGTTTCCAAAACTGACATGGGAAAAATTCATGCATTATAGATACGAAGAACTGACTCACTGGAAAAGATCCTGATGCTGGGAAAGATTAAAGGCAGGAGGAGAAGGAGACAACAGATGAAGGAGGAAGAGATGATTAGATGGCATCACTAACTCAATGGACCTGAGTTTGAGCAAGCTTCAGAAGTTAGTGATGGACAGGTAAGCCTGGCATGCTGCAGTCCATGGGGTCGCAAACAGTCAGGCATGACCGAGCAACTGAACTGAACTGACACTTAGTTGTGGGGCTTCCCTGGTAGCTCAGACAGTATAAAATCTGCCTGCAATAGAGGGGACCCCAGTTTGACCCTTGAGTCAGGAAGACCCACTGTAGAAAGGAATGGCAACCCACTCCAGTATTCTTGCCTGGAGAATTCCATGGACAGAGGAGCCTGGTATGCTGCAGTTCATGAGGTCGCAAAGAGTCAGACATGACTGAGCAACTAACAAACATACACATCCTTAGTTGCCTGTGAATTCCTGTTGTGTCGGTCTCTAAATCAAAAGATACTAATGCCCACTCTGTATCCTTAATAGAAGATTGTTTAACAATTTGTGAGTACCTTTCCAAATAGGAAAAATTCTTCAAAATATTTTAGAAAAGTATCTCTCTAATTGAATGTCTATTATGAGCACTCCTTCTAACTGACCATTGAAATCTTCAGAAGGCCAGGAAATCACAAGAGCAATTGGCATGGCATCTACTATCCTCCACCTGGACACCTGCAAGTCCCGTGACCTAGGGCAGACATGTGACTTTTCTAAACTTGAATTTCCTTATCTTTAAACAAACATGGGACTAACCGGACTTCATTTTCAACAGTATGGTGGAACAGATATGTGAATAGCCTCTAACGGACAATAACCAAAAATACTGAATAATGTATTTTTAAAATCTTTAAAATCCATCACTGACAAGGCAAGCAAATGAGGACTCTTGAGAGCAGGAAAAAAAAAAAAAAAAGTGAACACTGGAATTTAGAAAGGTGAACAGAGCTTCAAGGAATGTTTTCATCCTGAGGTCATCAAATTAACCCAGGGACCTTGAGCCTCAGATTTGAAGTGGGAAAGAAAATAAGCCTGGAGCTACCTAGAGCTGTCTAATAGGGGATCTGTACATAAAGTGGACTCTAAAGGCCTATGCAAGTGTAAAATAGAAATAAATGTTCCTTTCAGCAAGGGATAAAAGAGAAACTTAACATTTCTCAACCTGGCCTCCTCTGATCTGAAATTGGTCTCCTCTGATATTTCATAACCATCACCAGCCACCATATGTGCTTCTAGCCTGAGTCCTAACACTACCTTTGTGATCCAGAAAAACACCAACCTAGTTACTTAATTTCCTACATCAGTGAAGTGAAGTGAAGTGCAGTGAAAGTTGCTCAGTCATGTCTGACTCTTTGCGACCCCATGGACTAGACAGTCCATGGCATTCTGCAGGCCAGAATACTAGAGTGGGTAGCCTTTCCCTTCTCCAGGGGATCGTCCCTACCCAGGGATCGAATCCAGGTCTCCCACAGTGCAGGCGGATTCTTTACCAGCTGAGCCACAAGCGAAGCCAAAGAATACTGGAGTGGGTAGCCTTTCCCTTCTCCAGCTGATCTTCCCAACCAAGGAATCAAACTGAGGTCTCCTGCATTGAAGGCAGATTCTTTATCAACTGAGATATGAGGGAAGTAGTATCACCAAACATCCATCAAAAATAAAAATATAACATATACACAAATTTTTATCAGACTATAAAAATCCCATCAAATAACTATATGAGAAATATAAGCTCAGAGTACATATAATAATACTATAAAACACACACATACAAATAAGAACCAAAAGAAATCAGATATATAAAGATTTATCCACTGAAATGATCAAACTCAGATCATAAAATAAGTGTATTTAATATATTTAAAGATATTAGAAAGAATACTTCAAATATGTGAAGAAAGTAATTGAAAATAAATAAAGAAATATTGAAAAAAATAAAACTTTAAGAAAATATAATATTTGAAATTTTTAAAAACCTGCATGACAAAAAAAGAAAACTACAGGCCAATATCACTGATGAACACAGATGCAAAAATCCTCAACAGAATTCTAGAAAACAGAATCCAGCAACATATTAAAAAGATCATACATCATAACCAAGGGCTTTATGCCAGGGGTGCAAGGATTATTCAATATTTGCAAATCAGTCAATGTGATACACCACATTAACAAATTGAAAGATAAAAACCATATGATTATCTCAACAGATGCAGAGAAAGCCTTTGACAAAATTCAACACACATTTATGATTAAAAAAAAAAATCCTCCAGAAAGCAGGCATAGAAGGAACATACCTTAACATAATAAAAGCCATATATGATAAACCCACAGCAAACATCAGATCAGATCAGTCGCTCAGTCGTGTCCAACTCTTTGCGACCCCATGAATCACAGCACGCCAGGCCTCCCTGTCCATCACCAACTTCCAGAGTTCACTCAGACTCAGGTCCATCGAGTCAGTGATGCCATCCAGCCATCTCATCCTCTGTTGTCCCCTTCTCCTCCTGCCCCCAATACCTCCCAGCATCAGGGTCTTTTCCAATGAGTCAACTCTTCACATGAGGTGGCCAAAGTACTGGAGTTTCAGCTTTAGCATCAGTCCTTCCAAAGAAATCCCACGGCTGATCTCCTTCAGAATGGACTGGTTGGATCTCCTTGCAGTCCAAGGGACTCTCAAGAGTCTTCTCCAACACCACAGTTCAAAAGCATCAATTCTTCAGTGCTCAGCCTTCTTCACAGTCCAACTCTCACATCCATACATGAACACAGGAAAAACCATAGCCTTGACTAGACGAACCTTTGTTGGCAAAGTAATGTCTCTGCTTTTGAATATGCTATCTAGGTTGGTCATAACTTTCCTTCCAAGGAGTAAGCATCTTTTAATTTCATGGCTGCAGTCACCATCTGTAGTGATTTTGGAGCCCAGAAAAATAATACTCAATGGCAAAAAAATTTAAAGCATTTCCCCTAAAGTCAGGAACAAGACAAGCGTGCCCACTCTCACCACTACTTTTCAACATAGTTTTGGAAGTTTTAGCCACAGCAATCAGAGCAGAAAAAGAAATAAAAGGAATCCAGATTAGAAAAAAAGAAGTAATACTCTAAATGTTTGCAGACGACATGATCCTCTATGTAGAAAACCCTAAAGATACCACCAGAAAATTACTAGAGCCAATCAATGAATATAGTAAAGTTGCAGGATATAAATTAATACACAGAAATCCCTTGCATTCCTACACACTAACAATAATAAAACAGAAAGAGAAATTAAGGTAACAATCCCATTCACTATTGTGACAAAATGAATAAAATAGGAATAAATCTACCTAAAGAAACAAAGGACCTATATATAGAAAAGTATAAAACACTGATGAAAGAAATCAAAGATGACACAAATAGATGGAGAAATATACCATGTTCATGGATTGGAAGAATCAATAGAGTGAAAATGAATATACTACCCAAAGCAATCTATAGATTCAGTGCAATCCCTATCAAGCTACCAATGGTATTTTTCACAGAACTAGAGCAAATAATTTCACAATTTGTATGAAAATACAAAAAACCTAGAATAGCCAAAGCAATCTTGAGAAAGAAGAATGGAACTGGAGGAATAAACCTGCCTGACATCAGACTACGTGTCAAAGCTATAGTCATCAAGACAGTATGGTACTGGCACAAAGACAGAAATATAGATCAATGGAACAAAATAGAAGCCCAGAAATACCTATGGACACCTTATCTTTTACAAAGGAGGCAAAAATATACAATGAAGAAAAGACAATCTCTTTAACAAGTGGTGCTGGGAAAACTGGTCCATCACCTGTAAAAAATGAAACTAGAACACTTTCTAATACCATACACAAAAACAAACTCAAAATGAATTAAAGATCTAAATATAAGACCGGAAACTATAAAACTCCTAGAGGAAAACATAGGCAAAACACTCCCTGACATAAACCACAGCAGGATCCTCTATGCCCCACCTCCCAGAGTAATGGAAATAAAAGCAAAAATAAACAAAAGGGACCTAATTAAACTTATAAGTTTTTGTACAATGAAGGAAACTATAAGCAAGGTGGAAAGACTGCCTTAAGAGTGGGAGAAAATAATAGCAAACAAAGCAACTAACAAAGAATTAATCTCAAAAATATACAAATAACTCATGCAGCTCAATACCTGTGTCAGAAAAATAACTGACGCAATCAAAAAAGGGCCAAAGAAATGGACATTTCTCCAAAGACATACAGATGGCTAACAAACACATGAAAAGATGCTCAACATCACTCATTATCAGAGAAATGCAAATCAAAACCACAATGAGGTACCATCTCACGCCAGTCAGAATGGCTGCTATCAAAAAGTCTACAAACAATAAATGCTGGAGAGGGTGTGGAGAAAAGGGAACTCTCTTACAGTGTTGGTGGGAAGGCAAACTAATATAGCCACTATGGAGAACAGTGTGGAGATTCCTTAAAAACTGAAAATAGAACTGCCATATGACCAGCAATCACACTGCTGGGTATACACACTGAGGAAACCAGAATTGAAAGAGACATGTGTACCGCAGTGTTCATTGCAGCACTGTTTACAATAGCTAGGACATGGAAGCAACCTAGATGTCCATCAGCAGACGAATGGGTAAGAAAGCTGTGGTACATATACACAATGGAATATTACTCAGCTATTAAAAAGAATGCATTTGAATCAATTCTAATGAGGTAGATGAAACTGGAGCCTGTTATACAGAGTTAAGTAAGTCAGAAAGAAAAACACCAATATAGTATATTAATACATATAAATGGCATTTAGAAAGATGGTAATGACAGCTCTATATGCAAGACAGCAAAAGAAACAGTTACAAAAAACAGACTTTTGGACTCTGTGGGAGAAGGTAAGGGTGGGATGATTTGATAAAATAGCATTGAAACATGTATATTACCATATGTGAAATAGATGACCAGTCCAAGTTCAATGCATGAAACAGGGCACTCAAAGCCGCTGCACTGGGACAACCCAGAGGGATGGGATGGGGGGAGGTGGGAGTGGGGTTCGGGATAGGGGACACATGTACACCCATGGCTGATTCATGTCAATGTATGGCAAAAACCACTACAATATTGTAAAGCAATTAGCTTCCAATTAAAATAAATTACTTAATTTAAAAAACATGCCTGCATGAAATCAATGATAAATTAGGCACAGCTGAGGCAATCTGTAACCCACAATACAAAGACATTCAGAATGCAGCATAAACAGACAAAAACTCCCAAAAAATAAAGCTAAAAACCATGAGGGATAGAGTAAAAATTCTAACATACTCTAGTAGATGTCTAGCAGGAAAGAAAGAAAGAATGAAGGGGATAAAATATACAAAGGGAATGACTAAGACTCTTTCAGAAACGAAGATTGTAAATCAAATTCATAATTTTCAGTAACTGCCCAGAAGAAAAACATGTTTAAATCCACATTTAGATAAATTAAAAGGAAATTTCAGGATAGTAAGTTCCCATCACTTCATTGCAAATAGATGGGGAATCAGTGACAGACTATTTTCCTGGGCTCCAAAATCATTGCAGATGGTGACTGCAGCTGTGAAATTAAAAGACACTGGCTCTTTACAAGAAAAGCTATGACAAACCTAGATAGCAGTTATGACAAACCTAAAAAGCTGAGACATTACTTTGCTGACAAAAGTCCATCTAGTCAAAGCTATGGTTTTTCCAGTAGTCACATATGGAGTTGGACCATAAAGAAGGCTGAGCACCAAAGAATTTATGCTTTTGAACTGTGGTGTTGGAGAAGACTCTTGAAAGTCCCTGGACTACAAGGAGATCAAGCCAGGCAATCGTAAAGGAAATCAGTCCTAAATATTCATTGGAAGGACTGATGCTGAAGCTGAAGCTCCAAAACTTGGGCCACTTGATGCAAAGAGCCAATGCATTAGAAAAGACCCTGATGCTGGGAAAGGTTGAAGGCAGAAGGAGAAGGGAACGACAGAGGGCCAGATGGTTGGATTACCTCACCGACTCCATGGACATTGGTTTGAGCAAGCTCAGAGATATGATAAAGGACAGGAAAACTGGCGTGCTACAGTGCATGGGGCTGCAAAGAGTCAGACATGACTGAGCAACCGAACAACAACAGCAACAAGTCAGAGAGACAATACAAAGAACGCATTATCAAATTGATGGCAGACCCTTCAATACCCATCACAACAGTGGAAGCCAGAAGACAACGAAGTAATATACTTAAAATTCTAGGTCAAACTAAGAATGCATACCTAGTGAAACTCCTTTGAAAAAACTGAGGGTGAAATATAGATATAGTTGACTCTTGAACAACACAGGCTTGAACTACACAGGTCCACCTTAGGTGAATCTTTTTCAGTAAATATACTGGAAAACTTTGGACATTTGCAACGATTTGAAAAAACTCAAACTGGGTAGCCTGAAAATATCCAAAAAAATAAGAAAATGTTAAGTATGTCATGAATGCATAAAATATATGCAAATATTAGTCTATTTTATCATCTACTGCCACAAAATATGGGCTTCCATGGTGATTCAGTGGTAAAGAATTTGCCTACCAATGCAGGAGACACAGGTTCAATCCCTGGGTCAGGAAGATTCACTAGAGAAGGAAATGGCAACCCACTCCAGTATTCTCGACTGGGAAATTCCATGGTCAGAGGAACCTGGTGAGCTACAATACATGGGGTCACAAAAGAGTTGGATACAACTTAGCAACTAAACAACAACCACAAAATATACACAAATATATCCAAAAAGTTAAAGTTTATTGAAATTTGGAGCGGTGAGCAGCAGCTGTGTGGCACTGGAGTGGTGAGCAGCCAAGAGGAGATACCCCATGTCCAAGGTAAGGAACAGCAGCTGCGCTTTGCTGGAGCAGCTGTGAAGAGATATCCCACGTCCAAGGTAAGAGAAACCCCAGTAAGACAGTAGGCACTGACAGAGGGCATCAGAGGGCAGACAGATGAAACCACAGTCAGAAAACTAGCCAATCTGATCACATGGACCACAGCCTTGTCTAACTCGATGAAACTATGAGCATGCCGTGTAGGGCCACCCAAGACGGACAGGTATGGTGGAGAGTTCTGACAGAATGTGGTCCACTGGAGAAGGAAATGGCAAACCACTTCAGCATTCTTGCCTTGAGAACCCCATGAACAATATGAAAAGGCAAAAAGATAGGACACTGAAAGATGAACTCCCCAGGTTGGTAGGTGCACAATACGCTATTGGAAATCAGTGGAGAAATAACTCCAGAAAGAATGAAGGGATGGAGCCAAAGCAAAAACAACACCCAGTTGTGGGTGGGACTGGTGATAGAAGCAAGGTCCAATGCTGTAAAGAGCAATATTTCATAGGAACCTGGAATGTCAGGTCCATGTTCAAGACAAATTGAAAGTGGTAAAACAGGAGATGGCAAGAGTGAACGTCAACATTCTAGGAATTAGTGAACTAAAATGGACTGGAATGGGTGAATTTCACTCAGATGACCATTATATCTACTACTGTGGGCAGGAATCCCTTAGAAGAAATGGAGTAGCCATCATGGTCAATAAAAGAGTCCAAAATGCAGTACTTGAATGCAATCTCAAAAACGACAGAATAATTTCTGTTCATTTCCAAGGCAAACCATTCAATATCACAGTAATCCAAGTCTATGCCCCAACCAGTAACGATGAAGAAGCTGAAGTTGAACAGTTCTATGAAGACTTAACAAATCCTTTTAGAACACACACCCAAAAAAGATGTCCTTTTCATTACAGGGGACTGGAATGCAAAAGTAGGAAGTCAAGAAACACCTGGAGTTACGGGCAAATTTGGCCTTGGAGTACAGAATGAAGCAGGGCTAAGGCTAATAGAGTTTTGCCAAGAGAAAGCACTGGTCATAGCAAACCTCCTCTTCCAACAACACCAGAGAAGACTCTACACATGGATATCACCAGATGGTCAACATCAAAATCAGACTGATTATATTCTTTGCAGCCAAAGATGGAGAACCTTTATACAGTTGGCAAAAACAAGACCGAGATCTGACTGTGGCTCAGATCATGAATTCTTTATTGCCAAGACTTAAACTGAAGAAAGTAGGGAAAACTACTAGGCCATTCAGGTATGACCTAAATCAAATCCCTTATGATTATACAGTGGAAGTGAGAAATAGATTTAAGGGACTAGATCTGATAGAGTGCATGAAGAACTACGGATGAAGGTTCATGACATTGTACAGGGGGCAGGGAGCAAGACCATCCCCAAGAAAAACAAATGCAAAAAAACAAAATGGCTGTCTGAGGAGGCCTTACAAATAGCTGTGAAAAGAAGAGAAGTGAAAAGCAAAGGAGAAAAGGAAAGATATACCCATTTGAATGCAGAGTTCCAAAGAATATCAAGGAGAGATAAGAAAGCCTTCCTCAGTGATCAGTGCAAAGAAAGAGAGGAAAATATTAGAATGGGAAAGACTAGAGATCTCTTCAAGAAAATTAGAGATACCAAGAGAACATTTTATGCAAAGATGGACTCGATGAAGGACAGAAATGGTATGGACCTAACAGAAGCAGAAGATATTAAGAAGACGTGGCAAGAATACACAGAAGAACTGTACAAAAAAGATTTCATGACCCAGATAATCACGATGGTGTGATCACTCACCTAGAGCTAGACATCCTGGAATGTGAAGTCAAGTGGGCCTTAGGAAGCATCACTATGAACTAAGCTAGTGGAGGTGTTGGAATTCCAGTTGAGCTCTTTCAAATCATAAAAGATGATGCTGTGCAAGTGCTGCACTCAATATGCCAGCAAATTTGGAAAACTCAGCAGTGGCCACAGGACTGGGAAAGGTCAGTTTTCATTCCAATCCCAAAGAAAGGCAATGTCAAAGACTGCTCAAACTACCACACAATTGCACTCATTTCACATGCTAGCAAAGTAATGCTCAAAATTCTCCAAGCCAGGCTTCAGCAATACATGAACCATGAACTTCCAGATGTTCAAGCTGGATTTAGAAAAGGCAGAGGAACCAGAGATCAAATTGCCAACATCTGCTGGATCATCAAAAAAGTGAGAGTTCCAGAAAAACATATCTATCTCTGCGTTATTGACTATGCTAAAGACTTTGACTATGTAGATCACAATAAATTATGGAAAATTTTGAAAGAGATTGGAATACCAGACCACCTGACCTCCCTATATGCAGGTCAGGAAACAACAGTTAGAACTGGACATGGAACAACAGACTGGTTCCAAATAGGAAAAGGGGCATGTCAAGGCTGTATATTGTCACCCTGTTTATTTAACTTATATGCAGAGTACATTATGAGAAATGCTTGGCTGGATGAAGCACAAGCTGGAATCAAGATTGCTGGGAGAAATATCAGTAACCTCAGATATGCAGGCGACACCACCCTTATGGCAGAAAGCAAAGAACTAAAGAGCCTCTTAATGAAAGTGAAAGAGGATAGTGAAAAAGTTGGCTTAAAGCTCAACATTCAGAAAACAAAGATCATGGCATCTGATCCCATCACTTCAAGGCAGATAGACGGGGAACAGTGGAAACAGTGGCTGACTTTATTTTCTTGAGCTCCAAAATCACTGTAGATGGTGACTGCAGCCATGAAATTAAAAGACACTTACTCCTTGGAAGAAAAGTTATGACCAATCTAGACAGCATATTAAAAAACAGAGACATTACTTTACCAGCAAAGGTCGGTCTAATCAAGGCAATGGTTTTTCCAGTAGTCGTGTATGGATGTAAGAGTTGGACTATAAAGAAAGCTGAGTGCTGAATAATTGATGCTTTTGAACCGTGGTGTTGGAGAAGACTCTTGAGAGTCCCCTAGACTGCAAGGAGATCCAACCAGTCCATCCTAAAGGAGACTAGTCCTGGGTGTTCATTGGAAGGACTCATGTTGAAGCTGAAATTCCAATACTTTTTGCCACCTAATGCAAAGAGCTGACTCATTTGAAAAGACCCTGATGCTGGGGAAGATCGAGGGCAGGAGGAAAAGAGGACAACAGAGGATGAGATGGTTGGATGGCATCACTGACTCAATGGACATGAGTTTGGGTAAACTGCAGGACTTGGCAATGGCCTGGCGTACTGCAGTCCATGGGGTTGCAAAGAGTTGGACACAACTAAGCAACTGAACTGAACTGAACTGAATGTGCACAAAAACTTAAAGACTGTATATGGCTCTATTCACAACTTAGATAACATCAATATGCAGTATTATATCATAACTGTATAAAATTAACCATATTATATGCTGTACTACTGCAATATAATAATTTGTAGCCATTCCTGTTGGTACTGCAGTGAATTCTGTTACAAGTATCTGCTTAAAATGCCATTTGATCTTAATCATCTCCACATGAGCAGTTTGTCTCTCCGGTAATTTGCATATCTGCAGTAAAAAGTGATCTCTCATAGTTCTTACAAAATTTTCATCCTATTTAGTGTAATAGTGTAAACCCTGAGTAACACCATGGGACCCATATGAAGTGCCACTAATGATGCTGGAAGTGCTCCCAAAAAGTGGAGAAAAGCCATGACATTACAAAAAAAAAAGTGAATTGCTTCATATGTACCACAGACTGAGGTCTGCAGCTGCAGATGGCCACCATTTCAAATTAAGTCCAGAGTAAGAATCATTGTGAAAAAGAAAAGAAAAAAAGGAAATTTGTGAAGCTGTTGCTGCAGCTATAACAGCAGGTACGGAAACCTTGCACTTTTTGTCAAGTATCGTTTTATCTTGTATTGAAAACGCAGCTTTTATTTGGGTGCAAGATTGCTGTAAGAAAGGCATGGCTATAGATTCTAGTGTGATTAGATAAAAAACAGTCTTTATATGACAACTTAAAAGGAATATGAAGGTTCTAAAGCTGGAGAATTTAAGGCCAGCAAAGGATGGTTTGATAATTTTAGAGAGAGGTTTGGTTTTCTAAATGTCAAGATAACAGGAAAAGCAGATTCAGCCAACCAAGAGGCAGTGAATGATTTCCCAGACACTGTTAAGAAAATCATTGAGGATTTTAATCAGCTATGCGTTATGCTTTGTCACTCAGTTGTGTCCGACTCTTTGCAACCCCATGGACTGTAGCCCGCCAGGCTCCTCTGTCCATGGGATTTATCTAAGCAAGAATACTGGGGTGGGTTGCAGTGCCCTCCTCCAGAGGATCTTCCAAACCCAGGGATCGAATCTAGGTCTCCCATATTGCAGGCAGATTCTTTACTCTCTGAGCCACCAGGGAAGTCCAGGAATACTGGAGTGGGTAGCCTATCCCTTCTCCATGGGATCTTCCTGACTCAGGAATTGAACTGGGGTCTCCTACATTGCAGGCAAATTCTTTACCAGCTGAGCTACCAGGGAAACCCATTAATTGGCTATACACCAATATAAAATAAAAAGTTAAAAAAAAAAGAAAATCATTGGGGCAAAAGAATACCTGCCTGAACAGGTTTTTAATGCAGATGAAAGTGTTCTATTCTGGAAAAAATGTTACAAAGGACATTTACTAGTAAGGAAGAAAAGCGAGTACCAGGATTTAAGACAGGAAGGGATACACTCACTCCACTGTTTTGTGTAAACGTAGTCAGGACTGCCCATATCTATAAAGCTGCTAAGTCCCAAGCCTTGAAGGGAAAAGGTAAACACCAGCTGCCATTCTTTTGGTTGTACAGCAAGAAGGCCTGGACAATGAGAACCACTTTTCCAGACTGGTTCCATCTATGCTTTGTCCCTGAACTCAGGAAGTACTGTGCTAGTAAGGGACTGCTTTTAAAAATTCTTTTGAGATTGGACAATGCCTCTGACTACCCAGAAGCCCAAGAGTTCAACACCAAAAATGTTGAAGTGGTCTACTTGCCTCTAGATCAGGGAGTCATAAAGAGTTTTAAGGCTCATTGGTGGCTCATATGGTAAAGAATTGCCCTGCAATGTGAGAGACCTGGGTTTGATCCCTGGGTTGGGAAGATTCCCTGGAGGAGGGCATGGCCACCCACTTCAGTGTTCTTGCCTGAAGAATCATCATGGATGGAGGATCCTGGCGAGCTACAGTCCATGGGGTCATAAAGAGTCAGGCACAACTGAGCGACTAAGCACAGCATGCACAGTATTCTATGGAAAGGACTGTCAATGTTATGGAAGAAAACTCTAATAGAGAAAAGATCATAAAAGTCTGGAAGGATTATATCATTAAGATGTCATTGTTGTTATAGAAAAAGTTATGAAATCATGAAACCCAAACAATCAATACTTCCTAGAGAAAATTTTGTCCAAATGTTGCACAGGACTCCGCAAGATTTACAACAGATCCAGTCAAAGATATCATGAAAGAAATTATAGATATGGCAGGAAAAAAAGGTAAGAAGAGTTGGAAGATATGAATCTTAGAGAAATTCAAAAGCTAAAAGACATCACATCAGAGGAATTAACAGAAGATGACTTGATAGAGATGAGTGTTTCTGAACCAATGTCAGACGATGAGGAATAAGATATAGAAGAAGCAGTCACATAACAAACTGGCATTAAACAATCTTGCAGAAGGCTTCAGATTATTCAAGAGTGATTTTGACTTCTTTTCCCAGATGTACCTTCTATGATATGGGCACTGAAACTAAAGCAAATTGTGAAAGAAAGTTTGGTACCATATAGAAACATTTTTACAAAAACGAAAAAGCTAAAGTCAGGCAGAAATTATGATGTATTTCCATGAAGTTACACTGAGTGTGCCTGCCTATCCTGGCTATTAGTAATTAAGTTTTGGAGGAGGTAAAAGCTGTATGTGTATTTTTGAATCCATAAGGGGTTGGTTCCCCTAGCCGCCCCCCCACCATTGTTCAAGGGTCAATTATATTTTCAGGAAAAAAACTGAGTCTGCCAATATAGACCCTCTCTACAGGAAATTCTAAAGGACGTACTACCAGCAGAAAGAAAAAGCTATACTAGTTGGAAGATATGAAATGTAAAATAGAGTAGCAAAACAAGAACATGGCTCATATGTGGACAAATATAAAACAACAATATAGCTAAGTTTAAAGCAAAAAACTAAAATACAGTCTAACCATGGAATATAAGTCAGATGGTAGATAACCAAAATTAAAGTATCTTCAGGTTCACTATTATTCTGGAGGAGAGTAAAGATAGTCACTTTAGATGATGCTAAGCATGCATATTTCATCTATTTACTAAAAAAAAAAAAAAAAAAACCCCACAAAAACAGGATGTATAATTCTAGTTATAGATGAAGAAGCCCATGTAAGAATTTTACTGCTTGCCTGAGGTTGTTTCCATATAGCAGAGCCAAGACTAGACCTCAGATTTCCAGATGTCTAAGCTAGTGCTGAGTTAGCGCATTGTGTGTGTTCCATGACTTCAAACTGGGAGAAAAGTGTGCCTTCACCGGTGCTCACGGGGAGATTTTCTGTAACATAACACCAGTAAGATATACGGTAGAGAAAAAGAATGAGAATGGCTACCCGGAGCCCCCAGACGACTACTGTCCATGGTGATCACACAGAACTGCCCATTAACCTTCCCTTAAGGGTTTCCCTCGTGGCTTAGCAGTAAAGAATCTGCCTGCAATGTAGGAGCTGCAGGAGACGCAGGTTCAGTCTCTGGGTCAGGAAGATCCTCTGGAGGAGGGCTTGGCAACCCACTTCCATATTCTTGCCTGGAGAAGCCCATAGACAGAGAAGTGTGGAGGGCTACAGTCCACAGTGTTGCAGAGTTGGATAAGACTGAAGCGATTTAGTATGCATGCATGCATGTAGTTGATCAACTAGGGAGATTTTCCTGAAATATTTTCTCTAATTGTGTTCAGATTCTCCCCAGAATCACTGGGGAGATTGTTCCTTGTCAGGGAACTATACAAGGTTTCATAAAGGACACCCCATATAATCTGATTAGGAAAAAAAAAAAAAGAAACTTTTTTCTAAGAAAACACCAGATAGATAAGTTTACTGGTGAGTTATTTTTAAAATTACCTTTTCACAAAAACTCTGCCAAAATAAAAAGAGGGGGAAAATTCCCTAACTCATTTAATGAGTCTAGAAAAAGCCTTGATAATAAAAGCAAAAAAGGGTTGTACATATAAGAAACGTCAGGCCAGTTCCATTTATACTTATAGATGACAGGAATCTAAAATAATAATTAACAAATTCCATCAAGGTATAAAAAAGATAATGGATAATGATAAACTCGAGCTTATCACAGAAATGTAGGTTGTTTAATATCAGCAAAACCAATTAATACAATTCATTACACGAACAGAGTAAAGGAAAAACAATCATGTTGTCACAAGGTGGGTTCCCCCAAAGCAAACACTGAGACTGAGTTTGGGATATTGAACATTTATTAGGAATCACGGTCTGTAGAAGGAAGAGAGGAAAGGAGGACTGGGCAGAGGGGTAAGTTGAACTGTAATACAGACCCCACAAAACCTCCGCCAACCAGCAGGGAGCCCTGTCAGAGTTATCCCACATCAGAGGAAGCCCTCACCTTGCTCAGTTTCTGGAAGCAGGCTGCTCTGGGAAGTCTGTGAGCCTGGGCCAGGAGACTGGAAACAAGATGATGGGCAGAAGCATTCTGCTTCCTGCATGCCCTTAACCAGACAGCAAGTCCTGCTTGAAGGCGGCACTGGCAGCAAGTCTCCACATCTCACACACACATCTCAACAGATGAATAAAGAACCTTTGACATAGTTCAGCATCTCTTTGTCATGAAGAAAATTTAATCAGAGCACATTGAGGGAAACTTCCTTAATATGATTTTTTAAAGAATCTACAAAAAGCTCACAGAAAACATCATACATCATGGCAAAATTGAAAGCAATTCCATTAATATCAAGAAAAATAGAAGAATGCTCATATCATCATGATCATTTTCTTTACCATAATGTGCTGGAGGTCCCAGTAAGCACATTTTGGTAAGGAAAACAGGTAAGGACTGGAAAAGAAAAAACAGTCTGTCATTATTTATAGATAATTTCATTTTCCCTGTACAAAACCCAGGAGAATAGGATGAATTATTAGTTTAGCAAAGTAGCTGAACAGAAATCAATATGTACAATTATATTGTTTTACTTTATACCAAAAAAGATCTATTTAACTAATGTTTCTTAAAACACCATTTATAATAGCAACAAAAATACAAGGTATCTAGAAATAAATGTAATAAAAGGTATGTGAGCACCTTATATGTAAAACAATAAAATTGCATTAAATGAAATTAAAGAAGTTCTAAATCAATAAAAAAATATTATGTTCATAGATATGAAGACTTAAAACCATAAAAGGGTAAATTCTTCTCAAATCTAAGATAAATTAATTCTAATAAAACTCTAGGCTTTTGGGCTTCCCTGGGGGCTGGATGGTAAAGAATCTGGCTGCCCAAGTAGGAGACACGGGTTTAATCCCTGATCTGGAAAGATCCTACAGTCTGCAGAGCAACTAAGCCCATGCACCATGACTACTGAGCCTATGCTCCAGAGCCTGGGAACTGCAACTATTGAGCCTATGTGCCGCAGCTACTAAGACCTGTTCACCATAGAGCCCAGCTCTGCAACGGGAAGCTGCTGCAATGAGAAGCCTGCACACAACTAGAGAATAGCTCTTACTCTCCACAACTAGAGAAAAGCCCCTGCAGCAACAAAGACCCAGCACAGTCAAAAATAAATAAAATTCGTTTTTTTAATTCAGACTTTTCACAAAGCTTTATAAACTGGTTCTAAATTTTATAAAAAAAAATTCACAAAAACAGACTTACAGACATAGAAAAAGAACTTATGGTTATCAAAGGGGAAAAGCTGAGGGAGAGATAAATTATGAGTTTGGGATTAATAAATTACTATATATAAACTACTGTATTCAAGGTCCTACTGCATAGCACAGGGAACTATATTCAATATCATGTAATAACCCTTAATGGAAGTGAATCTGAAAAAGAATATATATATATATATATAAAACTGAATAACACTCCTGTACATCTGAAACTAATAAAATATTGTAAATCAACTATAATTTTAAAAGTAGCGAAGATGCTCCTGAAGAAGAAGAATGTAGATATAGAGGGAAACCCCAACAGATATCAATATGTATTATAGAGAGGAAAACATGATCTTGAGAGTAGAGGATTCCTTTAAAAAGACACACACACAACCATAAGTTATAAACAAAAAGATTAATGTAGTCAACTAAATTAAACTGAGCACCTCTGTTGGTGGAAGGATACCATAAAAAAAAATAAGAATAAAAGGACAAACTAAAAACTGAAAGAAAATTTGTAACACATAGGAATGACTAAGGATATAAAGAAGTACTAATAAACTAGAAAAATACAAAAAAAAAAAAGCAAAAAATAATGAAAGGAACAGTCACTTTACTGCTCCTTTACTGTTTCCTTAGAAGAGGAAACACAAGCATCTAAAAAGATCAATCTGGATTGCAGTATATGCAAATTAGAATCATGAAAAGATACTATTACAACCATCAGGTTGGCAAAAAGTAAAAAAATCTAAAAACGACAAAAGTTAGCAAAGATTTAAAGCAACAGAAATGTATACATTGCCGGTGCGGGAGTGTAAATTTGTGCAATTGCTTTGGGAAACAATTTGGCTTTGTTGCATGTGTGTGGACTATCTATATGCATATCTTACAGTTCACTCCTAGCCAGCTACAATGAGAGCATAGTAATTCATAACGACAATTTTTGTAATAGGGAAAAACAGAAACAGTCCTGCTATTCATATCAGTAGTTGGAAGATAAATTGTAGAATTAATAATCAATGAAATATTACAGAAATAGAAAATAATTAAATACACGTAGCCCCATTAACATGGATAAATCTCAAACTACAAAATTTAGCAAAACTGTTAGTCAAGAGAACCACATACAGTACAATTCCTTATATGTAAAATCCAAAACCTGCAACATTAAACAAAATTTTACTTTTTGAAACAAAGCAAAAGAATAACAAACATAAAATTAAGCATATTTGTTTCCTCTAAAAGGCCAGGGAAAGGCAGATGGGCTTTTAATGGACACAAAAGGACCTTCAAAAGTACTGAAACATTCCATATATTAAACTGAATAGGATTCACATTTGTGTTTTAGTGTTAATTTAATATCTTCCACATACATTGTAGTCTTTCTTTGTACCAATTCAGCATTTAATAAAATTATTGATATGAACTAATAACACTTTACTATCTACATGCAGAGACACTGTGATATTCTCTGATGATGTTATAACTGTAATATGTTAACTGTTAATCATATGTAAAAATTATAAATACATAAAAACACATATCTGATGTTAGATGCATAACAATAATGTGTTCCATCACCTGTTATGCTTGCACCATGAGCCAGAAGAGTTTTGATTAGGAAATAGAATTAAATCATTAAAAGCACAGAGACCCAGACATTGGAGAACTGAAGAAATGTGAGCACAAATTACCAGAGAGAAGTGCATTGAGTTCTCGAACAAAGACTGAGTTCTGGAGGGAGAGGAGAGCTGACTCAGATGAAAAGCTCTAGCCACACGGGCAATGTCAAGTTCAGTCAGCATCCAGGTTTGAGGCTTGAAAACTTTCAGGAGTGACCCTGCAGACAGAGGGACCTGGGTAGCCCAGGAATGAAACAGGAAAGAGGAAAAAAAAAAAAAAAAGTAAAAGTAGGCTACACACAGAGGCAGGGAAGAGAAAAGCATAAACTGGCAAGGCCAGAATATTGTACAGAGCAACTGTAGATTAGTTATCAGCTGCACTTTTCTTTTTTTCTGACTCATAGCTATTTTAACTATTAGAGCTTCATTAATTTCTTTTTCTTGCTGCATTTTAAATCAACAATTATTGTGTAGCTACATGAGAAGGAAAAACAGAAAACTATACTAAGGGCATTTCTTGGGCTATATTCTGAAGAAAAGCGAAATCCAGAGGCAGCACACCAGTGACTTTGGCCCCCAGATGTGTTTTTGTTGGCCTGTCCCCAAGTGTTGCTGCTGTTGTTGTTAAGCTGAATTACTTACCAAGATTTAAAACCCAGACTTCTGATTCAAGTTGAAATCAGAAGATTCAATAACACAGGGCCTGGAGAGGACATCTCCTGCTTTGGGAGTGGCAGCATTCTGCAGTTCACAGAGCCCTCCAACTAAGACCTCACTTATGTGTGTTATCTGCTGTTGCCTGTCAGTATCTGACTTCGGTGACCTTGTTTGTACCTTTAGGAGGACAACAGAAATAACCACAAGTTTCAAAAACGAATCTTCCAAACTGGGTGCTTGAGGGAGCAGCCTTTCACTCTAAAAATGGAAGAAGTAGAAACAGGCTCTATTGAAATTCCCCAGCTTATCTTATGGTTTTAATTTTATGTGCATACATTTATCATTTCCAGCCCAATGAGAACAATAAAACAAGATTCTGTGATTACATAACAGTTTCATTTTGAGAAGTTCAATGACCCTTTTAAATGTTTCATTTTTCTTGTTATTATTTTTATTGACTTTGCTAACATCTGACCTGAACAGCTGCTCTTTGGGGAGCTGTCTTGAGTGACCACAAGCTTGTGACCAGACACAGGGAAACATGAGGCTACAGTTCAGTGCAGCTGTGGTCAATTTGGAAACAAAGGCACTGCCAGTCCAGGCTAACAGGCAGTCACAAAGAACAAGAGTTTCTGGGGTTACCTTGTGCGGTGGATCAGGGATCTGGGAAGTACTGTGATACGAATCACAGCTGCAAATGAAAGCAGAACTGCAGAAAGAATGAACAGTAACATCTGGGTCTTTCAGGATACACAAACACACCCAGAACCCACTGTCCCTGGAACAAGAGGTAAGCTAGCCCCAAGAGAGGACCAAATCATATAAACCCACCTGACAAAATATTGGGCTTCCCACATGGCTCAGTGGTGAAGAATCTGTCTATGAAGCAAGAGATGTGAGTCCTATCCCTGGGTCAGAAAGATCCCCTGGAGGAGAAAATGGCAACCCACTCCAATATTCTTACCTGGAAAATCCTATGGACAGAGGAGCCTGACAGGTTCTGAGGGGTTGTAAAGAGTTGGATGCAACTTAGTGATTAAACAACAACAAACAAAATATCAGGGCTGAGAAGTTCAGTTCTGTTCAGTCGCTCAGTCATGTCTGACGCTTTGCAACCCCATGGACTGCAGCACGCCAGGCTTCCCTGTCCATCACCAACTCCCGGAGCTTACTCAAACTCATGTCCATTGAGTCAGTGATGCCATCCAACCATCTCATCCTCTGTCGTCCCCTTCTCCTCCCGCCCTCAATCTTTTCCAGCATCAGGGTCTTTTCCAACAAGTCAATTCTCTGCATCATGTGGCCAGAGTATTGGAGCTTCAGCTTCAGCTTTAGTTCTTCCAATGAATATTCAGGACTGATTTATTTTAGGATGGACTGGTTTGATTTCCTTGCAGTCCAACAGACTATCAAGAGTCTTCTGCAAAACCACAGTGCAAAAGCATCAATCCTTCGGCACTCAGCCTTCTTTATGGTCCAATTGCACATCCATCCATGAATACTGGAAAAACCATAGCTTTGACTATACATACTTTGTTGGCAAAGTAATGTCTCTGCTTTTCTTATGCTGTCTAGGTTGGTCATAGCTTTTCTTCCAAGGAGCAAGTGTCTTTTAATTTCATGGCTGCAGTTGCCATCTGCAGTGATTTTGGAGCCCAAGAAAATAAAGTCTGTCACTGTTTCCATTGTTTTCCCATCTATTTGCCATGAAGTGGTGGGACTGGATGCGATCAGGCCTTGTTGATGATACCTCCCTGTGGACATGGTATATCAATACAAACCACATTTTTGAGGTGAACCATAAACCCAATAAGGTAGTATTGATTTACTAGTTTCATTTCAATACAAATATCCCCCTTTGCTAGGAGGTGCCCAATTTTTTCCACTGGGGCCCAAACCCACTTTAAGTGGCACTGCTGAGTAATGACATAACACGGAGAACAAGCAGACCACTTTCTCCCATAAACTAAACTTTTCATGGTTCTATAGTAAGCATTTATAGAAATTCTAAAAATTTCAATTGTCACTTATTATACCAATGCAAGAAAGTATGTGGAACATCTTAGTCTAAAGAAACAACAGGTTCAAAAGTGGTATTCCTTCCTTTCCCTGCATTCTTTCAGAAGTTGAAAGCAGAACCCAGAGTTAGTTGAATACACAAACTGGTCAACTCAGCAACAGCATAATGTTATGGTTATTTTCAAGAAGAGAAAGCAATATTAAAAATCAGAAGACTCGATCTATAATCTTAATCCATAATGGAGATCCAGTTCTGCCATTTACTAGCCAAGCAATCTTGGGCAAATCACTTCACCTCTCTAGACCTGTTTAATTACCCATAAAATGAGAATAAGAAAAACTGAGCCATGTAACTACCAGGGTTGATGGAGGATTCAGTAAAATAAAAGATGAGAATACATTTCGGTAGGATGTAAAAATGCTTTATTCTTATAGAAGTATATTAGTGAACGATTTTCTTTGCTGCCTTGCATTCAAGCCAAGTTCACTTCCGTTGCTTGTTGGGAAAGCACATAACAGGTACAGAAAAACCCAATCCTATCAATTATTCCAGGGAATGATGTAGTTATAACACAAGTATAGTGGTTAATTTTACGTGCTCACCTCACTGGCCATGCAGTGCCCAGATTAAACATTATTTCTGGGTGTGTCTATGAGAATGATTCCAGGTGAGAATGATTCCTTTGACTTTGTGGACTCAGTAAAGTAGATGGCTCTCTCCAGTGTGATGGGGCATCAGCCAATCCACTGAGGGCCTCAATAGAACAAAAGGCAGAAGAAAGAGGAATTTCTTTCTTGTTTTCCTACCTCACTGCTTAAACTGGGACCTCTCATCTTTTCCTGCCCCAGACTGGAATTTACACCATTGGCTCTCCTGGTTCTCAGGCCTTCAAACTCAGACTGAATTATACCACCAGCTTTCATAGGTCTCCCCTTAGCAGAGGGAAGATCATGGGAATTCTCACCCCCGTTAATCACATGAACCAACTCTTTATTTAAAAAATCTCTATCTATCTACATGCACACACATGTGTGTGTGTTTATTATTAGCTGTTTCTCTGGAGAATTCTAATACAATAAGTAACACTCAAACCCTGGGTTGTCTGTTCAGAATAGACAGAAGAAGAGCAGAACTGTGCACCATTCCTTCTGAAGTCACTGGCCTTAGTGGGCATTGCACATCCAAAGTCTCAAAAACTCAGAGCAAGAAAGGCCTCCTCCCATTCCCCATTTCCTACCACACTAAAAGCCAGGACTAACATCCAACTGAATGTTATTCAGTTTCCAAAATGAAATGCCAATTTTACTCCTCTGAATTAGATGTCCCGTGTTTTGAAAATTCCACTTTAAGTTTGGATGTGGAACCAATAGCAGTCATATAGCCAGTCTGAAATCTGCATGGAGCATTTCATATGTCCTAAGAACAATCGTGACTCGTTTAAATAAGCCATATAATGCAGTATCTAGCTAGACTAGACTCTAGTTAGAATATAGTTGAAAACAAAAACAATTAAAAAGCTATTTCCTGTTCAGACATTTGCTTTCAAAGTATGATATACTCTCAGTCAAGATATTTTAAGTGTTTTGTTTAAAAATACTGACATATGTGAAAACTTTAAATAACCCCTATTCTCAAGTTTCCATTGCATGCAATAACTTAATTTTAAATATTTTGTGATGCAAAATTCTATATATACAAAAGAATATACGTGAAACATATATGCTATGAAGCATAATAATAAAAAGACATACAAACCCATTATTCAATTTAAGAACTAGAATCTGTTTTTACAGCAGGAGTGGAGAGAATAAACGAACGATGCAGGGTCTTGCAATGCCTGAAAATCATTATTCCAAACATTGGAATGTAGGGCAAACTGTCAAGTAGGTAGAAATTGTTTCCTCACGCCCACTTTTCCATGGGTACATGAATTTTTAAAATGTAGCCAGATGAAGAAAGGCTTAATCAAAGGAATAGCTCCCTATTGGCACCATACAAACACTAGTGATGGACCAGTTGATAAACTGTCTTAAACAAGCAGTCCTCTTATACATAAGCAACAGCTAACTTCCTCTATTAGGAAAGCAAACAAAAACCCTTGTAGGCAAGACAATTATGAAATTCCATTATCTTCATGTTTATACATGATGATCTGATACCCAAACTAAAAACAGACAACTCATTCAGTCATTGTATTTTAAAATCTTGATTTGTAAACTACTCTTCATAAGAGATAAATTAGCACAGGGCCACAGCCTTTAGTAAGTTACACAAAGATATAATATTGAGGCACAACCCTAACTCTGATTCTCCTCATTGTCTGTCTCTGCTGCTCAGACTTGGGTAGCAAACATACTTCGGTCTTTCAGTGAAATCTTTTAGATCACATGCATTGCTCTGAGTGGCTCTTCTACTCCTAACTTCCACTCCAAACTGTTTCAATAGTTCTGACTTTCATATAAAGGAGACACCACTAAATTCCATTATGGCCTCTCAGCACATAGATCTTAACACAGTAGATGATGTAATGGACGAGAAGCAAAATCCAACCTGTATAACCTTAAGGAAATTTCTCAATCCTCTGCACTTTTCAGCATCCTCTTCAGAAACATGAGGGAACAAGACAAGATAAATTCTAAAGTCCATTCCAATCCTAAAATTCTGAAACTGCCTTTGATTCTAACGTTCAATGTATTTGTTAAAAGAAATGAATGATTATTTAGTTCTATCTCTGAAATATTAGAGGAAAAAACACTTTTCACCTCTGCTTTCTAATGTATTCTAATTTAATCTTTCTCTTTCCTGAATTCTAAGGTGTTTTGTGGATTCTCTTTCGGATTAGAAATGAATCTTCCTCAAACCTGAACCAATGCCTAAAATCAAAAAGGAATACTAAGGCAAAGATTCTACCATCCTGGGGCTTCCCTGGTGGGCCAGTGGTTAAGAATCCACCTTGCAGTGCAAGGGACACCAGTTCAATCCCTGGTCTGGGAAGATCCCACATGCCGCAGGGCAACTGAGCCTGTATGCCACAACTGAAGCCCACACGCCCTATAGCCCATGCTCCTCAACAAGAGAAGCCACTACTACAATCAGAAGGCCTTGCACCGCACCTAGAGAGTAGCCCCCACTTGCAGCAACCGGAGAAAGCCTGTGCACAGCAACAAAGACCCAACGCAGTCAAAAATAAAAATAAATAAAACTTATTTCTTAAAAAGAAAAAAGAATCTAGCACCCTTATTATTTTCCTCAGAAGAGAAATTCCCCAAATTCCTCCTGTTCCACTTAACAAACACACAATGAATCAGCGCCTCTTCTGAAGCTTATCAGGCAGGTTAGACTTGTTTTTCACTAAGACCTGTATTAAAAATAACTAACTCTACTCTCAAAACTCTTCCATTTTAATTAATTTTATTCTAAAATAAGAAAAGCTGTTTCTTGCTGAGTCTATTAGAATTGTCAAATCTTTTTCACAATGAATACCATTAAACCTATTTCAAACATAACAAAACAGGCTTTCAACACAATTTACAGAATGGTTTGATTACAAAGAGGTTCTCATCAATTGGGTTGAGGATGCTGCTGTGTGCTCAGTAGCTCAGTAGTGTCTGATTCCTTGTGACCCCAAGAACTGTAGCTGACTAGGCTCCTCTGTCCATGGGATTTTCCAAGCAAGAATACTGGAGTGGGGTTGCCATTTCCTCCTTCAGGGGATCTTCCTGACCCAGGGATCAAGTCCACAGCTCCTGCATCTCCTGCATTGCAGGCAGATTCTTTACTGCTGGAAGCCCCTTAGGTTAGAGATAGTTATTCCAGTGAAAGTCAAATGTCCCCTTCCTTCCTTATCATCTTCTTCTCCATCTCAACTAAGAAGTTCAGACATATAGAAGGGTAAAGGGTGTCCCTAGGGAGCCTCTGCCATAGGTGTGAGACAACAGAGATCCCACTAACTACAAATATCTCTCTCCAAGTTCTGATATTTTCATATCTGATGTCTTCTCCCCCAACCATCAAAATTTAAGTTCAGTTTACATAAAAATTGAGCAACTCTTATTAATAATAATTAGAAAAGGAGGATGAATCCAGAATAAAGGTGGGTTCCTTCTCAATCAGGCCCAGCATAGTGTCACATTCAGAAAAAGGCATTAAATATGAAATTCTTAAAAAATTGAGAGGCAGTTTAAATCACTAACCCAGTCTCTTGAAAAATGCCCACAGGATCACTCTATATTATATTCAAAAGTATAAAGTTCTCTTCACCCGTCTAGTTGTAATGAGTAGCCCTCAGTTCAGCATGGACTTGTACCACCCTCCTAATCCTACTCTTCAGCCTCCCTCAGATATTAATAGCTCCTCAAGATGCAGCCCAAACTGACTCTCTATAATTCAGAATTTTTCTGAGCTAAATATTTCTTTCAATTTGAACTTATTACCCTTTCCAATATAAATCTGATATAAATTGAGTCTTTCTTGGCTCCTTTAAATTCGCAATTTTATCACTATACCTGCAGCCAAACCTGTTGGGGGCCAGAGTGAGGTACTCCGCCCATGACAAAGGTCATGAGGAAGGAGGCTCGACATACGCAAAGGTGGGATCGAGCCTCAGGAGTCCCCCTGGAACTCCTCGAGCGTCTACCCCCATAACCAGAGCCTGCCTACTTTACTACTTTGTGCTCTTACCTACACCTCTGACTTTACGGGGGGCTGTCCCCCACCACCTCTTTCGGAGAAGGAGTTAACCTAGAGCTCCAGTCAATAAAAACTCTTGGGTGTGACAAGAGTGTTTTAACCTACAAACTCCTCTGAAGGTTCTCTGGCCTGCCTGACAGGCTCGTCGGGCCACATGTGATTGCTCACAGCCTCCCAACCAATCTTGAGAGGCACAAGATGCTTTAAACCCTCTAAAAACAGGTTCCTTAGAAAAGTTAGAAAACTATAAGTATAGTGGGCTAATTAGAAATTGTGTTGGTGAAGGGTTTTTCATTTGTTGAGCCAATGTTTGTTGCTAAGTCTCCATATCCCCTGCCCTTATACACATTAATGAATATATAGAATTAACCTGTGATATTAATCACGTTAGACCTTAGGCTAAGTAAATTCTTTCCTTAACTAAAACCCACTACACCCTCACCCTGTAGGAATGTAACTTTATTTGGGTGGCGTCTGTTTTGAGAATAATCAGCCCTGGAGAAATAAGTGTCCTGATTGACTGACCGCTGTCACAAGGAGAGGGTCGTAAATTGTCAGCAGGCCCCCTGGCCAGAAGATGATGTAACACCCCTAAGACCTCTGTATACATTTGTGTGAAGCACCTGACTTTAATAAAAGTCAGGACTGCTGTCCCCACGTGACTTTTGTATAACATCTTAGTGTATAAAAACAGACTCTGGAAAATAAAGAATTGGGATCAGTTTCTCGAAATACTGGTCTCCCCATGTCGCTCTCTCTCTCACTCTGGTTGAGTCTCCATCTGGAGCGCGGAACCCACCATGCTTACTAATTATGCCTGGGCTTCTAAGATCCGACCGGGGAGGCCTCAGTGTCTCCTCTCCTTCGGGAGAACGGAAGGACGCCTGCGGCCTACGTAAGTGGTGCAAACTTCTTGTCTTGAAGTTTTATTGGTCTCCCGCGTAAACCAAGCTACTCAGCCTCTTTTCTCCACTGAATTTTCCTACTGAGCTATCCTTATTCTATTACTCTTTATATCTTTAATTAATATCTGGTTGAAGCTATTGTATCCTGATCTTCACCTACGCCGTCTCTCCTTCGAATACCCTGGATCAGCCGGGGCTGGTCCCCAGCAGGCCCCAGACCCATTGCTGCCACTGATAGCAAAAGATATGGGAGAGAGGAAATATTCATAATCAATGCTTTCAACCAGGTCATGAATTCAAAATCAATGCTTTAGGTCATGAATTCATTATCAATGCTTTCAATTAGGTTATGAGGGAACTAACAGTGGCTGGTTATGGTCATGAGCACTTAGCATTAATTCTCACCCCTTTCTATATACTTTTCTGTACAGATGGGTCTTCAACATGAAAAACAGTAAGTTCTAGATGAATATTAAGTTATTCCAATGAAATACATTTGCAGGAATTCAGGGAATGAGGAAGAGGCCATCTTCCTGCTGCTTATTGCTACTAATTGCAAGGTTTAAAGGGACATGAGTTTCCATAGTCAGCCTTGGGATTCCAGATGGAGACAGACAATGACAACATCAGCAGAAGCCACAATAGAACAGTTTCCTGATCTTTGAATGCTGCTGCTGCTGCATCGCTTTAGTCGTGTCCGACTCTGTGCGACCCCATTGACGGCAGCCCACCAGGCTTCCCGTCCCTGGGATTCTCCAGGCAAGAACACTGGAGTGGGTTGCTATTTCCTTCTCCAAGCTACCATCTAAACTCTTGAAATCAATAGATAAGCTGCAGCCCCCTTGCTTCTGCTTCCCTGGTCCTTCCAAATTTCTAAATCCCTATATTAAATCCTTCCTGGAAACATCTGGAGTGATTTCCAAGTTCTGCCCTGAACTGACAGATACTAGGGGGTATAAAGAAAGAAGATACAGCAAAAGGCAGGGGGAAAAGAGTAGAGATT
This sequence comes from Bos javanicus, assembly GCF_032452875.1. Lineage (NCBI taxonomy): Eukaryota > Metazoa > Chordata > Mammalia > Artiodactyla > Bovidae > Bos > Bos javanicus. Next base: position 34,644,656 of record NC_083874.1, on the reverse strand, counting down.
CTTCTGGGATTCTTCTGGCACCTTTGAGACATAGAAAATTGTGACAAAGTTGGCATCACTTATCAGGAAAATGGAAATCAAAACCATGATATCACTTCACACTTTCTAGGATGACTGGAATAAAATATTAGATTAAAAGCATTGTTAAGGCTGTGCAGAAATCAAAACTCATACACTGCAGGTGGGAATGGAAAATGGTGCAGCCACTTTGGAAAATGGTTTGGCAGTCCCTGAACACGTTAAATATAGATTTATTTTGTGATCTAGCAATTCTACTCACAAATGAATACTCAGAACTTAAAACATACACCTACACCAAAATGTGTATACAAATATTCAAATGTTATTAATAATAGTTCAGCTCAGTTCAGTCACTCAGTAGTGTCTGACTCTTTGTGACCCCATGAATTGCAGCACGCCAGGCCTCCCTGTCCATCACCAACTCCCGGAGTTCACTCAGACTCACGTCCATTGAGTCAGTGATTCCATCCAGCCGTCTCATCCTCTGTCATCCCCTTCTCCTCCTGCCCCCAATCCCTCCCAGCATCAGAGTCTTTTCCAATGAGTCAACTCTTCACATGAGGTGGCCAAAGTACTGGAGTTTCAGCTTTAGCATCAGTCCTTCCAAAGAAATCCCAGGGCTGATCTCCTTCAGAATGGACTGGTTGGATCTCCTTGCAGTCCAAGGGACTCTCAAGAGTCTTCTCCAACACCACAGTTCAAAAGCATCAATTCTTCGGTGCTCAGCCTTCTTCACAGTCCAACTCTCACATCCATACATGACCACAGGAAAAATCATAGCCTTGACTAGACAGGAGGTGGAAATAATACAGATAGGCATTAAGTGATAACTGGGTAAATAAAATGTGGTATATCTATACAATGGAATATTTTTCAGAAGTAAAATAAATGAAGCACTCATACATGCTACAAAATGGATGAACTTGAAAATATTATGCAAAGTGAAAGAAGGTAATCATAAGGATCACATATTGTGAGATTCAATTTATATGAAATGTTGATAGTTGGCAAATTTATTGACACAGAAAGTAGATTAAGTGGTTGCCTAGGGATGGAGACAGAGGGACTCAAGGAATAATGGACAAGGGTGTAAAATTTCTTTTGGGAGTAATAAAAATGTTCTAAAATTGTGGTGATGGATATACAAGTAAATATATCCTAAATACTGAATATACACTATTGTATTGAGTATTTTAGAGTCACTGAATTCTACACTCTATATAGGAAAATCATATGGTAAGTAAATTACATCTCAATAAAGTCGTTTAAAAGATGCAAGGCAAAATGAGGACTATTAAAAATAAAAAATGAATTCAGGCCATTTGTAAGGGAGGAAAACTTTAAGGCAGAGAAGGTGCCTCTGACTTAGGTGGAGGAGGGTAATGGAGATAATTCATAGTGTTCTGACAAATTCTCCTAACATCCTTACAGAAAGATTTCCAGGAAGAGTTAAAACTCAGTAATACTGCATACTAGGTAATACTGACCCATTTGGGGTGATGAAGTATATTCTATATCAATTATCTAAGTACTTTTGCATCTCAAAAACAATGACGGCAATCATAGCAAGACTTAGTTATTAAATGATGAAGACGTTAAACATGTGAATGGAATATCTGATATATGAAGGCAAATTTACTATGAAAACTAATAATAAGCTTAAACTTCATTGCTCCTCATTTGCATGGCACCCTTCAAAGGCCCTGGGAAGAGCCTTAGCAATGAATTATATATTTTTGTAAAATTTGCAAAAGTAAGATACTTTTAAAACTTGATCAAGACTGGTATTCTTTCCATTTAGACTTCTGCTCCATTACCCTTCTTATTTAGTATTGGGGTTGCTGCAGACATTTTGGGGATCTGGATATGGGGGAGTTGAGGAGAGACATGTTTAGGAGATATGTTTGGGATCAATAGGATATATTTACATAGTTCATAATCAAATTCATGTATTTCTTTTCTACCATATACATGCTTCCAGTGCTAGGTGCTGGAGGCCACATCCAGTCACATCACCTTCAGCCCTCCCAATTGCATGTCCCGTTCCCCCTCAAACCTCTCCTTAAACAAAGCATGCTAGAGAAAGGATTGATGTATCTTATTCTCTCTAAAGAAAAGTGAAAGTGTTAGTCGCTCAGCTGTGTCCAGCTCTTTGAGACCCCATGCGACCCCACCAGGCTCCTCCATCCATGGAATTCTCCTGGGAAGAATACTGGAGTGGTATCTGTTCCCTTTTCCAGGGGATCTTCCCAACTCAGGGGATCAAACCTGGGTCTCTCACATTGTAGGCAGATTCCTTACCATCTGAGCCATCAGGGAAGAAAGCTAGACTATAAATTTTTTATATAAAATGTAAGGAAAAGTATGCAGCCTAAATGCATGAACAGTTTATTAATAAAAAGTACTGCTATTTTCTAAATTTTAGGAAGCTTGTAGAACTGGCTCAGTTCAGTTCAGTCGCTCAGTCGTGTCCGACTCTTTGCGACCCCATGAATCGCAGCACGCCAGGCCTCTCTGTCCATTACCAACTCCCGGAGTTCATTCAGACTCACATCCCTCGAGTCAGCAATGCCATCCAGCCATCTCATACTCTGTCGTCCTCTTCTCCTCCTGCCCCCAATCGCTCCCAACATCAGAGTCTTTTCCAATGAGTCAACTCTTTGCATGAGGTGGCCAAAGTACTGGAGTTTCAGCTTTAGCACCGTTCCCTCCAAAGAAATCCTAGGGCTGATCTCCTTCAGAATGGACTGGTTGGATCTCCTTGCATCACAGTTCAAAAGCATCAATTCTTCAGCATTCAGCCTTCTTCACAGTCCAACTCTCACATCCATACATGACCACAGGAATAACCACAGCCTTGACTAGACGGATCTTTGTTGGCAAAGTAATGTCTCTGCTTTTGAATATGCTATCTAGGTTGGTCATAACTTTCCTTCCAAGGAGTAAGCATCTTTTAATATCATGGCTGCAGTCACCATCTGCAGTGATTTTGGAGCCCAAAAAATAAAGTCTGACACTGTTTCCACTGTTTCCCCATCTATTTCCCATGAAGTGATGGGACCCGAAGCCATAATTTTCATTTTCTGAATGTTGAGCTTTAAGCCAACTTTTTCACTCTCCTCTTTCACTTTCATCAAGAGGCTTTTTAGTTCCTCTTCACTTTCTGCTGGCTAGCTTTCCTTAAATGTGTTATTTGTTTTGATTTGTCTCCTAAATCAGCGTTCACATCTAACCAGTACTAACAGTGCATTTTTAAGCTTGTATTCTTTTACTTAAAGAAGGTCCTCCAAATTGTATAATCTTTGGGCTCCACAGAACCTGAATCTATCCCTGGAGGGAAAAATATTCTTATCCTCTTTCAATCCATCTTGTGTAAACAGAGAAAAACAAACACACAAGAATCTCAGTGAAAAGACTGAAGCTACCAAGCTTGAAGAGTTGTGAATGGCAATGATTTGCACTGTGCCCATAATATTTTGAGTAGGAATTTACTTGTCTTAATTTGGTGAATGGAAAAACCATTCCAAAAAGCCTTCACAGATTTACTTGGAATCTGGCCCCTCTATTTCTATTTTTTCATAACATCTTTTCCTCAACCACAGATTCTTCTGCTGCATAATTTTCAAGAACATAACTCTCACAGTTGGACAGCAGATGCTAAATACATTTGTGATATAATCAATCATGTGTCTGAATAACATACATAAAACTATTCTCAAAATTTCAATCTGAAATCCTGATAGTATCTCCTGAAAAAATTATTCAGATGCATAAAAGGATTTAATGAATTTGTCAAATATAGAATAAAAATAAGAAAATACAGTAAAAAGATTGAGATCGATTGATGGATTTGGATCCCTACCTCACTCTATATACAAAAAATGTTCAAACTGACTTAAAAGAAAACAATGTCAAAACAAAACCTTAGAAAGGTTACCTAAAAACACACATTTAAATGCTCTGAATTTCACTTCAAAACTAGAAATCATAAACAAAACAATCTATAGTTTGGCTACATAAAACTTCTAAAAATTCTACATAACCAAAATAAAAACCATATAACATATTAAAAGCAAACTATAAACATGGGGAAATATTTGCAATATATTTATACATAGCAAAAAGTTAATCTCTTAAACTTTAAAAATTACCAAGACTTAAAAAGTAAAAGGCTAACACCTCAAAAATATATGAATAGAGGATATGAATAGAAAATTGACAGAATAAAAAATTCCAGGATATAGGAAAAGTTTTAATTCAAATTAAAGAAACCATGACATACTATTGTTTGCCCACTAAACTGTTAAAAATTTTTTTCTCCCTGCATGCTAATAGGACTCAGTTTTGGGTAAGGAGGAGAGAGACACATACCACTTTGATAGAGGTATCAAATACCACTTTGACATGTATCACTATACATGTCAAAAGTTTTTAAATGTTCATGCATTTTTACCCAGAAATTTCATTTCTAAGACATTTCAGACAGCCTGAAAATCCATCAGTCAGCAATTAGTTAAATAAACAAGCTATGTAGTTAAATAAACTATGGTCCTTATAATGGAATAGATTGCTTCCATTAGGAAAAAATATTATAAAAGAATATTTACATCATAGTGGGTAGACACATGCTGCTAAGTAAAAAAAAAAAAAAAGCATATTATAAAAATAAATGCAGAATAAAATTCTTTCCATTAGAGAACAACCAGAAAAGGAAATAGTGACAGATTTCCTCTTCTTGGGCTCCAAAATCACTGCAGACAGTGACTACAGCCAGGAAATCAGAAGATGATTGCTTCTTGGCAGGAAAACAATGACAAACCTGGACAGTGTGTTGAAAAGCAGAGACATTACTCTACCAACAAAGGTCCATATAGTCAAGGCTATGGTCTTCCCAGTGGTCATGTACAGTTGTGAGAGCTGGACCGTAAAGCAGGCAGAACACCAAAGAATTGATGCCTTCAAATTGTGGTGTTGAAGAAGACTCTTGAAAGTCCCTTGGCCAGGAAGGAGATCAAACCAGTAAATCTTAAGGGAGCTCAACCCTGAATATTCACTAGAAGGACCAATGCTGAAGCTGAAGCTCCAGTATTTTGTTCATCTTATGTGAACAGACAACTCATTAAAAAAGTCCCTGATGCTGGGAAAGATTGAGGGCAGAGGAGAAGAGGGCATCAGAGGATGAGATGGCTGGATGGTATCACTGATGCAATGAACATGAACTTGGACAAACGCTGGGGGATGGTGAGGGACAGGGAGGCCTGGCATGCTGCAATCCATGGAGTCACAAAAAGTCGGACATGGCTGGGCAAATGAACAACAACAGCAACATGGTAATGGTAGTAGTTAATAGCTGCCACAAATATTCGTCATGTGTTTGGCATTGTTATAAGCCCATTGCATGTGTTATCTCTCCTGTGAAGCAGTTGCTATTACTACTTTCAATTTTTAGTGGGGGATATGAGGCACCAACAAATCAAATAACTTGCTCAAAGTGAAACCAGGATTTGGACCCAGGCAAACATGTTCCAGCTCCTGCAGTCTTAACTGCAATGCTAATTTCTGAGTTATATGAGTATTAGATTAGATGAAGAGACTAGATTAACTGTCATGCTTTAGTAAGAAATTCTCCCAAAATATTAATAACATTTATATCTAGGAAATAGGATTATGGGTGACATTTATTTTCTTATCTTTATTAGCTGTATTTTCTAAATTTTCAATAAGAAATGTAAACTTTCACAAAGGAAAACAGAAATATTAGTTCTTATAACCTTTCTGCTCGTTCCCTGCTGCTAAGTCACTTCAGTCGTGTCCGACTCTGTGCAACCCCATAGACGACAGCCCACCAGGCTTCCCCGTCCCTGGGATTCTCCAGGCAAGAACACTGGAGTGGGTTGCCATTTCCTTCTCCAATGCATGAAAGTGAAAAGTGAAAATGAAGTCGCTCAGTCGTGTCCGACTCTAGTGACCCCATGGACTGCAGCCTACCAGGCTCCTCCATCCATGGGATTTTCTAGGCAAAAGTACTGGAGTGGGGTGCCATTGCCTTCTCCGTGCTCGTTCCCTATCAGTAGGTAAAAAGATAGTTGTTAAAAACATCACTCCTATTTCTACCTGTATATCAAGAGAAAGATCACCCCAAGAACCAATTTTTTTTAAGTATTTGCTACCTAATCCTAAAAGCAAGGAAGTCCACCATTTGGATTTCAGGGTTCTCTTTCATGATGGAAAGGGGTGGGTGAACATTGGGTGGGCAGAAGTGAGTAGGAGGACACAGTTTTGATCTGTCACAAAAGACAGTAAAAACTTTTGTCTCCAAAGGAAGTTATTTTATTTATTCATTGATTCCAAAACTTAAATTCAGAAGTTTAGTAATTATATAAAAATCAAAATGGATCAAAGGGCCAGATGTTGCGGGCAGGATGACTAATCAAACAGAGCCTGGGTAATGTGCTCCATGCCTTGCTCAATGGGAAGTAATTACTCTAACATTAGCTTTACAGTGTTTAAACAACCATTTCATTATATTTTTTCTACACTGATTAAATTTTCTCGGCATTTCTAATGCATCATTACATCTGCCTTGCATTTAGATAATGCACAGCATTGCTACCCATTAAAAAGTCCCTATTCTCTTTCATCACCTTAATAAATCTAATTTGGCTTTATTTGCATAAAGTTTGATAAAGAGTGATTAGCTCTCTTATGAATAGCATACCTTGGATGAAAACATCCCTTTCTTCGCTTGGCTAAAACAGTTGTTCACAGATTTCTAAGTGAACCCCCCAGCAGTAGCCACTTAAAAGTGTGGGGGATAAAAGAAAATTTGTAACACAAATGCCATTGTAGAATTACTGTCTATGCCTTCCAAGATTGCTGAGGGGTGGATATAACCATGAGACCATCTAAAACACTTTGCTTTTTATTCCTAAGTATATAGCCTAAGGAATTATGATAGAGGACAACATCATCAAGAATAATAAGCTCACATTTGTAGCCCTCTACTTCAATATTCACATTTACCCTCAACACATAGAGACCCAGGACATTTTAGCCCTTACCCAAGTAAATGGACTGTAAAGTAATCTCTGGAAGATAATAGCTAAGATGAAAAGCTCTGTCAGGGTATCAGATATACCAAGCAATCACTTATAGAAACTCGAACTATGCTAAGTTCTCGGGGGAACTTTCTTAAATATTGCAAATAAATATATTATGTTGGTGAGTATTATGTGATGACATTGATTCTGCCCTTTGAACTTAAGGTTTTGATAATAGAAACTCAAAACCACAATCCAAGTGCCCTTGGAAATATGAAATGGAGAGTATACTGTCCTAAAAGGAAAGAGAATATCCACTGAAATCAATAGGCTGCATTCTGCCTTTGTGCTAGAGATGATGATATTGGAGTGGAAAGGAGAAAGCAACCCCTCATTTACTTCTCATGACAGAGTTGGTGGTGGTGGAGGGGGAAGTCGTTCAGTCATGTCTGACTCTTTGTGACCCCATGGACTGTAGCCCATCAGGCTCCTCTGTCCATGGAATTCTCCAGGCAAGAATACTGGAGTGGCTTGCCATTCGCTTCTCCAAGGAATCTTCCTGACCCAGGCTTCAAACCAGGGTCTCTCACATTGCAGGCAGATACTTCACCATCTGAGCCACCAGGGAAGCCCATGACAGAACAAAGTGTTGCAAATACAGATTCCACCAAGGTTTGAACTCTCCCCTACGAGTCAGTGACTCACTGTCCAGTTCTATGTTGCTATTCATTCTTCCCAACGTAAGTCATTGGTTTTCACTTATACAATGGAAAAATACAGAGTATTATAGAATTTACTAGATTCAAGTTCAAAGTCTTATATTTCAAAGTCCTGGACTTTCCCTATCCACACATCTCTCTTCCTTCATTTATCCTTCCTCTCCTACTTCCCCTAGTTCTTGAGCATCCTCATGAGTCTACAGCTCACTTCAGAGTCCTACTCTTCCTGCTCCACTTCACCCCTTTATTACTGAACAATGTATCAATCCTAACATAATGACAGTAATTGCAAAGTTTTTACTCAGTTTTATAGGACTTAATCGCTACTAGACTGATGGTCAGTGATAAGCAAAGGAGTCCAAGATGGAGTACATATTGTAAATAACAGAACCTGTTATATAGAGATGAACTTGACTCTAAAACTAGCCACTTAAATTACAAATAATGAAATCTTTAAGGTATGAGAAGCCTAAGAATAATGAGAGTAATATGATGATTGTTTCTTTTCTCCAGGTGAGAAGAGCTAGGACTCCTACCTGATTACTCCTCCAACAGCAAGACTCCTGTCTCTCTGGGCTCTGATTATGGGCTCTGATTTCAGATGAGCTATTTTCTTATCTCTCTCCTCCCTTGTAGAATGGCCATCTTTTGTTGAGAGAGAGGCAGAGGGAAAGGGGAAGAAAGAGGGAGAGAAGAACAAAAAGGGGGTTTTGCTTCAGTCTAGTGGAGTAATATGGAGAAGGCAATGGCAACCCACTCCAGTACTCTTGCCTGGAAAATCCCATGGATGGAAGAGCCTGGTAGGCTGCAGTCCATGGGGTCGCTAAGAGTTAGACACGACTGAGAGACTTCACTTTCACTTTTCACTTCATGCATTGGAGAAGAAAATAGCAACCCACTCCAGTGTTCTTGCCTGGAGAATCCCAGGGACGGGGGAGCCTGGGGGCTGCCGTCTATGGAGTTGCACAGAGTCGGACATGACTGAAGCGACTTAGCAGCAGCAGCAGTAGCAGTGGAGTAATAAGTGCTTTTATTGTTCTCATTCAAATTATCCAGTGGGCAAAACCCTCCTTTCAAACTAACTGAGCTCATTATTCATGTAAAGGAAAGATATAGGATTGATCAATACACCCTATATGTATTGACTATAGGGATGGGAAGGGATTGACTAATATTTAGATGAATGTTAGCTCCCTTTAAGATAGATTGGCCCTCCAACAACTTTTGGGCTCTGAAGCCATTCACAATCTGAACTTCTGGTTGGATATAGCTATTCTGCCTGGGTATAGCTATATTCAGCCACATTTCCGTATAGGCAAGGACATCAACCATACCTCTTCATCTTGTACCCTATAGTTCCATGTGGACAAAAACAGAGGGAGCTAATTGGTTGGTCAGACAGAGAACACCAGAGGTCAGTGGACCTGGAGAAGGTCTGCAGTGGCAGGGGTAGCAGCGAGGTTAGCCACAAAGTGACTTGACAGCAGACCACAGAACAGAAATATTCTTAAGTGTGAGAATTACTATTTCCCAAGCACCTATAAAAAGAGAATCTTGGGAGAAGGGTGCAAAAAAAGACAGACCTTGTTAACCAAGTTATGAGGAGCTAACCACATGGGTCTCTACCATTTTGCTGCACATAAGGTGCCATTCTTCTGCCAGCAGTACATAGTATACACAGGAGCAGAAAAAAATTCCGTGTTTCCCTTCCACTACTCTCTGACAAAGACCTAAATTACCATCCCTAGTCAGAATGACTTGGAAAGGCATAGAACAGATCACATAGGTGTCCTCGCGTCTCTTATTACAGCCTCCTCAAGGCCACCACAGCCATCGAATCTGCCTAGGAAACTATTCCTGTGGTGCGGCTCTCACCCTCTCCTAAGCCACCACACCACCTGCCCTACAGAATGACCACTCTCCAGAGTCCCCTGAACTCAAATCACCTTCTAGGTCAACCATCCTCACCCCACTTCTAATCCTTGTACTATATGCATTTATTGTTTAATATATCCTCATTTTCTCTCTTTTCCCAAGTACATAAATCCTCGGCTGTATCCTATGACATTCATGGTCACTTATGCACAAATTCTCTTTATACTCAAAGACATTGCTCCCCCTGAGGCTTTCTCAAATGGTGGCTGTTTTTTCTCCCACAGCCTATGAATCCCTGAGTTGAAGATTTGGGACCTAACCTATTACCACTGACAAGGCTGCCAATCTTCCTCCACCCCTCTGCTCCTCTGAAGACCACAGCACACAGCTGTATCACCAGCCACTTGATAATGTCATCTATTGACCATGAAGTCATTTCCCTTTGTTTGGGAAAGCTTAGGACATCAGGATAGATGCATTTCTCTCTAACATACTCTTTCTACATTCTTGGCCATCTCAGTATCCACATATGCATGGTTTCCTATATCCTAGCCTCTCAATTTCTAAACTTCCTTTCCTCCAAAATTCTCTTGCAGGTCTTATCCACTCACTCCAGACTTTTGCTGTCACACCACATCCAAAATTTGAGTGCCAACTTTCTCTATTACCTTTTATCCTTCCAGATGACATATTTATGTGCCCATTTTCAATAATTCTTCCTCCCTGAAGGGGCCAGCAGTCCACTGAGTTCTCTCAGTGTTCATCAGCCTTCCCTGCATGATCTAGAAACTCTAGCAACTTTCTTGAAAATACTCTTAGCTCCTTTGCCTCCCTTCCTGGCATCATTTGTACCTGGCGATACTAACCTTAGAAAATCCAAACTCTCCCATACAATATGACAATGTCCATAGCTAAATATTTTAAGAGAAAATGACCCATAACATATTCCCCTTTAAATGTTATGTCTACAATGTTCAAATGGACCCTCAGTATTAACCAGCAACCTTGTCACACTTACCAAGTAAGTTTGCCTTTACACTATCTGAGTTAACCATTTCACAATTTCTCCTCTCTTCTCCAACAGACTTATTCTCCAGAGACACCAAATAAACGCAATCAGGTAGAGCAATCTATCTTCCCCAACCAAACCCATTAGTAGGTTTGCACCTGTATTCACCTAGTTTTCCTCCTATTAAAATGAGCACAGTGGCCTTGACCCTAAGATTGTCCCCATCCTTTCTAAAGTTAATCCTCCATGTGTGTATGGATTCCATTCCCTCCTCCTACTCATTGATTTTAATCCCTCTCTTGCCTAAAAAAAAAAATGAAAGTATTTTATTACTCTTTCCTGCATTATTTCCATCATCAGACAAATTTGCTACATTATTTCCCAGCTCAAAAAAACAATCCCTTAACCCACATCTCCCTCCAGGTTCTGCCCATTTCTCTCCTCCCTTTACAAAAAACTTTCTAGATCTCCCATCTATCAACTATCATCAGATTTAGCCCACCACTTCATAGAAAGGGCATCTATCAAAATCACCATGAACCTCTAAGTTCTGCCTTCATTTTGGTCAATCTATGGGAAGTTTCTGCTGCAACTGAATGCTCCCTAGAAGAGAGGACACTGCAGTATTTAGTCATGGGCCCTCCACTCTTCTCTGTCCATTCTCTCCCTAGGTGATACTATCTCAGGATGTCTCCTGCTGCATCCTTTGGTTGTACATACAGATGCAATGAATCAGGACTTGGAAGGACACTAGAGAATACCATAATGTATTCACCTATAAACTTATTATGAATGTCTCCTCTTCAGTCAATTTTACACCAGGATATTATTTGAGTTCTATGATAGACTGAGCATCATGTGGCCAACAAAATCTCCAAACAGTCATTCAGCCAAGACATCTTTAATCTTTTCTATACTTTTATGTTATTTCAGAATCCTAATAGATTGATCATGACAACTTAAAAAGGCACAGTACTAACACTCTCTAGAATCAGTATTCACATCTTTAAATCAGGATACCCTTTATACAAGGTTCAAATAAGTATTAAAAAAAAAAAAACACGTCAAATTAAAATTGTATATAGGTGCTCAATAAATAGTCATCATTGCCTATTCAAAATGGGAATTTGAAAGAGAAAAATATTTCTAACTAAACGAATCAGGAAAAGCTTAAAGAGCTAACATTAAATTGCATTTAGATTGCTGGATAGACTTTCAAAAAGAAATTATAAACAAATACATGAAGAAGAAGAACAAAGTAAATACTGATAGAGGTAAGTACATCAGACTGGCTGAGGCATAGAGTTGGAGCTGAGCTGCATTTGGGAAGGATATGCAATGCCAGAGTTTGCTGTTATCGGCCCTCATACAATCTGGAGTCCAGCATCAGGAAGAACCTAATACCTGCTGGAAGGACCCCATGATACCACCCTGCCTCTCTACCCCTAGCCTGTTGCCTGTGACCATGATACCATGCCTGCTATTCAGCTTATGTGTCCTGACTTCCTCTTCTTGCCTGCTTCCAGGGTCTTCCAGATTACTCACTCTGTTTTCACGTTCTCCCATGCTCTAATCCCAGCCCTTGGAGCAGTCCTATCAGCAGCCAAGCTCATTCCATTGGTTGTTTGGATACTGAATTCCAGAAAGAAAACTATCTTTAACCCAACAGTACAGAAACCAGTAGGGAAACAACACAATGGTCTATATTTGAGGGAGAAACTGTCTGATCTATATGAAAAGGACAAGAGTGATGAAATGCACATATGTAGAAAAAGACTAAAAATTTTAAATTAATTGATCTGACTGGATATAGCTCCACCAATTAGAGTCTCCAAGAGTAGAAAAAGGGCAAGAGAAATAGGGAAATGAGAAGAAGGCAGGAAATCAAAATGAACTCAGCTCTGTGACACTTTGCTTGTTTCCCAATACCCAGCAAATTTGCAATGAATATTTGTTGACAGATTAAATAAAACAGCTTTGAGTTCTGACTAGATGAAGTTTTGGATATTTGCATTACAATATGTCATAATCTCTTGAATGAATTGTTTACATTTTAAATTTAAATTTTAAACATGCAGCTGTCATTTTAGTAGACCAAACCAGAAAACAACAATTATTTGCTACCTGGCCTTTGTCCTGATTTCAATTCTTTTGGAAATGTACAAGAAGATCCCATTCACTGTAGTGGGAATGCAAATGAATGCAATTTATTTCACCTAGGATACAGAGATGCTCCTGCAAAGCTAGAAATATAAACCACTAAGCCTCTGTTGAAGGGATTTCTGAACTACAGTGTTACATGTCTCAGAATAAAAGTATTTGGTTTCTCCAGGCTCAAGGTAAGTTTAAGTTGGAATCCAGAAACGTTACCACAAGGAATCCTTAGGCTTTGCCAATAATGGTTAAAAGTAGGTTTTATGGTGATAGTGCTCAGTTGTTTTTCTTTTTTTTGGTATGCTTGTATAACTTTTTAAATTGTAGCTCAAGTAGTGAGCTTTATTTGAAGTGATAAGAAACCCAGAATAATTTTATTAATGATTAATTTTTTTCAAGACACTTGGATCCTACAAAGAAAGAAAAGAGGGAAGAAGGAAAGGAACAGGGGGACAGAAGGGTTCATTAGAGTGCTGAGGCTTTAATGTCTTAGTGGCCCATATAAGCAAACTAAGTCTTAACCTGTAAATAACTCAAGGTTATGAAATCAAAACAAAAAGGACAACTAACCACAAATAGCCAAGCAGGCTTTGTGCATGCTTCCTAAGTTGCTTCAGTCATGTCTGACTCTTTGTGACCCTACTGGACTATAACCTGCCAGGGTCCTCTGTCCATGGGACTCTTCAGGCAAGAATACTGGAGTGGGTTGCCATGCCATCCGGCCGGAGGGGCCACCAGTGGACAGGAGGACCCCTCTGGTGTTAACGCCTTAACGTCCCGTCTCTTATTATGAGTTCCTTCGGCTCGTTTTCTTGGATCAAACCTGTGCCTTCTCCGGCTCCTGTACTGCAGGCAAATTCTTTACCACTGAGCCACCAGGGAAGCCTCAGTAGGCTTTGAACTCCAGCTAACCAAATAATTTCCTTTCTTCGCTTCCCACTTTCTCTACATTAAGTCTTTCCCTTCCCAAACACTTCTGGTTTGGTGTTGCCACAGAAGCTTTCTGAATATCAGCCTCCAGTGGGACCTTAATGAGAAGATTTCTTTCCCTTCAGTGGGTAGAATTCAGGATTCCTTAGTTCAAGTATATGCATCAAACACTAAGCAGCTAGCCCCACCTGTCAAGGATCACAAGTTCTCCAATTTAAAAAATAAAGTACTTTCATGGAACTGGGGGTTGCCTGCCAGTAGGCTTTTTGCCACAGCTATTTTGAAAACTGGCAAAGAAGTGCATGGAAAAATCATTCTTCACCCTAACAGATGAGTCTTTCCTCACAAAACAGATGAATTTAGAACATCTTCTTAGTCAGATTCATAAAGGCAAAGGTACAGGGGATTTTATGGAAAATGCTGACCTCCTAAGAATTAGTTTTTAAATTGAATTTTCCATTCTTGAGATATTTGATAAATTCCTTGTCTCTCCTACTAAAGGTCATGCCAGAAAGTAACATATATGATTATTCACACTGATCACCTACCTGAGCCATGCTTTATTCATATCAAGTTTATAACCAAAATTCAGCCTCACATTAAAGGGTCTATTTAATATGAAATAACTTGCAAATAAGCATCTTCTAATTTCAAAAATGACTTCTAATTTGAACTTTTTAGAAATTTCAAGTAGAATATACCCTACTAAAACCAAAAAAATTAAAAATGTGAATGTTGGGGAGAGGTCAGAGGATTTTAGTAGCCATTCAAGAGGCTTGGGGATAGGAGATAGGTTATTTTCCTGCTTCAGCTTCTTTCTTGGTCTTCAAACGTACTCTAAGTGCCTGACATTAAGTTTTTGATTCCCAAGGCATCATTTCAAAGACACCCATCTCAGATAAGCACATTGCCAGCTGTATGACACAGCTACTAGGAAACTGACTGGATAAAGAACACAGGACGTCCCTACCCATGAAGAGCCCCTTTTAGAGAACGCTGGGGAACTTAGGTAACTGATCACTAGAGTGGCCCCCCTTCTCCCTTCTTGTCCCCTAATTCTCACTCTTATGTCTTAAATCCACCAATAAAGAGTGAACCCTCAAAACCCTAGGCATCCCACTCTCAACTATAATGAATATGGTGCCCAGATGCACAGCCCCGCCATCTCTCTCCACCTCTACCACACTGTGCAGCTCTGGGACCTGAAAGTAAGAATCCCCCCTTTTTTTTCCCAAGTTCCCTAATGGTTGTTGCTGAGGTGTCCTGCAGTCAAAACACGAACAACAAGGGCCAGACTAGCCACAGCACCGACTCTGCTCCGGGAAATGTTGGTAGGGCTCACCACAAGTAATAAAGCCCCAGGCAGGTCCCTCAGCCATTTGTAGCAGATAGCATTACTATCAACAGGCTGAGATAGACATATCAAGTCACTCTTCAGCTTCTTTGAATTAGAATTTATTCCTCTGAAGTGAGAGGAAAAAAAAAGATTGCTAGTAAGGAATTTAGCCTGGGAAATAGGCAATGAAATTGACATCAAAGTTGGTTTCTTTCTACAAAGTGTATTAATGAGTTTTAATAATACTATACATATCCAAGGTACTTTACGTATGTTGCATTGTTTTACTCTATTAGTCGGGCCCAGTTGAGGTAAGGGATGAGAGAGGGCTGTGCGTGACGAAAAAAGAATTCTTGTACTGACTTTTATTCCATGATTCACATGCTTTTCACAATTTCAAACATATTTGAAATTGACTACGTCATGAAAACGCAGTTATCCAATTGGGATTGTATGTGTTGACTGTGCATATGTGACTGTAGTTTTTATTACTGGAGAATCTATCAAGGGATGCCTATATTTGTTAATAAATTATTACACAGAAATTTACAGTTGTGGTCATATTTGACATTAGGGCAACACAAGTAAATAAGAGGTGTGACAGATAATTGAAATACATTCCTGAGATGCAGCAACAATATAAATATGAATTTAATGTGACAAAAACATGTAAGCACACACAAGAGCTGCAACTTGCCTTAATAAAATGTATTTTTGGAGCCAATACTCTTTCTATACTTTAAAGTATAATGGCAAACTACTGACACGAGGGAAAAACAGTGAGATTTTTACCATTGGCTCACATGTATTTCAAGAAGCAACATGACAATCAGTCATTCATGCCCCTGTCTGGGTTCCTGTATGTCTCCTTTGTCCTTTCTACCATCCAAGTAGCCTGGACTTCAAACTTAGTATAATTTGTAGTTCAAACTTCACATTTCAAACATTTTTACACCTCGGTATTGCTGTTTTCCAATATGGGTTTATAATCTATTCATACAAAGCAAACATCAGATAAAATTCTCCAATTTTTAAACTTATTTTAAATACCCTTTTTAAAATTTAGCTTAAATGTGTCACAACAATAATACCAGCTAATATCATGATGACACTTAGTACCTGTATAAGTAGCTTTGGTCATTCATTGAATATAAGCTCATTATTTAAAATTGTATATTTTCACATGTATGCTAGCTGATGACTTAGAAAGCAGATATTTGCAAACCAAAATTTTGAAAGAGACTAGAGGAAGGAACATATCAACTAGTACATTTTCTTTTTCTTTTTTTTTTTTTTATGGTGAATGTTCACATTTATTCATTTGTTTGAGTCTCACAACAATCCCATTAAGAAGTGTCTCCTCCATTTCACAAGTAAGGAATCTAAGCATGTGTCTCCCTGCTGAATTTCAGGCATCTAGTGATACGTCCTCACTGTGCTTTGTTAATCAGTCTTGGTGCTGTGGTTGCTTTTTATTTTTATTTATTTTTTTTTAAATTTTATTTATTTTTTTAAATTTTATTTTATTTTTAAACTTTACAATATTGTATTAGTTTTGCCAAATATAAGTATTTTCAGAAACCCCAAACTATGAGGATAATTATAATTCAAATTTCATTTTCAAGAAAGTATAATATTGGGTATATTTTTATTAGTTGCCAGTTTGGATAACTCTTCCAAGGAGAAGAGCTTTAAATTTTTCACCTAACATATTCACAAAAAAGCAAAAACTATAAATTATATGCCGAATTTCTGTTCCTTGATTCCATCCTTGTCTGTAGCTTTTTGCCTTTTATGAGATGTACCCAACACAATCTTTCCATCTGACATACCCATTCTTTGTCATTGTGGTTCAACATCTGCAGCAGTCTTTTGGGCAGGAAGCCAATCGTGTTTCCTTGGAAATTTGGTTTCTGGAAGGAGCAGCCCTCTGTCCTCACTGTGTTAATGTGGGAAGGACTCTTCAGTAGTTTTAATGCATTTATACAAGAAGATCCTTTCAAAAGAAAAGTGTTGGCCCAGGATCAAAGCAAAGTCATCACTAAAGACTCAGTCTTGAAGTTTTACAACAAGTTGTACTTAAGAAATCAAAAAGACTACCATGAGAGAGAAGTTTTCATGAGAGAACACAGTATGTTAGAAAGTGTCAGGGGGCAGACAGCTAGAGGAAGTAAAATTAAAATGCAAAAAGAGGGCCAGAAAGATCTCTTGGTGACCAAGAGCCAGTTACGCAATTCTGGAGAAAGAGCACCAACTGCCCTCACTGGCCTGGCTACATTTTTGCACACTCAGCTGGAAATGTCAAAGATAACTATCCAGCATGCTGTTCAGAGGAAATGCCCCTGATCTTACCTCACCTCAGCTTCTCTCAAGCAGACCAAAAATACAAGGCAGGCAGCTTCTGTCTTGAAGAATAAAGATAAAGGAAAGTACTTGCCAGGATGCAAAGCAGTTTGACATACAAGGTTGTCCAACTGGCAAAGGTATGAAAAAAATGCATTTTTCACACCTGGCATTGGAATTGGGCCATGAAGCTCTACCTATAATCTCAGGAGTTCCACCCAAGAGGAAGTACTTCTGTGCACTGCATTATATGACCATGACCTTCTCATGCACAGTTAGTTCACATGAGATACTGTAGCCAAAGTCCAAAATTTTTAACTAAAACAATCTGTGGTATAATAAAAATCTTACAAATTGAATCAACAGTGCTAATTACCAGTGAATTTTTAAATATTTAATTATTCTATTTTTGGCTGGGTTGGGTCTTAGTTGCAGCCCATAGGATCTTCATTGCAGCACACAGGCTCTCTAGTTGTGGAATGGGGCTCAGTAGTTGCAGAGTGCAGGCTTTGTTGCTCCATGGTATGCTACTTAGCTCCCTGACTGGGGATGGAACCTGCATTCTCTGCCTTGGAAAGTAGATTCTTGACCACTGGATTAAGATTAAGATTCTTAACCAGGGAAGTCTCACCAGTGAATTATATATATTAGCTGTTTCAACAGATACACCTCGCTGTTTACTAGCTCCATCTTTCTCTCTTTCTTCCTATTCCTTTTTCTTTTATTCTTTGCTTGTACTGGGTCTTAGTTGAAATACGCAGGATCTTCATTGTGGCATGCAGGATCTAGTTCTCTGACCAGTAATCAAACTCAGGCCCCCTGCATTGGGAGCACAGAGTTTTAACCACTGTATCACCAGGGATGTCCCACTCCATCCTTCTCTTGCAGAGTCTACTTGATAGGCACCAGTCCCTTAGAAGGCATGGAATTTCCTGACTATTGTCTGCTCATTCCACAATTACTGCTACCTCTTAGGGTGGCACCCACCCAGTGGATGACATAATTAGAAAGTTAGGCTCTCAGGGATACAGCCAGGTAGTTTTCAACTTTTCATGAGGCTGATTGTAACTGTAGGCAGGCCTGGGATAGGACAAGTTGGGAAGACAATCCTATAAGCAAGCTGGAGAGAAAGAACCAAAAGCCTGATCTGTGGCCAGAAGAAGCCTCTGTTAACCCAGATATCAAAGAAGGCTTTGCTCCAAGAAATCTGTAAAGTGTCAGAGAAACCCTTCCAAAAGGCCAGCACCAGAATAAAGTGCAAGCTACAGCCAGCCAAAAGACTGAAATGTAGGCAAATGGGAAATCAGGAAAATCAGCTTCTCTGGAAAGACAAGCTGAATACCAGAGTTGGGCATGCCTGGAGTCTGTACTGAGGAAAGGACTGCCAGGTTCACCAGAGAGGCAAGTATCCAGAGAAAGTTCAGTCCTTGATATAGAAGAAGCTAAAGGCCTGAAATAGTAAGAAAAGGGTGCCAATCAAGAATGCCAAGAGAGGAGGACAAGCACACCACTCACTGGAAACAGAGGGTAGAACCAAGTGTTTGCTGGTTCTAGAGACAGAGTTATGACATACATGGGACCACAGCTTGATGTCAAAGACTGAAAAGAAGGATCCATTTCCACACCACCTACTCCATCGCTCTCCTCTTCAGTTAGTTTATTCTCCAGTCTGCTCTTCTAACCTCACCTTGGCATAGAGGGTGCTTCCCAATTCTTCCACTTCTCATTTCTTCCTCCTTTCCTTCTTTTCCTCTCATTTTATGCTTCCTCTCTTTTATTTTCTTCTATCTCCTTCCACTTTCAGTTTTCACTGTTATAATTTCATAAATGTTGAACTGTGACAAATTATTCTAAAAGATATAGCAGGAGAGACCAAAAGTAACAAATTAAGGGTACTGATGTGAGTATAACTTGTGCTGCTCCCATGTGATTTCAAAAAGTTAATAGACTTAAAACACACTTGGAGGGTATTTACACAACTTTTCCCCACCTCACATTCTATGACATGAACATTACCTTTATTTAGTCCATCGGCAATGGCTCTGAGAATCACACCTTTGAAAGTTACAACAGCCAGCAGTACATCTACAATTTGGAAACTAGAGACCATTCTACCACAGTTCCAAAATTAATGTAAAATAAGGCAATTTTTCATACATTATTCATTTTATTGATTTTCTTTTTTTTTAATTGAAGTATTGCTTATTTATGGGCTTCCCAGGTGGCTCAGTGATAAAGAATCTGCCTGCCCAATAAAGGAAATGCATGAGATGCAGGTTTGATCCCTGGGTCAGGAAGAACCCCTGGAGAAGGAAATGGCAACCCACTCCAGTATTCTTGCCTAGAAAATTCCATGGACAGAGGAATTTGGCAGGCTACAGACCACGGGGTCACAAAGAGTCAGACACAAATGAGCAGCTGAGCATGCCAGCATAGTTTATTTATAATATTACATTAGTTTCAGGTGTACAAAATAGTGATTCAAAATTTTTATACATTATACTCCATTCAAAGTCTAAAGTAAACATTGTCCTGTGCTACACAATATATCTTTGTAGCCTATTTATATTATACAGAGTAGGTTGGATCTCTTAATTTCCTACTCCTGTCTTGACCCTCTTCCTTCCCTCTCCCTGCTTGTAATAACTAGTTCATTATTATCTGTAAATCTGTTTCTGTTTTGTTATATTCATTTGTTTTATTTCTTAGATTGCACACATAGGTGACAATATCCGGTATTTGTCTTTCCCTGTCTGATGTATGTCACTAAGCATAATACATTCCATGTCCATCCATCTTTTTGTAAATAGCAAAATTTCATTCTTATGGCTGAGTAGTTTTCCACTATGTGCGCACACATGTACGTGTGTGTGTGTGTGTGTGTGTGTGTGTCTGTATGTATGTGTCTATACATATCATATATTTATCCACTTATCTGTTTAGATATTTAGATATTTAGGTTGCTTCCATATCTTGGTATCTTTTCAAATTATTGGTCCTGTTTCCTTTGGATAAATACCCAAGGGTAGAAATACTGGATGATGTATTAACTCTGTTTTTGCTTTTTTGAGCATTCTTCATACTGTTTTCCATAGTGGCTGCACCAGTCAGTTCCTTCTCCACATCCTCACTAGCAGACACTTTTTATTTCTATTCTTTTTTATGATAGCCATTCTAACAAGTGTGAGGTGACATATCATTGTGGTTTTGATTTGCATTCCCTTTTCATGTGTCTGTTGCTCATCTGTATGTCTTCTTTGAAAAAAAATGTCTATTCAGGGCTGCTGCCAATTTTTCAATTGGGTTGTTTGGTTTCCTTTTTCTTTTTTTGGTTTTTGGGTCTGGGATGGGCTTTTCTTTGCTGTTGAACTGTAAGAGTTGTTTATGTATTTTGGATATTAACCCCTTAGCAAATCATTTGCAAATATTTCCTCCCATTCAGTAGGTCTTCATTTTGTCAATCATTTCCTTTGCTGTGCAAAAGCTTTTAAGTTTAATTAAGTCCCATTTGTTTATTTTGCTTTTGTTTCCTCTGCTATAGGAGACAGATCCTAAAAAGTAATGCTATAATTTATGTCTAAGACTATTCTGCCAGTGTTTTCCTGTGGGAGTTTTATGATCTCTGGTCTTACACGTTTAAGTCTGTAATCCATTTTGAGTTTATTTTTATATTTGTTGTTTTCCAGTCATTCAATTGTGTTCGACACTTTGAGACACTACGGACAGCAGCACCAGGCTTCCCTGTCTTTCACTATCTCCTGGAGTCTGCTCAAACTCATGTTCATTGAGTCCATAATGTCATCCAACCATCTCATCCTGTTCCGCTTTCTCCTCCTGTTCTTAATCTCTCCCAGCATCAGGGTCTTTTCCAATGAGTCAGTTCCTCATATCAGATGGCCAAAGTATTGAAACTTCAGCTTCAACATCAATCCTTCCAATGAATATTCAGAGTTAATTTTCCTTAGGATTGACTGGTTTGATCTCCTTGCTGTTCAAGGAACGCTCAAGAGTCTTCTCCAGCACCACAGTTGAAAGCATCAGTTCTTCAGTGCTCAACAATCTTTATGGCCTATCTCCCACATCTGTACATGACTACTGGAAGAAACATAGCTTTGATTAGATGGACCTTTGTCAGCAAAGTGATGTCTCTGCCTTTTTATATACACTGTCTAGGGTTTCTCATAGCTTTCCTTCCAAGAAGTAAGCATCTTTTAATTTTGTGGCTGAAGTCATCATCTGCAGTCATTTTGGAGCCCAAGAAAATAAAGTCTGTCAATATTTCCATTGTTTCCCCATCTATTTGCCATGAAGTGATGGGACTGGATGCTATGGTCTTAATTTTTTGAATACTGACTTTTAAGCCAGCTTTTTCACTCTCCTCTTTTGCCCTCATCAAGAGGCTCTTTAGTTCCTCTTCAGTTTCTGCCATAAAGGTGGTGTCATCTGCATATCTGAGGTTATTGATTTTTCTCCCCACAATCTTGATTCCAGCTTGTGCTTCATACAGCCCAGCATTTCACATGATATACTCAGAATATATGTTAAATAAGCAGGGTGTCAATATACAGCCTTTTTGTCTTCCTTTCCCAATTTGGAACCAGTCTGTTGTTCCATGTCCAGTTGTAACTGTTGCTTCTTAACCTGCATACAGGTTTCTCAGGAGGCAGGTAAGGTGGTCTGGTATTACCATCTCTTGGAGAATTTTCCACAGTTGGCTGTGATCCACACAGTCAAAGGCTTTAGCATAGTCAATGAAGCAGCAGTAGATGTTTTTCTGGAATTCTCTTGCTTTTTCTGCAATCCAATGGATGTTGGAAATTTGATCTCTGGTTCCTATGCCTTTTCTAAATCCAGCTTGTACATCTGGAATTTCTCAGTTCACATACTGTTGAAGCCTTGAAGGATTTTGAACATTACCTTGCTAGCAAGTGAAATGAGTATAGTTATTTTTATATATGGTCTGAGAAAATGTTCCAATCTCACTATTTTACATGTAGCTGTCCAGTTTTCCCAGCACCACTTATTGAAGAGACTGTATTTTCTCCACTGTTTATTTTTGTCTCCTTTATCATAGATAAGGGCTCAGGTTTATTTCTGGGCTCTCTATTCCATTGAAACCAAGTAGAATTATACTTGTTACAGGCTATCTTCTCAGTTCCAAAATATTAATCCTCCCACAGGTGAAAGATATTAATGTGAAGTAAAGCAATTTTTACATCATTTGTTCTACTGATTTTCATTCTAAGAAATCTGTCTCTTTAGTTTAATAGTGCAATGGACTGAATGTTCGTGTCCCCTCAAAATTCAATGTTGAAATTCTAACCAAAGTTATGGTATTAGGAGATGGGGCCTCCAAGAAGTGATTAGATCATAATGATGGAGCACTCATGAACAGGATTAGTGCCCTTATAAAATACACTCCAGACAGCACCCTTCCTCTCTGCCTTGTGAAGACACAGTGAGAAGGCAGCTATCTATTAAACAGGAAACAAGCTCTCACCAGGTACCAAATCTGCCAATGCCTTGATCTTGGAGTTCTCAGCCTCCAGAGCTGTGAGAAATAAATGTCTGCTGTTCTGTTGCTTAAGTCACCCAGTATGTGGTATTTTTTTTTGTAGCATCTCAAAAGAAATAGATGAATACTGACCTGCATTTTCTTCCTTGGGCTTTGCGTGTTCACAGGTGTGTGTGCTCAGTCACTCAGTCACGTCCAGCTCTTTGCGAACCCATGTGCTGTAGCCTGCCAGGTTCCTCTGCCCAAGGAACTTTTCAGGCAGAACACTGGAACAAGTTGCCATTTCCTACTCCAGAGGATCATCCCAATCCAGGGATCGACCCTGGCTCTCTTGCATCACCTGTGGGTTCTTTACCACTAATGCCACCTGGGAAACCTTTGCATGTTCATATTTAACACAAAAATTTGTAACCTTTATGGGATTTATTTTGATATATCAGGAGGGAGGGTAGGAGGCTAACTTTAACTGATTTCCCCTATATTGTTTATGTACTGATCTTTAGCTTTCCCATTGGCTTATAATATTCAATTATCATCTTTTAAGTTAGCAAAATTCAAAAAGGATAGTACTCCCATGGGAAGTTTTAGTTGGTCTCAGACCTATCAGAAGTTCAGAGTTGCCACAAATGGAATATAAAACAAATCTAACCACTATCATTAGTTTCTGTATTTTATATTCCTATGAAAAACTCAAGGGAATTCCCTGGCTATCCAGTTGTTAGGACTCTGCAATTCCACGGCCTAGGGCCTGAATCCTGGTTGAGGAACTAAGACCCCAGAAGTCATGTTGCATAGCCAAAAACTTTTTAAAATAAACTTAAATTTAAAAAACATAAAAGGATGCCAAAACTTTGATAATCAAATAAACAATTTTAAAAAAAAGGAAAGAAAAAACTCAATGTAAGGCAAAACCACTACAATATTGTAAAGTAATTAGCCTCCAATTAAAATAAATAAATTAAAAAAAAAAAAAAACAGGTGCCTAAGATGATGTAAAGCACTTCAGAGAGACTCCTTCTCACTCTGTATCAATTGTGTTCTTTGCAGGAGACAGACAACTGATATCCTTTGCATTGTTCTGTGTCTCCACAATCTGCAGGACTTAAAGGAGACAAATGAAGTTGCTCAGTGACAACATGGCACTAATTTCATTTAGATGGACAATAGTCATCTGTCAAGATCTTCCTACTGAGACCCGTGGCTGACTGGAACCAGAAAAATGCAGCAGGATGTCTAAGGACGTGGAGTATAAGACTATCCCCCATCCCAGTTTTTTTAAAACAATCTGAGTGATTATGTTATTACAGACAACAAAATGAATATTAAGTAAAAGAGGGAACTTCAGAATAGATGGAAATTAAATGAGCTTGCCCAATAATTTTTGTTTTTAAAGGAAATATCACTGGACTCTGGCAGAAAGATCAATTACAAAAAAGTAAGCCTCCTCTATGACCCACCTCCCAGAATACTGGAAATAAAAGCAAAAATAAACAAATGGGACCTAATTAAACTTAAAAGCTTCTGCACAACAAAGGAAACTATAAGCAAGGTGAAAAGAGACTTCATAATGGGAGAAAATAATAGCAAATGAAGCAACTGACAAACAACTAATCTCAAAAATATACAAGCAACTCCTACAGCTCAATTCCAGAAAAATAAATGACCCAATCAAAAAATGGGCCAAAGAACTAAATAGACATTTCTCCAAAGAAGACATACAGATGGCTAACAAACACATGAAAAGATGCTCAATATCACTCATTATCAGAGAAATGCAAATCAAAACCACTATGAGGTACCAGTTCACGCCAGTCAGAATGGCTGCGATCCAAAAGTCTACAAGTAATAAATGCTGGAGAGGGTGTGGAGAAAAGGGAACCCTCTTACACTGTTGGTGGGAATGCAAACTAGTACAGCCACTATGGAAAACAGTGTGGAGATTCCTTAAAAAACTGGAAATAGAACTGCCTTATGATCCAGCAATCCCACTGCTGGGCATACACACTGAGGAAACCAGAATTGAAAGAGACACATGTACCCCAATGTTCATCACAGCACTGTTTATAATAGCCAGGACATGGAAGCAACCTAGATGTCCATCAGCAGATGAATGGATAAAGAAAGCAGTGGTACATATACACAATGGAGTATTACTCAGCCATTAAAAAGAATGCATTTGAGTCAGTTCTAATGAGGTGGATGAAACTGGAGCCTATTATACAGAGTGAAGTAAGCCAGAAAGAAAAACACCAATACAGTATACTAATGCACATATATGGAATTTAGAAAGATGGTAACAATAACCTTGTATACAAGACAGCAAAAGAGACACCAATGTACAGAACAGTCTTTTGGACTCTGTGGGAGAGGGAGAGGGTGGGATGATTTGGGGGAATGGCATTGAAACATGTATAATATCATATATGAAATGAGTCACCAGTCCAGGTTCGATGCACTATACTGGATGCTTGGGGCTGGTGCACTGCGAGGACCCAGAGGGATGGTATGGGGAGGGAGGAGGGAGGAGGGTTCAGGATGGGGAACACATGTATACCTGTGGCGGATTCATTTTGATATATGGCAAAACCAATACAATATTGTAAAGTTAAAAAATTAAATTAAATTAAAAAAAAAAAAGTAAGCCTCAAGTCCCTAATAAATTCCCCTAGGTAGATGAAACAAAGGTTACTAAGCACAAAGTGATGGTACCAACTATTCTAAGAGAATCTAAAATCATTATTTCATGTGTCATGAAAAATTTCAAACTAACCATAACTGAGAGGCAAAACAGTCCACAGAGAAAATTCCCATCAAGATCTGCAAATTGTTTTGTCATTTACAACTTAGACTCTTCAAAATTCCTGAAGTTTCTCAGTCTCTCTTACTACTTAGAATTAATTACACACTCCCTTTCCTTCCACACTTGAATTGCAATGTAATTTATACATATATTTATGTCACAAGTGTATTTGTGTGTATGTATGTGTGTGCGTGTGTGTGTGAGAGAGAGAGAGAAATAGAGACAGGGATTGAGACTGATTAAATTGTTAACTAGTTTTGAGAATTAATTCAGGTTCATACTGTGAACTAGTGCATTATAATCTGAAAATAACCCTGATAATGTAAAAAGAACACAATTTCATTTCTATTATACAGAATATCCTCTGTAAATAATAATAATAATAAAAGAGAGACTTTCCTTAAACTCCAAACTCAAAGAACAATTTGTATTACTTGTATTCCAAAAAGAGAGTCTTTCTGAAAGTCTCACTGCTGGGTTCCTTTAAATAAAATTTCCCTTGGAGCACTCAAAACATATTTACATTTCCAAAAATTCAGTTGACAAACAACTTTTCACATAAACAGCTGTTACACAAGGTAAAGCAAACTTTCACATATGTTTACCTTCAAACCATATCATTTAGATTTAAATGAACTAAAATTTTGAGCCATCATTTTCTCAAAAGGATGGTTGATTTTGGAGGGAGTGTTGGTGGGAGGGTCACAGAAATATTTAAGACAGGAGTGGCAAAGAGGAGGAGGGGAAAATGTGTCTTGAAGTGGGGTGGAAAGAGAGGGGCAGGTGGAGAGGGCAGCATGAAGACTCTCACTGTTGCTTCAAACAGCTTGTTAAAAACAAAGCTTTCCTCCCTCACCCACTGAGGTTCGTGCTGACAGTCTACATGATAACTACATACAGCAAACTGTGGCTAGGGAACCACAGAACAAGTAACAACCCACAGCTCTTGCTCACCTAAGCTACTGGTGACTTGAGACCATAGATCATTACAGCTAGTGGAAGCAAGCAAAATGAAATCAACATACTTCATCTTAGCCAAATATGTTATCCCTTGACAATACCTTGATTTCACAATCAATGTGATTTCACAGAGGGAGTAAGGACTGAATATTTAAGTCCCTCTCCCCAATTCATGGGCTTCCCTTGTGGCTCAGCGGGTAAAGAATCCAACAGCAATGCGGGAGACCTGGGTTCCATCCTTGGGTTGGGAAAATCCCCTGGAGAAGGGAAAGGCTACCCACTCCAGTATTCTGGTCTGGAGAATCCCATGGACTGTATAGTCCCTGGGGTCGTAAAGAGTTGGACACAATGGAGTGACTTTCCTTTTCCCCAACTCATATGTTGGAAGTCCAATCTTCAACGTGATAGTATCAAGAGGTGGGGCTTGGGGAGGTGATTAGGTCATGAGGGTATAGCTAAAGAGACCAGTGAAAGTGAAGTGAAGTCACTCAGTCATGTCCGAGTCTTTGTGACCTCATGGACTGTAGCCTACCAGGCTCCTCTGTCCATGGGATTTTTCCAGGCAAGAGTACTGGAGTGGGTTGCCATGTCCTTCTCCAGGAGATCTTCCCGACCCAGAGATCGAACCCAGGTCTCCCACATTGTAGGCAGACACTTTACCGTCTGAGCCTCCAGGAAAGTCCAAAAGAGACCAGACTTCCACTTTTTTGCCATGTGAGCACACAGCAAGCAGACAGCCATCTGTGAACCAGGAAGTGGGTTTTCACCAGACACAGAGTCTGCCAGCACATCAAAGTTGGAGCCTCCCCGGCCTCCAGAATTTAAATTGTGTGAAATAAGTTTTTGTTGTTTGTAAGCTGCCCAATCTATGGTAAATTGTTATAGAAGCCTGAACAGACTAAGATGGAACTGTAGACCCTCGTGATCCAGCAGAGAATCTAGTAACATCGAGTGTGTGCTCAGTCGCTTCAGTTGTGTCTGACTCTTTGCGACTCCATGGACTGTAGACTGCTAGGTTCCTCTGTCCATGAGATTCTTCAGGCAAGAATATGGAGTGGGTTGCCATTTCCTTCTCCAGGGAATCTTCCCAACCCAGGGATGGAAACTGCATCTCTTACATCTCCTGCATTGGCGGGCAGGTTCTTTACTCCTAGGGCCACCTGAGAAGTGTTAGCATCCATCAAATTATTCGAGGTAGATAACCAGAAAATTTGGCCAATATGTAAGGCCACAACTAAATGAAAGAGTCAGGCGGGAGCAGGCATATATCAGAAGAAATATGTCTCCCTAGACTTAGCCTAGAATTTGGGGTGGAGAAAGTATGAGTTGGAACAGAAGGTCACATTACAATTTCAGTATGTAAACATAAGACTAGTTATGAACAAATCATAATACTGAAACGTGGCATGTGCGGATCTCAGAACAAAGCCTTGGAGACATAATGGCTAAAATGTTCAGTTCACAATAAAAGAAAATTACATCAGCTCTTAAGAAACTGCTGTCTTTGGGGAACACATAAAAGTGAACAACTTGAATGCAGTGAAAATCAATGTACCTGGTGCTATGGATGCCCAGAGGAAGACCTATATTAATACATGTAGCTTCTGGAAGCCCTAAATCTAATCAGCTAGACTTCATTTTTCAAACATAGCACCTAGCTCAGCTGGTAAAGAATCCACCTGCAATGCAGGAGACCCCAATTTGATTCCTGGATCAGGAAGATCCTGTGGAAAAGGGATATGCTACCCACTCCAGTATTCTTGGGCTTCCCTAGTGGCTCAGATGGTAAGAATCCACCTGCAGTGCAGGAGACCTGGGTTCGATCTCTGGGTTGGGAGGATCCCCTAGAGAAGTTACCCACTCTAGTATTCTGGCCTGGAGAATTTCATGGACCATATAGTCCATGGGGTAGCAAAGAGTCAGACATGACTGAGCAACTTTCGCTATCACTTTCACCTGTTTTTAAAGTTAAATCCATTGTTCATAAAGTATACTGTTAGCACTTTGGATCTTTGGATTTCAAGCCCTTCCCAAGAGGCAGATACTCTCTAGGCATCTAGGTGAGGACCCAGAGTCCTGCACATTTTCCTCAGACTTGGGAGACTGAGGATTCATGGACTTAAAGATTAGGGACATTAAAGAACTGAGGAAACCAGAAGGGAAAGAGACACGTGTACCCCAATGTTCATCGCAGCACTGTTTATAATAGCCAAGACATGGAAGCAACCTAGATGTCCATCAGCAGATGAATGGATAAGAAAGCTGTGGTACATATACACAATGGAGTATTACTCAGCCATTAAAAAGAATACATTTGAATCAGTTCTAATGAGGTGGATGAAACTGGAGCCTATTATACAGAGTGAAGTAAGCCAGAAGGAAAAACATAAATACAGTATTCTAACGCATATATATGGAATTTAGAAAGATGGTAACAATAACCCTGTGTACGAGACAGCAAAAGAGACACTGATGTATAGAACAGTCTTATGGACTCTGTGGGAGAGGGAGAGGGTGGGAAGATTTGGGAGAATGACATTGTAACATGTAAAATATCATGTAAGAAACGAGTTGCCAGTCCAGGTTCGATGCACGATACTGGATGCTTGGGGCTAGTGCACTGGGACGACCCAGAGGGAGGGTATGGGGAGGGAGGAGGGAGGAGGGGTCAGGATGCGGAACACATGTATACCTGTGGTGGATTCATTTTGATATTTGGCAAAACTAATACAATTATGTAAAGTTTAAAAATAAAATAAAATTAAAAAAAAAAAAAAGAAACAACCTACCAGTTTGTTTTCTGTTATCTATGAGTTTGCTTCTGTTTTGCTTTGTTGGTCTATTTTGTATTTAGATTCCACATGCAGGAATCTTGTAATTTCCATTGTTATAAAGGTTGTAAATGAATATAATGATTAGACCTAAAGCTATGACTTGAGAAAAATCACTATACATATATAAGATCATTATGATAAGAAAGTTGTCAGGAATAGATTTAGTACCGTAGAAGTTTAAAGAAATTTAAGGTCATAATATCCCATTGTCTCATTTTACATGTGAAATCACGGGGAATCAGAGAACCAACAATTTGCCCAAAGTGACACAGTGGCCTCTCGGCAGAGTTAATCATTAAGATCACCTGACCCCTTGTCCATCAACTTCACTAGTAGACCATGATTAAACAACCACTTTCAAATATATCAACAGCAAAGTGGCAAGAAGACTTTTGTGGATTGAAGAAGATCTAACTGGGAGGCTGTTTATCCTCTCAACATAATCACCCTCTATTACACATTTTCTTCCTATTAGGCTATGCATACAGGAGACAGGAAGCAGATGTTCTGAGAATAGGAGTGTGAGGAAGGCAAGCTAACACCTTCTCTTTGATGAGCTTGGAAGGACTCAAACTGCTCTCTCTAGGGTAGTTAAGACAGCTGCTGAGTTGTAGCAAAGCTTTGATCCAAGAGCTTGAGGTCCCAGAGTCATGAAATCACTCCAGGAAGAGAAATGGGTGAGCTTTAAATCAAATTTGATAATTCAAGTCTGGGTGTGAAATATATTAAGATTAGAAAAAGTGGTGACAGATAAAAAGTTAGTGAAAAATGTACTAAATTATTTCATTAGAAAGTTGCTCCAGACTACCACATTTAAATATAGTGTTTCCCATGCTCAATTGCTCTTTTTAAGGTGAATATGTATGTGTGTATGTAAGAGTGCATTTATGCTTCTATGTCTATGCATTTATGTGTGCATATTTACATATATATGTATTTACTAACTAAGAGAGAGAGAAGGAAAATTACTTCTGGAGTTTGAACAGAAAACCTTGTCTGAAGTGGGAAAAATTAAAATCTTTTGGCTCAAATACTAGTCATCTACCATTTAGTGATAGTATTTCCAAATAATAAGTTTAGCTTTTTTAAAGAGTAAAATGTATTTTTTCAAAATCATATAAAATGATTTAAAGTTATGAAACACTATATATTTATATACATACATACACACACACACACACACATATATATATATACTTATTTATAGTTACATATAACATGTGTGCTAAGTCACTTCAGTTGTGTCCAACTCTTTGTGACCCTGTGGACTGTAGCCTGCCAGTCTCCTCTGTCCATGGGATTATCCAAGCAAGAATACTGGAGTGGTTTGCCATGCCCTCCTGCAGGGGATCTTCCTGACCCAGGGATAGAACCCCACATCTCCCTGTTTCTCTTATGTGTCCTGCATTGGCAGGTGGGTTCTTTACCAGTAGCACCACCTGGGAAACCCACATATAACATATATAACTATATATATTTCTTTTCACTTTGCATTACATATGTAGTTATATTAACTATGCATATAATAGTTAATATACTATTAATATAACTATAATCATATGTTCACATACTTCAGAGTATAATAGCTATATACTATATGTAACTACACATATACATACAAAGTGACAACATCTTCAGGCTCTGGCTCAACTTTTCATATATTATGCCAATGTAAAACATGACCTGACTTCTCAGTGGAGGACAAAATAACTGAAAACTAAGAGAACCATTGAACTGCAGCTATAATTGAATAGCTACTTTGAATTCAAAATTCCAGAAAGATCTCAACTACCTACTCTTTGCAATAAGCCTATGTCAGATCATTTATATCCTGAGATAACCATATCCAGGGTAAAGTCAACATCATTCTTTAGAGTAGCAGTGCCATAGCCATAGCATGGCATATGCTTTAGCAGCTAATTATTTTTTTACCTTTCGGGCATGGATTAAAATCCCCTTTTATGGAAATATGAAGAGCCAGATGATAAACCTTAGAATCCCCTAAATATCCTTTGCTAGTCTTCAAAATCAGCTCTCACTTCTAGGTCAAAACTCCTTCCCCTATCTCCAAGGGGAAGATCCTCATCTCTAGCCTTCTGGCCCCACAAATCCCTTGAACACTCTCCCTGGCCTGATTGAGCTCAGCTCTGGACATACTAAATAATGGCTTCCCAGCTTTCTCTTTTCCTAGCCCTTTATTCTATCCTCTCTTTTCCTAAATGGCCAGGGACCCTTAAATCTTACATCCTCACACTTTTTCATTCTCTATTTTCTTATAACACCTGATTGTCTGCTCCTTAGGCTCCTCCCCCCAGAGTCACCTGCTGAAACCAACACTCCAAATCCATCAGATCCATCTCAACAGAAGCTTTCAAGCCATCCTCACTCTGTACAGACACTGGCCTATATTAAAGCCAACACACAAAATGATCACTCTCAGCCTATCAGACAAAACTGCTCTCAATCTGTATGCATTTCAGAAAGTTTGCTATAATCGGAAAAAATTTCAAAGGCTAATAGTCTCTCTCCTTGGAGACTGTCATTAACACTCCACATTCAAAATAGTCATTAGCTTCAGGAAAGCAAGAAATTCATTCTTCTGTTGTATTTTTAATGTCCTTACCTCTTGTCAATGTGCTACTCTGTTTACAAGCTGCAAAATGTTTGGAATCCAATGTCTGTTCTACAAATCTACTACTTTTGGCATGGTTTTCAGTGCTAAGACCTTAAGACCACTATTGTGGAGAGGAATTCTCTATATAAGCTTACAAAGGGCCATTCTCTTAAAAGTCATGGAATTGCACTCTCTTATTTGATATATTCTCCATAACACAGATATATTTACCTCTTTCTAGGTTTAATGTAGCCAAGAAATTAAAATGTGCTATATCTCTTTACTCTGAGAAGCCTACTAATCACTTTCATGTTCCATTTGGTAATGTACCGTGTTTATTGTCTGTCCACAAGCTAGAAAGCAAGCTCCAAGGAGGGCAGGGATTTATCTTTGCCCTTTGATTCATCCCAATGGCCTATAACAGTATCTGGATCAAAATGTGTGTGCTGTACCTAGTTGCTCAGTAGTGTCCGACTCTTTGAGACCACATGGACTGTAACCCGCCAGGCTCCTCCATCTATGGGGATTCTCCAGGCAAGAATAATTGAGTGGGTTGCCGTACTCTCCTCCAAGGAATCTTCCCAATCCAGGGATCAAACCCAGGTCTCCTGCATTGCAGGTGGATTCTTTACCATCTGAGCCACCAGGGAAGCTCAAGAATACTGGAGGGGGCTCAGTTGGTAAAGATTCCCTGGAGAAGGGATCAAAATGTAAGTTCAATTTATTTGTTGGATTTATTATTTTGGGGAGCTCCAAAATCACTGTAGATGGTGATTGCAGCCATGAAATTAAAAGACACTTACTCCTTGGAAGGAAAGTTATGACCAACCTAGATAGCATATTCAAAAGCAGAGACATTACTTTGCCAACAAAGGTCCATCTAGTCAAGGCTATGGTTTTTCCAGTAGTTATGTATGGATGTGACAGTTGGACTGTGAAGAAAGCTGAGCACTGAAGAATTGATGCTTTTGAACTGTGGTGTTGGAGAAGACTCTTGAGAGTCCCTTGGACTGCAAGGAGGTCCAACCAGTCCATTCTAAAGGAGATCAGTCCCGGGTGTTCTTTGGAAGGAACGATGCTAAAGCTGAAACTCCAGTACTTTGGCCACCTCATGCAAAGAGTTGACTCATTGGAAAAGACTCTGATGCTGGGAGGGATTGGGGGCAGGAGGAGAAGGGGACGACAGAGGATGAGATGGCTGGATGGCATCACCAACTCGATGGATGTGAGTTTGAGTGAACTCTGGGAGTTGGTGATGGACAGGGAGGCCTGGTGTGCTGCAATTCATGGGGTCGCAAAGAGTCGGACACGACTGAGCAACTGAACTGAACTGCTTAAGTAAATTAATCTCCTGCAACAAAAACTTAACCTAGCGGGATACATTGTTGTTATATAATCCTTACTACAGAGTTTATTTTTTTTATGTTTTTTTAAAATTTTATTATATTTTTAAACTTTACATAATTGTATTAGTTTTGCCAAATATCAAAATGAATCCACCACAGGTATACATGTGTTCCCCATCCTGAACCCCCTCCCTCCTCCCTCCCCATACCATCCCTCTGGGTCGTACCAGTGCACTAGACAGTCTCTTGATTTATTGTAATAACCAATTAAAAAAGTATATAGCTCCTTTGCTAACACTAACAATGGGGGCAGTCTCCGGCCCCCTTTTTATGTCTATGTCAGAAGCTTTCTCTGTCTCTTTCATACTTTAATAAAACTCTGGTACACACACACACACAAAAAAAAACTTAACCTAAATGCTTTGGCACTTGGCATGTTGAAACAAGATACACATTTTGAATGGAGAAATACTTTGTGGGTTTGAGTGAAAAGTAAAAGGAAATCATGAACATTCCATCCTACACTAATGGTACAAATTACTCTGAGACATAAGAAACATAACATTTTATTTCACAATGAAGCAAGTCTGGCTCAAAACCCCCACCGAATAAGTCTTTTGAGAAGTCCAACAAAAGTTATCTTCTTGGATTATGTTCCCTTCCATTCTTTAAAACAAGAAATCTAGACTCATGGGGCACATAAAAATGGGACAGTGATTGAAATTCTATTTTGTTTGCTGATGCTACAAGTCTATGATGAAGGAAATCACTTCCCCCATAGTTCTTCCTTCATCTCAAGCTGAGTTGACCCTCACTGAAGCACCCAAGACTATAGCGTTCAGTACCCAGTCTCCATGAGCTAATCTCCATGTGAGAGTCCTGCATTCACAAAGGCATTGCTTTTCAGTGAGATCAGATCTCCACTACTAACTATAAAGCCCAGTGTCTTTCCCAATCCTCAAGAACCCATCCAATATCCCAGAATTCTTTTCCTTCTCAAGTCCTTTCCCTTCCCATCTCTCAAATAAAAAAACTATTCATACTTATTTTGCCATCTCTCAACAGTGTTTGAAGGCTTATCATTTTAGATGGATTGGCCTCAGTCCCTAGAAACACAAAAATATCTGGTTTGCCTTTCTCAGGAGACAAAATCCAGGCTTTAGGACCTTCTTGATGGTGGTAGAGTAGGGGTAGGGATTCAGTTAGGATTGGGTTCAGCTGCTTGTGACACAAACTAGAAGATAACAATGGCCCATAAAAGACCAATTTTCACTTTATCTCACTTAAAAAAAGTTCTGAGATAGCCTCCTTGAGTTCATAGGGAATCTTTTTATTTTAATGTTTCACCAATTCATGCATTGACTGCATGGAAGCACAAAAAGGGTGCATACCACATATCTTATAAGATTTCCCAGGGTCACCACAACCTTTCGTCACGTCTCATTGGCTAGGACATTGTCACACAGTCAGACTAGTTATGGAGAAAGCTGCAAAGTATAGTCTTTGTCCCATATGGCCAGGTTGGATATTGGGGAAGGCAAGTGAGCAGTTTATACTACAGAGGCTGAATATTCATACTCATCCTGTTCTTTCATGAACTGGCAGCAGTGAAAAACAAAGCCCAGAGTTTTGTCAATAGATCATCAAGCTGTGTTCATTTCAGTTGAGTTCAGTCGCTTAGTCATGTTCGACTCTTTGCGACCCCATGAACCACAGCATGCCAGGCCTCCCTGTCCATCACCAACTCCAGGAGTTTACCCAAACTCATGTCCGTTGAGTCAGTGATGCCATTCAACCATCTCATCCTCTGTCATCCCCTTCACCTCCTCCCCTCAATCTTTCCCAGCATCAGGATCTTTTCAAATGAGTCAGCTCTTT
Organism: Bos javanicus; assembly: GCF_032452875.1. NCBI lineage: Eukaryota > Metazoa > Chordata > Mammalia > Artiodactyla > Bovidae > Bos > Bos javanicus. Next base: position 34,609,282 of record NC_083874.1, on the reverse strand, counting down.
ACATCAGGTGGCCAAAGTATTGGAGTTTCAGCTTCAACATCAGTCCTTCCAATGAACACCCAGGACTTATCTCCTTCAGGATGGACTGGTTGGATCTCCTTGCAGTCCAAGGGACTCTCAAGAGTCTTCTCCAACACCACAGTCCAAAAGCAAATATTATAAATAATTCTTTTTTTTTTTTAAGTTTAAGATGCATCTCAAGTCTCAATTGTCAAACTTGCTCCTACTTTGAATCAAGGTTAGGGAAAGAGATAGTCATCAGCAATTTCTTCTCAGAAGTTGTTTTGTCATCTGATTCAGTCTCAGATGAATAGATATTCACAAATGTATAATAATGAAAGAAAGCAATGAAAGAAAATTAAAAAATAAAGCCTTATTTCAAATTTGTGAAAGTTGGACATGAGGCATTGAAGTAATATAGTTAATATTATCCTGTCTCCACCCTACCTCTCAACAAATCATAAGCTTGAAGAATTTGCATTATTGTTTTTATATTCCTCTGAATCTTCTATATATACTGCACTCAACGTATCTTTGCTGCACTGAGTTGAAAATGGATAAAAACGTAAATATTTGTAAGAACTTGAGTCATCAAGAAGTAAACACTTTGACTTAAGAGGATATTCCAACCTGTTCAAACACTGGCCACACACATCCTACCTGAGGAATCCATTATATGACTTTTAGAATGTCGCAATGTGGTTGGAATTAAAATTCAGACACCACCACCTAGCTCAGTAGAGAGCTATCTTCATATCATTTATGGGGATATTAAATGGTATCTCTGAGCTTTAAGACTATATAACATGGGAAACTGATCAAGTTTGGGGGTCTAGGGAAGGTTCCTCAAAAGAAGGAACATTTGATCTGAATCTGAAGGAATAAAATTATCAAGTGAAGAAGAAGAGAAACCAGACAGGGGAAACAGTATACACCAAAGTCCTATGGCAGGAGAAGGAAGAACTCACTCAAGGAATGAGGACAGTATGAGTGCACATGAAGATCAAAGGGCAGAGCACTGCTAGACAAAGTTGGAGAGTTGGAGTATCCATGGGGGTTCTTTGGTTGTGAGCCACAGAAATGAGCTCTGCCTTTTTCACCAAAATCAGGAGGAGGTTTTTTGGAAATCACTAAAGAATTCACAAAGTTAAAAGATATTAATAAGATTTCGTGCCATCAAGGACACTGGTGACCTTATGCCATTTTGGTGGATCCAGAGTGAAATGGCTTAATGGTTATCAGGAAATAGGGTGAAGGAGGCAAGGAGCACAGACTGGCTTTTGGAAAGTTTGGCTATAAATGAGGAGATCAGAGAGAATGAGTTGGCCCCAGATGTAGATGAAGGGTCAAAGAGGGTGTTTTCTAAGATTAAGGAGTCCAGAGCATATTTCAATGACAATAAAAGAGGTTAAGTATGCAAGAGGAAGAGATTGTATTTAGCGCAAATTTTCAAGAAAGAAAAGAATCGATATAATAAGTGCAAGAATTGTTCTTGACAAGAAGGAACAGCTCCACTATTGCAAGCCAAGAGAAGAGGAAGAAGTACAGATGTAGAAAGATTCCTTTGTGGTGGTAAGAAGACCCAGTTCCCTGATAGCTTCCATTTCATTTTTGAAGTAGGTCACCTTCTGAGACAGGGAAAGGTGAGAGGTGAGTAAAGAGGATTCGAAATTCTGAAGAAAGTAGAGAAGGTTTAGAAAGTCATTGCAAGAGAATAAGGAAAAGAGAGATGCCAGGTAGGGTGGAGGGCCCAACTGAGAGGCATATTCATATTCCTAACTGTTGGATACAAGTGTGACATTGCACCCTAAAATCCTTTTGGCAAAGAACCATTTTTGTATTCTCTGTGAACACACAGTGTGTTCTTACATATTTTCCACATATTCTCATTTGTCTATTTTCAGGCCTTAGTACTAAGGAAAACTAAGCCTCTCTTATTACTTTGTTCTTATTATAGGAGCTCAATAACATATAAGTCAATTGTTAGAAATGAGTTGCTAAATTTTCAGCCCACTTAAGACGAAGTATGGGTACTTCGGTACTTAGGGCATTACCCTGATTTCATCTTCTTAATGTATTTGTGTTTTCTCTTTTCCTCCAGTTTCTTCCTTTATCATCATATATTACTAAGTAAATATATTTTATCCACCTCAAGTTCCCTTTGTGGAATGAGGGAAGATAAAATAATAAGTCAATAGTATAACCAAAATTTTAAAATATGATATTATAAATTTAGATATGGAAGTGCATATATAAAAATAAATATGTAGATACATAGATAAACACATAGCAAGGTTTGCTAACAATTCCTATGGAAACAAGAAATATAAAGCCTAGCTAATGGGCTTCCCTGTTGGCTCAGTGGTAAAGAATCTGCCTGCCACTGCAGGAGACACAGGTTTGATCCCACATGGCACAGAGCAACTAAGCCTGTGTGCCACAACTACCAAGTCTGTGCTCTAGAGCCTGGGAGCCACAACTAGTAAAGCCTGTGCATCCTAGAGCCTGTGCTGTGCAACAAGAGAAGCCACCGCAGTGAGAAGTCCCTGCACCAAAAAGAAGAGTAGCCCCCACTCACTACAAGTAGAAAAAAGCCCACGCAGCAAGGAAGACCAAGAACAGCCAAAACAAATCAAATATAAAAAATAAAACCTAGCTAAGTTTCTACTCAGAGATAGTAAATCTATCATTTTTCAGAAAAGGAAAACATATTTACCTATTTATTGGTTTAACATTTTCCATACAACTAATATATTTTTATGAATTTCCTTTAAAAATTGAGCAAGAAAAACCCTAATCCAAAGAAAATCTATAAAATGATAAATTTAGGTAAGATGAAATGGATCTTTGTCTCTTAAGAATAGTTTATTTTTCCTGTTACCAAAAAGCAAGTCTGTGTGCCCAAGGCACAGTGAGGCCAAACAATATCAAAACGTCAGAGTGTGAAACAGAGACAGGTTTATTGAGAGCAAGGAGATGGGTGGCTCATGCCTTAAAAACCCCCCAAATTCCTGAAAGCTGTCAGCAAAGCCCTTTTCTAAGAAAAGTGAGCGAGGGGTGTGGTTGTTGCAAACTTCTTGGTGTTGGATCCTTTGCTCAAGGGGTTGGGTCATGGTCAGGTAACGATGTTCCCGAGGCCCCGAGATACAACTTTCTCCCTCCGAGGTCCTGGTTCTGGCTAAGAGAAGACAGATCTCAGTTGGAAGCTCCCTCAGGGCCAAATCCCCAAAATCTGCCCAGCTGACATCGCTGAGGGAGCCAGGCATCCAGGACCCAGCTGGCCCTCAGGCTGCCAGTACAACAGGACCAGGTCCCACAGGCTGCATCCCAGGCAGACAGCCACTGCCATTAGGTCGCAGAGACAGGGATGAGGGGGAGATTCACCGCCAATTCAAGGTCTGAGCCGAGTAAGTGGGAGGCCATGGCGAGAGCTCTGGAGCCCTGCAAGACACAGCCCCCAGCCTGTTCACCGGCGAGTCTGAGGAGTGAGCTGGAAGTCCCTGTGGAGAAGGGTGGGATCCGCCTCTTTCACTCTCCGCCTGAAGACTACCACTCCAGGGACCGCTGGTTGAATGGAACCACTAACGGTCACTTATCAACAGTTAGTTGTTTGTGGGCAGAGCTCACTGTAGCATCCTCCAATGGCTGAGCAGGATCACTAATGGTTGCTCATTGATAGTTGATTGCTTGGGGGAGGGGCCCAGACTGAAGGCTGAGCAGGAGCACAAACTGTCTGGGGTAACTGTTGCCTGGTAACAAGGTTTGAGGATAGCACACAGCTTCAGCCAACTGCTAAAGGCTGCACTCAGCAGGGCTATATTACAATTACATTTAGGGAAATTAAAACGGATCTTAGTCTCTTTGTGTGTGCATGCTAAGTCGCTTCAGTTATGGCTGACTCTTTGTGATCCCTTGGACTGTAGCCCGGCAAGGCTCCTCTGTCCATCAGGATTCTCCAGGCAGGAATACTGGAGTGGGTTCCTATGCCTTCCTCCAGGGGATCTTCCCCATCCAGGGATTGAACCCCAGTCTCCTGCATCTTCTACTGTTGGCAGGCGGGTTCTTTACTACTAGCACCACCTGGGAAGCCCTCTTTGTCTCTTAAACATAGTTTATTGTTACTATTATAAAAGTTAGGTGAAATATTTAAAATTATAGTCTCAACATACTACAACCCCTTTTAGGAAGACAAGTACTTTAAACTTAAGCTTCTTATATGGAAAAAGTTACTTTCAATATACTTCACGCACTAAACATCAGTGCTTTCTTTGACTTTGATTTTAAAATATCTAAAAAAGAATCAAGTTTGCATAATTTAAGACTGTAGACTCAAATCTCCATTTGACTTTTCTCTGCCTGTATGACTTTATAAAACCCCTAATCATGCTTTACCTCTAGATTGTTATGAGGGTTAAATGAATTCATACAAGAAATGCTTAGAATAGTGCCTGGCATGTAGTAAGCATTTTACAAGCATTAAACTGTTGCTATTGTTGTTTGTCATTGTCTCCATCATCTAAACTATGTAAAGACTGTCTTTGCTGGTTTTTCTCCCAAGCATTGCCAGCAGTTTAACACACTACAGGTTTGTTTAAGTGATAATGATTTACCTTGGTGATGAGGGTCATTTGATTTGAAGAACATCGTATTTGTATTATCATAATGAGATAAAGCATAACTTCCTTTTTATTCAAAAGGCAGTACCAAAGAACTAAACATTCCAAGTTTATGTGAAAGAAAGTTAGACTTGCCTATGAGCAGGGTGACCTTAAAAGCATCTGAGCAGGGATGAGAAAATCCCATTCTCTAACCTGTTTCACACTCTCAGTACCAGTGACACAAAAGGAAAAGCTAGGCTAGGCCTTCTGCACCTACAGTTCAGGTCTCTGAACACTTAGGTGGTTTTCAGAAAATTTTAAACCAACGTCTGGGTGCCAAAATGTTCCCCCAACAAAACTCTTTCCAGTCCTTCAGAAATAACCCACCAGAGTCTTTTCTCCTTCCAGGCCTGTTGGCAATTGAAAAGCAAACAACAAACACAAATTGGCATCAAACTGAAGTCCTCTGCTCTTCAGTTCTGCCACTCAATAACCAATGAATTTTGCAAGTTCCTATACTTTCAGAGCCCTAGTTTCCTTAGCTGTAAAGTGGAGGTAAGGGAAGACTTGTTAATATCTGTCCAGTGATAAAGCACCTGGGCTACCTTATTCTGATGGTCTTGAGTAGAAACCACTCATCTAGTACAGGATCCATCCTACAAATCCTGACTCAGTCACATGTACCCATAATGAACTCCCTGTATATCATACAGAATCATACAGAATATAAACATCACAGCAGTACCTATTCCCTGTATTATCTACAAAAAGTCAAATGTTTCTGATACTAATTCTTTTGCTATTTCTTGCAGGAGTCTGAATTCCTGAAATCCAGCTAATAGCAGAGGGTTTTATAGGAATATAAGGATTGAGGGCAGGAGGAGAAGGGGACGGCAGAGGATGAGATGGTTGGATGGCATCACTGACTCAATGGACACGGGTTTGGGTGGACTCCAGGAGTTGGTGATGGACAGGGAGGCCTGGCATGTTGCTGTTCATGAGGTCACAAAGATTTGGACGCGACTGAGCAACTGAACTGAACTGAACTGAAGGAAGAAGGAGAGACATATGTGGGTGATAAGACTAAATGGTTCTGGTCACTTTATTTTACTAACTAAAAACAAAATCATGGAGGAGAATGGAATCCTTTACTGAGGCAGACTACAAAATTAATTGTTAAGGATTTGATCCGTTATTACTCTAGGAACAAGAGCGTATTATAAACAGTGAGGACAATGACAAACTCCAGGGCCTTTTCACTTGTACAATAAAGTATGTTATGATTGTTTACAATTTACAAAGCCCATGAAACCTACAAACACATCAATTTATAAAGAGGTATCTTTCTAGTCTCTGTTCGTGAACATGAGTACTTTTTCACCTTGAATGTACACCAGCATCAAAATGCACACTAACATATTTTACTTAAACAGTTGATCCTTGAACAGCATGACATGTAGTTCAAACTACACAGGTCCATTTACGTGCAGATTTCCTTCACTAAATACTTCCCATAATATTACACCACCCATGATCATACCACAGATGTATGACCATAGGTACAGAAGCAGAACTGTAAAGTTATGTGCAAATTTTCAACTGTGCATAAAGGTCAGCACTCCAATCCCTGCCTTGTTCAAAGACCAACTGTATACATTTAACTTAGGAACTTAAGAAACATAAATTTGTCAGGCTTTTTTTCCAGAAGTTTGGTAAATAAAAAACTATCATAGTAGTTTTGGATTAATTAAAATGTGGGGAATGCTAGACAAATTTATATTATCCTTTATTTTATAAGGTGAAAAATCCCATCTGTGTTATCTAATGGCAATTTAGACAAACATTCCTGTTCTTAAAGTTTTCCTCCTTTCACTGGCTTCATGCAAAGGACTTTGAGAGCCTAGGAAATGGAAGAGCTACAAGATGATAAGAGTCTGGCTCCCCAAATGACCACAAAGAGGAAAATCATCTGCCCATGGACCAGGAAAACTCAGTGTCATCCAACTGAAATGCTATGGCATATTTTTTTGTAGCAGCTGTTACTCAAACCAACACAAAAATTAAATGCCTCTTGTAAATAAATACATAAACATAATCACAAATCTTTTCCTAACAGAGCTACAATTTAAAACAAGATATGAGAGAATAGTGCTCAAGGGCAGATGTTAAGACATTCCTGAACAAGCAGCATCATACACGATTATCACTATCTGATAACTCCAAACAAAGGCACTGTTATAGAAAAATGGTTGTTTTTCCCCCACACATCTAAGAACTAGAAAATACCCCCAGATATAATTGTGGGTCTCAAAAAACATGACCAACAGGTAACAATGACTCCTCTTAAGAAGAAGAGAAACACAGCCTGCTCCCCAACAGCCAAATTGAGACTCCTATCCTAGGCCCAACTGTATTTTTCCTCATCTTTTCTAATATCCCCAAACTCTTCCAGGAAATTACATTAGAGCAATTTTGTTTCAACATACTATAGGCAGCTTTATTTTGGCCTATATCTACCTGCTTAAATTTATCAGAAAGGGGTAATTTTTTGGATATACATCCATTCAGCAATCACATTCCTCCCTTTACTTGCCTGCTTTGCATTTCTTCTCTTTTCATTTCAAACTATTTATCTTAAGCCCAGACTATTCCCACCCCCCCGCCTCAGGCCATACCCAGTGGCATGTGGGATCTTAGTTCCCTAAGCCCCTGCATTGGAAGCATAGAATCTTAACCAATGGACCACCAGTGAAGTCCCACTATAAGAGCCCTTTCTCTCTCTTCCTCTCAATAGAAAATAACTTCAGTATCTGGTCTTAGTAATTTACTAGACTTGCCTCCAACCTCTAAACTTCAAGGAATCATATAAAAATATTTATTGAATTTTTGAAGTCACACTGTAAGTAGAAGACACTGATTAGACCAAGTCTTTCTTTCCTAAACTTGTATTTTAGACACATTTGACCAGTTTTCAAACAGATAAAAAATGGTTTCCTCACATTAAGCCATAAAAACTTTAGGTCAAATGGAATTCTCATTCATCTGAAAAAGGACTGGACCAATGTAAGAATTCAGGATGAGATGCAAGTACAGGCTTGCTTGCTAATTATTCCCTGTACTTTTTTTTTCCCCCTTCATGTAAAGATTTAAGACACAGCTTCATACATTTAGGGACATATTACTCCATTTACAGGAAATTCCTGGATGTTCTATAATTAAAAGCTAGCAGGACATCATAAAGGACTTAACAGCTCATATATGAAATAACCTATTCACATCATTTCCTGGGAACGAAAAGGGTGGCACTGAAACGAGAGGCAAACATTGCTAACTGTTCTTGGGCGTCATTTCATTTCCATGGTAGAGCGACAGCAGCTCTCCTCCGTTTCCCTCTGCCAAATGGATATGCAGCTTAGCAATCGTGTTGAGTATCTACTACATGAAAGGCCACGGAAATTCAAGCATGGGTAAGTCATGTTTGCAGCCTCCAAGGGGCTTGTGGTCCAGGGTAACAGGTGCAATAAAAGGAATGAGATTTGGGATGATGAAAAAGTTCTGGAAATGGATAGTGGTGGTGCCTTCACGACAGCATGAATATACTTCTTGCCACTGAGCTGTGCACTTAAAAATAGTTAAGATGCTGAATTTCATGTTATATATGAGCCACTGGGGAAGCTCATATTTCACCACATAAAGAGAAGGAATAGACACTCCCTCTTTCCCTTTTCTTCAGACGAAGAATCAATCAAGAGAAACCAACTGGCCACAGCACCTTCTCTGAGCAAGAGAGGGGCAGAAAACCAGTGTGTGGGTCTTTCCCTCTGGGTTGTTCTCAGGCCCCAGCAGATGCACTGCAGCACCATCTTGGGTCACATATTGTTCCTGGATGGCGAAGCCGAGATCAGGACAGCTGGGAAATCTCTTTCCAGGAGGTGTACACAACTATGTTGTCCCTGAGGAAAATGAATTCATGGTTTTGAAAGGTGAGCTCCCCTTCAGAGGGTGACCCAGTAAAGGCAGCCGCTGGGCTCCTGCCCTCACAGAAGGTGGGGCCCAATCCAGGGGGCCCCCGTGCTTGGGAGAGGGCCCCTGTGTTTGGCTTAGTGCTTTGTCATCACCATTTTTTAAATTATTAAGAATTTTTTTCAACCAAAGATCCCATATTATCCTTTTACACTAGTCCTACAGAAATGGGAGGACACAGCCCCTTTTCCTTTCCTTGAGAGCCTGTGTGAAGGGCAGAGAAGGGCAAAGCTCAAGAGAAAACAGTGAGACATTTCTCACATTGTGAGAAGCCAAGAACAGAGAGAGAGAAATCCACCTGGGAAAGGAGTAAAGTTGTCCTCAGAGACCAAAAGATGGGGTTGCATTACAACATACATGCATGTTTGTGCATGCACACACATGTACAGTGGAGTATGGAGCCAGTTAAAGGTGCATACAGGATACACAGGTCGTAAGTTTGAAATTCCTTCCTTTGGGGAGTACGTGGAAACTTCTGAGTTCAGTAGAAATTATACCTCTATAAAGTCTTAGAATATTCAACCCTTCAAAAAAGAGCTCTACATACTGACATTAGAGTGGGTCACATGGGGCTGGTGGAGATTGATGGGACAAAGGCTGGGATAGGCAAGGTGGCTATGTTCCTTCCCTTCTGAGCACAAACGCACAATGGCACTGGTGCCGACTTCTCAGTCACCTCACACCCCAGGCTTGCAGGAGGCTTTCTGAAATGAGTGTCTCCCACCATGTAGAAAGCACCCAAGAAACTCCGAATTTCATGACACACATTTGTAGTGAAAAATTGCCTTTAAGAATGAAGGACCTTTAATGTTGTGTTGAAAAATAGATTATGTCATTATTACATAATCCTTATCTCTTTCTGTACTGTTTGAAATTTGCGGGGAGCCAGCGGGAGGACCTCCACCCATGGCAAAGGTCATGAGGAAGGAGGCTCGACATAGGCAAAGGTGGGATCGAGCCTCAGGAGTCCCCCTGGAAATTCTCGAGCATCTACCCCCATAACCAGAGCCTGCCTACTTTACTACTTTGTGCTCTCACCTACACCTCTGACTTTATGGGGGGCTGTCCCCCACCACCTCTTTCAGAGAAGGAGTTAACTTAGAGGTCCAGTTAATAAAAACTCCTGGGCGTGACAAGAGTGATTTAACCTACAAACTCCTCTGAAGGTTCTCTAGCCTGCCTGACAGGCTTGTCCGGCCACATGTGATTGCTCACAGCCTCCCAACCGTGAGAGGTACGAGATGCTTTAAACCTTCTAAAAACAGGTTCCTTAGAAAAGTTAGAAAACCATTAGTATAAGTATAGTGGACTGATTAGAGATTGTATTGGTGAAGGGTTTTTCATTGTTGAGCCAATGTTTGTTGCTAAGTCTCCACATCCCCTGCCCTTACACACATTAATGAATATATAGAAGAAATAAGTATTAACCTTTGATATTAATCATGTTAGACCTTAGGCTAAGTAAATTCTTTCCTTAATTAAAACCCACTACACCCTCACCCTATAGGAATGTAACTTTATCTGGTACCTTCGGAAGGTGGAGTCTTTTTAAGAATAATCACCCCTGGAGAAATAAGTGTCCTGGTTGACTGACCACTGTCACAAGGAGAGGGTCATAAATTGTCAGCAGGCCCCCTGGCCAGAAGATGATGTAACACCCCTAAGACCTCTGTATACATTTGTATGAAGCACCTAACTTTGATAAAAGTCAGGACTGCTGACCCCTCGTGACTTTTGCATAACATCTCAGTGTATATACCTGTGGTGGATTCACTTAGATATATGGCAGAACCAATATAATATTGTAAAGTCTAAAAAAAAAAAAAAGTAGACCATGGAAAATAAAGAATTGGGATCAGTTCTTCGAAATACTGGTCTCCCCACGTCGTTCTCTCTCTCAAACTCTGGCTGAGTTTCCATCTGGAGCGCGGAGCCCGCCATGCTTACTAAATATGCCTGGGCTTCTAAGATCTGACCGGGGAGGCCTCAGTGTCTCCTCTCCTTCGGGAGAACGGAAGGACACCTGAGGCCTACGTAAGTGGTGCAAACTTCTTGAAGTTTTATTGTCTCCCGCGTAAACCAAGCTACTCAGCCTCTTTTCTCCACTGAATTTTCCTACTGAGCTATCCTCATTCTATTACTCTTTATATCTCTAATTAATATCTAATTGAAGCTATTGTATCCTGATCTTTGCCAACGCTGTCCCTGCTTCGAACTCCCTGGATCAGCTGGGGCTGGACCTTGGCAAAAATTTTTATCATGGATATATATAGCTTATTGAGGAATGTCAATTCATGAGGATGTAAACCTGATTTTCTTTTTGCCAGTAACTATTCCTAGATGTCTTAAATAAGTAATGCCTTCCTTAATATCATCCTGACCCAATTCTGTAAGTTTTTAGACATTCTGACTTATAAAAGCAGTGTCCTTTCATTTCCCAAGATTCAGTTTGACTTATTTAAAATTTCAGTGTTACATTGATTGTAATATTGTCTCTCTTACCCACCCCAACACCAAGCCCAGGTCACAGCTCTGACTTGACTGGCCTGAAGTGGACAGATGGGCTGGATGGTCTGACTTTTCCCATCTCTCCTCTCCCCTTCTTCCACCCACTGCTGCTTCCTTCCCTGTGAGAGTGGGGCTGAGACAGGAGGAAGAGAACACGAATACCCCCCTGCCTGGGCCAGGTCACAGTCCTGCCTGATGTTGGTGGTAGTTGCTCTTCTGCTCATTGTATATGCTCTCCAGGAGTCTGGTGTGGACAGACAGTGGCTCCAACATGCTCCCCGGGTAAAAGCTCACCACCCCCACCTCATTGTCCCTAATTCTCTGGCAAAGCAGACATCCAGAAAAGGAATAATAAGGGCAGTCACTCTTTTCATAGGTTCCATGCATGCACGCACGCTAAATCGCTTCAGTCATGTCCAACTCTTTGAAGCCCCATGAACTGCTGTCCACCAGGCTCCTCTTCCATGGGATTCTCCAGGCAAGAATACTGGAGTGGGTTGCCATGCCTTCCTTATTGGCTTTCTTTAAAAGAAAAAGACAAACAGGGATTCTTCTGTTATTTCCACTTGACCTTTGGAAAAGAAGCATGTCCTCCACAGAAATGTGAGAGGGGGTAACCTGTCTTCTCCTTGTGTTGGCTGTGTGGAGGGAGGGTGGGTGCTGCTGAGCTGGTTTCTGAATTTGTTTCTATCTTAATGCTGAGGGGAGGTAGCTGAGCCACCTATCAGCTTTGTTCTGAATCAAGAAAGTGAGATTTAGCCATCATTCTGGGAAGACCTGGAGTTTTTTTGTTGCAACTGTATTAGCTTTATTAAAAATGAAATAAAAACATAGTAATACATGATCTGTGCAGTGACATTGCAGGAATACACAAAGAACAATTTCATAACACAGTGGAGGGGCTTCGCTGAGACTCTGAGAGGAAGGATCAAGGACAATTTGCTAGTGGAGAGAATGTCCAACTTATCCTGCTGGAAATGTAGAGGAAGAGCAAGGCTTCTCAACCCTGGCACTACTGACACGGAGGCCAGATAATTCTTCACTGTGGGAGGCTTTCATGCATCCCTGATCCCTTCCCACTAGATGACAGTAGAATCCCTCTCCAAGTTATGACAACCAAAAATGTCTCTAGACGTTGCCAACTATCTCCTAGCAGATCAAAACTGCTTCCGACTGAAAACCACTGGGGTAGATTACTACAGGCAGGTGGGAAATCATGATCAAAGGCCTGAAGTGTGATGCAGCAGGACATTTTTTAATCCTAGGCATAGTTCCACATTACTAAAGTGTTAGGGCAATGCTGGGAGTACCTGGAGGTGGGAATGGAGAAGCATGGGAGACTGATAACAGAGGGCCTGAGAGCACAAGCAGAGGTACAGGAATGTCATCCTTTTGGGTAAGTCTCAGAAAAGAAAGTGACATACAGGCTTTGAGTTTCAGTTCCATAGTAAGAGGACATGGAGAGAATAAGACCTCAGGCAGTTGGATCACTCAGGAGCTGTGTAAAAATCAAGACACACGATGAGGCAAAGCACCTGAACAGGTGGAGCAGGTTGATGTGTGTGCAGGAGACCTGGGTGGATGGCCCTGAAGCTGATGACAAGAGCATAAAGAAGGATAGGTGATTACACTCTGTGGCTGAGAGGAGAAAAAAGTGTGCACGTACTGACTTGTGGGGGCCTTTTTTCCCCCCTTTTGTTGGTAAATTTAAGATCTTAGACTACAGAGATGTATTTCATCTTGACTGTTTTCTGGATTTTTCAAGGATGAAGTATTTTGATTTCAACCAACAAAGATGTTATATTTTGATCCCTACCGCTTTACATAATTTGTTTCAATACTCGAAGCATCACAAACAACACAGTTGTGTTTTGTCAATAGTTTAGAATCCCACATTTCAAATGCTGTTGTGACATTACTCCAACATCGGCCAAACTATCAGCAAAAAGTTATCATTTAAAAATTTTTGTTTATTTATTTTATTTTTGGCTATGCTGGATCTTCTCCGCCACACAAGTTTTTCTCTACTTGCAGTGAGTGGGGGCTACTCTTGAGTGGCAGCACGTGGGCCTCTCACAGTAGTAGCTTCTCTTGTTGCAGAGCACAGACTATGGGGTACGTAGGCTTCAAGAGTTGTAGCCGTGAGCTCTAGAGCACAGGCTCTATTGTTTTGGCACACAGGCCTAGTTGCTCCATGGCATATGGGATCTTCCTGGATCAGGGACCAAACCAATGTCTCCTGAATTGACAGGCGGATTCTTTATCACTGAGTCACTAGGGAAGACCAAGTTATCATAGTTTTGATTTTACATCTGGAAAACTTTAGAGAGGTCAAGGTACTGTAAGGAGAAGAAGAGAGAGCCTAACCAAGTATTTGATACAAATGACTTTGTCCCAGGTTGGCACTTTTTTTTTTTTTAAAGAGAACATGGATACCACTTAGCTTTAAGGCAGTATGAATAAACTCCAATGCTAATATTTCTGAAAAACTACGTAGTAACTGTATATATACAAACACAAAGCAGTGTTTGTCCTAAAATTGATAAACAAACATCATACATTTTTAATGTACTATACGGAGTGATTCTTTTAAAAGGAGATTCAGCTCCTAAATAAACTTTTCATGGTAAGCAACCCAGAAAGCAAACTTTATTAATGTCTTTTGCTGTTCTTCTCAGTGGCCCAGATCATTTACACTGATAAGCAGCAGCTGAACTACACATAAAGTTCTTGATAAACAGCAGCTAAGGGAGGGCAGGAAAGGGGCAAAATTCAACTCTGGTGACATAAACCTTGAGGCAAATCCAAAGACTAGCATATGTGGTAGCAAAAGTGCCCCCAGATGACACAGAAAGGCATTTGCCCAATCGCTTAAGTATATTTTTTGAATTTAATGTTACAAGAATGTGAAAATGATTCCATTTCCTGCTTGATACATTCTTTCCCAGTTTCTTGCAGGTCTAAATAAAGATTTAAAGACTCTTCATATAACACATAATAATGGGAAGGGAAGAAGGAAACTAAGGAAGTGAAGAAAGGAGGGGAAAAGGAGGTTAAGAGCAATTTGCATTTCTCTTATGTTCTATGCATATGAAACAACTATAATCAATATCACTACTGATTTGGTTTCAAGCAAGCCTTTGTGTGGATCACAATAAACTGTGGGAAATTCTGAAAGAGATGGAAATACCAGACCACCTGACCTGCCTTTTGAGAAATCTGTATGCAGGTCAGGAAGCAACAGTTAGAACTGGACATGGAACAACAAGACTGGTTCCAAACATGAAAAAGAGTATATCAAGGCTGTATATTGTCACCGTGCTTATTTAACTTCTATACAGAGTACATCATGAGAAACACTGGGCTGGATGAAGCACAAGCTGGAATCAAGATTGCTGGGAGAAATATCAATAACCTCAGATATGCAGATGACACAACCCTTATGGCAAAAAGTGAAGAACTAAAGAGCCTCTTGATGAAAGTGAAAGGGGAGAGTGAAAAAGTTGGCTTAAAGCTCAACATTCACAAAACAAAGATCATAGCATCTGGTCCCATCACTTCATGGCAAATAGATGGGGAAACAGTGGAAACAGTGGCAGACTTTGTTTTGGGGGGCTCAAAATCACTGCAGATGGTGAGTGCAGCAATGAAATTAAAAAATGCTTACTCCTTGGAAAGTTATGATCAACCTAAACAGCATATTAAAAGCAGAGACATTACTTTCTCAACAAAGGCCCATCTAGTGAAGGCTATTGTTTTTCCAGTAGTCATGTATGGATGTGAGAGTTGGACTATAAGGAAAGCTGAGTGCCAAAGAATTGATGCTTTTGAACGGTGGTATTGGAGAAGACTCTTGAGAGTCCCTTGGACTGCAAGGAGATCCAGCCAGTCCATCCTAAAGGAGATCAGCCCTGGGTGTTCATTGGAAGGACTGATGTTGAAGCTGAAACTCCATACTTTGGCCACCTGATGCAAAGAACTGACTCATTTGAACAGACCCTGATGCTGGGAAAGATTGAAGTCAGGAGGAGAAGGGTATGACAGAGGATGAGATGGCTGGATGGCATCACCTACTCAATGGACATGAGTTTGAGTAAACTCTGAGAGTTGGTGATGGACAGGGAGGCCTGGCGTGCTGCAGTCCATGGGGTTGCAAAGAGTCAGACACAACTGAGCGACTGAACTGAACTGAACTGAAGGCTGGTGTCAGCACTAAGAAGCTGATATCAAGGTTAAAATATATATGGGGTAGGATGAGGGTGTCCACCTTTCTTAGGCATCGCTTGGTTAATGACAACTGCATTTCATTCTTGGAAGTCAATACAAATTGTTTCATTCCTCTACAAAACCTAGTCTTTAGCAGTCAAACGGAAGCAGCACCAATCTGTGAGAAGAGGCTATACTGATGTCCGATTTGACTGCTTTGGAAATACTTCTAGAGCAGAGTCACTTAAAGAATAGCCCATGAACAGCAGCGTCAATATCATCCAGAAGTTTGTTAGAAATTCTGAGTAACAAGCTCTACCCTAGATTTACTGAATGAATCAGAATCTACATTTAAGTGAAGTTAATGGTTGATGCACTGCCCTTAAAACCAAGCTGCTGATCTGTAAGCTGTCTGTGCCTTGTCCCCTACTAGATAAGTACAGAAACTGGATGCAAGAATTTAAAGCTTTCATAGTCATTTGACACTAACATATGGCCACATCCAAGGAGCAGTGGACTTGTGTCCTTCAAAATGAATGAGCCAGTGTGGGGTTTCAGCACTTGTGTGGTGGGTTGCAGGTGGTGCAAGCTGCTACCAGTCATGGACAGCAGATGCCAACATCATCATGATGAATTTTAAAAAATAAAAACTAGTTCTTCATCACAATATCTGAAAAACACTACTCCAGGACAAAGGTCAACCAGCTTTTTCTATAGAGGGCCAGACAGTTAATACCTTAAGCCCTGTAGGTTACAAAGTCTCTGTAGCAACTACTTAACTGTCATTTTAAAGCAAAAACAGCAACAGAGGATGAGAAAGGAAATGAGCATGGCTGTGTTCCAATAAAACTTTATTTTCAGAACAGTGGAGGGCAGATTAGGCCAGCAGGCTATCCGATGCCAACTCCTGTTTTAAAGGATGACTGTTGGCCAAGTATGATGCTACCAGAAGATTATGCTGAATCCACTTGGTGCAATACAACTGTCACTTTTAAGAACCAAGATGATGAAACAAATCTCCATGGCCCACTAATTTTAACAGTGGTTTACCCTACTTGCAGTGGCCACAGAAACAACCTGCTCTCTGCCTTTTGTTCTATAATAGTGGGAAATCCATGAGGACAAAGACAAACACATCTGGATAACCCTCAGCTGCTATCACAGCAAAACAAAAGGGTCAAAAAAGAAACATTCGGGGGCAGAAGAATAGGATGGGAGACCACTTTCTCCCCCACAAATTCATCAAAAAATCATTTGAATGCTGAGCAACTTCCACAAAACAACTTCCAGATGCTGGCAGAGGACATCAGGCCTCCAGAAAGGCAGCCCATTCTCTTTGAAAGGAGGTAGGACAAAATATAGAAGACAAAACGAGAGTCAAAAGAGCTAGGGATGGGGACCCGTCCTGGGGAGGAAGTCATGAAGGAGGAGAAGTTTCCAAACAGTAGGAAACCCTCTCACAGGCAGGTCTTTGGGGAGTTTTGGAATCTCAGAGGGTAACATAACAAGGAGGAAGAAAAAAAAAAAAAAATCACCATCACCTAACTGCAACTGCCTGCAGAGAAGTAGCCCAGATGCTCACATCCATCACCAGGGAGGGGGACTGGACAGGGAGGCGTGGGTGGCATCATTGGTCCTTAGGGTATAGGCTCCCAGTTGCTAACCATGTCTTCCTGGGATCCTGTATGGTTGATATCTGCCAGGAGGGTCACAGCTTGAGATAAGCTCCCCAGAGGAGACACATGGCACACCTGAGACGGTGCTCTTGCGGCATACTCAGAAAACCAAGCGGCCAGGACTGCAGAGGTGATTAAGATGCACGGCCCACCTGGGACAGTGTGCTCACCAAGCACCTCGTTGCCTGAGCTTCTCGGACCTGGGAAGGGCACAAAATGCATGCCCAATCGAGTCTGTACCCTTGCGGAGTACCCGAGAACCTGAACCTGAGAAGCTTAGACCTGGGAAGTGCACAAAACCACAGAGCCCACTTTGGACAGTGCCCTGCAGCGCAGCCTGGAGCCTGAGCAGTGTAAACCCAGAAAGCACACGCCACTGTGAGCAGGGGCAAACCCAGAGCGGTCCATACACTGCGAGCACTCCCCACACACACCAGTGATATTTCTTTGCAGTGTTCCTCCCTCACCACAACACAACTGAACAAAAGAGTCTAAATAAGTGACCAAGTTCGCCCCCTTGTGTCAGGGTGGAAATTAGACACCGGAGAGACTTACAAAAAGAGGAAACCAAAATAAACAAAGATGAGGGAACCGCTCTGGAAGTGACAGTGCAACAGATTAAAAGCCCTTAGTTAACATTGACTAAGCATTATAGCTAAGAGTCGGACACGACTGAGCGACTGAACTGAACTGAACTGAATTGAACTGAACTATTATAGATACTGAGAACAAGTACAAGCTGGAACAAGCATCTGAAACTGAACAGACCCCACACTGCCCATGGCAGCTCCAGAGAAATTCCTAGATTTATTTTTACTATTATCACTTTTTTTTTTTTAATTTTAGTTCTTTATTACTCCTTTAATTTTCACTTTTATAACCTCTTCAGTTCAGTTCAGTCGCTCAGTCGTGTCCGACTCTTTGCGACCCCATGAATCACAGCATGCCAGGCCTCCCTGTCCATCACCAACTCCCAGAGTCCACTCAAACTCATGTCCATCGAGTCGGTGATGCCATCCAGCCATCTCATCCTTGGCCGTCCCCTTCTCCTCCTGCCCCCAATCCCTCCCAGAATCAGGGTCTTTTCCAATGAGTCAACTCTTGGCATGAGGTAACCAAAGTACTGGAGTTTCAGCTTCAGCATCAGTCCTCCCAAGACTGATCTCCTTTAGGATGGACTGGCTGGATCTCCTTGCAGTCCAAGGGACTCTCAAGAGTCTTCTCCAACACCACAGTTCACAAGCATCAATTCTTTGGTGCTCAGCTTTCTTCACAGTTCAACTCTCACATCCATACTTGACCACTGGAAAAACCATAGCCTTGACTAGAAAGACCTTTGTTGGCAAAGTAATGTCCAGAAAAATAAAGTCTGATACTGTTTCCACTGTCTCCCCATCTATTTCCCATGAAGTGAGGGACCAGATGCCATGATTTTACTTTTCTGAATGTTGAGCTTTAAGCCAACTTTTTCACTCTCCTCTTTCACTTTCATCAAGAGGCTTTTTAGTTCCTCTTCACTTTCTACTATAAGGGTAGTACCATCTGCATATCTGAGGTTATTGATATTTCTCCTGGCAATCTTGATTCCAGCTTGTGCTTCTTCCAGCCCAACATTTCTCATGATGTACTCTGCATATAAGTTAAATAAGCAGGGTGACAATATACAGCCTTGACGTACTCCTTTTCCTATTTGGCATCAGTCTGTTGTTCCATGTCCAGTTCTAACTGCTGCTTCCTCACCTGCATATAGGTTTCTCAAGAGGCAGGTCAGGTGGTCTGGTATTCCCATCTCTTTCAGAATTTTCCACAGTTTATCGTGATCCACACAGTCAAAAGCTTTGGCATAGTCAATAAAGCAGAAATAGATGCTTTTCTGGAACTCTCTTGCTTTTTCCATGATCCAGCAGATGTTGGCAATTTGATCTCTGGTTCCTCTGCCTTTTCTAAAACCAGCTTAAACATCTGGAAGTTCACGGTCCACGTATTGCTGAAGCCTGGCTTGGAGAATTTTGAGCATAAAATAAGTAAGACGGTAGGTGTTGCGAGAGGGCATCAGAGGGCAGATGCACTGAAACCATAATCACAGAGAACTAGCCAATCTGATCACATGGACCACAGTTCAGTTCAGTTCAGTCGCTCAGTCGTGTCCGACTCTTTGTGACCCCATGGACTGCAGCATGCCAGGCTTTCCTGTCCATCACCAACTCCTGAAGTTTACTCAAACTAATGTCCATCGAGTCGCTGATGCCATCCAACCACCTCATTCTCTGCCATCCACTTCTCCTCCTGCCCCCAATCTTTCCCAGCATCAGGGTCTTTTCAGTGAGTCAGCTCTCCACATCAGGTGGCCAAAGTATTGGAGCTTCAGCTTCAACATCAGTCCTTCCAAGGAATATTCAGGACTAATTTCCTTTAGGATTGACTGGTTTGATTTCCTTGCAGTCCAAGGGACTCTCAAGAGTCTCCTCCAACACCACAGTTCAAAAGCATCAGTTCTTTGGCACTCAGATTTCTTTATAGTCCAAACCTCACATCCATACATGACTACTGGAAAAATCATAGCCTTGACTAGATGGACCTTTGTTGGCAAAGTAATGTCTCTGCTTTTTAATATGCTGTCCAGGTTGGTCATAACTTTTCTTCCAAAGAGTAAGCATTTTTTTAATTTCATTGCTGCAGTCACCATCTGCAGTGATTTTGGACCCCCCAAAATAAAGTCTCTCACTGTTTCCAGTTTCCCCATGTATTTGCCATAATGTGATAGGATGAGATGCCATGATCTTAGTTTTCTGAATGTTGAGCTTTAAGCCAAATTTTCACCCTCCTCTTTCACTTTCATCAAGAGGATCTTTAGTTCTTCTTCAGTTTCTGCCATAAGGGTGGTGTCATCTGCATATCTGAGGTTATTGATATTTCTCCCAGCAATCTTGATTCCAGCTTGTGCTTCATCCAGCCCAGCATTTCTCACTATGTACTCTGCATATAAGTTAAATAGCAGGGTGACAATATACAGCCTTGATGTACTCCTTTCCCAATTGGATCCAGTCTGTTGTTCCAAGCCCAGTTTCTTCTCATTTATCATTTTTTATTGGAGTATAGTTGCTTTACAAGGTTGTATTAGTTTCTACTATATAGCAATCAATTATACATATACACATATGTCCTCTTTTTTGGACTGCCTTCCCATTAAATCACCACACAGTGTTGGATAGAGTTCCTGTGCTACACAACAGTTTCTCATTAGTTATCTCTTTATACATCATATCAATAGTATATATGTGTCAACCCCAATCTCCCAGTGCCATCTGTTTTTGTAAATCAAGTTTTATTGGGACAAATCCATGCTCACTCAGCTACATACTATCTGTGGCTGCTTTTGAGCTACAGTGGCAAAGAAGAGCAACAACAACTGATACCTAATGATCTATGAAGCCTAAAATATGCGCTATTTGGATCCTTACAGAAAAATCTACAATCTCTGCTGTAGTTCCTCTCATGACCAGCAGCTCCTTGTTTCCCAAATGCTCCAAGCAAATGGATAAGAGGATGGGTTTCTATGTTGCCATTACTAGGATGGCTGCCAACTACTTTCTCTGAAAAACCTTCTTTTGCTAAACAAAGTAGAACAGTCAGGGAGGCTTCTTGCTGAATTTCTCCCAAGTTTCTTGGTGGCTTTCAAGTTTCTTTTAAGTAAGTACTTTTCCTATTAAAAATATATAGACAGAGTTACTTATTCATGAGGCAGTCTATCAGTCATGTAAAAGCAGCATTAACTTGGTGCCTTTTTACATTAAACTCACACAAAGAATATTAAAAGCCTTTACAGCAAAGAGCTTGACAGGACAGACAATAACAACCTTGCATCTAGACCTCTGGAACATTTCCAAAGTGGGCAAACAGTTGCTAAACAAACGAGTTCTCTCATTTCCCAGAGAACTGGGGGCTGTTTTTGTTAAAGCTTCAAAGAATAGAAAGCATCATAAATACATAAAGCAAATTTCAACAAACAAAACCTTCTGGTCTTTGAATTCATTGTAAGTAACACTCCTCACACAGCAGGAAAGTAGGATGCAACGGCTTGGGTAAAAGCAGAAACCCACCAAAAAAGCTCTGTGTAACACTGTGTTAACAAAACACAGTTGTGTCACTTTTAACCAGTTGGAAGGAAGCAATGCTGCATCAGTTCCCTAATGTTCTGCAAAGGAAACTTGTAAGTACTTCTAGTGCCACCTTCTGGTCATTTGCCTCTATAGCATGCCCCTCGTCACATGCTGGCCTCATTTTCTGCAACCCAGTGAATAATATGTACTGTAGAATTATGGACTCCTAGAAAAAGATCTGAAGAAACCTCTAGAGCTTTTTACAGGTTATAGAGATTCCAGACCATGTTACCTTTGAGATAACTTTTAAAACTGCAAATGCTTCTTTAGACCATATTTGTTGTTGTTCAGTCACTAAGTCATGTTGGACTCTTTGCAACTCCATGGACTACAGCACACCAGGCTTCCTTGTCCTTCACTATCTCCCAGAGTTTTCTCAAACTCATGTCCACTGAGTCTGTGATGTCATCCAACCATCTCATCCTCTGTTCCTCCCTTCTCCTCCTGCCCTCAATTTTCCCAGTGTAGGGGTCTTTTCCAGTGAGTAGGCTCTTTGCGTCAGGTGGCCAAAGTACTGGAGCTTCAGCATTAGTCCTTCCAGTGAATATTCAGGGTTAATTTCCTTTTAGAATTGACTGGTTTTAGCCACCTTGGACTGAAGCGACTTAGCAGCAGCAGCAGCAGCAGCAGCCATCTTGGAAAGACCAGGATCAATCTAACTCCACTTCTTGGCTTCAAAAGCTTGAGAATTCTCTGTGAGCAAGAAAGTACACTGAGAAGTACAATCACAGATATGACTGTACTACTAATCCCCCATTCACCTGCAACTCTTGCCACACCCCAAAGACAGTCAGGCAGAGGGCAGTCATTGGAGAAGGTAAGATACACATTACTATTTGGAGCCACTTTCCCTGGATAAAGAAGAAAGGAACTCTTAGTTCTGTGACAAGACTACCATGCTCCCTCTGGTACGTGTGTGAGTATAGGTGTGTGTGAGCGCTCAGTCACTCAGCCATGTCCTACTCTTTGTAACCCTAGGGACTGTAGCCCACCAGGCTCCTCTGTCCATGGAATTTTCCAGGCAAGAACACTGGAGTGGGTTGCCATTTCCTTCTCTAGGGTGTCTTCCCAACCCAGGGATCAAACCTGTGTCTCCTGCATTGGCAGGTGGATTCTTTACCACGGTGTCACCTGGGAACCCGCTGGCATTAGGGATCAAATACTGGTTAGACAACTAGCCATCCCCATGGGATCGCAAGAGCCAGACAGGACTTAGTGACTAAACCACTACCACCACCAAGTAAGTAGAGGGAATACCCAGAACCTGCTGGGAAAAAACCCAACTACACAATCACAAGGATAGAAATGGTCTTGTTCTTCACAGTAAGATCTCTCTGCCTTGCCTGCCTTCATCCTCAGTTACTCTCTGGATACAGAACAGAGCACGGCCTGGCCAAGACATCTCAAGGAGGGAAGGCTTAAGGCGTGAAAGGTAGATAAGGCCCAGTGGGAAATATCTGAGGGACTACTGAGGGGGAAATGAGAATTTCATTGTCTCTTCCTTGACAAACATGAGGGCCTGGCCTACCTGTGTTAACTGCCTTTGCTTCTGATTTGAAAAACATTTGACTTCCTGAAAAGTAAAAACTATTAGAGGACTTTTCTTAATCCATCTTGAACATCCTCAGGATTGATGTCAAAAAGCCACAAAGGAGTTTCTACCAGGCTTCTCTGGGCAGAGTAATGATGGCAATGAGGCAGGGCCAGTGTGGCCCAGGATCCTAAGGGGAAGGAGAGGAAGGATGTTCACTGGGATCCTGGGCTCTGTCAGGAAGAAGAAGAAACACATCCCTCTGAGGAGAGAAAAAAAAGGCATTTGTCTCAAAGAAAAATGGTTGCATTAGGGGGAAATGTCATACTTAATGAAGCCAATCGATGGTAAAAGAAGCAAGCTGTAATCTCCTCAGAATGTTAGAAAAACAGTGTTTGTGCTGGAAAGACACTGTTATGATTTACAATTATAGCTGTCACTTACTGATGAACATTTTTTTCGTTTAATCATATAGGCATTTATTACCCCTGTTGTACGGATGATGAAACTGAGGTTCAGAAAAGTTCAATAACTTTTCTAGGGTCAACAGGGAGTCAGTTGGAATAAACCCAGTTCTGTCTCCAAGCACGTGCTCTGTCCTCTCTGTCCCCTGCTTCCATGATGACAGAGGTTGGTTTGCTCACACAAATAAATGTGCACATGAGCCCTTACTTTGAAATCCTCCCATTTCTGAAACTGAAGACCTGAAACACAGATTTTCACATCGAGATCACAGATGTGCAGAAGCACTCCTCTACAACTCGCTCCCTTCCCCCAAGCCCCCAGCCAAAATGGATGAGGGGATCCAAGGCTGGCTTGAGCAGGAGCTTCTCCTTTGGCCTGAGCCAAGGCAGCTAGCCCAATTCTTGCTAGTGTGCTAGTGTGCCCATTCTTAACCCCAAGCGGTCATCAGTTCACTGTCATCTTTTCTGTCTCTGCACTTTTTACCTGGACTCTTCAGGGTGGAAAAATGGGCTCCAACTTATAGCAGACAGATGCTTCACAATGAGCCTTGTTAAAGCCTCCATCAGAAGATGCCAAAAGGACATCCAATGATTAAGAGATAAGGAACATCTCTACAGTGACCAGTGAAGATGCCAAAGACTGTGCAAAGACCCTGACCAGGATGAACTACCTGAGGCCCCCTCACTGATGCCCATATAGCACCCTAGGGATCAGGAAGTAGAGGGCAAATCTTTGAAAGGAGAGAAATACCCTTTCTGGTAAGAAGTCTGAGTCTTGGATCTGAATAAATAATTATCCAGAAGATACTGAGCTCACCTAACAGAGACTATTTAAAAACAGAAGAAACTCATTTACCAAGACCAAGAATTGATAAGCTTTAGATTTATTTTTCCTGCTTCCAAATGGAATATGGGATTGAGGGCAGTATGATATCACTTATGGAAAATAAAGAATACTATTTTTCTTTGCACATTAAGTTATAATGTGTAAATGTTGTCCCACATGTGATTGTGTGTATTCTTTATATGACATAACCCAATTTCCTTTTTGACATGGTAAATCCATGCAAAGATTTCAGCAAGGCATTTTTATAAAGTCTCCCATGATATCTTCATGGACAAGATGGAGAAATATGGGCTGGATGATAAAACACTTGTGTGAACTCTCATGCTGCCTATATTTTGTTCCTTTTTGGACAGCAAATTTTCAGTGAGACATTGACAAAGTGGATTTCCCTGTAAGAAAATGGTCAGAATGATGAAGAATCTGGTAATCCTATCCTAGGAGGGATGAAATGTTTGATCTTTGAAAAACGAAGACTCTGGGGGAACCAGGGAAGGGGTATGTGTCTGTGACAGAGTGGAATGAGTGTACCTCTGTGGGGTAACAGAGGTCCAAATCATGAATTTTCCTTTACTACAAATGGCTTTGTGTCATCCATATGCACTTACCATGCTCTGTACTGGAACTCCATTGTTTGCAGCAATATCTACAGGGCTGAGTGGGTAGTGCAAGGCAGTGGGAGACAGAGAGCCAGAACTAGAGAGAAGGGGGGTAGGAAAATGAGAAAACCTGGGGGAAGAGTCAGCATCCCCAAGGAGATGTTAATACTCACAGAGTAAGTTCATATTATAGATATGGCATCTCTGGAGTGATTCCAGATGGAAGGCAACAGGATTCTATCACAAAACAGATGGAATGTGGCTTCAGAATGGTCAACTGAAGATGGTAGGAGGACCAAATCTGGAATAGGACTGTATATGAGGGAGATCCTTCCAAGAACTGGTGGAAACCATCGCAAACAGGCCATACCTGGATGTGGACCTGGCAGGAACACAGCTGGAAAGGAATCTCCTGCCAGCCTGGATATAAGGGCAGGGGAGGTGTTCTCAGAAAGCCTACTGAAGGTGTGAGATGGGAACAAAGTCTAGGAAGAAAGGGATTTGTCTGCCCCAGAGGAGACAGAGAAAGCTGTCTCCTCTAGGCCAACTGGACCATAGATTTGCCTGAAATTTCACTTTAGGATGAGCATTCCTTTGCTATAAATCTAAATGGTCCTTAAGAGTTTCTTATCAAAATGCCAGCAACCTCACGAGTAATAATATATTATGTGTTCCAGTGCATTAAGACTTTTCATGAGGCTTAGTTTTGGAAGCGGCACTCATCTCTATTAGTGGCATCTAGTGGGATCCAGATGCAAGATGAGGAATCTGCTCTGTCTAATTAGATTAGGAATCTGCTGTGTCTAGTTTAGATGATTGGTTGGAAGAGCAAATGAGGGCACAATGCACTGCCTGGAGCTGGAAGACCTTGGTGGGCAGGGACAAACCCTGACTGCCGAGTAGCCTGAGAGCCCTGCATATCTGGAAGCAAAAACAGGTGGAGAATGGGGCCCAGGAAACAGGAAAAGAGCAAAAGAGGGGATGTGTGAGGGTCCCTGAGGCCCTCATATCATAGTTCAGCAAAAAGCCAGGCCCACTTGTTACTGCTTTATTTCACATCTCTATGCCAACAGCAAAACCAACATACATTCATTGAGTTTCTTCCATAATTTGAAAATATTATTATTAACAGAATAACTGAAAGAAAACCATTTGGTCATTTATAAAGCATGAAGTTGCTAAAGTTAGTTTTAACCTAGGTCCATCACTGTAAACAGTAGACATCTGTCATTGGCAAGATGCAAAGATCCAATTTCTCCTTGCCATTTTTTTTCACACCCAGAACCCAGAAAATACTAGGAGAGAAGGATGACACTCAGAAAACCAAACTCAGTACTCCAAAATAAGTGCATTAAATGCATGCACTTGAATTATATGTGACATGCAAGCTGATTCAGTTCTCCTTATCTTAGAAAATAAGATGGAAGCCCAGTGGTGTCCTAAAACCAGTTACACCGACAGTTCTCTGAAGTGACAGCTATTAGAAATAGAGAAATACCAAAATTAAGAAAGCTCAACAGCCTGGGGTCATCTGCACAGAAAGAGCTTCAGTTGTCTAGAAATCCATGAGGGCATTGGAATGTTAAAGTTTACAATTAAAGAAAAGTTATTAAGAAAATATGGAATAGGATTAAGTTTTAAGAATACTAGCCTTCAATTAAGCTTTACAATCTATATAATCTGCATCTTATTGGTGTTTCTTCTAATAACTGAAATTACTTCATATCTTAAACATATCCCTAGGCATAGCAGAGTTAATAAAGATTACATAGCCACTGAATCCTCAAGTCTTGGACTGATGAAAGTGAAAGTTGCTCAGTTGTGTCTGACTTTTTGTGACCCCATGGACTATACAGTCCATGGAATTCTCCAGGCCAGAATACTGGAGTAGGTAGCCTTTCCATTTTCCAGGGGATCTTCCCAACCAAGGGATCAAATCCAGGTCTCCCGCATTGCAGGTGGATTCTTTACCAATTAAGCTATCAGGGAAGCCTCTTGGACTAATGAGAGGCAGGTAATCACTGATAAGGTATTGTGGTAGGGGAAAAAATGTGGACAGACTTAATGTTTACATAAATTCAGACATGAATAGGACTCAAGTATCTTTCATAAAACATGAAGAAAGAAAGATATGTTGTAGAAGGAACATTATACAAAAACAGCCTACAGAAAACAGATTACAGATTCACCAAGCTGACCTACCTGTGACAGCTGCTCACTTCTAAAGTCAAGAGGTAGAGTGTGAGAGTCTGGAGGCTCCTGGCTAACTCAGGTGGCCAGAGCCACTGGATAGGGTCTTCTCCTTCCAATTCACCTTCCTAGATCTGATCCTTACTTAGTTACTGTCCCACAGGTATTACTCCTGTAGAGGATAATCCACAGTCTATCTGAGAAGAGCACATTCCACCCCACCCAGGAAGTGCAATTTGTTAGAGGTTCACTGCATACTTCTATGACTAAGATAGAAGAGACAGGATATAAAAGATACAAATTCCTATTTAGCCCATGCCTTCTCAATAAACATTTTTAAAAAGCCTATGTGAAGATATTAAATATGATTGCCTTCACACAAGTCAGCATAGAAATTTGAAAAACTTATCAATTACTAAAAACAGTAAATTTTATTTACCTAGGTAGGGCTTTCACAAAATTTTATTTCTTTTTTCATTTTTTAAATTATTTTTTTGTTTTTTAATTTTTACCATGTTGTGTTGGTTTCTCCCATACAACAACACGAATCAGCCATAATTATACAATAAACTATTGAAGAAGGTAAGAAAATTACATGTTTTAAAATAAGATTTTGGTAGATATGACAGACATTTATCATTGCCTTTCCAGCTTTCATTATACTTTCTTATGCCCTTAATTTTCAGAGCTCACCCCTTGCTCTCTTTCAAGCTACTGGACAGCTCAGGGCTCCCCAAGCCCCAGAGGAAGTCAACCACCCAGACCTAAGGCAATCAACGCATAGAATTTCTCTAAATCATATTCAT
Source organism: Bos javanicus (assembly GCF_032452875.1). Taxonomy (NCBI): domain Eukaryota; kingdom Metazoa; phylum Chordata; class Mammalia; order Artiodactyla; family Bovidae; genus Bos; species Bos javanicus. The sequence continues at coordinate 34,581,677 of NC_083874.1, read as the reverse complement.
GATTGGGAAGAGGATGGGCATGTGATCTAAACCAGTTCAATCAGAGTGAATCTAAAAAGTTCTCAGGATCAAGTGGAAAAGAGGCAGTGGGTAGTGAAGCGCTGAGGCTGAAACAGGTGCAGCAACGCTGCTGCCCATGCAGGGTAGACAATCTGAAGGAAGAAGAAATGGAGAGACGGAGAGAAGTAGAGCTCTGGTCATACCATCTGAGTCCCTTCATCATACAGCCCTTACTACCTTTCACTTCTGATGGCCATTAAATTCTCCTTTTGCATAAGCCCATTTGTGTTGGTTTCCTATTAATAACCACCAACACACACAGAAGTCTCTCAGTCGTGTCCGACTCTGCGACCCCATGGATTGTAGCCCACCAGGCTCCTTGGTCCATGGGGTTTCCCAGGCATGAATGCTGGAGTGGGTTGCCGTTTCCTTCTCCAAATAACCACCAAAGTCACTGGCTAGCATGATTTCATACAAATGAGATGCTACCCTATGGAAATGTATGTTTACAGAGCCAATACAACCATGCATCGTTAATACTTTTCCCTCTAGATTCTATTTTCCTCTTTTGCTAAACCTCAGGAATCACAAATTCTACCTGCTCACAGGACTCTTGACTTTTGCATCTTTAATCTAACAGAGTGGAATGTTTCTTCTTGCTTTCTTATAACCCTCAAATCAGGATTATTTATTTCACCAAATTTTCATTAATTTTTTTCACTAACCTGTAATTTTTTCTTAAATTTTTCTTTTTTTTTTCCACTGAAATCTACTACAAAACGTTTCCTCTAGAACAAAAACTTTCCCTGAAAATTGCAAAAGCTGAAAAACAATGGGCTTGAAATGGTAGATAATTCAAAAATTCCTCTTGAGGATTATTCTCAAAGATAGTTATTATATAATAGGCTCTAGGTTCATCCACCTCATTAGAACTGACCCAAATGTGTTTCTTTTTATAGCTGAGTAACATTCCATTGTGTATGTGTACCGCTACTTCCTTATCCCTTCATCTATCAATGGACACCTAGGTTGCTTCCAGGTCCTAGCTACTATAGTGCTGCAACCGGAGGCAGGTACAAGAGGGAGGGGACATACATATGTATACCTATGACTGATTCAAATTGATGTATGGCAAAAAATCATCAAAATATTGTAATTATCCTATATTTTTTTAAAAAGATAATTATTATATTTGGTCTATATAATATTGTACATAAAATACATAGAAACAGTTTAAAGGGGAATAAGGCAATGGCACCCCACTTCAGTGTTCTTGCTTGGAGAGTCCCGTGGACGGAGGAGCCTGTTGGGCTGCGGTCCATGGGGTCGCTGGGAGTCGGACACGACTGAGCGACTTTACTTTCACTTTCATGCATTGGAGAAGGAAATGGCAGCCCACTCCAGTGTTCTTGCCTGGAGAATCCCAGGGACAGGGGAGCCTGGTGGGCTGCCGTCTATGGAGTCGCAGAGTCGGACACAACTGAAGTGACTTAGCATAGGGCTCCAATCTAAAACATGCAAAAAAAAAAAAAACCCTACCCATGAGTAAAACAGTCAAAGGTATTTCAAACATGTCCTGTGTCCCCCAGTCAGCCTTAGAGCCAGTTCTAAGATCCCTCAGCAAGGTTAGCCTGATTCCCTTGGGCTCAACTCAAGCTGGCTCTTTCTCTCTGCACAGCATTGTTCACATGCCCTGAGATGGAGAGAGAGCGAGCCTTCAAAGTGTTTCTTTTTGAATGGGCATAAAGTGCCTATTGAGACCAAGAAAGCAGCTTCATTGTAGGGTTGACCTAGCCACAGTGCCCACATTCCCCAGAGGTACAGACCATAGCTGGAGTGGAGGAAATGTCATAGAGCAGTTTTGTACAAATGAAATTTGAGAAATTTGCACGATACATGTGGAGCCCATTGTTCACATCTAACCTTGTTAGCTGTTTTCCTCCCGAGAGCACAAAAGCGTTACTCAGAGTAAAAAAGAAATCCCGTTGGATGAAGGAGAAACCTGAGGGGTCTCCTGAAGGACCCTTCTCTGCAGGCAGGCCTTATTTCATGCCAAGTGAGTTCAACAGAGGCCGACTGAAAGGAGATCACAAGTATTTACCTTTCTCCTCCATCTGTTTTAATCAGTTTTATTGAAAAGGGGGCGAAAATGACAACACTCTCCTCATTCTTGAGCTCTTGATGCATTCATTTTACATATTTTTTTATGGAAGAGTAGACTTTTAAAACAACAAAAGAAAATGTCATGGGAACAGACTTAAAGCCGATAGACTGATTTCTTACCTTAGCTACACTTAGCTACATCCACCCAGTCCTGTCATTTCTTACAAATGATACTACATCAGAACAGAGATCACCGTAAACATCACCCACTTCTAATAACACTACAGCAGTGCTCACCCAGAGAGCTGTACAGGGGATGAGAAGATAGAATAATAGTTTATAAATGTATTTATTTGATTATTAGATTAACATAAGTATAAATAATCCAAAAGAGGATGTTCCAAGATCTATCTATATTTTCCCTTGTACATATGGTTAAATATGTGTAGCAATTAACCTCAATTAATATATTTGTTTTTTTCCAATAAATATTAAATACATGCTTTATGCCCAGTAATGTGCTACATGCTAAAAAATAAAAAAGAACTATCTGCTTTCAAAGGTTCTTCCCTCTGGTAAGAAAAACAAGAAAATAGACAGGGTTCTATAAAGTTTAAGTAAATAATGTTGAATAGTAAGGAAAATGAACATATATTCAGGTGCAAGTGTTAACAGAACAGGTCACATGGCACACTGCCAAGAAGCTTCTCAGGCTGGACTTACCTTGGTAAATTTCCATGTCCAAGGCCTAGCCTGCTCCCTAGAAAGCTCAAACATCTGATTTTGTCAGCACACTGAGCATGAATCTGTCTCTGTAACATTAACTTATATTAACTGAGCTTACCAACTTTAATGCATAAGCTGGAATTCTAACTAATGAGTTGATAATGAACAGAGAAAGCACCCCACTCCGGTTTTCCTGCCTGGAAAATCCTATGGACAGAGGAGCCTGGCAGGCTACAGTCCATGGGGTTGCAGAGAGTCAGACATGACTGAAATGACTCAGCATGCACCCAGTTTATAATGAAACATGTATTATTATGAGGATTAGGGACAGAGGGCTTGTGATGACACAACGTGTTCACTCTGCTTCTGAAGACAGATCTTCCTACACATTCTCAACCTTGCTTATACTCAAAAAATATATATAGCTAACTACAGAGTCAAAACTAGGGCAATGACTTAAATGCAACACACATTTGATGACTTCAGGCTATGACACCATGAAGAATCCATCTCCACACTAGTGAAACCTGCTGAGAATACCTGAATCATTAAGATGACAGTCACCCTACTCCTGGCCAAGACAATGGCATGCTTTCCCTGCTGACCAGCCTACTCCCTCATTAACTCATTTTTTAAGTATATCTAATTTTAATGTATGTATATACTTTTATAACTGCAAAAAAAAAATTAAGAACATTTAAATTACCTGTAATCCTAGATAGTGGAATGCATTTCGCCCCAACATTTATTACATTTGCAGAGAGAGATGTATGCATATATGTACATGCATGTGTGCATGCTGAATCACTTTAGTCATGTCCAACTCTCTGTTATCCTGTGGACTGTAGCCCGCCAGGATCCTCTGTCCCACGGGATTCTCCAGGCAAGAATACTGGAATGGGTTGCTATGCTCTCCGCCAGGGGATCCTCTTCAAGGAGTAAACACACGTCTCTTTACATCTCCTGTGTTGGTAAGTGGTTTCTCTACCACTAGCGCCACCCAGGAACCCCGCAGGTATATGTATCCCATGGTAAGCAGGGGGCTCTGGAATGTTCCTTGTCAGTGTGGTGTCATATCTAAAGATATTTCAGTTCAGCATCTAAAATAACTGAAAAGTAACTTAAATATTTGCAAAAGTCCCTTATTTTAAAAAAAGGAAAAGAAAAAGCAGGAATATATTTACTAGAAATTCTTAAAAATCTTTTTACCTCATTTGATTTATTCTCTATTAATATTTCACACCTACAATTCTTTCCCACCCCCAAAATATATTTAATCCCTTCAAAACTCACTCAGTCTTTTCAAACCAACAAGCTCTCTGGCTTCCTCCTTTTTCTTCTTAGTCTTTCCATTTCCAGTGTAAATATAGCTATTACCTCCTCAGCATCAAAGCCTTTCAGCATCTATTTTTTCCACAAATCTGTAAGCAGAGTGAGGGGAGTGACTGTCTTTCTCCTTTACAAAAAAGCCCTAGTGCCAAACAAAGTGTGTTAATACATTTGTGATCACTGAACATACACACATATTCAGGGTTTTACAGAATGAATTAATCCTCTATATACCTTTGAATCACTTACATTTTAAATTGTGAGTAATTTCCAAAGTCACAGCAATTTCTTCCTATAGACCACTTCTTATCGATGGCATAATATTCCACTACAGAACTGTTCCATGGAACAATCATCATTCATTGTTGAAAAACATCATCATTTCCCAATTTGGATTTTTTTCCCTTTTCTCTGCATAAATAATGAATCAATAAACATCTTTGCACAAAACTGTCCTGATTATTCCCTTAGAGTAACTTTCTAGAAGTAGAATCACTGGATCTGACAAAAAATGAACTTTTTAAGGTCTCAATACAGATTACCAAATGGCTTTAGAGAACAATTCCAATTCCAATCCCATGGCACCCAAGAGTGCCCTTCTTCCTAAGCGCTTAGCAACACAGAGTATCCAGGGTTTTGCTTTTATCTTTTCAAAACTGAAATTTGAAAAAACAACATATTTCTTTTAGATATATTGATACCTTCAGTAAAGACTGACTTGAATTTTGAATCAATATGTACTAAATCTTATAGTACATATAGTACTAAATCTTATATGCTATACAGTTAAAGTTTCCAAGGTGACCCTACACCCTCTATTTCCAAATTGCCTTAAATTTTTCTGGAGTAAGCTGAAGTAAAAATGAATGCATTCTCCAAGTTCTGGATGAACACCTCACTGCTGCTTCCAGGTGAGATAATTGAGGACTATGAGCAATAGAAACACATTAAAAAATCTTTAGGGGAAACATGGAAGGCTTTTTAGAGGAGAAAAAAGGAGTTTTGAACAAAGTTCTTTAAAAGCTAGACCATGGAGATAAGTAAACATCCTGAATTATTACATTAGTGGCCCCCAATGAACCATGTGTTCTGGCATCCAGGCTCCTGTATAGTCCTTTCCCACACTGACTCTGAGCTTGACCACGTGACCTGATTTGGTCAAGGGAATACCAGCAAATATGACATCATGGAGGCTTTAGAAGCACCCATTCTTTAGGACTAGCCCACCATCATGTGAAGGAGCGCAGATGAAAGATCACAAAGAGAGAGAGGATTGGTCACTCCAACTGTTCCAACTGAGGTGCCAGACACATGAATAAGGCTATATAAGACCCTCTGATCCCCAAACTGCCAGCAGACCACAGTCACATCAGTGAGATCAAGTGAGGTCAACAGAAAAACCGTGCAGACAAATCAGAGTTGCTTTCACCCATAAATCTAGGGATTTATACAGCAATTGACAACTGATGCAACACATTCTAGACATAATAAATAGCATTCATTCAACATTTATTGAGCACTTGGAGTGCAGAGTCTTAAGAGAGACTTGCATGTTAATAAAATAACCACACAGTGTAACAAAGGTTGTAGTACTTGGTAGGGAGTGGCATAAAGGAAGGAGTTATCTACCCTATTTTGGATCATCAGAAGTTTCAAAGCAAAAAACTACATCAAAGTACATCAACTTTGTCTTGAAAAATCGCCATGCCAACTAAAAAGAAAAAGATAATAATGGATAAAGGAAATAGTGATGGTGTAGAAATGAGAAATAAAACAGGATGCTCAGGTACCTTCATATGACTTCATTCAATAAAACTACAGCTACGTGTTGGAGAGAAGCAAAGGACAAAGTTCTTCAGGCTCAGATGAGAACTAAATTCGTAGTAGCTCCATTTTACACATATTATGTGGGACAGTCAAAACAGAAGCAAATTTGTACTCTTAAGCCTACACTGCCCTGCCTTTCTAGAATGTCCAACTTCTTTGGATCTAAATGCATCACAGTTTATAAATGTCACATTTAAGTTTGACTTAAGGTGATAAGGGAAGAAGTATTTAGCAGTAATGAATCGTATGCCACTCTGGAGAGACAGCTCAGTCAGAAAGAAGTCTATCCCAGTGAATTCCTCATTCTGTGTCTAATAGCTAACTTATAATTCAGCTAGACTTCAGAAACTTTGTCTTAAAATTACAGAAATCTGATATGACTCAACCCAACAAATTTTAGACAATTTAGGAAATACAGAGATTCAAATAATATCCAACAAATAACATGAAACCAGCAGCACTAGAACACTGTGAGTGTTCCAATTATTTATTCTAATTAAATAAATAGGTCAAGTTTGTTGTTTTAAACAAGCCACTACATTTTTTTGATAAAAAGAAACAGAGTAAAATGAAATACCACCAGTTAATCTTTAGCTAGGAAGAAATAATTTATTGAGTCTCTAAACTCCATTTCCATATAAAGGCAGGATTTTACATTAGTTAGAATATAAACAATTAATATATTAATAATATATTAGTTATTAATGTAACTAATAATATAAAAATAAAAGAAGTAAAAACAAAGTCAAATTCTAGTTTGTAAATATCTATACTGATGATGGCTGACCAACAACTGCTTTATATATAAAAGAGAGAGCAGGAACTTAAAACTTGGTATTAGAAAATGTGTTAGGTGGAAGCTCAAGAACAGCCCTCCACACAGCCACACACTATGAAGATCCATCCCAGAATAGATGGTGCCTCCCTTAACCTCAACAGTTGATATTTACAGAGGAGCCTCCCTCTCACTCCAGATAAGGAATGACAGACCAGGCAACAAAATTAGTGAAGGTCAATAGAAATAGAGTCAGCAGTTAATCGATTGCAGAAGGAAAGCTTCACTGAAAGGAGCCAGACCCCTGTTTTCTCAGGATAATCAAATGCCTGACTCATGTAGATAGACTCATAAAATTGACTTTTTTTTTTTTTTCCTCTCAGTCTAATTGACTGATGCCTGGGTATCACATAAACCTTGGGTGTCCTCAAGATAAGACTTAATACTCTACTACTAAAGCCAGACATCTAATTACTTTCATTCCACATGAAAGATAGCCCAGTGGAATGGATGGATGTCTCCCATCAAGACAAGGCCTTTCTTTCAAACTGTCAAGGAGCTGTGCAGAAGCCCTATCGAGGAACACCTTCTGTAAGTCATACTAATCAGATAAACCTTTAGCCACAAATATTAATAGCAAAGATGAAGTTATAACTACAAAATACACTATACACGTTAAGTAGTACTCTGCATTCTGTGTTGCTTACTTAAACTGACCCTAATATAGTGTTTTACAACTTTAGATCTGATTTTTATAAATAATAGATCAGACCTAGGAGAACTTTAAAGCTTTTCTAGCCTAGTAAATCACCAAAAAGCAAAACCTCTCGTACAATAGCTCTGGAAACTTGACATAAATGTGCATGATGAAAGAAAAGAGGTGAAAAACACAGATTATTAAGGTAAAAATAAAATCTTAAAGTAGCAAATTTCATTTTTGAATAGTTCTAATTATAAGAAAATTCTCTCATAAATAGGGCTAACTATGATTCTTAAATTTTCCACCCAATGATATCTTCTAAAAAGCTATGGAAACTAGTATACTTGCTTTTATGTGCATACAAAGCAATACAACCAAGCTTTATTATGTTTTTCTCTTGCAAATTTTTTAGTATTTCTGACTTAAGAAATCCTGTTCAACATCTTAATATTCAAATAGTTTTCAAAAATTTAACTATATATCTTTAAAATTAGTAGTTTCTAATGTGTTTCTTATCCAATACCTTCCAGCAGTAATATTTTGAGCACACCTTCAAATATGTGTGTACAAATTACATGCATGTGTTTCTTTACTCCCAAATTATTAAAACACATACATCAATATGAATTTTTATTAGATAATTTAGAAAAATAAAGAATTCTACTTGACCCATTAAACACAGTATATTACATTCACACATTTATCACTACTTTGTCCCAACCCCACAAAAGTGACAGTAAAAGATTTATTAGAGATAACAGAAAATTGCAATCTTGCAAGTAATGGGGGCAGGAGCAGGGGTCTGAGAGAAGTGAAGTGACTAGAAAGCTCAACTCACAATACAGATTTCTCCTAGAAGGACTCAGAAACTAGAGGTACTGTCTAGAAGTTTTGAGGATTCATTGGAAGATCCCATCTCTGTTTTATGCAGCTGAATGAATTCTCTTACCCCTCACCCCAACCTACACATTCTGGCAAAAAACAGTAAGTTTACTTTCTAGAAAGCTTTGCATGGTTGAGTGAGGCACTGTACTGAGAATGATCAAGTTAAATTCTGCATACAGAAAGATGAGACCTCCAGCCCCGCCTTGCGTTTCTCAGCTACTGGCATGCTAGAAGCCACATTTATTCCATCCATGCATGAAACTAAAAATTCCTCTGAGGAAATGGAACTGCTAAGTGAATAGCTACATTATTTGGCTATACCAAAGTGAAAAACCTGCTCATTGCCTTTCTATCCTATTATGAAGCTCCCCAATAGATAACCCTCAATTGTACATACAGAAATTTCATCATTAAGCTTTTTATGTCTCATTTGTTAATATGAACAAAGGGCCAAAGATCATCAGAAACTTGAGGAAGGTCTCTGACATGAAAAACAGAGATCAAAACTAACAGAGGAGAAAAAAAAAAGGCACTCAGAAGAAATACAGCACAGATTAAAACAACAATGGCAAACTATAACTAGAGCTCTACTAGAAGATACTATAACTGTGAAACAAGAATAATGTGTTATTAATATAACCAAAGAATAACACAGAGAAAGAAAGACCTCTTGGAAATAAAAATGTTAGCCAAAAAAAGTTTAATATATGGATTGGGAGATAAGGGTGATAAAATATACCAGAAAGTAGGACTAAAAAGCAGCAATTCTTCAGCACTCAGCCTTCTTTATGGTCCAACCCTCACATCCATATGTGACTACTAGAGAAACCATAGCTTTGATTACAGGGATTTTTGTCAGCAAAGTGATATCTCTGCTTTTTAATATGCTGTCCAGGTTTGTCATAGCTTTTCTTCCAAGTAGCAAGTGTCTTTTAATTTTGTGGCTGCAGTCACCATCTGCAGTGATTTTGGAGCCCAAGAAAATAAAATTTGTCACTGTTTCTACTTTTCCCCCATCTATTTGCCATAAAGTGATGGGATGGGGTGCCAACAACTTAGTTTTTTTAATGTTGAATTTACGCTTTTGAACTGTGGTATTGCAGAAGACCCTTGAAAGTCCTTTGGACAGCAAGAAAATCAAGTCAATCCTAAAGGAAATTAACCCTGACTATTCATTGCAAGGACCAATGCTTAAGCTGAAGCTCCAATACTTTGGTCATCTGATGAGAAGATCTGACTCACTGGAAAAGACCCTGATTCTAGGAAAAACTGAGGGCAAGAGGAGAAGGGGAAGACAGAGGATGAGATGTTGGATGGCATCACTGACTTGATGGATACGAGTTCGAGCAAACTGTGGGAGATAGTGAAGGACAGGGAAGCCTGCATGCTGCAGTTCATGAGGTCACAAAGAGTCAGACATGACTGAACAACAGGACTGCAAAACAGATGGAAAAGAGAGAAATGAAAAAATTAAAATAAATACAGAAGTTCCCATATCTAATTAATAAGAATTCTAGAAAGAGAGAATAGAGAAAAAAGAGGGAACTAAAATAAAAATAATACAAGAATAAAGTTTTCAGAACTGAAGGATATGAGTGCCTAGGTTGAAATTAACCAAGTACTCCACACAATAAAAGAACAAAGATCTACAATCAGACATATAATTGTGAAATTTCAGATCACTGGATGAAAAAGAAACCTTTATAAAAGTTCCCAGAAAACAATAAAGCATCAGGAATCAACATGACATTGAACTTGATGGCAATCTTGGAAACTGGAAGTAGAGGAAATAACGTCTTATGAAGAAAAAAAAATTCTAAACTCCAACACTATCTTCATCAAAATTATCAAACAAGGCATTTCAGACAAGCAAATTCTTGAAAAGTTTATCTCCCACATACCTTCTATCAGGAAGCCATTGGAGAATGGGATCCACCAAAATGAGGAGAAAAGCAATAAAAAAAAACATGCGAATAAAGTAAGAAATCAACAAAGAAAAGAGACAAAGGAATTTCAAGATGGTGAAGGAAAGTCAAAGGACAATAGCTATGCAGTAGATCTAGGAAACAATCAATCTATTACCATAATAATGTAACCACTGATTGTTAAACAAAAATTTTACATAAACATACTGAGGCAATGGCAGTAAGCAAGAGTATGAGTAAGCAGAATACAGAACAAAATCCTCATCTTTCATAACAGAAAACAACAGGTAATGTTTACAATAGAAAAATCAAGAAATAGTAATATGGGTATACTACTTAGAAATATAAACAAGTGGCAAAGAAAATAGCCTCTGGGGAGAAGGAATGAGGGTAGCAATGAGTGTAACTGGGAAACACCATTTTTCTGTTATAAACTTTCAAATGGTTAAGTTTTATTCACTATTTCATTCACAAAGAAAATAAATAAGTTACAAAGGGAAATTAACAATTTTAATATTTTATTCCTGGAAGTGAGAGGATTACAGACACTGAGTATACACATTCCACTCTGCATACTATCACTTTATACAGTAAGACAAATAAGACCTTATTTCAATAACAAGGCTTCCTAGGAGCTCTGCAAATGAGAAGAGGTCACAGGAAAAAAGTAGAATTCCAAGAGAATGCTCCAGCCTATCTTAGATAATCTATGAACATGTCATGTAAAACCAGGAAGCCTATATACCCTGTGTCAGTTCTAGGCATCCAGAAGCTCAGTTCCCTTTACCTACACAATGCAAAGATTCTGGTTCCATACTGGTTGGAAAAACTACCCGAATGAGCACTAGTTAAATGCAAAATCCACAGGCTACTTGGCTCCATGAGTTTCTATTTAGTAGAAAGTGTCATTGGAACCCAGGAATCTGCATTTTTACAATTGTCACAGGTGATTTTATGTCAGATCAGATCAGATCATTCGCTCAGTTGAGTCTGACTCTTTGCGACCCCATGAATCACAGCATGCCAGGCCTCCCTGTCCATCACCAACTCCCGGAGTTCACTGAGACTCACATCCATCGAGTCAGTGATGCCATCCAGCCATCTCATCCTCTGTCATCCCCTTCTCCTCCTGCCCCCAATCCCTCCCAGCATCAGAGTCTTTTCCAATGAGTCAACTCTTTGCATGAGGTGGCCAAAGTACTGGAGTTTCAGCTTTAGCATCATTCCTTCCAAAGAAATTCTAGGGCTGATCTTCAGAATGGACTGGTTGGATCTCCTTGCAGTCCAAGGGACTCTCAAGAGTCTTCTCCAACACCACAGTTCAAAAGCATCAATTCTTCGGTGCTCAGCCTTTTTCACAGTCCAACTCTCCCATCCATACATGACCACTGGAAAAACCATAGCCTTGACTAGACAAACCTTTGTTAGCAAAGTAATGTCTCTGCTTTTGAATATGCTATCTAGGTTGGTCATAACTTTCCTTCCAAGGAGTAAGCGTCTTTTAATTTCATGGCTCCAGTCACCGTCTGTAGTGATTTTGGAGCCCAGAAAAATAAAGTCTGACACTGTTTTCACTGTTTCTCCATCTATTTCCCATGAAGTGATGGGACCAGATGCCATGATCTTCGTTTTCTGAATGTTGAGCTTTAAGCCAACTTTTTCACTCTCTTCTTTCACTTTCATTAAGAGGCTTTTGAGTTCCTCTTCACTTTCTGCCATAAGGGTGGTGTCATCTGCATATCTGAGGTTATTGATATTTCTCCTGGCAATCTTGATTCCAGTTTGTGTTTCTTCCAGTCCAGCGTTTCTCATGATGTACTCTGCATATAAGTTAAATAAACAGGGTGACAGTATACAGCCTTGACGAACTCCTTTTCCTATTTGGAACCAGTCTGTTGTTCCATGTCCAGTTCTAACTGTTGCTTCCTGACCTGCATACAAATTTCTCAAGAGGCAGGTCAGGTGGTCTGGTATTCCCATCTCTTTCAGAATTTTCCACAGTTTATTGTGATCCACACAGCCAAAGGCTTTGGCATAGTCAATAAAGCAGAAATAGATGTTTTTCTGGAACTCTCTTGCTTTTTCTATGATCCAGAGGATGTTGGCAATTTGATCTCTGGTTCCTCTGCCTTTTCTAAAACCATCACTGATGCCCAGATCTTGAGAAGAACATCATGGTGTTCTTCCTGAATTCCATGCTTTAAGTCAGGGATTGGCCAACTTCAGTAAGGGACCAGACAGTTAATATTTTAGGCTTAACCAACCATTCAGTCTCTACAGCAAGTATTCATTCCCACTGATGTGTGATAGCAGCCACAGATAATATGTAAATAAATGAAAGCAGCTATGAGCCAATAAAAATGCAGTTGTGGACACTGAAATTTAGACTTTATACAATTTTGACCTGTTACTAAACATTATTCTTCCTTTGATTTTTTTTTTCAACCATTTAAAATATAAAAGCCATTCTCAATTTCAGAGCCTTTCAAAAACAAGTGGAAGACCTGATTTGGCCCTCAAAGAGTAGTCACCTGACCCCAGCTCCAGGGCACTCCACTAAATGAGCAGTAACACCAAGATAAATCCATGGAAAGAAGGAAGCTCCAAAACCAGAGTTAGAAAAGATCTGCTATTTTACATAAAGTGAAAAAGTGAAAGTGAAAATGAAGTCGCCCTCTACAAATCAGTGAAATTTGTGCTTCCTCCCTTCCACACATAGCCTACTAGAGAGAATGATTTATGACTTCCTGTCACTCCCTGTAGTCTTATCCTATTCTTCTAGAGGTTTCTTTGATGATTATATTAATCTGATTTCACACAAATAAAAATACTAGGTGGGAAAAATGAGCACACAGAGTTATTTCCCCAAAGTCCTTTTTTACTTCTATGATTAGGAACCCCTCCAGAAATCAGGCTTTCAGAAGGACTTCACACTATTTTCTTAGTTTAACCATATGAATTTTTAGGTTATCTAATAAGCAAGTCAGAGTCATGGGTATCCAATAATACGCTTACATTTTAAACTTCTCTGAATTATAAGCTACCATAACACCAAACCAGAATCTTAGCATCTAAATAAATCATTCATCTTCTTGTCATTAACTTAGTATTTACCATGTGACAACACAGGATGCACAAGTTAGTAAGATTATATCATTACACTAGAAGCTAGTGTAGCTTATAGAAACTGGCCCCTAAAAGTGATTATTGGTTTATAACCCTGATGAATTCTGCATCAGCTTATAGGGTTTAGAAGCATTTTTTTGACCAGGACATTAGATAATTTTTCTCTCAGGTTTCAAGCTTCCATTAAGATGATCTGGTACCTGTGAGGTTCTCTGTGTCTTTTTTCCTTTCAAGCACCCACATTTAGATTAATAACCATGTCAATTAAAGATTATCTTTTAAACATTTGAATTAAGGTTCTCCCTTTACTACTAACCAGTCCATTCTAAAGGAGATCAGCCCTCGGTGTTCTTTGGAAGGAATGATGCTAAAGCTGAAACTCCAGTACTCTGGCCAGCTCATGTGAAGAGTTGACTCATTGGAAAAGACTCCAATGCTGGGAGGGATTGGGGGCAGGAGGAGAAGGGGACGAGAGAGGATGAGATGGCTGGATGGCATCACCAACTCAATGGACGTGAGTTTGAGTGAACTCCGGGAGTTGGTGATGGACAGGGAGGCCTGGCGTCCTGCGATTCATGGGGTCGCAAAGAGTCGGACACGACTGTGTGACTGAACTGAACTGAACTGAACTTTACTACTAAAATATACAGACCAGGTGGACATATATTGTATTACACCGTTTACCATTGATGTGTTGTTATTTTATATTGTTTTTTTAACTAACTGAATAAGCTTACATTATATTTTTATATCTTCAAGTTATAAATTGGAGTGCTTTTCAGAAATATAATCATTTAAATTTTTCATAAATAAAATCTTCATATTAAGATTTCAACTTACATATCTTTGATTTCATCATGAAAGGCAACTGATGATTCCAAATGTAGTACAATTTTTTTGGTTTGTTGTGAGCTGAAAATAAAAAGGAAATGGATACTTCCACACAGTGTTTGCAGACTTGGGTCAATACTGAAATAACTGCATGGCCTTGGAAATGAACCATCTACAATCTGCTAACAGCTCTGCCCCACTTGCCTCTTAGATGTCACTTCACATTCAGATCAACAGTTTTCCAAAAGTCAATGCAATTGTGATTTTGCCTCATCTTTCGAGTAATACTTACAGACCTGATCAGTTACTTCACCTTAAAATTTCTTAAAAGACTCAAAAAGTACAAATGTCAGTAGCAGCCAGGAGAACAGATGTATAGAAAAGCAAGCAAAAGAAGGCTTTGGCATTTTAATTCTATAGTCAGTTGCATCTCACAGATGCCCAGAATTGTTCCCAATTCAGTGTTAATTCTTCCCTAAAATTCTTCAATATTACATACTACACGCACACATGGGCATTCTCTCCCTATCTCTCTCTTTCCCTCTCTGCATCCCATTTTTTCTCTGCCTCATTTACTGCTCCACACACACCCTACTCTTGATGCTCTCCAGAAAAGCTAGCCACTTCAACAGTTTTACATTCATTTACCAAATTTAGAATACTTCCTCAGATGCTCATTCTATAACATATGCTTTTAGCACCTTGTCTCAACTTAGGAGGAAAAGCAAGAATGAAATAGTGTCAAGATCTCGCATAAAAGTCTTCAGATTTACCAGAAAGCAACAGAACCATAATCACTTTTGCTTTAGTCTCTGGCATGCATCTTCAATATGCCCTACTCCCCCCAGATACAAACATTCTAGGAAAGTATGGAGAACAGTGGAAGGTGAGCAGTCTCTGAATATGGGGTCGGTTATATCCAGTGCCTAATGAAGTGAGTAAAATCGCTCAGTTGTGTCCAACTCTTTGCAACCCTATGGACTGTAACCCACCAGGCTGTTCTGTCCATGGAATTCTTCACACAAGAATACTGGAGTGGGTTACAATGCCCTTCTCCACGGGATCTTCCCAACCCAGCAGTCAAACCCAGGCTTCCTGTATTCAGGCATATTCTTTACCATTTGAGCTACCCAGGAAGCCCAATGCTTCATAAGACTCCACTAACCTGCTGTCTTATGCTACTGTCACTTATGTTCACGACAAACACTATTCCTTCAAAACAATTTGTGCATCATCCCTATACAATAAAATTTTTACTCAAGTACTCCAGCAATCAAAATTGTGTAAAAGGTTTTAAGTGCAGAGAGCAGCAGCAGCAGGAAATGTCCTCCCTAACCTTGCTTCCACCCCCAAGGAACAAAGATTTTGAATGAGCAATTCAGTTCATATAGAAATACGATTATTCTCTACTAAAAACTTACACTAACACTTTCGGCAAATTGCCAAGTCCAAAGTATAAACTGAAAACATCTTAGAAACAATATTTTTATGACTACTGCTGCTAAGTCACTTCAGTCGTGTCTGACTCTGTGCGACCCCATAGACAGCAGCCCACCAGGCTCCCCCATCCCTGAGATTCTCCAGGCAAAACACTGGAGTGGCTTGCCATTTCCTTCTCCAATGCACGAAAGTGAAAAGTGAAAGTGAAGTCTCTCAGTCAGGTCCGACTCTTAGCGACCCCATGAGCTGCAGCCTACCAGGCTCCTCCGTCCATGGGATTTTCCAGGCAAGAGTACTGGAGTGGGGTGCTGTTAATCTGGCCCATTTTTGTACCTTTAGATTAGACAGACTTGAAAGCAATACATCAGCAGTCACACATTCAGTGAGGTTCTAAAACAAAAGGTTCAGACCCAAATAAACACAGGAGCTAGGCAATAATACAAGTGACTGTGCTCTAGGCCAGGGAAAAATGGACACAGAAGAATGCACGTCCAAAGGGGACAGGCAACACTGACCTCCATCTGTCGCCATGAAGGAACATAGGCTCAAGGAGGCAAACTTTTTCAATTTTTTAAAAGAAAAGAGAAATCTTAAATTTTAAGTGAGATTCCCAATGTGAAATGCTAGCAACTGGCATTTTTTTTTTTTAAATTAAACCATGTGCACGTTGTTAAAAAAAAAAAAAAAAGTTAGTGCTCAGGCCACCAATGTCATATCCACATATCTAAAACAAATTGTTTCATCATAGCCTCTCTACCACGAGGGAGCAATTCTCTTGAGTGAGCCTGTGACAAAACTGATACGAGAAGTACCCCAAATTGATGTCCCACTCACCACCTTCCCTAGGACTAATGACTGGATGCTTTGGTAAGAGGAACACAGGGTCATGATGAGAAGTGGATTAAGGCAACATTTGCTCTCATCTATCAATGGCCACCTTACTGTGTGAGACAGAATGGTGAACAAGGTTGAGAATGCAGAGAGGCTCCACAGAAAGGTGGCTAGCCTCTGTAGAGAGATGATTTAGCAAATACCAAGGGGATGGAACAAGTGTAGATTCTACCGTGTTATACAGCTGTAGCCCTAAGGCTTGGATACCAGCTCCTGATCATGGCAGGGGATGGGCTGATACATCCTCCAATAATTAATTTTTAAAATTCTACATCCCAAGGGCCAGGGCCTTCACTCAGCACTGTTAAAAATATTTCTGTGCTCTGCTTCAGCAGGTGAATGTCAGTGAGAAACCCAATTCTCCTATTGCTTCTCCCCACTATATGTTTTCTTCAACAGATGCTATTACAGGCCTGAGTGTACTTACTGTCCAATCACTCTTTTGAGGCCTTATTTAAATGGACCTCGATGAGGCTTTGAGATTCCCAGGTGACACAGTGGTAAAGAATCTGCCTGTCAATGTAGGAAATGCAACAGACATGGGTTCAATCTCTGAGTAGGGAAGATCTCCTGGAGTAGGAAATGGAAACCCACCCCAGTATTCTTGCCTGGAAAACCCCATGGATAGAGGAACCTGGTGGCTTACGGTCCATAGGGTTGCAAAGAGTAGGATACAACTGAGCACACATGGCAAGATGAGGTTTTAGAGAAAAAGGAAGATCTAGGCTTTCAAGTGAAAAAAGATGAAAAGAGAGTCACTGAGGTTTAAATATGATCAAGTTCAACCCCCCAGGGTTGAAAGTACAATGGGGGTTTAGGCAGGATGGAAATCTAGCCACAAATGCATTTACTAGCAACTCCCCTTCATCAGAACTCTCAGTAATCAGTAACAAAACAGGGTCCAGTGACAGCAAGTAAGCTGCAATTTCACAACCAGAAGCTCCTTTTTTTTGGTTATAGAAAAATACTGTAAGTATGTACTGTGCTCAGTCATTATAAAAAAGAAGACTGACTAAAACAGAAAATACTGCAACATTACAACTTGCAGTTACCTGTTCAAGAACAACAAAAATCTGCTAGTAAAGTCTTGATATCATTCTTGCACATTCTTGTTGCTTCATATCAGGTAACTGGTTATGATACTGATCAAAAAATTGGTTTTTTGAAAGGTATTTTGACCTGCTAAAAGCTCATACAGTTGAAGTTATATTAAGGTAGAGAAGTTTGGGCTCTTTGGAAGTTTTAATAATTCACAGTTATATAAGGAATGGTAAGTTATCTAATTATCTGGAAGACCTATGAAAATGTTGAAAAGCTAAGACTTAGTTCATTAAAATAGATTTAATTATTAAGGAGTCAAATATAGATGAAAGAAAAGATGATTATAAAATAAAATTAACATGAACAAACTTTAGCAATTATTTTGTCACAGACTGAGCAAACACATTAAGATGATTTTGGGGGGCCAAAAACTTAATATAATAAATATTAATCAGTAATTAAACAAATCAGAAGAAATCCATAACACTTAGAAGCCTTAAATGTCTAAATATCTGATGCAAAAGTAATGCAAATATGGACTTTTTCTTTCACATCAACAGACTCCTTCATAAAGAATTTATACTACATGAGAAATCAGGCTTGATGTACAGAAATGGCAAAGTGCCTGCATTTTCTTTTTCACTCAAAAGAAACAATAATTTCTTCACCATATTTTTGCAGTAAAGTTAGGTTGATTTCCACTTTCCTATTTTGAGCTAAAGTATTTGAATAATAAATCAACAATCAAGAGATAACTTTCTTACCTTTAAGAATATGAAAAAATTGACCTGTATTCTGGATGCAATTCAGGAAGATTTCTAAAATATTGTGGAAAATGTGTGTAACATCTTCACCTGACTATTCTGATAGGGACAGTGCTCCTCGGGATGTATATAGGCAGGTATATTTTTAAGAAATCACTTTTAATGATTTTATAAAAATTCTCTACCATGAGTATTTCATAAAGGAATCTTTGTGATCTGGGGAGGGGCTTAATATTCTCAAGACTGATAGCTGTAGGTGCAGCATTTCAGGGGCTTGAACTTCCCGCTTCTCTGAAAGACCTTCATGCCCCCTTCTCTTTCTGCTATCTCTAGTTTATGAGGGTCTTTGTAGATCAGCACACATTTACTTTTTCTTTCTTAATCACATGTGTCTGGCGCTTTTGAAGAGAACACATCCGTTTTTCATGAGGAGCTCTAAAGATACAGTAACGAAAACCCCACATCTAGAAAGGCAACCCTGAAAGAGATCACAGGATGTTAAGGATCCTGGGCAGCAGCATCTCCACAATCCAGAGCACTCTTTCTGCACAGGGAGGATGAGCATGCGTCAGCCTGGTCCAGGCTCCACAGGGTTTTCTCTTTTTGGCGTAACTGCTAATGGAACTGCCAAGTGCCCTTAAGGGCTCTTCTTCTGCTGGGCCTGAGAGTTTCACTTTCTTAACAGTTCACCTCAGGTACAGGTACTCCCTGCACTCTAATGCAGTGACCAACCATAGCTGGCCCATCTCCAGCACTCAGCTGGAGATAATCACAATATGAAGCCAAGGGAGAGTTACTGGGGAGTAGATAGTAAAGCTTTTAGCCAAAAACCTTTAAACAACAATTTAGTTTCTCCTTCAAAAGGTAACATACACATTTTAAAATTTCACATACTGCAGGGACCAATGTTTCTCTTTGCTCTTCCTGACTTTTGAGCAAGTTAGGCAGTTTGAGAGCAGAACACTTGATATTACAGTACAGATTTTATCATTCATTTTCTACTTAAAAGGAGTGGGGCGATTTACCCCCTGACATTATGTTTGAGATGCTGCTACAGAATTTGTCACAAAATTTCTATCAGAATTTTGATATCTGACAGTCAGGAACCCGGCTTACAATAACATCAGGTTAAGTCACTATAAGAATGCAGAGAGGGAGGGAGAGAAAGGGAGAGAATTTTTCTAGACTGCTTTAAATATATGGGCAAAAAAGGTGAAAGAGGAGCAAAAAATTGATGCAAAAACTGTATCTATATCCAACCTAAATGCAAGAACTATATCTAAATTATGCAATTCTGTTTGGCTGATTGCTGGATTCTTAGCAATGCAGAATGAGAACTTTATTTGTGAATTAGGAAACATTTCAGATTTTGATCATTTAAAAATATGTTTTGCAAAAGAAAAGACTAGGAATTGATGAGCTATTTATTACCTTACTTCACTTTCTCTATGCAGTCCTAAGATAATAAATTAAAAGCAGTTCTGTCAGATGTATGATGTCCTTTATGAATAACTATTTTAGGATTCTCCATATATCGCCCTATTTTCTTTTCCATATTATAACAACATATTTGAGGCTCTTTGTTCCATAAGCAAATATCAGAAATGTTTACCTACATGTTTCTTCATAATTTTTTTTGGGCTATGCCTGCTTTTTCATATATATATCTAAATAATTAAAAGATCTCACCATAGCCTTGAAAAATACACGCTTCCTTTGATGCATGTTATGGGTAGTGCTGTACTTAGAGCCAGAAAGTTTTTTCTAGCCTCATCTTTTGTGCAAATCCTGTATTCACATCAAGTAATGTTAGTACAACTTCAGACAACAAGCACTCAATCTCTTTCTGGTTCTATTTTTAAAAGACTGTTTTGACAGCTCTAATTGTGGCATGCAAAAGTATCAGTCAGGTAGCTGAACTTGCATTTCAAAGACTATCCTTCAGGGCTGGATTTATTAAATATTAAATAAGAACATTAAGGAAATCATACATTTTACATGAAATATTTTGGTTTTAACATGATTTCTTCACTGAAATCATTGGTCAGTGCAGTCCCTTGCTACTACCATACCTAAATTATGCACTAGGCAAGGAATTTTCCTGTAGAAATCAGCAAGTCAACTGGAACAACCTCTCTGCAGGAAAGCCCTGTCAACATATATTATAATCCTTTTTCTGATTATATTTTGATAATAAAGTGAAGTAGGTTAAGAAAAGAAAATTAATTTTCTTTATAAGAAACATCTAATGAAGCTTTTATTCATTTCTGACAGGGATTCACCACATGTTGAGAATAACATCCTGCACTCAAGAGGAAAACTCAGATTCCATTCCCCATTCAGAAAGGAAGTAAGTGTGACATGGTTTCTAAAGTAATACATTAAAGAATTAATGACTAGATCACAAGCATTGAAACAACTTTTTAATCAAACAAATACATATAAAATATTACTGTTATATCCTTCCTTATAAAGATCCAGACAGGATTAAAGGATTTACTAAAGACTGCTGATGCCTACCACTGTGACTAAAAGTATTCTGTTTTTTTCTGGTAGACATTTATAACCATAAAAAAAGAATTAACTGGACAGTCAGGCTGTGCAAGTTGGCTTTTTTCCTTTAAGAATAAGACTTTTTTAGGAACAAACATTTATGTGAAAATCTCCTACCACTCTCAACTTTTCCTAACTTCAAAATAAAGGGAAATCCAAATAACTAGATTTTTTAAAACATACAACATTGTACTTAAGACAGTACCTGACAGCTACTAGGTGTTAAATATATATATGCTGGATGAAGGATAAAATAACATGGATTAGAAAATTTAAAAAGTCAAAATCTGCATGGTATATCTCTTTCCAACCTTTTACCTTTAACCTTGTCTTGACTTTTAAAATGTTTGGAGCATCTTATGGAATGTATACAGTTGGGTCTTATTCTACTAATCATCAGAGAAATGAAAATCAAAACCATAATTATGCAGCCACTATGGAGAACAGTATGGAAGTTCCTTAAAAAATTAAAAACAGAGTTAACATATGATCCTGCAATCCCACCCCTGGGCATATATCCAGAGAAAACTATAATTCAAAAAGATACATGCACCCCAATGTTCACTGCATCACTATTTACAATAGCCAAGACATGGAAGGAATTTAAATGTCCACTGACAGATGAATGGTTATAGAAGTGGGGTGTGTGTGTGTGTATGCACGCGTGTATAATGGAATTATTACTCAGCCATTAAAAAAGAACAAAATAACACCATTTGTAGCAACATGGATGGACTTAAGAGTTTATCATGCTAAGTGAAGTCAGAGAAAAACAAGTATCATGACATCGCTTATATGTGGAATAAAAAATACAAATGAACTTATTTATAAAGCAGAAACAGACTCACAGACACAGAAAACAAACTTATGGTTACCAAAGTGGAAAGAGGAGGAGGGGCAATTTATCCCGTCTAATTTAGAAGGCTGGAATTAATGTATGTACACTACTATATATAAAACAGATCACCAACAAAGACCTACTGTATAGCACAGGGGAATATATTCAATATTCTGTAGTAACCTATAATGGAAAAGAATCTGAAAAAGAATATATATATATATACATATACACACACAGATACATATATGTACACACAGATACATATATATAATTGAATCACTGTGTGGTACACCTGAAATTAATATGTTAGTGTTAGTCACTCAGTCGTGTCCAACTCTTTGCAACGCCATGTAGCCTGCCAGGCTCCTCTGACCATGGAATTATCCAGGCAAGAATACTGCAGAATGTAACTGTAAACTAACTATACTTCAATAAAGAAATAAAAAAGTTTAAAACTACAATGAGTTATCATCTCATACCTGTTAAAAGAGAACAAAAGAAAACAAAACACATCAAGAACACAAGAGAGAACAAAAATGTTGAGAAAAGGGAACCCCTAAACACTGCAGGTAGAAATGTAAAAATGGTACATCCACTACGGAAAACAATATGATAGTTCCTCAAAAAATAAAAAAATAGAGCCACCATATGGTTCATCAATCCCACTTCTGGGTATACATATGAAGGAATTAAAATCAGAATCTTTAAGACAAACCTGCATCCTCATATTACAGCATTTTTCACAATAGCCAAAACACGAACACAATCTAATGTACTTCATTGGGTCAACAGATTAAGAGAAAATATTACACACACACACACACACACACACACAGATATTATTCAGTCATAAAAAGGAAGTAAATCCTGCCATGTGCAACAACATGGATGTACAGTGGAGGGCACTATGCTAAGTAAAATAAAGAAAGACAAATACTAAATGATATCACTTATATGTGAAATGTTAAAAAAAAAATGCTAATTTCATTGGAAAAGAAAATAGAATGGTAGTTACCAGGGGCTGGGGTAGGGGGGATTAGGGTGATACAGGGCAATGGGCACAAATTTTCAGTTACAGGAAGAATAAGTTCTGAGGATCTAATACACAGCATGGGGACTATACTTAATAATATGTGTATATTTGAAAGTTGCTATGAAAGTAAATCTTGAAAGTTCTCACAGCAAGCAAAAAAAAATTGCAATTCTGTATGGTTATGGATATTAACTAGACTTATTGAGATGATCATTTTGCAGTATACAAAAATATCAAGTTACTTTGTGTATTAGATCCTAAGCATTCTCACCAGATACACAAAAGAGTTGCCAGTGTCAACTACGTGAGGTGATGGATGTGTTAATTATCTTGATCTTGGTAATCATTTTATAATGCATATGTATATCAAATCATCACATTATATAAATACATACAATCATATTTTCCAATTATTCCTTTGTAACAATATAAAAACATTCTTGGGATTTAAAGATTTACTGAGTGTTCTGACCTCAGGATGAGTCCCATCATACTTTACATGTCCAGTCATTTCAATAAGAAATGCAAACTTCCAAGATTATCTGTCATCCTACAGACTCACCACTAGACTTCTCTAAAAATCCGTTTCCTACTCTTCCTATCCTTACAAACTGTGATACTGTGATTTTTAACAAGAAATATGTATTTCATCTTCTTTCTCATTTCTGACAGAGCTCCTAAAATCTTTGGAATTTCCTAAGTGATAAAAGCAATAAAGGGGTCCTAACGTTTATAACAAACCCCTTTCAACCAACCCTGAGTTTATGTTAACAAGGTGACTTTTAAGCACTTAATGATGGGGGCCTGCTGCCAGGAGTACCAGCCACAGGATTGGAGGGTTGAAACTTTCAGTACCCACATGTTACTACAGGATTATTCACAACAGCCAAAATATGGAAGTGAACTAAGTGTCCTTCAATGGATAAATAAAATGTAGTATGTGTGTGCATGTGTGTGTTTAATGATTTTAAAAAAGGAAATTCTGCCATTTTCAACAACATGGATGATTCTGGAGGTTATAACTCTAAGTAAAATAAGCCATAATTAGAAAGACCATGAAGAGGAGAGTGGTTGAGGGTGAATCAATCTCCAATGGTCATTGATTTAATCAAACATACTTATATAACAAAGCTTCTGTAAAAATCCAAAAAGGAAAGTGTTTAGAGAGCTTCCAGGTTGGTGAAAATATGGAGATTCAGGGAGAGTGATGAGCCTAGAGAGGGCATGGAAGCTCCAGGCCCCATCCTATATACCTTGTCCTATGTAATTCTTCCATCTGGCTCTTCTTGAGTTACATCCTTCAATAATAAAGTGCCAATCTCGTAAGTAAAATGTTTCTCCAAGTTCTGTGGGCCACTGCAGCAAACTAATCCAACCCAAGGCAAGGACTGTTGGACCTTTCAGTCTACAGCCAGCTGGTCAGAAGGCACAGGTGACAACCTGGACCTGAGGCAGGGGAGTGACTTGGGAGGTTGAGACTGTAGTCTGTGGAATCCACCGCTGTCTCTCAGGTGCCAGGAGCAGGAGCTCCGCCCGTGGCAAAGGTCATGAGGAAGGAGGCTCGGCATACGCAAAGGCGGGATCGAGCCCCAGGAGTCCCCCTGAAAATTCTCGAGCATCTACCCCCAAAACCAGAGTCTGCCTACTTTCTGCTTTGTGCTCTCACCTACACCTCTGACTTTACGGGGGCCCTACTACCTCTCTCTGAAAAAAAAAAAAAAAAAAAGTTAACTTACAGCTCCAGGTAATAAAGTTCCTGGGTGTGATAGTGTTTCAACCTACAAACTCTTTTGGAAGTCCTCTAGCCTGCCTGAATAGGTTTTTCCGACCACATGTGATTGCTCAGAGCCTCCCAACTGTGAGAGGCATGAGACGTTCTAAACTGTCTAAATACAGATTCCTTTGGGCAGTTAAAAGATTGATGAGAAATTGTGTTGGTGAAGGGTTTTTCACTTTTTGGGCCAATGTTTGCTGCTAAGTTTCCATATCCCCTACCTGCTGTGTCCCTGGCAGTGTATTGATTAATATAATTGGTGTAGGTAGTAGCTTTAATGTTTGTAACCTTGGACCCTTGAGTTAATTCTTTTTCTTGTTATAGCCCATCACACCTTTGCCCTATAGGAATGCAACTTTATCTAATGCTTTTGGAGGGTGGCGCCTGACTAATCACCTTTAGAGAAAAATAAGTTTTCTGAAGAAAGGGTCTTAAAATGTTAACAGGCCTCTGGGCCAGAAGATGATGCAAATCACCTAAACTTTTGCATATGATAAGTTTGCAGGAAGAAAGCCTGGCTTACTGCATGACCCTATCCCTTCCCCCATTATCCTCTATGCACAACTTAAGGTATAAAAACTACTTTGGAAAATAAAGTGCGGGCCTTGTTCACCGAAGCTTGGTTTCCCCATGTCGTTCTTTCTCTCACCTTCTGGATGAATTATTCAGCCTCTTTTCTCCACTGAATTTCCTCACTGAGCTATCCTTATTTCAGCCTCTTTTCTCCACTGTATTTCCTCACTGAGCTATCCTTATTTAACCACTCTTTATATCCTTAATTAACATTTAATTAAGCAATTGTTTCCTGATCCTCGCCGACGCCGTCCCTGCTTCAAATTCCCTGGATCCACCCGGGCTGGACCCCGGCACTCAGGAGTATCAGAACTGAGTTAAATTTGTGGAACACTAGGTCAGTGTCCTCAGAAACTGATTTAATTCCTTGGTAGTATGGGAAAAATATACACAATGAACAAATCTTTCCACTGCACCTTTTAGAATTCATGGTCAGTGATCAATAGGGTGACTATGTAATACCATTTGAACATTCCTATATCACTTTTGCCTAGAAAATTCCATGGACGGAGGAGCATGGTAGGCTGCAGTCCATGGGGTCGCTAGAGTCGGACACGACTGAGCAACTTCACTTTCACTTTTCACTTTCATGCATTGGAGAAGGAAATGGCAACCCACTCCAGTGTTCTTGCCTGGAGAATCCCAGGGACGGGGAAGCCTGGTGGGCTGCCGTCTATGGGGTCGCACAGAGTCAGACACGACTGAAGCAACTTAGCAGCAGCAGCAGCAGCATATCACTTTACTGTTTGTACGGTGTCACACACAATAGATAAAATTTCCCTCATTTATATAATACATTAGATGCCCAACCTAATTACCAGTAAGCTCTCCTATCCTTGAATGTTTCCCTCACCATAAGTGCAACTGGCTGCTCCCTTAGGACGCTGCTTCTGTGGTCCTCTCAAGTGGAAGCTGCTTTTCCTCTCACATCCCTGGTACCTCAAACCCTGGAGACAGAGTAGTTCTCCTTGATGGCCCTTGTCACTTTCCATCAAACTCACTTGTTCTTTCCTCTTTCTTCACTAAAAACTTATAGCACCTTTGAAAGGCATTACCAGACTATCACCCCTTTCCCTCCTTGTTGACATTACCTATTAACCTCCAGTCACTTCCCCTCACTCATTCATGAATTCAGCAGCTACTTTCCACCACTACTCCTGTTATTCTTGGGGACTTCCAGACCCCAAAACTTGACCATCCAATTCCACAGCTTCTTGACTCTTTACTTGATGGCTTCCCAGGTGGCACTAGTGGTAAAGAACCCACCTGCCAATGCAGGAGACATAAGAGACATGGGTTCGATCCCTGGGTGGGGAAGACCCCCTGCAGAAGGAAACGGCAACCCAGTACCCTTGCCTGGAGAATCTCATGGATAGAGGAGCCTGGTGGGCTATAGCCCATAGGGTCACAGAGTCAGACACAACCGAAAAGGCTTTGCACACAGATGGTCTAGATGTCCTTCTCTCCTCATCCATCCCAGAGTCTGCGGTCTAGTTTATAACACAGTACCCCCAACTCCCTTACCCTCTCTCCTTCTCGTGGGCTCATCTAACAACACCTCAATCCAATCATCTGCTTCCTCTAGGACTAGGCAGCACAGCAGAACACAGAGTACACACATACACAACTCACATACACAGATCTACTTCAAATGTATACTCATGTATCTGAAAGGGCTACACAACAATGCCAAATGGTCCTACTCCTTGCCCCAGTAAACCCGCTCTCGATAAATACCTCATTCTCTCTCTCCATAAACATATCTCAATAGCCTTCTTCATACTTGGTTAATAACTTTACCACTTTCTTCACTGAAAAAATATAATCAGATTCAAAAATCTGTCATTTTTTTTCTTCAGCAAGTCTACCAATCTACCCAGACAGCTATCCTTAATATCGCATATCTCTTAAAAAAAAAATTCCTGTCCTTTGATCCCTCTGAATGATTATTTCCCTGAAAAATTCCTTAAGATTATTTATGTGCTGTATCCTTCTCATCATTTAGCAAAAAAACAGAGAAGTCACCTTGTCCAGCAAGGCCTTTACCAACTGCTCTCCTGAACTGTCATACTCTACTTCTGGACTCTCTTCTGTAACAGCTATCAATACCTGAAATTATTTTATTACATCTGTTTCCAACCACCAAACTTCAGCTTCTTGGACACAAGGATTCTATCTTCAAGCATCACTATATTCTTTAGTACTTAAAATAGTGCCTGATACATACTAAGTGCTACATAAAAATATTTACTAAATAAATGGTTTATTGGACTAATTACTGAGAAACACTACGTAGACTAAGATTTATCTACTAACAGACATAAAAGACAGACCGTAAGACACTCTTACTATATACTGACCTTGAATTTTTATAAATACTAAAGCCTATTTCACTACTAAAGCACCACAGCCAACTATCCAAAATAATGGTAGATGCATGGAGAGATATATTGCCTAACATTTTGTTCTTTGATGCAAAATACTAGGAATGATTCATATATTAATATTTCAAATTAATCATTCAAGATATTTTAATAATAATGTTGATAAACACCATAAAAATAAAACATAACAATTTTAATTTTGAAATAATTCAAATAACTTATCAACAAAAATTAGTAGAAGCATTAAGTCATTAGTCATGTAATGATTTCTTTTAAAATGGAAATTAATTTTATTAATCTACTGAATATTAGATATTACGAATTACAAATGTTAAGTTCTAAATAAAAACTATTATTATACTCTGTAAGAATAAACATTAATAAACATTAAGCTAAAATGAAGACCAATACTCTGAAAAGTAATGAAATCAATTAGCACAAATTAAAAAATCAAAAAGTAACATCATAATCCAATTTTCCCACTTTAACTTACTGAATGAACCCTTTATAAATTAAAGAAATAGCCAATTTGTTAATATATTTTGCCTGAAAGATACTGTTTCTACTCATTTTTATTTTTACTTTATTCACTAAATATTTTTCTTTTATAAAAGACTACCCATCATGGGTGAAAGTATCTGTCATTGTCTGCCCCACAGAATTTGAATTTGCAAAAATTCTAAGAGTTACTAAACAATACTATTAATTGTATGTTAAAATACTGGTTTCATTTCAATTGCAGATAATCCAGAGATGTGAAAAGGCAAGCTTACATTTTAGATTCAAAATCATGGTTTTTCATGTATATTTTTAACTGCTTCTTCATTGATTATATTAAGAAAGATGCAATTTTATAAATAAAATTATTTAATAAAGCTTTAAAAATATGCATTTATAAAATCTGATATTTTTCACATTGTAAGTTATTGCCTTTTTCATATCAATTATGTTTCCCATAAAATTAAATATATGCAAAAAATGTAATAAGAGATTTTTCACCTTGCAAATAACATATCTGGAGACAGAAATGGATAACTACTTTTAGCATACAAAATTAATGAAGAGTTCATCTGTGATGAAAATAATACTGAGGCATATGTACTTTTAAAAATGTCTAAATTCCTCAGTATATTCTTAAGTAACAGTAAATTATAATCTCTTATTCAAAGAATATCTATTTCAGTGTTTTTAATCCCTTACACTATAAAATTTCTTTAAAAATAATTCTTATGTTGTTAGTTCAAGTGAACAATTATTAAAGATTAATAAACAATTATTTGTTTCTCTAATATGCTTTTTTAATAAACTAAGGAAGCCAAGTCATCAGCATAGAGTAAGTTAAGGAGTACTGATTTCCTGCACAAATTTTAATCTATTATAATCTACTAAAACTGCTAAAGGAATTAAGAGGCAGTGGCTTATCCTATGCTACAAACAATTAGATTCAAAGTTTCACACATCTAAAACACATTATTACCAAAAAAAAAAAAAAAAAAAGCACAGTATTACTAATCTATAAAAACATCCAATTATCTATAAAAATTTATTAAAAACTCCTATCTATTTTTAAGGAATAACTCTATATAGTAAAAATCCAGTTATATAAAACTTTTAAGTTTACTAAGTCAAAACTAATGTTTTACTTAGAG
The DNA here is from genome assembly GCF_032452875.1 of Bos javanicus. Classification (NCBI taxonomy): domain Eukaryota; kingdom Metazoa; phylum Chordata; class Mammalia; order Artiodactyla; family Bovidae; genus Bos; species Bos javanicus. Next base: position 34,552,507 of record NC_083874.1, on the reverse strand, counting down.
AATCAATAACATTTACTTCTACACCAATGAAGTTGTATCCATGATCAACAATTTACCTTTCTGAAATTCAACATCATTCAATGGAAAGGATTCTCTATTAACATGATCACATTTTTAAACAGCCAGTTTAGTGCATTAAATGGGGATATGTGATGAGGAAAAGGATATGTGATGAAGAAAGCCATATGAAAGTGCTCTTCTACATAATTCACTAACAACGGTGGTGGTGAAGAGCTTCCTCCTTCCAAAATCTTAGGGAAAAGACCCTAATATTGTAATGGTTACAGCTAAGGAAAGCTGGTTTGGAGTCTTAAAGTGGGGGGACATAATTTTTCTTAATAAAATTCTCATGTTCCATATAATACATTTTATAACCTAAGCTACAGAAAGCTGCTAAGCACTGTGACTTGTTTTGTATACCGTAGTCCTCAATACTTTATGTACATAAAATTTTCACAATACACAGCGATTTTTTAACCCACCACAAACAGGCTGATGAAACACACAGTCACCTTTATATAAGTGACTCTCTGAGTTAACTGCTGCTAAGTCGCTTCGGTCATGTCCGACTCCGTGCAACCCCACAGACGGCAGCCCACCAGGCTCCCCCAAACCTGGGATTCTCCAGGCAAGAACACTGGAGTGGGTTGCTATTTCCTTCTCCAACGCATGAAAGTGAAAAGTGAAAGCGAAGTCGTTCAGTCGTGTCCGACTCTTCGCAACCCCATGGACTGCAGCCTACCAGGCTCCTTAGTCCATGGGATTTTCCAGGCAAGAGTACTGGAGTGGGGTGCCTTTGCCTTCTCCAGAGTTAACCACATGGCTTAAATAACAATTCAGAAAATAATCTACCCTACATCAAAGTGTAGAGTCTACATGTAAAGTCTTCTATCAGCTACAAATCCACAAAATCTGGAACTAGTCCAGGCAACTCAACCAAATACAAAGCATCTGAAGTTAAAAGTCAACTAATATAATAAAAAAAAGTAACAACTTTTAAAAGTCAGATTGTTAAATTCTCACATAATACTACACATTTTGAAAATTTTTAGTAACTAAAAATATTAATAATGATAGTTTTTTAAATGTATTTAAAACTGCTTAATGAGAGTAAGTGACTTTAAAAAGCTCTGTATGCTAGAAAAATTAAATATGTGTGTGTGTGAGTATAAAGCTTACTTTTAAATCTAATGTTTAGTTTTTCTTTACAACTCCAAACTATATACAGGAAACTCTAGTAGTAAAGAAAAAACCAGAACTCCCTCTTCTTGCCTAAATGTGTATATAACTGGAGTAAATGTGAGTTAGAAATTCTTATTCTATATACATATACATCTCTTATTCTATATAAAAATCCCCATAAATATTTTCCCAAGAGGACAGGAAAATTTATTTTCTTAAATTGAAAGCTTTTGCCCACTAAAAATATTTAAATTTGTTCTCAAAATTATAGTAGTCTTACATTCTACAGTTATTTCCATGTGAAAACTTCAATATCAGTAGGGTATCACAGTCAACAAATCTGTTCAATGAATACTGAGAAATCTAAAATTATTCAGATTGCATAAAAATGAAAATGTTTGCTATTTCAAAATGGCACGCACCTGGTTAAAAATTACAGCTCTATCCAAGACAATCTACAGATTCTGTGCTTTATCTATCAAAATTCCAGTGGCATTTTTACAGAAATAGAACAAATAATCCTAAAATGTGTATGAAACCAAAACAGACTCTAAATAGTCAAAGCAATCTTCAGAAAGAAAACAAAGCTAGAGGTATCATGCTCCTTGATTTCAAAATACATTATAAAGCTATAGTAGTCAAAAAAGTACAATACAGGCACAAAACAAATGAAACAAAATAGAGAACCCAGAAATAAACCCACACTTACATGGTCAATTAGTCTACCATAAAGGATGGAAATTTTCTTCAATAAATGCTGTTGGGAAAACTAAACAGCCACATACAGTCACATGCAAAAGAAAGGAAACAGAACCACTATCTCACACTATACACAAAGATCAACTCAAAATGTATTATGACCTAAAATGTAAGACCAGAAATCATAAAACTCCTAGAAGAAAACATAAGCAATAAGCTCTATGACATAGGGATTGGCAATGATTTTTTTAAATCTGACACCAAAAGCAAAGGCAGGCAATAAAAGCAAAAAATAAACAAGTAGGACTACATTAAACTGAATAACTTTTACACAGCAAAGGAAATCATCAACAAAATGAAAAAGCAACCTACTTAAACAGGGAAAAATATCTGCAAGTCACATACTAATAATGGATTAATACCTAAAATATATAAATAATTAATAAAATTAAATATTAAAAAATCCAATTTAAAAATGGGCATATGATCTGAACAGACATTTTTTCAAAGAAGACATATAGATGGCCAACAGGTACATGAGAAGATGCTCAACATCACAAAATAATTAGGGAAATGCGAATAAAAACCACGAAGAGCTACCACTTCACACCTGTTAGAATGGCCATATCACCAAAAAGACAATAAATAATAAATGCTAGTAAGGATGTAGAGAAAAGGGAACCCTTGTGCACTATTGGTGGGAATAAAAATTGATGCAGCCACTATGGAAAACAGTATGGAGGCTCCTCAAAAAATTGAAAACAGAATTACCATATGACCCAGTGACCCCACTTCTGGGTATTTATCCAAAGAAAACACTAACTTGAAAAGATATATGCACCTCCATGTTCATTACAGCATTATATACAATAGCCGAGACAAGGCAACAATCTAAGCATCCATCAGTGGGTGAAGAAAATGTGATACAAACACATGTGTGCATGTGTGTGTGTTTGTCTATGTGTGTATGTGTGTGTGTGTGTGTGTATATATATACGTAGGTATACATACATATATATATATATATTAATATGTGTAGATCTATAAAGGAATAGTATTTATTCATAAAAAATTATGAAATCTTGCCATCTCCAAAAACATGGATGGACTTCTGGGTATTATGCAAAGTGAAGTAAGAAAAAGAAATGATATCACTTATATATGGAACCCGGGGAGGGGGGAAGCTTATATAAAGACAAGCTCTATGATAAACAGAACATGACTGGTGTTTTCCAGAGGCAGAAGTACAAGTGAGGGTGGAATGAAATGACTGAAGAAGGTCAAAAAGGCCCATTTTTTAAGTCATGGGGATATAATATATAGCATGGCAACTATACTTAGTAATACTATATTGTATAGTTTAAAGTTGCTAATGGAGTAAATCTTAAAACTTCTCATCACAAGAAAAAAATTTGTTGTAACTATGCATGGTGACAGATGTTAACCAGATCACTACACTGTAGTGATCATTTTGCAATGTATAGAAATACCAAATCATTACTGTATATAAATACCAATAATAATATATATTATTATATACATAATAATATAATGTTATATATCAAATGTACTTTTTCTAATCATACTTTAATTTTTAAAATTAGGGCAATTAATAGCACACTTAAATCACATTAGCTGAATTCAAGTTTAGTTCCTAAATACTTATTTATGAAATAAAATTTCAACCTAAATTACTTGATTATCATTTTCTTTTGCTACTTATTTCAAGCTATAAAGCTCATGTACAAGACTGTAACTTGCTATAGGTATCCTCTACTGTAGGTCTTTACGTAATTAAACACCCATAGAAACAATACTGAACCAATCAGGCATACCATTTTCCTTTCATTCCATTTTATAAATAAGAACTTCTAACCCAGCTAAACTAACTAATCACATTTCAAATTACTGATTCGGAAAAAAAAAAAAAAATTAGAGGTACATTTTTAAAACAATATAGAATGAAATAAATCCTGCTTTCCATTGAGTAAGTGAAATTTGTTTTTATGGCTATTTGGATTACTCTCTTCTTCTAGGTAAGTTTAGTATGTAACTCTTAATTCTTTAGACAAAAACCCATAGACTTAAAATGTATAAAAAAGTTAACCTGGTATTGTCAGCTGCAGATTATCATAACTAGCACCATAAGAACAATTGTACTAAATTTTAACGCTGTTCATTAATAGTTCCATTTTCCTGAGTTTGCGTTTGTTCTTTGGCATTGGCTTAGGATATAATCCATTTTTCAGAAGATGTTCCTTGCTGAGGCGAATTTGAGCACCATGCTGAAGCTGGAAAGAGCATAAAGCCTGAAGAGGGCGAAGCAAAGTCTGTTAAAAAAAAAAAAAAAGAAACATACACAAGCGTGACAAATCATGAATTTTTTCTCTGGAAACAGGTATTATTATATTTTTATTATCAGCTCTTAACTATGAAAAGCAATAGATACTCTAATAAATATATGATAATTTCTAAATGAATAATTCATATAAATTCATACCTTACATACCACTAAGGAATTCCAGTAAGAAGATACAAATACTAATTTTCTATATGGGTGATAAAGTCTAAACTTAGTTTTATACTTTAATATATTCAAACAGTACAAAAATTGGTGCCATTATAATAACTGATTTGTAACAAGCAGACTAAAAGAGACATTTCAGTACAAATTAGTTAATTCAGTTTCAATCACAGACTAACACAAGCTTCCTGCTACTTGATAACAATTAGATGATTGCAGCAATGGATAAGTTTACTAATTCTCTCACACTACTCCATGGCCTACATGCATGCTCAGTTGCTTCAGTCGTGTCCAACTCTTTGCGACCCCATGGCCTGCAGCCTTCCAGGCTCCTCTGTCCATGGGATTCTGCAGGAAAGTATACTGGAATGGGTTGCCATTTCCTCCTCCCGGGGATCTTTCTGACCCAGGGATCAAACCTGCATTTCTGTGTCTCCTGCATTGCAGGCGGATTCTTTACTGCTGAGCCACGGGGGAAGCCCACCCAAGGCCCACATACCAGTTAGATATTCAGGTTTGGGTGCATTTGAAATAACTGTAATTGTATACATAGCTGTCTAAACTCAAATACCTATAGAGCCAGACATAAAACACAAACATGTGACCTAGATGGACCCATAAGATAGCACAAGAATAGTGAAGGTTGTAAAACAACTGGAGCATAATGTCCTTGCTGCTGCTGCTGCTGCTGCCATAATGTCCTTGAAGTTATTCAAATTCAAAAGTTAGGAAAAAATAAAAAGATTAAGCCAGCATTTTAAACATATTTGAATCAGATTCTTTCCTTGGGCCTGAGATACCTGATCTAACGCTTTTAAATAACAAACCTGATTATGCAGATTGTTTTGAAAAAATAAAAAGATACACAGATCTTTTTAGTTAGATAGTCAAATCTAAAGATAGATTTAACAACAAAAATTTCACAGTGTCTAAGTAAAAATGTATTCCCTCCCATGTACAACATAAGTGGTAGCAAAGGGCTTTTAAGTTTTAATTTACAATGAATTCTTACGAATATGTGGTACTCACTGATAGTTGCTTTTCCATATCCATTCTTTTCTTCCTAATTTCAAAAAAATCCAAAACTTCATACAAGGTGGCAATGTGTCCAACTAGCAATACTACACTAACTAGTGACAGTTTATCCAACAAGGTAAGTGGAAGGCCTTGGATTAGGACAGATTTAGCAGGCATCGTAGGCTTTTGCCTTTTCTTCGTATCTGAAACATGACTGTTAGATGTGAGATAAACATTATGCGACTACAGGGCAATAAAAATGAAGATTAGAACCAAAAACATACAATGATGAACAGAAAGAAAAGAAATCTGGGTCTCTGATGTCCTTTTCAGCTGCATCCCCAGCCCTGGACTACTCACTTCAGCATTTCTCATTCACAGGAGAAAAATAAGCCCATATATGGTTCAACCACTGTAGTAAGGGCTCTGTTACATGCAACCAAATGAAACTCCCAACTGACACCAATAAGAAAAAGACAAACATATTAGAAAAAGCTCTGACATTGCTGCAGAAAGTCTCTGGTATGTTCTTATAATTTTAGTATCTTCAATTCTTCAAACAAGAGAAGAAATACAGAAATGACTATATGTTACTTTTAGGGTCAACAAAGGAAGTGACTGGATCCTGAAACATCATATCAGAGACACACATTCAGGACCATATACAGACTAAGACAACTGAAGTTTCTATTGCTATGCTATGACATTTATTAGATTCTTCATGATAGAAGAGTAATGCTCCTATAATACTCCTATAACTCCTATAAGGGTTTCCAACTTTTACTTCCCGAAGATAAGATTCTATTAATTCTCTGAAGTAATTAAGAGAATGAATTTTGGAGATAGACAGATTTATGATAATCACTAGGGCTGCTTACAAATACACCAGTCCTCTTTCAGGATACATGATCAGACTGCATTTTTCTAGTCTGCTCTGAAGTTAGGTATGGCCATATAACTTGACATGGTTAACAAAATATGAGCATGAATAGTGTGCATCATCTCTGGACAGGTGCTTTAAAAGTGGTTAATGATTCCCCACGTCCTCTCACTCCTTCCTTGATAAAAGTAGAATGATGTGTCTAGATGGTGCATCCATCAGCCTGCATCCCTAAGTATTATTAGTAGAGGTCCCACTGGAAACCCCACTGTACAGAGTGCATTATGCCATTCTGATTTTGGAGTTTAAGTACTGATAAAATCACCAGCTGTGTTTCCGGATAAATTAGGTAATATCTATTTGCCTCACTTTCTTTATCTGTAAAGTGAGGAAAGGAGCCTGGTAGGCTGTAGTCCATGGGGTCGCGAAGAGTCGGACACGACTGAGAGACTTCACTTTCACTTTTCACTTTCATGCATTGGAGAAGGAAATGGCAACCCACTCCAGTGTCCTTGCCTGGAGAATCCCAGGGACGGGGGAGCCTGGTGGGCTGCCGTCTATGGGGTCGCACAGAGTTGGACACGACTAAAGCGACTTAGCAGCAGCAGCAAAGTCCATCTTACACGGTTATTATTATGGTGGGCTATAATGATACATTTGAAGTGCTTAGCATACAACTTGATATAAAGGATCATTTTTCTCTATACATTCATAAGATTATATCTGAGGCAATGTGAAGCTATATGAGAGGTTTACTTGTTCAGAAGAACAAAAAAATCCTCTAGTTACAAAAGTAGCTAATTTTGAAAAGTTTATTTGGGGGAAAATCAGGGTTCTGTAAACCCCTTGTCTATAGATGCAAAGTAACAGTTTCAAAAGACCATTATAACCAGCTTCTGATGATGGAGTAGAACTAAGGCATTTTGGCTACAGCACAAAGGCTTGCCCCATCTAGTTATAAAAGTTCATAAGGCTTCCAAGGTATGAAAAACCCTGGTACATATTACAATAGCAGAATGAAAGTCACCAACTTTCAGTTCAATTTTTCTGTCAATCTACAGATAAGAACATGAGAGACAAGGAAAGGCAAAACAATGAAATCTTCTTGAAGAGTCTGGTGTCAGGCAGTTAACATAAAGTATCCCTATGTTATGCTTCTCATAACAATATTATGAGGTAACTATTTCTCATATATTACACATAAGAAAGCAGCCACAAAGAGATTACATGAATTGCCTTCTGGTAAAAACTGATGATGACAAGCGACAAAATTCTAATTCAAACTTGCTTCAAAACTTGTATCATGCTATTTCCCAATGTCTGAAAACTGCTCAAGAATAAAGGAAAAGAATGAGTCAACAGACTAAGAAGGCCATTCTATGCCAAGTGCTTTATTTTGAGAAGCCCCACCTCTACAGAATAAAGCCAGCTGAAAAACAGTCATTTTTCTCCCCTCATCATCTTAAGGTTATATTAGAATACATCTAATAAAAGATTATTGGGGGGAAAAGGCATGTTATAGCTTTCCTTCCCAGGAAAGAAAGAAAACACCTATTTCTGAGCAGATGTTAATTGTGTTTCTCAGAAGCATGCACCAATTTTTTTTTTTTTTACTGCAGCTAGATTTAAACAGGATGACTTGGAGTTCTCCCACTAAGAAAGCTAATTGTCAGCCAGATGCAATAATAAGCAACTTGGGATGTCTCATTATGCTTTTTTTCTGCTCATGCTCCTGCTGTTCATCTTATCAGAACCTCCCAAATAACATACCTGACTGTCAAACATCCTTTTTCTACTCCTGGTCACTACCACTAACACAAGTGACCAAAGCAAAAAGAATGAGAACTTAATGACCTCACTATTGCTTTGGGACCTTATGTTCAGCTTGACCCTTTCTGTAAGGTGGGGCTTCTTAAAGAGATGGGAATACCAGACCACATGACCTGCCTCTTGAGAAACCTATATGCAGGTCAGGAAGCAACAGTTAGAACTGGACATGGAACAACAGACTGGTTCCAAATAGGAAAAGGAGTACATCAAGGCTGTATATTGTCACCCTGCTTATTTAACTTCTATGCAGAGTACATCATGAGAAACACTGGGCTGGAAGAAGCACAAGCTGGAATCAAGATTGCTGGAAGAAATATCAATAACCTCAGATATGCGGATGACACCACCCTTAGAAAGTGAAGAAGAACTAAGGAGCCTCTTGATGAAAGTGAAAGAGGAGAGTGAAAAAGTTGGCTTAAAGCTCAACATTCAGAAAATTAAGATCATGGCATCCGGTTCCATCACTTCATGGCAAATAGATGGGCGAACAGTAGAAACAGTGGCTGACTTTATTTTTCTGGGCTCCAAAATCACTGCAGATGGTGATTACAGCCATGAAATTAAAAGACACATACTCCTTGGAAGGAAAGTTATGACCAACCTAGACAGCATATTAAAAAGCAGAGACATTACTTTGTCAACAAAGGTCCGTCTAGTCAAGGCTATAGTTTTTCCAGTAGTCATGTATGGGTGTGAGAGTTGGACTATAAAGAAAGCTGAGTGCCGAAGAATTGATGCTTTTGAATTGTGGTGTTGGAGAAGACTCTTGAGAGTCCCTTGGACTGCAAGGAAATCAAACCAGTCCATCCTAAAGGAGATCAGTCCTGGGTGTTCATTGGAAGGACTAATGTTGAAGCTGAAACTCCCAATACTTTGGCCACCTGATGCGAAGAGCTGACTCATTTGAAAAGACCCTGATGCTGGGAAAGATTGAGGGGAGGAGGTGAAGGGAACGACAGAGGATGAGATGGTTGGATGGCATCACTGACTCAATGGACATGAGTTTGGGTGAACTCTGGGAGTTGGTGATGGACAGGGAGGCCTGGCGTGCTGCGATTCATGGGGTCACAAAGAGTCGGACACGATTGAGTGACTGAAGTGATGTCTGATGTTGGCTGATCCTAGGGTTTTACCTCAACAAAAAGGAAAATACAGAGACTATACAAAAAGCAAGCCTAAACAACAGTCTTGAGCTTCATCTCTCCTTTAAGATACCTAAGTATAGTGTTATTTTCTTCTCAAGAACATACAGAGATGATGGCTAATAAACAAAGCTGACAGATAAGTACAGGGGAATATTAAGTGTGTTTTGCTGATGTGAGGTACATTGGAATAGGTGATAAAGTTAAGGGAGAGGGAAAAATGTCTGAGAATACTCCCTGGTCAATTGGACAAAGGATTTAGGATCCCTCATGAATTTTTTTCCTCAAAGGAGAGAAAGAGAAGTTGTCAAGACCCCAAATTAACTCTACTCACACAGATTCACATAAAAAGAGTCTATTCACGATAGCCTACTTCTTCCAAAAGAAGAAAGTCTCCAATCCTGACACAGGACATGGCTTAGGGTGGGGGAGAGGAAAGGGCCACTCAATGCTTCTTCTAGCATTCTTTAACTCTCCTCATCCTGCAGGTCTTTCATTCTTTTTTCTTTCTTGGTAACTAATCCAGTGATTCTGAGCTGAGCTTTTATCCATTATTGGAATTTCCTTCATGGCTAAGGCATACTTTTATAATAGAAACCATGATGTATGAGAGAGAGAGGAAAAGGCAGAAGAGAATATTCTGTGTGTATGTGTTGTGTGTGTGTGTGAGAAGAGGGAGTTACAAAACTTTATTTAGTTATGCTCATTATCCTCTGACTTTTCTTCTGGAGTCGAATTTATCAAAAATTTTCACTAATTAAAAAAAATCTAACAATTCAGTTTTATTTTGGTATTTTTTTCTTGTCATAAGTGTAAAGTTTCTTACATGTTCTAAAAGAATGAGATAGTGAGCTTACTAAAATGTTATTATTTACTAATGATTATGAATTATATATGAAATCATCAGGCTTTCATGGAAATTAAGTAAAATGTTGATTACAGGTTATAACCTTTTCATATTCAGTAGGCTTTTTTCTCAAAAAAAATTGTATCTTTTTATACTCTAAGCAACATTAATAGATAAACAGAAAGTTGATATTTCTCCTCAAATAAAAGTACCAATGGAAAGAATGTTGCCGTAAAATGTTCTTTTAATTAAAAAGAAAAAAGTCGAGTACAAGAGAACACAAATACTAAGAAATACAGAATGCTGAAATATCTATCCAAGAAAAAACTGTATTTAATGTTATGCTACTTAAAAACAATTTAGCATATTACAAATGCTGTTTGCACAGCCTAGAATGAATATTTAAATAATCCAATCTGGAATGCTAAACTAACAGAAAAACACCAGAGGAGAAATGAAGGTTTTAAAAGTACATACATTTCTATCACAGACATAGGCTACTTGTCACTTGAGCTACAAATTTAACAAGTTATGCATTTTTAAATTTGCCAGACAAAAATCTAACCAAACACCTACTTTCAAAGTATGTAACTTTCCAAAGACATACCTCTTGTATGTAGTTATTTTTCTCCAAGATAGAAAGAGCAACAGCTGCACACTCCAGTGTAGAAAGGCACCTATTAGTTGGTTGCGCCCGAATTACATACTGACTAGAAATGCTAGTTTTTAATTGCACCTGAAACCAAAAACAGAATAGAATGCAGTTTTCGTTTTAGGTTTAAAACATAAGGTCTGTATTTTAAATACTAATTACTCTAATTTCCTTCCAAAATCACCAGTTTATAAATATTAAATGTATCAATATCTTCTGTATATAAATCTTTTTATTAGTTTTGTTAAAAAGAAGCAAGAAGATAGTTACGCATCTAATAAAGAAGATACATTCAAAATATATACAAATTCCTACAAATCAAAAATAATAGGACTAATAACCCCCTCCCAGTGGGTAGAAGAGTAAACAGACACATCACAAAAGAATATATATACAAGTACAAATAGGTACATGTAAAGGGGCTCAACATGATTTAATATAAATTAAAATCACAATAACATGTCATACTCGTTACTGTTATTGTTGCTTTTAGTCATTAAATTGTGTCCAACTCTTTTGCGACCACATGGACTATAGTCCGCCAGGATCCACTGTCCACGGGATTTCCAAGACAAGAATACTGGGGTGCCTTAACATTTCCTCCTCCAGGGGATCTTCCCAACCCAGGGACTGAACCTGTGTCTCCTGCATTAGCAGGCAGATTCTCTTCCACTGAACCACCAGAGAAGCCGCCTTTCACACCCATTAGAACAGTTAAAATAAAAAAGACTAACACCACCAAATCGGGATGCAGCAAATGAAACTCTCATACATTGAATTAGGAGTGAAAATGGTTTAATCACTCTGGAGAATTGACAACTGGGATTTTTTGTTTTACAGTTATTTCTTCCATTATTTTTTTAAATGTCTTTGAGGTCTCCTGTTGTATCTTTTTTAAACAATATATTTTTTTTTTGATTGTGTTAGGTCTGTTGTTACTTTTTCTCTAGCTGCAGAGAGTGGGGCCTATTCCCTAATTTCACTGCAAAGGCTTCTCACTGTGCTGGCTTCTCTTGTTGCAGAGCATATGCTCTAGGCACACAGGCTTCAGTAGTTGTGACACGTGGGCTCAGTAGTTGTGGTCAAGGCATGGCTTGGTTGATCCACAGCACGTGGAATCTTCCCAGACAAGGAGCTGAACCCATGTCCTCTGCACTGGCAGGCAAATTTCCAGCCACTATACCACCAGGGAAGTCCCTTCCATTATTTTTTAAACTGGTAAATGTATGTCTATGTGGATGTGAATGCATATAAACATACAGACATATACATACATATCCTCTTTTTAGATAAAAGTAGTAGCATACTACAAATACTTTTCTCCATCAAGATAATATTCTAGCTGAGACAGAGTCATACATGAGAAAAGCAATAGACAAATGAATGTCAGAATTTTGGCTCTTTAATTACATGAAACTCCAGTATTATCCTATACTCATAAAGCTATATCCCAAGTCCATACTCTGACCAAAATCATATGTAAGAAAAGGTGATGAGAAATATGGTTCTTTCACTCTTCTTTTTGTAAAGAATTCTCTACAACTTGTTTCCTTTCCTTCCCCAAAAAGAGATAAAGGAGAGAGAGGGAAGGGAGAGAAGTGGGGAAATAAAGTGAGAAATAAAGTGGGTAGAGATTCACTACAGAATGTATGTGATTTTGAAATATATATTTGACTAATTATGCTTTAGATATGATCATGTTAAAATTACTTCACATTTTAACCAAAGGACAGGATAAAAAACAGATACAGGGAGGGAAAGAAAATGAAGAAAAAAATGGTTGAGAAACATCTATAATTATAAAAGAAAGCCTATGATTAAATAGCTGTATAAAAAATTCATAATGTTGATTAACTGTAATTACTAACAGCTTTGATTATTTCATCAGGTCAATGTAGTAAAACAAAGTAAAGCCAACTACTGCTTTCAGTACTCATTTCCAAGACATCAGTGGAGGAGTTTATAACAGACATCTGATTAAAACAAAACCTATGGGAAAGGTGCAAAATTCACAGTTAAATTTTGTTTATTGGAATTAATTTTATCTTTGAAATAAAATGGGGGGGGAGTTTTATTTCTTACTATAGCTCACATGGCTGTATGAAAACAGAATCTAAAATCTGTCATTTGTTAAAAGATTTCAGAATATCCTTCACAAATCATCTCTCCAGGGATTAGCCAGTAACTGGATATATTAAAAGAGTATACATAACTACTATCTGTTATATTAGTAGCATTTATGTTATTAAAACATGTTAAAATGCCCTCACAGCTCTTCTTTTTATACTTATGTGCTATATCACCTTCAACACATGCTTAATTCAATGAGTAAATGAGCAAAGCCAAAAAGAAAACCTGTTGACCCATCTTCTTGAGAAATCACAAGCATCATAATAATTTTTAGAAACTGCCTCATCTGCATGAATAAGAGGTCAAGAAAATTCATGGAAAAATTAGCTATTGTAAGAAAGAAAAAAATTAACATATAATAAAAGTATGTTATGTAGAAAGTAAAACTACTAAAGGGATCAAGATGACTGTATCAAAGTTGACAATAATTAATTAATTTGTTATGTCATTTAGTTTTTCAGTTCCTGCTCACCTGATAAAAAATCAGATAGCGAGACATGATGGTATTAAAACCTATGTTTAGTGATGAATCCCAAGATCATATAATATGTATACAATTATAATTCTATATTAATTATATGTCATTATGATTAATGTGTATATTATATATCATATATCATGTGTGATTATTATGAACAATATTCATTTTCAATTTTTGGAAGCCATGTTTATGCAAAGAATGTTTCACTAATTTTGATCTTGGAAGTTGGTTGTCCAGGGGTAGAAGCTGTCTAAGGACTCTTAATATGACTTCTTTAGGAACAGGAGTATCACTGGCTGGTTTAGAATTCTACTGGTACAGGTTGTAAGCCTATCACTTCCACTTTAGAAACAGCCAACTTATCCAACCTTACTCCTAAGATGTAGCTTCAATCTTTTCCACTGATTCTCTGGATTAGCTATGATTTTAATTCCTTAAAATTTCCTAAAATCCTTTTTTCTCTTCCATTAAGTGTATATTTAATATGTAAGAATATTAGATAACAGCTTAACAGCTTTGATCACTGTTTAGACACCTTTTTAAAGGGTCTGTTCAAACACTTCCTTCCTAGATAGACCTTCAGTTACTTTTGTGATGTGTCATTAAAAGTGTGGGAGATGTAGTAAGTTTAGTGGTTTAGTAATGACCTTTAGGATTCAAACAGATATCCAAAGGAATAACAAGCTATGGCTTATGTTTGCATAGCACATCTTTAAACTTTTGCATAGCACATAATAACTATAAGTTATTATAATATAGTTAATTCATTGGTCAAGAAAAATAACAAAAAAAGCCCTCAAAATTAAAACAGTAATCATCTCCACACTCCTCCCAAATAACACTGTATTTTTATAATTTGATGATGATTATTTGTTATCTGTTCTCAGGCTCTTTTAAGACATTTCATTACTACATAAAACTATTCTTTTTTTAAATATAAATTTATTTATTTTAATTAGAGGTTAATTACTTTACAATATTGTGTTGGTTTTGCCATACATCAACACGAATCCGCCACGGGTGTACACGTGTTCCCCATCCTGAACCTCCCTCCCTCCTCCCTCCCCATACCATCCCTCTGGGTCATCCCAGTGCACCAGCCCCAAGCAACCAGTATCATGCATCGAACTTGGACTGGCGATTCATTTCATATATATTATACATGTTTCAATGCCATTCTCCCAAATCATCCCACCCTCTCCCTCTCCCACAGAGTCCAAAAGACTGTTCTATACATCTGTGTCTCTTTTGCTGTCTCGCATACAGGGTTATCATTACCATCTTTCTAAATTCCATATATATGCGTTAGTATACTGTATTGGTGTTTTTCTTTCTGGCTTATTTCATTCTGTATAATAGGCTCCAGTTTCATCCACCTAATTAGAACTGATTCAAATGTATTCTCTTTAATGGCTGAGTAATACATAAAACTATTGTTTCTCACTCCATTATTAACAGTCACAAGAATTTTTAAGCACTTGATCAGCTCCCTTAAAGGTTTCTTCAGTTCAGGTGCTCAGATATGTCCAACTCTTCACAACTCCATGGACTGCAGCACGCCAGGCCTCCCTGTCCATCATCAACTCCCAGAGTTTACTCAAACTCATCTTCATTGAGTTGGTGATGCCATCCAACCATCTCATCCTCTATCATCCCCTTCTCCTCCTGCTTCAATCTTTCCCAGCATCAGGGTCTTTTCAAGTGAGTCAGTTCTTCACATCAGGTGGCCAAAGTATTTGAGTTTCAGCTTCAACTTCAGTCCTTCCAATGAACACTCAGGACTGATCTCCTTTAGGATGGACTGGTTGGATCTCCTTGCAGCCCAAGGCACTCTCAACAGTCTTCTCCAACACCACCGTTCAAAAGCATCAATTCTTCAGCACTCAGCTTTCTTTGCCAACAAAGGTCTGTCTCGTCAAGGCTATGGTTTTTCTAGTAGTCATGTACGGATGTGAGAGTTGGACTATAAAGAAAGCTGAGCAGCGAAGAATTGATGCTTTTGACCTGTGATGTTGGATAAGACTCTTGAGAGTCCCTTGGACTGCAAGAAGATCCAACCAGTCCATCCTAAAGGAGATCAGTCCTGTGTGTTCACTGGAAGGACTGATGTTGAAGCTGAAACTCCAACACTTTGGCCACCTGATGCGAAGAGCTAATTCATTTGAAAAGACCCTGATGCTGGGAAAGATTGAAGGTAGGAGGAGAAGGGGACAACAGCGGATGAGATGGTTGGATGGCATCACTGATTCAATGGACATGAGTTTGGGTGAACTCTGGGAGTTGGTGATGGACAGGGAGGACTGGCATGCTGTGGGTCATGGGGTTGCAAAGAGGTGTACACAACTGAGTGACTGAATTGAACTGAACAGCTTTCTTAAACCCATTGCCTTGACTAGATGGACTTTTGTTGGCAAAGTAATATCTCTGCTTTCTAATACGGTGTCTAGGTTGGTCATAGCTTTTATTCCAAGGAGCAAGTGTCTTTTGATTTTCATGGCTACAGTCACCATCTGAAGTGATTTTGGAGCCCAAAAAATAAAGTCAGCCACTGTTTCCATTGTTTCTCATCTATCTGCCATGAAGTGATGGGACAGGATGCCATGATTTTAGTTTTCTGAATGTTGACTTTTAAGCCAACTTTTTCACACTACTCTTTGACTTTCATCAAGAGGCTCTTTAGTTCTTCACTTTGTCATAAGGGTGGTATCATCTGCATATCTGAGGTCATTGATATTTCTCCCGTCAATCTTAATTCTAGCTTGTGTTTCATCCAGCCCAGTGTTTCTCATGATATACTCTGCATATAAGTTAAATAAGCAGGGTGACAATATACAGCCTTGACATACTCCTTTTCCTATTTGGAACCAGTGTGTTGTTCCATGTCCAGTTCTAATTGTTGTTTCCTGACCTGCATACAAGCTTCTCAAGAGGCAAGTCAGGTGGTTTGGTATTCCCATCTCTTTCAGAATTTTCCACAGTTTATTGTGATCCACACAGTCAAAGGCTTTGGCATAGTCAATAAAGCAGAAATAGATGTTTTTCTGGAACTCTCTTGCTTTTTCGATGATCCAACTGATGTTGGCAATTTGATCTCTGGTTCCTCTGTCTTTTCTAAATCCAGCTTGAACATCTGGAAGTTCACAGTTCACGTATTGCTGAAGCCTGGCTTGGAGAATTTTGAGCATTACTTTACTAGCATATGAGATGAGTGCAATTGTGCAGTAGTTTGAGCATTCTTTGGCATTGCCTTTCTTTGGGATTGGAATTAAAACTGACCTTTTCCAGTCCTGTGGCCACTGCTGAGTTTCCAAATTTTCTGGCATACTGAGGGCAGAACTTCACAGAAGCACTATAAAGCTGCACTTCTAAAGGTTTCTAGAAAAATCAATCTATTTTGTAGGCTTTCTGAAACAATCCTAGTTTAGAACAAGCTGAAATAAACATTTTAGTGATATTCTGAATTCCTTACCAATGGAAGACACACATAAAAACCTTCCTTTCTGAAGCACCCTTCTTCTATGATCTTTCATAAACAGGATTCATTACCTGAGCTTAGGACCTGCCCTTTGAAGGCAAGGTGCTAATGTTTTCTTCTGGTCCCAATCCTTCAACCCACTTCATTCCTTTCATTTCCTCAGTTTAGTTCAACACTATGTTCTAATAGTGATAAGGGTCCAGCTTTGACATCAGAGTTGTCAGTATGAACACAGACTTAGCCACTTACATGCACAGTGTCATGCACTTGGACAATAATTGCTTTTCTAGAAAATGTACATGTATTGTCTCATTCAATTCTCACTAAGACCTTATGAATTATCTCAATTTTACAGATGAGGAAAATAAAGTACACTGAGGTGAAGTAACTTACCCGAGGTTCCAAAATCAATCATGGTAAAACAGATAAATGAATTTATAAAGTCTTATTCAAGACCCTGAGCTCTTTATAACTAGGTTAATAATTAAATGGATGAATTCTTCAGCAAATCCCAACAAACAAAACAAAGCTATTCTGATGAAAAGCAAGACTGAGGCACTCCTGAAGAATTTTAGGGTTCTTATGAACAACTTAAAAAAAAAAAAAACAGTACAGGGGAGGAGTCTTCTCAACAATGAAAGTTTCTCAATAAATATCAATCTATGGTCTTGCTCCAACCTCATCACACTATGAAGTCTGTATACTTTTCCTAAAACTTAAGATTCCAAGCATATTAAAAAGACATATATATTAAAAAGACATATATAAAAGACAGAATATTAAAAAGCAGAGACATTACTTTGCCAACAAAGGCCCATCTAGTCAAAGCTATGCTTTTTCCAGTAGTCATGTATGGATGTGAGAGTTAGACTATAAAGAAAGCTGAGCACCGAAGAATTGCTGCTTTTGAACTGTGGTGTTGGAGAAGACTCTTGAGAGTCCCCTGGACTGCAAGGAGATCCAACCAGTTCACCCTAAAGGAGATCAGTCCTGAATACTCACTGGAAGGACTGATGCTGAAGATGAAACTTCAATACTTTGGCAACCTGATGCAAAGAACTGAACTATTTGAAAAGACCCTGATGCTGGGAAAGATCACGGGCAGGAGGAGAAGGGGATGACAGGATGAGATGGTTGGATGGCATCACCGACTCAATGGACATGAGTTTGCGTAAACTCCGGGAGTTGGTGATGGACAGGGAGGCCTGGCGTGCTGCAGTCCACGGGGTAGCAAAAAGTAGGACACGACGGAGTGACTGAATTGAACTGAATTGAAAGATTCCAAGGTTAATGCTAAAATTCGGAAAACTTGATAAAAATAAATTTAAAGGGAGCATTGCTGCTGCTAAGTCACTTCAGTCGTGTCTGACTCTGTGTGATCCCATAGATGGAAGCCAACCAGGCTCCCCCATCCCTGGGATTCTCCAGGCAAGAGTACTGGACTGGGTTGCCATTTCCTTCTCCAATACATGAAAGTAAAAAGTGAAAGTGAAGTCGCTCAGCCGTGTCCAACTCTTAGCGACCCTATGGACTGCAGCCTACCAGGCTCTGCCGCCCATGGGATTTTCCAGGCAAGGGTACTGGAGTGGGGTGCCACTGCCTTCTCCGAAAGGGAGCATTAGTTATAGATAAAATGATAATGCTACTTCTAAAACACATTATTGTTTAATTTTTTTTTCTGAGTTGACCAGAGAAAATTCACTTCTTAAGTTTCCATGGTAAAGCACAATTCCAAAATTACTAAAAAACTTGTAGAACACATCGGTTTTTAAATTTAGTGCTTTCTTATATATTAAAGTGATAATAAAGTTACACCACGCTTCTTCAACATACAAAAACTTTGATGTTAAAATGCAAACATACAATTCAGAAGTCTAAAAATTAAGCACTTAAAAATTTCAAATTAAAGCAAATCCAAATAATGATACAAATTTAAAATTTTGTTCAGTGACATATTTAGTCATATATATGTCATTTATATATTTCATTTATATTATATATTTATTTATAGTATATTTTTATATAAATATAATATATATATATATTTAGTCACTTAGACATATCTTGACTAGTGCTTTTTCCTAATAATACAAATATTTAATCTACCATTGTTTTTTATATAACTCCAAGTAATGCATATCTGAAGTCACTGAGAACTATGGGTACAGAAACATCTAGAGAAAGAAAATAAAAACATAGATTCATGAGATCACAGAATAGGAAGTTATTGTTATAAGTCATATAGTCCATCTCCTTATTCTAAGATACAATTATTCTTTTAAAACATTAGATTGACAGAATTAATGTAAACTTTAAAATAATACTGAAATATAATTTATCTTAAATAAAAATGTTTTATCTGAGTTTCAAAGCCTCCTCTTAAAAAAAAAAAAAGAATTAATAGAGGCACAAAAACACTTTTCTACAACCTTGAATTAAAATTGATGGTTACAGTCTAGCATATGAAAGCAACCTAGATGCCCATTGACGGATAAACGGATAAGGAAGCTGTTGTACACATATACAATGGAACATTACTTAGCTATAAAAAGGAACAAATGTGAATCAGCTGAACTGAGGTAGATGAACCTAGAGCCTGTCATACAGAGTGAAATAAGTCAGAAAGAGAAAAACAAATTTTGTATATTAATGCATATATATTGAATCTAGAAAAACAGTACTGATGAACTTATCTGCAGGCAAGAATAGAGATGCAGACACAGAGAATGGACTTGTGGACATGAGGGAAGGAGAGGGTGGGACAAACTGAGAAAGCAGCACTGACATGTATACACTACCATGTGTCCAACAGACAGCTGGTGGGAAGCTGCTGTGGAGCACAGGGAGCCCAGCCTGGCGCTCTGTGACAGCCTAGAGGGGACAGATGGGCAGCGAGAGGAAGAGACGAGAGGGAGGGGATATGCGTATAGTTATGACTGATTCATGCTGTTGTACAGCAGAAACCAACACAACATTGTAAAGAATTAGCCACCAATTAAAAATAAACTTTTAAGAACTATAAAAAGAAATGATTGGTTACAATAACTCTTTAGAAGACTACAGTAAATTAACAAAATATTATATCATTAAACAGGCCAGAAGAATGTCACTACAGATTACAAGCTTTAGCATTACTTTCTGCTGCCCAAATACCTATTTTTTCCAGCAATACCTAATGGAGACAAGTCTCTTCGTTGAGCAATGCTATAGAAACTAACTTTTGGAATATCTCCTAAAAAGGAAATTGTCCAACCTAAACATATTCATTTATTCATACTGTGCTTACATCAATTTATATCATTTATTAGGAAACAGAACAGAAACTGATTTAGGATATTAGAAATTGATTTCCTAGTCTCACCTAAGTAATAACCAATTTTATAATGTCTTGCGAGTGAAACATTTTTTTAACCAAAGATAAATTTCATTTAACAAAGCTGTCATGGCTTCATAAACAGCTACTGGAAAATGAATCATAAATTAGCCTAGGTGTGAAATAAAGCACATATTATGCAATTACCTCGTAAGTTCAACCTGTCACATAAAACTTTTATTTTAAAATTTACTGAGTTAAACTGTACACTTTTTCATTTTATTAAAAACACTTTTCTATAACCTTGAATTAAAATAATGTGCATGAATGGAGAGGTAGAAAAATACCACACTAAAAGCTTAAGACAGGAAATTAGACTTATATAATTTAACTCTACATAATAGTATGACCTCAAACTAGATTTAAACTCTGAGAGTCTAAAACTTAACAATCTTACAGAATAATTGTGCTTTATGGCACTAAAACATGTGAAGTGTTCAGCAATGCCTGCCATATAGTAAGTACTTGATTAGAGACAAAGATGTTATGAGGGTGGTACTGACGCTACTGATGTTAACAAGGGTAGTGCTAGTGATGATTCACAATGCTTTCTTCACAAGTTAATAAGTGTGAAGCAACTCAGCTTTACTGCAATAAAGCCAGATGAGTAGTTTGATCAACAGTGTAGGATAAGATAAAACTTATTAGCAGAATGTCAACTTTTACAAGATGGAAGAAGAAAAGGTATTGAAGAGGCAGAGAAAAAGCAGTCTTAGAAGCAAAAGAAAGAACCAGAAGAGAACTTCATTGAATAACAGAGAAGAACAAGTTACTGACAAAGAATTAATTATCAAAAGATAACCCAGTCAAAAAGTGGGTAGAAGCACTGAATGGATGGTTTTCTAAACAAGACATACAGATGGCTAACAGGTACATGAAAAGATGTTCAACACTGCTAATTATTAGAGAAATGAAAATAAAAACCACAATGACATTTCACCTCACACTTGTCAGGATGGCTATCATTAAAAAGTCTACAAATAACAAATGTTGGCCAGGATGGGAAGAAAAGGAAACACTTGTGCACTGTCAGTGAGAATGTAAATTGGTGCCGTCACTGTGCAAAACAGTATGGAAAATCCTCAATAAACTAAAAAACAGAACTATCATACGATCCAGCAATTACACTCCTGAGTATATATATTCAAAGAAGATAAAAATACTAATTTGAAAAGATACATGCACTGCACCTCAATATTCACAGCAGCATTATTCACAATAGCAAAGATATGTAAACAACCTAAGTAACCAGTATCCAACAACATATGAATGGATAAAGATGCTATAGCCAGATAGATAGATGGATACACACACACACACACACACACACACACACACACAAATATAATATTACTCAGCCATAAAAAAGAATTCTGCTACTTACAACAATGTGGACCTACGAAGTATTATTCTTTAAAAAAAAATATTTTTAATTTATTTATTTTAATTAGAGGCTAATTACTTTACAATATTGTGGTGGTTCTCACCATACATTCACATGAATCAGCCATGGGTGTACATGTGTCCCCCCCGACCCTGAACCCCCCTCCCACCTCCCCCTGTCCCATCCCTCTGGATTGTCCCAGTGCACTGGCTTTGAGTGCCCTGTTTCATGCATAGAACTTAGACTGGTCATCTATTTCATATATGGCAATATACATGTTTCAATGCTATTCACTTAAATCATCCCACCCTCGCTTTCTCCCACAAAGTCCAAAAGTCTGTTCTTTATAACTGTGTCTCTTTTGCTGTCTTGCATATAGAGCTGTTGTTACCATCTTTCTAAATGTCATATATATGTATTAATACCCAGTATTGGTATTTTTCTTTCTGACTTACTTCACTCTGTATAACAGGCTCCAGTTTCATCCACCTTATTAGAACTTATTCAAATGTGTTCTTTTGAATAGCTGAATAATATTCCATTGTGTATATGTACCACAGCTTTCTTATCCATTCATCTGCTGATGGACATCCAGGTTGCTTCCATATCCTAGCTATTGTAAACAGTGCTTCAGTGAACATTGGAGCACACGTGTCTCTTTCAATTCTGGTTTCCTTGGTGCGTATCCCCAGCGGTGGGATTGCTGGGTCATATGGCAGTTCTATTTTGTTTTTTAAGGAATCTCACACTGTTCTCCATAGTGGCTATACTAGTTTACATTCCCACCAACAGTGTAAGAGGGTTCCCTTTTCTCTACACCCTCTCCAGCATTTATTGCTTGTAGACTTTTGGATCACAGCCATTCTGACTGGTGTGAAATGGTACCTCATTGTGGTTTTGATTTGCATTTCTCTGATAATGAGTGCAGTTACTCCTTGGAAGGAAAGTTATGACCAACCTAGATAGCATATTCAAAAGCAGAGACATTACTTTGCCAACAAAGGTTCGTCTAGTCAAGGCTATGGTTTTTCCTGTGGTCATGTATGGATGTGAGAGTTGGACTGTGAAGAAGCCTGAGCGCCGAAGAATTGATGCTTTTGAACTGTGGTGTTGGAGAAGACTCTTGAGAGTCCCTTGGACTGCAAGGAGATCCAACCAGTCCATTCTGAAGGAGATCAGCCCTGGGATTTCTTTGGAGGGAATAATGCTAAAGCTGAAACTCCAGTACTTTGGCCACCTCACGCAAAGAGTTGACTCATTAGAAAAGACTCTGATACTGGGAGGGATTGGGGGCAGGAGGAGAAGGGGACGACAGAGGATGTGATGGCTGGATGGCATCACTGACTCGATGGACGTGAGTCTGGGTGAACTCCAGGAGTTGGTGATGGACAGGGAGGCCTGGCGTGCTGCGATTCATGGGGTCGCAAAGAGTCGGACACAACTGAGTGACTGATCTGATCTGATCTGATCTGATGAGTGATATTGACCATCTTTTCATGTGTTTGTTAGCCACCTGTACGTCTTCTTTGGAGAAATGTCTGTTTAGTTCTTTGGTCCACTTTTTAATTTGGTTGTTTGTTTTTCTGGAATTGAGCTGCATGAGCTGCTTGTATATTTTTGAGATTAATTCTTTGTCCGTTGCTTCGTTTGCTATTATTTTCTCCCATTCTGAAGGCCAGCTTTTCATCTTGCTTATAGTTTCCTTTGGTGTGCAGAAGCTTTTAATTCTAATTAGGTCCCGTTTGTTTATTTTTGCTTTTATTTCCATTATTCTGGGACATGGGTCATAGAGGACCCTGCTGTGATTTATGTCAGAGAGTGTTTTGCCTATGTTTTCCTCTAGGAGTTTTATAGTTTCTGGTCTTACATTTAGATCTTTAATCCATTTTGAGTTTATTTTTGTGTATGGTGTTAGAAAGTGTTCTAGTTTCATTCTTCTGCAAGTGGTTGACCAGTTTTCCCAGCACCATTTGTTAAAGATATTGTCTTTTCTCCATTGTATATTCTTGCTTCTTTTGTCAAAGATGAGGTGTCCATGGGTGTGTGGATTTATCTCTGGGCTTTCTATTTTGTTCCAGTGATCTATATTTCTATCTTTGTTGCCACCTCTTCTTAATATCTTCTGCTTCTGTTAGGTCCATACCATCTGTCTTTTATTGCACCCATCTTTGCATGAAATGTTTCCTTGGTATCTCTAGTTTTCTTGAAGAGATCTCTACTCTTTCCCATTTTATTGTTTTCCTCTATTTCTTTGCATTGATCACTGAGGAAGGCTTCCCTCATAGCTCCCAGAATGGCTATCCCTCCAGTATTCTGCTGTGGTGAATTCCACAGACAGAGGAGCCTGGGGAACTATAGTCCATGGGGTCATAAAAAGTCAAACAGGACTGAGGGACTTTCACTTCCACTTTCTTCTGGTAGAAGTATTTAAAACTTAAGCCAATCCATTCTTTAACTGAGATGTTTGTTCTCTTATTACTGAATACTAAAAGTTCTTTACATATTATGAATACAGCTCTTTTTTCCAACCTATTCTTTGCAAATATTTTCTCTCAGTCTGTGGTTTTTCTTTTCATTCTCTTAACAGTGACTTTTGAAAAGCAGAAGCTTTTATTCTGAGGAAAGTACAAGACAATCATCTGTTCTTTTATAGATAGTGCTTTGGCTGAAATCTTGAGCACACCTAAGATAATAAAGAAAATTCCTCCCAGGGCTATGGCCCTTTTCTGACAGTTACCTCCCTGCATTAACAGGCCTCAAATAAAAATGAGTAAGCAAAAAAAGGAAAGAACAGAAACTAGCACAGCACCCATGCAAAGCTATTGCCAGAAAATTAAGGAAAAAAATGAATAGGAAAAACAAATGACAAAGAAAGCATAATTTAACATTGTTAATAAATTACATACATCCATACCTAAGAAGTGAGGCAGTTAAAATAAATACAGAAGCTATTTACCTATAGATACAAGTAAGTCCTAAAATAACTTGTTAAATGAAAAAAGCAAGGATCAGAGCAGCAGGTATCTACCACATATTGAGGAAAGGGGGGATTTAGTTGTATATAAATAAAATAATCTGGAAAAATACACAAGAACTTGATATATTGGTTACCTCTGAGAATGGTAAAAGGGTATATGGGGTAGAGAGGCAGGAGGAAGACTTTTTACTCTAAACTCTTTCATATCTTTTAAACTTTCAGCCATGTGAATATATTACTTTTGTAAAAAATTAAAGTCCTAAACATGAATTATAATTATATTCTTTTTAACAATTATTTAATTACTGTGATGCAAGAAAGTGATTAAATCATTGCTAAGACTAAAATGTATCCCTTAAAAAATACAATTTTTCCAGAAAGAATTAAGAACTTAACTCAGTTGTCTATTGAAACTCAAGATCCTCTAGCTTCAGAAATATATTCTACATTTTATTACTATCTGGTAATCTGAAGCAAAGTTATTAACTATGAAAAAAGTAAATTATTTGGGCAAGCCCTAGTTATCCAATGACATTATACGTATTATCAGTAAATAATACTTAGTAGGTACACACTATAAGCCAGGAGCTATGCTAAATGCTTTGTGTGTGTTATCTCATTTGAATGTCACAACAATATATTATGTAAATGATATTATTATTTCTATTTTCCAAATGAAGACTCTAAGAGCAGAGGTAACCTGTCATGTCAAATGGTAAGTAAGTTGTGGAGCCAAGTATAAAGCCAGGCAGTCTGATGTCAAGAGTCTGGGATGATATATGCCATGGGGCCTGTGCCACATATTCCATTAAACAAGGTACTATAAATTTCTAAGAAGACAGCCTTGTATCTACTCTTCAGTAATTCATATTTTATAAACTCTAAAGTTGTTAGATTTTGAATTAATTATTTTAAATTTCTATGTGTCTTTGAAAACTGGTGGACCTCACTTTTTACGTAGAATGTAATCCTTAGGATATAAATTACAGCAAGTCATAAAATGCAAAATCCCAATTTCACAAGTTTTTAGCCTTAATTACATGAATTACCTTCCTTAATTCATATGCCAAATGAAGGCATAGGAAGAAAGTGTTTTTTAAAATGTATATAGTATATTATTATTATCCGCAATTTGTATGGAAATACAAAAAACCTCAAATAGCCAAAGCAATATTAAGAAAGAAGAATGGAACTGGAGGAATCAACCTGCCTGACTTCAGACTATACTACAAAGCTACAGTCATCAAGACAGTATGGTACTGGCACAAAGACAGAAATATAGATCAAAGGAACAAAATAGAAAGCCCAGAGATAAATCCACACACCCATGGACACCTCATCTTTGACAAAAGAAGCAAGAATATACAATGGAGAAAAAAATCTCTTTAACAAGTGGTGCTGGGAAAACTGGTCAACCACTTGCAGAAGAATGAAACTAGAACACTTTCTAACACCATACACAAAAATAAACTCAAAATGGATTAAAGATCTAAATGTAAGATCAGAAACTATAAAACTCCTAGAGGAAAACATAGGCAAAATACTCTCTGACATAAATCACAGAAGGGTCCTCTATGACCCACCTCCCAGAACAATGGAAATAAAAGCAAAAATAAACAAATGGGACCTAATTAGAATTAAAAGCTTCTGCACAACAAAGGAAACTATAAGCAAGATGAAAAGCTGGCCTTCAGAATGGGAGAAAATAACAGCAAACGAAGCAACGGACAAAGAATTAATCTCAAAAATATACAAGCAGCTCATGCAGCTCAATTTCAGAAAAACAAACAACCAAATTAAAAAGTGGACCAAAGAACTAAACAGACATTTCTCCAAAGAAGACATGCAGATGGCTAACAAACACATGAAAAGATGCTCAACATCACTCATTATCAGAGAAATGCAAATCAAAACCACTATGAGGTACCAGTTCACACCAGTCAGAATGGCTGCGATCCAAAAGTCTACAAGCAATAAATGCTGGAGAGGGTGTGGAGAGAAGGGAACCCTCTTACACTGTTGGTGGGAATGTAAACTAGTACAGCCACTATGGAGAACAGTGTGGAGATTCCTTAAAAAACTGGAAATAGAACTGCCATACGACCCAGCAATGCCACTGCTGGGCATACACACTGAGGAAACCAGAATTGAAAGAGACACGTGTACCCCAATGTTCATCGAAGCACTGCTTATAATAGCCAGGACATGGAAGCAACCTAGATGTCCATCAGCAGATGAACGGATAAGAAAGCTGTGGTACATATACACAATGGAATATTACTCAGCCATTAAAAAGAATACAATTTGAATCAGTTCTAATGAGGTGGATGAAACTGGAGCCTGTTATACAGAATGAAGTAAGCCAGAAGGAAAACACCAATACAGTATACTAACGCATATATATGGAATTTAGATAGTAACAATAACCCTGTATGCGAGATAGCAAAAGAGACACAGATGTATAGAACAGTCAGTCTTTTGGACTCTGTGGGAGAGGGTGAGGGTGGGATGATTTGGCAGAATGGCATAGAAACATATATATTATCATATGTGAAACGAATGGGCAGTCAGGTTAAATGCAGGATACAGGATGCTTGGGGATGGTGTACTGGGATGATCCAGAGGGATGAGATGGGGAAGGAGGTGGGAGGGGGGTTCAGGATGTTCCCCCATGTGGGGGAACATGTTCACCCATGGTGGATTCATGTGAATGTATGGCAAAACCAGTACAATATTGTAAAGTAAAAAATAAATAAAATAAAGTTGCTAAGAGAGTAGATCTTAAGAATTCTAATCACAAGAAAAAAATTCTGTACCTGTGTAGAGGAATAGATATTAACTTGACTTACTGTGGACAGCTCTTTGCAATATATACAAATATTGAATCATTATGCCATACACCTGAAACTAATATAACAAACATGTCAATTACACCTCAATAAAAAACATTTTAAGGATAACAATGAATTTTAATTAGGCAACAAATTAGATGTAACATCGGAGAAGGCAATGGCACCTCACTCCATTACTCTTGCCTGGAAAATCCCATGGACGGAGGAGGCTGGTAGGCTGCAGTCCATGGGGTCGCTAAGAGTCGGACATGACTGAAGCGACTTAGCAGTAGCAGCAGCAGCAATAGCTCTATATATACACAAGACAAAGTTTTTACGAAAATGTCTTAGCCAGTGAGTGCTCCCAACAGTGCTCTGACTATCAAGTGAGAAATCAAGCTTTAGTGAAAGTTTTAAAGGCAATAAAGCAAGAATATGCAAACACTCCCTGAAAATAAGTTTATGAAGAAAGCCAGAAGCCTCTACAAACATTTCCATGTTCACCTTAGATTTATTCCTAGCAAATGTCAAGAGTCTCCTGTGTAAAATTCTTCTGAGGGGAGAGATATTCATTCATTGCCAAATGGCCTGGATATATTAGAAATTCAGATTAAAGGGAGGCCAAGTTAATGTCTGCATTGGGCTCCCCAGGTGGCTCAGTGGTAAAGAATCTGCCTGCAAACACAGTAGATGCAGGAGACACAGGATCAATCTCTGGGTCGGGAAGAGCCCCTGAAGGAGGAAATAGCGACCTACTACAGTATTCTTGTCTGTAAAATCCCAAGGCAGAGGAACCTGGCACGCTACAGTCCCCGGGGTCACAAAAGAATCAGACACAACTGACCACAGCAAGTTAGTGTCTGATTTACAATTCTTTCATTCCACTATTAGGCAAGTATGAAGTCCACCTGTGTATTTGGGAAAAGACCAATACTTTGGATGTTAATTCTTATTTCTGTTTTCTTTTTGTCATTTTTTTCTTTCTTGTATTTAAAGCAAAAAATGTATACTACTACAGAAACTAAGCAGATCAACTAAACTAAGAATAATAGCTAAGACTGCTGCTGCTGCTGCTAAGTCGCTTCAGTCATGTGACATTTATCTTACAGAAGATTTTCTGCTAGTCACAAGGAGCTGATGTCACCATGTAGGGATCTAGTGCTTTTCTAGATATGAAGAGATGCAAGGATTGGGCTCATAAAATCAGTTCCTGAAAATATCTAACTATCTAAAGACCTGTCTCACCAGTTTTCCTGCCATTCCTGTTATCCACCCTGAACTCCCCTCAGGGCGCATTGAAGGTCAACAGCTGCAGTAAAACAGGATTCAGTCCCCACAGAGAGAGACAGCAAATGCCCTTGGCAAGCACCAATTTGTCACTGAGAGGATGCCCCTCAAGGTCATAAACCCTACCATAGTTTGGGAGGCTTTTCATGACCATTTTGTCCCATGATGCTAAGAAAGCTCATTCCTAGGTCTGGAGAAGATTTTGCTGATAGGTCACTCAATGTGCTATTACTGGACTAGGCCTTAACAGTCAAAGATCTCTGGACACCTGCCCTCTAGTTATGGTCCAGGAGAATATTCCCTCTTATCACATCTTCCTATATCTGCTGCTGCTGCTGCTAAGTTGCTTCAGTTGTGTCCGACTCTGTGCGACCCCATAGACAGCAGCCCACCAGGCTCCCCCGTCCCTGGGATTCTCCAGGCAAGAACACTGGAGTGGGTTGCCATTTCCTTCTCCAATGCATGAAAGTGAAAAGGGAAAGTGAAGTCGCCCAGTCGTGTCCGACTCTTAGCAACCCCATGGACTGCAGCCTACCAGGCTCCTCCCTCCATGGGATTTTCCAGGCAAGAGTGCTGGAGTGGGGTGCCATTGCCTTCTCCGAATAGCTAAGACAAACTGATGCAAAAAGCAGGTATGTAGGTGTATGTATACTGAGGTGGTGGTAAAAGAAATGACAAATAAATTACATTTAGAAATAAAACCTAATTAACTTTAACTACATTATTCAGAGATTATTTTAAACTACATCTCTTACTGACAAGAGATGATATATGTTTTCCTTTTTCATTTTTACTTTTCACTTGGTGAACTAGACTGTAAGAAAGAATTATTAAACTATTTATATAGAGCAGTAGCTTTGAATGAACCAAGAAATGTATAAATAAGCATGCTTTTACAAGTAAACAACTGCTGTATAGTAGACTGTAGTTATCTTAAGGGCTTTTGTTCTGCCCATTCATGATTTTAAATCATCCTGCTGATAGCAACACCCCAAGTTCCCTAAGGAATTTATTCCTAATTCCTGTGGTACTTCTGTCAATAATGGTACCACCATCCACAACTCCAATGAAAGAACAACTCAGGATTCTACTCTGGGAAAGATAATTTATCTTTCTATTATAATAAATAAAACCAGGGGAGACCACTTCCCACACACATCTTCCAGTGGCAGGGAGGAAGCTCATTCATAACAAGAGAAAAATCAGAACACAAAGGGAAGCAAACTCTCAAAAGATGCTTCAGCACCAGATTCAGCTAAGTCAGAACCCATTCCCATCTATTCGGAGTTTCCCAGTAACATGACTTACATACTTTCTTTTGTTTAGCTTGAGTTGGATTTCTGTCATCCATGAGAAAGACATGTTACATACAATTTACTTGTATCATATATTAAAGCAAGGCCCCTAGGAAAGTCCACTATATAATAAAATAAATTTTCTTTCAGAAAAGCAGAGGAATAAAGTTAATAATTAAGTAAAAATCATCACATATACAGGAAATGTTTTTAAGAAATGGGAGAAATACTAAAAACAAGTGAATTTTTTAATGTTACAGAAGACAGTTCAGACCTTACTATATAATCATTATAATTACCAATATCACTTTATAACTATATATGTGTCTGAGGATATGTGTATAGTAACATTTAAAAATCAATCCACTTTTCAATTCATCTCACCTATTTCTGTTTGTATATATTTATGTCTATATACATACATCACTTCATGGCAAACAGATAGGGAAACAGTGGAAACAGTGGCTGACTTTATTTTTCTGGGCTCCAAAATCACTGCAGATGGTGATTACAGCCATGAAATTAAAAGACACATACTCCTTGGAAGGAAAGTTATGACCAATCTAGACAGCATATTAAAAAGCAAAGACATCACTTTGTCAACAAAGGTCTGTCTAAGTCAAGGCTATGGTTTTTCCAGTGGTCATGTATGGATGTGAGAGTTGGACTAGAAAGAAAGCTGAGCGCAGAAGAATTGATGCTTTTGAATGGTGGTGTTGGAGAAGACTCTTGAGAGTCCCTTGGACTGCAAGGACATCCAACCAGTCTATCCTAAAGGAGATCAGTCCTGGGTGTTCACTGGAAGGACTGATGTTGAAGGTGAAACTCCAATACTTTGGCCACCTGATGCAAAGAGCTGACTCATTTGAAAAGACCCTGATGCTGGGAAAGATTGAGGGCAGGAGGAGAAAAGGACGACAGAGGATGCGATGGCTGGATGGCATCACCGACACAATGGACATGGGTTTGGGTGGACTCCGGGAGTTGGTGATGGACAGGGAGGCCTGGCATGCTGCTGTTCATGGGGTTGCAAAGAGTCGGACACAACTGAGTGACTGAACTGAACATATACAAAGTATATACTTATATACTGTATATATACCATATATAATTTATGTACAAAATATATTTATATGTTTTAAAAAGAGTAAATATACAATTTCATTGGATTTTTTTGCAACAACGTCTAGAAATGTATCTTTTCTAAGTCATGCTCATATATTGGGGCTGAATACTATGATACGCTAAAAAGCAATGCATACTATTGTTTTTACAGTGATTCATATTTCTAAAATACATTAAGATGAAACTTCTCAAGATATATAAAATGAGTTTTTATAAATTATGTCATGTTTTAAATTATTATTTTTATTTCCAGCAAAAACATTTAGGAAAAAATCATCTTTCTGGTCTAGAGCTAGCAAAATTTCAATTCCAAAAAGTAAAACTGGAATATCTATTCCTTACTCTCAAAAGGTTTAGAAAAACATAATTATATAGAGACAGAGTGATATATGGCATAAAGTTAACAGCTGAGGGTACTTGAGGGAACTTTGTACTATTTTTGAAATTTTTCTTTAAGTTTGAAGTTATTTCAGCATCAAAGTTCACAACTTTGTATCTTGTCTATCATATGATTATTAGAGTAAGTGATGATGGCATTAAAATTACATTCTATTTTGTGAACTTTGGTTTTATATTGATGACCCATTTTTGAGATTTCTGCCTTTACCTTATTAATTTCTAAGAACTCCAAGTTTATGAAGCCTTTTGCTGATTCATACTCAAGAGCCATTTGCCTTTTCACTTTAGTTTATGGTGATATTTTCCCCCATGTTAAACCTATCTGATGTTTCTTTTAGCCATTTTCTCCTATGTTCTGGCTGTGAGATACCCATTTAAAGGTTTAATATATAATCTACCTACATTTGCTTCTAGTTTGGAAAAACAAGAAGAGAAAAAGATGATAGAAAAGTATGGCGTAGTAGGACTAGGAAAATTAATTTACCTATTTCCTTATCTGCTACTAAATTTAAAAGAGAAAAACAGTTTTGGTTTATTTTCATTTTTAAAATAGCTTTTAATTTTTTTAATGTGACTATCTACTTCATTTCTGTGGTAGTCATGTAGTTACCACAAAATGAAAGCTTAGAGTTGCAGACATGATATAACCATGCAAAAAAGAAAAAAAAAAAATCAAATATTTGCACAAATGTTTCACAAATGTAACACTTTCATCAAACTTTTTTCTTTATACTAAGAAATATCTAAATGTAATACAAACACACACTTCCCTGGTGGCTGAACAGTAAAGAATCTGCCTGCAATGCCAGAGACTTAGGTTTGATCCCTGAGTTGGGAAGATCCCCTGAAAAAGGGAATGTAAACATAAAATTTTACCTGAAATGTGCCACATTCTAACAGTATTTATGCCTTCCATGTGAACACATGGAAGTTCCTTGTGAACACAGGAACTACTTCAGAAGTTAAATAAACCTACAGAAGCCATCATATATATATATATATATATATATATATATAAATATATAAATATTCCAGATGAAAGTTTTCCATTTCAGAAGTGGTACAGTACTTTAAGACCATAAGCTGTGGCTCTAAACTAGATGGATTCAAATCACAGTTCTGTTATGAAGTAGTTATATGATCTAGAGTGAAGTTAACTAGTACAATTAACAATATTTACATCATGGAATCTGGGGAAAGATTAAATAGATTAATATATGTAAAGTACTTGGAAATAGTACTGGCCCATTCAAAGCACTCAACATGTTAACTGAGTTTCATCTAAAAACCATGCCCACATTTTAGTTAAAAGGAATGAAAACTATAAAGAATTTGAGATCAAAAATCTCAGAATCAGGGCTTCACAGCTATTTTTCACTAAGTGCATGGCTTGTATAAACCTAAAAAGAGCATAGAAAAGTATGTAAAAACTATTGAAAATATACGAATAATTTCATTAAAAATATACAAACATGTTTTTCATATACCCGTTTCAATATAAAATAGCCTAAGTATGCCAAAAATAAAAGCTTAAAGAAAAACTGCAAATAACAAACTTTATAAAGATGTAAACACTTTCATTGGTAAATAAAGAACATAAATTTTTTTTTACTCATAAAACATGCATAAAAATTTTCCATGCACTTTCCCTCATAAATATCATAAAATTATTCAAAATATTGTTGGCAATGTTATCATAATCCAACAAAATAAGAAATAAAATACTGACAAAAAATGTTAGAACACTTGAGAATTAAGAACTCTTTGTAGTTCATGAACAGAATGAAATCAAAACAGATAACAAATTATTTCAATACTATAGATACAAAAAGCACATCAATCCAAAGCCACAGAAAACAATGACAATTACACTAAGAAGAAATATTACAGTCTTCCTTTATTATTAAAGAAGAAACTGACTAATCTTGGTAAAGAAACATAGCACTAGTAAGCACAAATTTTACAAACTCAAAAAGAAAAAATCTGAAAACGTGAAATAAACGGATCAAGGAAAAAGCTCAAATTAATGAAGAAAGAATAACTTTTAATAGTCATTAAAATAATCTAAAGGTTAACACTTCCGAAAGCTCAATAAATAGGGAAACCCTTTTTGAGTCTGTTCATGGGAAAAAGTGTGAGTGTGTGAGAGAGACAGAGATTAAAAAAAAGTAAACATTGAGAAGAAATTCAAGTAAGTACTTAAGAATATATAGGTACAGACGACCAATTTGTTAACCCAAGAGAAAGGAACAGTTCCCTTAAAAAGATAAGCTATTAAAAACCAAATCAAATAGAAGTAGAAAGCTTAAATAATTTTGATAAAAGACTTTGAAAGAAGTATTTTCAAGTTATTTTAAAGTGACCAGGATCAGGTGGTTTTACCATTGAGTTCCATGTAAATTTTAAGGAGCAAAACTATTATTTAAACTACTCTAAGCCATAGAAAAATACTAAAATTTCTATTTGGTGAAGTGAACATTATATTAGTTCTCAAATATTGTAATAAAAGTACAAAAAATATGTAAATTATAATTTAATGCCATTAACTAAAATATAAACTTTGGCAATATATCAAAAGAATACTGTTTAAGTGTTCATTCTAGTAACACAAGAACAGTTCAACAGTTAGGAAATTTATCATCAATTACATCAACAAACTAAACTTTGATTTCGTTATATGATTATAATGATTTTATGATTATAATCATGAATGACCAAAAAAGCCCATCATAAAAACTCAGTCATTTCCAATAGAAAAAAGCAATTTAGTATCCCCAAAATATTTAAACATAATATTTCTTAACAAAAACATTAATACACATAAAATAAATAATCCTTAGACTATCCTGATTAAATGTTTCAGAGACTTTTAATATATCTAAATAACTAAATAATGGTGAGATTTGATGGTAGGAATTAAGAAATAAGGACAAATCTGAAATTTTCTACATATATGTAAAACATACACAAGAGCATATTCATATCTATGTATAGACATGCTTATATATAAATACCATCAAATTCATATATAACAACATACGTGTGTTCTCTCAGAAAATACATACTACACGTAGAACTATACATTTGTATTTTCCCTAGGTCAGAATACTAGTGTACCTGTTTAGGCAGTCGGAACAAGGAATTCTTGTAGAAAATGTCCTTGGCCTGGCTCCACGTGCCATCGATGATGATTATTGTGGAAGGATAAACAGGAGAATCTAATATAAATTCTTCCAAATTAGCAGCTTCAGCCCCTGGATATAATATTAATGTATCAGACTTCCGACAAATAGTTGAAAGTTCAGGATCTCTAAAAGTTTAAAATAAAAAGTCTTTATTATTTATTAATCTGTGAGGAGGACAGAAGCTTTATTATTCTTATTGAACTTCTCTCAAAAATGCATGTTAAAGCATTTTAGCACAAGAGATATAATAATGAATAAGACAGCCTGTCTGCAAGCAATGAAACAAACTTCAGGGGGAAAGAGACAAGTTAAAGAATCAATTAAAGATAATATATGGTATCATCTCTGAACTAATAAATGGCATCTACAAAAATATACAGTTAATATCAGTTTTAACAATGTCCCTTGAGATTAGGATCAGGGTAAAGATACAGGTTTTTGCCACTCATAATACACGATGTACATACTGAAAGTCCCAGTTAATGCAATAAGGCAAGAAAAAGAAATAAAAGCCATAAGCAACAGAAAGGAGGACATATAAATGACAGAAAATGCTACTGTTCTAGGGGATCTACAAAACAATTTCTATGACTAACAAATAAACTTAGAAAATCATAGTATACAGGGCTAATATACAAAGCCCAACTCTTTTCTTATATACTAGTGGCTAAAAACTGATAATAGTACATTTAAATTCTATTTACAAATGATACCAAAAGTAATATGCCTCTTATCCCCCCATGGTAATATCACAAACTCCATAACAGAAAACTAAATCAATCATTTAATTACTAGACTAATATTAAAACAATATTCTTAATCAGCTTTAGTTTAAAATACAAGAGTGAATAATAATTTACTGGATAAGCACTATATTAGGCACCATCAAAAAAACTGAACTTAATAACATAGGCTCAAAATGAGCTCGACTATTTAGAAGAGTATCAAGTTTCTCATGCCCAAGCACATTTGTGGAAGGGTTAGAGAGCCAACTGTTAGGGATGACCCAGATGGTTTCCACTTCTACCACCAAGATATTTACCATTTTTGCAGTAAAAAAACAAGGTCCAAGTTGGCAGATTATATATCCACATCTATCCAAGAATTATAAAGAAACTATCATTATAAAGAGCCTCTGTGTGTGAAAGAAGTGTCACAGTGTAAATTATTTGGTTGCTCCCGGGGGAAGAGCTCTGGATCATGCTTCCATTCCCCAAAAAACGGCAAAATTCAAACAGCAGCACCAAGCCCAGACCAAAGCTCACTTCTGCAGGGCAAGGCAATGCAAACTGCAAATATATATATATATAAAGAATGCCTAAACAATAATTTTAGAAAAAGGAAAAAAGTTATTTTATGAACTTCTAATATGATGTTATTTTCATAACACAAAGCTAAATTAATAAAGGAAGAAAAACGTTTGGTAAATTCCTTAGGCTTGGTGCTGGCACTAATCTTAGCATTTTCATAGGTGAACTGAAAAAGAAATCTCCATATTTTCAAGAGAAATTAAATTTTTCATCTAAAAATATATATAGTATCAGTTCAGTTCAGTTCAGTCGCTCAGTCGTGTCCGACTCTTTGCAACCCCATGAATTGCAGCACGCCAGGCCTCCCTGTCCATCATCAGTTCTTCGGCACTTAGCTTTCTTCACAGTCCAACTCTCACATTCACACATGACCACTGGAAAAACCATAGCCTTGACTAGACGGACCTGTGTTGGCAAAGTAATACCTCTCCATTTTAATATGCTGTCTAGGTTGGTCATAACTTTACTTCCAAGGAGTAAGCATCTTTTAATTTCATGGCTGCAATCACAATCTGCAGCGATTTTGGAGCCCAAAAAAATAAAGTCTGACATTGTTTCTGCTGTTTCCCCATCTATTTCCCATGAAGTGATGGGACCAGATGCCATGATCTTAGTTTTCTGAATGTTGGGCTTTAAGCCAACTTTTTCACTCTCCTCTTTCACTTTCATCAAGAGGCTTTTTAGTTCCTCTTCACTTTCTGCCATAAGGGTGGTGTCATCTGCATTTCTGAGGTTATGGAATAGAGATACCAAAGGAACATTTCATGCAAAGATGGGCTCAATAAAGGACAGAAGCAGAAGATATTAAGCAGAGGTGGCAAGAATACACAGAAGAACTGTACAAAAATATCTTCACAACCCAAATAACCACGATGGTGTGATCACTCACCTAGAGTCAGACATCCTGGAATATGAAGTCAAGTGGGCCTTAGAAAGCATCACTACCAACAAAGCTAGTGGAGGTGATAGAATTCCAGTTGAGCTATTTCAAACCCTGAAAGATGATGCTGTGAAGGTGCTACACTCAATATGCCAGCACATTTGGAAAACTCAGCAATGGCCACAGGACTGGAAAAGGTCAGTTTTCATTCCAATCCCAAAGAAAGGCAATGCCAAAGAATGCTCAAACTACCACACAATTGCACTCACTGCACATGCCAGTAAAGTAATGCTCAAAATTCTCCAAGCCAGGCTTCAGCAATACGTGAACTGTGAACTTCCAGATGTTCAAGCTGGTTTTAGAAAAGGCAGAGGAACCAGAGATCAAATTGCCAACAACCACTGAATCATCAAAAAGGCAAGAGAGCTCCAGAAAAACATCTATTTCTGCTTTATTGACTATGCCAAAGCCTTTGACTGTGTGGATCACAATAAACTGTGGAAAATTCTTCAAGAGATGGGAATACCAGACCACTTGACCTGCCTCTTGAGAAATGTGTATGCAGGTCAGGAAGTAACAGTTAGAACTGGACATGGAACAACAGACTGGTTCCAAATAGGAAAAGGAGTACGTCAAGGCTGTATATTGTCACCCTGCTTATGTAACTTCTATACAGAGTACATCAGGAGAAACAGTGGGCTGGAAGAAGCACAAGCTAGAATCAAGATTGCCGGGAGAAACATCAATAACCTCAGATATTTAGCATAGATAGGATCAAAGTAATTGTGAAAACTGTGAATAGGCAGAAAAGCAACAAATATGCTTCAAAGGTAAGAAACAACTTGTAGAAAAATTTAAATAATATATATCTATATTAATGGGTTCTATAATACAGAACAAAATAAGATCCAAGAGTATTGTAGAATTGTCTGTGAAGATAGCAACTAACAATCTCCTACACATACTGGACCTCATCAAAAAAACATTTTCAACACAAGAGAAGGCATTCTATCATTTTTTTAAAAATATGATGTGCTTATAACTAGAATACTAAATACAGTTCTTGTCACTGTACCTTAGGAAGGTCTTAATGGACTAGAAATGGAATATATGTTTTTATATAAATGGATATCATATATAATTCAAAGAAAAAGAAAGAAAAACAGGAACGGAATCTAATACAAGTACTAACATCTTGAAACAAACCATCTTAACAAAAATGAAAAAACAGTAAATATACATGCCCTGAGGGAGAAGGCAGAAATTATATTTTTTAGCCACCTCCAATGTACTATGTTCTAGGTCTGATAGATAACCTGAAGAAAATCATTTTTAAAGTAAAAAAAGAATTTGATTAAATTGCCCTAAAAATTAATTTACCTTTCCTCACTGAAGCGACGACCAATCTTGATTTTACATTTATCTTTGGGGAGACATGCTGCCAGAAGAGGAACTGTCCGCAGCACTTTGTTTTCCTATAATTAAAAAATTAATTAAAATGCAGATTTTACTTAGATAAACACAGTTTTAAGACTTTCTTTCTTACACTGCTCAGCATGCCAGATCTTAGTTCCCTACCCAGAAATTGTTGAACACAGGCCCTCAGCAGTGAAAGTGCCGAGTCCTAACCACTGGACTGCCAGGAAATTCCCCACTTTAAAAGTTTTCTGATGAACATTTGATTCACAACATTATATACAACTTTCACAAGTTGTTACCACAATTTAATAAAACAGAGCTACAGTTTTTCCAACTTATCAGTACTAAACATAAGTGTATATTTTTATTCTATTTGGGTATGTTTACATGTTTACTGATCAAAAAAGATAACATTAATCTAAATAATAGTTAAGATTATAAAAAATGTAAACATGTTTAAATTGAATTAAACTTTTTGATTCAATTAAAGAAAAAACAAACTTTTTTTTTCACTACTACATTTTGTAGTATGTCAACTTGAAGCTAATTATCTAGATATTGATGCCTCAAAAGCAAACATGTGTTCAAAAAACAAAAGAATTGGGCATACTGTTTGGGAACAATAAAGAAACACAGAAGCCAACCTTAAAAGTACCCAATGGAACAACTTGAGCAATAAAATAATAAACATAGTATTTGGATTATAACCCAAAGTATAAAATAGAGTCCAGACTGATATAAATAAATATTAAATAAATAGGAGAGAAGAGACAAATCTTCCTCATAGAAGAATTCCGAGGAATAAACATAAACTCTCCCCACTCCAGGAGGTGATGTTTCCTCTCTCCTTCCTACTTGAGTGTGGGCTGCATTTATGACCTTCCATCCAAAGAATAAAATATGTAAAGAGAAATAAAATATAATTTTAATGTGGAAAAAGTTGGTGACAATTTCCGTAAATTGCATTAACTATTATCATGTTAATGTTCACCATAAATCAGTGGTTTTTTTCTCTCAATGTCCTAACTTCCAACACAAAAAAACCACCTTTCTGGTTGTCACAAGAACTCCATTTTTAAGCCTAGTAGAGTTAGGTGATTAGCTATTCTGTCTTAGCCTCATGCTTATCTTGGTTATTCTGGCCTATAGTGCTCAGTCACTGCCTGGCTCTTTCCACTGGCCCAACTGGGAATGTCATGCTTAATCAAATAAGTGACAGAGCCCTAGAGAATCCCATGGACCAGCAGGCTACAGTCCATGGGATCGCAAAGGAGTAAGACACGACTAAAGCAACTGAGCAGGCATGCACACAGACTCCAATGTTATCTTTACCAATTTATTTAATCCTGTGTGTATATACATACTCACAGTGAATAATTTGACTACTTTTGTGTCTGTAAAAAAGTGACAATGTCCTCAAGGATTATCAAATATTACTCACCTTCCTTTAGGAATATCATTTAGCAAATTAATACATAAAACAATACAATTATACATGAATTTATTAAAGTAATTAAAAATAAATTTATAATTACATTATTTATTTTTGCACAGAAACAAAAAGTATTGTAGTAATGGTATTCAACAAACACACACACAGTTACTCTCTCAGAACATTCTGTGTTTACTTCTTTAACCTCTGAATCTAGGAAGTATTAATTAAAATAATATATAAAAGGTAAATTTAAACATGCTGAGAGTAGTTAGACTGATCTACCTAATAAAAAATTCAAAAAGAAATAGGAGAGTCAGAATTTGCTGGGACTTTAATTAAAAAAAACATGCAGCAGTCTGGCGCTTGAAGAAGCCTGGAAACAGCACTTTGGAGCAGCTCCTCTGGTGAAGGGGACGAGCAGGAGGCAGGTGAGAGGGCAGTTTCAGGACAGTTTCCAGTGTCTCACACTGCTTTCTTCCCTCCTTCCCATCACTTTTGAGACTCTGATACATAATTAAACCACCTCCCAAACTTTTGTCAAAGTAACACATGTATAAAAGTCAAACAGTGCCAAAAGATTTAAAATGTTCCCAGATACAATCCCCAATACTACTTCCCAGAGGCAACTGCTTTAACTTTTCCAGCTATTTCTCCCAGTACTTATGTCTATATTTCTATACATGCCTTGCTATTTCTTATCAATTTTAGATATTACATATAAACTATCAATTATTACCATCATATTAGGTAACCTTAATGTATGTAATTCTAAGTGCATGTTATGTATTATTCATTTACTATTCACCATAAGACTCTTACCTCATACCTTCCCTCTATCCTCATAATTCCCTTATACCCTCAGTTGGTAAAGAATCCACCTGCAAAGCAAGAGACCCTGATTCGATTTCTGGGTCAGGAAGATCCACTGGAGAAGGGATAGGCTACTCTCTCCAGTATTCTTGGGCTTCCCTGGTGGCTCAGCTGGTAAAGAATCTGCCTGCAATGCAAGAGACCTGGGTCTGATCCCTGGGTTGGGAAGATCCCCTGGAGAAGGGAAAGGCTTCCCACGCCAGTATTCTTGCCTGCAGAATCCCTATGGACAGTGGAGCCTGGCGGGCTGCAGTCCATGTGGTCACAAAGAGTCAGATATGACTGAGTGACTAAACACCGAACCATTCCCCATAAACCAGTAACACAGTATATTTTTATTACATCCATTTCATTAATGACAAAACTGAGGCACAGAGAGGTTATCTTTCCCAGGGTTACAGAGTTTACAGAGCTGTGAAGAATTTAAACTCCTGAGCCTTACTCATTCTATAACTATAGCCTCTCATAATAAATGAAGATTTAGCTTTCTTACATCACTCCTTACCCTTACATCTTCTAGTACTTTTAGTGAAATCAATAAACAGTATTTAGATCATTAATGGCTATATGTATATATATGTATATATGTATATGTGTATATATATATATATATATATAGTTCACAAAAAGCCAAGCTATTTAACATAACATTTCTTTTCTGTGAAGTTTTTTTTGTTATTTTTGAGGTAACTCTTTTCTTTCTGCTGCTGCTAAGTCACTTCAGTTGTATCCGACTCTGTGCAACCACATAGATGGCAGCCCACAAGGCTCCCCCGTCCCTGGGATTCTCCAGGCAAGAACACTGGAGTGGGTTGCCATTTCCTTCTCCAAAGCATGAAAGTGAAAAGTGAAAGTGAAGTCGCTCAGTCGTGTCCAACTCTTAGCGACCCCATGGACTGCAGCCTACCAGGCTCCTCCATCCATGGGATTTTCCAGACAAGAGTACTGGAGTGGGGTGCCATTGCCTTCTCTGCTTTGCTTTCTAGTCTTAAGTAATTTTCTATATGCAGGTCCATACTCTTTGAAATGCTCCACCATAATAAACACCATTTCATCCATTCCAT
Source organism: Bos javanicus (assembly GCF_032452875.1). Taxonomy (NCBI): domain Eukaryota; kingdom Metazoa; phylum Chordata; class Mammalia; order Artiodactyla; family Bovidae; genus Bos; species Bos javanicus. Next base: position 34,510,814 of record NC_083874.1, on the reverse strand, counting down.
CAAGTCTTCTTTCCTCAAAGCCCCTTCCTAGAGCCTACACAACTGGTTTTCAATAAGTTTTTAGGGAAAGTCATCAAACTGACTTGTTTGTGACTGAAAACTGTATGCTGAGATTAAGCACAAGGCAGCCCAGTATGACTGAGTTAGATTAAGATTGCAAAATTCCTTGCATGATAAAGAAAAGCAATACAGATGGACTTGTACATAAGTGAAATACATTTGCAGCACATACAATTCTGGATGGATCATCTAAACTGTGGATTAACCACGAAAGAAGGAAGGAAGTAAAGAATAGAAAGAAGGAAGAAGAAAAGGAAGGTGGGGGGGAGGCAAGAATGAAGAAAATAAGGAATAAGATATGAAAACATTAAAATTGCCACAAATCAATGAAAAGTCCTCCAGTTTAAAATCCATCTTATGTCTGGAACCAAATAACAATGAAAATGCCCCCTACTATGTGTATTATAAAATGAAAACAACACTTGTCATCAAAAGTCAAGCTTTAGTCAAAACTCTTATGGCCAATAAGCTATCATTTTATGTAAATTTGAGCTACACCAGGTTGTAAGTTTAAATGCAGTAATATAATGCTAGTGATAAAAGTGTCACAATCCTGATAAAAGCATGCTGTTAACACTGGGGGAAATAAAAAAAAAGGGTTGCTCAGCAAATGAAACATTTAACAATTCACAATAAAAGTAATTATTTTATCATTTGGAAAAGGGAAGTGACAGATTAATATCCTTTAATGTCTTTGTTAAAGTCTTCAAGTGCTGTATATTAATACTTCAGAAATACAAGAAGAACATTATTCCTCCTTCAAAGCCTGGAAGAGTTTTGACTTCAGTTTACACAAAACTCATTTCTGTACCTGTATCACACATCAAAGAGTTTGGTACTAATGTCAATTTCTGATTATCTATACTCTCCTTCCCTCCTCTCTCCATTACTACATTTGAGTTACTAACACACATACACACTACCACATACATAATCCTCCCCAATATATGAAACCATTAACTGAAAATCTTTTATATACAACATATATATGTATTTTATATATTTTTATTTTCATGTATACATGTAAAATATACACATTTGTTCTATTCACTTAAAGAAGTAAAAAACTTACACATTCATTTTATAACACTAAAGTGCTGAGAGTAACTTCTACCTTAACAAGGAAAGACATCAAAGAACAAAAGCTAAGATCAAAATTTAAAAAGCAATAATTTCTTGACTCAACTCACAAAATCTCATTTTTTTCCTCCATATAAAATCATTGGAATTCTAAATTTCTCTCTACCATTCAGTAACACAGTTTTTATGAAATAACACTATTTTATGAAATACATTTTATCTGTCTATAAAGCATATCAATTTATTTTTTAAAATGCTGAAAAGCTGAAAGGGATGAGTATGTTCACCTGCATGCATCCTCTTGTGTACTAATATCTTATCTAACATTGTGTATTTCACAACACCTTACTCACCTCTGCTGGATGCTGAATTATATACAAGTAGGTAGAGATGTGTAGAGGATGCGCTGGTAGAAATGGACACAAACATACTTTCTGAGGCCGGCTAAAAGATAAAATAAAAAAGAAAAACTGTAGTATGTTTAAAATAAAATTATATAACAATAACATAAAATTTGAACATAATCGCACTTAATAATATAGATTTGCTAAAACTGAATTCTTTTAAAGTGATATTAAGAAAGAATTTAATCAAACATATTTTCAATACGAGAATTTGAAAAATAAGACTCAGGTAAATTTTTTACCATTCATAGTAGATCAAAATATCTCAAAAAATATTGCCTTAATTATCTTCAGTGGAAGAAGAGTCGTAAGTCACAACCATGGTCTTTTTATTCATGAAGCAATACTTCTACTAACTTGCATTCCAAATCAAGAACAGATCTCATGTCAAACAGAAACCTGGCAACTAATCTGAATCATCTGAAGTTGGAAGGAACAAAGTGATAACAAAATACTGGAATATAATCACCACCTAGAAGACAGTGCTAATCGAACTTAGCCATCAGTCAACATGGAGAACTTACCAATTGTGAGAAGAAACCCAAACAGGGGCCACCAAAGAATATTTGGCTAGAATTACATCCTCAGAGCATGTATCTTACCCATTTATTTTCCCTTCTGTTATGGTTTACTCTGTTGCTTTCATTTTCCTTACTTCTTAGTGCCTTACTTACTTCAGTAGCACTTATTACAAAATTCGGATGGAATTAAAAGGGTATATGTCCCATCTCAGTTCTCCAGTCTAGTTCATTCTCTTCCCTAATGGCAACCAGTGATTAGTTTCTTGTGTGTCCTTCCAAAGGTACTGAAGGAATATACATGGGTAGTTTATCATTACATCCTGTATTAAATATGTGTTTATAACATGAAATTAATCAAGCAGCCAGATACAATATGATGGAAACAAATGTTCACTATAGATCACTATTACAGGCAGATGTCACGTGGCATTGTAACAGTATACAAGTGAATGCTATATTTTAAAGAGAATTCCCAACAGCATACTTACTATTAGAAAACTGATTGCTACCCACTGTTTCCTCAATTTACTTATGTTGAGTTATAGCCTGAGGTAAAAAATACGTATATTAATAAAACACAGAGTGTGAGTAAATTGGTTCGATTGTATCTACCACCTCACTTTGCAAGAAACTGTTAAACCTTTGCTCCTGCTGAAGAAATTATCTAAATAATATTTTAGGCAGAGGCATAAACATATTGTACAATGTGACCCCACTTCCCCTTTTCACTACTGAACCAAGAGTGAATGATTAATGCAAGGAAATCAATACACTTGTTTTCCATTGACATCGGAAATGATTCAGTGTGACTACTCAGTCCTACCAAGGATTCCCTCTTAGGAATGTGAGCAAATTTTTAGGAACAGAGAGTCTCTCAGTGGTCACAAGAAGAGTAAACATAAGCAAACACAGGAGGAGTGACTTATGGGACTATATAGTGACAAACAAGGGATTCCCTGGTGGCTCAGATGGTAAAGAGTCTGCCTGCAATGCGGGAGACCAGAGTTCGATCCCTGGGTCAGAAAGATACCTTGGAGAAGAAAATGGAAACCCACTCCAGTATTCTTGCCTGGAAAATCCCATGGATGGAGGAGCCTGGCGGGCTATAGTCCATAGGGTTACAAAGAGTTGGACACAACTGAGCAACTTCATTTTCAGTCACTTTCAGTGACAAACAAATCAAGGGCTACAATTAGAAAGGATTTCCCATTCAATGGAAGGAGACAGCGGATGAGATATATTCAAGTTTTAAAAGTTTAAGTTTCTGGAGTCTATCCCATCAGGATGTTTGCATAAGCCTCTTAGCCTCATCCACAGGGGTCAGACAGAAGAAGCAAGAACTACAATCCCAGAGCCTCCAGAACAAAAGACACAATCACATAAAGCTAACCAAAATAAAAATTCATAGGATCATGACCCAGATAAAGGAACAAGATAAATTCCCAGAAAATCAACTAAATTATATGGAGACAGGAAATCTTCAAGAAAAAGAATTCAGAATAATGACAGTGAAGATGATCCAAGATGTTGGGAAAAAAATGGAGAAGATGCAAGTAATGTTTACCAAAGACCAAGAACTAAAGAACAAACAAACAGAGAGGCACAATACACTAGAAGGAATCAGTAACAGAATACCTGAGGCAGAAGAACGCATAAGTGATCTGGAAGAAGAATGGTGGAAATCACTGCCGCAAAACATGGAAAAAAGAAGGAAAAGAAGTGAAGACAGCATAAGAGACCTCTGGGACAAAATTAAACACACCAATATTCACATTATAGGGGTCCCAGAAGGAGAAGAGAGAGAGAAAGGACCTAAGAAAATATATAAAGAGATAAAAGTTTAAGTTTCTGATTTTTTTTTTTTGCATGAAACTGCATATGACTGCAATGCATGACCAAATGTCAATAACATTATTTTATAAAATGTAATTTAAGATCAGATAAAAGGACTTATGCAGTGGTATGGTGGATAGGACTCTGCCTGCCAATGCAGGGGACATGGGTTCAATCTCTAATCTGTGAATATTCCATATGCTGTTCAGTTCAGTTCAGTCGCTCAGTCGTGTCCAACTCTTTGCAACCCCATGAATCGCAGCAGGCCTCCCTGTCCATCACCAACTCCTGGAGTTAACCCAGACTCAGTCCATCGAGTCAGTGATGCTACCCAGCCATCTCATCCTCTGTCGTCCCCTTCTCCTCCTGCCCCCAATCCCTCGCAGCATCAGAGTCTTTGCTAATGAGTCAACTCTTCGCATGAGGTGGCCAAAGTACTGGAGTTTCAGCTTTAGTATCGGTCCTTCCAAAGAAATCCCAGGGCTGATCTCCTTCAGAATGGACTGGTTGGATCTCCTTGCAGTCCAAGGGACTCTCAAGAGTCTTCTCCAACACCACAGTTCAAAAGCATCAATTCTTCAGCGCTCAGCCTTCTTCACAGTCCAACTCTCACATCCATACATGACCACAGGAAAAACCATAGCCTTGACTAGATGAACCTTTGTTGGCAAAGTGATGTCTCTGCTTTTTAATATGCTATCTAGGTTGGACATAACTTTCCTTCCAAGGAGTAAGCGTCTTTTAATTTCATGGCTGCAGTCACCATCTGCAGTAATTTTGGAGCCCAGAAAAATAAAGTCTGACACTGTTTCCACTGTTTCCCCATCTATTTCCCATGAAGTGATGGGACCGGACGCCATGATCTTAGTTTTCTGAATGTTGAGCTTTAAGCCAACTTTTTCACTCTCCACTTTCACTTGCATCAAGAGGCTTTTGAGTTCCTCTTCACTTTCTGCCATAAGGGTGGTGTCATCTGCATATCTGAGGTTATTGATATTTCTCCTGGTAATCTTGATTCCAGCTTTTGTTTCTTCCAGTCCAGCGTTTCTCATGATGTACTTTGCATACAAGTTAAATAAGCAGGGTGACAATATACAGCCTTGATGGACTCCTTTTCCTATTTGGAATCAGTCTGTTGTTTCATGTCCAGTTCTAACTGCTGCTTCCTGACCTGCATACAGGTTTCTCAAGAGGCAGGTCAGGTGGTCTGGTATTCCCATCTCTTTCAGAATTTTCCACAGTTTGTTGTGATCCACACAGTCAAAGGCTTTGACATAGTTAATAAAGCAGAAATAGATGTTTTTCTGGAACTCTCTTGCTTTTTCCATGATCCAGCGGATGGATATTGGCAATTTGATCTCTGGTTCCTCTGCCTTTTCTAAAACCAGCTTGAACATCAGGAAGTTCATGGTTTACATATTGCTGAAGCCTGGCTTGGAGAATTTTGAGCATTACTTTACTAGCATGTGAGATGAGTGCAATTGTGTGGTAGTTTGAGCATTCTTTGGCATTGCCTTTCTTTGGGATCGGAATGAAAACTGACCTTTTCCAGTCCTGTAGCCACTGCTGAGGTTTTCAAATTTGCTGGCATATTGAGTGCAGCACCTTCACAGCATCATCTTTCAGGATTTGAAATAGCTCAATTGGAATTCCATCACCTCCACTAGCTTTGTTCATGGTGATGCTTTCTAAGGCCCACTTGACTTCATATTCCAGGATGTCTGGCTCTAGGTCAGTGATCACACCATCATGATTATCTGGGTCGTGAAGATCTTTTTTGTACAGTTCTTCTGTGTATTCTTGCCATCTCTTCTTAATATCTTCTGTTTCTGTTAGGTCTATACCATTTCTGTCTTTTATTGAGCCCATCTTTGCAGGAAATGTTCCCTTGGTATCTCTAATTTTCTTGAAGAGATCTCTAGTCTTTCCCATTCTGTTGTTTTCTTCTATTTCTCTGCATTGATCGCTGAGGAAGGCTTTCTTATCTCTTCTTGCTATTCTTTGGAACTCTGCATTCAGATGCTTATATCTTTCCTTTTCTCCTTTGCTTTTCGCTTCTCTTCTTTTCACAGCTATTTGTAAGGCCTCCCCAGACAGCCATTTGCTTTTTTCCATTTCTTTTTGATGGGGATGGTCTTGATCCCTGTCTCCTGTACAATGTCATGAACCTCATTCCATAGTTCATCAGGCACTCTATCTATCAGATCTAGGCCCTTAAATCTATTTCTCACTTCCACTGTATAATCATAAGAGATTTGATTTAGGTCATACCTGAATGGTCTAGTGGTTTTCCCCACTTTCTTCAATTTAAGTCTGAATTTGGTAATAAGGAGTTCATGGTCTGAGCTACAGTCAGCTCCTGGTCTTATTTTTGTTGACTGGGAATGTTAATGGGAAGGATGCAATACAAAAAGAAGAAGGCAGCTTAAGAGAAAGATGCTGAAAAGACATTCAACAAAAACCTGCTAAAATCACTGTAATACTGGTGGTGTCTACACAACTTTGTTAATATAACAACAACAACAAAAAAAAACAACTCTAAATTATACACTTCAATATGATAAACTCCATGGTCTGTGAATAGTATCTAAATAAAGTTGTTATTTTAAAAAATATAAAAATGCAATGAAAAAAGAATGTTCAATGTAATTAGTAAGAAAGAGGCTGGGCCATGTGCTTAGTTGCTCAGTCATGTCCGATTCTTTGCAAACCCATGGACTACAGCCCACCATGCTCCTCTGTCTATGGGGATTCTCCAGGCAAGAATACTGGAATGGGTTGCCATACCCTCCTCCAGGATATCTTCCCAACCCAGGGATTGAACCCAGGTCTCCCACATTGCAGGCAGATTCTTTATCGTCTGAACCACCAGGGAAGCCCAAGCAAGAGGCATTTTACCACCATTTGACATCATGTTTTGTTAAGGTGGGTTTCCTTTTCTACAAAGTAAGCTACCTAAGGGCAAGGACTTGACTTGACCTACTTTTTTCACTTTTATACCCCAGCACCTAGCATAGTAAGCTTTCAATAAATACTGCTGCATACATAAGCAAATACCTTTGCGTTCCCTCTTACGTCGACCTTGGAATGCCCTTCTCCTCCTACACAATTTCTTATCCTATCCCTTCATTTTCTTACATATCAAATACTAATCTCTCCTTCACTTCCTCTCTAGTATTAAGACAATTAGTTTGCATTATAAATGAAATTCAGAGTCTCAGATCTTCCTTTGACATTTTTGTTGCTTTATTTTGGGCACAACGCGCAACTTGTGGGATCTTAGCTCCTCTGGGTGTTGACAGTGAAAGCACCAAGTTCTAGCCACTGGATAACCAAGAATTTCCTCAGATCTTCCTTTGTTATCTTTTGTGATCTTTCTTGTAAGCAATAGCATACAGGAGGCAAAAATATTTACTGAAGAAAATATTTACTAAATAACAGCAACAACAACAACAAAAAAAAAAACAGTTAAGCACTTTATATATAAACCCTGTAACTGTGATTTAAGCTAAACCTAATTGTTCTGGCTTATGTTTTAAGTTGCTCATAAAATATCATTACCCATTTATTTTAAAGCATGCCCCCTTTATTAACCTAATTCTAATTACCTCAAGCTAATAAAACTATAGTTCTTTAAAACATTTTGTATTTCAGTTGATTAAGTTTATATTTAGCAAGTTACTTTACAATAAGAATGTGTACTTATTTATTATTAACAGCCATTTTTCTCACACTTTCCTACTCTACAATTGTCTGCATGTACTACACTGGTGACTAGCTATCCAAATGTTAAACCATTTCTTACCAAACTAATGGTAAGTGCAGAGTAACTGCTCTCCTAATTTTAAAATCCTTCTCCAAAAGAATAAAATGTCTAGGAATAAACTTAACCAAGGAGGTGAAAGACCTGTATGTTGAAAGCTACAAGACATTAATTAATGAAATAGAATGAAGAACACACAAATAAGTGGAAAGATAGTCCATACTCATGGATTGGAACAATTAATATTTTTTAAACGTTCATACTACAGATCACTGCCTTGTCATGGCAAAGGGGCCTGCGTAATTCAATGAAGCTATGAGCCATACACCGAAGAATTGATGCTTTTGAACTGTGGTGTTGGAGAAAACTCTTGAGAGTCCCTTGGACAGCAAGGAGATCAAACCAGTCAACCCTAAAGAATCAACCCTGAATATTCATTGCAAGGACTGATGCTGAAACTGAAGCTCCCATACTTTAGCCACCTTATGAGAAGAGTCGATTCATTAGAAAAGACTCCGATGCTGGAAAGGATTGAAGGCAGGAGAGGGACAACAGAGGATAAGATGGTTGGATGGCATCACTGATTCAATGGACATGAGCTTTAGTAAGCTCCAGGAGATGGTAAAGGACAGGGAACCCTGGTGTGCTGCAGTCCATGGGGCTGTAAAGAGTTGGACACAACAGAGCAACTGAACAATAATGTAGGGTCACCCAAGACAGACAGGTTATAGTAGAGAGTTCTGACAAAACCTGATCCACTGGAGGAAGGAACGGCAAACCACCCCAGTATACTTGCCATGAGAATCTTATGAACTGTATAAAAAAAAAAAAAAAGATACGACACTGAAAGGTGAGTCCCCCAGGTTGGAAGGTGTCCAACATGCTACTGGGGAAGAACAGAGGACAACAACTAATAGCCCCAGAAAGAATGAAGCGGCTGGGCCAAAGAGAAAGTGGGGCTCAGCTGTGGATGTGTCTGGTGATGAAAGCAAAATCTGATGCTGCAAAGAACAGTATTGCATACGGACCTGGAATGTTAGGTCCAAGAATCAAGGTAAATTGGACTTGGTCAAGCAGGAGATGGTAAGAACAAACATTGACATGTTAGGAATCAGTGAACTAAAATGGATGGGAATGGGGGAATTTAATTTAGATGACCATTATATCTACCACTGTGGGCAAGAATCCCATACAAGAAATGGAGCAGCCCTCATAATCAACAAAAGAGTCTGAAATGCAGTACTTGGATACAATCTCAAAAATGACAGAATGATCTCGGTTCACTTCCAAGGCAAGCAATTCAACATTACAATAATTCAAGTCTATGCCCCTACCACCGATTCCAAAGAAGCTGAAGTTGATCAATTCTATGAAGACCTATAAGACCTCCAAGAACTAACACCAAAAAAAGATGTTTTACTCATCACTGGGGATTGGAATGCAAAAGTGGAAAGTCAAGAGATACCTGGAGTAACAGGCAAGTTTGGTCTTGGAGTATAAAATAAAGCAGGCTAAAGGCTAACTGAATTCTGTTAAGAGAGTGGACTAGTCATAGCAAACACCCTTTCTTCAACAACACAAGAGACAACTTTACACATGGACATCACCAAATGGTCAATACCGAAATCAAATTGATTCCATTCTTTGTAACCAAAGATGGAGAAGCTGTATACAGTCAGCAAAAACAAGATTTGGAGCTGACTGTGACTCAGATCATCAGCTTCTCATAGCAAAATTCAAACTTAAAACTAAAGAAATTTGGGAAAACCACTAGGCCAGCAAGGTACAACTTAAATCAAATCCCTTATGAATATGCAGTGGAGGTGACAAATAGATTCAAGAGATTAGATACAGTAAACAGCATGCCTGAAGAACTATGGACAGAGGTCCATAATATTATACAAGAGGCAGCAAACAAATTATCCCAAAGAAAAAGAAAAGCAAGTAGGCAAAGTGGCTGTCTGTCTGAGGAGTCTTTACAAATAGCTGAAGAATGAAGAGAAGTGAAAAGCAAGGGAGAAAGGGAAAGGTACACCCAACCAAACGCAGAGTTCCAAAGAATAGCAAGGAGAGACAAGAAGGTCTTCTTGAATGAACAATGCATAAAAAACAGAGGAAAACAACAGAAGGGGAAATATTAGAGCCTGCTTTAGAAAAATATGAAATATAAAGGGAACATTTCACCCAAAGAGGGCACAATAAAGGACAGAAACAGCACAGACCTAGTAGAAGGACAAGAGATCAAGAAGAGATGGAAAGAATACATGGAAGAACTGTACGAAAAAAGACCTTAATGAACTGGATAAGAATGATGGTATGGTCAGCCACCCAGACCCAGACATTCTGGAGTGTGAGGTCAATTGAGCCTTAGGAAGCACTGCTGTCAATAAAGCTAGTAGATGTGGTGGAATTCCAGTAGAGCTATTCAAAACTCTAAACGATGATGCTATCAAAGTGTTGCACTCAAAATGTCAGCAAATCTGGAAGGCCCAGCAGCAGCCACAGGACTGGAAGAGGTCAATCCTCATCCCAATTCCCAAAAAGAGCAGCACTAAAGAATGTTCAAAACATCAGACAACTACACTCATCTCCCATCCTAGTAAAGTCATGCTTAAAATCTTGCATGCTAGGCTTCAGCATTATGCAAACCAAGAACTTCCAGACATCCAAGCTGGATTTAGAAAATGCAGAGGAACGAGAGGTCAATTGTCAACATTCACTGGATCACAGAGAAAGCAAGGAAATTCCAGAAAAACATCTACTTCTGTTTCATCAACTACGCTAAAGTCTTTGACTGTGTGGATCATAACAAATTGTGGAAAGCTCTTAAAGAGATAGACCACATTACCTGTCTCCTGAGAAACCTGTATGTGGGTCAAGAAGCAACAGTTAGAACACTGTATGGAACAACTGGATTGAGAAAGGCATACAACAGGGCTGTCTGTTGTCATTATGTTTATTTAGCCTATACACTCAGCACATCATGAGAAATGCCAGGCTGGGTGAGTTTCAAGCTGGAATCGAGATAGATGGGAGAAACATCAACAACCTCAGATATACAGATACCATTCTAATGGCAGAAAGAGAAGAGGAACTAAAGAACCTCTTGATGAGGGTGAAGGAGAAGAGTGAAAAAGCCAGCTTAAAACTAAATATTGAAAAAACAAAGATGGCATCTCGCTCCATTACTTCATGGCAATCAAAAGAGGAAAAGGTGGAAGTAGTGACAGATTTCCTCTTCTTGAATCTGAAAAATCACTATAGATGGTGACTGCAACCATGAAATCAGAAGACAACTGCTTCTCAGCAGGAAAGCTATGACAAACCTAGACAGGGTTGAAAAGCAGAGACATGACTCTGCCAACAAAGGTCCATATACAAGGTTACCATCTTCCCAGTGGTCACATACAGTTGTGAGAGCTGGCCCATAAAGAAGGCAGTGTGCCAAAGAATTGATGCCTTTGAACTGTGGTGCTAGAGAAGACTCCTGAGAGTCCCTTGCACAGCAAGGAGATCAGATCAGTCAATCTTAATGGAAATCAACCCTGAATATTCACTGGAAGGATTGATGCTGAAGCTCCAGTATTTTGGTCACCTGATGCAAACAGCCAACTCATTGGAAAAGTCTCTGATGCTGGGAAAGATTGAGGGCATAAGGAGAAGAGGGTATCAGAGGATGAGATGGCTGGATGGCATTACCAATGCAATGGACATGAACTTGGGCAAACTCCAGGAGATGATGAGGGATAGGGAGGTCTGACTTGCTACAGTCCATGGGGTCACAAACAGCCAGACATGAGTGGGCAACTGAATATCAACAACTACAGATTCAATGTAACCCTATCAAACTTCCAATGACATTTTTTACAAGAATAGGACAAAAATTCCTAAAATTTGTGGAACCATTAAACCAAATAGCCAAAGAATCTTGAGAATGATGAATAAAGCTTGAAGCATCATGATCCCTGATTTCAAACTATACTAACAAAGCTGCTGCTGCTGCTAAGTCGTTTCAGTCGTGTCCGACTCTGTGTAACCCCATAGACGGCAGCCCACAGGGCTCCCCCGTCCCTGGGATTCTCCAGGCATTTAAACAGTATTGTACTGGCATAAAACCACACGTAGATCAACAAAACAGAACACAGAGCCTAGAAATAAACCCATGCATATATGGTGAATTAATTAACAACAAAAATGCCAAGAATATACACTGGGGAAATGACAGTCTGTTCTAAATGGTGTTAGGAAAGTTGGACATTAAAATAAATAAAACTGAACCATACACAGAAATCAACTCAAAATGAACTAAAGATCTGAATGTAAGGCTGGAAACCATAAAACCGCTGGAAGAAAAATATAAGACAGTAAGCTCTTTGACTTACATCTTGGTAATGATTTTTTTAACCTGACACCAAAAGCAAAAACAAAAATAAACAAGTGGGACTACATTAAATAAAAAGTTTCTGCCCAGCAACAGAAACTATCAAGAAAATGAAATGACAACCAACACACTAAAAGAAAATATTTGCAAATCATATATCTCATAGGGGGCTAATATGCAAAATATATAAAGTACTCATTTAACTCAAGAACAGAAACAAACAATCCAATTGAAAAATGGATATAAGACCTGAATAGACAATTTTCTAAAGAAGACATACAGACGGCCAACAGGTACATGAAAAAATGTTTTACATCATTAGTCATCAGTGAAATGCAAGCCAAAACCACAATGAGATATCACCTCACACCTGTTAGAATGGCTACTGTCAAAAAGAATAGAAATAAATGCTGGAGAAGGTGTGGAGAAATAAAAAGCCAAGCATACTTCTAGAATTTATGTAGATCTCAAGAAAAATTAATACCTGATAAATATACTGGTAGATTGGGTATAGGTTTGGAAAACAGCTATTAAGATATCTCACTGACAATATCATTGTCTTGCTACCTGATCTTGTCTATGTCAGAGGTTTTCAATTTCCTTTTTCATAGCACTGGCAATGAAACACCAAAAAATTTCTGGGAAATAACCACTGAATCACAGGCAAATGTAATAAAATGTAGTCATTTATGACTATTTTAAACTAATTAATAACAGAATGACTGAAGTAACAGCTGAGATTTTTAACTCTTCTACATTTACAATGCACTGCAAATGTATTATAAATACTGTTTTATGTCACCGGGTGTTATCTATACAACCCAATAAGTGTTTATCAACTCTTAATACATAAATGGGGTTTTCAAATAATTTCCTTAAAGAAATTTTATGGAACATGCTTTTTCTTCTTTTCTCATTAAGGTTGTATGAATAAACACATACACTTCCTGTCAGATGGACTGACTAGCTTCTGAAGTGAATGATGTAACACAAGGGTAAGCTGTCACTCACTCTCGTATGCTGTCTTTAACGGCCTTATGGATGTGAGAGTTGGACTGTGAAGAAGGCTGAGCACCGAAGAATTGATGCTTTTGAACTGTGGTGTTGGAGAAGACTCTTGAGAGTCCCTTGGACTGCAAGGAGATCCAACCAGTCCATTCTGAAGATCAGCCCTGGGATTTCTTTGGAAGGAATGATGCTAAAGCTGAAACTCCAGTACTTTGGCCACCTGATGCCAAGAGTTGACTCATTGGAAAAGACTCTGATGCTGGGAGGGATTGGGGGCAGGAGGAGAAGGGGACGACAGAGGATGAGATGGCTGGATGACATCACCGACTCGATGGACGTGAGTTTCAGTGAACTCCGGGAGTTGGTGATGGACAGGGAGGCCTGGCGTGCTGCAATTCATGGGGTGGCAAAGAGTCGGACACGACTGAGCGACTGATCTGATCTGAGGCATATGACTACAGATGCTAAAACCTACAAAAATGACTTTCAAAAGCTTAAATATTAATTAATATTTAAAAGTTTAATTAAATCTCTAACAATACTTACCAAAAGCTATTTTTCTCATAGTACTAATTTTAATCAAGAAAATCTCACAGAAGCAAAGTTTAAAGATTAGTGAACAGATTTACAAAAATCATTAATTTAAAAAGAATTTCTTTTACCCACTAAAGTAAAGCAAATCTAAAACCCAGAAAGATATCACACCTCAAATTTCCCAATACTCAACAAAAATTTTATAGTTTCACAGAGTGGAAAAGCAAAGAACAAAGAGTTTTATCACTCTTCAATAGATCAGTTGAACAGATACACTGCATCACACATTAAAAATAGCAACAACTTTCCAATTTTAAAACAGACTGTGAAAAAATGAAATGCCACAGTGCCCTCTATTGTCATTTTAAAGAAACAAATAAGTTGTAAAATAAACTCTAGGTTTTACATTTCTGAAACTATACTTAATATAACCAGCAAAAGAAGGAACAACTTTTCATTATTAATATCACAATAAAATTTCATCTTATAAAGAGAAGCAATCTCAACCATGCCTAACAGCTTCAAGTATAGTAAACCATGATATTTTCATAACTCCCCAAAACCATTTCTATCACTACATTATTTTATTTTATAAATGCCTTCTGAAGTAGAGGAACAACAGGCTCAGAAAAATAAATCACTGTTTCAGGAGAGGAAGTAACTCTAAAGAGAATAAATATCTTTCGATGAGACATATTGACCTAAGCATGCCTAGAGCAGTGATTTCCAAAGTGAGTTAAGTAAATTATCCCAAGCAGGTGCAAAAAGGTAATATTATCACTTCTATTTATAATTAAGCATTACTAATATTCAGTGGAGAAGGCAATGGCACCCCACTCCAGTACTCTTGCCTGGAAAATCCCATAGACGGAGGAGCCTCGTGGGCCACCGTCTATGGGGTCGCACAGAGTCGGACACGACTGAAGTGACTCAGCAGCAGCAGCAATATTCAGTATATAGTATAACAAGCCCTCTGTGGGATGGTATATCACATGGTAATGTGTCAGGATATGCAGTATCCTAATAGAAAAGGAGTTTCATAACATGAAGTGCTAAAAACAGCATCCACAAGGAAACTACATATATTACAAAGAGTCTACACTGAAGAAATTCTAACTACATAATCACAAAAAAATAAGTATACGGCAGAGGTGTTTCTTCCTTACTGTTACTTCAAACTCATTAGAGTTAATAAATCTCAGATATAACAATAACTTTAGAAAGTAGAAATTATAAAGACACTTGAACTGTGAAATCACATCTTACTATCAGTAACTTATTATCATGAACCTTACTATAAGTATATATTATGTTCCAAAAATACTAAATAGTAAGAGTAGGGCTCTATCACAATCAGCAAGCAAGCAAGCAAGCAATCGCTCAGTCGTGTCTGACTCTTTGCGATCCCATGGACTGTAGTCTACTAGGCTTCTCTGTCCATGGGATTTTCCAGGCAAGAGTACTGGAGTGGGTTGCCATTTCCTTCTCCAGGGGATCTTCCTGACCCAAGGATTGAACCCAGGTCTCCTGCATCGCAGGCAGACACTTTACCCTCTAAGCCACCAGGGAAGCAGGACATTTTTAAACAGTTTATTTCATCATAATTTCTTCCTTTTATCTATGTTTTTCTATGTTTTATGATGCAAGTCATACATTAGTATATGATCAACATGTATTATCAGAGATAAATATGTATACCTTTCAGAATTACATCTTAAGTGTTTTAATCAACTGTGGTATGCATTCTAAATAATTTAGGGATCACTGGCCTAGAGATAAGTTTGTTCCTACTACAGGATCTATAAGAAAAATGTTAGTGTTATTATAATTAAAGAAGCCTTCAAATGAGCCAGATGCTTGGAAAACAAAAGCCTGTGTCCAGAGATATAATTATATATAACAACTATATAAAGCCTCTACTGGAGCTTATGAGAAAATGGCAGATTAACACTGAGAATCTTATCATAAAGTAAACATCTATAGTCAGTTATCTTATTATTTACTCTGTCTTCTTATATAGAAATAAAGCAAATAAAAAAGTCTTAATAAGTTAAGTAAATCACTCTTTGCAAATTCTTACTTTATACTTCCATCATTTTTCTTAAATATTAATTATACAGATATGTTTTCTCATACTCAATTCACTATGAATTCTAGAGGAAACAATTTCTTACTCATTTTTCTATGTCCCTTTACTGGATACTATCCTAATAATAACTGAATGAACAAAGACTACCCCCATGATTAATCAAAGCAAGCCTCCAGGTCCATGAGTAGCATAATTGTATGTTCCTTAGCCACTGGCCAATGAAAAGGAACAGCATGAATGACCATCCTGACAAGCAAGGAGTCAAAGCTGATCTGTGAAGCTACTCAGGGGTCAACTATACATGAAATAAAAAATTTTAAGAAAAAAGAAAAGATGAATGAAACTAAGACTAGTGAAACTAAGACTGGTTCTTAGAAAAGATAAACAAAACTGGGGCTTCCCTGGTGGCTCAGTAAAGAATCCACCTGTCAATGCAAGAGACACAGATTCAATCCCTGATCCAGGAAGACACCACACACCATGAAGTAACAAGACCGTGTGCCCCAACTATTGAGCCCGTGCTCTAGAGACCAGAAACCACAACTACTGAGTCCACAGGGCCTAGAGCCTGTGCTCCTCAACAAGACAGGCCACCACAATGGAAAGCCCACACACAACTGGAGAGCAGCCCCTGCACAACTGGAGAGCAGCCCCTGCTTCAACAACTAGAGTAAAGCCCTCACAGCAATGAAGAGCCAGCACAGCCAAAAATAAATACATAAAATTATTTTTCAAAAAAGGAATGATGAACAAAAGTGATAAACCTTCAGCCAGACTCATCAGAAAATAATAATAAGCAGATCCAAATAAATAAAATCAGGGACTTCCCTGGTGGCCTAGTGGCTAGGATTCCAGGCTTTCAGTGCAGTGGCCTGGGTCCAATCCCTGACCAGGGAAGATTCCACAAACTGCACGGTATAGCCAAAAAGAAAGAAAAGAAAATCAGAAATGAAAGAGAAGTAACAACCAACACTACAGAAATACAAAGGCTCATAAGAGATAACTATGAACACCAATATAATACTATACACACCAGTACCATGGTCAACCTAGAAGAAATGGAAAGATTTCTAGAAATGCACAATCTCCCAACACTGAATCAGGAAGAAATAAAAGATATCAACAGGCTAATTAATTAATAACATCAAAATACAATCAGTAATAAAAAATCCCCACAAACAAAAGTCAAGGACCAAACAGCTTGACAGGCAAATTCTACCAAATAGTTAGACTTAACACCAATGCTTCTCAAATTATTTCAAAGATCTGAAGAAAAAGGAATGCTTCCAAACTTACTATATGAGGCCAGATTTACCCTGATACCAAAACCAGACAAAGACACAATCAGTAAAAAAATTACAGACTGATATTACTAATGAACATAGATGCAAAAATCCTCAACAAAATATTAACCAACAAAATTCTGCTTTACATTTAAAGAAACCTACATCATGATCAACTAGAACTTAGCTCAGGAACAAAAGATGGTTCAAACTCACAAATCAATCAGTGTGACAGACACATTAACAAACTTAAGAATAAAAATCATATGATCATCTCAGATCCAGAAAAAGCTTTTGACAAAATTCATCATCAGTTTATGATAAAAACTCTCAAGAAAGCAGATACACAGGGAATGTATCTCAAACTAATAAAGGTCATATACAAAACACCTACAGTCAACAT
Source organism: Bos javanicus (assembly GCF_032452875.1). Classification (NCBI taxonomy): domain Eukaryota; kingdom Metazoa; phylum Chordata; class Mammalia; order Artiodactyla; family Bovidae; genus Bos; species Bos javanicus. Next base: position 34,493,455 of record NC_083874.1, on the reverse strand, counting down.
CATATTCAACAGTAAAAAATATTTTGTCCAATATCAGTAACAAGACAAGGATGCCCATTCCCACCACTTTTATTCAGGAGCGTATTGAAGGTCCTAGCCACAGCAACTGAACAATAATAAGAAATAAAAGGCATACAAATCAGAAAGGAAAAAGTTAAACTGTCCCTGTTTACAGATGACCTGACACTATACATGAAATCCTAAAGACACCACCATAAAACCTATCAGAATAAATGAATTCATTATGCTGCAGGATATAAAATTAATACAAAGAAATCTGTTGCATTTCTATACACTATCAATGAACCATTAGAAACCATTAGAAAAAATTCAGAAAAAAAAAATCCAATCACAATTGCATCAAAAAGAATAAAATGCCAAGGAATAAATCTAACCAAGGAAGTGAAAGATCCATACACTGAAAACTAGAGGCCACTGATGAAAGAAACTGAAGACGACACAAATAGAAAAATATACTACAGATTGGAAGAATCAGTACTGTTAAAATGACCATACTACCCAAGGTAATTTACAGATTTAATGCAATCCCTATCAAAATACTATCATATTTTTCACAGAACTAGAACAAATAATCCTAAAATTTGTAAAGCAGCACAAAAGACTCTGAAAATCAAACAATCTTGAGGAAAAAAAAAAAAATCCTGGTGGTATCGTGCTCCCTGATTTCAAAGTACACTACAAAGCTACAGTCATCAAAATTGTATGGTACCAGGACAAAAACAGACACACATCAATGGAACAGAATAGAGAGCCCAGAAATAAAGCAACATTTATATGTTAGTCTATGACAAGAAGGCAATAATATACAGTTGGGCAAAGACAGCCTCGTCAGTAATGGTACTGAGAAACCTGGATACATGCAAAAGAATCAAACTGAACTACTTTCTCACACTATATACAGAAATGAATTCAAATTCAAACCCTTAAATTTACATTTAAAGGCTTAAATGTAAAACCTGAAGAAAAACCCTACACGAAAACATAGCTTGTATGCTTTGACGTTGATCTTAGCACTATGTATTTTTTTGGATACGTCTCCTCAGGCAAGAGAAACAAAAACAAAACCAAAGCAGGGAAACTATCAACAAAAAAGGTATACAGGAACTCTCTGTACTATTGTTACAAACTTTAAGTCTAAAATTATTTTTAACTTAAAATTAAATCAATCAGTAGCCAAATTCCAACTCTTATACTCCAAAAGAAAGTAATAATGAGTCACCATTGCCACTGTAAAATCTTTACATCTTACACTACATTAGATTCTCCTTCCAAAGAATTCATTATTTATCAAGGAGAGTCATAAAAATGGATAAAGGGGGTCAAAAGGTACAAACTTTCAGTGATAAAATAAACTGCATATTTGAAAGTTGCTAAGACAGTAGACCACCTGATGTGAAGAACTGACTCTTTGGAAGAGATCCTGATACTGGGAAAGATTGAAGGTGGGAAGAGAAGGAGACGACAGAGGATGAGATGGTTGGATGGCATCACCGATGAAATGGACATGAGTTTGGGTAAACTCCAGGAGTTGGTGATGGACAGGGAGGCCAGGCATGCTGCAGTCCATGGATCGCAGAGTAGGACATGACTGAGTGACTGAACTGAACTGAACTGAAGAGGGTAGAGTCAAAAGCTCTCATCACAAGAGAAAAAATTCTTCTGTAACTATATTAAAGTTACAGATGTTAACTAGACCTATTGGGGTATCATTTTGCATTGTATATAAATATCAAATCATTATGCTGCCGTACACCTGAAATTAATATAAGGTTATATGTCAACTATACCTCAATAAATATATTAAAAAAGAATCTATGTTTTGCTAAAGCAATGGTAACTGTTGCATTTTTTTTTTAGTGATTTCTTCCCTTTGAGGGTTTGCATTAAAGATTCAATTTCAAGTGTATTAAGCATAATATATATGCTTTGTTTGTTAACTACTCAGGTACCTTCAATATCGTGGAAAGTAAAACCTTGGTGCATTGCTGACAGAAATGTAAAATAGTTGAAACTGCTATGGAAAACAGTTTGGCAATTCCTCAAAAAGTTAAACACAAAAAACTACCATAAGAGCCAGCAATTCCATTCCTAGGTATACATCCAAAAGAATGAAAAGCAGAAACTAGATTTGATAGGCAATGACACCCCACTCCAGTACTCTTGCCTGGAAAATCCCATGGATGGAGGAGCCTGGTGGGCTGCAGTCCATGGGGTCGCTAAGAGTCGTGTCCGACTGAGCGACTTCACTTTCACTTCTCACTTTCATGCATTGGAGAAGGAAATGGCAACCCACTCCAGTGTTCTTGCCTTGAGAATCCCAGGATCGGGGGAGCCTGGTGGGCTGCCGTCTATGCGGTCAACACAGAGTCGGACACGACTGAAGTGACTTAGCATAGCATAGCATAGCATACCAATGTTCACGGTAACACTATTCACAGTAGCCAAAAAGAAACACAAGTATCCATCAACAAAAGAATGGATAACAGATAAGTTAAAATGGCATACACATACAGTTCAGGGTTTCCCAAGTGGCACTAGTGGTAAAGAACCCGCCTGCCAATACAGGAGACGTGAGAATCAGGTTCGAAGCCTTGGTCGGGAAGATGCCCTGGAGGAGGTCATGGCAACCCACTCCAGTATTCTTGCCAGGAAAATCCCATGGACAGAGGAGCCTAGTGGGCTTCAGTCCATAGGGTCGCAAAGAGTTGGACACAACCAAAGCAACTCTGCATGCATGCATGCATACATACAATTCAGTCATAAAATGAAATTTTGATGGAACCTGAAAGCACTATTCTTAGTGAAATGTCAGAAAACAAATATTGTATGATTATACGAAGGATCTAGTGTAGATAATTCTCAGAAACAGTATTAATAGAATAGAGGTTAGTAAGGCCTGGGGGAGAAGGGGATGAGAAAATATTATTTAACAGGTACAGATTTTATACTGGGGATGATAACAAGTTTTGGGTAGAGATAAGCAGTGATGGTTATATAACCTTATGAATGTATTTAATGCCACTGAATCATACACTTATAAAAGGTTAAAATGATAAAATTTTTATATACATATTAACACAATTTTTTTAAAAACTGACCTGCCAAGTAACACATTTACATAGACGAATAAACCATACACATCTTTTAAGATGTTTTCTAGAGCAGCTTTAGATGCACAGAAAAATTGACAAGAATGTACAGAGCTTTTCTATACACCGCTTGCCCCAACACATGCATAATAGCCTCCCCATTAACAACACCCCCAATCAGAGTGGTACATCTGTTACAAATGACAAACCTACACTGACAATTTGCACAGACTTCTAAAAATAATTTCTATCCCTCTATTGAGAATCTCTGTTGCATCATGGTCACTGTATTTTTTTCCTTTAGTTCTTTGAATCTACTATAGAGTACTTCAAATACTTTGAAGTATTTTTCTACTAAATCCGAAATCTTGATCCATTCAAAGACAGTTCCTATTTTCTATTGTTCTCCCTGTATGTGAGTCATACTTCCCTGTTACTTTGCATGTTCAGTAAGCTTTGGTTGAAAACTGGACATTTTTAGACAATCTAGTACAGAAACTCTGGGTTCTACTTAATTGTTCTGGTTCTTTGTAAATTTCAGTTCAGTTCAGTTTGGTAGCTCAGTTGTGTCCGACTCTTTGTGACCCCATGAACCGTAGCACGCCAGGCCTCCTTGTCCATCACCAACTCCCGGAGTCCACCCAAACCCACATCCATTGTGTGGGTGATGCCATCCAACCATGTCATCCTCTGTCATCCCCTTCTCCTCCTGCCCTCAATCTTTCCCAGCAACAGGGTCTTTTCCAATGAGTCAGCTCTCCACATCAGGTGGCCAAAGTATTGGAGTTTCTGCTTCAACATCAGTCCTTCCAATGAATGCCCAGGACTGATCTCCTTTAGGATGGACTGGTTGGATCTCCTTGAAGTCCAAGGGACTCTCAAGAGTCTTCTCAACACCACAGTTCAAAAGTATTAATTCTTCAGCCCTCAGCTTTCTTTATAGTCCAACTATCACATCCATACAGGACTACTGGAAAAACCATAGCCTTGACTAGACAGAACTTTGTTGGCAAAGTAATGCCTCTGCTTTTTAATATGCTGTCTAAACTTAGCTAGACTTAAACTGCAGACTCTCTCCTCTTGTAGTATGCAGTCACTGCTATGTCTGTTCAGCTTTTTCTTTTCTTAATTTTAATTTTTTCCTAGGGGTCTCACCTGTGAGTTCAGATATGTTTCTATCAGGTCAATCTCTCTAACTTTTTGCAAGGTTAGGAGACTCATTCCATAACTTTCCTTTCCTTTTTTATTTTTTTTCCCCCTTGAGTAATCTTGGAACACTTCTTTGTTTCCCTTGAGTAATCCTGGAACATTACTGTGTTTCATAACACTGGAACACAATGTTTTGATTAGGCTTCCAGTAGAAGAAAAATGAGAAACAAGAAAGCTAAAAACTCATCAGAGGAGCTTCTCTGGTGGGCTAGTGGTTGGGAATCCAGCTATCAATGCAGTGGACATGGGTTCAACCCCTGGTCCAAGAGGATCCCACATGCCATGGAGCAACTAAGCCTTTGTGCCACAACTACTAAGTCTGTGTGTGCCTAGAGCACATGCTCCACAAGAGAAACCACCCCAACTAGAGTAGCCTCCACTCACTACAACTAGAGAAAGCCCGTGTGAAGCAATGAAGATCCAGCAGTCACAAATAAATTTAAAAATCTTTAAAAAGCTCAGCAGAGAAAAAAAGAAAAAGTTAAAGTGTCAGTCACTCAGTCATGTCCGACTCTTTGCAACCCCATGGACTGTAGCCATCAGACTCCTCTGTCCATGGGATTTCCCAGACAAGAACACTGGAGTAGGTCACCATTCCCTTCTCCAGGGGTTCTTCCCCAGCCAGAGATTGAACACTCAGGTCTTCTGCATTGCAGGCGGATTCTTTACCATCTGAGCTACCAGGGAAGAGAAAAAAATCAATCAATAGTACCTTCAAATTTGCCTTTCTGATTGATGAATAGTCACCAAGAGAGAAGCTGACCACAAGCAGATAAAGGATTCAGGAGGTAAAGGAGGACGTTAAAAAGACAATAAAACTGCCCCTCTCAAAATAATTAAAAATCACCATGAACAAAGGAAAAAAAATCAATGTGTTAGAAGAAGGAAAAGGAACACCTCACTGGAAGTATTTATTACATGCAATAGGAAAACAAAGACTGTAATATTGTTCATTTCAGTATAATTCATTATTATGTGATATGGAAATATAAATATGAAGCTCACTGCAGATGGTGATTGCAGCCATGAAACTAAAAGACGCTTACTCCTTGGAAGGAAAGTTATGACCAACCTAGACATCATATTAAAAAGCAGAGATATTACTTTGTCAACAAAAGTCCATCTAGTCAAGGCTATGGTTTTTCCAATAGCCGTGTATGGATGTGAGAGGTGGACTGTGAAGTAAGCTGAGCACTGAAGAATTGATGCTTTTGAACTGTGGTGTTGGAGGAGACTCTTGAGAGTCCCTTGGACTTCAAGGAGATCCAACCAGTCTATCCTAAAGGAGACCAGTCCTGGGTATTCTTGGAAGGACTGATGTTGAAGCTGAAACTCCAATACTTTGGCCACCTGATGTGAAGAGCTGACTCATTGGAAAAGACCGTGATGCTGGGAAAGATTGAGGGCAGGAGAAGGGGATGACAGAGGATAAGATGGTTGGATGGCATCACCAACTCAATGGACATGGGTTTGGGTGGACTCCGGCAGTTGGTGATGGACAGGGAGGCCTGGCATGCTGCGGTTTATGGAGTTGCAAAGAGTTGGACACGACTGAGCGACTGAACTGAACTGAATGGAGCTCTACTCTATTACTCACCTGACCTTAAAAATACATAAAAGAGAATAACTATTTAAATCACAAAGTTGTTTTATGTGGTAAATAAAAACATATATGAAAAAGCACTGTGTAACCTGTGAACTCTTTTAAAATAATGCTGAATTTACTCAAAGAGAATAAACAAGTGGTTGCCAGAGGAGAGGAGAGGGGTGGGAAGATAAGGAGAAAAGGTGAAGGAATAAAGAGTTACAAATTTCCAGTTACAAAATAAATGTCTTACCAGTATGAAATGTACAGTGTGAGGAATATAGTTGATAATTATGTAATATCTTTGTCTAGTGACACCTGATGCAAAGACCTGACTTATTGGAAAAGACCCTGATGCTCGGAAAGATTGAGGACAAGAGGAGAAGAGTGCAACAGAGCATGAGATGGTTGGATGGCATCACCGACTCAAAGGACATGAGTTTGGGCAAACTCTAGGAGATGGCGAAGGACCGGGAAGCCTGAACGGCTGCAGTCACAAAGAGTCAGACATGACTTTATGACTAAATGACAATAGTAACTGGTAACACTGGTAACTAGACTTACTGTGGTGATTGTTTTCTAATGTATAGAAGTATCAAATCACTATTTGGACACCAGGAACTAACACAGTGTTGAAGGTCGATTATAGTTCACCCAACAAAGAAAAAGTTAAGGTTTTTGGTTACCAGAGGTGAGGAGTGGTGAGAGGGGGAACTGGATGAAGATGGTCAAAAGGTACAAACTTCCAGTTATAAGATAAATTTAAGTACCAGGGATGTAATGTACAATATAATGTAATTAGCACTGCTGTATATTATAGATGAAAGTTGTTAACAAAGTAAATCCTGGCAGTTTCCTGATGGCCTGTTAGTTAGAAGGATCCCAAGCTTTCACTGCTATTGCCCATATTCAATTCCTGGTCGGGGAACTGAGATTCCATAAGCTTCAGCACAGCATAAATAAATTAATAAATAAATAAAATAAAACTTAAAGAGTTCTCATCATAAGGAAAAAATTTTTTTTTTTAATCTATATGAGATGACATATGTACTACAAATTTATCAGAATAATCATTTCATGGTATATGTAAGTCAAATCATTATGCTGTATTTAAACTTATACAGTGCTGTATGTCAATTATATCTCAATAAAACTGGAAAAAATTAAAGTACATTACATATTTTTAAAAATAAATGAAAAAACCTAATGTTATACTAGACTATCTTAGAATATATTCTCTCAGTACATAAGCACTAAGAGAACTATCAATTTTTAATTCGGGACAAATATAAACATAGTTAAAAAATTAATGTGCTTTGATGTTCTTTGAAGAAAACATCTATCAGAGGGCAATGATAACATTCTTGTTTTTCTTGTGGAAAATAAATCAAACATTTAGAAAGCTCTGATGTGGTTTTTTTTAATTGGTCACTCATCTTTGGAGACTTAATTAAGATTAAGAAAAAAACTCCCTCTTGAGATATATCATTTTTGCTCAACTTTGAACATATGATTAGCTTGCACAGTAATTTGTAAATCAGTTAGCGTCCCACATATCTTAGGAATAAACTACTTCAAAGAATAAACAGATTTTCTAGATTAACAAGAAAGAACAAATTAACTTAGTGTCTTAAGAATATGATACTTTTGATATGCACAAGGAATTAAATTTGAAGACTATCTAAATTTTTATCCTAAAAATTATCATCAATAATCTAGCTTATTTTAAATTTACCCAAACAGATTTCTAAGTGTCAATACCAACTCAACAATCTCAATTATTATCAAGTAATTGTTTTGGAAATTACCAGGTTTCACTTTTACCTATAAAACGTGCAGGCTGATTTACCCTGCTGCTGAGGCAGACCAGACCACAATGACGTACATGAGACCCAGATGTAAAAGCAAGTATCTATGAAGGGCAGGCAGTTAATCAGAGATGAATGAAGCAGGATGGACTGGGAGCAAGGATGACCTGGACAGATCATACCCAATCTATAGGCACAACCAATACTCAGGATGGTGGCCCCAAAGCTGCTACATCTCCCCATTCTTACAGAAACCAGAAATCTGGATTCTGATATAAAACATCTTCATTTTTAACTATTAGCAACTAATTTCAAACTGGTAAAATATAGTTTTAAACAAAACTGTGGGCTGCCAGCTTGTGGCCCCTGTGTTCTTCTCAAACACCTATAGTCTTCCCTGCTTCACTTTCTCATGTTTTCATTCCCATCACCTTTTTCTCCTGAATATTCAAGCCTAAAGAATACAGAAAAGGTTAAGACATGGAATAAGGAAACAAGATGTTATTAAAGGATACAAAGTTGTAATCAGAAGATGAATAAATGCTGGAGATGTAATGCACAGCACTGTGATATAGTCAACAATACTATATTACATACTTCAAACTTGCTAACATACTACATCTTAAAACTTCTCAGCACAGAAAGGAAATGATAATTAGGTGACAACAGCTAACGACTACCAGGGATAATCATACTGAGTATATAAATGTATCAAATCAACAGGCTGTATAACTTAAACTTACATAATATTGTACACCGACCAAATGTATCTCAATTTACGTAAAAAAGGAGCTGTGTGCATGCTAAGTCACTTCAGTTGTGCATGTCTGACTCTTTGAGACCCTATGGACTGCAGCCTACCAGTCTCCCGTCCCTGAGATTCTCTAGGCAAGAATACTGGAATGGGTTGCCATGCCCTTCTCCAAAGAATCATCCCAACCCAGAGATTGAACCCATGTCTCTTATGTCTCCTGCATTGGCAGGTGGGCCCTTTACCACTAGTACCACCTGGGAATCCCAAAAAAGGAGCTAGAAAATACTAATGCTCAGGCATCCTGTTACTAAGCTTGAAGTAAACATACTTCTTTATGGTCCAACTCTCACATCCATACGTGACTACTGGAAAAGCCATAGCTTTGACTATACTTAGCTTTATCAGCCAAGTAATGTCTCTGCTTTTTAATATGGTGCCTAGGTTGGTCATAGCTTTTCTTCCAAGGAGCAAGAGTCTTTTAATTTCATGGCCGTAGTCACAATCTGCAGTGATTTTGGAGCCCATGAAAGGAAAGTTTGTCACTGTTTCCACTGTTTCCCCATCTATTTGCCATGAAGTGATGGCACCAGATGCCATCATCTTAGTTTTTGGAATGCTGAGTTTTAAGCCAGCTTTTTCACTCTACTCTTTCACTTTCATCAAGAGGCTCTTAAGTTCTTCTCTTTCTGCCATAAGGATGGTGTCATCTGCATATCTGAGGTTATTGATATTTGTCCCAGCAATATGATTCCATCTTGTGCTTCATCCAAGCCCAGCATTTTGCAGGATGTACTCTGCATACATAACTTAAAAAAGCAGGGTGACAATATACAGCCTTGACATACTCCTTTCCCAATTTGGAACCAGTCCATTATTCCATGTCCAGTTCCAACTGCTGCTTCTTGACCTGCATACGGACTTCTTAGGAGGCAGGTCAGGTGGTCTGGTATTTTCATCTCTTTCAGAATTTTCCAGTTTGTTGTGATCCACACAGTCAAAGGCTTTGGCGTAGTCAATAAAGCAGAAGTAGATGTTTTTCTGGAACTCTCTTGCTTTTCTGATGATCCATCGGATGTTGGCAATTTGATCTCTGGTTCCTCTGCCTTTTCTAAAATCAGTTTGAACATCTGGAAGTTCTCAGTTCACATACTGTTGAATCCTAGTTTGGAGAATTTTGAGCATAATTTTGCTAGCCTGTGAGATGAGTGCTGTTGTGTGGTAGTTTGAACATTCATTGGCATTGCCTTTCTTTGGGATTGGAATGAAAACTGACCTTTTCCAGTCCTGTGGCCACTGCTGAGTTTCCCAAATTTGCTGGCATATTGAGTGCAGCACTTTCACAGCATCACCTTTTAGGATTTGAAATAGCTCAACTGGAATTCCATCACTTCCACTAGCTTTGTTCACAGTGATGCTTCCTAAGGCCCACTTGACTGCATTCCAGGATTGGTTCTAGGTGAGTGATCACACCATCGTGGTTATCTGGATCATTAAGATCTTTTTTGTATAGTTCTTCTGTTCATTCTTGCCACCTCTTCTTCACATCTTCTGCTTCTGTTAGGTTCATACCGTTTCTGTCCTTTATTGTGCCCATCTTTGCATGAAATGTTCCCTTGGTATCTCTAATTCACTTGGTATCTAATTTTCTTTTCTGTGACGGTTAGACCATAAAGAAAGCTGAGCACCAAAGAATTGATGCTTTTGAACTGTGGTGTTGGAGAAAACTCTTGAGAGTCACTTGGACTGCCAGGAGATCAAGCCAGTCAATCCTAAAGGAGATCAGTTCATTGGCAGGACTGATGCTAAAGCTGAAACCCCAATACTTTGGCCACCTGATGCGAAGAACTGACTCACTGGAAAAGACCCTGAAGCTGGGAAAGATTGAAGGCAGGAGAAGAAGGGGACGACAGAGAATGAGATGTTTGGATGGCATCATCATGGACATGAGCAAGCTTCCGGAACTGGTAATGGACAGAGAAGCCTGAAGTGCTGTAGTCCATGGGGTCGCAAAGGCTCAGACATGAATAAGCAACTGAATTGAAACATACTTCAGCTTAAAAAGTATGAAAACAGAGCTACTCCTGCAGCTTTAATAGCTCCACTTCAACTAGTGACTACATCCACTCCGCAATCAAAAGAATAAGGCTTCTTCAGCAAGCGTGGAGGGTACAGCAAAGAGTCAAGCCCTTGCAGGAGCTTGGGAGCCAAGCGGACTGGAGCCAGAAACCCTGCTCTGCTACCTGATTGTTACCTCCACCTTTTCATCCTTTAAAAGCTAATGATATCATCAACTCCAGAAGGCTGTTATGGGACATAAATAAAATAACAAATATAAAACACCTCATCTCAGTGGATAACCTGCTAATGACCAGTATCTAATAAATGGGTGCTATTTATATTGATGTGGTTTCACACAATCCTTACAACTTTGTACTTTTGAAAGAAAAAAGCACTGGAGAGAGAAAAATTATGTCTCAGGGCCTATCTGTGTCAGTTTATGTATATGTTGTCCCTGCTGTCTTCCTCCCTCAGACACATTAAAAAATTCTCTGTACTTATTTTTATAACCAATGATTTGCAAGTGATTTCCAACTCTTGTCCTCAGGCAGGAATATCCACAGAAGACATAAAAATATAATTAAGATGTTTGGCATCTTTACTATAATGAGGCTCTAACTCTTCCCAGGCAAGCCTTTACCACTGTATCACTATTCAGTTTGCATTTTTCTTAATAAAACAGAGCATAAATTATGATAGCTAAAAGCCACCCACAGAAGTCAAATTGACACCTTTATTCAAAAAAAAAAACTTCAGTGGCTATTTTGTCGGGCTCTAATGCTTTAGGCTCAAACTTCCTGCTGCTGCTTAGTCCCTCAGTCATGTCTGACTCTTTTCAACCCCATGGACTATAGTCCACCAAGTTCCTCTGTCCATGGGATTTTTCAGGCAAGAATACTGGAATGGGCTGCCATTTCCTTCTCCAGCAGATCTTCGTGACCCCGGGATCCAACTCATATCTCCTGGATTGCAGGCAGATTCTTTATCTGCTAAGCCAAAGAGGAAGATTAGAAAAGTGAAAGTGGTTAGACGCTCAGTCATGTCCTACTCTCTGCAACCCCATGGACTGCAGTCCACCAGGAATTCTAACTTCCTAACACAGCTTATTTGGCCCTTCCCAACAGAACCACCATCAACCTCTGCAGCCTCACCTCTCCTTCCTTTCTGCCAAGCTCTCCAAATACACTGTACAGATACAGTGTACTCCTGTACATGCTGTTCCTTTTAACAGGGACATACTTTTTACAAAATTTGTAACCTGCAATACCAAACTAGTACAGATCTTTTGAAAGATATTTCATTCATATTTTGTTGTGGAATCCAGAGTCGCAAAACACACCTCAGAAGACGCTCAAGACAGTGGAGTACAGCTTATTATGCCAGCGGGTCCAAGAGGAATCAGTTCCCAACAAGGACCCTGATGTTTCTGAGAGGCCCATTTTTATACCCCACCCCCAAATGACTGGTTACATGTTAGCAACCTCCTTGTTGTATATGACTGAGTTTTATAACAAGTAGGTGCTCAGAGAACAAACAATTAAAGTTAAGGGGGAGGGGGGACAATGGTTATACATCAAGGGGGTATGTCTCCTTGGTTAATCTAACAGGGGCAGCCTGACCTCAACTACAATCTCCATTTGCCATCTTTAAGGAGGGAAGTCTCCAGGAGACCTGGTTTCCATTAGCAACGGTTTCCTCACTCTTGGGCAGAGTTCAGGCCCAGTTTACATCCTATCCTTAAGACGGATGACAGGCCTCAAGATGGAGTCTCTCCTGCTTTCCTCACACTGGCCCCAACATTTAAGATATGCTCTATTTCTAACAAGCAAGATTCTGCTGAGAATTTAAATTGAGTCTACACTTCCCGAACAAAACCAATCTCTAGAACTCTTTGCTGTTGCTGCTGCTAAGTTGTTTCAGTCGTGTCCGACTCTGTGCGACCCCATAGATGGCAGCCCACCAGGCTCCCCGTCCCTGGGATTCTCCAGGCAAGAACACTGGAGTGGGCTGCCATTTCCTTCTCCAATGCATGAAAGTAAAAAGTGAAAGTGAAGTCGCTCAGTTGTGTCCAACCCTTCGCAACCCCATGGACTGCAGCCTACCAGGCTCCTCCATCCATGGGATTTTCCAGGCAAGAGTACTGGAGTGGGGTGCCATTGCCTTCTCCCTAGAATTCTTTAGGCAGTGACAAGTATAGTAATGTATTTAAATGAATAGTGTTTTAAGTATTAAAAAAGGGCCAAATAATTGTGACGTACTGATCACTCAAACCTAAAAATGCATTTCAATTTTAAAAACTATTATAAGCATAACAGTAAAGAAGTTCACTCAGGCAACTAGTTGAGACCCTAACAGCCTAATGAAATAAAGTATAAAGAGCTATAAATTAGTTTATATTTTATTGGTAACACCTAAATATTCTATTTCTAGAACTGTATCCTAACCAATTAAAACAAAATGCATAACATGTCAAGGGAAGAAGAGTCTTTAAAAGGTAGAAAATGTCACCAGAAAAAGCAAAACACAGAAATGTGACAGTGAATTACAATTCTCAAATATTAACTAAATAAAACTGAAAACAAGCTAAAATCCAGTACATTTTTAAATAGTAGATCAGGTTAGAGGGAGAGAGGAATGAAAAGGCAGAGCCAAGAGGATTTTTAAGGCAGTGAAAACACTCTGCATGAAACTATAATAGCAGATAAATGTTATTACAAATTTGTCCAAACTTCAAGTATGTACAACGCCAACAGTGAACCCTAATCTAAACTATGGACTTTTAAGTGATAATGATGTGTCACCCGAGTCCATCAATTGTAACAAACGTACCACTCTGGTAGGGGATGTTGATAACTGAGAAGCTATGCATGTGGTGGGGGGATGGAGGGGGCAGAGGCCATATGGGAAAGCTCTGTACCTTCCTCTCAAGTTTGTTATCAATCTAAAAGTGCTTTAAAACACAAAGCCTATAATGGGGCAAGAAGAAACCGATCAGAAACATTATAAAATTTTGCTAACCACAGAAGACTAATTTTTAAACTATTTCAACTAGCAGTTCTGAGTAAACTAAAAACTATATGATAAAGCTAGCATAATTTAGCTCTGGATTTATATTTGAAACATTTTTCTTTCAGCGTTCTAGTAGACCTCTTTGCCACGTTTTTAAGTGTTATCATCTAACAACTTTAGACAACTTATTTAAATAAATTGTATTCACATACCCTCTCTTCCAAACAGTCTCTTCTAGATACAAACTACTCACCTTTGTGAAAGGTCTACGGAATATCTACTACACATATACAGTCAGAAAATATAAAAAGACCCTTACACTCAAGATTATGACTCCGAGGTCTTTTGATTCAGCCCTGGGAAAAGGTCAAATGGTAAAGAAAAGCAACCAGTCTGTCTTTCTGTTCCCCTTCTTGAAATACTTTTCTCTTGGTTGAATCAGTCTTATCTATCTTTCTTTCTTTCTTTTTTTTTTTTTTTTTTGTGCTTCACCAGTGTCACTTTTTTCTTTTTTTTTTTAAATTTTATTTTTTAACTTTCCAATATTGCATTGGTTTTGCCATTTATCAAAATGAATCCGCCACAGGTATACATGTGTTTCCCATCCTGAACCCTCCTCCCTCCCCATACCATCCCTCTGGATCATCCCAGTGCACCAGCCCCAAGCATCCAGTATCGTGCATCGAACCTGGACTGGCGACTCGTTTCATATATGATATTATACATGTTTCAATGCCATTCTCCCAAATCATCCCACCCTCTCCCTCTCCCACAGAGTCCAAAGGACTGTTCTATACATCAGTGTCTCTTTTGCTGTCTTGTATACTGGGTTATTGTTGCCATCTTTCTAAATTCCATATATATGTGTTAGTATACTGTATTGGTATTTTTCTTTCTGGCTTACTTCACTCTGTATAATAGGCTCCAGTTTCTTCAGAAATCTTTCCTGACACCATCCTGCTATTTTCTATTACAGCATCCTACTTCTCTCCTTCATTGCTGTTCTTTTGTGTTTTTTTTCAACCTGTAATTACATATTTGGTTGCTTTTTTACTGGTTTATCATCTGTAACCAACAACAAACTAAACAGTCTATATGGATAAAGCCTCCAACCGTATTAACAGTAATTAGCAAAGTACTCCATACACAATGATTAAATGAAGACATTCATCTCTTACTCCAAAGAAGAGTCTGATGTAGAGAGACCAATGTAGAGGTGACAACCTCTACATGAAAAATGGTAACATCATCTGTGGGAAGTGTATGGGATTAGAACAAGAGAATCTAGACAAAAGACCTTGAGGTGGCCCAACACTGACACTTTGAATAGAACAGGCAAAGAAGACTAGGATAGAAAAGTCAGATAAATCACAGAGAAATGAAAGAAAGAATGTTTCAAGGATTATTTCAATTGTAGAATTCTCCCAAGAGGTCCAGTAAAAACTGAAAGGCTCCATTAGCTTTCATTCCATTAAGGTTAATGGTGGGACTTCCCTGGTGGTCCAGTGGCTAAGATTACCCACTCACAATGCAGGGAGCCCAGGTTCAACCCCTGGTCAGGGAAATAGATTCCACATGTCACAATTAAGAGTTTGCATGCCACAACTAAAGATAACATATGCCACAACAAAGATCAAAGATTCCTCGTGCTGCAACTAAGACCCTGAATAGCCAAATATAATAAAAATAAATACACATTTCTTAAAGCCTATGTTAACATTACAACAGAAAAGAAAGTTTATTTTAAAAAATGGTACATCTGTATAACATGAGATTCAAGCAAGCAGGGAGAACAGTCCTCACAATCGTGAAAGTACATTCAGTTCAGTTCAGTCACTCAGTCGTGTCCCACTCTTTGTGACCCCATGAATCCAAGCACGCCAGGCCTCCCTGTCGATCACCAGCTCCCGGAGTTTACTCAAACTCATGTCCATGGAGTCGGTGATGCCATCCAGCCATTTCATCCTCTGTCATCCCCTTCTCCTCCTACCCCCCAAATCCCTCCCAGCATCAGGGTCTTTTCCAATGAGTCAACTCTTCGCATGAGGTGGCCAAAGTACTGGAGTTTCAACTTTAGCATCAGTCCTTCCAATGAACACCTAGGACTGATCTTTAGGATGGACTGGTTGGATCTCCTTGCAATCCAAGGAACTCTCCAAGACTCTTCTCCAACACCACAGTTCAAAAGCATCAATTCTTCAGCACTCAGCTTTCTTCACAGTCCAACTCTCACATCCATACATGACCACTGGAAAAACCATAGCCTTGACTAGATGGACCTTTGTTAGCAAAGTAATATTTCTTCTTTTGAATATGCTATCTAGGTTGGTCATAACTTTCCTTCCAAGGAGTAAGCATCTTTTGATTTCATGGCTGCAATCACCATCTGCCGTGATTTTGGAGCCCAAAAAAGTAAAGTCTGACACGGTTTCCACTCTTTCCCCATCTATTTCCCATGAAGGGATGAGACCAGATGCCATGATCTTAGTTTTCTGAATGTTGAGCTTTAAGCCAACTTTTTCACTCTCCTCTTTCACTTTCATCAAGAGCCTTTTTAGTTCCTCTTCACTTTCTGCCATAACTAAATCGGGCAGACAATGTTAATTGCTGTTTCCCTTGTGGCTCAGAGGTTAAAGCGTCTGCCTCCAATGCGGGAGGCCCGAGTTCGATTCCTGGGTAGGGAAGATCCCCTGGAGAAGGAAACAGTAACCCACTCCAGTATTCTTGCCTGGAGAATCCCATGGACAGAGAAGCCTGGTACCCCGTCACAGTCCACGGGGTCACAAAGAGTCGGACACTACTGAGCGACTTCACTCACATTCACTCAGTTTAATAAACAGTCTCCTCATTAGACTATAAGTGGCCCAGTGAGCTCAGAGACATTTCTATGCATTCCTGCTGCTGCTAAGTCGCTTCAGTCGTGTCCGACTCTGTGCAACCCCACAGACGGCAGCCCACCAGGCTCCCCAGTCCCTGGGATTCTCCAGGCAAGAACACTGGAGTTGCCATTTCCTTCTCCAATGCATGAAAGTGAAAAATGAAAGTGAAGTCGCTCAGTCGTGTCCGACTCTTAGCGACTCCATGGACTGCAGCCCACCAGGCTCCTCCGTCCATGGGATTTTCCAGGCAAGAACAGCGGAGTGCGGTGCCATTGCCTTCTCTGTTATCCATGCCTAGGTTACCAGAAACCTAGCCCAGTGCCTGACACACAGAAGGTGCTCAATATATATCTCTAAGTGAATTCAGAATTCGGAATCCAATCTCAACTACTGTAATAGCCACCTTGATTGTCTCTCGCCTCTAATCCGTTTTATGCTTTTGTTTTGTTTTGACCGTGAGATGGCTGTGTCACATAAACATAAGTGTTATTACTGTTATTACGCCTTCCTTCCTCCATCAGACACTTGTTTCTTGACAG